>NC_092508.1:8036490-9405240 GCF_047511675.1 Marmota flaviventris | reverse complement strand
CTGGGTTTCTTCTCTGGTGTGTTTACACACTGGTTTCTGGCGAGGGCAAAGTGTTTGCTTATGACCTTGAATAAAATGCAGACATCACCTCATTGGGTCTCATCAAAAGCAGAACTTGTCCACTCATTCATCTCTGTCAGACCAGCAAGAGCAGCCAGGCTGGGTTATCCAGGGTCATGGTTTCCTTCCTAGGGGAGGTGAAGACTTTATCCTTCATTCTGCTAACGAGGTTTGGGCACCCTGGAACCCATGATGGGGAAATGCTCCATTAACACCCAGCACTCCCTTTAGATTATTTCTTACCAGGATCAGGGAATGATACAGACCTGTGGGGAGAGCCTGGACTTGGATTTCAGGGGTTCTCCAAGGATGCAAGCTGGGTTCCTGCTACAATATTCGAGTTTCAATTTGGAGATCCCTCTTCCCTTTTTGCAAGCAAATGTCTCATCTAGGATTCAGACTACATCCAGCATCCTCATCCTCATCTACAGGAAGGTTTGCAGGATGTTAGAAAGTCCAGTAGGGCCACTACCCATGTGCCAGTGGGAGAGCTGTTTATCCTATCAGTAAAACCAACAGAGTTTTGCTTTGCCCTCCACTGAAAATTCCCCAGGGCACTGAGCAGGCTGCCAGACAGTTTTGGAAACTGTCAGAAGAAGGGGTCTGTTCAATGTTATTTACAATTTAGTAAACCATAGCATTTCTCTGGTCTAGCCAGTTTCCTAACTGACCACACCAGACTCGCAAAGATTTTCCATGGCTCAGCAAATATGGTCAACTCACGCAAGAGCTGACTCTCCCCTTGGGCCAGCATCTGAGCCTGAGCACACAGCCACCACGGCCCCAAGTGACATGCACACAGCTGGCAGTATGCTCAGTCTCCATTCTGTTGGGACAGACTGGGAGGGGCATGCAGACACAGGATGGCATCAGAGTTGGGACTGACATGCATCAGAGAAATTGCTGGGGCCAGAGTGTGTGGCCGCAGACCCAGTTCAGGTCCAATCTGCTTTCCAGTTCTCTGCAGAGAAGCAGAACCGGCCATAGATTCAAACCCGTGCTTCGATTTAAGTAATAGTTACAGCAAAAATTACACAGATGCTATTTATAAACACCTACATTTTAAGCAATTTCAAAAAATTCATTCATGTGTTGCAAAAGTAATTTATAGTGATTGGAATACTTTAATCAACTCACTTGTCTAAAGCTAGTGCCTCTCAAAATTTAATGTATACTGAAAACACCTGAGCATCTCATTACACTACAGGTTCCAGCAGGAAGTCTGGGACAAGGCCTGAGATTCAGCATTTTTAACCAGTTCCCAAGTGGTATAGATGCTGCGACTTGAATCTAGTAAAGTTGCATCTAGAAAATGTAATAGGCTTCTTCTATACCCAGCCCACTCACACCCATCTCTCTGACTTTGTTTCAGGTCATATTTTTCTATAATCTACTTATTTTTTCCTACCAGTGTTATGGTTTGGATATGAGGTGTCCCCAAAGGCATCTGTGTTAATGCAGGAATATTCAGAGATGAAGTGATTGGATGTGAGAGCTGGTAACCTAATCAGTCCATCCAGTTTGAATGGACTGACTGGGTGTAATTGTAGGCAGGTGGGGGTGTGACTGGAGGAGGTGGGTGATAGAGGGCATGTTCTAGAAGGTGCATGCCCCCCCACCCCCGAAACCTTCCTATCTCTCTCTCTGCTTTCCAGTTGCCTTGAGGGGAGCAGCTTCCCTACCCCACACCCTTCTGCCATGATGTTCTGCCTCACCTTGGGCCCAAAGTGATGGAGTCAGCTATCTATGGACTAAGACCTCTGTTACCATGAGCCAAAATAAACTTTTCCTCCTCAGAGTTGTTCTTGGATATTTTGGTTACAGCAACATAAAAGCTGACTAAAACAAAGTAATTATAGAGAATGAGCCCCCTTCCAGATTAACACTGAAAATGTAACTCATTCTTTATACTATATGCCCAGAATGACATAGGTAAGATTTTTTTTTTCCAATACTGAAGATTGGCACCTTACCACTGAGCTACATCCCCAGTCCTTTTTATTTTGAGACAGGGTCTCATTAAGTTGCACAGGCTGGCCCCAAACTTGTGGTATTCCTGCCTTAGCCTCCCAGGTTGTTGGGATTATAGGCATGGGTCACCACGCCTGACCACAATACCATGATTTATTTACCTTGATGAATAAATCATATTGATGGAAAGTCAGTAATATTTTAAGTTAGGGATCATTTTTAAGCCCGTACATGTTTATCCTCTCCCTCTGTTACTGAGCCAGAAGGGGATGGGATCACTAGCAAGCTCACCTGGGCCTTACACCAAGCTCTATATTTCTCCAAGCAAGGAAAAGTAGTACAGAATAAAGTCATTGAACCCAGCTTCCCAGCAAAGAAGCATAGTTTGGTGGTTCTCCAGCCAGGGTGTGCCTCCTGCAGAAGACCTGCTGATCCACCAGGAGGTCTATGCCATCGTGGGATAATGAGAGTTCGTCTTCTTGTGTTGACAATTTTACTGAAATATTGTGAAGGAAAACCAATTCCTCATTTTTAAATTAGAATACACATGCAAAATGAAAGAACAAAACACAAAATTCACAGAAATTTTAAAGATTAAAACATGAAATATTTTCTTGCTTGTGTGGCCAGTTGCTATAACCCTCTGGGAGACAGCTCACACCTTTGTGTGCTTAGGAGCAATTTGTTAGATAATGTTGATCAACCAGGCTAATAATGGCATTAACCTGGTTTTACACTCTTACTACAGGTGAGAAACGTAGGCACGGGGGAATTGATTAGCCCAAGATAGATGATTAATTAAAGTAGTTCATAATGTGGTCTGGATCATGGAGATGAGAAAGCAGAGTCATAGCTGAGAACAGGGTATAAATCACCGTGTTATCCCAGGGGCAGTCAGGTGCTTATGTCTACTGAAATCTATAGAGAGATTGTTAATGTCCCCAATGTTCAGGCCCAATCAAAACAAATTAAATTAGAAGCTCTTTGGGTAGAATCATAGATTATGGGTTTTGTTGTTATATTTGTTTTGCTCTTTAATTTCCCAGGTGATTCCAGTGTTTGATCTAGAATTGCAAGATGGAGCAAATAAAAATATTGGAATTTCACATAACTAATAAATATTTTACTACCATGTGACCCAAATATTGAAAGAGACATACTTTTTTTGGTAAAAGAATAGCAAAGCTAGTTAGAAGGAATGGGAAAAGGGGAGAAGAGGTCACTCAAGGGAGAGAGTAGGTCCTCTCGGAGAGAAGGACTATGGCTCTCACCAAGTCAGAGATATTAAGGATTTCTGGGTCCCCTTGCTCTTGCCTCAGTTTCCCATACCCCCTTCATTAGTTTAATTCCCTTTGAATAGCCTTCTGCAAACTTTTTTTGTGAGTGTCTGGGATGTCCTGGTCACAAGGAATGATCAAGGCCATTCATAATTTCAGTGGTAAGGAAGGGTCCCAGCTACATGAGACCTATTAAAAAGGTCATTTCTTATTTATCTAAATTCAAGCTTGACTAGATATACTGAATTTCACCTACAGAGGCCAAGTTTGAGAGCAGGGATTCAGGGAAGGTCTTCGACTACAAGAGCTCCTGGGCAGCACTTCAAGGTCAAGTTGATCGTACAAGGTCAAGCTTTGTTCACTCCAGGCAGCCTCGGTACCAAATGTGTTCAGTCTGAGACAAGGATTCAGAAGCCAAGGAGGCAGCATCTTCTGGATCAATAGAGCCCTGGGCCTGACACTTACAATTTTTCTCCAAAGAGAGAAACAGCAGCATTTACTGAAAGGTGAGCCAAGCAGGTGGGGATGCTTGTGGTTCATGATACTCTACTACGTGTAGCTTATGGTTCACTGAAGCATCTTTTCACCTGATTCTGCACGTTGTATTCACAGTAAATAGCTGAGCCCCCAACCAGACCTTGACAAAGTTTAAATGCTCCCAGCAGGAACTAAATCTCTTCCCATATGCATCAACTTCCTGCTACAAGCAGCTGGGCATCTTCTGAAAATGATCTACAGATTTGCATTACACAGCTCCTTCTGACCAACTTCTGTCTCTCAGGCCTGGTGAACAGGACACTGAGGAGCCCTCTGTCTGTTTTTGCTAATATCTTTCAAGGTTAAACTGCAAACAACCAACAAGAAACAAGAAGCGGTCAGAGTAGCAAACACCCAAATGATGACAGGAGAAAAGCCAGACCTGGGCCCAGCTGTCTTCTTCCGGGGACAGGGAGACCAGGGTGCCAGGCAAAACACTGACAGGCCACCACTACCAGAAGCTCCTGGGGCCAGCAGCTTCCATCTGGTAGCTTGATTTCAGCTGTGGCCATGCTAAGCAATTGTTCCTCGACCTCCCAGAGCTTGGTTTGCAAATCCACAATTTGCAAACAGTGCTCGGATTATTGTAAAGAAACCTGTGAGCTGTCCTGTTGTATAAGTGCTCATGTCTTTGTAACCTGACCCCACAGTTCCAGAAACAGAGGGTCCTTCCAGTGCATGTTTTCCTATTTGCCCAGGGAATGATTACCATTCCCTTCTGGTTCCAAACCCATAAATGGTAACCTATGGAAAACCAGACTGGGTTCCGCTGGGGACCATTCAACCCAGATCAACTCCCATTCAAACAGACCCCAAATCCAAGACAAGCATTGCATGAATGAGGGGACGGGAGAGTGATGACGAGGCCTTTTGCAAGAGCACACGTGAAGGAAGGAAGTGGGGAGGAGGCTCCCAGCCCAGAAAGGAGCCAGCAGCCTTTCTGCCCCCATTCCCAACAGTGGCAGAGATTTCAGCCCCCACCAGATACACAAGCAACCAATTAGCCCTCGATGGCCTCCCTCCTGGTGCTCCAGATGGACTCATGGTCGATTACACCCAGAAGACTCTTGAGGGCATGTGTCCCTTCTCAGGTTAAGACTGCAATCCCGTTCCTTCACTGAGGCCCCTGCTGAAACTTGGAAGACACAGAATCTTCCCCCCGGGCAAAGAGCGCAACTCTTCCTGCTGCCCAGTCACACTGGCGGCTTTCAGTGGCCACAGTGACTCATGTGGTTCTTGTCCACCCACAAGGCCTCCATGGGTGAGGACACCATCTGCTTACCAGGAGCGGTGTACACAGCAGCAGGCCAATTTGGAGGGCCCAGGAGACAGGCGCCAAGCTCCCAGGGCAACATGTTCTCCTCCAACCCCACCTGCTAGGCATCTGGTTCATTAGCCATGCACTGTGGGAGTGGCTGGAACATTCTGAGGCATTCTGCACCCTATGCTAGACAACGAGAGCTACCAGGTTAGTAGGAGAGTCTCGGTCCTCAAAGTCTCAGCACTCAAAATATCTGAAGGGAAGGAGGAAGCCCTGGAAAATGGGAGACTTGCAGGGAGACATAGGATGATTTTGGCATGTGATGGGGGAGATGGAAAGGATGGAAGGACCTCAAGGAAGGAGTGTGGGCAAAAACTCTATCACAATAACCTCCAGGCACCTCCAAGAGAGCCACAGCTGGGCATCAGCCAAGAAAATGCTCAGGGAACTGCAAACTATACCCAGAGATGATTGTCAGAGTTCCAAAAAAAGTGAGAAGTTGGAAATTCCTTGAGTGCCCAACCACGAACCGTGACTGAAGGTTTAGAGAGTGACAATTGGACAGTCTGTCACATGACATGCATTCACTCCTTTCTCCATTTTGCAGATATTTGTTGAGCACCTACTCTACCTGGCTAACCCTGGAAACACAAGTATGAACAAAAAAGAGGAGAGCCGTGCCTCACTACAGAATATAATTTAGCAAAATATACATGTGTGTGCGCTTGTATATATACCCATATACTCTCGATATATATAAAATACATATGATATTTAATAAATGTGTATGTAAACATATATACTGATGTATACACATACATAAATATGTACATATATAGATCTTAAACGGTCAATAAGTCAGAGTGGATGTTATGGATCTGTAGGGATTGAACCCCTTATTGATAACAGATGGACAATGGGTGAGAAGATTGCTGGAGGAACACAGGCCATATGTAAGGTATCTAAACACTAAGCAAGGTTCTTCAAACAAATTTTAAGCTCTCTGTGTGTGTGCGGCAGTAGACAGTGGTGTCTTCCTCCTCTACATTCTGCTCTTCGCCCACCTCCTACCTGCAAGTACCAAAAACCTTCAATCAGGTTCAGGTGAGGGTTGCAGACAAATCAACCTGTTCTGCTTCAGAGAAGAACACCTTAAAAAAAATAAAACTGGAATTCCTTAATAATATCAATCTGAAGGCCAGGATCACTTCTTTGCAGAATGGAATGGTTTGCCCAAATCAGAGCTTGCTGGATAATAAGAACAAAGGGGGTCAACTTTCAGCTGGGCGATTCTCTGAGGGCTCCTCTGGGCACTGGGGGATCTATCTGAGTGAGCACCACGTGTCCACCCCTCCCTGCTGCATTCTTGCCATTAGGGAAGGAAGAGGTTTTCCTTTGAAAGTAAGCAAAAATGACGCCATATTCCATAGGGTGAAAGCAAGAAAGGACAGAATATTCCACACTTGTGTGTATGTGTATGTTGTGTGTGTGTGTGTGTGTGTGTGTGTGTGAATATACATGGGATACTGGCACCAAACACAGGGTCTTGAGCAGGTAGGCCCTACCACTGAGGTGTATCCCAGTCTCATCCTAGCCCTTTTTAATTAATGTATAACTTAAAAATGCTTTTCCACATTCAAGAGAAGCCCAATAGGGCACAGTCTGAAAGCACCCTGATTGTAGATGCCCCACCATGTCCTCCTGTCCCTAGACTAAGTAGCCAGCCACAATTGGCCGAGAGGCTCCCCGAAGTCTTATGGAGGCTAATCCAAGCACACAGCCTTATTTCCCCTGATTTCCCTCAATCCATTTCCTTGACTTGGAGTGATCTAAAATTAGTTATTTTAGTATGAAAACATTTTAAACAGAATTGTTTATTTTTAATACACATAAATGAAATGTACAAATAATAGATTAAAATTCTGGGTTGCTCTGGAGCTGGGATGGGGGAGTTATTTTCAGTTAGAACTAGATTTAAATATGTTGCTGGGCCACAAAAAAAATATAGCCATTTTTTTGAGCCTAGTCTTTGGCACTTGGAAATTAATTTGAGAAGGGATCTTTGAAAATGCAGTGGGGGCCAGTCCTGAGGGTACAGAGCTCAAGGCGACTCTTTAGCCACTGTTTGACAGCAGCCAAATTGATGAGCTTATGGGGTTATGGCAAAAGTGGGTGTGGAGCAGAAGGAACTGCTATTGGATATGGTTTCATTACCCTCTCCCTCAAGGTAAGAGTCTTCCCACTTCAAGCTGACCCAAAGGCTCTGCTCATGGGCCTGGCTCAGCCTTGACACTAGACAGTGGTGCTTCCTCCTCTATATTCTGCTCTCTGCCACCTCCTACCCGTGAGTATCAAAAACCTTCAACCACTCCCCACCCCAGGAGCGGGGAGGGCTGGGGGGTTGCAGATAAATCAACCTGAATCAGTTTATTCACCCTAAATTGTTAGAACATGCACAGCTCAAAGCTTAGCCCAAAGCAAGTGCAGGATAGATGTTTGTGGAATAAGTCTCCAGTGAGCAAGGTCCTGGACTCTGGCTTGCTCACAAGCAGGCCAGGAGCCCGATGATCAATCAGGCAAGTGTGTGAAACTCACTTGGTGCAAACTCCTTATTTGCAATAATAGAATTAAGGGAATTGGGTGAAAGGGAAGGGCTGGGAAGACTTCACTGACACTCTCCAGTCTCCCAGATGTGATAAGGTGGGAATCACCCCAGATAATGGCTGCCTCTGGTGCATGGGATTCAGCTGGGAGATGGAGTCTCCACCCAGAGGGACCAAGTGATCTAGTTAGGGGAGTACCTAAGCAAATGGAAGAGGCTAAAGGAAAAATTGTCTGTGCCTGTAGCAATGGAGCTGAGAGTGAGTCTCCCCTGGAAGAAACTTGCTGGGCATCAGTCTCGTCTGTGTTGAGTGGTAGTTTCCTCCAAGGGAAGAACGATGAGGGGTGGTGCAGAGATCCCCCATACTTAGGGGGAACACCCAAATAATCAGCCTTCCCAGAGAGGGTGATTCTGCCTACGGATACGGCCCTGGAAAGCAGTCAGCAATGTAAACCTTAACCACCAACGAAACCCTCCTGCCGCAGGTATGCCCATGGAGCCAAACCAGCAGCTCCACATCCACAGCTGTTTGGATCGAGGTTCTTAAGAATTCTATTATGTAATCCCTCCTCCTCAGGAGCATTTGAGAATTAAAACAAATCCACTGAAAGCCACATAAAGAACAAGGCACAGGAGTCACGTCCCTCGCTGCCTGGCTTCAGACATGGGAGACTTTTCAGTGGGTATTATCCTGCCCTGGAAGCCTTCTGCGTTTAATCCCCTGGGTTCAGAGCTGAAGCACCCATGAGACTGTGGGACCTTGGGAAGCTAGTTAAATCCCACAGGACTCCATAGGACTCCTTGAGCTCCCCACGCTTCACCTCTCTCCTATACCTGCAGCGGGCCTCTGTGGGGCCAGGACACCAGGGCGCTTTAGGAGGAATAATGACTCAGTGAGGAGTGTGTGGCATGTGCCAGGAAGTAAGCTGTTGGTCCTTCCAGGTCACGAACCTGTCTACCTCTGTTGTCCCACTGACCTTGGGAAAGTCATCTCCCACTCTTTCAAGGTCTCAGCTGGTTCATCTGGACAGTGAGAGTAGAACAGATTAATTGGCAAATGCTCTTTACCTGTCCACAACAGGTGAGGCAGTATGGAAAGTTTGACCAACTCTCTGAAAGTGCCCTCTTCATATACTTGCACACGGTTCTCAGAATCAATTCCTAACTCCTTGTTTTCTAAATGGAGACTCAGAAGCAGCTTCTCTGCACCCACTTGTGTTAAGAGACGCAGAAACAGTAGCACCCTTGATGAAGGTCATGACGTCCAGGACAAGGTGATTCCTGCTCTGCCTGCTATGGTGGTAATGGTCAGCTGCCTTCACAAAGCGAACATGAAAATCTAAGAGGGAGCAGCTTACTGGCACATGGGACGTGCTGAATAAATATTTGCTGAATGGATAAATTAAGGAAGGTCTAAATGGATGTGTGAGTGGAGGGATAGATGATGATTATGAACAGGAGCTCTGGTTCCAAGTCTTAAAAACTGTAGGATCTTGGAAAGCTCTTTATACCCCCTAGGACCTAGGTTCCCTCACCTTAAGAAAGGCAGTAATAAAAAAAATCCTATCTCACAGGGCTATTGCAAAGATTAAAGGAAATAATTTGTGCAAATTGCTCAGCACTTTGGCCAGCATGCATTTAGCCTCAATAAATGTTAACTACCTTTATTGGAATAGTGAAATTCATCGTACTACAAAGGAAACCTAAATTGCTCTAAATCCTGACTATTTGAGATATTTACACATTTTCAATACTTTAGAATGAATAGTGCACTGCTAGAGCCACCCTGAGACCAGTCAGGAAGCACCAGCAGGTCCCGAGCAGGCACTTGAGAGCCGTCCTGTGCAGCCAACAGTGAGTGCTCTATGACACTTGTCACACGAATGGACAGAATGAATTGAATAGATAGAAGGAGGGAGGGGTGGATGAATGGAGGGCTGGATGGGTGGGTAGATGGAGGGATGAAAAGGGGGAGGGGTGGATGGAAGGATGGATGGGTGGAGGGAGGGATAAGGGATGAATGGGAGGATGGATGGGAGGGATGGATGGGATGGATGGGAGGATGATGGGATGGATGGGAGGATGGATGGGATGGATGGGAGGATGGATGGATGGGATGGATGGGAGGATGGATGGATGGGAGGATGGATGGGAGGGATGGATGGGAGGATGGATGGATGGGATGGATGGGAGGATGGATGGATGGGAGGATGGATGGATGGGAGGATGGATGGGTGGGAGGATGGATGGGAGGGATGGATGGGAGGATGGATGGATGGGAGGATGGATGGGTGGGAGAATGGATGGGAGGGATGGATGGGAGGATGGATGGATGGGAGGATGGATGGGAGGATGGATGGGAGGGATGGATGGGAGGATGGATGGATGGAAGCTGGATGGGTGTGGGTGGATAGAAGGAGGGAGGGAGGGGTGGATGGAGGAATGGATGGATGATGGATGTACAGAGAGATGGAAAACATGAAAAGCCTCAGAGGGGATGACAGCTTGTCTATTTCAGTGGTTCTCATTCAGAGGTGATTTTGTTCCCCAGGGGATGTTGGAGATACTTCTGGTTGTCATTAAGTGAGAGGAATTACTGGTATCCCATGCGTAGAGGCCAGAGATGCCACAAAACTTCCTACAATGCACAAACAGCCCCACAATGCAGAACTCTCTCGTCCGAAATGTTGACAGTGCAGAGCTTAAGAAAACCTAGTTCGTTGCTTTTAAAACTCTGCTCTCCCATAGAACACCTACCTCCCTGTCTCTATCTCACTCATGCCTGCATGTGTGTCTATGCAGTAACACACACAATACATGCATTTTGAGGGTAGGAGTGCCTTAAATTCAGCTCCATCTAAGGACCACTTTGTGTGATGATTATATTCTTTATATCAAGGTATTTACAGACATCTCACTGTAAGAAAGATCATGCTATCGTGAGTTAAATTGAAATTCCCCATGGGAGTCACATTTTGGAAAGGCTGCAAGAGTTGCTTGCCTTTAATATAAGGGAAACACGACATCTGAATTTCAAATTGGTAAGGGGCCTTTTGGGTTGAGAAAGCAGGAAATCGCCTTATTAAAAGATAATTTGCCCATGGAGTATTTTCCACTTGGACTAGTTCAATAATAAAAGGATTTCAATTTTGTGAACATTCTCTTTAGTACTTCGGAGTTTTCAAAGAAGCCAGCAGAAAAATGACAACAAGGACCGTCTGCTGGCCTCTCCTGCCACACGGCAGCCAGGAAACGTGTTTGTGGGTGAAATTTTAATCTGCAAATAAGAAAATTTGAAATGACTAGTGTGGACATTCAGCTGAGCAAAACCCACATTACAAAAACCAAGGAGCTGCTGATCCAACCCAGAAACGGAGGTTTTGGAGGTGCCAGCTGCATTTCAGCTCTGCGTGAAGCCTGCAGCAGGCCTCCCTCCCTGCAGCCCACAACGGTGGTGTTCTCTGCTCCCCACCTTCACCAGAGGTCTTCCAGCCCAGCGCCCCCCCATCTTCAATATACCCATCCTCTCTCTTGTGATTTGGGGGGTTTTATTGTTATTTCAGGCTTTATCAATATTTAAAAATCTATGTACAGTGAAATGCATGGATCTTCAGTCTGTAGTCAGATGGTATTTGACAAATGTATCTTCTCTTGTTACTGTCACTCCAATCCCCAAGTGGACTATTTTCATCCCCTAGACATTTCCTCAGGCCCCTTTCCCAGTCAGTCCTCCACCCTCCGTATCCAGAGGCAACTGCTATTTGGATTGTGTTAGTGGTATTCTAGGGGCATCAGGGACCATTGCAAATAAAGTCACTATGAACACTCCTCTGAGGCTCTTTTTTTTTTTTTTTGCTCTGGAGCAGTCACCTGGGGCCAGTTGCTGGGCACAGAGCAGATCCTGCTTATCCGTACCCCGCATGCGAGCTCCAGCCCCGCGGAGCTCTTCTGTCCACAGTAAGGTCCACTCTTACCCTCTGAGACGTTGCATGTCCCCCTTCCCCCACCTAGGAATTGCTACCCATCCTTCAGGTCCTGTTAGATGTCACATATCAAGGACCCTTTCCTGACTTCTACAGAGTCCACCAGCACTCCCTGCTCAGAACCCCCATCCTCCTGCCATCAGACCCAATACCATGACATGTCTGATACGTCTTTACTCGGGCATCACCCGGTCAGCTATAAGTACAGCTGAGTCGGCAGTTCCCAGCTCTGGCCTCTTACACGCTGAGTGCTCTATTAACCTCTCCTGGACAGATGGACAGTGAAGGACAGGGAGATGGAGAGCCTTGGGAATGGACTAGCTGGCCCAATGGCTCTCAAACTGTCTTAGGCTCATCATATCCCCTCAGGGACCACTGGGGTTGGGGGGAACAGATGAGTGAGGGTATCAAATAGGCTGGGCACCAGGGACCCCTAACCAGGGTCAACTGAGAATCTTGTTTATTTTAATCTGTCACAGAAAGACAATGTGCTTTTGTTAAATAAATAAATAACTGAAAATCACCAGCCTAGTCCTGAGCTCTCAACTGAAACATCTCCAGGAAGGCAGTGTGTCTGGTGATTTTATATTAAACACATACATACAGTCTTCACTTCACTAGGAGTAAGGGCCCAGCTGGACATAAGGGATAATTCCAAATGCACAGAGTTTGGACCAAAGAGAGTAAAGTCAATTTGTGGAGTAGAAACCCCTTAGGGAGCCTCTGAGTCCACCTCTATTTCGTCCTCTGAATATCCTGGTGTCCATTCATTCAATAACTGTTTCTTAAGCAGCTACTACATGCTGTGAGCACTTTTTTAGGCACTGGTTGACACAGAAGTGACAAGACTTAGAACTTAAGCCATCGGAGGGAAAAAAAAAAACAGAAAATAAACAATTAAAAAGGTAACTCAATGTAATTTCAGATAGGAGCAGGTATGGTGGAAAATAATAACACCAGATAAAAGAAACTGGATGGAGACGGAATGAGCAGCTAAACATTTATATAGGGTAAGCTGGGTATTAAAGCTGTCAGCCATCCTGCCATCAACAGAAGCAGCCTGACAATGAAGCCATCCCACAGAGAAGGGCAGGACCAAGGGGACTGCAGAGCATTGGAGTGAGAGCTTCTGGATTGAGCTGATCCTGAAGCTCACCTTGATCCTGGACCTCTAGGTGCAGGATTTCCTTACGGTTGAAGCGACTGTGGGTGTTGTGTTACCTGTCGTCAGAGGCATCCTCACCACATATGGATGAGATGGCAGGTGGACAATTCAATCTTCTTGGGAGCTTTCCCTGACAAGTCCTTTCAGGAAGAGACCAATATTTGCTTGGAAATGAACTTGATGTGCATTTGAGATAGAAGGGAACCTGAGGGCCACAGCAATGGCTCTACAACAAAACAGAACATGGAATTGACTTTCTTGTGGTTCTGGAGAGGGAGATGAGCACGAGAGAAGACCAGGAGATGCAGTGGAGTCTGTGTGTGGTGGAAGGCCACTTCCCAGGCCTGTGCCCCATCTCCACATCCCATAAAGTCCTCACTAAAGTCTATGACCACCCCCTCAAGTATTGTGGTTGTAAGGAAACATAATAAATTGAAGCAAATGAAAAAAAAATATACATTTGATTGACAAGTCCAGATCCTCCACTACCCAGCCCAGGTCATCAGATGCAAAGGAGAGAGATCTTGCAGAGACTTTGCACGTCAGCGTGTGAAATCCCTCGGCCACTCCTGCTGGTGCTGTATGAGTCCAGAGTCTCAAAGTGTGAAGCCCCTGCCTTCGTTGTTCTCCCACATACAAGCTTCCATTTGTCCCTCCTTTAATTGATCCTGCAATGTGTTTTTCAATCCATTGGAATAATGACTTGTTGGAGGTCAGACACCAGGCCGGGAAGTAGGGTGATAAAGTTGAATAAGACAGAGTCATCCAGGGGTGGATGAAGTGCATTCACGGGCATGGGGCACCTACTATGTGCCAGCACTGTGCTAGGCCTGAGGGGTGTGGCTTCGCTCAACTATAGAATGCGGCCTGTTACGGTTTGCATATGAGGTGTCCCCAAGAGTCCACATGTCAGACAGTGCAAGGAGGTTCAGAGAGAAAATGATTGGGTTGTAAGAGTCTTAACCCAATCCATGATTTAATCCCCTGATAGGGATTAACTGAGTGGTACCTGAAGTGGTGGAGTGTGGCTGGAGGAGGTGGGAATTGGGGCGTGGAGTATATATTTTGTATCTGGAGAGTGGAGTCTCTCTGCTTCCTGACCACCACGTGAGCTGCTTTCCTTTGCCACACTCTTCCTCCATGATGTCCTGCCTCACCTTGAGCCCTGAGGAATGGAGTCTGCTGTCTATGGATTGAGACCTCTGAAACTGTGAGCCCCCAGATAAACTTTTCCTCCTCTACAGTGTTGCTGGTTGGGTCATTTAGTCACAGCTGCAAAAAAGCTGATTAAAACATGGCCCTAAGAAAGAGGTCAGGCAACTTTGTAAAGGGCTAGATATTAAATATCTCAGCCTTGAAACTTAAGCACATTATGTAGCTACGTGCATAACAAGGGAGAAAATGAAGTCCCAAAAAGGAACACTAAGATATAGTAAGAACCGTGTCCTTTTCGTGGTACTATCAGTCTACTAGAAGAAAGAACAAAATCCTTAAAAGGGTAGGAAACCTTTGTGCATAACTGGATTCAAGGTGAGCTTGATGTCTGCAAAAAAAAATATATATATATATATTGGACCATACTTGGTCTCTGGGCCTTAGTTTACCAACCCCTGCTCTAAATTAGCCACTTCCATTCCCTCTCCTCAGTTTTGAAAAACGGCTGGGGTGCAGGAGTGATTCTTATCACATTGGGGTTCATCAAACCTCTTAGTAAGGGTGTCCAAGTCCTTGCTCTTTATATTGTGACCTCGCAGCAGTCTCCTCTGCCACACTTGGAGGATCTGATGGTGTTCCCGGACCCCGTCACTCCCTGATGGGGGGCTTCCCAGGAGATTTCCCAGACAGTCCTGCTGGCCAATGCTGAGCCACAGGCTCACCTCCAAAGGGGAAGGAAGCTGGAAAGGTGACCTCCAACATCTTCAGCTCCCCCGTGTTAGACAGGGGAGCAGTGGCTGCTCTGGAGGCAGCTGGGGGGTCTGTGGAGCTTTGTAGCCTACACTCTGTAACTATTTAGCATATGTCTTTCTTTCCTGTAGTTTTAATGTTTGCCCTTATAAGTAAAACTATAAAATTCTATAAACGAAAAAAAAAAAAGAGGTCTCAAAATATTTGTACCCAAAAGTTTGTTGTTGTTATTGTTTTTAAATCCATATCCTTCGAGAAAAAGATCAAATCATAATCCAAGACAAGCTTCAGTTTCTGTGGGTCCAAACCTCATTGTGCTAAGTGGAGATTTTGGTACTTACATCAAAGAAAACAATTCTCTGGGGCTGGGGATATCGCTCAGCTGGTGCTTGCCTCACATGCATAAGGCCCAAGGAAGGAAGGAAGGAAAGAAAGAAAGAAAACAATTCTCAACTGTTAAGATCCCTAGGAAGCAACTCGTTTGTGTGTGTCATTTCCTTGCAAGAAGAAAAAGCTTAGGGGAAAACTCTCCAGTAAGCTAGAGACACCGCAACACCACTCCCAGTGGCAGCCTTTCCTGTCTTTACATTGTGAAGGCCCGTGGATGAGAACTGGGCTAATTCTCAATCCATCAGGTCACGACCATCAGCGCTCTTGGGTCTGAGCAGTAGTTGACCTTGTCCAATGCACTTTTCCCAGACAGTGCAAGATGGCGGAGCATCTAACACTTAGACAACACACTCCAGGCCAAAGCAGCTCAATGAGCACATTCAGGGAGCACCACCTACAGACCACAGTCACACCCCCACCATCAGAGCTTTGTATTGACCCACTTTGTAACAATGTATCTAAAGTAAGACTGACAACAATAACAACAACAGCTAACCAGGCTGAAGGCTTAAGGTGCACTGGAAGGGGGCTGAGTAACACCCCTTCTGGTGTGCCATTCTCTCAATGCCCCTTCATGGGACATCCTACCATTACCCCTATTTTCCAAATTATGAAGCCTAGGTCCAGAGAGTTGCTTGCCCAAAGTCATTATCAAGTTAATGATTAAAGCAAGGTTTTAATCCACTCCTACAGATGAGCAGATGGAGGCCAGTTAGCCTCCCCTCCGGGACCCTGTTTATTGGACCTGTTTGTTAGATCAAGATCTAATTCAAAGCAAGCCCCAGACCCAGGAGCCAGGGTCCTTGCGTGTGGCTCTTGTTGCTCATCATCTGTCTGATGCAGAGCACACTCAGAGGGACGAATTATCATCACTGAACGTCCAAATGAACGGGTGGATGTTTTCAAGGTGCTCAGGGTCTGCTCTCAGCCTGTCTGAATTCGTAGGCTTCATTAATTTGCTTTAAAAAGAGAAGTCATGATTGGTGAAAGACTAAATGGTCTTTCATTCTCCAAACAAGTCCTTAAAGGGGTGTCATGTAGACTTACTTGGAGAGTCTGGGGGATTGAAAATGATTAGAGGGTCAGACAGAAGCAGAAGAGCAGCAAGCAGAGGAGACCCAGCTGCAGGGCGGACCCAGCTGCAGGGCCTCAGGGGAGTGGACCAAGTGGGTTCTACTCTTGCCAGTGTTCCAGGGCCTCTCCCGTCGTCCTTGGAGGTGTCTGTGTGCCTCAAGACCAGCAGAGGCTTTCACAGGAAGAAGGAGGGAGCAAGATCTGCAGGACCCTCCAGAGTGTTGCCATGGCAACTCAACTGACAGCTAATGTTCTGTTCTTACTTCCAAACACTGAAACAAGCTAAAAATATTAATATATTGCACTGTATCATTTAATAATCAGAGTGTAGGTTTTTTGCTATGTCGTTTGTAAGATTAGGGGCAGATGTTCTGAGAGGAGGGAGGGGAGGAAACGTGTCTCGAATTATTCTCTGTGCTTCAACCCCCCCCCCCCCCCAGGCACCTGATTTCAGAACATCACTTGGCCTTACCAAAGTTTCCCTGTGAAGTTAAAAATGCATTTTCTAAAATTACACAGGAACTCCAGCGCAGCATTTAGACACAGAGTGAAATTGAACACAGGGTGGCTCTGATCTACCTTCAATTTTCTAAGGACAAAGGAGTGGTTGCTGAGGCAATTTCATTTGACCCCTGAAGGAAAGCAGCGTGAGGTAGTTCTTGAGGTCACTGGTAGCTGCACATAATGCCTAGAAGCAGCTCTGGATTGCATCTCTCGACATTCACACATGCCACATTTCATTGGCAAATCAAGTTGCACAAATTAATTTAGTTTCCACCCTTCATGTTGACAAGCAGCACTGAACATCAATCAGGATGTAAGAGAGGCTCCCAGAGTTTGTAGGAAATGGCTCCAGCAGCCATGGGACTATTATACTAGACCATTTTGGTTTACTTTCACAAAATACCTGATGCATGCTAACTTTATCAAGACAAGAGGTTTTTTTGTCTCACAGTTTTGGAGATTCAAGGTCTGAATCAGAGGGCCCCATTTGTTTGGCCTCTGGTGAGGGCCTAATGGTACACAGTGTCACAATGGTGGATGTATATGTGGGAGGAAGAGATGAGGTCACAAAAAAGGAAGCCAGAGAGAAACTCAGGGACTGGACACTCTCTTATAAAAACACTCTCTCATGAGAATTACTTTAGCCCTTTCCCAAGATAGTCCCCCAATGACCTAAGGACATCTTACTCACCCACCTCTTAAAAGTCCACCACCTCCACATCAGGACACTGAGGTCCAAGCTTCCAGCGTATGGACCTTAGGAGGCACAGGATGTCCAAACTGCATGAGGGGTATTGCTCAGACCATTTAAAATATCACAAACAGCAGGATTGCTTGTTTGACAGCCCATTTCCAATCCAAAACGCTTTATATAATTTTGAAAGGACAAAAGAGACAGGTGCATCCTTGACTTGCTAACATTTATTCAATATTCTTTGAAATTAGCAAGAATCAGAAGAAGCACATATCAATCAAATACAGCCACAAAAAATGTCTTGGATATAAATAAAGATGCACTATGAGAAATACTCACTACAGAAGGAACCAGTACTCTCTTACATCTACTACCTCTTAGCAACAAATAACTCAGAACATAAATTTAATTTACTCACGATATAAAAACCTTGACTTTCAAAAGGAAAAATATGGATCAAAACCAATCGTAAATTGCCTCGCTAGGCCCGCTCGTTACGTATGATTTCAAGGCCAAGTTCAACGACTGTTACGAAAAAGACAACTTGAAAGAATGTTTCTGCAGAGTTCAGTGAAACAGAGCAGAAGTCACTTACCCATGCACAGAGTAAGGCAAAGGCTAATGTCATCCAGGTTAGGAATAATAAATTGAACTAGCTTCTTTTTCACAAAACAAACATTTCAGACTTCTTTTTAAGTAACGGGTATACTGTATTATGCATCATATTCTACTTTACATGATTTTCCTACCTCTACTCAAAAAGCCAGCACTCACATGTCAAAAAGAAACTTCTCCTCGCTTAGACTTATTCTGTAACAACCACAGAAATTCATCTGGGCTTTGCGGTAGTCTCTACCATGAAAAGAGCACACACAAGGAGAAGTCTACGGTTTAGAGCTGAGAGTACATTAAAACGTAGTCTATGGAGTTCACAAATTCGTTTTTTAAAATATTTTTTCAAACTAAAAGCTGCAGAAAATTAGTTCTTCGATATTCTACTGAAAACTCTTGAGCAGCTAACGTTTTTAAATTTCTTAAGCTTTTGTTTTTCTTAAAAATATTTAAATGAGTGTAGTATCTCATCTTTTTGAAAAATAATCCCCCCAAAAAAGATTACAAATCTTTTGTTTTAATCAGTGTGACCAAGGGTTTGTCGTCGGGACTGTAATCCTCATAGGCGATGGGGGTCACGTCGTACATCGCGGGTCGGGATTTCTTTCCAAACCTGAAATTAAAGAGAGGGCATTCTGATGAGACAAATATTGGACTCCAAGTCCTATTAAGGGCAAATGGTGAGAATAAAAGATTCAAGAATCAAATGGAACTGTCGAAGTGCTCTAAAAATATATTCTTCAGCCAGTACAGAAACTTAAGACACCCTGATATTAAAACTGAAAAAGTGTAAATGGTAGTCTTTGGAGCAGGAGGGAGAAAACGCAAATTTCACAGAGCGTGGAGCCCAAGTGAATGGTGAAGCTTCCAGGTTGCACCCTGGCAGAGCAGCAGCCAGCCAGGACAGCTCTACAATAGGTTTTAAGAAAACGTGTATTGATTTGTTTTTCTCTTCCAAGACCCATAAATATTTGGAGAGGCAGGTTTATTTTACATCCACATTAGTGCCTGGAATACAGAATAGCTGGACAGGCTCCCCGGGACAGGCTGTGGGGGTGGTGTCAGGGAACAGACAGCCTCTCCCGGGGGGAGTTTGGGGGAACAAGCTGCGAAGGCTCTCAGAGCCCAGCAGGAGGGCAGAGGGAGGAAATGACCTAAAATACGAGGTGTTTGCCCACAGACTGCCAGGATGGCCATCCAATCCCACCCACCTATTACTCCCAGACCCTCCTGCTTTGCACACCCACAAGCCACTGCTTTTCTCTGAGCACAAAGCCACCGTCCCAACAGATTTGTATATAGCAAAATCCCCCTTGACAGCCAACTGACGCCCAGAAGCCAGAGGAGTCAGAATCCAAGTTCAGAACTCCCTGCCAAGCCAGTCTTAGGGTGGCAATTATTAAAATAAAGCAAATTCAACTTCTGGGTGGTCGCTTCCCATTCAGGACCTCACCTTCCTAAGCCTCGGGAGTAAAACATGACTTAAGCAGTCTTCCATATGAACACGCCCCCCCCTCCCCTTGCTCCTTTTTATAGACCACATTTTTTTTTTAACTCTTTCAAATACATCAGGGCTCATTTAAAAAGGAATTTTTCCAAAACTCTTAAATTTTAAAAAGGTTATTAGGATGGAGCCCTTAGGAATTAAAGGCTTATTTACTGTGACTTCTCTTTTCTCTTGTCTTCCTATTTCTCCCTTTGCTATCTTTCGAAAGTCCTTCTCCTCTGTATGGAGAAGAGAGGAAGGTGGAGTGGCAAGGAGAAAACAGTGCATGCTTCACGAGATCTTCTAGTTTTTTGTTTGTTTCTTTCTTTCTTTTGGTACCTGGGATTGAACTCAGGGGCACTCAGCCACTGAGCCATAGCCCCAGCCCTATTTTGTTTTTTATTTAGAGACAGGATTTCACTGAGTTGCTTAGTGCCTTGCTGCGGCTGAGGCTGGCTTTGAACTCGTGATCTTCCTGTCTCAGCCTCCCAAGCTGCTGGGATTACAGGCATGTGCCACTGTGCCCTGCATGACCTTCTAGTTTTAAACCTCCATCTAGGTTACCCTAGTCACTCAAGAGGGATTAGCTTTCAAGGGTGCGGTGGCCTAACCCGGCCAGGTGGAGGCCAGGGTTAAGGTTAAAGCACTCTGTCCCAAGAACCCCGACAGCTGTCACTGCATTATTAAGAGGGACTTAAAAAATGTGAAGTCTCACTGAAGATCCATGACTGTGCCTGCACAGAGGAAGCTGGCTCAGCCCTCAGGTGCTGATCTGAACTGAATGAAGCTTGTGTAATCAGAACAGGGAAAGCGGCAGAGTAAAGCTCACTGTATCCCATGCTTCTCTGCAAGTCTGAAAATGTCAAAAGCTCCTATTTAAGGTGCAAATATCTTGACAATCTTTTACATATCATTGCTAGATAAATTGGTCATAATAGTGATATTTTAGAAAAAAAAAATCCAGCAACCCAGTGACTGCTCTTCATATCCTAGCCTTGTAGCCATGGGATTGTTCACTGTGAGAACTCTGATGTGAGCAAGGAATCCTGTTAACTAGTTGATTAGTAAAAGAGCTGGCTGATAGGAAAAGTGCAAGCAACTTAATAAGTCAAACATATCTTTTAAAAACCTCCTTCTATATGATTTCACAGTTTGAAGAACCTGTTTTCTCAAAAAATCTAGAAAATTCGAGCCTCTGCTTTATGCCACTCATTTGCCAGTGATAGTTCAAAGGACATGGACTGAATGTTGCCATGGACCCAAAGGCAGGTGTGAGGATGGGTGTCTCAGATTCACCAAGTTTGATAAAGCACTTCCTGAACCCGCTTCGGAGAGGGCCATTTGCTCACCCACGTATGTTTAAAGTAGACCACAAGGAAGCATCCTTTGTGTCCAGGCTGGTTTATGTGGCCATGTGGCATGGGGCATGTTAACACCAATCAGAATGGGTCATAAAGTATAATGCTGACTACAACAGGAACCTGGGCAAAGTAAGCAAACAGCCCCAGGACTAGAGAAAGAGACAGCCCTGGAGCTCTACTTCAACTTCCTGGTTTGCGAGAGCCCGTGCAGATTCCTTGGGTGAGTCGCGGAGGTCTCTATTGGAAGTGCAGAATCTGCCACGTGGAAGCTAAAACAGTTTGCTTTACAGAAACACTGGAGCTTTTTAACACCCAGTAAACTGAGGCAAGACTTTTCTGGAATCTCACAGCTCTCACAGCGGTAGGCTCCCACTTGGTGATAAATGTATGTGTGTTCACATCCATGCTGAAAATGCTAACAGCTTTTTATATCTTCCATCTTAGAATTGGGAGGACGTTAAAAATCAGCTAACCCTTGTAAAATTCCATTTTAAATTCTCAGGCACGAAACCAATGTAAAAGGTTGCCTATTTTATTGCAAGACTTTTTATAAGACTGCTCTTTTTTTTTTTTAAATGACATACTTTTTTCCTTATCTGGAAGGTATATTTTAATTGTAAAACTATAAATTGGAAACTAGAGAAAATTATAATGTAGAGTAACCAGATTCTAGCCTTTTGCCTATTTTTAAATAAAGTTTTATTGGAACACAGTCAAGCCATTCATACCGTCTCTGGCTGCTTTCGCATTACACAGGTAAAGTGCAGTAGTCACAGCAGAGCCAGCTGGACTGCAGAGTCCAAGCTGTGGTGTGGGCCTCTGAGGAAGACCCCCGGAATTACCCTTAGTCCATCTCTCCAAAGGACCTGGTGTGGACATTGTGTGCATTATTCTTTAGTCTGTCTATCTCTTGACCCTATATCCTTTCAACTCCCTTGGCAAATACGTATTGAACGTCTCCGAAAGTGACACATAGACTATTTATTACATATTCTGACAAAACTGAGAGAAGACTACACACTGTAACTGGGGGTTATACTCAACGTTCTGTGTGATGTTCCTATGATATGGTAGCTCATATCCCACGACCCAACCATGACACTTGGGAATGTCTACTTGAGGGATTTTAAAAAGATGAAAATGAATTGACACCCCCCCCCCCTCCTCCTGGAAAACAGCCCATTGGCCCTGATCCCCTGGTGGCTGTGTCCACACCTCCTCCCTTGGCCCCATGAGGGTTCACGCATCAGGCACTGTTCTGGGCACTCATTCAGCACCACCTCCCATGTCTCATTTTCACTGATGGATCTTCTCATCTTGCTGTCACAGCAACTCTGTGAGGTGAGCACATACCATCTGTGCCACTTCACAGATGAGGAAGTGGAAGCTTGGGGATAATCTCAAGGTCACAGTCCTTGCGGAAGTGGAGCTATGTAGCTCCTGAGCCTGGGTTCTGAACACTTCCTTGAAGCCTTCATGCATGTGAGGGCCTTAAACTGCAGCTCTCACTTTTGCTGCTCCTGACAAGCTCATGTGCTGCAGGGTGTAAAGGCATCTGCTTCAGATCAGCACACCTGCTTTGATCCTGGCTTCCTCACAAACTGAGACCCTGTGTATACTGCACTGCTCTGCTGAGCTCAGACTCTTTTCGCATATGTAGGGAACTGAAGAAACACACGACCTAGGATTCTTGTGAAACTCCTGAAAATGTGCATGATAGTGTAGACTGTGTCTGGCCGACGGAAAGCTCTCAGTCAATGTTGGCCAACACAGAGGCACTAACAGAAGTCTCAGCCCAGCAGTAACAGTAACACAGACACACCTCAAACATGGTGACCAGTCTTGCATGCCTATTTCTCTAAAGAAACAAAAGATATTGCCACAAGTTATAAGCCAGATCAGAGTGTCCGTTCCTCTTGTTCACAGTCCCCCAAAGTCAGGAGCTAAAAGGATACAGCAGAGAATGTCAGGTAGATCTCAATTTGGGAAAGGCTGAAATCAGAAGGTTTCGCGCTCTTTGGGGGAAAGTGAACATGTCCCTTCCTAGTTCTCCTTTTTCTGTTTTTCATGATCAGACACCTCTAGCACATAGAGCAGTAAGCAGTCGGCCACTGAGATGTGACCTCAGTGTCAGACTGTGGAGAGCCACGGCCTTGCTCCTACTGCTCAGCTGCAGACCCTGTCTTGTCTGTGTGTAAGCAAAGCAGCTGTGGGACAGATGGCTCTTGGTAAGAGAGAGAGAGAAAAAAATGAGAGAGAAAGAGAGAGAGAGAGAGAGAGATCCTTCTGACATCAGAATCACCAGGCACAGCCAGAGTATCTTGTGAGTGTCATAGGTGACCCACTCAGAATGCATCTCGTGTGTCCTCTAGGCTGCAATCAATCCAACTCACTATCACCTCTAGGCTTGTGGTAGGAGACATCCCATGAAATGGACATTAGCCACAGGCCATTGCTAGAAACTAGGGAGACAGTAACATCAAAGAGGCTGAGATTCTGCCAAGGCTCTTCTAGGATTTCCAAGAAGAGAGAGCAAAGAAGCCCAAGGAGCCAGACACCCAGCCATGACCTCTCTACAGGCAGACTGCTGAAATGCTGTTGTGCTGAGTGAACGTTTAGCAAAGATTTCCTAAATTCCAGATACTTGGGAAAGTATTATTTTAATGCATCTGCGGTCACGGATGCATGTAGAAGCATGCTGATTAGAAACCATGCCTTAAACATTTTTGACAAACATTGGCACCATGTAAGAGCTGGGTTCTATCAATGCTTTCAAGTCTATTCTTTCTTTCAATCGTATTCAGGTAACTATCTTCCCAGTGGGCTATACAGGCAATATGTTCCAATGCATCCATCTTGAACTATTCTGGGTCTGAAATAAAATACTCCTCCACGGCAGCCCTGAAGGATTTTAGTTGCACGGGCCTTGGGGATTGGAGGGAATCTGATTTCTTGGGTCTCCCAACACATCAAATAAAGCAGCCATGGATTCTGATCCCTCCTGGTGAACCAAGCTCCTCCAGGAACAGAAAGGAGAGAGAAGACTCTTGAACATCAAGGGAACATGTCAATTCTCCATTCCTTTCTGCATTCTCTGCTTCTGGTTCAGTGATACTGCAAATACATCCCAGAGTCACGTACTGAGCTGGTGTCCTGGGATGAATCTACCTCTCAAACGGCTTGAAGCACATAACCCTAACCCTGAACTGAGATCATGCATTCATTTCAGCCCTCAAATTTTAGCAAAGTTTACTATGTGCCAGGACTTGTTGGAGCCATAGAAAGAAAAACCACAGGAAAGACTTCTGGACTGCATGCTTGATATTGCTCCATCAGTGAACAGGGACCACGGCTTACTTCAACAAACAAGTTTGTGGTTAATTTTGAAATGAACATTCTTTGCAAAACATCAGTAAAATGTAGCTTATTTTTTAGCATCATATAGTAGATTTAGAGAAGTAAATATAGGATTCTCTATATATTCTGTGACATTTGTAATTCAATGTGACTGCCACAGTTTTTTTCTGTGCAGGTGGGGAACTCTATTTGTGGAAGGTTACATGATCTGTCTGGAATATAGAGTCATGGAATGGAGTCGTTAATGCCACACTTCAGGCACCTGGACTAAATTTCTCCTGTGACACCCTACCAACCCTTGACTCCTCCAGAAAAGCAGGCTGCATTATGTGAGCACTAAGTGCAGCATGTAGCTGTTTATCCTTATTTTTGTGGGTCTTTAAATCAAAGGGAACCATTTATGTCCATGTGGACTATTTTAAGAGCAACATAAAGGCATTCCAGAAAGAAATCGTCAAAAAAATGTTCCAATAAACAGAGATTAAGAATCAGATATGTGTAGTCAGGGACCAGTACAAGGTAAATGAATGGAGCATTCAAAGCTAGGGGCAGATGAAGAAAGGCTTGCTCATGAAGAGGTCCTGACACGCCCCCAGCACCACGCTGAACGTGTTTTACCCTTTAACACCCTCTCTGTGGATGGGAAGTGCTGTGCCCAGCACCCGGGACAACGGTGCGACCGCGCTGCCCGCACTGGCTGCTCACCTGGCGTGCCGGATGGAGGCGATGGCGCTGCTGAAGTCGCTGTCGATGCTGCGGCAGTTGTAGAACTCCTCATAGGCCGGCCGCGAAGAGCCCTGGTACTCGATGCGGCTGATGCGGCAGATGCCCACGATCAGGATGATCAGCATCAGGACGAAGGCGACGCAGAGGGCGCCGATGATGATGTAGAGGGAGTGCCGCGGCATGTTGGTGAGGCTCTCGGCCATGTGCCCGGACTTCCACTGGAGGTCTGAGGGCGGAAAGAGCAAAGAGTGGGATAAATGGGACCCGCGGGATGTGGGGGTCTTCCCCACCCGTGCATCAGTAACAACTCTGCAGGAAGAATTGATTTCTGAGAATAATCCACATCAAGGGCTAATACCATTAATGCATAAAGACCTCTTCTAACTCACCTCAGAAAAATAGGCAAAGGATATAAAGAGGAAACCACCAAAGAAATTTTTAAAAGGAAAATTGTTCAGCTTTATAATTACTCTAAAAAATGCAAATCCTCGGTCTGGCATGGTGGCACACACCTATAATCTCAGTAGCTCAGGAGTCTGAGGCAGAAGGATCACAAGTTCAAACCCAGCCCAGGCAACTTAATGAGACCCTGTCTCTAATAAAATATTTAAAAGGGCTGGGGATGTGGCTCAGTGGTTAAGTGCACCTGGGTTCAATCCCTGGAACAACAATAAAAAAAAATGTAATTCCCATTCCAGCTCCAAACATCATTTTAAAATTATGAAAACCACAGTTGGCACAGAAATGGAGATTGCAAACTGAACTGTAACCCTTCTTGGACTCACTGAATGCTTTAACCCAGATATCTCCGCTTTAGAATTTATGTTGCAGAAATAACCCTGGAAATGCACAAGCCCTGTGTGCAAGAACATTTATCTTAGCACCACAAATTTTAAATGTAGTTGATCATCACACATTTGGAAAAATGCTCAAAAAATAATCACAGAGACCCATGTACTTACGACTCAGGGTTAATAGATGTTAATGTTTTATCATTTTTGCTTTTGATACACACACACACACACACACACACAAATTACAGGTATCACTAAAGGTCCCCCACATTTGCATTTCCTCTCCACCCACCAAACCCCCGAATATTTAGGAAACAACCTAAATATTCAACTATAGGTGAAATGGAAAGACACTTCATTAAACAGCAGAAGAGAAAAGAATGCCCCAAAGCAAGACCTACTCACAGAGCATAACTGGGCAATGGCACTAAGTGGAGGCCTCCACCTACACACTGGGAGGCTCAGCCAGAGGGAGGACCATGGAAAACAGTTTGCTTCCCACTGTGGACTAAGCTCCTCAGCAACACCTCACTGAGCCAGAACCCCCACGAGATGTGTAATTCTCCCTCCCCTTTCTGCAGAGAGGAGGCCGGGGAAGCTGGCACCCCTCTGGGATAAGTGTTTGGAGGCAGATCTGGGGGTCACTGCACAGTGATCACTGGAAGGCCTGATGACAAAAGATGTTTATATGCTTCCTTATACTTCTCTGTCTTTTCCAAATTTTTAAAAGGAGAATACTGTATTCCTTTTACCATCAAAAAAAAAAAAAAATGAGCTCTGGGTAGAGATGCTCACAAGATTATCTCCCAGTGTAACAGAAAAGATTGTGCTCCTTGGGACCACACCCTCCTTGTTTTCAATCCCAATTCCAAACAATTGACCTCCCTGAACCTGTTTCTTCATTTGTAAGATGAAAATAACAATGCAGATTTCGCTGGCCTGCTGTGAGCATAGGTTAGAAAACATGTTAAAAAAAAAAAAGAAGAAGAAGAAGAAGGGGTATGGTAGGTGAACTCCGAGGAGGAGGAGAAGCTGAGACGCCAGAAGGGGGAGGACAGGAGAGCATGCTGACCTCCACTGCAGATGCTCTGAGCTGAGGACAATGGAGCACTAGTTACCTGTGTGCTTCCTCAAAGCTCCGAACTGTATCAACAGGAGAAAATGAAAGGACAGGATGAATTTGCTGTGGTTGGCACTGGTTGTCAAATCGTGCCTGTTTACAGACGTGCACACGAGTGGAAACTCTAGCTAAGGTGAATGGGATTTGAAAGGAAGTTTTGCTAATTAGAAAGAGCTGGGTTCAACCAAAGAAAAGCTGAGTTCCTTTGGGAAAGAGGAGGACTTCTCAGTTTTATTCACCTTGTCACCACTGTCACCACCCTTCCAGGCCACCATTTGCATGGTATCTGGATACAGGATTCACAGATGATGGGAACAGGAGTGAGCTGCCTTCCCATGAAATCCCCAGGACTCTTCTCACTCTTCTATTTTCAGTGAGAGTATTGGTGGCCTCTGGATACCCAGTCCCTCATCCTAACTACGTCTTCAGTGATGATGGAGCCAGAATCAGCTATTCTTGATCTTGAAAAGTTGTAGCCTGAGGAATTACTCAGAAAGATACCCAAACACAGGGCCAGGCCTGCAGACCCATTTCCTAGAAGCTTAAAAGTAAAATAGCCCATGTATTTGTCTTGGATGCTTCTAGAATGTTTGGGAAAAGTGGATGAATGAAGTGGCTTCTGACTTTGCATCCAGATCCTCTGATTTCTGAGTATTTTACTGAGACCTGTGAAGCCTGATTTTGCCATTCAAGTCTGCCTGCCAAGCTCAGGAGGTGACTCCAGGAGCTTAGGGAGACTAAATGACCATTAGACCATTTACTGCTCCATCTGAGCCAGCTCATACACAGGCACACGGAGAAACATAAATCACAACAAGTAAACAATCTTGGTGGAAGGGAATAGGTGTTTTGTAAAACCAGCACCAAGGCTCAACCCCCAAATCGGCAGCCCTTTCATTTGGCAATACCTGGCGCACAAGAGACGGCTCACTTTTCTGGCTGAGAAAGTAAGCGTGATTCACTTGATTTCCAAGTGTTATAACATTCCCTAAAAAATTCTGCTGCAGGCTGCAGTCCAAAGCTCACTGGAGTATGTTATAACATACATTTAGCATCAACACGAGGGCGGCCAGGACAGTTTCTACTCCAATGTGTAGAGTGCCCAGATCTGGTCACCAGGGAGGATCATAAGAGTCCTTGATGAGTTCCTAGGGCCTATGTGTACGCTTTATGTAAACAACTTACATGTCATGTTGGTCATGTAAACACAGTGAGTCCACAACCACGTGGGCCCCACTGCAAAACACCGCCATGCGGGATCACGAGCTCCATGCAGCACTGAGTTCCAGGTCTGACGAGCTGCCTACGCTGTTTGTGTTTCTCTCCATCTGCTCCATTCCCCAAATCCCCGTGTTCCAAGCTATTTGGACTTTGGGGAAAAGTTTAGCAAAATTTCATCTAAAGCCTCTGCACTTGTCCCTCCACTGTCCTCTTCTTTAAATTAGATTCCACTTTACTGTCATCTAAAACTTTTCTGATGGAAATGAAGCTGCCCACCCTGCAGGCTAACCAGTTTAGTAGCCAATACGTGCAAGAAACCCAGTACCTTCTCTCTGTCCCAGAGGCAGCAAATTTATCGGCACCAGGTGGTTACAAATGCCATCTCCCAGCCCAGGTGCCTTTCTCGCAAGTCATCGTTTTGCTGCATCCTGGGAGTTCAATCGCATGAGTCATTTACTATGCTGGCTGCAACTGAGCCCCTGGAAAGATCCTGAACCAGAATGCGCAGAATGAGATGCTCTCACGGGCCCCAGCAGGTGCGTGACTGAGAACACACATGCATGAGCTGTTTGGGGAAAAACGTAGCAAACAGAGTCTGAGGGATCATTTGCATTTTTGTTTAAACTAAATGTGTTTGAGATGTTGTACTTCTCAAAGTGCTTTTGCATTTAACATTTCAGTTGGCCTCAAACAATCACCTGTATCTAGGTAGAAGCTAGACTCAGAGAAGCTGCTTGAGGTGAATCAGTCAGTAGCAAGCTGAATAAAACTGCATCTGGGGGCTGGGATGTGGCTCAGTGATAGAGCACTTGCCTAGCATGTGTGAGGCACTGGGTTGGATTCTCAGCACCACATATAAACAAATAAAATAAAGTTCCATCAACAATTTAAAAAAATGCATCTGCTGAAGACCTCCACTCCACCAAAATAGACTTCAATTGACCTTATATTCATTCTAAATACATCTCCCACGTCTATGTTTTGAATTTACCTTGGTGAAGGTAGGTAGACTAGTTTGCCCATCTAAGTTATTTAAAACACAGTGAAAGTACACGAGAGCATTTTGTGATGATGTCACTTTGTAGATATCTAACTGTCCAGAACAACTGCAAGGATGGATTTCAAATTCCATTATGTCTTCCACAGCTAAAGGGTATTTGTACAATAAAGTAAATGAAATTAAAAAAAAAAATAGCAACCTTGTTTAATTTTCAGAAGAGGAATGCACAGAAAAGGGAAGGGAAGGACTAGATTTTCTCCTTCACAGAGATCCATTCACCAAACATGCACAAATTAAACACTTATGATGTGCTGGGGATCAGAGCAGGGAAGCATGGCTCTAAGGGCACCAGGCTTTTGAGGGATACAGAGATCAATCAAATGATCACAAAATCAATGTACAATTGTGCTGAGTCGGTGAGGGGCAAGCTGTGCAGAGGCATGGCAGAGGACCAGGGGTGCTCATCTAATTTAACATCAAGAGCATTTGCACCAGGGGCTTCCAGGTGGCAGGGCGCTGAGGGTGAGTGGGCACTGACCAGGGATGGGGAAGAGCGAAGTGAAGGTGACCCCAGGCAGAGCCCCAGAAGCAGCCCAGGCCCTCGGGAGCAGAGCAGAGCACAGCAGGGGAAACGGCCTGGAAGGAGGGACCAAGGGGGAGGGACACACAGAGGAGGGGTGCCTCCTGGAGGGGAAGGCAGTCCCCAACAGTCCAGTGGGCAACAGATTGGCCCTTGGTCTTCAGCGACTGCAGGAGTTGAACAGAGCTTGAACCAGCAGGGAGGGAGGGCCCGAGTGTTCAGAGCTGCACTCTGAAAGGATCCTTCTGGCTGCATGTGAGACCAGGTTTTAGGGGCAAGAACAGGAGCCAGTCTGGGGCAGAGCTGGGGTGGCCTGGATGGGGTGGGGGATGATCAGAGAGGCACTGAGCGGGCGTGCTGTGTTAGAGGTGGAATTAACTAGATCAAACACAGCTCTTGTAGGGGAGAGAAAGCAGCACTAAGCCCTGGTGTCCTAGCTTGTGTCACAGAGGAGCTGTGACATGCCTTCAAGGCACCCCAGTGGTGAAGCCAGATGGTGGTGCTGGGATGTTTAGGTCGCAGTGTTGGTTAACAGTTGACATTTACTGACTTCAATATGCTGAATGCTATCCTAAGTGTTTGAGGTGTTAACTCATTTATTCCTCTTATAAAGCCAAGAGGGAGCCAGCGTTACTCCCTACGCTTTACACAGGAAGCAACCGAGATTCTAGGTGAGGAGGTAACTTGCTCAGGGTCACTCACATAGCAAGTGGTAGAACCCGGGAATAAACCCAAGTGATTTGATTCTAAAGTTTTACTCTTCAATCAATAGCAGTGTTTTCCAAACTACAGATTATCCAAATCAGTGCATTGGGGGTCAAACCTACCTTTGTCAAAAATTGGTAGGTTGTATAAACATTGATTAATTTCTGGCTTCTCTATTCTGTGCCGAGAACACAGGGGTGTTCTCGGCAAGAGACAAGAAAGTATCTTCAATAAATGGTGCCAGTAAAATTGAATACACACACACACACACACACACACACACCCATATATATGTTTATATCTCACATATATTTACACATACATTACATATACATGTCTTTATGTGTGTATATATAAAATATATTTAGAAGAATAAAATTAGATCGTTTCTTCTCACCATATACAATAATCAACTCAAAATGTATCAAAGACCTATGTGTGAAATCTGAAACTATGAAATTATTACAAAAAAACATAGGGAAATCTTCATGGCATTGGTGTGACAATGATTATTGAGATAAGACCCCAGAGGCACAGGCAACAAAAATGTAGACAAATGGTTAGTTTGAGTGTGTCAAACTAAGAAGTTTCTGCACAGAAAAGGAAACAACAGAATAAAGAGACAATCTGCAGGATGGGAGGAAATATTTGCAAGTTACTCGTCTAACAAAGGAGTAATATCCAAAATAAACCAGGAGCTCAAAAAGCTACACACACACACACACACACCACACCAAATAAACCAATTAAAGAATAGCCTAAAGAACTAAACAGACCTACTTCTCAAAATTAGACATTCACACAACCAGTAAGTATATGAAAAAATGCTCAGACACACTACTCATCTGGGAAACACGAATTGAAATCACCACAAGATACCATTTTACCCCAGTTGGCATGGCCATCACCAAAAGGACAAAAAGTCCATGCTGGTAAGGAGGCAAAGGAGGGCAAATCTTAACACAGTGCTGATGGGAATGTAAGTTAGTGCCGCCATTATGGAGAACAGTGCAGGGATTCCCAAAACACCTAAACGGCACTACCATAAGATCCACCAATTCCACTACCAGGTAGATATCCAAAGGAGATGAAATCATCATAAGAAAGGTACTTGCACTTCTGTGTTGATCACAACACTATTCACAATAGCTGAAATCTGGAATCAACCTCGATACCCATTAGTAGAGGAACAGATCAAGGAAACGTGCTATGTATGCCCTGCGGAATATTACTAGCCATAAAGGAAAACGAAGCCATAATTTGTGGCAATATGGATGGAACTGGAGGTCGTTCTGTCTAGTGAAATAAGCCAGACACGTGTGTTCACTCATCTGTGGACACTAAGAAGTCACTCTCACACTAGTGGAGTGGAGGAGTGAACATGAGAGACGGGGAAGTGCCAGGGAAGGGGGATGGAAAGAAGTTCAATAAGGGGCACAGGACACATGAGAACAGATTAGTTCTGCTTCCTCCATGTGGCAGAGGAGGGCAGCTACTAGCTAAAAACCTAGGACACATTTCAAACTGACTAGAAGAGAAAAAATTCCCAACACATAACATGATTAATGTTTGAGGAGTTGGAAATGCTTATTACCGTGACTTGATTATTATGCTTTCTATACATGTACTGAATTAGCATAATGTGTCCCATAAAAATGTACAAATTTTATGTCTTTTTTTTTTTTTTTACTTTAGAAGACCATCTCAGAGTGTGACACACTTATAAAAATGAGTGTTACATTCTCTGTGTTTGTGTTAGTCTGTGTGTGACATCTAGAAACAAGATGCAAAATACTTTCTCTCTGTGGGTTGTAGTCAAAAGGCCTGAAGAACTTTTCCCCAGGCCGTGTTGTCCAGGATTGACTGTTCGGTCAGGGAAGAAGGAAAGATTCTCCTCCTGGAGAAGATACATGTATCTACTTTGGAATGAAAAGTCAAGGTCTAATTATATCAATAATATATCTTCCTACATGATGCCTATTATCCTAAAACATTCTGTACTTACAGAAAATTAGCAGCTATTAACTCAAAAGCATCTAATATATCAATATTCCTCAGGGAAGGGAAACTTCATTTTAAGCAGGCACCCAAAGGCTGCTGGGTGTTCAAAGAGAATGACAGCTGATTATAATGAAGGCAACCATTTATTGAACACCTACTAAGTGCCAGGCATTATACTCTACTATCTACATTTATTACCCCAATTATGTATGCCTGGTAAGTCAGTACCTGAGCTAGGATTCGAAACCAGCTCCACTCACAGAATTGAGTTCTCAGCCACAGAATCCAGCAAGCCTTCTTTCCATTCCATCAAGCTGCTTTCCCCACATCCAGCCACATCCATTCCCTGAGAAATAGGTAGAGGATGCCTTCCTGCTGGTCGAAGTATTTAATAAAGTAATTATGAATTAAATGGGGTTTGTAAGTCACCCTTGGGTCCTAAATTTCTGTTTATAAAATTGCTCAGTCGAATGCATTTTGTTATAGTATCCCAAACAGACTAAGACAGATGCATTTATAAAAATGTTCATTCTAGTATTGCCAGAATGGATCATCTGTCTAAATAAATCATGAAATAAATTATGGAGCCTCTACAAAATGGAACTGTCATGTGGTGGTAAAGATGTGATAAATCTGCATAACCCAACCGGATAAACCTTCAAGATACATTATTGAAAACAAAAACAAGAGGCTGGAGATGTGCACAGAAAACTCCTATCAGTGTGGGAGAGAACAGAGGCTCTTCCATCACCTGACTACCTCTGGAAGAATCTCTCATGAATGGCCAGCAGCTGTTACTTTGGGGGAGTGAGGTGGACATCTGGGTGGGGAGGTTAGATGTTACATCCTTTTTTACATAAGAAGGACAACCAGAGAACCAAAGGACCCGACCCATTCACATAACCAGGAGTGCCACGTAACATCGCCTCCTGGATGTCTTGGGCTGTTATCATTAGATGTCATTTGTTTGAGAGGAAGAGGCCCAAGAGGTGCACCTGTACTTTTTCTCTGGCCTGGGAGGAGTCACGCCGACGCTCCCTGGTGCCTAGAAGCACCTGTGCAAAGCTGCACAGCGATGCCCATCATGCACTCTGACTTACCCACCCTTAGGAGTTCCTGAAGGCAGGTTCCTTTCATTAATTTTCTATAACCCAGGCCCTACCTGCAAGGCCTGCTAATAAGGAGGCTCTTGATTACTGACTGAGTATACAAAGATATACAAGATAGCCCACTTGCCTACTTTTCAACCACAGAATGGCATTAATTCATGTTTATCTGTAGATTCAACTGTTCAATGTACAGAACTGGCTGACCCCCAATTATCCAGGTTGACGGATATAGATAAACATCATACTCCCAACACAGATGGTACAAAACACACCCACTATGTAAAGATTTATAGGGTCTATTTTGTTTTTTGACCTTGGTCCTAAGAAGGCATATTTTCCCTTTACTAAAATCTAAAGGAAAAACACTGTGATCAGTCCCAAGGTAATAAAAAGAAGTGGAGGAGAATTAAAAGTTTGCCAAGATGCTCTGCTGATTTCCAGAACAAATGCCTCAGAGCATGCATAAAACCCTAGAGTGCCTAGACTCATTGCATTAGGATGGTCCTGGATCACTTCTCTTGTTGCATCTGATAACTCTGTAGTCTGCTAGGTTTCTGCTTTGACTCTAATTGGGAACCAAATAATAACTCCAAATGGGCAAATTCCCAAGAAACACTCATTACTTGGGCAAACACTGGACACAGGAGATAACTGTGCAACAGCTAAAATGGTATTCATTTGCGTCTAAATCCTACTGGGGGTTCAGACTCTCTAGTGGTGGCTAATGATAAAGTTGATCCATCTCCACATGTAGAGATGTAGAGCCCCTCACAGAGATATCTCTGTTTTCAGGATATGCACGTACCCTAGGTTTCTGGGAGCATTCCATATTATATACTGAAGTTTTTCTTTTTGTTGCATGTGACAGTAAATGTTATAGTATCCCAAATAGACTATATTTCCAACAGATCCCACTATTTCCAACAGATCCCACTAGACTCAACTTCAGTGGTGTTCAGTGCAGGAAAAGGTAGTCGGAAGGCTCTGCCTTGTCCTTGTGCTTCCTGGCATGCTGTGACATTGTTGGGGGTGAAGCCTGTAATACTAGAGCTGGAAGTGTGAAAATTAACCATGTCCTTTAATCCCTTGTTTTATAGAAGGAGAAGCTGAGCTCCAGAGAGATGAAATGACCTTGCACAATCTTGGTTAGGCAGCAGCAGATACAGGCCTGGAACCCAGCTCCCTGGCCGCCAGGGCAGCATTCATTCTACTCAGATTCTTGCCTTCAATTAGTATAATCACTTTTTTGCAAATACTTATCAAAATTATTAGGACAATGTTGTTATAGGTCAAATTGATCCCAAATAATCTCTAAATATGATCATTTTCAAGAACAAATAGGAGGAAAGAGAGTCTGTTGATAAGGTGGTATGGTAGACAGAATAATGGTCCCCAAAGATGTCCATGTCCTTATCCCCAGAATCTTTGAATATGTTACTTTCTATGGCTAAAGGGATTCCGAAGATTGGTTAAATTGGGCATCTTGAGATGGGGAAGGTGTCCTGGTCTATTTGGGTGGGCCCAATGTAACCACAAGGGAGAAGGTAAGGTTCTGAAGGGTCAGTTTGTTTGCCCAGATCATGTGGCCAGAATAGGATGGAGCGGGATTTTGAAGCCAACCTGATCCTCTTTCCTTCTCTACCTTTGTGCCTCTTTTACCTATATTGTCATCACTCAAGGGATCTAAAATTAAGAATTTTTTTCTATACCTGTATAAATTTTTCTTCAGATATTTTTTGAGGATATCCTACATGTTCCTGACTTTTCTAATTCTACTTTTATATATTTATCTCCACAAATACCATTTTAAAAATTAAAAATAGGTAATACTCTACCCCAAGGCACAACAGTTTTCATTTAGTAGAAGTACCAAATTTTAGAATGAAAACTGGCCCCGTGTTTCAGAGAAGTAAACGGAGGCTCGGTATACCTAGATGCAGTCACACAGTAAACGCCACAGTCAGAGTGAAGACCAAGGCCCTGGCCCAAGTCTAAAACCCTTTCTAACAGATCCCACTAGACTCAACTTCAATGTCTTATACCAACTTACAGTTGTTAGAAAAGAATTCCAGTGGTGAAAATGCTACCTAATCTCTATCTTCACACAGGAGTATTTCTTACCCTTGTTTAACAAGGAAAGCCGGTCCTAAGTCCTTCTGTATAGGAACATCTGGGAAGAGTCCCTGTTCCTTCTCATGCTATGAACCAAAGAGGAAAGACAAAGAGTAAGCAGATGAGGGGCCAAATATTACATTTGTTACCACTCACGCTGATGGTGGAGGATGTGCTTCACATTTCTGGATGAGAGAGTTTCCTAATACTGGATACCTCCTCCCTCTGACATTCCGAGTTAGACACCATGCTGCAGCTGTGGGTGGTGCTGGACCACTGGCGAGGGACCTAAGCCTGTGACACTACGGCACAGAGAGCAGAGGCTCTAGGCAGCTCACAGACAGATGGGGCTAAGGGTCCTGCCTCCCTCCAACTTTGCACAGCTGATAAGTTATTATTATCTGTCAAGAAGCAAAAGTGGGTGAGAGGGTCCAGAAGGAGAGCTAACCCAACATCCCTCGTGTGAAGAGAAGCATCTGGAATGGGAAGGACGCGTCCTCCAACCAGCGTGGTTGGATCTCTTCCACCATAGAGGGTCAAACTCCTCTAGTTCAGATAAGAACAAAATACCTGTCAACGCTGAATTTTGAGACGTTATCTAAAACAACTGGAAACACAATTCCACATCTGTGCTCATTTTCACCTCCATGCTGTGCATCTGTTGTTTCAACATCTCAAACCTTGATCCTGACATTGTCACACTTCTGCTAGTCACCCACACACTGCACTGGGCTTGAGGCAGCCCCCAGTGCTCTTCAGCTTTTGTGGTCGCCCTCACTGGACTTTTCTCTAGGCAACTGATGGAACCTCATACATTCGAAGACACTTCTTGGAGACCTAAGTGCAAAGTGAATTTACATTCTGTGTTGCTTCTTACATTTTTCAACCCAGAGACTCTAGTTTTTGATATGATTCTAATGCTTCTCTCAAGCACATTTTTGGCTGCCTGAGTAGCAGTGAACTCTGGATGACATCTGAAAATTCTCATCCTGATGGAAAGGCTGGATGGGACTCAGGAAGGAGTGAGGACAGCATAACCTGGGGGGTGCGGGGGGGGGAAGAGTGGCAAAAGCATGAGGCTGGGACTTAGGATTCACTGGTAACTCAGGGTAACTTGTCCTTCAGGGCCTTGCTGCTCGTTGGTGACACAGGGACTTTCTGGTCCCAGTTGGCATCCTCTTGCTGCAGAAATACTTACGGATTTCACAGTTGGCTCCCACCCAGCCATGAGGGCAATGGCAGATATAACCATTGGGCTGGTCCAGGCAGGTTCCAGCATGATGACAAGGGTTGCTGTCACATTCATTTATGTCAATGTCACACTCTTCACCTGGGGAGATAAGGAAAACGGCAATGAACTGGTTGCATTCACAGCTCTCAAGACTTCTCAGGCAAAACCAAGACTTACAGCTGACCATGACCTCCAGCAGCAGAGCCCAACCTGCTCTTTGTGTAAACTCTCAAAAATTCCAGACAAGGGATCTTTTATTTAAGCAAAACTAAAAACGAAAAAATATATATATTATCACTGATGAGAAGAATTTCTCCTTTATTCCATTAACTAGTTAACAGAAGATGATTCCCAAGTCTGAATAAGCCCTTCAAGGTTGATTAGAAAAGCAAACTTAGGTTCCTGAATTTATTAAGGAAGTCTATTTTGTTTTGAATTTTGGCAGCTGAGTCTTATTTATTTTTCCAAAACCCCAGAAAGGCAAAAACTCACTGTTTATGATAATTTTGTAGCCAAGTGTTTGAGTGTACAGACTGGACACTGACTCTTCTGGTCACAGCTGTGTGCCTAGCCTGAGTCAACTAATAAAATTTCCTCTACTTTCCAGATCCCTAGATCTGCCTGGAGGACATGCAGATTGGAGAGCAGCAGGTCCAGCTCAGGAGAGACAATCATGAAGTTGGGGTTAGCCCATTGTCTTTTCTAAGAAATGGCAGCCCAAAGGAAGCTCACAAAACCCTCCAGTCTGTCCTCCCCCGTAAAGAAAAGTGCCTGACTTTCTTTCTGACCCTGACTAGACCCAGACTTTCCGGGTAGCCTTACTGGCCTCAGAAAACCAGGGATAAAGTTACAAACCAGGACCTGGGGCCAATGTCACTCTGAGCCAAACATCAATTTACAGGGAATAGCTTGTTACCAAAAGTGATATGAACAAAGCCACCTTCGAGTGATTTTACAGCCATCATGATGAGCCCATATGAATTGAATATGCTTCTTATATATAAAGGCAGCTCATCAGAACTGAAAAGGATACTTCAAATTGAGACATTCTCTCGTAAAAGTTTGAAAATGAAAAAAAGAAATTTCTAAAATAAGGCCTCGTTTGCTTAAATGCAGAATGGGATGAAAAAATGAAACTCCTACCACTGCTACAGTCAGAGATTAATAAGAGCAAAATCAAAGATTTTTGTCCATTTTTTAAGAGACAATATTTCAGTGCATTCAGGTAATTACTTCCAGGCTTATATGACATTAAATTGCTTTTCTATCTGCTATTGGTTTACTTCACATCTATAAGACTACTCTGTCACTCACAGATGATTTTAGAGGAAGAATCTCACACTAAAATATTTCACAACTGTTTCATTTTCATAGTCTTTATGTACCTGGCACCTGACTACTTCATTTTTGAAGTAAAATCTGTCGAATGAAACATTTATTATGTTTAGGTCATACTAGGGTGACTATAATTTGGCAGTGTCTAAATGAATTTGTTTCTTGCAATAAATATAGTCATTGATTTCAATAGAAAGGACGTGAAATTGATTGCTTCTTGCTAACCTATTTCAAAGTTTGTCTTTGTATTAATAGGGCAATCGCTCTGAGTGGGAAAGGAAAGAGACTAAACTGTTACAAATGGCCCTGCAGGGCAGACTAGTCAAGGGGACAATAAACAGGAATGTGCTGAGAAATGCTAAAGGATGAAATCAAAGACCTTGATGGATAAATTCATCAGGACTACATCCAGGCTGCTTAGGCAGACAAGTTAATCAATGCATTCACCGAACATGGCCTTCTTTAGCTGGAAATCTGAACACTGCAGATACTGAAATGATTTGCTCGGTTCCCAACACAGCAAGAGCCTCATTTTTCCTACCTTGATAGGCTGACAAAACTCAAAAGTCCCCCCGCCCCATAAGGTCTACTGCAACATCACACCCGTCTAATTCCCTAAAAGCAGTGCACCTGCACAGCTGTGGCCTCAGTCTGTCCAACCTGCTCTGGTCCAAAGCTCCTCCACAGAGGTGAAGGCCAAATTCAGGGCAGATCTGGATCACTAAGGGCCTCTGATATAGGCAGAAGTCCAAGATCCCTAAAGTGGACTGTTCTTGGGACCCACCAGATTAGAAAGAGTTGATAAAAAAAAAAGGGGGGGGGGAAAAATATCTACAAACCATGATCTCAAGAATCGGGGCCCAGAGAGAACGTCAAACTGATGTTAGGCTGCTTTTCACCGCCACGTGTTCTTAGAGATGCACTTGGAATGAAACGTCATAACTTAACCATGTAATCTTCACGCCAGGCAGGTCAGTGGGCAGCTCCTGATGCAGCATGAGTGCTGGCAGTGGCCTGGGTCCTGGGTGCCTCCACCTGTCCCCCAATGGCCTGGTCAGCAGACGGCTCTCCTGCCCCGCAAGCTGAATCTGTTCCCCCAGCTCTCAGCCTGGGGCCTTCACCATGTCCTGGGCTGGAATCGAGGTGATGTGGAGCATGGGAAGGAGATGGGGTGACTGTCAGTGGGGCCACCAAGGGGGTTTCCATCCAGGAGACCTCACAGAGGACCGCTGCCCTCCACTACGGTGATCATGCTTTTTGCCATCAATTGACACAAAACGCTTGGAGGTTTATTGTGAATTATGGGAAACAAGTCTGGCTTTACTTACATTTCCTCATATTTAAAAGCGTTATGTTTTCATATGCATTTAAGACCCTGACACACCCTGACGTTCCAGTACTAATTAATTTGCATTGTAGCTTATTTTACTAGGAGAATTCTTAGTGCTGGGCACGAGGTTCCTTACTAACAGCTAACTTGGTACACCCTCAGGCCTCTGCTGGCCAGAAACAGTCAACTTTTCAGCTCACTCACTCTTTATTTTTTTTTTTAATTGAGTTAGAGAAATATCAGTTGCTCTTAAATCACGATTATTCTTAAATAGCATTTGTGAAGAGAGTTACCAAATGATTTTTTTTTTCTTTTTGAGATACTAGGGAGGGAACCCAGGGACATTTTACCACTGAGTTACAGTCCCATCCTTTTCTCCTTCTTCTTTTTTTAGAGACAGGGTCTCACTAAGCACTAAGTTGCTGGGGCCCTTGTTAAGTTGCTGAGGATGGCCCTTGTTAAGTTGATGGGATCCTCCTGCCTCAGCCTCCTGAGTCCCTGGGATCACAGGCATGCACCACCACTCCTGGCACCAAATAAATTTCCACTTGACTGGGACTGGCAACCAGGGTCTGACCTCCAAATGGGTTATAATTTCTTTTCAACTGACTACTTTCTAAGGGGCAATATGCATAGTAGGTATGTTTGGTAGCCCTTATGCAAGTCAACAAACCTCCTAATTAATCCCATAGGCCTTCCCCAGATAAATGAGGAAATGCAAAGCAAAACAAAACAAATCCAGTCACCGCAGCTGTAAATCCTTGGGTTAACAGAATCCACACTGGACGGTATTGACGGCCATCACCCTAGTGTTTGCACACTTCGGCTGCCCCGTGCCACACCTGGGCTCGATGCCTCAACTCTGATCCCTTCCTACTTCATGAGAATTTTATTCCAGATGAGACGGGTCTAAAAAAATTATTTGGAACTTTTGCTATCGTGATGGAGTAACCGGAACCTGTCCTGTCCTCCCACGGTGAACAACTAGACAACTGGATGAAATACATGCAAAATAAAACCACGTTTAAGAGCCGGACTTCAGCTGCAGGGGAGGAAATGAAGCAGCTGAGCTCCACACAGCCTGGACCTCTGCCTGGGGCCAATTTAGAACACAACGGCCTCATTGAATTGAGGAGACAAAGACTGGAGTTTGTGGAGGCCAAGGTAATTTGTAGGGAAGACCAAATACAGAAGATAGAGCCACTCAGAAAAAGAGCACCAGAAATATGCTGTGTCCCTTGGGTCCCTTGCTGAATACTGTGCGTGAGTTGAAACTCCAGGAGCCTGGCAAACAAAATGGAAGATGAGCAGTTTCCAAACTCACAGAGGACTGGAAAGTATCCAAAATCTCACAGTTCATCGGCCACCCACTGCATCAATGAAGCCACAAAAGTCACCTCTTAGTGCGAGGGCATAACTGTCCTAAGAGTAAAGGCTATGCATTTGGAATCACCTCCCCAGAATATAAAAACAAGCCTTGAAAGACTGACCAGGCTGGCAAATAACTTACCTGCCACAGAGAAAGACCAGCATTTAAAAGAAAAAAGACAATGGAATTGCTGCACCCAACAATTAACCCACAATGACCGGCATCCAAAGAACGCAGGAAAAAAAATGGAACTAAAAAAGGAATAAAGTCCTAGAAAACATTCTGTCCAATTTTAATAGCTATGTAGCCACAAGAGCTTTTATGTAGCCAAGGCTGAGCTGCATTGCAGACGAATAGACATACAAGTCGATGAAAAAAATGGAGAACACCAAATAGACCCCCATAAAAATGGCCGACTGTTTTTGATGAAGGTTCAAAAGCAATTAAAGGAAGAAAACATGGCCTTTTTAACAAATAGTTGTTTAAGAAAATGTACTTCTCTAGGCAAAGAAAAGTGAACTTCCTGTTAGAAGACCCCAGGAAAGGATATATCTGTGGAAAAAGAATGGAACTATATAACAAATGCTGTGGGGAGGTGCTGAACTCAGTAGCAGAGTGAGTAGCACTGGTTAGACTCAATGAGAGTGAGCTGGACGCAGGTTAACGATTTTGAAACGACTATCTGTGCATATTGGAATTGACCAATTAAGTAAATGGATATTTGAGGGTGGGAGCCAGGTCTATGGCCATTGTAGTGGGAACATTCAAATAGCAGAGGAGACAGCTAAATGATCCATGAGGGGATGGAATAGAGTTGGAGACATCCCTATGAACTCATGCTTGGCTTACTGTAGGTATGGATGGCTACAGAGTGCAATATTCATAGATGTGCACGTGTGTGTAGGTTAGTAAGCTCATATTCTTTGTTGCTCTATCAGCTGAGAGGGCCTGAGAGTAATGACACCCCAGCAGTAGTGAGCATGTTAGTGCTCATATCTTTATTTCTAAAGTCATTCTCTAATAATGAACCAGGTTATCCTTAGAGAAATTGGTAATTCTAAGCCTGGGAATGTAGCTCAATTGGTAAAGTGCTTACCTCACATGCACAAAGCCCTGGGTTCAATCCCCAGCACCACAAAAAAAAAAAAAAGAGAGAGAGAGAGAGAGAAAGGGAGGGAGAAAGGGAGTGAGAGAGAGAAATGGGTAATTCTCTAGGACTGGGGCAGGAAATACACAGGATGAGATTGGAGCAACTTGAGTTCCAGAAAGTATACAAAAAAATAATAATCAAAGACAATTCAGGAGGCTGAGGCATGATGATCGCCTGTTCAAAGCCAGCCTCAGCAACTTAATGAGGCCCTAACTTAGCAAGACCTTGTCTCAAAATAAAAAAGATGTGGCTCAGTGCTGAACTGCCCCTGAGTTCAATCCCTGGTGCCAAAAAGGAAAAAAGAAAAAATTGAAAGAAATAAATGACAGCAACAATTACCCACCCCCCAATAACGGGGCTATATCAAAGGAACACAGGAACCAGACTAAAAGACCTCCCAATGTCCAAAGCAGGAATATTCTGAGCAACAAAACAAATTAAAAAGTATTAGATTTTAACCCAAAGTATAAAATAAACACCCATGAGTCCCTATTAATATAAATAAATGATTGACTAAATAAACAAATGAAAGAGAATAAACAGATCTCTCACAAAGAAAAATTCTAAATGGTTTCTGCAGCTGCTGCCCTCTCAAAGAGAGGGAACATAACCTGGACCCTGCCCTGGTTAACAGTGGGCTACACACGTGACTTCCTTCCAAAGAGGAAAGTATGGAAAGGAGGAAACGAGGAACACTAGAGTGGGAAACTGGGAAACCTGACAACCTCCCTCAGCAGGGTGATCAAGGTCGACAGTGACGGTCACAAGTCACCTTGACGGTATGCAGCCTTTATAATGTGAGGGGGTTGGCAAACGGACAAGGCAAGAGAGCATTTACCCAAAAGGATATCAGACGTCAAAATAAGCACATGAAAAGACACCCCCCATCATTCATCATGACAGAAATTGAAAGTAAAACCATAATGAGCTGTGACCACATGCCTATCAGAATGGCAGAGCCTTGGAGACCAGAGTGGACACAGGTAAGTTAATAACTGGAAGCAGGAAGGACCTCCAGGCGATGATCCTTATGGTAGGAACATGGGTTCTGAGCATTAGAGGGAATATATTTTCAATCAGAAGCCCAAGATCAACAAGAAAAAGAAAAAAATTGTCCTCCACATAGCACACACCAGGGTTTGCCTGCTGGCCTGAGATTGAAGGATCTGGATCCAAAGGAGAGAGTCTTATTTAATTAAATAACAATGGTTTGCCTAATTCATTCCATTACATCAGTTTGGGAGCTCTCAAACACTAAATAGTTGACCAAGTGTAAGTTCTGCTAAACCCTTAGTGCAGTGAAAAATTATTTGGTTCCTAGGCAGCAACCTCCAACAACAGGGGCAACTATGTTCCTTACATTGAAGGAGTTAATATTTTATCAACCTCTCCCATGCAGCAATAGTTATCAGGACACAAAAGATTTCTTTTTTAAGGAAGAAAAATGGTTTTATGATTTAATCTATTCAGAAAATAAACAAAGGTAGATAAGACTCTCGATTGAGATTGCTCAGAGCCCTCAGAATTTGAGCATCCTTTAGGAATTTCTATGTGGCACGTATCACGTCTCAAATTTATTTGGACACAGAACCTTTTTTCCACAGCGTATCTCCTGGGACTGGTTCTGTAAAACACATTAGCAGCACAATTCCCCAAACTACTTCTGTAACTGTTCTGTGGTCTTCTGCAAGCTGGAAACGTACCAGGGCTGAATAGATCGGCATGTGTTGCTTTCAAAAACCAGGCAGAGTGTTGTCTGAACCTACTTCAGTGAGTCCTCCTGCTCCCTATGATCAGGGGAGGGGGGACCATGAAGAAATGCCCAGGGGTGGGCCTGCTGGCTGAGTGCATATGGGTGCAGTGGAGGCCAGGGTGGAAGGTGAGCAGAAGTGATTGGAGAGCAGAGACAGGAAAGAAATTACTGAGAAGGGCCCCGTGAGGTGTGTTCGGGGCTCTGGCAGGCAGAGGAACCAGGACAAGGATGGAAAGGCTAGATGGGAGCACATCTCCCAGGTCTCAATGATCAGCGCAAGGACGCTGAACTTATTTTTGAAGGACAATCAAATGTCAAAAGGGAGTGGGCAGAGTAGAGTAACAATATGTACAGTCTCTGAATGCATAGGGAGAAGGCTAGAATGAGCCACATGGTGATGGAACACAGTTGGAGACATGGCTACAGTGTGGAAAATGGACTGGGATAGGTGCATGGGTGCGGGGGCTGTTGGAAGGGGTGCAGGAAGCAAAGGCAGCCAAGGGAGAAGTTTGTGGAGTCCTTTGTATCTGAATGCATGTCAAAAGGAAGAAGAGGGGGTGTCAGGATGATTCCCCAGTTTCTGGCCAGCACAACTTGGAGGTAGTAGTAACAACACTTAATAAGCTAGCAAATATTTAAAGAAGGAAGCAGAGAATCTATGATTTGAGGTGTCTGAGATGCCCCAGAGTGTGTGCTGAGTAGGCAATTGGGGATTGGCTAAAAATTCTAGAGAAAAGGTTATAATTTCTCTCCCCAAAGATACTGAAATAAATTTCAAATGGAATCAAGATGTAAAGGCACAAAATAAACTCACACATGATTATAATGATATAGGAGGATATGTGTAGTCTTGATTGATAGAATCTTTCATGAAATGACAACAAAAGAAAATATCAAGATAGAGTGTATAAAATGAAAATGCATGTGTACAAAATAAGACACTTTATACACATTTAAAAAATAAACACAGTGGAAAAATATTTATGACCTTGTCAGATAAAACATAATATACTTCACACAAAGGGCTACTTCAAATCAAGAAGAATAAAGATTAGCATGAAAGGTCTGGCCGAACAGCAGACAGAACGTACAAATAGAGGGCTCCTAAGAGAAGAAGCACCAATGACAAGAAATACCTTGAAAAGTTTCCAACCTCCCAAGGAATCAAAGACCCACAAATTAAGACAATGCTAAAATGGCACTGCTGCCAGCCAGATGAGGGTTCTGGAGTATCTGTGTCAAATGACGAAGTAAATACTTCTGCCACTCGCCGAGGAGTGGATGTCGGCACCATGTTAATTCTTGTTTTTCTCTTGTTACTGTTTTGTTTTCCTGGAGAATAACGTGGAGATCAGGTATGTGTTCTCCTTGATTCTGAGATTATGTTTTGCGGAAATTATACCAAGAAGTAATAAGTGCACAAGATGTCTAAGAATATCCCTGTCGATGTTGTTTACAAGACGGAAAGGTCACACTGTGGGTAGATGACAAAAAAGTCATGATATTTCATACAAGGATCTACAACCAACCAGTACAAATGTTACACAGAAGCATATTTCTTGATGTGGAAACACGTGGAATAGATATATTTTAAGCGAAAAATGGGTTACATATTAGTAATGGGCAGTTTGATCCCTTTCATGCTCCAGAGTTCATGAATACACACTATTTACTGTCTGCTCTACACCTAGACCTCTGGGAACAATCCCAGGATATCAAAATTATCAAAATGTTAATAATTTCCTTGTAGTGCAGTTTAAAGTGATGGATTTTTCAACAGCCCTGTGTTTTCTATTTTTTTCTCCCATGCCTTTTATTACTGGTAGAATAAAAATATTTGGAAAAAAAAACAGAATACTTTCCCAGTATTAATTTTACCTCCCTGACCGATACATAAATGTCTCTGTGTGTTTTTAAACCATTCAGGAAAACAAGACCATCTGCAAATCGTTTTCTGGAATAAGCCCATTTCTCAATCCCAGAAAAATAAAAAGAAAAACAGAGAACTGCTCAGACAAATAGAGAGAAGATCAGAAGGTGCTTCTTCCACCTGGTGGCTGTTGGCACCCTACAGGGGGCACAGATGAGGCTCCCCAGGGGTGGAGAAGGAGGAGGCCCTGCAAACTGCTCCAGGGTTTGGAGGCCACAGTGGCTCAGCAGGGGACAGGCCAGCAAGGGGCTCTCATGTTTCTAGTGGCTTCCCTGCCTACTCTTCCAGGGGCACCTGTGAGCCGGCTTCTCTCAATCTGCAGGCCAGAGTGACCCTATGCCCTTGCTGGTTAAGCAAAGTCCAGAGAACACAGACTTTGTCCTGCTCTTTAAATTTCAGGACTCCTGGGTCTGTTAGAAAAACAGAACTGCTGGTTTTGGAGTTCCTCTGAGAATCTGATGAAATGTTAAGAACCTCTCCTCGGCAGACACATCCATAGAACACTCACATCCACTTTTGGAGATTCACAAACTCCTCGAAGTTCATGGAAGTGGTGGCTTTGAAGAAAGATCCCAAGGCTAGGCTGCATACCACAATTGAGAAGTGACTTCCTGACATGGTTCAGTGGCCGTTAAGGCTGCTGGGAACCAGCCCCCCAGCCCCCACCCACTCTCCCAGCCCACTCCTCCTGACCCTCTCCAGCAGCGTCTGTACCCATGCCAGCAACAGACCCGCAACCTGGACGGCCTTCCTAACTTCCCCCACCACCAATTTTCTTCACTTTTCAAAATTCTGTTACTTTTATGTCATTCAATAAAAAGAAATGTAGTAGCTGAATGCAGTTTCAATGGAAGACACTCTCCTTCCTTCCTGACCTGCATTCACACGCACACTCTCAGGTGTTCATGTAACGGCTCATTTCTCATGTTTCAAAGCTATAGCTCTGCAAATGCATTGCAATGACACTTTCAGCAAATCTAAGCACCAAATCCTCATTTCAGTAGAGCCTCATTTAATGACACACAGTTGATTGTTTTAAAATAGATCTTCACGCAAGTACTACCTCCACATTTTGCAATTGTATGCCTATCTGCAATCATTTATGCGAGGAGGATTTGGAGCTATCTTAGCCTCGGCAATATCGGGGACTTGGTGGTAAATTTGAAGACCCAGTGCATGGATCACTTGCCTGTGAAGCCTGGTGCACAGACACAGGTGCCATTCAGACCTTCGGTGTCACAGGTACCTCCGTTCAGACAGCTGACATTGGCGCAGGGATCCTTGTACAATTCGCAATGTGTTCCTGCAAAGAGACAGACACAAAAGGGGTGACTCACGGAGCAATCTCCAGCTCCTGTGGCCTTGAAAGCAAAGTACTTGAATGACATGGGATGGTGTGGGGACAGATTCAGGGGTGTGTGTGTGTGTGTGTGTGTGTGTGTGTGTGTGCGCGCGCGCGCGCGCCTGTGCCCATTCCTGACTTTAGTGTTGTAAAACATAACTTCTACATTTACTCTTATAAAAACATGGCTCATTGGTAAATAGATTCAATCTTTGCCCACAGGCCCTACCATAAAGAACTTTAATGCACACTTTCTCTGATTACATGTCCCTAATGCATAGGGCACACAAACAAAAAAAATAAAAACCTGAGAGATAAATTTTTTCAATGGCAAATGCTCTCTGCATCTCCAAAAGAATCAGAAAACAGCTAGACAGTCTTAATAAAATGTCAATATAATTGACAATAGCACCCCCAAAAGTGAGGATCTGGAATCAAATATTTCAGCGAGACCCAGCTCTACTGTGGAGAACTGCAAGATAGGGAAGGATCAGCTCCAGGACTGGACACTGGGCTCGAAGGCCAAACCGCACTCCACACGCAAAGTTAGCGTGCACCCAGCCCGGGCCACATTCCAGGCCCTCGCTCTAATTTATTCTTCCCAAAGACACTGTGAGATAATTGCCCTTATTCCCCCATTTTACAGATGAGGACACCGAGGAAAGAATCTCTGATCACAAGCTGCGATTCAAACCTTCTGCTCATCCAAATTCAGTCTCTGCTTGCTGGATAGTTTGCCTCAGACTGGCCATGAAAAGAAACAAAACTCTGTGGAGCTCAGCACACATTAAATAACAAAGAGGCTTTTAAAAAATATGTAAAGTAAAAACAGAAAATGTCCCATTTCTGGTAACATATATATATATTACATATAATAAAAATTACATACATATCAACACGTATATATGCCAATGTCTGAAGCAGGACTGGATTACTTTGACTTCATATCTATGTATTCTGCTCTGTTGACATCTGCTGGTGTCATTGGAGGGCAAGATGGGTAAACGGATTGGTCTCCCACTCCCCACCCCTGTCCCATTCCCTTAGGACAGAAGGAGAAAGTATATCCTAATACAGGTAAGAATGTAAATAATGGCATATCTGTCTTTTCTTTAAGCCTTAAGAAAAAATAAGCACAAAGCAGATAACAAGGGCACGGTTTTACTTCATCTGCTCCTGGGCTCGTTGCTTAGCTCATACTGTGCAAGTGGACAGCCACACCCAGTGACTCATCCGGCAGCACTGAAATCACTCTTGCTGGGCTTTTCTCTCTCGTCTTTTTCAATGCTTTCAGAAGTTGGTCTCAAGAAAGAGTAAAAGAAGTAGGAGAATAGAAACAGACTTTCCTATCTATATTTGCACCAGCGACTTATTGGAGCCAAGCATTTGAGAACGGATGTTCTTTAATTCCTTTTTATCCTCTGCCCATCGTAGCCAAGCTATTAATGATGCTCTGCCAGACGTTGTTCTTGGGGGCCTTTCAGCTTGGCCTTCCCTTTCTTCCTGGGACAACAACCCAGACCCCTTTGTCTGGTGCCTGGTGAGATACAGCTCCCCTAGCCATGTCTGTCTCCAGGGACTTGAAAGAAACTTCCTGGTTTAGGAATCTCAAAGATGAAACCAACTTTAAGATCAGCACACATCTGGTGACTCTTCTTCATTTGGATGTGCATTGCCTATTCTCCCAGAAGGTCTCAATTCCCCCCTGATTCTCACATAGCATGGATTCCAGTGAAAAAATAAAATGAAGGAAAACCTTATCTGCTTCAAAATGTTTATCATGAAACAAAAGATTCACATTATTACAAGTTCCCAAGGGGCTGCTCAAGGGGAACTGCTGACTAAAAAAAAAAAAAGACTTTCTGCTCTAGTGAGAAATACACTACACAACGTTCAGAGATGTCTGACACCTGAACAAAACTCCATCAGACCTAGAGTGGAGGCAGTCAGAAGACCCTCCCTGGTTTCTAGTACTGCAGGGGGCAGCGCAGTCAGGGTCATATCGTACGATTCAAGCAAACTCCCACATTGTTCAAATAAGGCTGGAAGGCAAATTCTTGGCCAGATGTGTAAACCTAATTACTTTAAAGTCTTCAGCACAATAAATTTGATGAAAATGTCCAGGACAATAGGCCATCTCAGTCTTTTGCATGTCTGAGCGTCCTGGGGTGTTTTGGCAATAATTGTAGCCCGCTGGCTTTTATTTTCAAAAGATGAGACCTTCAGCCACTTAAGCATCAGTTTAGAGTTTGCTGGCAGCAGGCTTGCTGGACGCGACTCTCCACAGAGACAATCACATGAATTGAGATGGCCTCACAAGCCCCCAGTGAGCATTCAGGTTCCTCCCATTTGTATAAGCTAAGCTTTGGTAACCCCTGCATAAAAATACCCATCATGCTGCACTGTGGTCATTAGAGTTGGATACCTATGAGCAAGAGACTTAAAAACCGAGAACAAATATCACTGGACACTACTGATGTGCCGGGGGCTCCTCTTAAGGCTGGGGGCCACCCCTTCCTGGGCTCCCAGGTTCTCACCCAGCACTGTCCTGGGCATCCTGCTTCCTCTGACAAGCACGTCGTCCTTCACCCTCCACCCAACCTGGACTCCACCAGGCACATTAGCCCTCGTCCATCAAGGCCAAGGCAAACGTGCCTTCCCTGGAAACTGAACTCTGACAAGACAGAGCAGCTTCCGCCATGGCCCACTGAGAGCAGCTGGGATCCCCGCTGTTACAGAGGTTGCTGTGCCAAATCATAACTCCTCTGTTCCCCTGTCTGAGCCCCCACAAGTCTCTGAGGGCCTCTGGAGCAGAAGCCTCATCTTAATGCATGGAAGAAATTACAGCCGTGACACCAGAATCCTGTCATTTCAAAAGGGACAACAGCCGGCCAGTATACTTTGGCCGACACTCAGGTAAGACTGCCAGGAGCAAGAAGCTGTTCCAAATTCCAAATCTGCCTTAGGAACACCCTGTTTGGTCAGGGAAAACCAAGACCGCACTTCAAACTAAGTCTGAAATGACACACACATCACCCGCTGGCACAGCGCGAGGCACGCACCATTACAAAACCTGTGTTTAGTCTCAGGCAAAAATAAACTGCAATTCAGTCAAAACTAATAAAATATTCATACTTTTAATATTAAGGGATGAAGAAGCAATGTTTCTGAAAGGATTTCTATTCCAACAGGCTCCTTACTGACTTTAATTTTAGAATTAAAATGAGATAGAATTTTAAAAAAAACAGCACATCAATTATATATCTTTGGTGTCATCGCAACTGTAGTGACAATTACTATTTGTAAACAGAAGAGCATTATTTTATCTCCAGGAAAAGTTAGCTAGGTAAAGGAAATTAACCGGAAGTATCCTCTGTACTTAAAATTTGCTTTGAAGCATCATCTCATTTTATTCAAATTTACTTTCTCCATGAACACTTTTTCAGAATTCCAACCATCACAGAGCTTAACATTCACTAGACTGTTCTAGAAATTACCATCGACATCTCAACGTTAGCTGCAGTATTCTGTGTCAGCCTAAGCCTGCTCTTCCAGTAAAACAGTAGTCTGAAGAAGGAAGGAGCTTTGCCATAGTCATTTCTGTCTATCCCAGGACAGGAGAAGGCTGGGCACACCAGATACCCAGAATACTTGCTCCTGATCAGACAGATTTAGGCACAGAAACAACCTCATCAAACAAAGGAGGAGTGCACATTCTTTCAACCATAGCCTCTAAAAATCAAACAAGTAAAAAGGACATGACCAAAACTATAACCCGGTAATCTCATTTCTGAGACACTCGCACCCCATCTAATCCAGAAACTATGAAAATTATATGAATAAAGATGTTCACTCAAGATTATTTATAACAGCCCATTAGAGTCAATCAGTACGAGCCATCAGAGGATCCAAGTAACAAGGGCACAGATAAGTTGTCCCTCATGGGCACATTAGTCAGCCTTCTTAGCAAGATAGAGATCAAATCTAATAACATGTTAGGTATGGGCACAGTACACAATTGTCGTTATACTCAATTACAACTGTAAAAGCATGGATATTAAAAGAAATGGAAGCTATAAAATTATTGCCCTTGCTTTATGTTGTTAAAAACTATGAGCAATTTAAAATTTTCTCTTTTTTCTAAAATCTTTACTGTTGTTAGGTTGTTTTTATAATTAAAAATTGAGGGGCTGAGGTTGTAGCTCAGTGGTAAAGCACTTGCCCCGCATGCATGAGGCACTGAGTTTGATCCTCAGCACCACATAAAAATAAAGATACTGTGTGTTCTTAAAAAAAAAAAAAAAAAATTGAAGTGTTTTCTTTCAAACTCGTCACCAAAAATTTCAAATAGATATGTGGTTGAGCATGTGATTTTTCTCTGCCAGAAATGAAAATTAATCCAAGATGAGGCCATACCTTGACCTTTTCAACAATCTGAGGTTACGAACATGACCAAAGTCCTATCAGACCAAACACCAAGCAGCTTGGACTAGTGTTGAAGGCAGTACCGACGTTTGGGTGAGTCTGAGGGGAGGTGCTCTGGGCCCTCAATGCAGCTGGCTTTCTCACAATGTGATTATCCACAATGGAAACTTTGATCTTAGGAAAATGTTCTAGGGGGCTTCCTTTATTTAATTGATATGTTGAACCTTAGTCTTAATTCAAGTAAATATAGCTATTGAGCATCTTGTGTGTGTACAAACCACCATACTAAGAGCTGCAGAGAATTTAAAAAGAGAAACCCAGGCAAGTGGTACACATCTGTAATCCCAGGGACTCCAGAGGCTGATGCAGGAGAACTGCAAGTTTGAGACTAGCCTTAGCAACTTAGCAAAACCCTGTCTCAAAATAAAAAGGGCTTTGGATGCAGCTCAGGTTCAATTCCCAGTATAAAAAAAAGAAAAATGGGAAAACCCTGTATAGTTACTGCCTTTAGTGATTATGATTTTAGTGAAGGGGAGAGGAAACTCTGGAGCCAGAAAGCCTGAATACAAGGCTAAATATAATGGTCGTGGCAAATATTAGGCAAATACTGGGTAATGTCATAAGGTATCTGTTTGGGTGAGCATTTCAGACAGTGGATGAGGCACAGACACAGAAGCAGGTGAAGGAAAATGGGAGGGGAAGGGGCCAAGAAGGAAACTCTGGGGCCAGAGCATTCAGGATATCAGGGGACAAAGACTGAGGGTGGGAGGGAAGAGTCAGGTGGAAGGAATGGGCTGCAGAACAGGGATCAGGGCTATGTATATAGTCCTTGCAGCCAGTTGGGCAAAGGGCAGGAATACTGTCAATACTGTCGGGAAGGGGAAGCCGATGATGTCCCAGAGGAGCCTCCCAGTAGCAGTAGTGCACCAGGCATTTCCCAGAATACCTCTGGCCACTGCATGGACACGCACAGCAAAAGAGGGTAAGGAAAGAATAAAAAGAAACAGAAGCACCATCTGGGCCAGCTCTCAGGAACCTGCTGGAAAAAGGAAAAGAGTAGAAAAGACTTTAAGTGAGTAGAGGAGGATGTGAAGTCAAAGAAGAGGGTGGTTTTTTTTTTTCATCATTATTATTCATATAAAATTAATGTGGAAGTGCCAGAACATTCTGTTTTTTATTTAGCAGCTCGATTTTTTTTTTCTAGCACCATTTTTTAATTCCCTTCTCATTCACAGTGATTCCCCTTTGAGAGCCGTACATTATAGCTGTGTACAATGGTTTCTGGGCCACTTCTCCTTTCGGTGGTCTGTCCATTCTTGCACCAGGAGCGTGTGAATGAAATCATCATCGTAGTATTAGAATCAGCTTTAACATCTGGAAGAAGTGCCACCTCATTTTCCCTTTTCTAAATGTTGTTAGTTATCATTGTCCAACTTCTCCTTGCACTCCTTCTTTTTAGGAGTTTATATTCTCATTTGTTGAAGTTTTTTAAGCATAAAGCAGTAAAAATCACCACTTAAAAACACACAGAAGTCAAGTAGGAAGTTAAAGCCCAACCCCCGACACACTACCTCTTCCCATCCAAATAAGTACCAGTTAGCAGTGGATGCTCGCCTGAGGACAGTCACCCCAAGCCTCATCAATTTAGCAAAACTCAACACTTTACCTGCCCATTGAACACACCCATGTGCCTCCCAGGCCTTCCTATCCCACTCTCTGTGAGTCATGAGTTTGGTTAAAATAATATAAAACTTTAGTTTGCTTATTTACATCTGTCCTTAAGAGCAGGTGTGGCAGACAGACTCTGGGTGACCTTACTCCCAGTGTAATTCCCTCCCTTCGGGTCTGAGCTTCTAATCAAAAGCATATGGCAAAGTTAAGAGATTTTGAAGACACACTTATGGTTCTAATAGGTTGGCTCTGAGTTATCCTAAGTGGCCTGACCTGGCCAGGGTGTGCCCGTAAGAGGGTCCAGGCCGCCCCTGAATCCGGGAGCTGGGAGGAAGGAGCATGGCTCTCACTGTTGTGGACCTCTAAGGAGCAGGCCATTGTCAATTCTACAGCCACGAGGATGTGAATTTGCCCCTGAGCTGCAGGGGATCCAGCAGCTTGTCCGCAGTCAAGCCCCAGAGGAGGGCTCAGCCTAGCCAGCACCTTCACTCTATCCTCTGAGATGCTGGACCTCGAAGGAACCTAGGTTATCATCTAACCCACGGAACAATTAGACAAAAAAATCTGAAAAGGCATTTGAAGTCGCCTTAATACCAGTGTGTAGAAATTTGTTATGTAGCAATAGAAATGTGTTTTAATTAAGAGACTTTCCTTTGCCCTTCAATTACTATTCACAGTCAATGTCACCTCTCTAGGTTGACCCCTGCCTTGAAGGAAGTCAGGGCCACATTCCTGGCATTCTAAGGCTTCCCCTACCTGGACGTCTTTGTTCTGACTTAGTTCCCATCTGGTGAGGATACTGTTTAAAACACTATTCCTGAAGAGGGCATGGGGGCGGGGTGGCTTCTGTACCCTTCAATAGACAGCGGTGTCTTTCTTTCACCATCAAATACGGATGATCTTTTGATGCCCAGTCCCTTTTCCTTAAAAATATGGCTCCACTGTTGTCTACCTTCCTTAGAGAGAAGAGCAGCTCAAGATGGTGGACTCTCTTTCCCTCATATGCAACTCTACCCATGGGCAGAATCCTGTGAAAATTTCTCTTTTTTTTTTTTTTATTGGTTGCTCAAAACATCACAAAGCTCTTGACATATCATATTTCATACATTAGATTCAAGTGGGTTATGAACTCCCATTTTTACCCCAAATACAGATTGCAGAATCACATCAGTTACACATCCACATTTTTACATGATGCCATATTAAGGAGAGAAATGAATTATAGTAGATGGGGTAGAGAGAGAAGATGGGAGGGGAGGGGAGGGGAGGGGGGATAATAGAGGATAGGAAAGGTAGCAAAATTTCTCTTTATCCTAGGATTCTGCCCAGAGATCTCAACTTGGGTGTCACCCTCATCAATCACTCCAGGCACCCATTTTATTGAAACAAGGTTTCCCTCAGCTCGTGGCTGTCTTCCCTTTGAAGTCAGTCAATTCTGCTTTGTCTCCATGTGTCCCTTCTCCAGGAGCGGCTGTCACTCAGACAGAAGCAGTTCCCTCAGATCTTTTCTCCACATTTCCTATCTTTTCACTCATGGTTTCCATTTCCTCATATTTTTATGTCTTTCATAAAGTGGTTCCTCCTTTTGCTTTTCCAGATCCAGATTCAATTTGGGGTGGTACACATTACTTTTTTCACTTCCTCTCCAGTGGTTAGAGACTCAATTTTGTTTTCCTTTCCCTCGATTTCCTTCTCCTTTTCCCTTTCCCTTCTCCCTCTCTCTCTCTCTCTCGGAGTTGCTAGTACCAGCTCCCCGTCCTGGTTGGGCTGGAGGGCGGCCATCACGACCCACAGGTGACACTAGAGATCCTCCCCCAGTGCTGGATGGGCCAGCCAACTGGGTCCTGTCTGCTAAGGCCTGGGGCAGAGAGAGGCCTCCAGTTTGGGGTTCCTGGGGCTCTCACCACTGTGATTGGAGTGAGATATTGTCTCCTAACCACACAATAAATAAAGGGCTAGCTTAGCCCTGGGGCAATTCTCTTAAAGGACAGCCCATATACACGAGGTCAGGCGACACCTCTGCCTCATAGAGTCCCACACAGCATTTACAGGTGCTTCCTCTCAACGAGCTGAGGGGCCTTTCAGGCACAGATGTCCACTGTCCGAGTCCTTGGTGCTCCCTGCGGTCCGGTCCCCTATTCCTGCTTCAAGCAAAGGCCCCCAGAGCTACACCCTTTTGAAAACCCGGATCTTCAGATGCGTTGGAGACTCCTCCGCACGGTCTACCTCTCCAGCAGAGAGCAGGGGCATGGGAGTATTGACTGTGGACCAGACCTGCCATCTTCCCACCACGTGACCTGCTTCTTCTTCCACTGTCCCCTGCATGGCCTCTCACCTACACCTCCCAAGCCACCTTAATAATGCCTTTTGTTTCCAGCTCTTTATACATTCAACAGAAGAGAGAGCTGGGATACAAGAAGAAGGAAAGGGTGAGAGATTTTTTTCAGTTTATCAGAAAGAAACTAAAGACTTGCAAATAGGTCTCCCCAGACCCCAAAACCATTCCAGCCTCAGTATTGATTTTGATTCTAAACAGATTCATGCTCTAATTAGAGGTACATGCATTAAAGTGGAGGAAGCCAGGAGGAGGTCATCGGGAGCCAGCTGGCTCAGGAAGGCCAAGAACCGCTCACCTTTGTACTCTGCCAGGCACACACACTCATAGCCATTAACGAGGTCCCTGCAGGTCGCGGTGTTCAGGCACGGAGCAGAGAGGCACTCGTTGTATTCCTCCTCGCAGTACAGACCGTGGTATCCTGGGGACAGAGAGAAAGGCCTGCCGTCAGAGGAACCCCACTTTGAACCCGCCCTGGACCAGCCTGCTAGGAAGGCACCAGGTACTCCCTGGGGAGTGCCCCGACAGCTGGGGTTGGGGAGCTGGATCTTACAGGGTAAGACTGAACTGTGGATTTAGGGGGAGGCTATCAACAACAAAAGTATTCTTATTGCGCTTTTCTGTGATTCCCAATATGGAAGATGTGATCCCGTTTAGCCACTGGAGGGTCACAATTTTGTGTCCAGTGGTTCTGATGTGGGGGCGATGGGCACCTCAGTGTGTGGACTAGAGCCTTAGGGGAATGACAAACAGGTTCTTTCAAGGACAAGAACCACATTTTCCTTCCAGATCAATTAGAAAAATGAACTAAAGAAAAAAATTTTTAAGGCGCGTACACCAATGTGTTTCCTTTGTTTCTCAGGTTCACAGAGAAAATCAGCTCCGAGGGCTTAACTGAAATTCCTGATGAAAAATGGGTTTTGTTATTGTTGATTTAAACATATGACAATGTAAGTTGTAATATTTCAAACTATACTTAATTTTTTGAATTATTAAAAGTATAATAGGAATAAAGAACAAGAATTCAGCAATTTCTTGATCAAGATGGCTTTTCCTTGCCTATGTGCAAACCAGGTGTTTATTCCAGGTGAGCAGGAGACAGGGTTCTTTGGGAGTCACTCACGAGGCCCGTGCTGATTTCAACTTTCAACAACATGTGTTGTTGCCAATTTGCAGGGAATCAGGCCATTTGTCTCCGGCCCTGTCCAAGTAACCAGAAGCATGTGTCTTCCAAAATCGCAATTTAGATAAGCAGAAAAAATGACACCTTGCACTAGTGGGAATCAGAACAACAGGTTCCCCCAGCCCCTTCAACACACCCCAGAGCCGACCCCCAAACTCAGAAAGCCCCATTAGAACACGCTCAGGAGTGGAACCGGATGGTTCCTATGCTTATCGCCAAAGTAGGTTAAGCTCATATTTGCATTATTAACGGAGCACTTTTCAAGTGTGTTGCCACTTCGGTTATTTTTGAACTGCTTTCCAAATTTAGGCAGTGATAATGGCCCCTTTGAAGAGACCTTGACCTACCTAAGACAAATATACCGTGGGTTTCAACTGTTCTATCTTACCCTACTTTTTGTAATTTTAGGGAAATACTTCCTATTACTCTTTATCAGATTATTTCAATCATCTAGGTAAAAGATTCTCAACCAGCAGCAATTCTGTCACTCGGAGGTGACATTTGAGAACCTTTGGAGACATCTGTAGCTGGGGTGAGGGGACAGGGCATCTATCAGGTAGGAACAAGGATGCTGCTAAGCATGTGGCAATGCATAGGACCCCCCAAGACCCAGAGCAAAGACTTTGGATCAGAGGACAGCAAACTCTAGCCCACAGGCCAAATCCATCCACCCTGTCTCTGTAAATAAGATTGCACTTGAAACATGGCCACCTGCTTTTATGTCTAGCTGTGTTTATGTCTCCTGTGGCTGCTTCCTCACTGCAACAGCAGGCTGGGTAGTTGCTCCAGAGACCTGTGGGCTTCAAGGCCTGCATATTTACTATCTGGCCCTTATAGAACACATTTGCTGAGTCCTGATCTCAGGTCATTGGAAGATCTCTCTTCTTATAGGAGTTTTGGGTATAAAATCCTTATCAAATCATGCTTTACAAATGCTTCCTCCCATTCCACAGGCCACCGTTTCTCTCTGCTGATGGTTTCCTTTGCTGCTCAGAGGCCTTTGGTTTGATGCAGTGGCTCTGGTCTATTTTTGCACCTGTGGCCTGGGATTTCGATATCCAAGAAATTACTGCCAAGACCAATGCTATGAGGCTGCTCCTCTGGGTTTTCTTCTAGGACGTCCACAGTTTCAGGTCTTGCATTAAGTCTTTAATCCATTCCAAGTTTACTTGTGTGTATGGTGTAAGTAATAGCACTGGGTAAGAGGTCCATGAAAAGATACCTGACATCATTAATCATCAGGGAAGTGCAAATCAAAACTACCATGAGATATTACATCATACCTGTTAAGATCACCATTATAAAACAAATAAAACAAACATCACAAGTATTAATGAAGATGTAGAGAAACTGGAACGCTTGGGCCATGTTGATGGAAATTCCAACCGTGCAGCTGCTATGGAAAACAGTAATGAGATCCCTCCAAAAATAAAGATAAAACACCATATGATCCAGCAATCCTGTTTCTGGGTATTTATCCCAAAGCACTGAAAACAGGGTCTCAAAGATGTATTCGTACTCCATGTTCACTGCAGTGGAAACACCCAGAATGTCCATCAACAGATGAATGAATTTTAAAAAGTGACACATACATACACATACAGAGGAATATTATTCAGGCTTAAAAAAAGAGGAAATCTTGTCATAGGCTACAACATGGACAAACCTTCAGCCCACGATGCTAGGTGAAATAAGCTGGCCACAGAAGGACAGGTATTGCTGATCCTACTTACAGGAGGTCAAATTCACAGAAATAAACAGTAGGATGTTGGCTGACAGGGGGCTGGAAGAGGAGGAGACAGGGAGTGGCTGTTGTGTTGCACAAGGGCACACATGATAAACAGCTCTTCAGTGTACACTGAAAAATTCATTAAGAGGGTAGACTTCTTGTTGTTTCTGATAATAATAAATATATGTATGGATAAAGAGTTTAGTGTCCTTCATCTCCTTTTCCTGATTACGAAAACTTTTTTAGGGTCAGGACAAACAGATTACGAAAACTTTTTTAGGGTCAGGACAAACAGCATCGTTTTGATGGTGTTTGGTTTCCCCTCCCCACAGGTTTTTATCAACCAGGAAGGCTAATACATGACTACACAAGTCTTTACCCTCTGGATTGAGGTGTTATATACACAGACAGAAATCAAAATCAAGTCTCACGAAGTCACCCCTAGTTGTTTCATATTTTGAAAACAGTATCATCATCTTTTTCTACTAGCAACCTGAAAAGCAAATGAGGAAGTTATTTTACAGAGATAATTGAGCTGACTCTGTTTTTCTTCCTTGGGGGAAACACAGATAAAGGTTTCATATTCTAAAACTGTTTCTTCAGAGATGGTAACATTTAAATGTCTTTATGGAAATGTCAAGACACCCTTTGCACTTGATGCCAAAGAGCCTGAATCAGACTGAATAAAAAGGCATTCCTTCCAAAAGAGAAGGGTTCTGGGAAAACGAGGCAGCCTCCTCCTGCTGATAATCAATTCAGGCAAACAAAGTAGCTCAGGGCGGTATGCCCAGGACATGAAAAATAAGCTGGTCCAAAGCGTTTCTTAAAAATCAAATGAGAGACCAGAAGGGCGGGATCAGAGTGGCTCTCCAGGGTGCTGCTCTTCAGCACCAATACTCTGTCTCCATATGATGTGCTCCTGAATATTCAGCTCCAACAACTGCTTTTGATTTGAGAGAACACAGCACCTGGGCGAGGGAGTGAGAGCGGCCATGTTTACACTAAGTGGATGGCTTCATCGACACAGAGAAGTAGAACCAGGGCAACACAGGATTAGTCGAGGACCAGCTGAACTTTGGCCGTGTCCACTGGGGGCCTTGCTGGGACACCAGGTAGCACAGGCAGCTTTTGGAAATATGGGTGTGAGTGGCATAGAAAGAGCACTTTGGGACTAGCTGCCTGGAAGGTGTGTTGAAGTTTTCCCAAGAAGCGAATGGAAAGGGAAGAAAGAAGGCACCAAGGTCAGATCTCAGAGATGTGAGGTGGACAATAAAAACCCAGATCAGCACGCTGGGCAAGGACCAGGTGGAGGAGAAAAGAGCGCACGGCACACAGTGTGGAGGGCAGGGAGGGGAGGAAGTCAGGGGGATGGTTAGAAGGGCCAAGGGACCTTGCAAGAATGACAACTGGATTCGAGGAGCAGGAGGTCATTGGAGTCCCTCAAAACCACAGATCTTAACAGGGAAGAGGATGTTGGTTAGAGAATGTTTTGGAGGCTAGAGGTGAGAAGAGTTCTTATCACAAGGGTTGGAACTTTCTACTAGAATTCAGTGGGTGGAGACCAGAGATACTTAACACCTTGCAATGTCTAGGATTCTCCTGCACAACAAAGAAAGGTCTGGCATCCTTCAAACTTTGGACTCTCCCTACTCAAGGTTCATGTAATTGAAAACTCTGTTGATACTGTCCTGGACTAGAAGCTCACTGCTGATCCCAGGTTAGAGTTAGACTGGTTTCTCCTGAAATGTCTCCTGGATAACCAAGAGACAACTTATACCAACAGTTGCTCACCATTTTGGAAAATGACCTCACTAGTAGAATTTAAGTCACCAAGAAAGAACAAACACCTATAACAGTATAAGATGAAAACAAAAATATTGCATTCTTAGAGAGTTTTCTGACAAATCTATGCAAAAACACTCCCACCCCAGTTACTCATCACAGCTGAGTGATCTCCATCTTTATCTCCATCTTAGCACTTGGAACTGGATGAAATCATATTTCTCTACTTGGTTACTGTTTCTCTTCCCCACTATGATATAAATTTGAAGGTCAAGGCCACAGCTGCAGTGTTCACAGCTGTACCACAGTTATCTGGTACAGAAAAACTATACACATCATAGTTCAATCAGTACCCAAAACGCTACCAGCAGCACCCACTTAAGATGTGCCTGTGATGGCTGGGGCTTCCAGGTGCCCCAGGCACAGAGCTAAATGGCAGGGCCTCCCACCTTCAAGGAGCAGCAACATTAGTGCCACCTGCTGGGGGTCAGGCCCTTTATGTGTGTTGACTTGTTTAATTGTTAATCCTTATGCAAATCCAAAGGCCTGGGCAGGACTGGTCCCAGTTCCAGGGGGAATTAAATAAGAAAGGCAGAGTAAAGAAATGGGCCAAGGCCACCCAGTCAAACCTCCGTGCTCCTCCTGCTTCCCCATGTTGTCCCCAAGATGCATGCTAGTGTTACTTTGCTGGGGGGACGTGGTAGGAAGGGGGGGGGGGTGCCATAACAAGGTACCACAGACCAGTTCTATTAAACAACAGAAAGCTCTTTTCTCTTTTCTGGGGGCTGGAAGTCCAATGTCAAGCTGTGAGCAGGTTCCGTTTGCCCTCTGACCTCTCTCCTTGTCTTAGATGGCCACCTTCTCACTGAGTCCTCACGTGGCTTCTTCTCTGTATGTGAACACCCCTGGAACACTTCTTCTAAGGCCCCCAGTGCTGTTGGGTCAGAGACCCACCCTCTTGGTCTCGCTGAATGCTCATAACCTTTTTAAAAATTCTATCTCCAAAGGCACATTGGGGGTTAAGACTTCAGGGCACAGATTTTGGAAGGACATGATTCAGTCTGTAACACTTCAGATCAGGTTTTTTCAACCCCAGGACTACAGAAGTTCCCTCTTATCTGGAGTTTCACTTTCTGCAGTTTCAGTTATCTGCAGCAAATGGTGGCCTGGAAATATTAAATGGAAAATTCCAGAAATAAACAATTCAGAAGTTATAAATTGCATGCTCCTCTGAGTAGCATGATTAAATCTCACACCATCTCTCTCTCTGTCCTGCCTGGGACATGAATCATCCCCTTTTCCGGGCATCCATGCTGTATTCTAGGTGTGCTCAGGGGGAACCAGCCTTCACTACCTGCAGGCTGTGCACCGTGGATTTAACCCATCAAGGTTCAAAAATATTGGGAAAAGGCTGCCTTTGACTGAACAGGTACAGAGTGTTTTTCTTGCCACTATTCCCTAAACAATACAGTAAAGCAGCTATTTGCATAGCATTTACATTCTGTTAGTTACTATAAATAATCTAGAGACATTTAAAGTATACGAGAGGATGTGGGTAGACCATATGCAAATACTACACCATTTTACACAGAGGACCTGAGCATTACAGGTTGGGGTAGCTATGGGGGAGGGGCACTGGAACCAGCACCACCCAAATGCCAATGGATGACCATACAGAGTTTGGCACTTCACCTGGTGTCAGGTATCCACTGGGGGTCTTGGAATGGATCCCATGGATAAGGGGGATGCTGCATTGACATGCTCAACCAGGTCAGAGCTGTCCCACACATTGCAGGGTGCCCAGCAGCAGGAGCCCTGCACTCTACGTGCTGGATTTGGATTTCAGGGGCACCACCCCACCCTGGTTGTGATGATTTAAACGGTCTCCAGATGTGGTCACATATCTGTTGGAGCACACAAATTTCTTTTGAGACCCACTGTCCTAGATCCTCTTTATGAGAGCAATTTGGGATGATTTGAGGACACACGGTTTTCAAATGGCTGCAAAGAGTGAGAGCAAACCCCGCCAAGGCATGAGTGTTCGGGAAGTGCTGCAGGACATCTGCCCTGTGGATATCTGCCCTGTGGTCTGCTGTAACACCAATCCCTCGGGTGACTCCAGCAGTGCTATCCCATGGATACCCGAGGCTGGGTCACACCCAAGAAGTGGGAGAGAGGGAGGAATGACAGGGACAGCCCACCTGGAGATAAGTGAGGAGCCCCTTGGCATGTCCGTCACCAAGCTGAGGATCATCCAGGCTCCCATAAATCTGGCTGATGGAGCTGTCGTCTAGGAAGAGCTATCCCTGCTCTTTGGTGAGAGGGTGACAGCCCATCATGGATGAGTGGCAGGTGAAGGTCCTGTCTGAAGAGGCGCTATTCTCCCCCACAGACAGGAGAGTTCTTCTCCACCAGATCCTCGTTCCCTCTCATAGGATCCCAAGACAACACCAGCTAATCTTTCGAGCAAGACCAGCTCTGGTTCATACCAGCTACCCCTCGCCTGGCCTGTCACATGGTCACACTGAGAAATCCAGATCTGTAAGACTCTAGCTGTAGCCAGATGGCTTTCACACCTGGGGTGACAAATTCTGGCAACTCATCCTTTTGTGTCACCTCTGGAGGGTGATGTGGGTTTCCTGCCACCTCAGAAAAAGAAGAGAAGCGGGACCTTCAAGGAACCATTACAACATGTCCAGGACGAGCAGGTCAGGCCCCAGGCTCCCTCCCCAGTGCAGACTGGTTCAAGGGAGGTGAGGGGGGGTTTAGAGTGCTCTAGGGGTTTGGGGTTTGTTTTTGCTTGTCAGTTGAGCTGAAGTAAGTGGGAGTGGGGGGACAGTCCTGGTAAGGGTGTGTTGCAACTCAAGGATGCTCGCCTCCTTTCCAGGTGAGTAGATAAAATGTGAGAGCCCATGACTCCCTGATTCAAGTCTAGGCAGCTCCCCAAGAGATCAAATCCTCTCCCTCGCCCCTAGAGGTTAAAGATATGGGCACAGAGAGTGTCATCCTGCTCTATCAGTAGGACTGTGAGCTTCCAAATTCTGGTGAAACTCACGAGGGACACAGTCCTGCGACACGGTGGGGTATCAGGTGGTGCTTTCATTTCACTATGGCAAAGCTTTATGGCAAGGGAAACTATGTGTCTGTCTCCCTCATGTCTCTTCGCTGCTAGGTTCATACTAGGAATCTATTTAGAACAAAAAAAAAAAATGAACCCAGGGTGTCTCCCCTGCCTACATTAATCCTATCAAGCACCCAGATGCTCTCTCTAAACAGACCTGCTGATGTTGAATATGCGCACCTTCCACTGAGCAGCCACACCCGCTACACACACACAATAAAGCATGAAAATGTGTGTGAACAGGAAGTGTTCTAAGTAAACCCAGAACGTTATTGGTGCATGAGGACCAGCTGTGGAGACCGCTTCTTTCTATTACTCCCTAATTTCTTATCCTATTATTGCTCATGGCACCTGGACCAGAAAAGAAAACATTTCAAAAGACCCATCCCAGTCAATATTTCCACTACTGCAGTTCTTATAAACATTGAACTGGAAGGACTGAAGACAGAGGCCGTGTTCAAGTGTTAGATTGTGAAACCTCCCTGTTATTTGTGATACTGGGCCATCTACAAATTCCCACTTCTCTCCCTGGGCTTCCAAAAGGCTGGATGGTGAAGAGTCGGCTCTAAACACATCCTAACTGCACAAACCAGGTGTTTTCATTCTCTTCACTGCAAAGACCTGCTGCCTTTCACAGCCACTTGGCAACAGGTGGTGACTCTCTGGGTCTCCTGCTTTGCCTCCTCAATCAATTATCCTTTGGTTCAACAAAGACCTATCAAACGCCGACTCCGTACCAGGAGGTGTGCTAGTCACTGAGGCCAGACAGTGAGTGGAAACAGGTGCAGCGCCTCCACTGGGGCACCAAGACAAAGCCGTCAGTCAGCCAGGCCCCGAGGCCCACAACTGTAATCCCAGCAAGTTGGCAGGCTGAGGCAGGAGGATCACAAGTTCAAGGCCAGCCTCAGCAACTTGGTGAGGCCTTGCCTCAAAATGAAAAATAAAAAGGGCTGAGGATATGGTCTGGGTTCAGTCAAAAGAAAGAAGGATTGATTGATCAAACACCCAAATCCATATAGAACCCGCTGGGTGAGTGGAAGTCGTACATGGCTGGGAGCAGGGGTAGGGACAGTGGACTGTGCCCCCGCGAGGCAGCCCTGAGGAAGGGGAGTGAGAAGAGAGCAGGGTGCACACAGGAGGGATGAGAGAACTCGGGGCAGGAGAAGCAGCATGTGTGCAGGATCCCCCAGGGAGGGAAACTGGGCTCCCGGCTCCTCTGGAGATGGGCAGAGTGACCGAAGGCGGGAGGCAGGCAGGGGCTGGGCCTGTGATACGTGTAAGGGAGGGAACAAGATCTGACCTGCACCTCAGAAAGAGGACTCCAGTTACCTGCTGGAGAATGAGGGGACCAGGAGAACCCGTGTGGAGACACCGAGTCGTCCTGCCTGGGATGAGGGTGCGGCAGTCAGGGCCATCTAAAAGGTCAAGCAGAGACACCTGGTAACAAACAGGATGTGAGAGTGAGAAAGAGGAGAGGCTGAGGGCCAGGCTGAGGCGCAGACGCTGAGCTCTCTTCACAAGGGGTGGAGGAACTAGCCCTCGCCGGGCCCCTCCAAGGGCCCATTTGGTTCTCAGCACATTCAAATGCAGCAGAATTTCATTAGGAGGAGGCAGCTGGGGAGGGGGCTAGAGTGGAAAGGGGTGTGGGAACACTGTCTAGGAGAACTGGACCTTAGGTGAACAAAAGGGAGCAGGTTTCTCCCAGGAAAAGAGCAGCAAGCAGGAGAGTCCCTTGATTCACTTAACGGAACCCCGTGCTGAGGAGGTTGATGGGCTGTGGCTGAAAAAGAAAGGTGATGTGTGAGACAGAGGATGCCAGGGTGGGAGGGAGGCCGACACAAGGAAGAGCAGGAAGAGAAAGGAGCCTGGGAGGGGAGGAGGAGGGAGGAGGAGGAGGCAGAGACCTGGAGAAGGAGACAGAAAGAAAAATAAAGGACAGAACCCCCACCCCCCACCCACCCCACCAAAAAGAAGAGAAATTGGTCCAGAACATGGTGGGATGACATCAGGCAGGGAGCAGAGTCCCTCCAGAAGTGTCCAGATCCCCTAAGAAGCCATATCGCCACCTGGCGCAATGACCTTGAGCACTGCCCTGGGAGGACATGGAAATGGCGGCTTGTTCTGGAGTTCTGGGGTTTGAGAGATGACGGAACACTGTAGAATTCTGCTTTCCAATTCAGCTTGTATTAAAAGAAAGTAGCTTGACACCATTTTCCCTTCTTTAGCACCTTTTGTGACTCAGAATTGAGGGCGGTTATGGGTGGGAGCTCTGGGCCACCCAGATATCTAGCTGTGGCTCAGTACCCGTGAGTGACGTCTTCCATCAAGGTTACTCATGGGCCCCCGAGGGAACGAAGTGCGGTTACAAAAGGAGGAGAGGAGGCTCCTGTCCTGCCCTCAGGAGAACATGTGTATAGCACTGTCACGGGAAGGTGACAACAGGAAAGCACCCAGCAGGATGTCTAGCAGTAACAAGCATGTGATAAGCACACTGCATAGTCTCACGGCCTGGGGTTCCAACCTGACGGGAACAGGCAATCTGGGTGCCATCCCCTGAAGTAAGTGCCCATCACATACAACTAAAGTATGGAGCCTGATGCTGGGATGCCATCCCCCAAGCCACTGCATCTTCTGGGCAGCAGAGACCACTCATAGGACGACACAAAGGACTCTGGCTCTGCACGGCCGCTGTGCCTGGCCAACTAGCCCAGATTTCACTGGCCTGTAGCTGAAAAACCTGGATTTTTCTAATACAAAGCCTTCTAGTTGTCTTTGGCTTTTTTAAAAACCTACTCTTTTCCCTTCCCATAGCCTCTTCCCCTGAGACTAACCTCTCAGGGCTGGATGCGGTTTCCTGCATCCAGTAAAATTTTGACTCACTGCTCAATTTTGGGTTCCAAACTCTATATTTTCTCCTCAACAACAGTTTATCCTCTTCTCATTTTCTGAGCACACAGATTGGTGAATATAGAAAATATTTGACCAAATTGAGTTCATTTGCAAAGAAAATTAAATCATAGGGTGCAATAACCTTTGAATTCATAAATGCAAAAGATTTCTTTTCTGCTAAGTACAAATATACATAAAAAGGCCTGGAAAAATATTTTCCAAAATTGACAGTGGTTTGATTAAGGGATTATTTTATAGATTTAAATAGGCACATTCATATTTTATGATTTCTACAATGGAAATACATCACTTGTGTAATACAAAGGGATAACATCATCTGTGCTTTATGGATATTTTCATTGTAGTATTGCAACTCCAAAGCGTGTCATCCATAATGAGGAAAATGATAACCATGTTCTATGTCTAACACCTGACTGGATAGTAAAAGAACAGGTAACATCAGAAAAAGCTTGACTTTATTATGGAATTTCTTTAGGGAATAAGGAAAAAGGCAATTCTTATCATCGTTAAAGGGAAAAGATCAATCTTATTAAGGAAGACGTTTTAAGCCACAAGGAACAGCCATCATACTAAGATAGACTCCTAATAAAGAAAATGCATTTTAAAAGAAGAGTTACACCTTTTAATACATAAAAATCGTTGGAGATGTTAAAAATCCAGAAACTTCTCAAAATTTATCAAAAGTATAAATCATAACTAATTCATTTGAAAAAAAATTATTAAAGATATGGTAGAAAAGCAAACCCTGACTATTCTGCTCTCCACACTTACAAATAGCATCCTCCTTCAAAAATAATTAAAACCTAACAAAAGAGTGTATCGTAGATGATGCAGGTGAAGTGAACTCCACAGCAGACCTGCATTAACAGAAGCACCTATGTGTCTCCATCAGGCTCTTGAAAACCTAAACTTGACCATCAGCTTGGGAATTTTCTGACCATCTTGATCTCATCATTTTAATTGTAGTATTGCAACTGAAGGTTTTCTAAGTGCCTTCAGAACTAGGTTAAAAACACATCATGTGGGGAAAAACACCCATCTCCTCCTCATACTTTAGCCTTCTTAAGTCGTTTTTTTCCATGTTGCTTTTGGCCACTAGAGGGTAGATTCTACCTATGATCTGTGCCAGCTAAAAGGAAGGGGAAAATGTCTCTCAAGAATTTAGGAACAGAATACAACATAAAAATGTCTTCTATAAAATGAGACACATGGCATGAGGAGATGCAAGTCAATACACCAAGTTTTATCTAAAGAAGAAACACTATTGCCTTTAAGAACAAAACTCAACAAACATTCCTTTGCAGTCACAAACAAATTCACTAACATGTCCTCTACATCTGAGGTATTGACAGTCGAAGTGATTCATTATAAAGTGGTCTATTTCTCTTGTGGGCTCTATAAAATCATTTTTAAATGCAAATGCTCATAACACCATGATTAAAGCACCCGGATTGAAGCAAAGCATGATTGATGACAGGTGCTTGATTTGAAACATCACTGTGCTGCGGTAGTTTACAGTTGAGGTTAAGCAGGATGACAAGAGACCTGGAAAAGAAAAGGCAGCCCTAAACCCTCACATTCCAGAGGTTTCTCACTGTGGCTGTAGCTGGGGGTCTGCTGGACCCAGCGCGGCATCGCAATGTTGGGGAAGGAGCTCAAAATCAAAGACTAAGGTTCTAGTGCAGCACCTTGGAGAGAAATGAAACCTAGATGACTCTTTTCATGCAAATATGCACATTAGCAAACAGAAATTTTAAGGGTTAAAATACAAGAACGTTTTTGCAATGTTTAAATCCATTTAATGTGTCTCACAATGGGTTAAATTTTATTTTCATTTGCCATTTATTCGGTTATTAATAGACTGGTTGAATAGTCCTATTCCTAAGATATAAAACCTGAAACGATCTAACATCTGAAACATTTTGAGAACCAACATGGAAAACACATACAAATGTCCACACGTGACCTTATGTGAAGGACTGCAGAGGAAGCACACTAAATTATCAAAAATGCTATATAAAATTACCTTCAGTCTGTGTGTATATGAAACATGAGTGAATTCGTGTTTAGACTCGGGTCTCAATCCTAAGATATCTCATTATGATTCTGCAAATATTCCCCAAATCTCAGAAACCCAAAATGTTTTGTCCCAAGCATTTAGGATAAGGGACGCTCAACGTGTACACTCCCTTGGGATGTCTGCATTCACTGAACTGTATCAGTGGTTCTCCCAGAGTGGTCCTCAAATCAGCCCGCATCCACTTCACCTGGGAACTTTAGGACATACATTCTCAAGCCCCGCTCAAGACCTACTGAGTCAGAAACTCTGCAAGTGTAGCCCAGAATTCCAGGAATCATACACACCTAAGAGGATGCGGAGGAACAAGTCCTGATTCAGATTAGTGAGCACGATTCTTTTTTCCCATCCAGCGTCCTTCACCAATAGGAATATGTTTTCGCCAAAAGGAATCTTTATCAGAAAGTGACAATCAGAGGTGATCATGTTCACAAACTAGGAAGGGAAACGTGATCTGTCAAAGCTGTGCTGTGAGACCTCATAAATGTATAGTTTTTATGGGAGAGAAAAGTTTGTGTGATAGAAAGTTTTTGTGTGACCGAGAGCAAAACATTGTGACTGTGAAAATCTCAAAATGTAAATAAACTGGAGCCGCAATTGAATGATCTGATTTATCCTGAATCCATTCTAAATGACTATCTTCAATTAAAGATGAAAAGGAAAGCATCCTTCACTTAAGAAGTTATAAAACAGAGGAAAATCAAAACTATGTCTTTACTTGGTAACTTACAATATTAAGAGAATATGAGCATTGATAATCTAAAGTGGGAAATGAAACATCTTTGAAATACAGCCAAGGACCAAGTGCAATCTGTGCAGAACAAGGAAGTAAGAAAAAGATGTTGTCCCTGGGAATCCCTTCTCCTTCCCTTATGAGTAGACAAGCTCAGCGGAACCTCTTCTTTTCAAGAAAGCAGATTATGTAATAGTCTTGTTTTCAATTCCCTTTCTTTCATTTTTTTTCTTACATAGAGAATATATAATATTTCACACACACTTACACACACAAAGTATATATGTCACACAGAAGTATGTATGTATTTTACAGACACAAAACATTTATATATATATATATATATATATATATATATATATATATATATATATATATATATATAATCACACACAAAGTATTCTCTATGTAAGAAAAGCATATATGTGACACACACATACATATTCCACATTCTTTATATTGTTTTAAGGTTGTAGTAGGTTGTAAAAGAAAAAAAAGCCAGAAATTCTTTGCAACTTCTGCCATCAAGAAATAGAGTCTGTTGTGAGGTACAGTGGTGCACACCTGTCATCCCAACTACCTTGAATCAAAAATTCAAGGCCAGGCTGGACAACCTAGTGAGACCCTATCTAAAAATATAATTTTAAAAGGGCTGGGGTGTGGATTGATGGGAGAGTGCTCCTGGGTTCAATCCCCTGTGCCAAAGAGAGGGAGGGAGGGGAGAAAGAAGGGGAGACAGACATATAATATCTGTGACTTAGGTCAATGGAACATTAGCAACAACAGAAGACTAAGCTTTGAAGAGCAGGTTGCTGGTCCTCTGTTGCTGCGGTGGAAACCAGCTGTGAGGTGAAGAAGCTGAGCCTGGTCTGCTGGAAGGTGAGAGACATGTGGCCCCCTGTCCCATCACTCCAGCTAAGTGCCAGCACCACGACGAGTGCTGGGAGCCATTAGCCAAGTAGGTATGACAATTTCCTTGCCAGCGTACCCCATGTTGCTGACATGTTGCAGCGACATTGAATGTAGGTGACCTTGCTCAAGGACCAAGGCAGATTAGGGTGTTCCCGGTTTTAAGATAATCGTGTTTAGGGCGTTCCCAGTTTAGGTTCCAGGTTTAAGGTTTAAGATTATTCCTCCCGGGAATAGGGCGTATCCTGCTGCCTGAGTTCCCCTTGAGTTCTCACGGGATTCAGACAGTATATTTTGGGAGACAGAAGCCCAGTGGAGGTGGATTTGGGCAGAGAACGTGGATTTCCCCAGAACGTGATTGTAGACGGCTGGTGTGAGTTCGGGAATAAAGAGTTGCTGTTTGAATCTACAAGCTGTGTGGTGGCTCGTGATTTTGTGCCCAGCCAGACTGCGGCATTTGTGCCCAGCCAGACTGTGGCATTTGGTGGCCCGTACGGGGAACTTCTGAAGCTTAGAGGTAAGTGAAATTTCTCACCCTTGAGGAAGAAAGAAAGAATGGGTGAACATTTCAAAAAACAATGTGTTATCGTTTTGATTTATTTTGTTTTTATTTCAAGTTGCCTGTTCCTAGAACTTTCTCAGGCAAACTGGGGGAAATGGTTGACTCAAGGTTTGAAGTTGTTCGCCTCCGAGGAAGAAAAATTGTTAGAGGAAAGAGGCACCCCAGTAAGACCAAGAGCAGTTAGGACATATGTTGATACAATACAAAAATGTAGCCCATGGCTTTTTAAAGACGAGTTATTAAGTATATCAATGGGACCATCATGGTATCCTATAGAAGGATTTTTCTTCAAGAAAGAGATGGCTAGTTCTGTTTACTACATTTGTCTAAGATTTGGTTTTTACAGACATCTGATTAATTTACAAAGCTAAAGTGTTAAAATATCAACCACTAAATATGAAATCAAGTTCTCTTTACTTATTAAGTTCCATAAGGTAATATATTTAAACATTATGTGTGTTTTCATAAATTGGTAAATGGAAAAATGTTTAATATTGCTTTGTGTCTGTGTCTTTGCTAAAACAAGGTTACTAAGTGTTAAGATTCTATCATGTGTAATTTATATACAAAGAGTAGAAAAATTTTCAGTTGGGTTTCAATTATAGTATTATAGTATCATAAAAAACATGAAAGTCTTTCCTCTTATTAAAGTGGGGTAATTTGTCTAAATCAGAAATTTTATAAGGGTTGTTTCAAAATGTGAATTTATAAAAAGGGTTAACGGCTACAAAAGAGATATTAAAAGATTGAAGATGTGAAAATATATTTTAATATGGTAGGTTAAAAAAAAAAAAGAAATGTTTCTAGATGAGATAATCTCTGTGTGGTAAAGTAAAAAGTTGTAAAATGCCGTTTAAAAAGATTTTGAGGAAACTAAATTTACTTTAAAAGTTTGAGAAAGGAAGAAAGAAGAAAAAGGTATTTGTACATGGCAGATTGAGACAAAGCTTCTCACTGGAAAAAAAAAAAAAAAAAGCCTTTGGTTGAAGGGCAGCCATGTAAACTAACATTAAAGCGATTTAAACAGAATCTAAGCCTCGTTTAAAAGAGTGAAGCTGTAGGTGGTGAAAAAGTACATTTAAAAGTACAGTATAGATGATAATTAAAAGGCTTTAAAAGGTTAAATTGAAGGTGGTTAAAATGCCTTCATGACGGAGAAAAGATTGTGTCATTTGAAGCCTAGTTAATTGTAAAGACATTACTTAAAAAAAATGGGAAGATAATAGGATAAAAGATATTTAGATAAAGAAGATTAAAAATTCAAAGTGAAAAACTTTAAAGACTGAAGTATAGAAAGTTAAAAAGAGAAAAGATAAAGAAGATGTAGAAAGATAAAAAAGATGTAGGGAGACAATAATTTTAAACCCACAAAATAGAAAACAACAACAACAAAAAAAAACTAGGAGGAAAATAAGCAACTAAGGGTAAATATACAAACCTTAGAAAAAAAAAATTAGAAGATAGAAATAAGAAAAAATGGTTGAAAATGTCAAGTAAGGTATTACAGATAGAAAATGCAAAAAGCTAAGAAAACTATTAGATACAGACATATACTTATTAAAACAAAAAGAGGGAATTGGAAAGGGGTATATATCCCCCAAAGATAAACTTAAAATAACCCTTTTTACCCTAAACTTTTTAAAATTTAGATTCATCAGGACTTAGTGCTGCGGAAAGGCATATGTATCCAAAAAATGTACATAAGGCTAAAGTACTTTGGAAAGATATTCTAACAGGACAATGGAAAGGTCCTGACCCAGTGATTGTCTGGAGTCGGGGGTCTGTTTGTGTTTTTCCACAGGGAGAACAGCAGCCGATTTGGATTCCAGAGAGGTTAACTAAAACAATTTCTACAGATCGAAAAGAAGATGATTTGACTCAAATCCATAACAGCTGATATTCAGAGCTCCAGCTTGGCCATTCTTACATCTGCAACAGTGATTAACCAGTGATATAATTTTTATTTCCTTGCCAGCGCACCCCATGTTAATTGTGGTAGTGCTGGCATATCTTTGCTGATGGTGTCACCAGTGATGCAATTTTTCCCAAGGAGCCGTCAATTGGCTTGGTGTCGTGGCATTTCTGTATCCTCCTCCCTTCTGCTAGTGATGGTCTAAAATTTGGGGGCCAATGGCTTATGCTGGACCGGTAGTCAGTGACGGGTATGATCCAATTACAGTGGTATCAACCTAAGACAGGAGGCTGACGCCTAAAGGTCAGTTTTCCGATGACGGGTAAGAACCATATGTTGAATTGGACAACCTACCAGGCACGGTCCTTAAGCCACATTAACCTCACTCCCCCACTGGCACCAAGGCCAAATTTGGGGGCCAACAGAGGTGAGGCAAAGAACCTCACCCCCCCACTGGTGCATAGACCTATCCACAAGTATGGCTGTATGCTGGACCGGTAGTCAGTGACGGGTATGATTCAATTGCAGTGGTATCAACCTAAGACAGGAGGCTGACGCCTAAAGGTCAGTTTTCCGATGACGGGTAAGAACCATATGTTGAATTGGACAACCTACCAGGCACGGTCCTTAAGCCACATTGCTTGTTGTTTAATTAATCAGAAGGGGGGAGATGCTGGGAGCCATTAGCCAAGTAGGTATGACAATTTCCTTGCCAGCGTACCCCATGTTGCTGACATGTTGCAGCGACATTGAATGTAGGTGACCTTGCTCAAGGACCAAGGCAGATTAGGGTGTTCCCGGTTTTAAGATAATCGTGTTTAGGGCGTTCCCAGTTTAGGTTCCAGGTTTAAGGTTTAAGATTATTCCTCCCGGGAATAGGGCGTATCCTGCTGCCTGAGTTCCCCTTGAGTTCTCACGGGATTCAGACAGTATATTTTGGGAGACAGAAGCCCAGTGGAGGTGGATTTGGGCAGAGAATGTGGATTTCCCCAGAACGTGATTGTAGACGGCTGGTGTGAGTTCGGGAATAAAGAGTTGCTGTTTGAATCTACAAGCTGTGTGGTGGCTCGTGATTTTGTGCCCAGCCAGACTGCGGCATTTGTGCCCAGCCAGACTGTGGCAGACGAGGATACCTAACACCAGACAGAGGGGAGACGAGACGTCCTCGCCAAGCCCTGCACAAACTATCAGCCAACAGAACTGTAAACAATAAATGGTTGTTGTAAGCCACCAAGTTTTGCAGTGGCTTGTTATGCAGCATTAACTAACTGATACAAAGGTTTAATTGCTAAGGACAATGCCTAGCTTAAAAAAAATAAAACCATATAAATCAACTTTTAGGTATCAGAGAACTGGAAGGAAAGGTATTTTAGGGAGTATTTGATAAAGTAGAGTTTTCTCAAAATCATGGCACCAGGCAATACATGATTCATGGTCCAGATCTTCTTTCAGGTGGGCTTATCCAACCTTAAAGTAAGAGCTGAGTAATGAGTTAGACCTGGGACCTCCACTCTGTAATAGTTTTTGCCATTAAAAACATCAGGTAGAAGAAGTTGAAACACAATCCTGGCAATCATCATTATGTCATTAAGACATGTTGATGTCTTCAGTCCAAGTCGGGCATGGTGGCACATGCCTATAATCCCAGCAACTTGGAAGACCTGGGCAGGAGGATTACAAGTTCAAGGCCACCTTAGCAACTTAGTAAGACCTTTGGTACTCTAGGGAGACTCTATTACAAAAAATTAAATAAATAAAAGACAGGGAATGCAGCTCAGTGGTAAAGCATCCCTGGGTTCAATCTCTAGTACCTAGTACTACAAAAACAAACAAAAGAAAAGACTTCAGTCCAACCAGCTAAGGATCTCTGTAGGCCACCCCTATGAAGCCAAATGGGGTTCTAAATAGAGAATCATGGTATTGTATAAGGAAGCTCTTGAGTAAGATGAAGAGGACACACTGTTCAGGAAAATCAGTATCTGATCTGAGTTGACAAAAGCTAAGATTGACACAGAGAAGATCCTGTATCAGTCTGCTTCTGCAAACCTGAGAACTCTGGATCTTCATTAAAACTGAAGCAATCATGTAAAAGCAGTGAATACAATGACTTTTTTAAAGTGTGCTCTCCAACTGCAGATTGACAGGCACGACCAATGGAAAAAGTGTGAGGCACTGTCCCCAGGTTTTTATACAAATTCAAATCACTGAAGAATTTAAAAGCCTATTGAAGGCAAGAAGCCCAGGGGAAAAAAATAGGACTTGCAGCCAAAGATATCCTGGTTGTCTAATTGGAGTTAGGATGCCGTCTTCCATCAGTCACAACGTATCTCAGATATCACCTATGAGGGCACGTGGTGACAGGTTTCCAATCCCCAAGTTCTGAGGCCCAGTAGATACCTCATTCTTGCCACTGAGCCAGCCTCCTGGGAAGGTGTGCTACTGACAGTGCGTGACATCAGACTACCTCAAGGCAGAGAACTAAAAACACAAAAGTCAAAGATGAAGAGGAAAGAACATTTCAAACTCTGATATTTCCAGGGCCAGGTGAAGAGAAACAAGAGCAAAGTAGTCTCTGGTATAAAGCAATCAGTGCAAGAGACTTTTAGGAATTCTGGGGCAAGAAAAATTGCTAGTAGCCACTGGGGACCCCCAGAAGTGAGAAGTGCCAATCAAGAGAACCTACCCAACCTGCAGGGCAGCTCATCTATCATGGCTATGTCTGCCTTTCTCCTTTGAGTCACAGGAAGAGCAGTTTCTTTAATTAAGTGCATCCAGGTCAATGAAATCATAAGCTTCCAGTGCAGGTAGCCCTCAGCAACAATTTCAAAGCAGCAGATTGCTGGATCTTCAGGGTAAGGCAAAGGCAGAAGGGTTCTGCCTGCTCACAAGCCGTTCCACTCCCTCCGACATGAGTTGAACTCCTCTGTGCCGGGAACTGAGAAGCTTCTATTGGTGAAAAGTCATTCACCAAATGACAATCAAGGCCACCTCTGCAGCTGGCATCCCATGCTTGGGAGCACTACTGAGACAGGCAAGTCTGGAAGTTTGTTCTTCTGATTGGTCCAACCACAAGCGAGAGGACAGGGTCACACCTGACACGGGAGGCCATAACTAGGCTTCCAAAAGTCCAGCCTATTGGTCAAGAGCAGGGGCTTGAATGCCAGGCAAACCTAGGTTAAAACTGGTCCTCCATCACCTCCACCTCCTGCTGTTTGAACTCTCAATGCCCCACTTTTCCTATCCTTAAGTGGAAGGATAGGAGCACTAAGAGTGGTTTTTGTTGCCTATATTGGGACAGATTGAACCCAGGTCCTCACACAGGCGAGGCAAGTGCTCTACCACTGAGCTATGCCTCAAGCCCTAAGGAACAAGTAAGAGAAAAGATGTTCAGCATTTGGCAGAGTCTAGATGTAGTAGGTTCTCAGGGATGGGAGCTACCAGAAGCAAAGCCGCCTGGATCAGGTCACTCCCCGGGTCAACAGAGTGGAATCAATGTGGGTGATGATCTCAACTTAATGTGTGAATTTGAGCTGGCTATTAAGACAACTATACTTAGTAAATGTGATTAACATCTTCATTTTTCAGTCCCTCGGAGAGTGATGGTCACAGTTTGACCCCATTTCCTATCTGCTCAAAGGCAACAGAGGCTCTGGATCCTGACTGCCTGGGTGGGATCCAGGCTCCACCCTTAACCAGCTCCTTGTCAGAGAATGACGAGGACCCCAGGTCCCACTTGGGGAGGACTCTGGTCACTCAGGAAACCGGTCTAGTTGAGACTTTCCTCTCACCTGTCCCTTAATTATCTCTGACTAGAGTCACCAAGAGCTGTGATGGCAGCAAGCAATCTCCCCATCCCTTACAAAGCTACGTGTGTGCGGATCACTTAAGAATGCCCACGATGGCTGTGAAACTTGATCCCACGGCTACCCCAGCGCTAACCTAGAACCTCAGAAGAAGATAATCAGAGCACAGATTTAATAAATTTCCTCAATGGTCTTTCCCAGGAAAAGAAATACCTGATATCTGCACTGCCCCGCCATCAGTTCATAGATTTCAAAGTCAATGACGTCTGTGTCATCTGCTTGGATGTTTATATTTATCCCCATTTTACAGAAGAGGAAAGTAGCCAACAGAGGCCAACTCACAGCTGCTTACAGGTACAGCTGGGGCTCTGAGGAGGCTCTTCTCACCTGAGAATCCAGGCCCCGCCCATCACACCAGGGAGGAGGCAGAGCATGCAGGGTTTCTGTTCTAAATCCCGGGTTCTCAGACACTCTCCAGCAGTCAGAAACAGTAGGGATTGCTTAATAATAACTTCCAACCACAAAGCAAGATAGGAGTTAATGGCTTAGTTACAAAACAGTTTAGACAAGTCTCCATCTGGCCTCCAGGGCCACAGGCTTGATGAGAATTTCCTGAAATCACATGTTGGCAGATAGAGCCGTCCTGGACAAGCACGGGTCAGCAACATCACCTGTCACCAGCTGCCATTTCCAACTTCCATTCCAGGTGAGATGATGTGAGCTGACTTCTGCTGTCCTCCAGGCAACGCTAACTCCTATTTTTGGCAGGTAGATCTCACGCCTTTTCAATATTAGTCCAGCCAACAGTGAGTTGTGAATGATTTGAATTTTGAGGGGAAGCTGGGGAGCGGGGAGGGCAGAATCCCTTTTAAGTAAAGGCCAGTTCATTAACACTTTCATACATATGGATCAGCCATTCCAACGAGTAGATTGTTAACACAGGGAATCTCATAAAAACCCCATATGCTCCTCCAGGTGATCTCCCTTGACTCCTTACCAGTGTCCTTGGATGAGTCCCTCAGGCTGTTAGCCTAAGGAAGTCGTCAAAGATCACAAATACTAATAACGGAGGTTTGGAAGCCCCCACAGGGCGAGCTGCTCACACAGGAGAAGTGCCTTCTCATCCTCCCCAGCACATACTGATGCCCTGCCCTGCCCTCTGCTCTCTCCGTGACCCTCCCACATCTACAAGGGCTTCTCTACCACCTTCAGCTGCTGCTTCCACTGCAGAGCTCTCTAACGGTCTCCCCAATTCCCCCCTTTCTCTTATACACTCACCTTCAGCTATCTCTTTTCCCATATTTTTATGGGTGCGTTATACTTATACATAATGGTGGGATTCTTTGTTATGTATTTGTACATGAACACATATGACAACGAAGCTCGGCCAATATCATTCCCCAGTATTTTCCCATTTCCCTCCTCCTCATCCATTTTCTCTACGTTTCTCCCTTTGATTGTCATGAGGTTTCCCCTACCCCCACCTTTCTTTTTCCTTTTTCCTCTTTAGTTTCTACATATAAGAGAAAACATATTATCCTCGACTTTCTGAGTTTGGATTATTTCAATTAATATAATGTTCTCAAATTCCAACTATTTTTCTTTTGCAAATGACATAATTTAATTCTTCTTTGTGGCTGAATAAAACTCCATTATGTATATATACTACATTTTCTTTATTCATTTATCTATTGATAGGCACCTAGGCTGGTTCCATAGTTTGGCTATTGGGACTTGTGCTGCTATAAACATGATATAGCATACTATATCACTATAGCATGCTGATTTTAATTCTTTAGGACAAATACTGAGGAGTGGTATAGCTGGGTCATATGGTGGTTCCATTCCTAGACTTTTGAGGAACCTCCATATTGATTTCCAGAGGTGATTGTACTAATTTATAGTTCCACCAACAATGTAAAAGTGTCCCTTTTTCTCTGTATCCTCTTCAGTATTTATTCTTGTGGATATTCTTGATGGCTGCCATCCTGACTAGAGTGAAATGAAATCTTAGTGCAGTTTGAATTGTATTTCCCAAATTGCTAACGATATTGACCATTTTTTTGTATATTTATTGGCCATTTGTGTTTCTTCTTTTGAGAAGTGTCTATTTAGTTCATTTGCCCATTTATTACTTTGGGGATTTTTTGACGTTAAGTTTTTTGAGTTCTTTATATATTCTGGATATTAATCCTCTGTTAAAACAGTAGCTAGAAAAAAATGTTTCCCATTCTGTAGGTTCTCTCTTCACAGTCTTGTTTCTTTTGTCTGTGCAGAAGCTTTTCAATTTGATACAATCCCATTTATTAATTTCTGTCATTACTCTCTGAGTTTTAGGGGTCTTATTGAGAAAGTCATTATTACCTGGGCCTATGAGCTGAGTGTGGACCCTACATTTTCTTCTAGAAGTAGCATAGATCCTGGTCTAATCACGAGGTCTTTGATCCATTTTGAGCTGATCTCTGTCCAGGGTGAAACATGGTGACCTATTTTCATTTTTCTGCATATGAATATCCAGTTTTCCCAGAACCACTTGTTAGAAAGGTTGTCCTTTCTGGGGTGTACGTTCTCAGCACCTTTGCCAAGCATCAGATGACTGTGTCTGGGTGGGCTCTCTCACCTTCTTCTCTCTTAACAGCTTCCATGACTTTCTGCAGCACCCAGACCACAGGAAGTCCATTCTTATTTCCCTGGTTTCACCTCATCCCCAAATCCTAGCCCAACTATGTGCTGTAGCATTGGCCTCACTTGGCCTACCCAAGAGAATAAAAAGAGTCTTTTTTATTATTATAAAAAGGATCCTTTTGCTTATTTTCCAGTTTCTCTGAGTTACCCAAGAAAAAGCCTTAGGGCCCCACTGACTCCATTCTCACCTTTGTTTCCTACTCACAATGAAACTCTTATGATCCTTCCTCACATAAGTGTCTGAACCATCCTTTCAATCCCCACTGCACAAGTTCAAGTCTTTACCTCCATTTGCCAAAAGTTCCTGTCTTCTAGTCTCTTCTTGACTGTGCTATATACCAAAAACCATGAGAATGATCTAAAACACATATCTCTTCACACATACCCTCTAAAAAAATTTCTCCAAGTGTTCACTGTCCAAACTCCTTAGCATCTACATTGCTCCTCAATCTGCCCTAACGAGCATTTCAGACTTACTACTCATTACAGCATCTAAAGCATCTTGTCCTGCAGCCAACTGGATCTCAATGTCTAATTCATTAGAAACTCCAGTCGAACTGATGTCAATATGGAAATTCAATCATCAATTGCCTACCTCAGTAATTAGAGCATTGTAATCAATTAAGTTTTGTCCATGCCCTCCAACAAAATGCTTCCATGGACACACTTGGAGTTGATCAAGTTTAGTGACACAATGAGGAACCATGGAATAGCTCAGCAAGAAAATGTTAGATAGGATTTATTATAGAATTTGAACTCCATTCGGGTGATTTAAGGAGGATTCATGCCAATGTGGATGCAGGAGCAATTCTAAGTTTGGGTATCTGGCCAGACAAGGCTGGTGCCATAATTGGTAATGAAACAGCGACCAATTCACTGGATACAAAAAAAAAAAGGAGGAATGTTTAGAGTTTATGGGTTACATGGTGATCTTTGTCTTAGACAAAATGATGAAGTGGTCTTGTTTTGTCTCACTTTGTCAGGGCCTCTGAGTGATTATGTCCAATATTGGTGATCTAGGAGGTTGTCTATGTCCTTATGTTCCACAGGAGATACTCTGAACCAGTTGTAAGCATCAGGCCAGCCCCTAACAACTTCAGGCCTGTAAGTGCCAAACAAGCTCCCAATGTTAGTGGCTGCTCTTCTCTTTCTCAGTTCTTACAGCCATCATGATATCCACATAGAGATGTGAACTTTTTCTGAGGTAGAATACAGATTATAAAAACTAAAGCAAACCTCCCTGGAAATTGATATATCTAGGTAAACAGGACTTCCTGGGGGGGGATCCAGATGGTGAAGGTAGGCATCATATTTTGGAGGATAAAACAAGGAAGGGTATGAAGCAGGACTAGGATCTGGGGGAAAGAGATGGTATGTTCTATACAATCCACTCTCAAGGTGATATGCAGATCAGGAGCCCGTATTTGTCTTCATCTTGGTGAGCCAGATCAAGGTGAGTAACAGATGAAAGTTGTCCACTATACTTTCCAAGGAATCTAAATACATCTAGGCACTCATCAGAGAGCTGTGTCTTCAGAGCTCTGTGGGTATGCTAGTTTCTTTATTGTTACTCAATTGCTACTAAAATCCTGATCACTGAGTCTTTAATTCTGTTTCCAGAAAATACTATCAGAGTGTTGATATTTCTAAGTCTGCACATAAGAGGAGGAAGCAACACCAGCTGTGTCCTAGGGGCCACACAGACCAGAAGCACTGCCCACGGGTAAGGCAAATCTCACAAACAGAATAAACATAGCATCTGAAATTCCCGTACCATCCTTTAGAAAAGAAACCACTTCATTTGGAAGAAACCTAAACATCCTTTATTTTACAGTATATTGTGTATCTGGACAACGTAATTTAATATCAACCCCTTGGTCAAGAAGAATTGGCAAGGATGGTGATCAGCAACTGCCCTAGGTCTAGTCCAGGAATCCAGCTGCGGTTGAATTGACAGGCATCAAAGACATTATTCACGAAAATAAAAGTTGATGTATATTCTTATGCTTTGTACCTTAAATAACTTCAGAGTTTAATACCTTAAATTCTTAAGTATCCTAAACACTTTATATAGTGTGGTTAAGCTACAACCTGTAAAGCTCAGGTGGATTAGTCAGGGACTAGGTCCAGTGAGCTCAGGCAAACCACGTCCATTCCTACAAAGTCTACTTCCTGCAATGGTCATCTATAGTGCTTATCCTCCAAATGGTCATCTGCAGATGCTATGGAGGACACATGAAACTCCATGGTGCCCATGCGCAGGGACGATGGCCTGCCCCTGGAGAATTCTCCACCTAATGTTTGCAGCAGCTCTAGGTCTCATTTTCTCCATTCTTCAGATTTCAATTTGCAATTTTTTTTTTTTGAGAATGGCCTATCACTTAACACTGTAACTGGAAGATAACATTTCAGTGATTTCTCAGTGCTGACATTTTATTATTTAATATTAAACCCCATCAGAAATGCCTGGTCTGATAAGCTAAAAATGAGGCTTGAAAATAAAGCACCTGACGAATTTGATTTGCAATCATCAAAATGGTATTTTTTTTTTTCAGATGGGAACTAATTATCAACATGACATGATTTCAATCTGCTGCCATTTATGAAATGAGATCCGTTTGCTCTCGATTAAGATGATCAGGCTCCTGCTCTGCAGCTCGATGCCCAATTTCACCCATTCTCATGAAATTCTTCTATTATGCAAACTAATAGTAAAGCAATTACATGCTCCAAAAGATTAAGACGAGAAATTTCACATTCACAGACTTGTCATGTTCACCTCTTAAAATGTAAATTCTTGCCAGATGCTAAAATGCCTTTTTTATTTCATACAAAGTCACCTAACAATCTGAGGAAGCATCCTCTCTGAAAGCAATTCTGTCTCCCAAGTTTGATGAGTGAGCCCTGACAGAACCCCAAGGCTGCCTGACACATGAGAATCTCAGGGAATGGATACCTGTCTCTCCAGGCTTTTCAGGGCTGCTTAGGGATATTGCTGGGCCACAGGCAATTTCCAAGTTAAATGCTCCAAATGGACATGGATGACGTTTTAGCAGAGAACAGAGGGAGGGGAAAGTGGAACTTAAATAGGAGCTCTTTTGCCATTCTGGCTTGAAGAACGCTGCTGGAATCTCGATGCATGGAAAGAAAGGAGAATGAAGAGCTTTTTCTACTCCGTGCCAGGGAAGGGGCTACGTGACTCTCATTTAATGCTTTCAAACACAGCCCTCTCTTCTTTCCAACCGAGGAGGAAGCTGAGGTCCAGAGATGTCCTGCAAATTTGCTATGGTCATAGTCAGTAAGTGGGGATCACACAGGCAGGATCTCTTCCACTCTCAGGTACCTCTCCCAGGTGCAAAGAGGAACACTCAGCAATGTTGTGTTTATTTTTTCATTTAGGGCCAGGGACACCCCTCACAGAAGCTGAAAAACTCTACTTTGTATTATTAAGGAGCACCATTTATCTTAACTGCACTCAATTTAAGGTTTTAAAAATAAAGCAACTAGACATATAGACTTTGCTAAGGAAGGACGTCAGAGGAGAAGAGGAGGAGAAACTGAAGTTGTTTCTCAGCCTTGCCATATTTGGTTCTTCTTTGTGGGACGTCATGGGGGGAGTCAGAACTCTCAGGGGACAGGTCATGAAGTACGGAGGAAGTTCCTGACAGGAGGATTTCACCTCCGATTGCTGCTGAGGGGATTCACCCCACATGTTATGACAACTTGAGTGCCGTGCAGGAGCAGCGACCCGTGAGTCACGCCGTGATGAGGCGCCCTTCTCCCCAGCACAACTGCAGCTTGTTTAGTTTGCAAACACAAAACCGTCCCGGTGCTCTGCCTTCCTGTGGGGAAGGGCTCAGACGGGTACTATCCCTGTCCTCAGCATCAGCCCCACTGCACATGCCCTGATCCACACGGATCAGGGCCCTCAGGGGACGGGTTCCCCTCTCCACCAACTCAGACAGGAGAAGATAGTGTGAATCTGGAAAAATACCCTTGTATCATAAGTAGAACGGAAGAAACTTCTTCCCTCTGAGGTTTAGGAGAAACCCAAAAGGTACTGGATAGTGAACTTCCTGTGTCAACTTGGCAGATGGTGGTACCCAGGTATCTGCTCTCATGCAAATCCAGATGTTGCTATGAAGGCTTTTAAAGGTAACCTTAACATTTAAATCAGTAAACTTTGGGTAGAGCGACTGACCTTCCACATGCAGGTGGGCCCCATCCAATCGCTGGAAGGCCTTACGAGCAAAGATAAGTTTCTCAAAGAGGAAGGAATTCAGCCCCAACACACAACGCAGAAAGCCTCCTGGTTTCCAGCCTGCCAGCTTCCCCTACGGATGCTGGACTTGCCAGTCCCCACAATTGCATGAGCCAGTTACTTAAAATAAATCTCTCTCTCTCTCCCTCCTGTTTCTCTGGAGAATCCTAACACTGTTACCAAGCCGATTAAACAGCCCCTCCTCTGTAATTCAGACCAGAGAGGAAAGAGGAACTTGGCAAAATGTCAACTGCTTAGCAAATCAGAGAATTAGGAATCTATGGGGAAAAAAAAAAAAAAAAAAAAGCTTTTCAAAACCCTTCAAATGCTCAGCTGCATTTCCAACTACCTCCTTTAATTGACTCATGAGTGTGAGTGTGCCCTTGGGAGGTGCGGGGCCAGGCACTGGGGCCATACAATGAGGAGCCCCTGGGTTGGAATCTGGGCTCAGCTCCCCACTGGATGTGTGACCACAGGTGCATGACTGGACCTCCAAAACTCCGTGAAAATGTGACCCTGAAAGGACCAAAGATGTGACTCACCCAGCTCAGAATGCAAAAAGATTATCACCCGGGGGTGGTTTGGGACCATTTTTGTTGAGCCAAAAGCTGTTAAAAGAAAGCACACTTCCTCCATCCCTGAAGGAAGAGAGACACATGCAAGGAAAATTAATACAGTAATGTGTCACTTAAGGATTGGGATACATGCTGAGGAGTGGCGAGTCTGTCACTGTCTGGACATCAGAGTAGTTCCTTACACAAGCTAAAACAGCTAGGACCCAGGAGGCTACATAATCTGACAGGATGCCATTGCATGTGCCCTCTGTTTACTGAAAGGTCATTTTCAGTGCAGATCTGTCTCATGGTGTAGAACTGCAAAAGTAATATCGTGGGGGATGGTTGGAACCCGGAAGAAGAAATCTCAGCCCTAGAGGTTTCCCAGGTGAGGCATCCCAGGCACATGGCAGAGCTCAAATCAAACAAAACCAGCCATGCTGCCTGGTCAGGGGCGTGTGTGTGAAGACTTTTTGTCCAAGGAAGCATTCTAAAAAGCTAGCTCATACAAGGATGGAGACGCGGGCAGAATGGAAATGAGAAAGAAGAAAGGGCAATCCATGAATTCTTTTCAGACCACACCAGAAGGTTGGAAAGACACAAATTGCAACTAGTAATCACTCTGATTTCTGAGTATCAAAACTTCCATGATTAAAAATTGGCATTACAAATGAAAAAGACATTCATAAAATAAAAGGTGAAGCTTCTGAATGTTAATACAGGAAGTCAGAGGGTAGCAGACTATGCACAGAGTAAGAATTTTAATAGATGGCACATTTCTGAAAGGATCACATTGCACTTTTCATGCACACACTAAAATAGGAAAACCTATTCTGTCCATTTAAGCACACAACAGTAAAAGGTAAACCATACACTAAAAGCTCTGGAATGGCCTATAGGCAATCGTTAAAAATAATTGCCCTGTTATAAGATGAAGCCTTTTAATTTTCTCCATTGTGCTTTCATGAATATTCTAAGTTTTCTGAAATGAATGTGAATTGGTCATGCGACAGTCATGAAAAGGGGAAAAGATATTTTTAAAGCCCTGCCTAATGCAGTCTACAGTGTGCCATAATTGAGTAGAATTCACTTCTAGTTATATCCCGAGGGATGACATTTACTCAGATGCAAAAGAAAAACGAAAGTCTTTGAGACTGAGGAAAGAAGAGGTGTGTGGTCTATGGGCGGCGGCACCAACCTGGGTCACAGAGACATTTGTAGCTGGTGCCCACACTGCGGCACGTGCCGTGGGCACACGGGCTGAGGGCACAGAAGTCAACAAGCTGGGCGCAGGTGGACCCCGTGAAGCCTGGGCTGCAGCTGCAGGTGAAGTGCACCCCGTCTGCGTAGCAGGTGCCATTGTTCTGGCATGGTGACGAGGCACAAGGGTCCACCTTTTCTTCACAAGCAGATCCGAAGTATCCTGCAAGAAAACGCAGAGGGGCCTTTAAGAAATGAAAACAAGTTTGCACATGATAACCAACAAATGGAGTCCACAGATTTTCCCGTTTCTTCATTGTGAGTGGATTAGCTCATTAATCCCTTCGCTTTTCTTAGCTTTGCTTTCTGTGTTAAAATACTAAGCTCCACAATTCTCTTTTTGTTGTAATATAAAACATATGTCTGCTTTGATGCCCATATGTATGTGTGCATGTGTATATTTACATGCATGTGTGTATGTGTGCATGTATATTCTTGAATAATGCTTAAAATAAATTGATGGTGATTCTCTAAAGGAAGGCAGGATTTGGGTCAGTGTAAGGCTTTACTGTCTTGTTTATACACATTTTTCACTTTGCTTTAACAGATAAGACAGGATCCTGAATTTCAAAAATTATAACCATATAAAATAACAAGCACTAAAAATATCTCCTATTCCTATCCCTTTGACCTTGATTTGGTTTCTTCAATACAAACTTTTTTTTTTTTTTTTTTTTTACAAGTTGGCTATTGAAACCCACAAAAATGGTACTGCATGTCCGTACAACGCAGAGCAATTCAGGGAATAAAAAGTAACCAGCACCCACAGGTGCTGTGACATCCAGGAACCTCAACAGCACAGAACCAGGGGAAGGAGCCAGACACTAAAGGTAACAAAGTATATTCCCTTTACACAGCATGTCCAGAAGAAGGAACCTTAAATGCAGAAAACAGATGGACAAATGCTGTGGCTGGTGTGGGACCAATGGCAATGGACAGGGGTGATCTATTGGGATGGAAGGAGACATTGTAAACTGAAGGTTGGCGATGACTGCCCAACACTGAATTATACGCTTTGAGAGGATGAGTTTATGGTATGGAATTTACACACTTAACATGAATGTAGTTTACAGTGTGTAAAAATTATGTGAAGCTGTTCATTTTTAAATTTTAAATTTGGTAATTGTGTAGGGAATTTTTATTTTGTTTTCTCTGGGTATTTGTCTCATTAAATATGATGTATACATACATATATGCATCTGCATTTCTATGGGCAGTGAACAATGCTTTGGATAAAACTTATACTTCTTTTAATACTTTAAGAGTAATCTGAAAATTAAATGAAGGTAATTTAAATCGTAGAAAGAAGAGTTAAATAAATTTGCTCATGTATACTTGTATTAAGTTTATACTAATGCATCTGTGCTTAGATCTCCTTAGCAAAATTGACCATTTTTATAGTTATTGTTAAGGACATATTAAATATATAAACAAACAAAAATAGCTTCCAGATTTAATTATCTGAAGCACTATTCATATTTGGCATATTCAACTTGATTATTCAACATTGGGTAGAGTTCATGACAGCCATTAAATTTTAGGCATAATACTTAAAATGTACCATACAATTGGTTTTAAAAATACTTGAATTCTCCATAGTGAGAATGAACAAGGAGTGAAATATAATTCTCTCCTTCCTGAGTTGTATTCCATTTTATTCTCATTGAAAAGAAGACACCTGAATGCTTATCAACATACAACAGCACTGTATGTTATCATCACTATGTGACATGCTATTTTCAAATCTGGACAATATCTCAAATCTCTTCATCTTAGAACAAAATAAAATTAGCTATTCTTATCTGTGTCTAGAAAATGTATCAGAGTCATTTAAAATATAGAAGTTTCCATTTTCTAATTGTGTACAACACTGAAGGTAATTAAACCTGTTTTTTTTCCCCTTAATATGAAGAAATAAGTTTTGGGGAAAAAATGATCATGTTAACACAAAATTTATGTTCAGTTGGATAAGAACTTAAGCTTTTATCTTATTATCTAAGAAAAAGTAAAGGGGGAAATTTCCACTTAAAGGCTATGAGAACTGACAAAACAACTCCAGGTTGCAGCAAGCAAAATCAACAAGTGGAAGTCAGTAGCATTTTTACATATGAATAACAAACTTGCTGAGAAAGAAAATATGAAAGCAATTCTCTTCACAACAGCTATAAAAAATAAAGTACCTAGGAGTACATTTAACCCAAGACATGAAAGATCTAGATGATGGAAATTATAAAACGCTGATGAGGGAAATTGAAGATGACACAAAAATCTAGAAAGACCTCATGTGTTCTTAGATTAGAAGAATTAATACTGTTAAACCATCTGTACTACAGATGCAATCTGTACTACAAAGCAATCCACAGAGCCAATGTAATACCTATCATGACATTCTTTATAGAAGGAAAAAAAATTCACATGGAAACACAGAAGACCCCAAATAGCCAAAGCAATCTTGAACCTGAAGAACAAGGCGGGAGGCAGGAGGAACACCTGACCTCCAAACACCCCAGAGTAACCAGAAGAGCACAGCACCACCTAGACCAGTGGATCAGAAGAGAAATCCCAGAAATACAGCCACATGCCAATGATCCTCAACGAAGGTGCCAAAAACATACACTGGAGAAAGGACATCCTTTGGAATGAATGGAGCAAAGAACACTGGATATCCACATGCAGAAGGCTCAAAGTTGACCTTTGTCTGCTACGGTGTAAAAAAGTCAACTGACTGGAACACAGACCTAGATTTAAGACCTGAAACTATGAAACTACTCAAAGAAACACTTTAAGACATCAGTATAGGCAATGGTATTTTGGATATGACCCCCCAAATCACAGGAAATTAAAGTAAAGCTAAATAAATGGGATTATACCAAAATTTTAAAAAGCTTCTGTAGAATGAAGGAAACAATCAACAGTGAAGAGACAACCTACAGGATGGGAGAGAATATTTGCCAACTATTGATCTAACACAGGATTAATATCCAGAACATATAAGAAACTCAAAAAGCTGAACAAGAAATAGGTAATCTTACAATCTGGTCAGTAATCTCAGTTCTGGGCATACATCCAAAGGAAATGGAATCAGCAAGCCAAAGAGATACCTGCACTCCCCTGGTTACTGCAGCACAACTCACAATGGCTAGAATGCAGAACAACCGAGGGGCCCACCAGGGCATGAGTGGATGAAGAAGATGTCTGTATTCACAGCAGAGTGCTGGCCATACAGAGCGCAACCCTGACCTTTGTAGCAAGATGGACAGAACTAGAGGACATTAAGTGAAAGAAGTCAAACACAAAAAGACAGATAACACATATTCTCTCTCACATGTGGCAGCTAAAAAGGGTTGGCCTGAGTGGAAAATAGTGATTTCTAGGAGTTGGGAAGGTAGGAGGGCAGACAAAGAGGGGTTGGTTAATGCCATCAAATCCCAGTGAGATAGAAGTTCTAAGGTACCCCCCAAACAGTGACATGATTATAGTTAGGATTACCTATTATATATTTATGCAAATCTAAAAGAGATGAGCTCGAAGGAAACAATAAAATAATAAGGCAAGACAAATTCTAATCACCTCAATTCCATCAATTCATGCTGTATACCTCATAGGTAAAAATATCAGAATGAGCCCTATTAAAATGTACAATGCATACACGTTAATCAGAAAATTATAACATGTATTATATATGTATATATGTAGTCACTTAAAATATATATAGTATACATGCACATATATTATATATATGTGTGTGTGTGTGTGTGTGTGTGTGTGTGTGTATGTATAAAATAAACCTTTGGGAGCCTATTCATTTCCTTATGAGAAATAATAAAATCCACACTCAAGGAGCCTGGGTCTAGTTTATCTGTAACAACCACTCAAGGTGCATAACGAAATTGTAAATTTTAATTTCCAAAAGCAGAAATCAAACTCAAGAGTATATTTAAGTTATTTCTTCTCTGCAGTGGAGCTGAACTCGTGGTCACAGATGGTGACAGGACACAGAAGGTGACAGGAATATTTCAGCTAAAAACACAGAGAGGAGACATGGTCATAGGTTCTGGGTCCTTAAAAATGCTCTGAGACTAAGGTGGCTAAACACCTGTGGAGGATCAAAGAGGATAAATTCAGAAACAAGAAGCTCATACCTGAGTTAGAAGCATAAAAATGAAAAAGTCCTTAGAACTACTGGAATCCAGTAGAAGAGCGGAATGTTAGTTAAATGTACTTTCCAGTGGAGCCCATTCTGATGTTTAAGCATTCGATTAGTGATGTCAAGAACTGCATTGTGCCCTCCAATGGGACTGCAGAGGAATCAAAGACCGACAGAGCCCAAGACACAATGTAATAGCAGTTAAAACTTCAAATGCCAGGGGCTGGGGTTATATAGAAGGTGGTGTGAGGCACTAGATTTGATCCTCAGCACCACATAAAAATAAATAAATAAAATAAAGGTATTGTGTCCATCTACAACTAAAAACTAATAACTTCAAATGCCAGAAGGAGTCAGATAAATAATGCTGATGAGGAAAATGGGCCACGTGTAACACAATAGGGAGTGGCAGGGAGTGTGGCAAACTGAAGAAAGCATGCCCCTTCCAAAGAAGATGGCCACCATTCCCCTGCAGCCAGTTTGAAATGTGGGACCAGTTAACAGATCTTCTGAATTTAAAAAAGAAAAGTCTGAAATCCAGATTCTTGTGATAATGTTTCCTTTAGAGTACCAATCATTCAGTTCTCTAGCAAATAAAATATGTCCTAGGGCCTTGTGTATGTTACTTTGTGTTGAAGAGCACAGGCTTTGGAGCCAGGAAGAACCTTGTTTAAATACCGCCTCTGCCCACTAACCTGTGGTACCCTCGGCTAGTATGTAATCACCTTGACCTTCAGCTTTTGCCCGCAGTGGAAAGGAGAAATTAATACCTATGAATGACATTTCTTATAAGCATAAATGCAAAAATCTATGCAAAGCATAGTGACTCTCCAAGGGTGCATATCCAAAGAGAGGCAGATATCAATACAATGTGATTCCCAGGCTTCCAAACCAGGGACGGTGTGGATGGTGCTATCACCAATTGCAGTGAACAATGCAGGAGAGGTTTTCAAGAGAGGGTTACAAGTTCAATGTTGTGCGTGCTGAGTTGGGGTGCTCCTGTGCAGTAGTGGGCACAAACAGAGAAACGCAGTGGTCAGGACAGAGATGTGACCAGAGGACATGCACTGGGAGTCATAGGCATACGGATGGGAACTGCATTCATAGGGATGGGGCAAGGTAACAGAGTGAGAAGAAAGTTCAAGGCTGGAACACTGGACACCTGAGACACCGAGGAGCTCAAGGATGGAAGGAAGAAGCAGCCGCTGAGTTGATTTTAAAATGCAATTGCTTTGACTAGTAAACTTCCTTCCATCACCTACATATTGTAATCCTCTTATAAATATGACATCCATTTGTAAATGACTCATATTTTCTTCAGCCACTCCCTAAATGACCTTCCTAAAAATTTTTTTTAAAAAATAATAACAAGGCTGTATAATGTATAATGCAAATCCCAAAAGCCAAAGCTAGAATCTTCTTACTAGTGGCATGATCTTGGGCACGGTGTTCGCTTATTCTTTGACTTTAATTTCTTTGCCTAGGAATGGTGTGGACTCCTAGGGTTAAATAAAATGGTACATGGTGTCCAAGAAAGGTCGGTCCTCTTTGCTGTGAGGGGTGATTCTGGGAAACCTCAATCTGCCTATACATTCAGAGTTTGTGGCTAAGGAAACTGGAAGGCCTGTTAGTCAACCTCTAGAACATGATCCAATTTCACTTTTGCATGAGTCCCTCAGCGGGGTGTCTCTGGAACCAGGAAGTGCTCACACACTGCTCTTTAAACACGCACAGTGACTGGGCCACCACGAGAGGCTGGTGAAGGAGGATGAAGTCCTGGCACAAATGGCTGAGAGATGCAGGCAGAAGCATCCTCGAGATCTCTGCCTGGCTCAGGACAGCCTGTTCCAACTATGTGTTGACAGCAAGCCCGTGTGTGACCAGGCACTGCGCCAGGTGTCTGACTAGACTGACTTAGCTCTCACATCAACCCTGTACGTACCATTATTTCTTCATATTCAGGTAGGGGATCAGGCACAGAAAGACCAAGTACATCACCTGAGGTTACACAGACAGTCTAATCCCAAATAAAAGCTCCTAAGCAGCACTCTGCTGTAACAATGCACAACTGGGGTATAGCAGAAAGGCCCAGAACAAGGAAACAGGTGCTCCAGGATTTTACCCAAATTCTCAGTGGCTACGTGTGAGAGAAGTTGTTGTCCTTATATCCATTTCCCAACTTCCCTCAGTCATAGAACTTCTGCTCCCATCGCAGAATAATGATGACATTTACCAGTTTCTCCTGCAGCTACATATAGACCCGAGATTCCATCCAGGACAGGGAGGTGCAAGTGGGAATGTCCTGAGATCATTTCTGAGGAAACGTAAGACACTTGGCATGAACCCTCTGCTCTTTTACTTTTGTCCTTTCACCCGGTGATCCCACTGTCTGGGTCACAGGCGTCATGACTGAGATTTTACTACGTTTGGTTGGCAGATATCAACACACAGACAGAATGCTCAGTGAACCCCAGAAAGGAAAACTTCAAAGAAAACACTCGAGAATATCATAGTCAAACTGATGAAAATAGAGGGAGAAAAACAGAGAAAGGCATGAATACTAAAAGGCGACAGAGGAAAATTCACAACACATACATTCACAATGACAAATGACTTGTCACTGGGGTGTACGGAAGCAAAAGATATGACATCTTTGAGAAAAATAAATCTGTCTACTAGAATTTTACTTCTAAGGAAAATTATGAGGGTAAATTAAGATATTTTCTGATAAAGAATAGCTGAAAGAATTTGTTTCCAGCAGAGCTATCCACTCAACAAAAATATCAAAGAAAGTAATTTAAGCTGAATGGAAGTGCAATAAATGGAAACTCAGATCTTCAAGAAGAAATGAGGAGCACTGGAAATGGTACATTTAGCAGGTAAATATTGATTTTTTTCTTTTATTAATTTCTTTTAAAATAACAGTTAAAAGCAGAAATACAAACACTGACTTATGATGTTTTAACATTCATAGCATGTTATAGCATGAACAGTCATGCAGACAAAAGAACAAAGAATGAGAGGATGTTAATAAAATCACACCATCTTTAAATTATATACTTTGCATGAAGTGATTCTGATCAGTTAAGACTGCATGCTTTAGTCCTCAGAGAAGCCACTAGAAACAAAAGAGAAACAACCACAAAATTAAAAAAGAAAAAAAAAATCTAGCAGTATAGCTACAAATCCAACTGAGGAAATACAATATTTTTAAGATGCTCTCTTTACCCAAAAAAAGTTTGGCAAAGTAATAAATAGATAGATAGATAAATAGATAGATAGATAGATAGATAGATAAAGATAAAATAAATGGCAATGACTTAGACTTAGATCCAACACATCAATAATTACATTGAATGTAAATGGACCAACATTCTAATTCAAAGGCAGAAATTGTCAAACTGTATTAGAAAAAGTAAAACCTATCTATGTATTCTCCAAAAGAACACTTTAAATATAAAAATGGAGGCAAAAAAAAAATGTGGAAAACATGAAAAACAAAGGTTAAGAAAGCTGACATGGTTCTTTTAATAACAGAGAAATAGACTTCAAGACTAGTTGTGTTATCAGACATAAAAGAGATGTCTAATATGAAAAGCAGGCAATTCACTGGGAAGATTTAACTGTCCTAAATGTGTAAGTACCTAATAAGATAGCTTCAAGATACATGAAAGAAAAAACTGCAATAGAAACAGAAATCATTAGAGAAGGACCCTTTCTCAGTAACTGGTAGATTAAATGGACAAAATGAGTTATTGTATGCAATATTTGAATAATGTATTCCTTTCATGTGTACATGATACAAGTCAATCATTTCAATAGGTATAGAAAAATCATAGACAAAATTTAATATCCATTCATTAATTTTTAAAAAGAAAACACTCTCAGCAAACTAAAATAGGAGGTAATTTACTCCATCTTATAGACATATAAAAAAAACTTAAAATAACATCATATTTAATTATGTAATAACAAATACTTATTCCTTAAAATAGAGAACAAAGCAAGGCTGTATATTTCAGCAATATTTCACAGAAGTTTTGCTACATACAGTCAGACAATTAAAAAATATAAAGCATATAAAGGGAAAATAATCAAGATTCTTATTATTTGCCAATCTATTATTTTATATGATGAAAATACAAAGACATATACAGCAAAAATTGTGGAAACTAGCTGGCATAGTAGTACACGCCAGTAATCCTAGTGACTCAGGAGGGTGAGGCAGGAAGACTGCAAGTTTGAGGTCAGACAGGGCAACTTAGTGCAACCCTTTCTCAAAATAAATTAAAAAGGATTAGAGGTCTGTGCTCTATATGTGTAATATGAATTGAAATACATTCTGTTGTCATAAATAACAAATTAAATTTTTTTAAAAAAAGGATTGGAGGTATAGCTCAGTGGTAGAGCACCCCTGGGTTAAATTCCCAGTACCAAAAAATAAAAAATTATGGGAAACTAATAAGTAAATTTAGCAAAGTATCAGGATACAAGTCACTATAAAAAATCAATTGTATTTCTATTCAGTAGCAATAAGAAACTGAAAAATGTTAACAATTTAAATGTCCTTTATAAATAGTATCAAAAAAGATAAAATAGAAGCAAGTTTAACAAAAGATATGCAAGACCTCTACACTGAAAACTACAAAACATTAAAAACTCCCCCAAAATGAAGAGATATACCATGTTCATGGATCAGAAGTCTTGAAATTGTTAAGATGTAAATTCATCCCAAACTGACTTACTTCCATATCTGTTATTTGAGGTTTCTATTATTTGAAAATAAATCAAACTCTAGTTGATAAACTATGTCATTCCAATCAAGTAACTAGCTTTTATATGTCTCAACTTCCTCATTTGTCTCATTTCCTCAAATAAAAGGGCAGCTATACACATCAAGTGGTTTTAGCTATACTTTAAGAGAGAGAAAGAGAATGCAGATTCACAGCATTAAAGTAATAACAAATATTAACTAGGTTATAATTAGACAGGACACCATGCTGTAAGACTTCAGGTCATCTGTAGCTGAGACTCAGTCAGAACAGAATTCATCTTTCCAAGACAGACAAAAAATGAACCAAGATTTTCAATCACTGTGTCTTCTCCCTTCCCTTCGTCTCCCCACTTTCATTCTCAACGTATAGACACAGACATACATTATGTAAAGAGTTGTAAAGTTCATCTCCAATGATAGGAACAACTCTGCTTTGTTCTGTTTTTGAAATATGATGTTATGACCCTAAATTAGATTATTTTAGATATCCTTGGGTAAGGTTTCTATTTTTAGTAACATAACCCTTTAAGATCTTTGCTTGGTTAGTGAATAAATAATAAATCTCCTTGCAGAAACCAAATTTGCTATTGTGGCAAAAGCAAGAGCCGTTCAAGCCCTGCCAAGGACACATTCAAACCTCCAAAACATGAAGAGCTGTGTATTAAGAACAAATGGAATGGAGTTTTGTGGAATATTGTAACCTAAGTAATGAATATAATAGTAGTGCTTCTGAACTAACTACAGATTAAGAAACTATAATAGGAGAATAATATGTAGTACTAAATAGATGGTCGTGAGACAATATATTCAGATGTACCATCTTCTTTGAAGAGTAGGAGATGAAAAACTGTTTGATAATGTTAACCGAAAAGTGCAAAGAGAATGATGAATTCTGCAATATGTATTATAGGGAGTAGTTTATTTCAAGTTGTACAGATCTCAGAGGATGCACATCAGGAAATGTCAGAAAGAAAATACGATACAGAGAAAAACTGGATCTCAATCATATGGAAGCAATGTCAGCAGTCAAGAGATTTAAAACAACTGATTATAATAATGATATGATAATTAGGAAAGGTTGAAAGATTTGAAAATCAAAATGGAAAATAAATAAAATAGAACTACAAAAGAAACCTACTAAGGATTGAGGGGTTAATACAAAAATATATAATTTAGCTACTTGACTATTACTTCAAATTTCATATTTGGACCAATATTTATATGAACATGCCTGCTGAATATTTATTAGGTAAATAAAAAGAAAACATCTTTGAGGAATATGCATCTTGAAAATCAGATAGCGAAGACCAAAAGAATATATTACCAAAAGATTTTAAATTATGAGACAATGAAATCACTCTGTATATTGTCAGAAATCTATCTAGATGTCAGGAATTTATGCAACATTCATAAGGGAAAATATGGAATAAAGTGATACTGGCAATTTTGCTGACAATGTAAAACAATTCACATGGAAGAAATAATGTATACAGGCATTTAAAACTTAACTCATGATTTTGCTGCCTTGGCAAATGGTTTGAGTCAAAACCTGTCGCCATCCTGATGGTTTCCTCTCTCAACTCCAATGTTCAACCAATCCATCGGTGGATCTTACAATATATATCCATTTATATATATCGTCTCCAAAATATATCTATTTCTATTCACTAGCAATAAGAAACTGAAAAATGTTAACAATTTAAATGTTAACAATTTAACTCAAACACTTTGCTTCATCTCAGCTGCCACCATCCTAGCCAAAGTCACAAATTATTTCTCCCCTAATACAACCATTTCCTCTGACAATACTCCTGTTCTAGCTTACCCCTGCGACCAAGACTCCAAAGAGCAATGACAATAATTTTCTCAAAATGTAAACATGATCATGCTTCCAATTGTTCCTGGAATAAAATTTGATCTTCCTTCCCTGGACAGACTTTCTGTGCTCTGACCTAAGCTGAGCAGTCTAAGCCTCATTCAAGCAGCTGGCCCCAGGGGTTACCATTCAGTTCCCAGAAATAACAAGCCATTGCTAGAGTCCTGCTACAGGCTGTTTCCACTGCCTGGAAGTTCCCCCTCCTGCCTGCTTACAAACCTGGCTCCTTCTTAGGTCTTAATTCTCAGCTTAAATGTCAAACAGATGGGCCTTCCCTGGTCACCCCCAGCTAGGTGTATATCCCTATATCCTGCTCACCACCTTCATAGCATATCTGTTCACTGGTGATGGTACAGGTTCACCTATCATCCATGTCCCACTCCCAAGGAGGCCAGGGACTTCCTGAAGGAGCAGCCACATTGCTTCCTTGGCACTGAGCCTCAGCACCCAGCATCGTACCTAAGCTGTGGGAGGCCCTCAGTGAATATTTGTGGAATAAATGAAAGGATGAATCAATGGATCAGTGACAGAATACATTCTAACAGATTTGTTACACAACAGAAGAGTTAGAAGAAACATTGAAAAACACAGACTAGGTCTTAAAAGTTGCAATGAGGAAATATGAACAGGTTGAATATTAGTCATTATTTATATTAATTACAGATACATAGATGAATAGTTACTGAATCAAAGTGAAGCTAGAAAATTGAGTTCTGAGATTCCCAAGCAGCGCAGTGATGCAAGGAGAAAAGCTCTGACTTTTAAAGAGCTCATCCTTATCGGGGAGTCCACAAAGACAGGTCTGAGAGGGAAAAGAACAACAGGGCAAGGCGACCTTTTCTTACTTTTCTTTCTGCAAACACAATTTCAGTGGCAGGAAGAGCTGCTGATGTGGGCTCTGAGGGTGTGGCAAAGATTCAAAAGACAGAAGTGCCGGGCTTTGCCCCGGACCTCAGAGACAGCCTGAGACTTGGCTCGGCAGACAAGGAAGAGCAGTGACAGTACATGGGAGAAGGGGTTTTGGCTGGTGCTTCTGGAAAAGTTAATTGGGAGCACATTTGCTGTGGTTCTAAGAAAGCAGGCAGTTATGTAAGATAAAGAGAAGGGCACATCGCAGAAAATCAATCACGAAGCCATCAGATGTGAAAGATCCAATAGGGTTACAGTTAAAAGGTGACTTTTAATTCGTAAGAAGGTTAATTTGAGAAACAAACAAACACCTTTAGGACTTTTCCTAGAACAGAAACACAAATTTAGAGCTAAGGTAGAAAAATGAAAACTAACTGGAAAAAGTCAGAGGAAAGTTAAGTCAACTCTTCCCCAGTTTACACTAAACAGATAAAAGGGCAGAAGAGATGAAACTTAAAATATATAGTTATGTAAAAAATAAAAATAAAAATAATTGGTTATTGGCCCTGGAAATTCAGAGGTTTAGGCCAAAGCTCTGCATTTTCCTTTGGTGGTTTGTTCACTAACCTATCCTAATTGAGACCAATCACATATCAGCCTTTGCAAGATCTCACATTCTGGAAAACAGAAAGATAAACAAGGAATCAGACACCATCGGCTAGCACTACCAGCTGCTAGACAGGTCGGGGGTCATGAGGTTTGGGGCTGTGTTAAATAATGCAGTCAGGGAGACCTGGAGGATGGAGGAGGGCCAGGTGAGGGTCAGAGGAGGGTTTCCAACAACAGGGGGTTGGGGAGCAAGGCCCCAAGTAGCATCGGCTTTAGGGTGAATGGTACCCCCTGGAGGGCCATTTCCAAGCCCTTGGTGTGTTTGGAGAACACAGAAGCCAGTGGCTGAGGAGAGGGGAGAGGAGACAGTGGAGATGATCACAGCCGAGTTGGCCCTCACCACACTTTGGACAGAAACCACAGCTTTGAGGGGTGGGAAGGAAAGCGTGTCAGCTACATTTCTAGATGGTTTGCTTTTCCTCATCCTCCCTCCCAGAGGCACCCTAGACATCAAGCTGACCAAAATCTGGCCCAAAGCCTGCACATGCACCCTCTGTCCCACTGCGTCTCCTCACAGACAGACCTGCTCACCTTCTCCATCTCCACGGCCAACACTAACCCCCTCCGCCGGGCCCCTCACCAAGACAAGGGCGACCGATTCCTGACATTCTCCAATTCTTGTCCTCCCTCAATTTTCTCTTCCTCCTCCCAACACAGTAATTTCTCCCAAGTGTTCAAATTCTTCCCTTCCCCTGCCAAACCCACTAAAGCTGCCCTCCTGCAGACTCTCGGGTGACGTCCAGTCCCTCCACTGTGCTGTTGAAAGGGCTGCCTGGGCCGACGTCTTCCCTCTCAGCCTTACACCTTCCCCATCTCATTCTGCACTGGGTTCTGCTGGACTCCACCCTGCTCTCTCCTGCAGATCTGTTTAAACCTCGCTTCCCTGGAAACCCTTCCTGACACTCTCTCCAACCCCCGCCTGGGTGAGAGGGGTCAACTTAAAAGAGCCCTGCCCCATCCCTCATCCTCCTGTCCACCTGTCTCTCATGGTCACTGTCCACAAGACCCATGAGGCCAAGCCAAGTCTGTCTGGTGACTGCCACCGCAACTGCCACAAGGAAGCAACCCACAAACAGTGTGTGAGTGATTAGATCTTTCATTAAATGCATTGTGCCACATTCAGGTGATGGAATAAAGCTCAGCCATTAATAACACTTCTGGAAAAAAATTAACAGTGTGGAAGAACATTTAGGACACACTGTTCAGTAAAGAAGCTCATTGCAGAAGAAAATGCACAGGAAGACCCAATCCTAGGTGTCCTGAAAAGGGCATTATAAAGGGGACTTCAAAGATGTTCACCTAAAATCCAAAGTGACTCTCTATTGGGGATGGAATTGTAGGAACTTTTTTTTTCTTTGAGCTCATCTGAGCACAGACTTCAGTAATTGAGGGAAAATGCTAAAAATGACTTAAAGTGCTGCATAATGTCCTGGCCTGTCACAGACCAGCAGCCCATGGTCAAATGCAGTCAAATGGCTAGTGGCTAATAAACAATCCCATGTGGGTGCCCTGGGTCGTAGTGACCGGAAATACCACTTGGTGTGGACTGTTTGGGATTTGAAAGTGAGGAAGGGACTCTAAAAGTGACAACTTCTTCCTGTAAATTACAATTGAACCTAAATGGGACGATTGAAAAGAACAGTGGGAGTATGCTTGTCTGGAGAAATAGGTGAGCAGAAGTGTAAGTGTCTTCAACTGCCTTCTGCCTGTGTGACATTAGGTCAGGGGAGACGGATTTAGGTTAGAAAAACAGAGCCAGAGAGAGGTTTATTTAACCAAAGAAAAATCTGATGAAGTCAATAGCAGAACACACTTTCACTCGGGGGCTTCACGTTTGGTCTCCTTGCTCTCAGGTTGAGTCTGAGCTTCAACCTTAGGAAGCTTTCAGGAGTCACAACCCGGACCTGGATGGTTCCGAATAAGGCCCAGAACTGCATCCCATAACATTCTGATCCACGTGAAGGACAAAAATGTCACTCCAGCCTTCTCCACTGTTGTGGTCTAAAGAGGGATGTGTGTAAGGAGACAGATTCTGCTGCTGCAGAGAAAAATAAAAATTCTCTTTACTTTTTTCCATTTTTATTGTAAGAGATTTTGTTGTATTTAAGAACAATGTCCTGTTTCTGGTACAGAGAAAAAAGTGTTCCACAGTCAGGCCTTCCCACAAATGACAACTACAAACTCCAGACCCAAAACAAGACCCACAACCACAAGGCTCTGTAGGGAGGCAGAGCAGGCAGGTTTGGAGGGAGTCCAATTGGAGGCAGCCTGGGGCAAGTTTTGTGTTTGACCTTCAAGGGAGGCCACAGCTATAACTGTGACCTGGGAGCCTCAGACACCAGCACTGAAGCTGCTCGTGTGTGTGTGTGTGTGTGTGTGTGTGTGTGTGTGTAGGGTGGTGGAGGGTAACGGGATTGAACCCGGGGCCTCATGCACACCAGGAAGTGGTCCTGCTACTGAGCTGCATCCCCAACCCTTTTTATTTTGTTTTGAGACAGGGTCTTGCTAAGTTGCCTAGGCTGGCCTCAAACTTGTGATCCTTCTGCCCCAGCCTCCTGAGTGGCTGGGATCACATTCATACACCACTGTGCCCTGCTAAAGTTGTACCTTCTGTCCATAGGAACCCAGCGAAAGAACCTGGGACAGCTTCACCATGAGAAGTGAGGGAGGGTCTTGGGGAAGAAGAGAACCAGAGAAGGGGTCCCTAAATTCTGCAAGTCTTGCCTTGCCCAAGTCTCTGGATGACCCCAAACCAATCATGAATGGGGCACTGACAACAGACAAAAGAGGTCCAAGCCTCCTCCCTGCTGTCACGACTGGGTTGCAAAGAGTCTAGCCATAGAGAGCCACCTGTTTACTTTATTAATTGTTGATTAATCCATGTTGGCTATGGGACTGTCCTCCTGTTTAGAGTGGTTTTTTTTTTTTTGGGAACAAGATGGAGTTATCTACCCAATATTCACTGAAAAAATGTCTCTCATGTACCTAAATGCTGAGCACTCTAAGAGACACAAGAACACTTAGCATCACTGCCCGCAGGGAGCTTAGAGTCCACCAAGGGACATTGGAGGTGCATCCACACAGCTCTCACAGGGGACTATACATGATCAGGGAGAACCTGCTGTGCATAGAGAATGTGGACCTCAGAGTCAAATGAGGATTTGTATCCTGGGTCCACTAGGACCTTCGGGCCTCTTGATTCACCTGCGAAATGAAGCAATAACATCTCCCTGTACGGCTGTCACAGTGATGAACAGTGCCAGGTATCAATCACTTGTGCTCTGTTAGGCACTATTCTAAACACTGTAAACTCAGAGTTCCCTAAAACCTTAGAACAACCCCATTAGATAGGTTCTAATAGTACTTCACTCTATAGGAGGGGACAATGAGGCAAGGAGAATTAAAGTAACTTGCCCAAGGTCACCAGGTACTAAGTGATGGAGATAGCAAAGTCTACTTGAGCTTCAGCTGTTGGCCACAAAATCACACTGAATAGGAACTTCAAAGGGCAAACACAGTGTTCAGCACACGAAGACCACTCAACCATCGACAGATGTCATCAGTGCCGTCATTGTCACTGCTGGTGCTCTTGTTATCATATGAGCCATAAGAAAAACACAATAGTTGAAGTTCAAGACATACACCTGGATTTTAAAGCTAAGAAGTTGTAAGAATGCTAAAGAATTGTCCTGTGCAGATCTGGACACACACCTTGAAAACACCAAAATTTGTGTTTATCTGTGAAGCGTATCCTCTTTTTAGAAAGAAAAACGTCAATATATGGTTACTTCTTTGTTCCTCACACGGTCACTTCTGACTGCCACCTGCAGGTTCCCTCAGGAGGAGGTGCAGAAGCTGAGGTGGGAGCCCGGCCACCCTGAGAGACAGCAGCTGCTTCCCCACAGCTAATGGGAAGAAGCAAGCGGACAGAATTCCCTGCAGAATTTCTACTTAAACTACGTCAGAGAAACTGTGCTGTGTGTAAGAAAAGAAAGGAAGACAGAAAATATGAACTAAGTTACAAAACAAAAATTCACCAGCCCACAGCAAGGAGTCATCAAATCGCACTGGCACTTACGTCCTCACACTCCAGTTGGGTCCCTAAAAGGTGAAAGTACGCACCACGTGGAGCACCCCACATCTCAGCTGCTCAGATTCCTGAATGGGGAGGTGATCCAGAGACAATGGCCAGTTTTAAAAGAGGAACAGCATTTTGGTTGGGCCTGTTAATTTTATGAGGACACGTGGTGTGTTTCTTAGGTAAGCGCACAGTGTCACGGGGTTGTAAGAGAGTGCTCTCATGGAGGTCACACATGTGAGACACTGCAATACACAACCAGATCCCACAACTACGGGAAGCCCAGACCTCATGTGATGAGGTCACATGCCTTGTTTTGGAACAATACACATTATTTCAGAGATAACTTTTATGACATGTGTTGTTATTGCCCGTAAATCCCTTTAAGATGAAAAGTGTTACCACTGAAATCTGAGTTAGACAGGAGGATTCCCAAGGCTATAAAATGCAGGAAAACCAAATAGTTTGGATAAACCCTTGGAGCTCGTAGCAACGGGATTTAACCTACAGGACCTTTGGGCCAACATAAAGATTTAAACTGCAGACTTTCCCTTTTGTCTATAAACATGAAGCAAAATGGATTTATTGACTCAGCAAGAGGCTCCTAAGCTGACATACCTGAATCAAAGACTTTGAGGAATAAGGGCCCTGAAGGTAGTAGTCAACTGTCACCATTTTACAACTAGAAAATGAAGGCTGGAAGAGATAAAAAAATTATGTGACCCACTCAGGAGATGCAACTGTTTAATCATGATGCAACATGACGGCTAACCTTAGGCAGCTCTTGGTATTTGCACCAACTTGGTATGTGGTGTAGACTAGTATGTCCATTTGAGTAATTGAGAAAAATGAGCCTCAGAGAAGTAAGGGAGTTTGACACAAGAAGCTGGTGCAGACTTCAGACCTAAACAATGTAGTTTAAAACCCACATTCCAAACCTCTCCACTCTGCAGCTTCATCAGTGGGCCAGCCTTGGGGCTCCACACTGGCCGTGGGGTTTTCTGTGTTCAAAGAGCTTCAGGATCCCATAGCCAAGCCGACACCATGCTCTGGCAGTTCAGGACAGAGAGGACTGGTCCCCAGGCTCTGCAACACTTCCCTGCAGCACCCCAGGGCGAGGCAGACCACCAAATGCCACATATCCACCCTCCCAGCTGGAAAACGTTTCATTTTTAAACATCTTAGCATTTAAAATGTTAAAGTTTTTAAATATATTGGGTAAATAATATTTCCCAGAACAGACCATGAAGCCCATATTCTTGCTTTGGTCTCTGACTGCCAGGTGCCTTCTGTAGCAGGTAGATGCCAGGAGGTGAGTCCAAGCTAGGCACAACGAGAATGGTCACACCTGCAGAACTGAGAGATTCCCTATTGCTTTGTCTTTATTGGTTCCCTTTATTAATTCATCATCACCGGGGGTGGGGGTGGGTGATGATGGTGTCTGGATAGTAGTGTTCAGATTTTATTCACATATATATCTAAATATATTCATATATATGCATGTGGGTATGTATATAATATTATTATAATGTATGTTACATATCACAATATGATTATAATATCATTATATAGTATATATACACATATCCTTTATTATAATACTATATATTTAAATGTCAATACATACACACACACACACACACACACAAACGTGTGTTCTCACACATACACACATTTTTTAGGTGGGGATCTCAGATTGGCCTCAGACTTTCAATCTTCCTGCCTTAGCCTCTTGAATAGCTAGGATTACAAGTGCACACCACCTCACCCAGCTATATATTCATATATTTAAGTATACACATTCAAATGCCAATGTTCAGTGATATTAAATACACATAGAAATCTTTAGAATTTAAATGCATTTAGTTTAAAATTTTAAGGATCACAAAGCTCCAAATTAAACATAAAGACAACCTCTGGGTAAGGAGGACATTTAAAAGTAGTAACCGCGGGTTCCAGGAACTTATCTTTGTTGCTGTGATCGTTCAGTAAGGTAGGGAAATACACGTGACATTTTTACTTTCATGTTTTATTACCCCCATTGTAACCAGAATCTGGAACGACACTCCTCAAATATGAGTCCAGTGAAAGTAATTAGAAATTCAAAGAAAAGCCAGATGAAAGGCGAAACCTGGATGTGGAAGAAGAGCAGATACCTCCTGGGGGATGGGGACCGATGAGCAATGACCGATGACCTCATGGAGCTCTCAGGTGTAACTTTGAACTCTGGGCAAGACTCAGTACCCAGGAAGGACTCTGAGGACCTGTTCGAATGAGATGGAAAAGGACCCTCAGAGGAACAAGGACGGAGGTGAACGGACAGAAGAGCTGGGATATGAACGTGCAGTGCTGGAAGCAGCATCCAGGCAGTTCCGACAGCTTGCTGCCCTTGGAAAGATTGCTGTAAAGTATGCCACTGTCCTTACCCAGACGTACATACACATGAAAGAAACGTCTCGGTTTCTCCATACGAAGGAATTGAAATAGCAGGGACATTTAGAAGTCCTAGAACCTGAAAAGCTCTGCGTTTATTTCACTCACAACTGTGGTTGCAAAGAAAGTCTTGACAAATAAACATCATGAGACTTATTTTAAAGACTATATTCAAAGATGTATAGGACAGTGGTTAGGAGCTGGAGAGCCCAGATGCCTGGGTCTCAATTTCTGGCTATGACCTCAGGCAAGTTATTTGCTGTCTTGGGCCTCAGTTTTCTGTCTGTTAAGTGGAAACATTAATAATGTTCCCTGCATAGAAGTACCATGAGGGTCAAATTAGTAGGCAGAGTGAGAGATCTAAGTGTTGAGCTTTATTTACCCAATATTAACTAACCTGTGCTAACACAGAACATGATCTGTATGTAGCTAGGGTTATTGGAGCAGGTGAGGGCAAGATGAATAAAGTTCATTTCCTTCTCTCAGGGATGGCTCAGGAAAATGGGGACAAACAATCAACACCAGTGTTATGGTTTGGATGTGAGGTGTCCCCCAAAAGCTCACATGTGAAACAATGCAAGAAGGTTCCGAGGAAAAATGATTGGGTTATGAGAGCCTTAACCCAATCAGTGAATTAATCACTGATAGGGATTAACTGAGTGGTAAGTGACGTGGTGGGGTGTGGCTGGAGGAGGGGGAATCAGGGTGTGGCTAAGGCATATATATTTTGTATCTGGAGAGTGGAGTCTCTCTCTGCTTCCTGACCACCATGTGAGCTGCTTCCCTTCGCCACACTTCCGCCATGACGCCCTGCCTCCCCTTGAGCCCTGAGGAACGGAGCCTGCTGTCCAGGGACTAAGACCTCTACAATTGTTCTGATGGGGTCCTTTAGTCACAGCGGTGAAAAAGCTGACTAAAACAACCAGCGTGCAGAGAGGAGTGGGGAGGAAGCAGGAGGGTCAGGGCCTCAGAGCTCCACAACAGTCTGACAATTTGAGGCAATTTTCAAACTTGCTCTCAGAGTGTGGCTGACGGGAGAGAGCTCCTGGGGACACGGGCTCTTTTCAAAGGGCCAGATGTTCTGTCAGCTTAGTTCCTACAAGGGCTACCCTACAACAGGCCCCACCTCCTACTGGGGAGCTTCAAACCCTTGGCTAGGAGTCCTCCAGAGGGTGACTAAACCCCTGCTGGTCTTCCACAGAGGGAGGCCTCCCAATGAAGGACTTCATAGAAACTGTCATCCACTCCCTGGGAAAGTGCTGCGTTTCCTCTGAGCTTTCTCTAGGCAGCCTTGGGGGGGGGGGGGGGGGGGGGCTGAGAGGCCACACTCTCAGGTTCAAGTGACACTCCAAGGCCTGGTGCTGTGCTTAGCCTTGGCCGGGACTTCTTCCAGAGCCACCCCACACCTGCTCCCGGGCATCTCCATGCCGACAGCAAAGAGCCCTCAAACCCAACATAACCAAACAGAGCCCGGCTCCATTTTTCTGCTTCTTCCCAGACAGAACAGCCAACTGAAAGGTGGCAAAGCACACTGCTGCCACCTCGTCCCCTCAGCCACCACACACCATCCTTCTCTAGATCCTGTCTACTTTACCCTCCAAGTTCTCTTGAATCTAGCAGCTTCTCTCCTGGTCCAATTCTATCCTTCTGTTCCAAGGAGCCCCGCGCTATGTGTTCTGCCCTGCCACTCTGTCCCCAGCCTTCTCTCTTATTTCCTCTTGTCTCTCACCCATTTATGCTCCACACCGTTACTGCATGAATGTTTCAAATTCCCTGTTTAAATGTATCAGTGGTTTAACAGTAATAACTGTAATGAAGACAATGATGATGAAAACAGCGAACGTGTACTGAGCACGTGGGCGGATACTCTCCTAAGCCCTCTGTCTGCATCATCCCTTGGAATCAATACGCTGACTTGTGAAGCAAGCATTATCCTCTCCTCCGTTTTACAGATTGAAGCCCCGAGGCACTAAGAGGTGGATCCCTTGCCCATGAACCAAACCTGGGGAGTAAGTGGTGGAACTGGACCTCAAACTTAAGCCTCTGTCTCCCTCCTTCCAGACTGAAGATGAAGGGCCGCCCTCTGCCCCATCAAGCCCCACTAGCCTGCCCTGCCCCTTTGACCTGCTGCCACCATGTCCCCGACTTCCTAGCTTAGCCACACCTTCAACCATACCATCTCCTCCCTCTCTTCTTTCAGGATTTTGGCACATAGGAGATTCTGCTAACCCTCAAGGCTTAGCAGATCCCTTCTGTTCATCTCTGAGGCATCAACTGCATGCCATTATATACTTTTGCCAACCATTAAATCCTAGGACCTAAAACTGCACCTGGCATACAGCAAGTGCTCAGAAAATCTCTACCAACTACAAAAGGAAGTATGAGTGGAAGCAAAACTCCTAGCTTCTACTTCAAGAGTCACCATTTATACCAGTAGATTTTGTACAATGTCCCCCTCTCTGAGCCTCTGGGAACCATTGTGATTTTCTAGTAAAAAATCAAAGCAATATTAATAACAAAGCACTTGGAGTCATCCAAACTCTTTCGCAAAAATCCCTTTGGATCCCACAATGACCCTGAAGACTGCCCTTGACCAAACAGCAAGGTTGCCACCAGAGGTAGGTGGCAACTGACTCATCAAGGGTGTGACAAAGCTCTGAAGCAGTGCAGCAAGATCAGAAGTGAGTGGCCGTGGTGCTGCCTGCTCAGCTGTTGAGTCCTCCAAAGGGTGACTAAACCCTGCTGGTCTTCCACACAGGGAGACCTCCCTTGGTAACTGTCCAGGCTTTCCCACTTGTTTGCCTGTGTTCAAAAGAAAGCTGGGGTGGGGGATCGGGTCCATCACCATGGTGACCACAGAGACCCACACAGAGGGGGACACTGGGGGCACCACAGCCATCCTGCCCTGCCCCAACCTCAGCCCCAGCCTCTGCACAGAAGCTGGGAGATGAGAGTCTGCCCTTCTTTAGTGAACACTCATTTCTCCAAACATTAAAGAGTGTGGGGGTGGGGGTCGGGGGCTGGGTCATGGCTCAGTGGTAGAGTGCTTGCCTCACACGTGTGAGCCACTGGGTTCGATCCTCAGCACCACATAAAAATAAAGAAATCACACGAAGGTGTTGCGTCCATCTATAACTAATAATAAAAAAATAAAGAGCACGAGGAGTTGCTGGTCACAGGAGCAGCTTCTGCGGACCCAAGCCCTTGCAAGGCCATGGCCTCTTATAAACACCAATCTGGCCATGTTATGGTTTAGGGTAGGTGTCCCCCAAAAGCTCAATGTGAGACAGTGCAGGAAAGTTTAGAGGTGAAAGGAGTGGGTTATGAGAGTTTGACCTAGTCCGTGGATTCATTTCCTGCCTGGTACCTGTAGGCAGGTAGGGTGTGGCTGGAGGAGGTGGGTCACTGGGGGCCTTGGGGGTTTACATATTGTCCCTGAGGGGCACTCTCTCCTTGCCATGTCCCCAGCTGCTTTCCTCCACCACACACTTCTGCCATGATGATCTGCCTCACCCCAGGCCCTGAGGAGTGGAGCTGGCTGGCTGTGGACTCAGACCTCTGAAACCATGAGCCCCCAAAGAAACTTCCCCTCTAAAATTGTTCTTGTCAGGTCTTTCAGCCACAGCAGCAATAAAACTGACTCACTCACACCGTCCACACCACTGCCCACCTCCACCCCCAGCCAGGGCGGTTTGGGGTAGAGCCAGTGCAGAGATACTGCCCCACATATTCAGGCTCCAGGCCACATCTGGGCAGAAGGTGTGGCTCTACTTTATGTAGTTGTCAATGTCAATTCTGTGGACCAGGAGCTTACACGGAGGTTTTAAGGGAAAAAACAACTCTAATGTCACGTTATTCTTACAACCCTGAAGGTTTAAAGAAATCCCTCCCATAGCATCCCCCCAAGCAGAAATGTGCAAGATCATTCCCTGAACACCAGACCAGTACCTGCCTGTGATTATCTGTCCATTTCTTCAGGAGAAACAAACAGTAAAACTGTTTTTAAAAATAAAAGTGGCCCCTAAAGATGTGGCTTTCCAGGTGACTTGAATTTTCTAAGACATTATAAAGCTGACATAAACACTAAAGTAGGTGAACTTTATGTTGAATTCTTTACGTGGACAGATATCAAAAAACAAATCATTTCTGGGCATGGTGATGCACACTTATCATTCCAGGGATTCTGGAAGCTGAGGCAGGAGGATCACAAGTTTGAGGCCAGACTTAGCAATTCAGTGAGGTCCAAAGCAATTTAGCAAGCCGTTGTCTCAGAATAAAAAATAAAAAGGGCCGGGGATGTGATTCAGTGGTTGTTATGGTTTGGATGTGAGATGTCCCCCCAAAGCTCATGTGTGAGACAATGAAAGAAGGTTCAGAGGAGAAATGATTGGGTTGTAGGAGTCTTAACCTAATCAGTGATTTAAACCCTGATGGGATTAACTGAGTGGTGGCTGGAGGCAGGTGGGGTGTGGCTGAAGGAAGTGGTTAATTGGGTGTGTGGCTATGGGTATATATTTTGTATCTGGCAAGTAGAGTCTCTCTTTCTGCCTCCTGGTCACCATGATGTGATCTGCTTTCCTCCCCGACTCTCTCTGGCCATGATGTTCAGCCTCACCTTGAGCCCCGAGGAATGGAGCCGGCCTTCTATGGACTAAGATCTCTGAGACCATGAGCCTCAAATAAACTTTTCCCCCTCTATAATGTGCTGGTAGGATACTTTAGTCACAGCAGCAAAAAAGCTGACTAAAACAGTGTTCAAGTACCTCTGGGTTCAATCCCCCCCCCTCCAAAAATGAAATAAGCTTACAAAATAGGAATCTTAACAAGTGAAATCAGAAAGAGACTCTATTTCACCCTATTTCATTATAGAAATTCATTTCAATGCCTAAATAGAAGTCACTGAAATTCCTACATTATGTCTAATATTCAAACATAATTTTTCAAGTTATTGTAGCATAGTTTTTTTTTTTAAAAGGAGTCATCTATTTTTACTTCACAATTGAAACAAAATAGAATGTGCATTTGTGCAGAGATTTCGGAAATTCAGAGTAGAAAGCTGATCAAGCTAATTTATGATTTAAAGTGGAAAAGGCCAAGCATCACTAGGATAATGAAGGGTTTTTACCTTCTGGACACTGGCAGGTGAATCCATTGAGACTAGACACGCACGTGGCTCCATTTCTGCACGGATCTAAGATGCAATAATCAATCTGGGACTGGCAGAGCTCTCCAGTATAACCTGTGCAAAACGAGAGGTGCATTTTAGGAAATGCACTATTCCAGAACCTCCAGGAGCCCGCCCCCCGCCCCCCGATTGGGTGGACTTAACTGGTACCCACCCAAGGATGCAGAAGCCTTGGGGCTAGTCTCTCAGCCACTCTTAGATATCTGTCATTTAGTTTTATAACCAGAAATAATCATAGCACTTTAGAATCCATTAAAAAAAAAAATCAGTTGCTTTGTAAAACTGTTTTCCTGCAAAAGAAGTCTTTTCTACAGGGTCTGTTTTATCTTGTCCCAGCCTCCAGAAGCTCAGATTGAATGCCAGCATCCCTGTCGACAGCTTCCTTCTGACTTGAGAATTTACAGTGCTCTGCTTGAAGTAAGTTAGCTGATGGCCACTTCCCCCTAGGTCACAGCAATACCTCTGTAAATGGCATTAGGAAAATGTCTGGGTATTAAAATTTTGAATTTATAATATTTTAGAGCTAGAGGAACCCATCTGTTTTAATTCTGTGTCTTATCCCCTCATTTTAAAGATAAACAGATTGAGGCACTTATAATGCTAAGCACATTAATATATTATTCTTAATACTTATTTGACTCATAAATCCGATTCTAAATTCTCTGTGAAGCCAGCCTCCCATGGTGATTTTGTTGGATAGTAACATAATCACATGCATGTGAACAGGAAATAAGGGTGTAAATCTACTACTACACCTGGGGCCAAAAAGCTTTAAATAAATTCCATATTTTTTATTAATTGTGAAAACAAAGCCCTCCAGAGAGACAATTAAAAAAAAAAAAACTAGCATACTAATATACTTCTCATCTTAAAGTGGTCAATGGTTTGAAAGAAAAATTGGAAACTACAGGACATGAAATCAAAAGAGGGGGGAAAAAGCTGCTCTTAATTACGTTATTTAAGTGACAGGAGCATTAATACTGTGGAGATGGTTTCTATCATAGATTTTTATGCAAGATATTTTCTAAATGATTATAATAGTACTGCAACATTTTATATATTCCTACCATGGTTTTAACAACATAAAAAACTTTGTCTTTCTGAATTAATAGCTTTGAAAGGCTGTCATTAGCACTTGCATAAGAGATTTGCAAAGATAAATAAATGATATTAGATGAAAGATCATTTGCCTGGGCTTCAATTACCTGCCACACTAGTATAAATTACAGATTGTGGATTCATTTGCAATTCTGCTCCTCCTCTCATGGTGGAAAAAAATTCTAGAAGATTCTAGCTAATTCATGGGTACGAGAAGATGGGTAAGATAGGCCTGTGAGTTAAAAATTCCCTCTTTTAAAAATCCAGAACAGAATATTTTAATATGATAATACTATGCTAAGAATATATTTTCAAATGGCATCTCTAAATTCAAAGTACAGGACAGTGAATTGTTTTTATGAGGAATGCTAGGAATAATTTTGGCTAAAAATAATGGCTAATATTTATCATGGAGCACTTATGTTTTACCTATATATTGACTCCTCCTCACGGCAACCCCCTAAGGTCACTCCCATTTCACAAATAAGGAAACTGAGGATTAGGGAGGTCAAGTAATTCACATAAAGTCATCCAGGAGTCACATGCTTGTGTCCAGTCCCTTAAACACAACATCATACCTAAGGCACTAAGTATTGCTAACATCAACAAACATGGATTCATTTTTATTTATTAATTTTTTTAGGACTGGGAATTGAACCCAGGACACCCTACATTGAGCTACACCCCAGCACTTTTTATTTTATTTTTATTCTGAGACAGGCTGACCTCAAACTTGTGATCCTGCTCCCTCAGCCTCCAGAATAACAGAGATCACAGGTGAGTGCCATCATGCTTAGTAAACATGGATCTAGTATGAAGGAAAAATCAAAGAAAATAATGGAAAGAAACAAATCCTCATAGATACAGAGACAGATAAAAAGTAAAATCATAAATGCTCCATTCATGACTTAAATATTCTTGCATAACTTACAGCCTATGTGTCATATGCTTGGTCTGGACATGGCAAGAATGATTTTTTTAATCCCTGCCTTCAAATATTCTATAATATGGCTAGAAAAGTATGTTTATGAAATCTATAACTGATTACGAGTGGTAAGTTCTTAGAGGCAGTATGGATGGTGTCATGAGTCCTGTCATGCAAAGACCTGGGACCACAGAATCAGATGCAAACATGAACGACAGCCAGGAGGCAATTAGGTATCATTTAAAAGGACTATATGTCCCTATCAGACAGAAAGAGTAGAAGAATAACATAGGCTTCTGTGGACTTCAAGGTTCCTTAAAGAAAATTGTGGCAACCACTTTCTTTGAATTTGTATTCGGGAATTTCCAACATAAACATAAACTGGAATGCGAACTTCACAAACCAATCACCTAGCTTCAATAATTATTGAAATATTAACATTCCTATGTTTGATTTCATCGGGTCTCCTCTTATGTTCATATTTTCCCCACGAGAGCATTTTAAAACAAATTTCATTTCATCTGTAAATATTTTAATGTATAAAAAGAGATTGTTCCAAAGATTATTTTTAATGTCCTTGTTAATTAGCATTTGGTCTCATTTACAAATTCCAATTGAACACTTTCAACTATATTGATTGTTATCAAAATTTTCCTTTTTAAGAACCACATTTGACTTATAATATACAAATATTCCTATGCATATAATTAGTTCTTATAGATCCAATAACTTCAACCTATAAGATAAATCTTACCTGCTGTTCAATGCTCCAGTACCATATGCAAGATTTGTAAGGTTTCAACCTAAGAGGCTAATTCACATTTTTTAATGTGCTGGGGGTTTGAGGTTGTCAGGATGGTTTGGGGGTCACACCAGCATTTAGTGAGTGAAGAGGTTGAAGTTTTGCACTCCTTGAGATGGCCTTAGGCAACAGAGTTGTCACATTCAAAATGCCAAAAGCACCCCTCCAATAAGGAGCTCAGTCTGACATGAACACTATAATTACTACTTTTCTTTTCCCCTTAGTTTTCAGGTCTTTAAAGTTTCATTTGTTTGTTTGCTGTCTGGTTTTAGTTTTGTCTTTGTTTTCTGCAGAATTTGTATGTGTGTGTGTGTGTGTGTGTGTGTGTGTGTGTGAGAGAGAGAGAGAGAGAGAGAGACAAGGTCTCACTAAGTTGTGGAGGCTGATCTCCAATTTGCAATCCTCCTGCCCCAGCCTCCTGATTACAGGCTTGTGTACTGTGTGCCCAACTGTGTTAAAGATTTGGAAAGAATGAGACCATGGAATTGTGGTGGGAAAGACTAAGTGGAGTCACCAGACCACACTGGCCTGTCTACAAGTTCGCTGTTACTGCAGATGAAAAGCAGTAGTGGAGGAATGTGGGTGTGATGGCGCGGGGGGGGGGGGGGGGGGGGGGGGGGCAGGGAGGCAGGCTGGGGTGATGGGGTTGTAGGATCACAGGGCATCTTTTTCTGTAGGTGAATCTTAGAGCAGTAGTTCAGGCCCTGCTGCTTGTCCCTACCTGGCTTGTCAAGAGAATCCAGGCCTTGTTGTCGGCCTGGGCTGAGCTACTAGCTGGAGGCTCCAAATTTATTGTTGCCTGCATCAAACCCACCAGCTGAGGAGGCCATCTCTGGGAGGAGAAAGGACAAGGAGCCTTGAGCATCCTGAGCCTGGATCAAGGGGCTCTCAAATGTCAGCGAGTCCTTTCCTGAGCCCTCGGAGAGCAAAGACTTGCCCCGAGCTGTCAGATCATGTACACACCACGCTCTGGACTGGGTACCTAACACTTCCCACATCACCCTTTCTGCGTCTTTTTTTTTTTTTTTTAATGCAGTCTCATAACTTAGGAGTCAACACAAAATGGGTGACTGTAGGAATTCAAGTTAAAAAAATCGTTAAAGCTTTGCCTAGGTTCTTCCTTCGATCTGGTTGAAAGTTGGTCTCTTCTCTGGGGAGTAAAGTAACCATGCCAACCGTAAATATTCCCTTACTCTACTAAAGTAACAGAGGACCTTGGAGATGTGGAGGCAAGACTGCAAGTGCCAACCGCCACAGGTGGGAAAGGTGACGTGTGCAGCCGTTTCTGTGGGTCACGGAGGATGTGCTCTAGCACATATGCGAGTGGGCATTTCCCCCTCAAGGGTCCATGCCATAAATTTCCAAGTGGACAGTTGTCAAGGTATGGAGAGAAGCTCATGGAAAGGCACAGACTTGTGCAGAAAAGGTGTGACTGTCTGGTACACTTTCCTGAAAACGCACAACACTGACAACCTTCCTTCACTGTGGTTTTCAAATGAAAAACTCTGTACCTAAGACAGAGGTGAGAATCAGTAATTGCCCAAGTTCCCTCTCTTCCAGCTAGTGATGTGGCTCCTCCTGACAGCCAGACTGTAAGCACGAATGGACCATCTTCCAAATAACTGTCACAACCCGATCACACCTTTTATATGATCCAGTTCCCGACATCACCGCCTCTTGCTAGGGCTCCAGCGTGCTTTCCCAGCTCTTCGCTCCACACCAGCTTTCTTATAAGCTATTCTCCATGACAGATGGCCAGAGGGAGATTCTTAAGATATTTGTATCCTATCACTCCTATGTCTAAACCCATCCAGTGGTTGCCCAAAGGGTTTGGAATAAAGCCCAAACACTGTGCCTGGTGTCTAAAGGCCCAACATGATGTGGCCTCTGTCTCTCTCATCTTCATCCACTGTCCCCTGTGACCACAGTGCTGCGGCCACCTTGGAGGACTAGGAGAGGTACAGTTGCGCTTCATCAGCAGGATCAGGAAGTACAGACAGCAGAGATCAGAAGTGAATCAGGAGTAGAGGTCCTCACAGAAAAGTAACCTCTAAATTAGAGAAGGGGATGGAAAAATGCCTCAAGGAGGGAAGAAGTCAACTTCAACTTCAGCAGGGGTCACAAAGAAGATCAGAACATCTGAGCAGTGGAGTTCCTGAACCTAGAGGCTGTGGGGTGTGCAATCAGGTTCATTTGGAGAGTTACCCGCTTGGAGTCCCTGTCGTTGGAGGCAATGAAAGGGAGGTGTGGGTTGCGTGAGTTCTTCTCACAGACAGGAGAAGTGCCCTAGGTGCCCAGATCTCAGGACGCAGTGAAAAATGCCTTTTCCAAAAGCAGCCTTGGTCTTCTGGATACTGGCTCCATTTCATTTGGGTCAAGAACTACAAATAGCTTAGAATAATAAAGCTGAACTTTTAACGGTATGAGTCTTTTAATCCCAGAAGAGAGAGAACCAAATATGGAGATGGCCTTGGTCCAACCAGGGTATTGCCACTTTGTGTTTGGATTAGGCCGATCTATACACACTGGGAGGCCAAGAATAGGAACTGGCTGAGAAAATATGGACTCTGTCAGACAGGGTTCCAGATTAAAACGTACACTTGAGAATTGATTTTTGATGGATGAGTTAGAGTTGAACTAAGGTCAGGTTAGTTCACACTGAGATGTTGAGCAGAGCTTGATAATCACTATTGTTTTTGAAGTTTAATTCCCACAAGGGAGCAAAGACAATGGATAATTCCTGTGCACAAAGGCCATTTTAGAACGTCAGAGACCTCAGTCCCCGCTGTCACTTGGCATGGCTCGTCCCTCTGACTCTGCATCCTTTCGGGTTGCTCTGCCAATTAGTTGCATCTAAGCTCAGAAGTTGCCTGCTCAGACCTCAGCCTGGGCCCTCCTTTACTTTTGGACTTGGCTGTATCTGGCTGACGACATAGGCATATGCTCACCGGCCACCCTAGTAGGCAACCCAGGGAGAAGGCTGGAGTCCTCGGTTGTCCTCCCAGGGCTTGGGCTCTACCACGTTGTCCCGTCATCGCCTGAAACGATTTTCTTACCAGTTCCCCTTCAATAACTCACTTGTACTTACACATGCTTCCCCCTCCTAGAACATTCTCAACTCCCTGAGAATCAGGACTTTGACTTGTTAACTGGACCCTTAAAACTTAAAACTTTTCCTGCACCAATATTTGTCAAAGGAATGCATCCATTTATTTGAAGTTTTGCCCTGAAATCGCTGTATCTTTTATTGTAGATTTGCCTCTCTCTAAGCAATACGATCTAGAACAGCAATGGATGAAATATGCTAGCCATTCTTTTTCCTAATTCACATTAAAATAAACACAGAGCTATTAATTTTTTTAAAAAATGGTTACCTCAAAAAGGTGCTATCAGAAAGCACCTTAGGTGCTCCAAGGGCCTGCACCCCGCCCCCTAATTTGGGAAACTGCAAAGAGCAATTGCCCTGCTCAAAGGCCCCACCCTCCTCAGCCAGCCTGAGAGAACTCAGCGGAGCCTCTTCTGAGTGTTGGTCTGGCCTCTCCTGTGAGCGCCCCGCACCTCCAACAGGGCCCTGGTACATCAGCTGGGCTGAGACAGAGTTCTTCACCTTTTCTTCCTCAACAGCCCCACCCACAGTTGATTCCTCAAGCTGATTCTCCCCCAGGGTCATCTGGCAATGCCTGTCATCCATTATCACGCCCTTCGGGGTGCTGCAGGCACCCCAGGAAGCTGCCAAACCATGTCCAATACATGACAGTCCCCACAACCAAGAAGCGTCCAGTCCAAAAACGCCCCTAAGGCCAAACCTTGGTTTAATCGTTGCCACGTTAGTCCTTTACAATAAAAACCTTTGTTTTTGTCTGGATGCCTCCTGCTTCCCTTAAACAGAATCTCTTCCTTTGCAAAGAAAGACACAATGTGATGGAAGAATTTTAAAAATCAGAATTCTTGGGCTGGGGATGTGGCTCAAGCGGTAGCGTGCTTGCCTGGAATGCACGGGGCACTGGGTTCGATCCTCAGCACCACATAAAAATAAAATAAAGATGTTGTGTCCACCGAAAACTAAAAAATAAATATTAAAAAAATTCTCTCTCTCCTTTTCTCTTTAAAAAAAGAATCATAATTCTTAGGAATACTTATGACCTCTAGCAAATTAAAGAACATGTTAAATTATGTTATTTGACTCCAAAAACTTTAAGTTACCAATGAAACTGTAATCATAATATTCTACAAATATCTACAAAGATTCTACAAAGAAATAAATAATAGGTTCAAAAATAGAGAAGTATTGAAAATACTGATCAGGATCACAGAGGGCTTATTGTTTCTTTGGAGAACAAATATAAGAAAAGTCTTGACTCAGGGTCGTGCCTCATGTTATAGGAAATAAGCCAGACTCAGAAAGGCCAGGGTAGGAGGGGTTCTCTCTTATGTGGAAGCTAGAGAGGAAAAGAGGGGAAAGTGGGGCAGGACCTCATGAATACAAAAGGAAGACCAGTCGAAAAAAAGGATGGGTAAGGAAGGCCAGGGGAGATATTCGGGAGTGGACCTGACCAAATTATGTTACATGCATGTACAAATACATCACAGTGAGTCCTGCCATTACGTATAAGTATAGTGCACCAATAAAAATGTCAAATGATATTTAAAAATATTAGCTGGTGACTGAAGCCTAGAAGAGAGGCGATTCATTAAAAAGAAGCTAGGCGGAACCGGCCATGACGCCTGCAGGAATCTGCCCCAAACTGTAGGGCCACTTGGTGTTAGCAGATTATACTTCATCTAATATGGACTGGGAGTGCTTGATTTTAGATTTAGCTATAAAATACAATTTAAAGTTTCTAAGGATATGGAAAGAGAAGAAGAGCTAAGTTTCCCTGTGAGAATGGCTGGGAGGAAACTGTATCCAAACAGTACTGCTCTGATTTCCGGCAACATTACAGAACCTCCACCCTCGCCCCACCTACCCACATAGCATTATCCACACTGCCTGCACTCTTGCAATGAAAGAAAACTTTCTGGAGGTCAAAGGCAAATACATGAGGTATAAGAGAAGTTAGCTAAATGAGACAGACTCTTTAAAAAATGGGGGGGCGGCAATTGATCAATTGTGGGTTAAAAAAAAAAAAAATCTTCCCTGAACAGTCATTTTTGGACATGATGTTTGTTTCATGATTGCTTTCCTGAAAAAGATTCCTCTGTGTTGCTCCATGAGGGAGAATCTAATTGTTTCTTTGGAGAGCTGTCCTGAAAGCTTCCTAGGTGGGAATTGTAGCAACAGCTATTTTTAACTCTCCTGGTCTTTTTATAGCCTGGTCTGTGCAGTGAAGTGAAGCTGCTGAATTTGGGCTGAAAGTCTGATGCTACCAAAAGAACTCACTATGGGCTCTCACCCCCAGGGAATCAGAGCAGCCCGAGGGGCCTCTGCACTGCAGCTGAGATGGAGTACCTAATATTAGCACACTGAAGCAAGAAATAAATAGCAGGAATCTGCGCACCATCATGATATTCCATCTCTGTGGCATTCAATTTCAAAGGCAGAAGGCAAAAATTATTTAACAGGAAAAAAAAAAAAGTAATATCTTCCGGAAAGAGAAAAACCAACACATCTGGACAGATGCAAACTGATTTGAAAACCAAAGGCAAAGAAGGAATGATGTATGTGGCTCATCTGTGAAAGGCAGCCAACAAGATATAATTAAAGTGGTGATGTATAATAACAACGAAAGCATAAGAGAAAGCGGACATTCATCAGAATTAGAAAAATTAGTCTCAAGGTTAGGGAAAACATAGCCATGTGCAGTAAGTAAACAGGCAAGAGGCACAGTGGCAAGGACAGTGGTGGGGGGGTCAAAGTTCCCGGATGGTGATGCACCACCAGCTGAGTGAGCTCATGCAGGATGGACTTGACCTTCATCTATCTCTGTCATGGGTGAAAGGAAGCTAAAGATAGCTAGTTCCCAGGACACTCATCAAGAGGGAAGGAGATCGGCTCTAAGCAGCAGGCGCCATTTCTATCAAGTGTGTCCTGAATCCACAATAGCTCTCAGTGTGCCTGGCGTGTTCTAGGTGGCTCGATATTTTTTTAATGAATGTAGAACTTATGGATTTTAAAACTACAAAGCTATATGCCAGTAGCACTTGATCTCTGTTTTTAACAGGCAATTTAGAGCAGTGGTTCTCAAAGTGTGGTCACTCAGACCTGCAGCAACAGCACTACCTGGAAACTTATTTCAAATGCATCATCCCTCAACTTCTGAAGCCCAGCACGGTGAGGCTTACGAAGGCTCCCAGGCGATTCTAAAGTAAAGTACATGCTGACCTGGGAACAAGGAGCAAGCAGTCTTTTAATATCAACTATTAATATCATTCATCTAGAATTACACATACAATTCAGATTATGGAGGGAAAAAAAACAGAAGCTAATGGGTGAAAGTCAACCATTGAATCACATCCAAAAATCTTCAGCAATTCCATGGTTGAAACGTTTTCTTCTTCTCTTGGGGAGTGGGAACCTGTAGGCTCAATTATTGCACCAATCACTGCCTTCTTTTTAGACTTACTTCCCTATTCTTTAAGGGAGGTGTTGATTTTCAATGTCCCAACCTCTAGCACAGAGCTGGGGACATCCTGGGTACTCTTTACACAGTAAACTAATGATGCACTGCAATTTTTAAAATAACTGCTTTTATTCCATTGAAATGGAATGAAATTTAAAAATTCCAATGGTAATGTAGGACAGGTTTATGAATGCCCCTGTACCTTTTAATCTAGAGATTACATAAGAAAAAAAAAGTCTCCTGTGTGTCCTGATGACCATCCCTCAGAGACTGAAATCAAAAGGAAAATAAATTAAAAATTTATGCCATGGGACCATTTGAGGAATTGGCTTAAAGGCATACATGAGTATATACAATAAATCTAACTATAGAAGAGGTATTCATCCAGTCTTTCAGAAGGAAATTTGCAAGTGAAAATTCACATTTGGGGGACCTAAGGGAAGTCATTACTGACCTCAGTGAGCTCTCAGTCTGGATGAGAAGACAAGACATGTTCCCAGGAAACAGTTAAATATGGAGGAGCAAATGCAAAGGAATGCCATGGACATGACAGTGATGAGGCTGGGCTGACTGAGGGCTGGGGAAAAGGCTGAGCTGAGGCCCAGCCATGCTAGAACCCAACTCACATGCAGAAGAGTTGGGTCTCACCAAAAAGCGTTGTTGAGGCTTTCTGCAAAGCTTGGACATACGAAGATGGATTGTAGGCTAATCACTTCCTGGGTTGTAGGCTAATCACTTCCTGGGTTGTAGGCCATACACTTCCTGTTCCCAACACTTCATTTTGGGGAAAAGCCCAGGGTTCTCTTCTCTTCTTCCTAGCAGCAGGTGCTCTGGGCTAGACAACCTGAGGAAGGTACACAGAAGCTGTCAAATGCAGGTGGAGGATGGAGGTGTGGGCAAAAACCCTGGGAAACAGAATGAGGAGAGCAGAAGTTTATCCTTATCCTTCTCTCTCAGTGTTCAGAAACAACAGAGGTGTCCTTGTGGGTCATCTGTTCTGTGTCAATGTGCATATGTGTGTGTTATGTATGTGCACATATATTGTGTGGGCATGTGTAGTATGTGTATGAGTGTGTACACACATACGTGTGTGTGTGTGTGTGTGTTCTCTTTTACTCTTACAAGGTCAGTACTGATGTTCCATTTCACACATGATGAAACTTGGGCCTAAGTAGATAAGTAGAGTTGGTGAGTGACTCAACCTGGAATCTGACCAGGACAGTGGATTCTGAACCCCCTGCTGTTAACTGTCACAGCATCCTTTCTGTCATTCATGAAGCTCATCTGAAAAGACTCCGAGACCTCAGCAAGGCCAGCCCAGAAGCCAGGGACAGTGGGCAGGGCTTGGTTCACTCAGGTGTGACTCTCCCACAGTCTTAGCAATGCTAAAATAAGGTTCTGAGGGACACAAATGATCTGACTTGGCTCACCAGAGTGGGAGACTGCAGAAAGAGCTGAAGCCACCTCTGTCCAGAGGCTGTAGAGGCGGTGCTCTGCGAAGGGCTTCATACTCTTGGCTGGACAGTGACAATATGAATAGCAGCTAATGTTTTTTAAGGGCTTACTAGGTACCAGGCACACCACATATATCATCACTATGAATCTGCAGAACAAGACTGGATTGAATGCTGTCACCCATCTCAATTTAGAGATAGATCACTGAGAATCAGGACGATTCAGTAATTTCCCCCAGGTCAAACAGAAAACGGGTAAGCTTGTTGCACGGACAATCCAACTTCCTGCCCAACTCAGTTCTGTGAGCAAAGCAGCATAGAATGTAGGGAGGGGGCAGAGGCTTGTCACAGTCATTCAGACAGCAGATGACAATGACTTGAATCAGGGTATTGGCAATGGGAAAAGAAGAGCAGAGACAGATGGGGAATCATTGTAAATAAAGCAAACTTGGTGGCTCTCCAAAGATCAAGCAGATGAGGGCGGCAGGCACAATGGCCCGGCTTCCAGTGTGAGGGAAGAGGGCGCTGGTGGCACCAGTGATTTACGCTGAAGATGCCAGGAAAGCCAGGCCCGAGAGCCTGCGAGGGAGGCAGAGGGAGGCTGGCACCAGGAACCGGGGTTTGAGTCAGAGGAGGAGGAGGAGTAAGCAGATGCATCGATGCCAAGTCCAGAAAGAATACTGGAGTGGAGGCAAGAGGCCAGGCTGGAAGGAGGGTCTGGAAGCCACCTGTGTGGTGACAGCTCAGAATGAGCGATTGCTACCAAAGGCAGAGAAAAGCAGCTGAGGGGTGGGGAAGAAGGAAGGCCTGGAGAGGTCTCAGGAGAACAGACACATGTAGGGCTCTGTGACACAGCCGAGAGGCACTCCTGAAGAGGTGACCAGCGTGGGTAGGATGGGCGCTAGGAAAGAGCCCCGGAAAGCAGCCAGAAGGACACGCCAGTGACCTTGGAGAAGCAGTTTCACCATATAAAGGGGAAAACAATGTGAGCGAGCGGGTGGGAAATTAGTAATCGTAGACCAACCAATGTGTGCCAGTAATGGAGATGGAGAGAAGACGGGGGGGGGGGGGGGGGGGAGAAAGAGAGGAATATAGTGGCCAGGAGGGAAGAGGAGAGGGGAAGAGGGAAAGCAGACCCAGGAGGAAGAGGAGGAGAGGAGGCGCACACAGGGAAGCAGAGCAAGGATTCACTTAGTTCTCCTTTTAGTGACTGGTTTGGAGGTGGAGAGACCTGGGCATCACTGCAGACAGAAGCCAGGGGAGAGGTGGAGAGGGTCAGGAAGAGCCTCCTAAATGGCTTCCCCAAACGCCCTCCCTATGGTTGTTCTTCCCCAGCTTCCAGAATGATCCTTTCAAGAGGAGCATTCAGATGGCCTGCCCCAGCTCACACCTTCAAGGGCTCCCTCACTCTCGGAATCAAGTCCCTGCTCTTCTGTCACGGCCCAGTCCAGCTGGGTCCCAGCTCTGCGTCTCGTCCCCGGGTCACTTGGGCTTTGTACTCCAGCGCCTCGTATTCCCGCCTCAGGACCCGTCATGTTCTTGGAGCAAAATACCTCACGCTAGGGGATTTGTGAACAATCCAATGCAGTGCTCAGTGCTGGAGGCTGGGAGCCCAGCTCAGGGCACCGGCAGATTCAGTGCCTGGCGAGGGCTCGGTCCCCACAGCCGGTGCCTCCCATGGATCTTCACGTGGTGGAAGAGGAAGGCAGCTCTCTGGAGCCTCCTTTATAAGAACATCAACTGCAACCACTAGTGCTCCACCTTATGATCTGATCACCTCCCCAAGTCCCCAGCTTCTAGTACCATCGCCTTGGTAATCACGTTTCCATATATGGACTTCAGCGGACACAAACACTCAGACCCTAACAAGTGTGCTATTCTGTATGCCTGGAATCCTGCTTCCCCTGGTGAATGTTCGGCTCACAAGCTATTCTATTCAGGTCTCAGGGCAAATGTTCCCCCCTGGGAGGTCTTCCCTCATCACCCTATCCACAGCCCCATCCATTTCTCCTTATCTTTTTATTCTGTTTTATTTTTTCTTCATAGCACCCATTGTTCTATCAACTACACATACACACACACAAACGCACACCAAAGAACACACATGTGTGCTGTCTACTCATCTCCAACGTGAAAACCATGATGCAGGATTTTGCTTTGTTAGCAATTGTATTCTCAGCACCCAGAAAATGGCGGACGTTGAGTGGATATTCAGTAAATGGTTGTAGAATGAATGACTGATCCTTACAACAACCTCTATTTTTAAAGATGAGGAAACCAACAGGACTTAGGAAAAAAGGACAGTCATTCAAGGTCACATAGTCAGCTAGTGGAAGGGGCTAAATTGAAACACCATGTTACAATTTTGGTTTTGGTCCTCCTTAGTCCTAACTAGTGTTACCTCTGGTACCAAGAGGGCATAAAAGACCTTGGGGCGACACATTCATGACCTGTCAGAACTGTGAATACCTTCTACTCCATTCACAATGAATGGAAAACTGACAAACCATTCTGTTTCACAGTGGAAAACACCCTTAGACTCCAAGGAACCTGAATCTCAGTGTGTCCCCAAAGCTCTATGACCTTCACACCTCAGCCTCCAGAGGCAAGTTCTGAGGTGTCTTCCGGTCTGAAACTCTGAACTAACCCACTTTTGAAAACTGTGCTCAGGATTTGCTAATGCACATACTCCTTGAGTGGAATGAGGTTGGAGGTGAGGACCCACAGCTAATTCTGATCAGAATTAGCTTCCAGAAGGAGGTGACCCAATCCAACCCGACAATTGAAAGACACCAACGCTTCCTCCAACAGTCAGTGCTGGAAAGGGAAAGCTGGGACAGGAGCACGTGTCACACTCCCCTTGCCTCAGAGAGGACAAGATTTAAAAATAGGCTGAAATCACCAATTAGTCAGAACAATGTAGTGCTTTGAAGTTGAAAAATGCTTTGCATACTGCTAATAATATTTTGGCAGCACTGGTTCTGAGCACGCATCACAGCCATTCCTCTTAGAAAAAGAAAGGGCTCCTTTGAGGGAAAATTATATTCCTGAAATTAGAAGACTTTCATAAAACAAATTGTGATTAAAGAAGTTAAATTCCATCTTAGTCATGCATTGAGTGTCTGAATCCATTATATTAAAAAGTAAATGAAAACTAGAGGAGAGAGTTTGTGACCAAATCACCGCAGATTCCAACCCATTATATTCATAATCTCTAGATTATTCATGAATCAAAAACATCTATTGACACTTGACATAGAAGATAAAACAAAATATAAAAATACTGACAAATTTGGGTCTGCATATTCTCTGCTAAAAATAATATTTTCACTTACCAAGAAATGTTCTCCTCTCAGGAGAAACAAATGTTGCATCAAACACCCCCATGAATACTCTTTTAGGGGAACATTTTTGTTCTCAGATAACAACATTGTTTGAATTAATTTATTCCCCAAAAAATCTTGCAAGATCAATCTTGCAACAATCAGAGCACAATAGAGTCAATTTTCAAAAGGAATGCACACTTCCTACTATTTGAGAGTCCTTATGTGTATCTGTTGCCTTAAAGGTCAATTAATTGATGTTAACTTGTAAATAGCTCTTCCACAAAGGAAATGTAATTTTTCTATACAAAAATGATTTTTTTCAGAGATGTTTGGAACTAACTTATATGCAAGAAGCTCCTCATTTTGAGCAACCAATCCCCTTTTTGGATTAAATTGCCTAACATTTCCCTCTTAAAAGGAGATTTGTTTGATGTGAAAAGCTGAGAGGTAGAAGAGTCTTGAACACATTTATAATGAGAAAAACTCAGCCTTCCATGTGGCTCCTCCCCAGAAAGAGCAGAGCACAAGGATCACTCACCCACATGAGCTCTGGAGGCCACCACAGGACCTGGTTCAAGTCCAGCTGTCACTGGCTTGTGCCCCTGGCACGCTTTGGCAACAAGAGGTGTTCACCACCTTGGTTCCTCTTCCTAGACAGACCCTCTAGGGACTAAGTGACAGAATGCTGGCAAATGGCATGCAGTGGAAGTGACATAAGACACGTATATAAGGCACCATTGGGAGACATGAAAGGACCTCCGGGTCCCCCTTTCCCTTCAGCAGCAACTGTGAAGGGCACCTCTGGAGGGTGGAATCTTCCCAACAGGAAGGGACCTGGATCCCTGAGTCACCTTCTGGAGAGCAAGTGCCCTCATCAGACTGTGACACAAGCAGAAATTAAGCTGTGCTTGGAAGCCACTGGGGTTGGTGGACTTGGTCGTTCTTGCAATGCAGCCCAGTGTCCCTCTCCCATTCTCAGCCGAGTTACAAAACTCCCCTGTGCCTCAATGTCCTCAAGGAAGAAACCAGCATAATTAAGAGCATCAACTCATCCGCACTCGAGGATTACCCTTGAGAAGCGCTCAGCACCGACCTGGCACGTGATGAAGTCAAGAAACAGTCGCTGTATGTGTGCCGACGACAAGGAAAAGCTTGTTGAAAGTTGGCTGGAAGGAACGGGGACCTGGGGGTGGGGTCCTGCAGGGGATGGGGCTGAAGAAACCTGCTCCAGAGAACAGCAGGAACAAGTCAAGGTAGATGAGCATGAGACTGAGGGCCGGGGTAGCCTTCCATCACCCCCTTCCTCTGAAGGGACTCGTCTAGAGCACAAGGAAGAACAGCACCCAGTGGGCAGGGAGTCCCATGTCCCCAGTTCCATGAAGGGCAGTGAAGGAAAGCTGCTGGGGGCGAGGGAGACCCGGCTACAGGTAGGGTGGCTGAGAGACCCCAGCCCACGTGGGGCCACCTGGGGGGACGGCAGCAGGTCAGAGAGGCCGTGAGAGCTGCCGATTCAAGGCGAGTGCAAGAGAATTTATTTAAACTGCTCTGATGATGCAGTGGCTTTGAAATGTATTCAACAGGAAAGAACTTTCACATGGGGGATTTCTCTCACAGGTGGGCAACCCCAAGCAAACACCACACCTTTCAAGAACACAGCTTGATGCGAATCTCAGTGTGGAGATGGTGAGTTTGGGAACTTGTTTCAACTGTCAACAAAGCAGAAAGGCTCCTACATCTAAAATAACACCTCACATCGTTTCTTAAAAATTGGGGAGTTTTCCAAATAACCCAATTAATAAGTGGGCAAATGAATTAAACAGACACTTCTCAAAAGAAAAAATACAAATGGCCAATAAATATATGAAAAAATCTTCAACATCGTTAGTAATTAGGGAAATACAAATCAAAACTACACTTAGATTTCATTTCACACCAGTCAGAATGGCAGCCATCAAGAATACAAAGAGTAAAAAATGCTGGAGGAAATGTGGAGAAAAAACCCACTTACACTGTTGGTGAGATTTAAGTTAATACAACCACGGTAGAAATCAGCGTGGAGCTTCCCCGAACAGTGAGAAATGAACCACCAGATGACCCAGCTACATCACTTCTTGGTATTTACCCTAAAGAATTAAAGTCAGCATACTATAGTGATAAATGCGTACCTATGTTTACAGCAGCACAAATCATAATAACTAAACTATGGAACCAGCCTAGGTGCCTGTCAATGATGAATGGATAAAGAAAATGTGGTATATATACAAAGTGGAGTTTTATTCAGCCATAAAGAAGAATGAAATTATGTCATTTGCAGGAAACTGGATGGAACTTGACAACATTTCATATACTGTGTATTTATAGAAACAAAATAGTTCTGAAGAAGAAAACTTAAGTTAACATTAAATATGAGATTGGGTCCCTATTGCACACCATAAAAACATAACTCAAATTCATATTGACTATAGATTTTGGTGAAAACCAAAAATTTTAAATGCTTAGTGGAAAATATAAAGTAATGTCCTTAGCTCTTTAGACAGGAAAACATAGGATATGCGATGAGCTGAAACGTGTGTGATCAATCTTAAATAGGACATAAAATACATAAACTGCAAAAGCAAAGTTGAAAAATATAGTAAGATTGTCCATTCAAAAGACTCTTTGAAGTCAAAAGACAAATTGAAAACTTGGAAAAAATATTAGTATCAGAAATGAAGAGCTTCTACAAATCAACAAGAGCCACACACATAATACAGAAGAAAGATGCAAAAAGCCAGGCACAGAGGAGCACGTGCCTGTAATCCCAGTGGCTCGGAAGGCTGAGGCAGGAGGATTACAAGTTCAAATTCAGCCTCAGCGACTATCTCAAAATAACAATAAAAAGGGCTAGGGATGTGGCTCAGTGGATAAACATCTCTGAGTTTACTCCCTGGTACCAAAAAACAATAGTGTGGGAGATGAGGGGAGAGAGAGAAAGAAAAGAAAAACAAAATGGAAAGACAAATATCACATACAAAGGAAATGTGTATAACCAACACACATGAAGAGAAGTTCAATGTCCATAATGATCAGCAAAACACAGAGATCACATAAGATACTTATTTTGTACTCATCAGGTTGGCAAACATTGAAAGTCTAACACTACCAAGAAGTTGCAAATCCACAACATCACTCATACATTGCACATGTGGGTTTACATTTGTGTAAAAAATTTGAAAAGTACTTTGACAAGACCTCCTTAATTGATAGATCACACATGTTCCAGCACATTTAGTGCTCATCTTTCCTCTAGCACGTACACACAGAAGACATGCACGAGAATGCATATCAGTTCCCATCCACAGAAGAACAGATGAATTAAATTCCACATGGCAGTCAAAAAGAATGAACTCTAGCAGGTGCCACAGCTCACGCCTGTAATCCCGGCTATTTGGGAGGCTGAGGCAGGAGGATTGTCTAAGCAACTTAGTGAAACCCTGTGTCAAAATTTTTTAAAAAGGATGGGGGAGCTGGGGGTGTAACTCAGTGATAAACACCCCTGGTTGCAATTCCCAGTACCAAAACAAAAGTTGTCTATGCCTCAGTGACATAGTATTAAGTGCAAGAAGTAAGGGCCAGAGAGGTGCAAATTGATGCTGTCACTTAATTCACACATGATACCATTTTCTAAAATTTGAAAATAATTAAAATGCTCATGTCGTTTGCAGAAAAATGGATAGAACTTGAAAGCGTTATATTAAGTGGAAAACATCACATTCAGAAAGTCAAGGGTTGTACGTTTTCCCTCACATGTGGGAGCTGGAAAAAAGGTTTTAGGAGAAGGAAGATCTCATGATAACAGAAGGAAGACCAATAGAGGAAGGGGAACAAGGAGGGGCAGTGGAGGTACTGGGGAACTAAATTAACCAAGTTCTGTTATGTGTATGTATGTTACAGGAATCTTACTATAATGTACAATTGAGTCCTACTATTATGTAGAATTCTAATACATCAATAAAAGAAAACAAACTGAAAGAAATAAATCCTCTTATAAAAACATGCAAATGGTTAAAACCATGAAAAGGGGAAACAAAGTACTGATCAATTCAAGATTTAGGGTGACCATTTCCTTTGGGTGGGAAGTAGAGGTGGAGAGGTGGTTCACTGAGGGGACTTTAGGGTTAGTTATCAGATATAACTTCTGGTTTTGGTTCATTAGTACTTAGTAAATATACACCAACAAGCCCGAGGCATGGACAAGAGGAGAGGTTCCCCAACTAAGAAAGTATTCAGATAATTCCAAATTCCCCAAACCTATCTCCTTGGTCTCAAACACAAGCATTAGTAGCATTCTCATTCTACATATGGGAGAGCCTTTAAAAAGTATGGGGAAACCCCCTTTGAGAGGAGACCTCAATAAAATATCAAACCAAAAATCATTCTCATGCATATAGTGAAAACTTCCACCTGCCAATTCTGACAGACCACAGGTCAGATATCCCTTAGGCAAATGCTTGGAATCAGAATTGTTTCCGATTTGGGAGTTTTTTTATTTTGGGGATATTTGCAGAGACATGACTGGTTGAGTGAGCATACCTAATCCAAAAATCCAAAATCTGAAATGCACCAACACAACACTGGGAAACTTTCAAATTCAAATGGGAGCATTTCTGATTTTGTATGTTTTAACTATGGGTGTTCAACCTGTGTTTTAGAAAATTCTTTATTTTTTTAAGCACTTCTTATAAGAAGAGAAATTGCAAACATATTAGAGATCCATCAACAGAGGAATGGCTTAAAACATCAGCCTACATCGATCCTCTTTCATTGACTCATCTCATTCCCACATGGACTGAGCATCCACGATTCCTCAGACACGGTGGAATACAAGAGGAACAATATCAATCCTGGCCCCGATCTCATGGGGCTTAACTCTGGAAGGAAAGTCAGGCGGTAATCAAAAAATTGCATATGCAAGTGTGTCCTAAAGACAGACAGGAGCCGTGCAGGCAGGAACACAGGGCTGTCAAAGAGGAAAACAGGCAGACTTGTCCTGAAGCCAAAGACTTCCTGATAAAAAGGGACATGTAACAGAGGTCTGCCCTGCGTGTGATTAACAGGCAAAAATGAGAGAGAAAGGAAGGCTGTGACAGGCACCTGGAAGAAAGGGTGGACCCTAAGGCAAGAAGGAGTTCAGGCTGTTGGGGAGGTGAAAGGCCAGGTGTCTGGATCCCAGAGCAAGGGAGTCACTGGGATGAGGCAGGCTAGAAAAGCAGGCAAGAGAGACATCACAGAGAAGGAGTCAAAGAGCATTGGCAAGAAGGAGTGGAAGCAGGAAAGCAACTTCATCAGATTTCCATTGGAAATGGTCCCTGTGGCCACCTGGAGATACAGCCACAGAGGCCATCGTGGTGAAAGGGTGAGTGGGGTCAAGAGTGGATGAGACATCACAGAGGCTAGTCAGTAGCACAGGCAAGACAACAGGCCTGGGGGGGGGGGGTGGCGAGATGACAGAGAGGTTGCAGAGGGCGCAGAGAATATGAGAGGTCTTGAGGTGATAAAATAGAGAAAACCTGGAAGTAGAGGGAATGTGACAGAGCAGGGGACAGGGCACCAGGGTGACCTGTAGGTGTCTGGTCACAGAAATGGATGGAACACTGGAAGGTGAACTACAAGGTGCTGCTGCCTGAGGGGTTAAGTCTGGGGGCGACTGAGCTGCAGGTGGCCTGGGCATCTAGACAGATACCACGTAGGCAGTCAGATCCGTGGGTAGGAGGTAAGAGACTGCTATGGTTTGGATCTGGACTGTTCCCCAAAGGCTCACATGTTGAAGGCTTGGTCCCCCATGAAACACTGCTCAGAGATGGGGCTCTGGGGAAAGACTGGGCTCTGATTTCCTCAATACAGAATCCACTGATGGATTCCTAACCGGATGGACTACTGGAAGGTGGTGGACACTGCAGGTGGTAGGGCTTAGTCGGAGGAAATGCCACTGGGGGCATGCTGTGGAAGGGGCTGTCTTGTGCCTGGCCCCTTCCTCTGGCTCTCTCTCACCGTGAAGTGAGAGCTTTGCCCCACCACGCCCTTCTACCATGACATACGCTTCACACAGGCCCGGGAACAATGGAGCTAAGTAACCAGGGACTGAACCATGAGGTGACATAAACCTTTCCTCCTAAGGTCAGTTGGTTTTGTCAGCAATGAAAAGCTGACGAGCAAAGACACTGTATAGGACTGTCCGGACGAATGGGTTGTGCCCTAAGTTCTGTCAAGAAAGGATGTCTGCCATCTACCAGCAAATGACACTGCAAAGCAAGTCCAAGAGCACCATCATAATCACTTTTTGAAACATGCAGAAAAATACTTCATCATCTGTCCAGATGATGAACACACACACACACACACACACACACACACACACACACCCCACTGGGTCTGGAGAGAATATGCCACACCCTTAACCTCTTCCTGTGATTTTTATTAAATTTGGATGGGGATAAAGGACTGAAGTACTCTTGCTTTTGAATCCATAAACTTCTACGTTGTTGAAGTATCGTGAGTACCTCGTCTCCACAACCCACTCATTCCATCGCTCCCCTCCGTCCTCATCCGGAATCCCCACCCAGGGGCAGAAGTTGGCAACGGGATGAGATGGAAAGAGGAAAGGTGACCTCAGTTTTGTGTATTAGCTGACAGTGAAAAAGGAGTAACCTGCTGGTGGTGTTCAAGCTGCGCGGAAACAGCCCTATCGAACGTTCACTGGTCAAATGCCCTCGGGCTCCCCCAGGGTGTGTCACCTGGTAGGCTGAGCAGAAAGATGAGTGCCAGAGCATCGGGATCTGTAGGCACATGGCCACTGCGACCTCCTGGGAGTCACAGTGTGCCCAGAGGACTTCAAAGTCTCATCTAACATCCAAGATGTTACTAACCGAGGAATGCTGAGGACTCGCCACGGTGTGCAGAACAGCCTCCCACAAACTTGGGCAACCCAACGTACATAAACAAAAGGAAATTAACGTAAACAGGATTTGGTGGCTTTGCCTAACCAGCTTGTGGAGTTCATCCTTGATTTTTCTTAACTGACTTAACACAATCACCCGGCACAGTGCCAGCCCACGCCCAGTACATTCTTACGAAATTGTTTTGGAAACATCCCGGATTCTATTTGACCAAAAATATTATTTTTCCAGGACAAAAATGGTGGAATGCTAAAAAGGAAGCACTCAAAATCAGAAATCAAGGCGAGGGACATGATTAATCCTGCCTCCATCCCTGATTACATGCAGACTGAGAGAATCAAATGAGGTCTCGACGTCACCTTGTCCCTTGGCGGGACAAAGTATCATTTAACCAAACTTAACTGATGAGCACACATTCTACAGAGAAATGCACACTCTTAGCTGTGAACACCATACCGGGAAGGCAGAGGCAGGTGAAATTGCGCCCATCCTGCTTTTCATCGGCGTCCACACAGCTTGCCTGGTTCTGGCAGGGCTTCCTCTGGCACGCATCAAATTCTTCACAGAACGTGCCCACATACTGGTCCTCACAGGTGCAGGAAAAAGTCGCCTAGAACACAAAGACCCAGTGTGTGTTACCTTGGGCTGTGAAACGCCGAAGCTCGAAATCGCCATGTCCCTTTAATAAAGATCCCAATGCGGAGTACGTTAATCACATCCCTTATGTCATAATCTGGTTTAAAAATCCCAGCTTTACAAGAAATAGTACGTATTTCTTTGCAGTTTAATTTCAGACATTTATTTTTACACTTCTTCATTCATATTTATCCCAGCCATTTTCAATCTTCCTAAAAATAAACCTGGAAAGGACGACACGTTTTAAGCTAAAAATGAAGTTTTGCTGGCCTGACATGGAAATGGCAATCATGCTCGAGCAGATACAGTGTGCTCCAGCCATTAAATGAGATGTCACTCCAACCAACTTAAATCTTCATCAGAGACAGCACTTGCAAAAAAAGAAAAAAAAAGCCAACGTTGTGCTCAGACCATCCTTCCAGGGCACTGAAAGAATTTGCTGAATGACTCTATACATTGACCTCAGTGTACAGAAGCAGATTCCCTGAATGCAAGGGACAACGAAAGGAGTATAATTCAAGTAAGTATTTTGTGTGGCTCATTACAGTAACGTTATCTTAGCAAAGGGCTGTAACTCACAGAGTTCTGAAGCTTATTTTTGAGGTTACTGCAAACTCCAAATAAAATGGGGCCTTCCTGCTCCCTTCTTAATGTCACCCTGAGGGTAGTGACAGGTCTGAAACAAACCACAAATGTGGCTCCGAAGCCTATGCAAAGCAATGTAGATCACTACAGGAGACTTCATGGAGGGGAGAGGAAGAGAGGCAAAAGAGAAGCCTTACATTAGCAAGCCTTACCACCTAAAAAAATAAACAGACAGAAGCACATTTCTCAGTTCTGACCCCAAGCCCTACTGTGACTTCCAGGAGACGGCAGTGGCCAGACTCTGATGCTCTGGAAATCATCTCGATTGACTTACTGCTCAATCTCCTGGGTCACACACCCTGTGGCAGCAAGTGTTAAAAACTCTACTGTTCCAAAATTCCTCCCACGGCCACTGTCCCACCCTCCCTTCCTCTCCCTCCCCTCAGCCTCCTATCCTAACCTTAGACAGAGACCCCGTCTCCAAGGGTCAGCCCAGGATCACGACCTAGTAGCCCATAGCACAATCCTGTGCCTGCCTGCCTTTGGGAAGAGGAGAGGGTTATTCATAATTCTCTCTAATATGTTTTGTCTCAAGCATGTTTTATAATTCTGGTACATTTCTTGGTAAGTTTTCTGCTGTGTAGTTAAGATTTTTTTTGTAGCTATTGATCACAAGGCACTTCCCCATCCCGTTCATGTGGCACCTGTCATACTTGCTAGTGATCATTCCTGACATGTAAGATGCTAGGGTTTTGATACCAGTCGTCACACTGAGCTTTCATTACGGGTCAGAGATTTCAGCTGATTCTCAGGTTCTCTCTCTCTCTCTCTCTCTCTCTCTCTCTCTCTCTCACACACACACACACACACACACACACACACACACACACACACCTCTATACCAACTGCAACTCTATCATCTTCTCTTCTCCAGAGACAAAGGATGTATCAGAAATTTTTCCAGAATAATTTTGACCACAAAGGGATATTTGTGGAATGTATCACTAAACAGAAGGCTGCAATGATTGCTGAACATTATCAAATGTCATTTCTGATTTCGTAGAAATTATCTATTGGTTTCATCTGACTTACTAATGTATGCATGGAATGGCTAGATTTCCTAGTACTGATTCTACCTTTATGCTCCTGGAAGAAATACCCACTTAGGTCAGTATGCAAAATGCTTTTCATGTGGCTGGATTCAGTTTGTGGTTAGTTATACTTCTAGTGCCTTCTTCTCTCCCCCTTCTCCCCTAGTGACTCCCTTTTAAGCAAAACTATCCTTGAGCCTGAGGTTATGTCTCACACTATCAGAGAATGCCCCTTGCACAAGTGACTGAATGGACGGTTGTTGGACCCCAACCTGACAACCAATTATGAGGCCAGGAAATAAATCGTGACATTTAGCTTGACCAAACTGACAGGTTTTGTATAGGTGTGTTTCTTTTGTTGATTGAATATATTTTTGTTAAGGAAATATAACAAGTTCTTTTGATTTGCATAACCAAGTCTCCTTGAGTTTAAGAACACAGTCTTTGATTTTATCATAGAAACTACTGGAATAAAAGGAAAAGACCTCCTTCTTCAGTTAGAGCTGTGTTTTCAACTTGTATCATCTCTCTGTGCTCTTCTTGGAAATGGAAATTCTCCTGCATCCTAGCAGTAGGTTGCAGACACCTCTGGCTTTTTATCATGTGAGCTTGTTCCCTTTGTGTGTCTTTGCATGGACTTAGCAGCTGGAAACTGGATGAAACTGCATCAAGAACTGTTCGAATTCTCTCCATTTACATAGGAAACTTCTTTTTCAGAATTGTCTTCTAAGGAAAAATCTTGTGCTTGCTCAAATGCCCAACAGAATACATGTTGGATATTTACAGGAGTCCTGTCTAGAGTCCTTTGTACACCGAAGATTTGTGACCACCTTTGAAATGTAAATGCTGTGCACGCCCAGTGCATACAGTTCCAAAGTGGGCCTCTGTGTCGTGATAAATTACTATAGGACATTGGTTTTGGCAGCTGTCTTCTCAAATTTACTTGATTTGTATCCAGGCATTCCATGCTGCAGATAAATTTCCTTGCTTGTTTGAGGGATGTATTTGCATATAACTCATCCAGTAGTGCCACAGAAAATATGTCGCTTTTGAATATAAATTATTAAAATCCCCAAATCAAATATCATCGGGTTAGCTTTGATTGGATTTAAAGCTGAAACAGAAGCTACACATTTTGTTTTGCTTTATTTTAAACAGGAACCTTGAAAGAGGCTTTAAAAACTGCTAAAACAATTGCTTTTGACAAAGCAAAACACTGAATTGTTTCTTAAACCTTGATTGATGAATGGGGCAGGAGACGAACAGATGTTTGCATATCCACAACCATAAAATTTTGGTTAAATCATTGTGTATTCTCTATCATGTCATCCAGAAAGTTAGATTTATTTCTGAATATATTTTCTAAGAACAAAGAGCTTTCCTATAATATTAAAATGTTCATTTTGATAATTTTAAAACTGTTAACTTAAAAGAGATTGTGAATGTTTATTATAGGAAATTACGTTTATTAGTATATTTTGTGGAAAACTGTATTGATCACTGCAAGGTGTAAAATGTTGTACTGTCCCTGACAAATTTAACCCACTGCCTATGACATCCCAAATTTAGATCCAATTAATTTCACCAGCATAAGGGACAAAACAGACTTACTTGAAATCAGTAGTTCAACTAAATTACAGATAGTTCCTTGAAAAAGTATTAGATACATATATAAATGTAGAAGTATTGTTCAAGTAAAATGAAAAGTGACCTTCAAAGATTAATTTTAAAATCCAATACAGAATCTCAATTTTCCACAACAGCTTGAAGTCAAATATTCCATTTGTACATTAATGAAACTTTCTCAGTCAGTGGTAGAAAGTTTACTTTGAAAAGTTTTAGGTGAAAAAAAATTCACTCATACATGCACTCAGTTATTCAGCCATTCAACAACTATTTATCGAGCACCTACTACCTCCCAGGAACCATCCTAGGAGTCAGGGTCAAAAAAGTGAACATGCCTCTCATGCAGAGTATATTCTAGCAGGAGTGACTGACTAGTTAATGGCATAGTGGATTAGTGACAAATGACATGAGGAAACAGAGAGGGGAAGAGAAGTGGGGGTGGGGTATGAATTTTAACCAAGGTACACTGTCATGGTGAGGAGTGAGCAGAGAGCTGGCGGAGACGAGGGAGGGTCTGGGAGAAGATGTGCAGGCAAAGAGAAGAGCCCAGGCACAGACTCAAGGTAGAGCACGCCTAGCACTTTCAAGAAAGATCCAGAGGCCAGTGGGGCTGAAGTAGAGCAAACCATGGAGTCATGGGTCAAGACAAATGAAGGGCACAGTGGTCATGCAGGGCAGTGGTTCTCAGATGGGCCATCCACCTCCTAGGGCACATTCAGCAATGTCTGGAGACGCTTTGTGTTGTCACAACGAGGAGCTTGCTGCTGGCTTTAAAGGATAGAGTTAGAATGTTGCTGCAGAACATCACTGGAGATGCCACTGTCCAAGACGAATTCATAATCCCACTCACTCAGTGGTCAAGCCATGTGTCAATACTGTGGGCACCAGAGCCGTGGCGAGGGACAAGGACACAGTGTTCTCAGAGCTTATGCACCAGTGGAAGAGACAGATGCGCTCTAAGATAACATCCTAGAGTGACACCAGATACATCCTGTCACCTAGTGACAAATGCTTTAAGCAAGCATAGATCAATACATGAGGAGACAGAAGGATGGTGGGGTGCAAGGTGACTTTCATCTCTCGTCCCCTGGCAGCCTAGACCAGCCTAAACCAGATGACACCGAGTTGCTATTTCACCTTACTCTCTCAATAGCCTCGTGAAGGGACCTGTAAGGAACACCCGTTCAACCCTTGAAGGCCTTTAGCATCAGCCGCTGTTGAGAACAGTCCGTACCACATGTCACGTGGTTCTGGTTTATAAAGTTTGGCCCAAGAAAATCCACTCACGTAAGTGCCACTCATTTTGATAATCTGAAGACCTGGTGTTTTGTCCTATGAACAGGTTGTGATACTTTTTTTTTTCCTTTTGGATTGGCTCCTGTGGCTCAGTATTTGAACTTCAGCCTTCACTCTAGTTAGGGCTGTATGACCTATAAGACTATTTCCCCCCTCCTAACTTGACTATTGCCATCTAATTTATGTATTCCCTTGGACTTTTTGGTATTTGTCTATTTAAATATTTTACAAACATAAAGCTAAATGTATAAATTAATAAGTGTAAACTCCCAGCAGGGCACACAGGGTCCTTGGAAATATGGCCCAAGCCTACCTTCAGTTTCATTCTTGGTAATTTTTACCCATCAATAAAGTTTAATTGTTGACTGACAAATTGTCCCACAGAGATAAGTTTTCTGAGAAACTGTATTTCTCTCTTTGAGAATCTGAATTTATAAATTCTATTTCCTTTTTATTTTACTTAAATAAAGTAGACTTATTTAGGGAAATGGACTTTGTTTTTGATGTCCCAGTGATATCAATATGAACATAAAAGTCCCAGTAGACTACGCATTGATTTCCTTGTTTATAAAACTCGCTTACATGGAATTATCTCATTAATCGTCGCCACCTCTGTCAGGTGGGTATTACTGGATCCGTTTTTATGAATTGACCACAGTCTCAACAGAGAGAGCAGATAAATTATTCCGGGTGTCCCTGTTGGCAAGTACAAAGTCAAGGCTTAAAACACTTTGTCTGAATCCATGTTGTCCCTTCACTGCTATCGGCCTCAGGTTCAGGACACCCTTTACCTTTCTCCAAAATAACTGCAAACTCACCAGCACCTTAGTTCTGACTGCAGTTTGTTGTGATTTCCGCCTCTTCCCTCCCTGCTAGGCTGCCTTTCTTAGCTCTGCATTACTGACTATCCTTTTGATTCACTGATTCTAGTTTCCTAGAGTCTTGGGAATCCTACCTCATTCATTCTCAGAAAGTGCCAAAATAGAGTGCAGACGCCGCTTCCCGATGGCTGAAAGTATCTCTTGTACATAAAGTTCTTCATCACTCGTGAACAGACTTTGGGTGATTCTTGGCCAGGACTGGAGGCTTCAAAGTCTCGGGCTGTCCTTACTCAGACACGATGGGTATTCACTGAATGGAGCTGCCACTGTCCAGGATGAATTCATAATCCCACTCATTGACTCATTTAGGACTTAGAGGGGGGTTCTGTAAGTCCAGGTCCTCTTCTATTTCCTGTCTATCTCTGATAACCTTGGCTTTTGTTAAAATAGCATCCTGGCTGCCCTTATGTTCCTTGACCACACATTTCATATGAAAGGGGATAACAGGGACAAGGATTAGAAGGACCAGCCTAAACCAGATGACAAAGAGTCTCTAAACCTGCGAGAACAGAGAGGAGATGATTCAAGCCACATCTTGCTGACATCTGGCCACCTGCAAGGTTGATGCTCTGCCTAATGAGTGGATGACCTTTGAAGCTGGATGACATAGATGTGGTAGTTTGCCAAATTACCCTCCCAAACTTTCATATGTGTTTGAAATTTTCCATAATAATTTTTTTTTTATTGTATGAGTCTGGCTAAGGACCAAGAAAGGAAGATAAAATGTTGAAACATTGGAATCCACTGTGGCCTCCTGCGTCCAGCTCCTCCTGGGGAATCCGCTCTGGCACTTGCTGGAGGCAGGCTGTGGAGAAGTCTGTGTCACATCACTGAGTCCCCATATGTGAAGTCCCGCTCCGGAGACTCAGTTCATATCCAGTGCCAAGAACAGCTCTGCTTGCCTGAAGGGACCGACTCATGTTCCCCTGGTAGATACCATGAGTCACATTTCCCTCAAAACAACCCAGTCTGCATGAAGAGAAGTGTCGGCCATTCCTATGCCAAAGAAGGTTTGGCCACCTCTTAGCCTCCCCTGCTGCGGGGGTCATGAGTGGGGCATACCCAGCCAGCCCTGTGCTGGAAGAGAGGGAGCCCCACTCACAGAGCAAGAATAAAATTCAAAGGCCTCGCAGCACTGGCAGCGTTAGGAAGGAGAGTCTGTTTCCCAACATTGGAAACTTCTAGAATCTTTCCACTGCAAAGTTTTTGGAGGAGCTCCAAGAGTGACTGTCTGTGGAGATGTCTCCAGGAATAAGAATTCCACAACCCCTGCAGATGAGAGCTCATGTCCCTCTCAACAAACACTGGGAACTAGACTGTGAGTCCTCACTCACTTAGGTAGAAGGGCACAGCCAGACCCCAGCCTGTACCGTCCATCACCCCCAAAGGCCTTGACCCTGAATCTTTGGAGACAGAGGCCACGGTAATCCTCATCCAAGGACTCTTCAGCAGTGAAACTACATTAGATGGTCACTGGGTCTGAAATTACAGAACTGGCAAACTCAAAAACACAGGTGCAAAATAGTAACCATTGCATGCATTTGTATTTGATTAAACATAGCCGAGGTGTAACTGGAAAGGGTCAGAGGTCAGTCTAGCACACCTAGACTAGATGGAATTTGCCTTCCACTAAACCCAGACTGGGTATTTCGAGAGGCAGAAGAGATTATTGGGATGCAGAATTTAAGAGACTTATCTGAAAAATCTATTTATAATGTACAAGTGCCTAGGAAAGTCTTTTCCTGAGCTGAGACCACACAAGAACTCCTGGAACCCAGCCACAGCACAAATTGTTGCCTTTTGGGGGAAGAGAGTACTCAAAGAAAAACTTACTATAAATTGCATTTTTTTAAATTTTCATCTGATGCTGGGCGCAGTGGCGCACGCCTGTAATCCTGTGGCTAGGGAGGCTGAGACATGAGGATCACGAGTTCAAAGCCAGCCTCAGCAAAAGAGAGGTGCTAAGTAACCCAATGAGACCCTGTCTCTAAATATAATACAAAATAGGGCTGGAGATGTGGCTCAGTGGCCGAGTGCCCGAGTTCAATCCCCAGTAATCCCTCCCCCCAAAATTTCATCTATTGGCTGGGTTCTATTTTCTATTATTTGCTATACATGTCATTTAAACAACATACTTATAATGCTTATAGCTTACAATTTTATCTTTTTAGACATACCATTATTTTTCTATTTGGATTTATTAACTGCAAATATAATAACTGGTCAAAATATATATATAAACTTAAGCTGGGCACAGTGACGCATGTCTGTAATCCCAGCTACTCAGGAGGCTAAGGCAGGAGGATCACTAGTTCAAGACCAACCTGGGCAACTTGGTGAGACCCAAAATAAAAATTTTAAAACATGTTGGGGCTATATTATATAGCTCAGTGGCAGAGTGCCCCTGGGTTCAATCCCCAATATTGTAAGGGATAGTGGGGTCAAGGGATGGTGTGGGAAAGCAAACATACAGACCATCTGAGCATTAAATTTGAGACTGGACATTTGTGAAATCATATAATGCATTCCTCTGGATTAATAGTTAAATTTTAAATAACAGTAGCAATAATGAGAGTCCTGCTGTTTCCTTTGAAAGGACAGTGAATTTTACTTTAATAGGCAGGGGAGAAGAAAGTAAATGTCTTTTAGGGAATTTCATAAAAGCCTTCCTGCTAAATCCAGATGTATGGATTCACAGAATGGAGATGTTCAAAAGCATTTTCTAAACATCTCCTAGCAACTGATGTATTCTCAGCATCTTGGGGTGATCACAATTAGGCATAAGATTCCTATGCCATCAGTTGTGTTCTTCAATTCACTAACTTCCGGACATTTATTTGTAGCAACACTCTAATCCATTAACAAAAGTAAAGTTTGACCAAAAAAAAAAAAGTCACTGAAAATTCATCTTTTATTGAATTTCTCTGGAAAGCCTGATTCCACAAGCAAATGCATACCGTTCTACTTTCTTATTCTAAAATTCCATTTAGCCTTCAAGTCATTTCCTTTGCTACATCAAAAGAAAATTGTAAGAAAAAAAGCTTTAAGAAAATGGAAATTTATGTATAAATTATTAATGAGAAGGTCTTGCTGAAGAAGGGTGATCCTTCCCAACCTCTTCCTGAGGTTACCTCCGACGGGAGCAGAGATGATAAGCCAGTGGTAACTAAAGACGGAAAGTTGGTGGAGACAGGGCAGGCACAAAACTGTCATCCACTGAAGAAGTCCCCACGTTTCAAGTACCACATGGGGGTGATCTCCCTGAGCCTCCTAAGGGCCTTGCAGAATAAGTATTATTTTTCTATTTTAGCAATGAGGAAACAGATCAGAGAATTTAAGCAACTTGCTCAAGGTCACAGGGCCTGTCAGAGGCACAGGGCGCAGATCTGGTCTCCCTGTAAAGGCATTAATACAATTTAAGACATTCAGAAATGCAAAGAATTGGGTACCTAAGTAGGAGGTGCCGGTTTCTAACAGATTCTGAGAAAAGTAGAGAGAGGAGTGTTTGAGGGTATCCATGGGGGATGACCTCCAGTGGCCTCTTCCCTCCTGGATCTGTGGCCCATGGAGGGCACTAACCCCCACTGTCTGTCCCAGGCACTTCATGTCACTCTAGGTGCTAACAACCATCTCCTGGGGATCTTTGCCACTCACGCTGCATGAGTCTGCTGGGGATGCCACCACAGAGGGCCACCAGAATCTTCCTGCTCACAGCTCTGGAGGACAGAAGTCTGAGATAAGGCGGACAGGGGCGGTTTCTTCCGAGGCCTGTCTTGTAGACGACTGCCTTCTGGGTGTGTGCATCTGGACTTCCCTGCATGTGTCTCCACAGCCCCCTCTCATCAGGACGCTGTCTTGTCTTGTCCCATGAAGCCCTACCCTGTGACATTATTTCACTTGTTTGCCCCTTCAAAGACCTCACCCAGATAAGGCCACTTTCTTAGGTCCTGGAGATAGGACTTCAACATGGGAAGGGGCAGAGTCAGCCCATAACACTCTCTTCTCCCCATGTTACTCCCCCAACTACTTCCAGAATGCTGTGGTCGATCCGCCACAGAGACTTGACGCTTGCTATATTTACCCCCATTATTCTAGAACATGTACCCTATTCTGAGAGCAACTCCTCTGTGAAGAGATAAGCCTGCACACAGGGGACATGCAAGAGCCAGGTCTAGCTAGTCATCCCTGTCACCTTCACTGAGCATCCAGGAAGGGCCGGGCTCGGCTCTGGGGGCTCTGTACACTGCACAGATCCTCAGAGACACCTCAGTATGTTGTTATTCCCACTTTATGCTGGAAGAAGCTAAGGCACAGACGAGTAAATGTCAGGCTCATGAATTGAAGTGTGGAAATTGAGTGCAGGGAGTCTATTCCAGGCTGCCCTCCACGTTAGAAGAACTTGACTCAGGTGACCATGGAGAAGGAGTAAGAGATACCACCACCTGGTTTGCTGAGATCCTACTCCTGGTTCTTCTCTTTCCCTTCCTTGGGCAAGTAAATGTGTCATTCATTGCTTTGTTTCCTGTTGGGCCCCACTTCAATAACAGAGGAGACGTGCTGCAGCCTCAAGATGCTATCATTTATGTTGTACTTTTAAAATGTAGCTGTTGAAAGAGCTAAAATAATTATGTAAATTAGTGCAGCCATTACGGAAAAAAGCATGGAAGTCCCTCAGAGCGTTAAAAATAGAACAGCCATCTGATGCAGAAATCCAGCTGCTGGGTCCATATCCAAAGGAAACAAAATCAACATGTTGAAGACACATCAGTGCTCCTATGTTTACGGCAGCACCAATCACAAGAGCCAAGACACAGAATCACCCTAGATATCCAGCCACAGACGGATGGACGAAGAAGTGTGGTATGTATACGCAAAGGAATGGTATCCGGCCTCTAAAAGGAGGAAATGCTATGATTTGCAACACCCTGGGTGAACATGGAGAACAGTGGAATAATCTAGATAATAATAACATGTGAATAATAAATAACATGTGAAATAATCTAGATACAGAAGGACAAATACTGGATGCTCTCACTTATATGTGGAATCTGATCTCCGAGAAGGATGGAGTAGGAGGTAGCTACCAGCATCTCAGGTGATTTGGGCAGAGGAAGATGTTGATCAAAAGCTGTATCATTATAGTTAGGAGAGGGGAAAAAAGTCAAGAATAGGCAAATGGAGAGAGACAGGAAGTAAATAAGTGGCCTCCTGGGCTGGGAAGGAAGGGAGTGGAGAAAACAGGTGGGGCGGATGGATAGCAACTGCCCCGGTGACGGGGCCTCTTTCTTAGGGGAGCAGAGGCTCTAAGCCTGGATGGACGCCCCTGGGAACAGAGGACAAACCACTGGACTGTAAGATGGGGAACTGCTCAGTAAAGTTTTCCTAATAAACAAAACAATATAAAGGACATTCAGAAACACTCGTCAGTAACAAAGGGGTTTGCCACAGACAGCCACTTAGATAATTGTGTCAGTGACACAGGATAATAAAAGCCAACAATCAGATCACAGACGGGTTCAGGGACTCAGACGAAGGTGAAGTCTAGAAGCTGGGCTTGGGTGAGAATCAAAATCCCTCTCTCTCGTCTTCACCAAGAATGGCCTGGCCCTTTGCAGACCTTGGAGACAGGAAAGGCTGAAGTGCTCAGACAGATGTGGATACCAGGCAGGAGCTGCACCTGTACCTGGCCCAGGTAAAAGGGGCAACACCTGACCCTGATAAAGACACTGACTATCCAACATTCTGATTTCTCTGCGTTGTTCCTTAGTCCAATTCTAAGTGACAGCTTTTGGCCTTTGGGGAATGAACCACTGAATTCTCGAGACATTTGCCACCACCTGAAATTCCAGACCCTGAGGTAGGTGTAAACAGGAAAGCTCTGCCTGTGTGGCACCCACTCTAAGAGCGAGGCTGCTGCCTGAGAACACCACAGTGGCGTGGGTTCTGCTTTCCTCCTCCTGTCCTCCATTCCTATGTCCCTAGTTTCCTTGGGCTGTTTAACACACATGGCCCCTAACGCAACAGGCCACAGCTAACCCACGTGTGTGTCCCCATTCCCATTCTAAGCCAGCACACCAGTCTTCCTATACACATCTACACTTTACCCCAGCTTCTCTTTCCTGTTTGACTCATAATTCTCATTTGACTCAGTCTTCCCACATATTTTTCTTCGTCATAGGTTATTTTACAGGGTTGAGAGCAATTCCTTGTACTATGCATGGCCCAAGTCAGCATGGGAGCCCATTTGGGAACTTCCAGTGGCAATGCCACTGGTTAAGACCACCCAGATACATGTGAATTTCTATTTAGCTCTGCCAAAAAGATCCCACACAGCACCAGAGATGGGGGTGACCTGCTGAAGCCACACAGATTCCCAGAGATAGGTGTGGTCTGCCAAGATGCCAATCAACCTGTTGACTTCAAGACATCGTGAAGCAAGACTCCACCCCTGAAAACTTATCCCTGCTTTGATGCACCCCCTTAAATAAGCCACCAAAGCCATTTTTAAATTGTTCTGTTCCAGCTCCGACCAGAACTGGAAGAATCTATCAGCTGCTCTGCTTTAAAACCTACTCTTCAACTCCACCTTTGATTTCTTTACTAATTATTTAAGGCTTTAATTTTCTCAGGTGGCTTATACCCTCTTGGGCAGGATAAAGGACCCTGGTGAGGCGCTGGCAGCCTCACTATATTATAGTGTATTATATGCTTTTGTGCATAGCCTCTATCAAATACAAAGAGAGATCATGAACAAACTGACAATAAAGCCTGACAGAGAGGTGACACAGGATCAGTCGGGTCTTCCTTCAGAGGGTGAATGCCAATTTCTCATAATAGTTCTCCTATAGAAGTAAGAGTAGATGCTTCAATATGGAATATTGACATTGAAGCCTCAATTCTAAGAGGTTCACATAATCCTTGATACTATGAAATTTGACTGAACAGATCTCAATATTTTAAAAATTCTTTTCATTTTGTTATAAAATATTTTATTTCTATGGAGTCTTTGATGTGATCAACGCATCTCTTACTTGATTGAGTCTATACCCACATAAATTGAAACAGCATCGGCAAAGGTGGGCAGGTCCCGTCATTCATGTTATTTAAATCTCAGCTCATGAAACACTCATTTCTGTCATTTATTATTGAACAAAAGGCATGTTGTGTCTAATAAATGTGTTTCTCCAGAACAATTAGAAATGAATTATTTTAATAATCTCTGGAAGAATTGCATCCAAATATCTAACTCAGAAGTGGCAAAGGAATGAGATAAGCTCACAAACAAAATGACTCTTGTTTGCTTTCAAGCTGTTTAATTCATTTATAATGCTGTCTTGGGATCATCCAAGTCTCTGGTGTGAGTAAGAAAGACAGGCAGGCAGAGTTTGAATGGAAGAGCATGAGCATGCTTACTGTCTTCCTTCCACAAATGTCTTGGTTAATGTGTCAGATTTTAACCAGCATGATGCTTGTAACTCATTTATGATCCCAACTAGGACATTGGGTTTGGGCTCTTTTATTCAGAAAAAAAGAAATCCATGCCTCAGTTCCCTATCTGATCAGGAAAATGTCCCCCTTGTGGGGCTGGGGATATGGGAGTCCTCAGGCTGACACAGATCCATTTGGGTGTGGGGAAACACATTTAGCTTACGTCCTAATTCACGTGTACGACCTCTGGCAGAAGTCAACACACCTTGCAGCGTGGCCTCAAATCATACCCCAGTCCTCAGTGTGGAGGCCAATCTCAAATTCTTTCTTCAAATGATAATTTCTAGAGGTTCATGTGTTCTTTAAAAAAGGGGGGGTCTTATAAACTGCCCCAAATTTCTGTCCTCTCTGAAGGTCACACAGCTGGGCTTTTGCTGTGGAATAAAGCTCAAGGTCACTTGTTTCACAGATGAGGCCTTCCCTAGTGTTTCTAAGGCTCCTTCAGAATAAAAGCAGTTTTTATCTGGCATAACATCTGCCTCCAAAGAATGGCTCACATATAGCCCACCTTTGCCATTTCTGAACTAGGAAGAGATGCAGATTTGCCAACAGGTTTGTCAAATCTCACCTCTCCACTCCCAGGTTCCTTATCTTATATCCAACAGCTTTGGGCAGCACCTGAATTCTAGAATAATCTACTCTTCTCTCTCCTACTGAAACCCACTCCTGATGAAGCTAAGTTATTCCAGTTTTTTAATGTGCTACGTTTTAGGGACATTTGCATTTAAATAGGAAATCATGCCTTTATTACATAGGAATTAAGCTCAAAAAAACAGGAATCCTAGTACCCTGCCAGGCTGCTGTCTCAAGGAAATTTGGAATAAAGAGACTTCCCCAGATGGATTGAATCTTTCACCATGTAAGCCCCCTCAGCCCGCATCCTTCTGTCCAACAGCATGGACAACTGGATTGTAACAATGTTGAGTCACTCTTACTTTTTAAATATTTTTTTTTTAATTTAGTTCCAAAGCATGGGCCTTCATAAAAACTTTTCTGAAATTAAATTACCTCCTGCTATTACTGCTGGCTGGTAACTATAGTTTTGTTATTCTTTAGAAGACCTATGGGGAACATTTATAAACTCATGAATATCTCTAGCTAAAATTGATATTTGTCAACAGTTTTATTTTTTAACTGCAAAACTAAAATTCACTTGCCTGAGTCAAGTCAAAATAATGGGTAAAATGTAAGGCATACACCCAGTTGCCTGTTCCTGTGGCCAGTGGCACCAGCTCTTGTTGTGACACAGTTTTTAAAAGCACAAAAGCTAGCAAATGAAGCATATGCTGGTGACTTAGATTCAGAAGTTCAGTGTCAACCTTCTCCCAACCATTAGCCTTTAAAATTAGAACTCCAAAAAATGGGAATTAAACACAAGTCTAGACCCAGATGATTCCCACCAAAGCCAATTAAAGTCAGTTGGACTGGCCAGAAACACTTTGGGTAGTTCAAAAGAGGAAGGATGGAAGCAAACGTTCCCCAGGATAACAGGGTGGGGATGCTGTTATGGTTTGGAGATACAGTGCCCCCCAAAAGCTCCTGCACTGATGCAGGAATATTCAGAGGTGAAATGATTGCACTGTGAGAGAGAGCTAGAACCTGATCACTCCCTCCTGGTTGAATGGACCGACTGGGTGGTGTGGTGACTGTAGACAGGTAGGATGTGGCTAGAGGAGGTGGTCGCTGGGGCATGCCCTAGAGGGGGCACCTTCCTACAGCTCCTTCCCCTCTCTCTACTTCCTGGAAAGCCATGAATGGAGCAGTGCCCCTCCACCACACCCGTCTACCATGATGTTCTGCCTCACCTTGGGCCCAGAGCAATGGACTCAGCCCACATGGACTAAACCTCTGAAACTATGGCCCAAAATAAACTTTTCCTCCTCTGAGTTGTTCTTGTTGGGTATTTTGGTCATAGTGATGCAAAGCTGCCTAACACAGATGCCAAGAGCAACCAAGGCTGTGAGTGGAGGAAACAGAGGCCACCTTCAGTGGTCTGCATATCACATGTGCCACTTCTTACTTGTAAAATTACAAAATTCTTCCATACATGTAGTCACATGTCAACTTCCATGAGGGCTTTTTCCGCATCTATAGAGATCTGTGCCAGCCCAGAGCTTCCCATATGCCACAGCCCTGTGATGTGGACATTTCCTTCATTCCCATCACTGGATGGAGGCACTGAGGCTCCAAGGGGCTAAGTGATGCAATCCCAGAAGAGCTGGAGTCGGACCCCAGACCCCAATCTTTACCCCAAAGTCTTCTGGCCTCTACTGCAGCACAAGCCTCACACTGCATCAGAGGGTTCTGTACAAATATGGAAACCCACACTGGCATCCCATGGACCAAGTGGAAGGCCAGTGCTCTTTTAAGACATAGGTATTTGCTGTCACCTTCAATTCTCTCTCCAAAGCTAAAAAAAAAAAATAGGCCTTCATACATTTCTTCCTGATCTAAACAAAACTGAAAATGTTAGGACCTTTGGAGATACTATAAGATTTTTAAATTCCAACCCTCACTGAAATTATGTGACTTAATTCCAGACAGCCTCAATATTCCTGACCCCCTAATTTGGGTGAAGACATGTCAGGCCAACAGCATGTGGAAGACCCTTCCTGCCAGGGCACAGCAATGGAATGGGTATCTCATTAGCATCCTGTGAATTAAACCGAGCTTAAGGTTTAATTGGAGTACATTTGATTAAATTATAAAATAAGTTGTTCTTATGGTAGAAAATGTACATGCAAATCTATACTAACCTAAACATGGAAGTCCATACTTCCCACGTTTTCACTTAATCTATCAACTTGAAAAGGTCCTTCAGGCAAAAGTCAAATTTGGCTCCAGAGTCTGATTTTAGATACCACATTATAACTTTATATTTTAATCCCCAAAATCTACCATGCATGGAAAATCCTAGGAGGGGTAAGCGTTGACTGCAAAATCAATGAAAAGAGTTCAAGTTTGCAGAAAAGTGACCATATTTCACGACAAACCTCCACTGTCCACAGCTTAGCCCAGCCTCCGCCTCCTATGGCACCAGGGTAACCAGGGCTCTTATCACCCACGTGTTCCGCCAAAGGCTCTTTCCATTCACAACTCCTGTATAGCCTTCCTCAGAAGAGTGCCTTATTGTCACTTCAGCTGGTGCTTCCATGACCTCTAACTCACTCCTTTAATATTTTATATTCCACTGAACATTAGTGCTTCTGGCATCAATGTTTAATTTACCCAATTTATATGATTTTGTTCAACTCTATGCTACTCAACACTGGTATTTTGCTTATAAACTCTTCATTTGCTTCAATTTTTTCCCACTTCTTTCCAAAATATTGTCACTGCAAAAATAAAATGTGTAAATGACAGTTTTGATGCTCTAAATTATTAATGACCTTTGAATTCTGGGAAACTGAAATATTCCACATTTTCCTGGGCTCGCTCTGATTCTCTGAAGATTATCCTACTAGACTCCCCCGAGCCCTCCTCTAATTCCAGCCCTCCAAGATGCCCCTCTGCACATATCACATAACCACCTCAGGCTGAGGTTTGAGACACAGCCCTAATTTTCTGCTCAGAAATTGTGTGGAAACCAACTACAGTCACAGAGAATAGATGATTGTGTTCAGGGCAATGGCCCAAGAAGGGCTGTGGCGACCTTGCTCAGTTTATCCATTATTGAGCAGCTATTGCATTCCAGGGAGAGCTTTCTCCTTCCTTCTGGAGTCAGCTTCTCCATCCCTTATTGACTTGGAAATATCCTGTTTAACCACAGAATCTTCATTAAACTAGACATTCTCCTCTAACGTGAACTTGGGAGAGGACTCATGCCTGCGGCTCAATTTAATGCTGATCTTAACCTCAAAACGCCCATTATGTGAAGGAAGTTGAGTACTGAATGATTCTCCTGTTGCCAGTGAGTAGCAGACATGCAGGCGGAGGCCAAATTTCTTGGGATTATTCCTGAAAGACAAAGAAAAGGCAGTCCAATGGAGGAAACCACGTAACCGTCCATGAAAGCCTGAGAGTTGTAAGGAGTGATGTTTGTCCTGCCCCTTCCCCATAGAGGTGGTGGGTTCCTGGCCAGTTCTGGGTCAAGGCAATATTTGGGCACCATCTTCTCTGAGTCTGCCTTATCTCACATTCCCTAGAAACAAACCAAGCTTCTACAAGATATTCAGGCAAAAGATAATCTGGGACTGACATAAAGCAGGCCTGACAGCTCTGAACTAACCCAGATCAGTATTCAACACAGCCCAGGTCAACTGAGTCATGTGCCTCCAGCCAGAGACAAAGCATCCTGACCACCCAGGAGCTGCCGCACCTAAGCAACTCATCAAAGTGGTGTCTGCCATTTTTTCTTGCCCTGTAACCAAGATCTACCTCATGTACAAAAAAAAAAGGATGCAATTGAAATTTAGATTGGCTGGAAATTTTAAAATGTTTTGTCCAAAGACATAAAGCATATAATAGAATTTTTTTAAAATATGGGAAGTGGGGGAAGAGGAAGTACTGGGGATTGAAATGGAGCAAACTATGTTTTATGCATTGGTGAATATGTCAAAACGTACCCCACTATAATGCTCTAGTAAATACAAAAAATACTTTGATCAATATCATTAGTCATTAGGAAAAGTTTAATCAAAACCACAGTGAGATATTTTCTCACACACATTTGAGTGGCAGGAGTCAAAAATTATAAGAATTATTAGTGAGTGTGTGGAGAAATATCACTGGTGGGAATTAAAAGTGGTTCGGCCACTGTGGAAAATAGTTCAGCAGTTCCTCAAAAACTGGAACAACAATCAGCATGTGACCCAGCATTCCACACCTTAGGCATCCACCCCAAAGAACTGAAAACAGGGACTCAAACACTTGTACACACATTCACAGAGGCACCATTCACAGCACCCAAAAGGTGGTAACAACCCAATGCCCATCAGTGGTATATGGACAAATTGAGCATCCCTAACCTGAAAATCCAAAACAGCTCAAATTCCAAAGTTTTCTGAGCAATCATAAGGTATCATAAGTGGAATATTCCACACCTGCCTTCACAATCATGGTCTCAGTCAAAGCACACAAAACTGTTTAAAATATTGTATGAAATGACCTTTGGGCTATGCATGTAAGGTATAAATTAAACATAAATGAATTTCCTGGGTAGACTTGGGTTTCACCCCCTAAACAATCTCATTATACATAAGCAAATATTCCAAATTTGGAATACCAAATATTCCAAATCCAAAATTCAAAACACTTCTGACCCAAACATTTTGGATAAGGAATACTCGGCCTGCATATTCATACAACAGAATATTAATTCGACTTTGTAAAGAAATGAAGTGCTGGACATGGTACAAGCATGAATTGAAACATGGTGTTGAGTGACAGGCTGGACCCAGCAGGTCTTTCCTGAGTACAATTCCATTGGCATGAAGCACCCAGTTATCCACAGAGACAGAATGCAGACTGGTGTGGCCGGGCTGGGCAAAGGGAAAAGTGGGGAGTCACTGCTTGGAGTATGGGAGCTTTATTATGGGGTGATGGAAATATTTTGAAGCTAGATAGTGATTGCACAACATGGTGAATGCCACTAAATTGTTCACCTTAAAATGGTAATTTTATGTCATTTGAATTTCATCTCAATTTCTAAAGATTTAAAATACCTCTGCCCAGTCTTTTGTCTGGCATTTCTCACCTCAGGGTAGGCAGTGTCCAGGCCCTGTGTCCACCCCACTCCACAGCCATCCTCACCTCTTTTTCAGTGCCATCTCCCCCAACCTTCATGCGTTCACCCACCCACTTTCTGCCCCACCCCCAGTGTCCACGGCCAGTGTCTCCCGTGGTGGGTCTGGTTCCCTGTGATCCGACCTTTGCTCTGGAGGAAAGAACCCTACTGGCCACCCAGTGTCCCACTCAGGGCACCATCCCGCTCTGCCCCTCCTTCTATATCAAACTTAGCAAAAAGGCAGTCCCACAGGTAGGGGCTCTTCCTGGTCCCTCTAAAGGGCTCCCTGCCCACAGTGATCCAGGGGGAATTCCTGGTCTCTTCTCCCAGGTGGGGTCCAGGCCTAAGTTGGAGTTCCGGAAGTGGAGCCAGGAGCAGGCCAATGTTCCCAAAGACGACTGCTCAACTTCCTTGTTCCCTCTCACTATCTAGAAATCTATCTAGTGTTTAACAAAAAAAATTTGATTTTTAACCACTTTAGAAGATGTCCAAAGTTTTAATTGGCCTGCCTTTGTTTTCTCCTCTGAACAGGTGTAGGGAGCATGGGTTTGTGGTTGGTCTCTGATGGAGCCCTGCTGGCTTCTGATGGAGAAGGCAATGAGATAAGAATCCCTGGGTCACACCATGTGGATAACCAAAGAAGAGAGAAATTGTGCTCCATTTGTGTACAATGAATTGAAGAGCATCTGCTGTCATGTATAACTGATTAGAATAAATAGATAACTTTTTAAAAAATTTTTTCAAAAAGAGTCCCTGGGTGTCCCAGGGAAGGCTGAGTGGCTATCCTGGGGTGGGTGGGGCTGTGGGTGGGACCGAGAAGGCGGGTGGGGAGCTCAGAGGCAGACAGAGGCCAGAGGTGGAGAATGTGTCAACTCAGTTTTTAGTAAAGCCACCCAGAGCTGTGACCAAGAAGCCATTCTAAGAACCACCACAAAGGAGCCAGAAAGCTCCAAAGTGTTTTTTAAGGCAGAATGACAGAGTACTGACGTATCCAAACAGAGTACTGAAGTACCCAAGCCAAGTTGGTGTGCTTAGAACAATAGATTAAAGGTATGGAACTTTTTTAAAAAGGAAAAGGAAAGAAAAAACATTAAAAGGTCCAGAAAAAAAAAAAGGGGGGGGGGGCTAGAAGCAAGAGTTGTGAAAGTCGAGTCTCTAGTCTTCTGAGGAGTCCCTGAGGCCCTTTCAAGGGGTCCATAGGGTTGAAATTATTTTACAAGAATATTGAGACACGTGCCCTTTTCTGTGTCAACAATGGCAGTAAAGATGCAAAAACAATGATGAGAAAGATTTCCAACACCCTCCCAAGAACCAGAGCTGGGTCTGGGCATCAGCTGACCCTCCCATTCGCAAAGGGAAATGTCAACTTCATCTAGAATGTCCCTGATGGCCAGTAAGAGTGGAAACCTTCAGACCTCTCAGCCTGGGATGCACATCTTCACACCCCGATAGAACAGGAGATAAACATCAAATACCTCTGCAGCACACAGAGCCCAACCACCCCTCAAGCAAATACACTCAGGCAGTTATTTTTCATAGGGTGCCTTTTTAAATTTTTTTATTTTTTAAGAATGGCTGAAAGACAAACTATGGTTACCCAAACTTGCCTATTTGGCCAACATTTTCTCTCACATTAACAAAGTGAGCCTGTCACTTTGAGGAAAATAACCACTAGTTTTTGTTGTCAGAGATTAAGTCTGGGCTTTCAAGGATGAATTCGAAGTTTGGGAAACTCTTATCTTCCAATACTTAAAGACATTTCTGATGAGACTGATGGTGATATTAATCATAGATATGATATTTTGATATTGTATTAAAAATGTGTCAACACTTGGAAGCTCCATGTATAACTCAGTGATTCAATATTTTCCAACTCACTGATACAAGACGTTACAGAACCATGCCTGAGCACAAATTCGCAAAAGGACAGACCAATAGATGAAACCATAGCAGAGTGCAAAAGTTTATCGATGTGGTTTCAGATTCTACACTCAGTTAACCTTTAAAAATCTACCACTTGTCAAGTTTGGGAGTATTTTCAAGAATATCCACAATTATCTGAAAGGACTTTAAAAACGTTTCTCCCTTTTCCAGCTAAATATCTGTGTGAGACTCAGTTTTTTTTTTATATATTTTCCTAGCCCTCAACCAAAACAACACATTGCAACAGATTGAATGTAAAAGCAAATGCACAACTCCAGCTGTCTTCTTTTAAGCCAGACATGAAAGAGATTTGTAAAAATGAAAACAATGTCACTCTTCTCACTATTTTTTTTTTTTTTTTTGGTTTCGGAAAATATGGTTCTTTTTCACATAGAAGGTGTTATTCATGCTAACATGTGATATGCTCATTGAATAAATTAATAACTTTGTAAATGCCTCAGTTTTCATCTATTACAATAACTATCAATACCTAACCCACTCAACAAAAGCTCTTCAGAGTTCTCACTCACTTCTAGAAATATAAAAGGCTTCCAAGGCCAAAAAGTCTGCAGACACCATGCCGGGCAAAGACAGACAGTTTTGCAAGTAAAACTCCTGACACAATATTCAGTGGCACGTCGTCAAGGGAGTCTGTGATTCAGAAGACAGAAATGGGTCAAGTTCTGGAGACCAGAGCCCTGGGGCAGCTGGCAAGGCCTGTGGATCTCAACCATTGTCCTGCACTGCCTTGGGACATTGAGTCAAATACCATGGTGACCATATTACAGAGTGGTGTTACAGCTGTCTTCATCTGTGTTAAGATTACTCTGTGATGTTCCAACAATAACGAATTCACCTAACAATGCATTTCTCCCCACTGTCAAGTGGCTTTAACATCATGAAGAAGTCCGTCAAGTCTGCTGCCATGTGGATGCAGAAGCCACTTCCCAGACCCCACTGGTGCTTCTGTCCAGTTTTGGAAAAGTTAGGCTGTGTCCCCTAGCAGCAGCTTCCTCAGACACAGGTGACGGGTCATTCAGAAGCCACCTGACATTCTACACTTGGAAGGGTTTTTTAGACCAGGCAACAGGGGCAATTATTACAATAAACTAAAGCTCTAATCTCATCTGACTCAGAAAAACGGATGAGTCCACTTATATTTCAAGCCAAATTTGAAGCAGCAACAGAGGGCAGAAGACCTTGGTGGGGAAAGACCGGAAGCTTCCCCCCATAGAATATGAAAGAAGTACCAAAGAAGGCTGAGGAGGTCAGCAATGTTCCGGGCATCAGTAAGGGTCAAGTTCAAGGACTTCCAACGCCAGTGTTCTGAACTGAGACACCAGGAGAGCAGGGACCACGTCTGTGTCCTCACCCTTGCCAGGTTGGAATGTGACTCTGGCACATTCTTAGTGCTCACAACACTGAACCCCCAAGATGACAAGTGGAAGGACTAAGTCCCTTCCTGGGGAGTGAGCAGTCTTCAGGTGCTAACTGGGAGGGGCTGCGTGTCCCCCATGGGCGCCCCCCGCACCAGGCACAGCCTAGCCACTTTATAACCAGGAGCACGTACAGCTCACTGATTATGAACTGGAAAACAGGACGAAAGGAGAAGCCCTTCTGAGAAAAGACTAACAAGGCAGCAAGGCCACCACGCTTCTTCTCTTGAATATAAATGTTGAGTAGGAGCCCTATCACCGTGTTTCCAAGGTCATGAATTAGAATCTAAGACTCACAGTTACCCGTCTTCAACCCAGGGCTGAATGGGCATCTCTCCTCCTTGGGAAGCCTTAAAGTGTAGCAAGCTGCACACACTGCCCCACGGCCACGCCCCGGGATTTTCTCTTCCCCAAATTCCTGTCCTCACCTGCAGCAAACTTTAGAGAAAGAGAAGTCCAGAGGGTTTAGTCCCTGGTATAGTATATACCACAGAAGATCACAGAAGAGGTAGACATATCTCAATCCCTCCAAGGGGTCCTGGGAATAGTGCCTTTGGTGCCTTGCTCCTGTCCCGTCCCCAGGCCAGCAGCAGCCGCCGCCTCACCTGCATCTCACCTCAGGACCCTCCCTAGACCTGCTAGGTCAGGTTCTGCCGTTGGAAGGATCCCCCACATGACCTGTGTGCACAGAAAAAGTTTTGAGAAATGTAGCACAAAAGGTCAAACCCAACCGGACAGAAACTTCTGTTTCTGCCCGATGCCTGGGTTTCCTTATGGTCCACAGCTGAACTTGACATGAGACTGCTAAAGACGCAACAAAGACTGCTTTAATCCTGAGTGTCCTAAGAGAGGACATTAGGGACAGGGGGAGTAGAGGCAGTGTGGCCCAGAAGGAGGGGCCCCAGGGCAGGAGGGATGCCAGGGCAGGAGTCCAGAGAGAGCTCTCCCTTCTCCCATGTCTTCCCTGGGCCATGAATTAGCTCCTGGGCCTTAAGCAAATGGCTTAAGTCTTTTTGGGGATGGTAAGGGAGGGATACCGGGGATTAAACTCAGGGGCACTCAACCACTGAGCCACATTTCCCAGCTCAATTTTGTATTTTATTTAGAGAGAGGGTCTCACTGAGTTGCTTAGCACCTTGCCGTTGCTGAGGCTGGCTTTGAACTCACGATCCTCCTGTCTCAGCCTCCTGAACTGCTGGGATTACAGGCCTGCACCACAGTGCCTGGCTTAAGTCTCTCTTAAACTTTGGTTTCCTAGTGTTTAAAATAAAAGAGATGGAGAGGCGACTAAAATCCCCTTTCACTCTAAATCCTGTGACCCTGAAGATGTCACAGTGATGAAGTCATCGCCTGAGGTATCTGGAAGGCCACCAGCATTCCACACGCCTCTACAATGGTTAGCGTGGGGGATACATTTCAACCTTCTGCAAAACGTCGATGCTGAAGAGGAACGTGATGAAACGCACCTCCTCTGGGATGTAATTTTAGAATCATCTCTTTAAGTAATTTATAATAAATGATTCAAACACGTTGCCGTATTTTTGTACAGGCAACGATATGATCATCTTTCTGTTCCATAACATAAAAGGCAGAGATGGCTTTCTAATCACATTAGTCCCAAGAGTCATAATTCAAACACAAGCCAGGGAAATCCTAGACGGGCTTATCCTTTACCCATTAACAAACTGACAGCTGGGCTGTGCTTACCTTCATGATCTTGGGCTAATGTGTTTCTAATGCTTATTGTATTTTTATTATTCATAAAAGTACTTTCACTCTGAGGCCCACAAGGCAGTTTCTGCAAGTGAAATTTGAGAGAAAACACCTCCTTCTTTAGCAATAAGTGGATCTCCAGCACCTTTCTTTTGGGCTGAAGTCCAAAGCATCTATTCTTTGGCTCAAAAGTTTTTAATAAGCATTGTCACCAAGGTATTCGTTCAGTCAAGAAAAGGGGCTTTGATGTCCTCTTAGAAAAAGACTTTCTTGGAAGCGGTGTGTCTCTGCTCTCTGTCACACCACTTCCCCCTGGTTCATCAGGCCTGTCCCTTCTGTCATCCACTCGGCACCCTCTCTGCTTGTGTCTCGCTCCCTAAAGGAGAAATTTCTCCAGAGTCCTGGCAGAGCCGTGGGGACCTGACCCCACCCCACACTGAAAGGGACCCCGGAAGGGCCCCAGCCCATTCTGATGTTCTGACCGCTGCTGCTGTCCAGATGCTGCTCCTCCGACCCTCTATGGGCCCCCCCGTCTGTCCTCCCATCCCATTTCTTTCTCATAAGCCTACCGGATCACTGTGCCTCTCCTCAAGGTCTCATGAGGGACTCTGTGTTTGCACTCATGATGTGGAGAAATTAACTCTCAGAGAAGGGAAGGAGAATGGTAGGACATGTATTCCTGCCTTCTGCACATCGTCACTACCTAACCGACCGAGAGGTTCGCTAATGGTTTCAAACCAACAGGGAAATAGCATCAAAGACTCTGTGGGTGCAAATTATTCTGACCTGTTTCTTTTTGAAAGGATGAGGAAAGGATTATGAAGATGTCACTTAAAACGTTCCCGAGGGGTTACTAACTTTCTGGGTCCCACTCCCTGTGAGATGACCTTGGATCAGAAAGTATTTCCTGCCTTATTATTCTGTAAAACTAAACTCACTTTCTGTGCCCCTATATTCATGTACTTTCCCATATCCCTCAAATATAAAATTCAAATACAGAATAGAAAAGCTCAGCCGATTTCTATCCCATTGTTTTCTTTTGTTTATCTTCCTCATTCAGTTTGCAGACTGTTTCTGAGCCTCTCCCATGCGAAAGGACCAGGCAGGTCGTTACCATAGATACAGAACAAGCCAGACCCAGAGGCTGATGTTAAAGAGTCCACCATCTGAGACACCCCCCCCCGGGGGAAGCCTTCCGTGATCTCACATCTGTCCGGGACCTTCCTCTGGGCTCCCAAAGCAACACATCACACTGCTCTAAACTATAGGTTACTCCTCCAGCACGCTGCCCCCAAGGCCTTCTAGCTGTTTCTGGAAGTCATGGCTTCCTGGACCAAACTTGTATTCCCCAAGCCTAGGGAAGTAGCAGACATAAGGCAGGCGGCTCAAGAACTCTGTGATAAAGTGAATGCAAATAATAATGGACACAAAGAAATAACAACATAAATCGAAATCCATGTGTCTCATAGGAAAGGAGGTTGCTACTGGTTTTGAGGGAGCTACTTTGCTCTGAAGCAGACAGATTTTCAGCTGAACCTGAAATACCACTGGGGAGTTGGGAGGGCAGAGGGGCAGGGAGGCAGGGGCAGAGATGCAGGGAAAGAGCGCAGGAAGGAGGCTAACCTTCTAGATGAGGAACAGTATGAGCAAAACTACAGAGATCTCCAGGGTGTCAGAGGGGTGCAGGGATTACGGCAGGGGCACTAAAAATACCATCTGTGAGTAGAAAGCTGCTGTGTACGTGCTTTAGAAAGTCAGCAAGAAGTGGGCAATGATGGGGATGCCCACAGCCTTGGTTTCCAGGGTCGTTGTCCATGATGGACTTTGGAATCGGAATCACCTGCTGCCCAGCAAAAGCCATGAGAACTGGAGTGAGGGGCCCGGAAGATGACATTTCTCAAAGGGCTATTCTTAGAAAAGAAAAATTTTAAAAACTCCCTTAACCTTGGGTACTGGGAATCAATCGAGTGGAAAGAGGGCAACAGAGGACAAGAAGAACTGAGAGAATCTTGGAGAGGTGAGTTATGCATATGAGCTCTGCTGGACCACAGTGCCCAGATATTTGCTCCAACATTATTCTGGATGTTCTCTAGGAGATCATTTTTAAAATATTTATTTTTTAGTTGTAGTAAAACTCAATACTTTTATTTCATTTATTTATTTTTATGTGGTGCTGAGGATTGAATCCAAGGCCTTGCACGTGCTAGGTGAGCGCTCTACCACTGAGCCATAACCCCAGCCCCTAGGAGATTTATTTTTTTAATGAGATCTACAATTATATCAGCAGATTTTGAGGAAAACAATTTCCCTCTATAATGTGGGTGGCCCTTAGTTGAAGACCTAAATGGCAACCTCAGAGAAGTTGCCCTCTCAAACAAAGAGGGGATTCTGCCAGCAAATAATGCTTAGATTTCTTTTTTTCTTTTTTTTTTTTTTAAAGAGAGAGGAGAGAGAGAGAATTTTTTAATATTTATTTTTTAGTTTTTGGCGGACACAACATCTTTGTTTGTATGTGGTGCTGAGGATCGAACCCGGGCCGCACGCATGCCAGGCGAGCGCGCTACCGCTTGAGCCACATCCCCAGCCCAATGCTTAGATCTCATCTGCAACACTGGCTCTTCCCTGGACCTATGGCAGGTGCCCTTTGAACTCCAAATCTGAAGTCCAGCAATTCTCCCTGAGAGTCAATCTGCCAGCTTCTCCCATCAGATTCTGGACTTGCCAAGACTCCACAATTACATCAGCCAATTCCTATACCTATCCTATTAGTTCTGTTTCTCTGGAAAATCCAGATGGATGCAAACCTTTTGACCTTGAGAGATAAGGTCAATGGAATCTAATTTGGGATCTAAGAAGGCTGAATGCCACCAGCAAAGAGCCCCATGCAGATTCTCTGACACTTGACCTATAAGATAATTAAGAGATCAATCATCAACTAGGCCACAGCTGGCCCACAGTCAAGTTATCTTCCTAACAATCAACCCTTGTAACCAAAGCAGTTTTCAAGAACTAAAGCACCCCTGCCTGTGTAACAGTAAACACTTTAAAAAGACCTTTCCAGAACAGTGCAGTGCCTAAGAAAAGCAAGCTTCAGCTTTATCACAAGCCACCCATCAACCCGCCACTGTGAGACATCCCCTCACCAAAGTGCAGCTGACAGGAAAGAAATGAGTTCCATTACCAGATGAGAGTGGTGTGGAAATAACAGAATGGCTTTTATTTTGATAGATGATCTAATAAAAAGATATAAAAATGATTAGAAACAATAACATTAAATCGCCAAATACAGTCCTATTTGTTTTGTGCTATGGAGTGGGTTCTTGCCTTCAGGGGAAGGTGGGACTTTATAACTTCCAATTTTAGAAAACTGTAAAAAGAAACATGACGATGATGGTCTTTTATTGCCAGAAAACTGCTCCTAAGTCGCTGTAACTGCCCTGATGACAATCCAGAGGCCTCAACTAGACAGAGAGGATGAGCAGCCTTTTCACCACCGCCCCCCACCCCGCCCCTGCAGCAGACAGCTCAAGGATGCTTCTGAGGGAACTCTGTGCCCCAGGACGTGGGTCTGGCAAGGGACCTGGTGACCCCAGCCTGTTGGCTTGCTTAGAGTCACCCAGGGGTAAATGCAATGGTTCAGATAAGATTGCCGGCCACTCTTTCCCTATATTCACTGAAGCTAAATGCAGAATCAACAGCAGCAGAGACTCCACCCTACAGACAACCAGCATGGGGTGCAGAAGGAAGCACTATCTCACAGGTGCCCGAAGCTCTTGAGAGAAGCAGGTGCCCCTGATGAAGATGCGCTTCCTATGAAATGATCTGCTAAAATCAGCGTGGATATATGAGTCATGGCTTCATGCTCAGCTGGGTTTGGCAAGTTTCCTGCCAGGTGTTAAACACCTCCATTGCCTTCTCAAGGAGTCAGTTCCAAGCCAGTTCTAGGCAGGGCCTCCTGGCTAGGGCTTTCCCACGGAGGACTGCCCCGATCTGGTCAATGACCACAGTATCCATGAGTCAAGAGGACATGGTGACTGCCTTGTAGATTAAAAGTGTGCATGGCAGGACCAGCCACTGGGAAAGAAAGCTCACAGGAACCCGACCACTCTGTCATTCAGAAGTTCCCAAGAACGCCCTCTGTTCCTCCTCTGAGACACTTTTGCTCATGTCGTCTTATTCAGAGGTGATCAGTCCTGGAAAGGGTTCTCAGGAACCAGCAAGGATGCCCCTGGGGAGCCTGGGAGCCTCCTTCTTGCCACCTTGGGAGGCCTGGCGCTCTTCCACCTGCTCAGTTGGCTCTCCTTGGGCCCCACTCCTGCCCTCCTGCACCTCCTTAGTGACTAGGTGCTCGCGGCTCCCACAGCCCTTCCCCAGTTATGTCCCCCTGCCCAGCTTTCTCTGGCATAGAACACTCAATACCCTTTACTTTTTTTCCCATAAAATGCATTGATAAATGAGGCTTCTCTTCAGGAAAGAGAGCAGACTGGTCCAAACTGGCAGAGACGGAAGCCCACAGGGTCCAAAGGACGGGCTTGGCTTGGTAAAAGCCCCTCTTGTGCGTCACCCCCTGGCACCACCACCAGTCTCCCCTCCCTCCCCAAAACAGGGATATAGCTTCGCCTTTTCGTTTACATCTGTGTTCATTTTCAAAGATTTAGCAGAAATGATCATTTCCACAACTCTCTTGGGTTCCTGACCACATTCTGCCTTTTCCAGGAACTATCTTAAGGAGGATAGTATATTTAAGCAGCTGCAATATCACACCTAAGACAGGAAAATCACGGGTTTTCCAAGATGGCAAGGGCAGCATGTGAAATCTTCCTCCAGCGGTAGCCCCATTCCTTCAGCACTTGAACACCACACACTGTTACCCAGTGTGTCCACATCACCACAGGAGGTGACACCCAAGAACCCTCACCGGGCTGCCCTTAAAGCCAACCTAAACCCAATCATGCTCTTTCTGGGTCTGGGGGACTCCCTTTCGTTTAACATTAGCTTCAGCATAAGTAGGTGCACAGCTAGAGAGAGGAAAAGACGTCGAGACAGCAGTAACAAGGGCCAGAGGAGAAGACGGCCCCGGGGACAGGCCTCTCACGAAGAGCATCACCTCCCTCATCAGGGAGCTTCTGGTGGAGCTGGGTGTCCAGGTACCTGAAGTGTCGTAAGGGATCGTCATCCTGATGGGGACTGGCCCCCAGGGCTATTGTGCTCCCCTGTTGTCTGACTCCTGAACCCCTGTCGATAACCAAGAACCAGGAGGCAGGAGAGGAAGCTCTGCTCAGAGCCTTGCCCTGTGCCCCATGTGACCACTGCTAGTAAAGACCATGAGGAACAGAGCCCGGAGCATCCATGATGATGCTGGTCCCACAAAGACCAAGAACGGTGGGACGGCTTCCCACCCCACTTCTTCTCATTCCTTTTCCTACTGGCCTTTTGCTTCTGTAACTCTGTTATCATCACCAGGAAAATGTGAAGGCCAGCAAGGACACTGTCACACTGGCAGGCAACAGTTCCAACCGCTGAAAAATAAATACTGTGCTTACCTTTTCTTTCTTCCATTTATCTTGATTCTACTAACAGATATGATCTCTCCTTCGGATCAAAGCAAGATCTACTATTGCACAAATGTCCTGCAACTGCTTTGTAAATCACATGGAGATTTATTCATCTGTATGTTGCATACTAATACATAGTTGGAGCCAGAAATACAGAAGGCTCCTTCAGTGAATGCTCTTGGTCTTTCCTCTCGGGTTGCTTTACCCACCACCCTCTATGTCAACGTAGATTTTCAAGCTACCGGATGTCCCCTTACCTCTGATGGCTTCGTGGTACATTTTCCTTTTCCTGAACACTCCAAGTCATTTGCCTGGCTGTCTCCCGGCACACAGGTGCTGGTCTTCACCACCAGAGTTAAGCGCAGAGCCACAATAGATTTAGTAACAGAATCATTCACAAAACCTAAAAGAAAATGGGATAATAGGGAACATAAAGCTTTACCCATGGTTTATCTGTAAGACTATGAATTTAGTTTAAGCAGCATTCAAGTCTGATGAATAAAACACATTCAAGCAAAGGAATAAAGCACATGGCCACTGTCCATTCAGGCCGCAGATCGTGCATGACCACTTGGGCCAAGGGAAAGGAGCAGGGGTGGCTCAGCCATCATCTGACACCCTTGCTCTGCTCCTGCCCTTTGTCTCTCAATCCCAACTCTGTGCTCCATCTTAGAATTTTTTCTCTACTTTTGAACCGGGTCTTTTGCCAGGGAGCAACCCACCCCTTCCTTCTGTCACATTGAATGGTCACAAATGTGGGAAATCCCCAAAGGCCCCAACCTGTATCAGTTTGCCTGAGCAGCACTCAGTCCCCTCCCAGGTGGGCGTGCAATGCAGGTACACATTCTATACTGGGCTTATTCATGCAATATTTAACTTGACCACCAATCTGACCTCACTATCAATTTTATGCATCCAATAAAATACATGATTTGGGCCATCTAATAAAACAGGGCTACTCAAAGTGGGATACTGACTGCAATATCATTGATATGGCATATTTACCACTGAATAATGCATCCATTCATATGTAGTAGGTAGCAATATATATGTAATAAGTTGACAAAGAAATATACTCTGTAACTGGAATGGAGATATAAATGCTGTATTTATTGCATCAATGATTAAATTATTTCAGTAAGCAAACATCTTTTCCTAATTAGAATATTCATTTATATCTGATTTTTTACTTCAAAACAAAATAAAACTCATGAATTTGACAAGATACTCAATACCCCATAATCAATGATGTTCAAGAATAAGATCAACTCCAAGAGCCTCAATACTATGAAGCTATGCCCATAGGTATTTTTATGCCAAAAGATTTTTAGTACCAAGATGGCATCAAAAATAAGTGGGGAAAACAGGAGAGAAAATAATTTTTAGGCCAACTGAAATGAATTCCATTACCAGGTTAAAAAAAAAAACTGCATTTGAATCCCTACCTCACACCACACATTAAAAATAAATCTAGATAGCTTAAAGAGCTAAACATGAAGCAAAAAAATTTAAAACTCCAAGTGGAAAACATAGAAAGCTATTTCACTGATCTTGGGGTAGGATATTCCTTAAATAAGATACAAAATAATAACCCATAAAAATAAATCAATCAATTTAGCTTTCTGTGAATTTAAATTGTATATAAATAGCCATAAATAAATGTGGTAGACTAGACACCGGCTTAGAAATAAAATTTACAATGCATAAAGCCAGCAAATGATTAACTGCCAAAATATACAAGGAATTCTTTTGCCACTTGCTTTTTGAAACATTATTTGTATTTACGTAAATATTAAAACCTACATAGCAGTGATAAGTGCTTACTGCTATGTCAACATAACATACATACACAGTAAAAGTATATAAGATGTACGGAAAGAAACAAACCAACATCAAAAGAAGGAGAGAGGGAAACAGGGTGGGAAAGGAGGGCACCTCTGACTGTATAGATACTATTTCTCTATTAATAATATATAAAGAAAACACACAAAATGTATATTAAATCTTGTGTATAAAGTAGCCCTGTATCCATTTCTATAGTTTCATGTATATCTAAAATATTATTTAACTAAATTTTTTAATATTATTTATTATAATTAGGCATCCCAACTGCAAACAGGATTTGATGGGCTAGAAAAATAGTATCCCAACACCTAGGATACACAGTCCCCAGATGATTTTGTGGTTACCTTCTCTATCCTTTTTGAGCTCTTTCCCCCTCACTGCATCAAGGTCCTTATGTGAGGAATCTCATTTGTTCATTAAGTACATTGCATTAAAATAATGATAACAAACTGAATAAGAAATAAGACCCATGTTAAGTCGCCTTGTTTGCATGCAAGTAGCATCATCTCATTAACTGGTGGTCACTTCAGAACATGTTGCTTCTGTTAACAAGAAATTAACAACTTTCCAAATAGTTCCAATGTCCTCAGCTTAGAAATCCTTGGGTGCTGTATATTCCCAAAGGTCATTATCATAGATTTATTCAGTAGTGCATGACACATTAGGGTTCACTTTTCATATTTTAAATGTGAAGAAATCCCTTGAATTGAGGGATGAAGGGAACCCATGCTCTCTGGGGTCTTTGGTTTGGGATTCTGCTATGTGGGTTCCTAGAGATCCCTTCAGCACCAGTGGGTCAGCAGGAATGGGGAAGAAGTCCTCTAGTTCCCAGAACTGCTCCCTGCAGCTATGGGAAGTTAGTCTCTGGGTTCCACCTCCTTGTTTCCTGAGCATTCAGTCAGGCCTTCTCTAAGCGAAGCCAGTTCCTCAGATGCCATACAGAGTCAGGAAGACGAGTTTCCCCTTCCCAAAGACAGACTGAGAGACCACTGATGGAGAAAAGAAGGCCTAGCAAAGATGTCATCTCATGGGCACCAAGCAGAGGGACATACGGGAGCAGTAGACAGGAGACCAGAGGATAGGGATAAAGCCCCAAATGGAACAAACCAGAAGACTAAACCCTGGTGAAGGGAGCCCGCCAAGGAGAAGCCCAAGGAGCTCAATGAGGACCTGACCTGTCCACCTGTCCACACTGGCTGTCAGCCCCGTGCAGGTGGGTTCCTAGGCAGCCCAGGTCCTCCAGGAAAACCACCTGTGAAAGGCCACCAGTTTCCTCCCTGCTTCAATCTGTACGGTGTGTATTCTAATGTCTCCTATGAACCATGTGCTAGTTGAGAAAATAGAAAATTACCCAAGACAAACAACTCTATTTTTAGGCTTATCTTGGGTCCCCAGGACCCCTCAACTCCCATCACTGGGGCTTTGGGACAAGACATTTACCCTGACTCTCCTTGGGCTGAAGGAAGAAGATACAGCTGTGCCTTTAACTAGCCTTGAACTTACGGGAACAACGGGATTAGTAACACCTTGATTATCTAAGAGGGAGGCTTCTGCTTTCCCCACAAAAGGTGCTTAAGACGACATGTTAAAAAGGATTTGGGAAAGATTTTAAACAAGTCATGCCCCTCTGAGCCCACATTTTCTCACACATTAAATAGGGATAATAACCCTAAATGTGGAGGTGGCTATGGCATTCTTTGCCAAACTGGGACTCTTTCCCAAACTATAAGGAGTGTGCTTTATAATTACACAAGCATAAAGTAAAAGCAGTAAGACTGTCCCAGGCAGAGGGACAATATGGTCCCCTACGCCCAGTGTCCTGGGGAGCAGGAGCTTTCTTCCTGGGATCTCCTGTTGAAACCTGTATTGTAAACTGGCTTTGGGAAGGAAGGAAATGGAAGTCTACACAAAAGGTCCTCTTCTGAGAGCTTTCTATTTCCCTTATAACGTCTGCACCGTGTACAAACACTCACCCAACTCGGTAACCATCTCACGATTCCTCTGCTGCCTGGGATACTCCTTCCCCAGTCTCATAGCCACTGAGATCCAGCTCAGAGCACACCTTATTCCTGAGTTTTCCTCAGTGTTGCCGCGCACTCTGAGCCATCCCGTGTCCATCCATGCTCAGGACTATGATGTCACATACCAGTCCCTCAGTACCTTCCATCTTGGTGGTTTCTTATTGTGCCACCTACACTGAAGCTTCCTCAATGGCAAAGGACAAGTCTTACAGACACAGGGAGCAGGAAGTTGAGACACAGGTACATGTAAGACAGCTGCCAAAGAGAAGTTTCCAGAATGTCTATCACCCAATATGTCCACTTTGAAGAACAGCAGTCATTTGAATGCACACATTCCAGTTTCCCAGCTAAAGATAGTAGAGAAATGGAGCCTGGTAGAAGGTCAGGATGCTACCAAGGATCCTACTCCAAATGACATTTTTACACATAAAATAATAGAGATAAAAACAGATATCAGAGATTATAAAAGTGTTTTTCATAACTTTGCATTGTTATCTGGCTTCACATTAAATTATCTTAAAAATTTATATCATCTATTCACTAAGCATTTAGACCACATTGTGCCCTATCATCATGTAAAAACGTCTTCCTTCCAAAGGTGATAATTTTAAAAATTCTATTCAACTATTCAATTTACTTAAGCTGGTAATAATTGGCAATAATTCAAACGAGTGCATAGTTTAAAATATACAAGGTGTAGTTTTCTAGGTAATTTGTTTCATTTCCTTAATAAACTTTTACTGAGCTCCCTTCTATACATAAGGCACCACAGCAGACACAAAGATGAGTCACGACCACTAAGGGTTTCAGCCACTCCAACTTCAGTCAAAAGTAGTGTTTTTAAATAGTGTGGTGAAACTAGTGCCTTCAAAAATTTGCAGGGGCTTTTTTGAAGCACATGTTCCCAGATTCCAGCCCTCATGACTCAGAATCAGGGGTGTAGGAAGCGTCCCGGGCAGTCACGTTTTGGAAAAATATTCCCTAAGTAATTCTGATGTCTGCTTTCAGTTAAGAACCATGGGTCTGGTAGAAAACCTGACCTAAGTCATGTAAGTACGACTATTATTAAGGCAACAACCACCTTGAACCAGAAGTATCCATATGAGCCTCTGAAAGTACATCTTATCCTTTCCATGTTTGAAATCCAGTGACTCTGGTATTTAGACAATGTTTATATTCTCCAGCTCATGTAAGTGTCTGAAGTTCTTGGATACAACTCTGAAAAAGATGTCTATGTTAACTGTATTTATTTAATAAAACCCTGAGTGTTTGGGTCTTAAAATTCCCTATTAAACAATTCATGAAATTTCGTCTCTCCTGATTAAATATAGGGACCACGTAATGCATTCTAGAAGGTAAGGTGAGCTACCAGCCCCACACTCTGGCTGCCTGAGGATCAAGCTGCCTGTTGGAGGTTGGACTGATGCCCATGGACATCATCTTTCACCTATTAAAAAACCATCTTCTTGAATAAAGGACTTTCCTTGCCATCCTTATTTATGAACTCTTTTGGTGGGATGAAGGAAGGAAGAAGCTTCCTCAGGTTTTAAATTTATGATGAGGGCAATTCTTTAACCCATGAAATCCCCCAAATTTTTGATTCTGCAAACTTCATAATTATTTCAAAGTTTCCATAAGTGGTATATTTATTGCTCAATTTAAGTTTTTATAGGGGTTCCATATCTGGGATGATGGGACAAAATAGGTTAAATAAAGCTTTGCAATTCCTGTTTTCTAAAAAAAAAATCCATATTCTTCTCAAACTACTTTGCAGCATCATGTCACCATCACCAGGTAATTCCCAATTGTTCCTTAAAGCCTCGAAACTGAGTCAGTAGGACAAGCCCATTATTTTCAGCAAGGTATTTTTCACATGATGAGGGCAATGTCTGGGGGCCCCTCCCAGCTAAGTGTTAATTTCAGTGATCATTTCATCTGCCTTTGATGGCATCTAGGGGGAAATGTGGGGTTTCTTCATAAGGAAAAGGAACACGGTCAAATTTCACTTTCATCCAACAGCTGCAGGTCAGAGCAAAGTGCCCTAAGGAAATTCCACGTGCCAAGAGTGGGAACTGTGCCCCTTTGAAGGGCAGCAGGAAGAATCTGACATAAAATAGAATTCATTCAAAAGAAGGGAGTTCTAGGGGCTTTATAAGTGATGGTTCCAGCATTGTTGAAAAGCCAGTGTGATTTCTTTGACATCCCTCCCAAAACCAATGAACACTTCTAACACACTTATTAGAAACATGGGGCACTGTGTTTTCCCCCCTTAATGGTATGAAATCGAGGTATGTTGCACGAGTCCTGAACAGAAAGGCTTGACATCACATTCAGAGTTGAAGGCCCACAGCCAGAGAAACACGGGCACCAAGGGGCCAGGATGATGCTGTGGATTCCAGAGCTGCTTCAGAACAGGATCTGCCAACACCTGCATTTTCTGCGTCTTTTCAATGACTAAAGAACTGGTGCTGCATGGGCAATGGTGAAGTCACTTCAACTAAAGCCCAGTTTAAATTAAAAGCAAGAAAGAGAAAGAGAAGATTTTATAAAAGAAAGAAGGAAGGAGGGAGAAGAACTGGGTAGAGAAAAAGTAAAAGGAAATCAAGTCCTCAGATCCATACTGAGTGAGATGAAAGAGGGAGAAATGCTAATCAGGAGAACAAGTAAAGTAAAAATGGAGAAAGAAAAAAACATAGGCTATCTGTCAAAAATACCAGGAACTCATTCATACCTTTTGTTACAAAATTTGACATTGAGTCCTTTGAACACTATCATGAATAAACTAAGTCATAATCATATAGAGTCCGAAGGGTGTGATCCTGATTATGAGACTGAAAGACCAAGTCACTCTAAATGGACAGAGCCTGCATTCCAACCCTAAATTCTGCCCTGTGTCCTGGGTGAGGGCAGGGACAGTGGCCTGGTGGAGGGGACAGCAGCATAGGGTGGAGGGAGATTTGCATTCATTCACGCAAAATTGAGCAGATGTTTGTGGCGCGCCCATGGGAAAAAGCATTTAGGGTCAGTGAAGAAAGCCGAGGGGGTCAGTGAGTCAGATGGACCCCAAAGACCAGCACCCTGGACGAGGTTAGAGAAGCAGATGGAGCCAGATCACAGGGGCCTCGTGAAGCTCAGCAGAGCTCATTCCATGGCAAGCACAATGGGAATCCACTGAGGAGTTTGAGGCAGGGAATAACTCATGACTTGTGTTCTTTCAAAGATCTCACTTCAGAGGAAGATGCAAGATTTTCATGTAGTCTAGATGTAGATATGAGGGAAAGTAAGGAATCCTATATCATTTAAACAACCTCGGGGATAGTTGCAGAGGGCAAGCGGATCAAGATTTCCACTGTGAACATCTGACATTTGAAATGGCTGTGAGACCCTCAAATGGAGCAGTCGGAGTGGTAGCTGGGCACAGGGCCCTGGTAATTAGAAACATGTTCATCTGAATATGGGTGGGATTAAAATAACTGGAACAGGAAAAGTGCACATAGGAAAGGAGGAAAGAAAGAACCGGGCCCAGAACCAAACTTTAGTCTAAAGCCCAATATTCACAATTTAAACTCAGTTTCCCACAGATATCAGACCATCACCATACTAGAGAAATGAACTAAAACAAACAGCTATGTGATTTTTCCATAATGAAGTTGGTAAGAAAAGACAACATTTTTACCTTACAAAGAAAAGAAAAAAAATAGATAGGTAGATAGATAGATAGACACATAAACTACATGTTAGAACTTTGATAACATTAGCACTAAAGAGGGGGACTTGCTCCATAAAAAAGAAAATTGTCTCAAGGACTCTACAGAGTTCAACTCAGCATTTAGAAGGTGGGAAAGAAAGAGAAAAGGGAGGGTGGGAGGGACTGGAGAGACACGTCTCCATTTGCGACAAAACTGAGTGATTTCCCTAAGGACTTTTAAAACTGTAATGAGAGAAAACTTTCTGCAAAGATTACCCAGGGATCTGTTAACACCTTCAAGTAGCTAGTTATGGCGACAAATAAAAACTTGGGCTTCCTTCTCTCTCCCCATTTCCCCTCCCCTACTTTCCTACTCATCCACACAAATATGCATGATCTGCTCTTACCCACAACTCCAAGGGGTGTTCATTAACACAGTAACAAAATGTTCCGCAATCATTACAATCCTTTTAAAACAGTGACTTTGCCAAACCCACCTCCCTCTGTGCAAATGAGAAGCCAATGGAAGAGGGTCCAGTCATCGTCTTTGGAATCCAGTGGTCAAGCATCAATTAAAGCACACAGGACTGGCTGCAGGCCATTAGCTGCTTATTCTACTGCTTATCTTCTTTAATATTAATGCTAAAGAGTCTTAAATGGACTTTGTAGTTAACACCTCATTGGGATTAATAGCAAATGGGATTTGCACATCTCACTTCAGTCGTTTGGCTAATGACCATTTTCTTTCCTGTTAAAGGGAAAGCATACATGGAAAATAAAAATTCCAACCCTAAATTCTTGAGCAGTGGGCTCTGGAAACAGACCAGGCCAAGTTTTCCTATTAAGACATAGACCTATTACCTATAAAAATGGCTTGCAGTCCAGGGAAGTCCCATGACTGGCACCAGATAGGCCAGAAGGCTTTCAAATATTACAGATTTCAGCTCCAGCTGAAGACCAGGGCTTTTGCTTTAACCTGGGCTTCCAGAAGGCAAACACTGTGACCCCCACTTCTTGTTCCACAGAAGCAGGGTGAACCAGCGCACCTGAGCCAATTCCTCAAGAAGGTAGGGTGAGGGTTAGCACAAAGCCTGATAAGCCGGGCAGAACACCCCTGGATTTAGGACCCAATACTTGGGGCCTGGGAAGCAAACCCTGAGAAATAAATTGTGTTTTGACAATGTCATATCAGGGGCAAAAGAGTCCTGGAGCAAATTTGAGCTAAGACCAAGCATCGGGCAGCATGCTAATAAAACGAGGCTTACTGGCTCCCCTCAGCCACAGGAACTCAGCTGCCCTCTGACCACAATTATGCAGAGCACTGTCCAGACCAGGAGGTGAAGATGCCAAGACACTATGCACAGATACAAGTAAACCTTGTTCACTGGAGAACCAGCATGGCCCCACCACTACCCAGGACATCGTGAGGATCTTTTTGCCTTTAAGAAACCAAGGTTGTTGTTTTTTGTTTTTTTTTCCATCTAAAAGATGGGGATGATAGTAGTGGCTGCTTGCTTACTTGCAAGCTTTGAAGCTTAAAGGGAGTAAATTGCTTTTTTGGCAATTTTTCCCATATAGGATCTCTTGAGTAAGGTATAGCCAAAAATGCTTTCTGAATTAGGAGACAGAGGGGCACATAACAGCAAACATTTTTACCTTTGTCAGTCATTTAAATCATCAGGTAGATTACATTTAGCCAATGACTATGGAAATTAAAATTAAGTAATATTATTCGCTTTAAAGAATAAGAGTTTAAGGATAATGTAAAGAATTTCTAGAAAAAAAAATTCAATTGACTCGCTATCACTCAAAGATAGATTGAGTTATTCTCAACAAATGTTGCTGTCAAATACTGTGATCTTAACAACTACCTTCCTTGGTAGCAAATTGTCAGCCTCTCCACAGCTGGCTGTCTATTCGTACTGCAGAGAAAACTCTGAAGATTCAATATCAAAAGATAGGCTTAAAAATTAACAAAAAATGTAGATGGAGAGTCTGATACTGGCGTTCCGCACATCTCCCAAGGAAAGCCCTGTTCCCACGCAGAGGGTCACCTGCCCACAGGCTGCATTTGAGCTGTTTCTTTTCAGGAAGGTCTTCACCGTACCTCACTCCTTTGGCCATTTATACAAGACTGAATTGCTCGTCCTAAGTCAGACCCAAGAACTGTGAGAGTGATGGCCAGCTGCCAATTAGACTGATGGCCTCCATTCTCCCACATTCCTTAAGAACGGGATTAGGGTTTCTGCTAGGGAATGAGCCATGCAGCTGGAGATTAAGCTCCTCCTCAAGGACTCAGGGCAGTGATGGTGGAGGAGGACCGAGCTTGTGTCCCCTGCCCTTCCCCTTTCCTACTGATGATGTCCAAAGTGACAGTTTGACTGCAGAGATGGAACCTATATGTCCTAGACCCATCACTTCCAGACTGTTCCATGAGGGAGAAATTAATCTGTAACTTGTTTAACTCGAGCTACCTTTATTGCAACAGCTTAGCCTGTACCAGAACCAATACAAGCCAGCAAAGAAACCATATGGAACCCTCCCTCCTGTGCCATCCCACCACGTCAGCCACCCAATGCAGAAAGAATCATCTTTCAACCACAATCTCATGTCACAGTCACAAGATGCTAACTCCATTATGCCCACTCCTTGCTCTTCCTTAGCATTTTCAAAGCAGGGCTGACCGCCATAGTGGCTCACCATTTATTGGACAGGGAATGGAGCATGCAGCCTGGATTCCTTTTTTCTGAAATAGAGATAATAACACCCCCTATTTCTCGGACTGATGAAAAGTCTTCTGTGGTAAAGAAGTGCAGGCACCCCCAACGCCGTCAACATAAGCACCCTCACCATTGCCCCACCAGCAGCTGCAGCAGCAACAAATACCCATTCTAGATGAGCTCTGCAACAGCACAAGGTGAGATCAACACAAGAGAAAACCAGGCAACCCAGAGACACGGCACACACAGATACAAGGCTGCCACGGCACAGCTTGGCAGACCATCCCACAGAAGAGTATGTTTTTAATAAGTAGAAGTTCACCCTAAAATAATGATACACGTACCAATCACATAGCCAGCTGCTGCCATTACCAAGCATTGTGTGCATGTGCCACACCTGACACCACGGCAGTGCAGTAGGTCTGTCTACACAGCATCACCCCAAACACCAGGTGATGGGAAGTTTCCGGCTCCATCACCACCTCACGGACCACCACTGTGTTTGCTGCCCACTGTTTACCAAAACATCACAATGTGACGTGTGACTGTGATTATAGCAATCTATAAGACTCAAACACATGTTAAAATAAACATATATGTATTTGGACACACATTGGAATATATAATGCAAATCCAATAAATACATAAGCATGTGTATATATTTAAAAATGAGACCTGTGCTCTCCTGAAAGACCATCACCAGCTGTTAGCCTTCAAGCAACAGAAGTTCATTTCTCTGTGAAGTCCAAGGCACTGTCAAAGCTGCTGTCTGGTGAGGGCCCACCCTGCCTGGTTCACAATGGCCATCTCCTTGCAGAGGGGCAAAAGGGGGATGGGAGCCTGCTAATCCAATTCATGGAGTTTCCACCCTTGTGAACTTATCACCCCAAAATTCCCTCCTAATTAACCTGATTGAGAGAGACTTCAGGCTACTGCGGATCCTAAAGGGAGCTTAGGATTGTGTAAATCTGAGGAAAAATCTCTGGAAGTGTGTCCCCCCCAAAAAAAGCATGCCACATGCTAGCAAGAAGGTCACTCCAGAGGCCCCTATGCAACTCTCTCAAACCGGACCTTTGAAATGGAATTATTTTTAAATGATAGCTACTATTTAAAATTATTGCTGGAATTTAAAAATAATATCCAAATCAAAGTATCTCTTACAATCATAATGGGAAGAAAATGGCTTTGACTCTCTGCCACTTTGAATAATTCATATCTAGGCTATTTCAAAAGCCTACACTAAGCCTTACTTAAAGTTGTAAAAAAAAATGTGAAAAAACACCCATAGAACTTAAGAGTTTTTTTTTTAAGTATAACAAGCAACTAATACAAGAAAGACTGATAGTTTAATGAGCATAAAGGTATAAAATATTTTAATTATAAAATCCCTTTTTGAAGAACAATTGACATTAGACCTCTTAACTATCTCCATGTGCCTATTTCTGACATTAAATAACCTCCATTTAGCAAAAATGTTTCCTCACCGCATCATAATTGGATACTTTTTTAATGCTATTTCCTGAAAGCTCATTGGTAGAACATGAAGAATAATTTGCATTTTCTTTTGAAATTTTTTTGGCTCACACAGAATGTGCAATTACAATTCTTTGTTTATTTAATCTCTTTTTCAATGTATATTTGATCACCCTTTCACAATCAGTTAGAATTATATCACTTAATCTTCCATTAGTGTAGTTTCAACTCACCAAATACTAGAAAATCAATTGCTAAATTACTGTAGTGCTCATATATAATTGCCCACCATGTCCAGTCATTAATATCCAATGAATGCCTCCTGATTAATGGCATTACTATGAATGCCAAAATAATTCATCACATCTCTGTGCTGACATGAGGGGAACAGGAGATTATAAATGCACACCCAATGGGGCTGCAGATGACCTCATAAACCTAAGGGAGCCAGGGAACCAGGCCTTCAGATGAGCTCACATGAAAAGGTGCTGCTTGCCATGTTTATCTTCCTGGCTCTTGCCAGCGCTGTGAACATGATCTTTCCATTGTCTTTGTTCCATTAGAAGCTCTTTGCTCTGCTTCAATTCAAAAGTCCAAGTTCAGATGGTCACCCACATGGTGTCCGGTAACTTCAAGGTCACAGGAAAGAAATTACCTGAATTTACAAATGTTTGGTGAGATTTCTAATTTAAGACGCACTGCCTTCTTGAATTATGCATCACAACTTTATTTTTCAGGGCATGAATTTACTGCACTAAAAATAGAACTAACCAGTGTCCTGCAACAAAGTCCCAGTGGCGCCATGATATCAGAGGGGAAAAAGATGCAGAGGTCTGGGGAGGTCAAGCCTGATTCAGCCTGGGTTATTTCTAGTTCCCATTAGTATTCTCATTCCAAGAGCTGCTCACCCTCAGCCTCAGGCTTGAAGACCTCCCAGGCAGCCTTCCCTATCTGATCCACCTGCTGGAGCCCCAGAAAGGTCTCTGCCACTCAGCCCCCCTCCCACCTGGCTCACAAATGCTAGAATTGCCCACAGAGTTCATTGAATAAACTGTTACTTAGGCACCAAGACACACACGGATGTACCAACTCCCCCGAAAGCCTGTGGCCTTGTCCAGAAGCTCTTGACTTGGGAATGACTTCCTTCTTACAAGTCTGACATCTAACTCAGCCTACTCCTTAGCATGTCTCCTCTGCTTTCCTGCTTACTCTCTGAGCTGCGCCCTCATGGCTCTTCTGACGGTAGGTGCTCTCTCAGATGCAGGGCCTTTGCACACACAGGTCCAACTTTCTGTCTGGAAGGGTTTTCCCATTGCCTAGTTGATGACTCAGCCTGACCCTCTTTCTTCAAGGTTGACCCCCACACACCTCCAAAAGTCACATCAAATTTTTGTCATCAATTCCAGTCATTGTACAGTGCGGTGATCATAATTATGATTTTCTATTTACTCGTGTAATTAATTATTTCATTAATATTTGTTGTCCCACTAAAATGCAAGATGCCCCAGGACAAAGATCTTTGACTTCTTCTAGTGCCAAGATGGTGCCTGGCTCACAGTCAAGGCTTGAAAAGCATCTTGGAGAAGGAGGGAGGAAGACGTGAAAACATGTACACGGGAGTGCAGGTAAAAGTGCCAACCACAAATGTGAGGACAGGAGAGCGACGCACGGAAAGAAAGCTGGTAGCAATGAGAACAGACCAGCAAACGGCTTCAGTGGAGGCAGAAATCACGAACCATTCCCACCACAGAGCAGCTTAGCCCCAGCCAGGGGACACCTGGACGCAGAGCCCCAGACCAATTTAGGCGGAAAGTGTCACTCCAGACTGTGCCCTGCTGCAGACCACACCATCAGCACCAACCCTGCATGGACGGCTTACCAAGAAAGAATGCGTTACCGATTGTCCCTGCTCCCAGCTGACTCTCTCTCGAAATTAAATTCTTTAATTTAATGTGACCATCAGCTCATTGGGCTGAAAAGGGTTTCCCTTATCTGCCCAGAACAGATTTTATTTATGTTTCAGTCTTTACAAAAGTCTTGGGACCTCTATCTGATCATTGATTCTTTCTGTAATGGTCAATTCGGCAAATTAAAAATTCTATCCTCTCCTTACAGCCTTTATAGTCCAAATCCCCCCACCGACTTTGAAGAGGTTGCGTTCACTGCTGGAATACCCAACAGGACTCACAGAATGTAAGGTGGGGGCCCCAAAACAAAATGAAACACAATTGAACCTTGATTCACATTCTAAAGGAAGAAAAAATATATCAAATATATCAAGTGGATCTCATTATTTTCTGGGTTCTATTTCTAATGCTAATTCTAATTCTAATGTTTGGTAAAGGCCTCCTGTTACCAGAGGAGGCAAGACCAGGCTCCTGGGGTGGGAAAAAGGCTTTAGAATCAGGCTTTTTTGTAGAAGGCAACCACACATTAGTATTCTAAAGGAAAGACTTTAAAATAAAACTAAATCATTAATAGTCAATTAATTTGTTAACTGGCTGATTGGTTTGTATTCATGAACAATAGCTATTTATATTATATTTACCACAAAAAGACTGGCATTATTTCCAATTTCAAAACTTTTTTTTCCAGATCAATTGCCCTCTCTTACACACCTCTAGTGACCTACACAGTCACACATGCTCTACCTATATAAATCTTTTGAATCGTGGGTGTGTACATGCCCATGCCCCTAGGTATCCAAGGGATCTGTACATGGAAGTACATCCCTGCCACTCCACATATTTGCAGGAACATGTACCTTTGCATAAGTATACACACATATGGCACACCTGTGCACATGGGTATCTATATATGGTGGACAGATGGACATAAGCAAGTGCATCTATGTATCTCAACCAAGTATTTGGTAAAATAAGGTCTGAGACACAAGTCAAAGCCAGATGTTCCAGAGTGCTATCATTTTCTCACAGAAGACCCCTCTATTAAAGTTGGCTGTGAACTGAAACCAAATCAGTCAACTGCACACAAGTCTCACCCACCACCTCTGCTTGCAGCTTTGGGTTGTTTTCCATGAGGCAACTCTGAATTGAGCTTCCACATTCAGAAAAATAATCCCTGTTACCTACCAGTAATCCAAGGGATTTCTTCATTCGGTCAATATTTACTGGGTTCTAGGATGAACCAGGCATTGCGTTAGATGTTTGTGCAGCAACAGTAAACAAAACACAAAGTTCCCTGCCTCTGTGGGGCTTACCTGCCAGCAGGAGAGACGGACAACAGATACAGAGATTACACTCTCTATTCGGAAGTGGTAAGTTCTATGGGTGCAGAAAGAACGGGGTCTGGGGCGAGGTGTGCTAGGAGCATCCATGAAGAGAGAAGGAGTTGGACAAGAGGGTGCTCAGACCAACAGGGAGACAAGTATGCAAGGTTAGGAAGCAGATAAGGGGGAGGGTGCCTGGAAAGTTCTAGAAGGGGAGGGAGTAAGAGGCAAAGAGTAGGAGACAAGGTCAGAGAATAAAGGGGCAGACATGCCAGGCTTGTTGGCCTCCGTCTTGGCCCACTCTGAGGGAGACGGGAGCCACTGCAGGACCTGTAAGCAGAGGCAGGACATGCTACAGCCCTCCCCAAATGTGGCCCAGCTGGGGGCCAGAGGTAGGAGCAGGGAGGCCAGGCAGGAGGAGCTCGAACAGCCCCCAGGAGAGAGGTCCGGGGGGCGGGGGGGGGGGGGGGGAGGCTAGTACAGAGCAGGTGGGACATGTTGAAGTTTGCTCCCAAGCGATTTCCCCATAAATGGTTGTGGGAAGTGAAGAAGAGTCAAGGATGATTCTAAGGCCCAGCCCAGCCAACCAGAGGATGAACCTGCCTCCTCAGAAAGGGAAGCCACACTCTGGGTTATGGCCACTTAAGACACGTCTGACCCTGAGGCCTCAAACCCTGGGACTCCCTCTCTGACTTGCCTTCCCCTCCCAGCCCTCACACCACTCCCCTTGACCTCCATCTTCCCTCCTCCGGGGCTGGCTTGCTCCCTCCTCCCATGCTCTGTGCTACACAGGGCCCTGCCCAATTCCCTTCTCTTTTCCCCCTCCCTTCCCAGGAGTGCCAGGTCTGGCCTCCGGGCTGGAGACTCCCCAGGCTCCATTTCCAGGCCCTGGCCGCCCTCCTTGAATTGAGACTCAGCATTTCCAACTTCCTGCTGAGTCTGGAAGACACATCCAGCCTGAACCCCACAGGAAGACCCTTCCTTTCTAACTCAGTAACGTTCCCGTTAATAAGACCCACACACCCACTTGAAACTACGGCAAGTCTCTGGTGATTCTGTCTTCTCTCTCCCCGTGCCTCCCCCTCACGCAGCATAACCAGAGAGTCTGCCTCCACGGCCTGCCTGGCACCCACTGCCCTGATCTCTGCTCCCCTCCCACCCGATCTGAACGTTTTTTCACCATCGAAATCTACTTCGCAACACTCACCGTGCGATACCACAGCTACTATGACCACCTGCTCCTCCACCCCTGCTGAAAACCCTGGATCTCCACTGCCTACAAGCCAACAAGAACCCCTCCACACAGCATGCACCCCAATGTGCCCAGCCAAACCATGCTATTATTTGCAAATATCCTGTGCTTCTCCCTTCTACCTTGTTGCTCCCCACTCACGAATGCCTTCATCTCTCATCCTACTTTGTGGGCTGAGGCCAACCAAGTTCAAGACATTCCTCAGGTCTAAAGCCTTGACACCTGATCATTCATCCCTTCACAATCCATGTCGTCCTGGAATCGACTGTATAATTCATGCAATATTTAACATGCACTCTCTTCTCTTTTACCTCCTCATGTGCAGCGTCACTCAAAATCACTGACACCTGGCACAGAACAAGAGCATATAACGACACTACTTGTTACATGGACATTTAAAATCATCCCCTTACTTCAGCTATGGGGGAAAGAGCTCGCTTGTGCCGTCAGTTCCCAGTCAAGTTCTTTGTAGTGGCAAATCCAGGTCATGGATACAACAGAGAGAAGAACGAACAACGAAGAAGCTCCACTGACGTATGAGCCGAAAGGGGAGGAAAGGAAGAGAAAGCTTCCAAGGCTGGGTGCTGGGCGGGTACTCTGGGGAGCAGACATGGAGAGTGGGAGAGAGGATTTTAAACAGCAGGTGCCAATCCTGCTGCACATAGGAGTGTACTTTTCCCACTCCTACTCACATTTCCCCAAACAGATGAGGGAAGATTTAGTGTGCTTCCATTCACGTTTGGGCTACGACTACGTTTATCTGAATGTGCCTTGATCAACGAGACCGGGTCATGTGGCCACAAGGTTCATCTGGGTTATAAAATGAGTGCATCCTGTGTGCCGGAGGCACACACAGTCTCTCAAAGCCAGAGACCGGCGTCTTTGTATCTGATACTTCTTTGTATCTCCAATCCTGAGATCAGTGTCCTACGCAGAGAAATTAGTCAACAGTTGGTGCTAAGCAGGGTGGTAAAGAGACGAGCAGACGATGCGGACCCTGTGCTTTATCAGGGTAATGTGCCAGAGGCTGCCACTCAGTAGTAGTGAGGTAGCCCAGCAGCATTTCTCATTCGTCTACCCAGCAAATGTAACTTTCGTAGGTCAAATTCACAATTACAGCATTCAAAGAGCAACGGCTTGCTAAGGAAGCATGTGAAAACCAAAAATACCGTGGCATTCAGAATCCAAATGTCAGGGAGAGCACTGTCGATGACGGAGCAAGGCAGTCTTTTTGAAATTCATCCTAATTATTTATATTCCTCACTGGAAACTAGACCCCCCTCCCCTGCTGACACCCCCTACTTTGGACCATTTACTTGCTGCTCTGAGTAGCCCACTCAAGACCTTTGCCAAAAACAATCACAGCTCCCATTTTGTGAGGATAAAAGCTAAATGTTCCTCTCTCAAGCCTCCGTGATAGGTTTTCCAAATTTTAGTCTTTTCTGGAACACCCTTTGCCCTATTCTCACGGAATCATTCCAGCCTCATAGAAAGCCCATGATAAAGGGAACTGAAATATCTGCCTTCAGGATGGTGCGCTGGGAAAGCCAAAGAAGGGCAGAGGAGGTGGAACTGACATTTCAGCTGAAACACAAAGGTGCGCACAACAGCAGTGGAAGACACACCCCTGGAACAGGTGGACGCGAGAGAGACCCGGAGAGTAGCGGCCACTGTGTCCACGCCCCCACCCATGTCCACTCTGATGTGCAAATGCAGCGATACCACGGAGCCGCTGCACTGACCACTACTGTGGAGTCCAGATGCCACGCAGTGGTGAAGCCACCGTAGCATCCTCTCCTGAGGGACACACGCCATGACCACTCCTCTCCTTGAGATGCCCACAAGTCTCATTGGTGAGGAGTTGCTGCTGCGGCGTGTGTGTAAATGTCACGTGGAATCCGGTGAACAGAGTAGCCAAAAGCTGAGGGAGGAAGAATAGTGTCCAACCCCCTTGGTAAACTGGCTATTGTGAGTGAAAATTGGGCAGAAAGTTAATTTCTTAGCATACTTCAAAATTTGACATTGAGATATATAAACCCTTTGACCCAGCAAATTCCATATCTGGAAATCTAACCCATCAGAAAAGACACAAAGATGTGTTGATAGTCATGTTTGAAATACTGTCTAAAAGGTGAAGGGAGGGAGGGGGGTCTAACTGTTAAACAATAGCATATTGAGTAACTAAATTATCATAAGTGGAGCCAATTGAACACCACCCAACCATTAGAAGAACACTATAGACTTACATTTATTAACATAAAGGAAAGCTAGTGAGACATTAAATGTTCAAAAAAAACTAATAACAAGACAATACATGAATTATGTTCTCCTTCCCAAAAAAGTGTGTGGGCGTATGCACGCCTGTCACACAAAGGAAGGTGTCTTCAAGAAAATGCCACAAGACAGGTGTACTCTGTCAGTGGAAGACGATCAGAGTAAATTTCAGTTTTCCTTTTCTTCCTTCCACATATCAGTTTCATAATAAGAAATAAACAATAGAACTGTTTTTTGTTTAATTTTTCAAAAGAGAGTAACTGGAAAATTACCTTCTTTCTCTGAGAGAAAACCACTGGGGAGGGACATATTTAGCACAGAGAAGCTCCCCCCCCACCGCCTCTCTGCCCACTCTCTCACCTCCCTCTTTCTTCCTCTCCTCCTCTCTCCCCCTCCCTCTTTTCCAACCAACCCCCTTAGGAAGAAGAGAGAAGGCTTGCATTTGGCCTCCACAGAGGCAATTTAAAAAATTACTTTCTTAGTTGAAATCTGCACTGGCCAAAGCTAAGACAAACTGGCAAAGGCGTGAGGAGGGCTGTCTCTAAGTTGGAGGAAGCGAGGAAGGCTTTTCAAAAATGTTTTCATCAAATTCTGTGGGTAAGATTTGGACCAAAATTCACTAACATTAGTTACAAAATAAGGTATTTTTTTCCAGAGTTAATAAGAAAATCTTTAAAACATAAAAGTAATTCTTTATCATTCGATTTTTCTAAATTAATTTGTAAGTAAGATGCACTGTTTTTTTTAAGTGAAGGAATGAAGGAGAGGAAAACCAAATGGAGTGAAGAGAAAAGGAGAATTAACGGTACAAAGATGAAGCTTGGGTTTGCTTTGTGAAACCAAGAAAGTCTCTCCACCTAGGGTGCTGGATCCAATCTCAGGAGAACCATCTGCAGCCAGTGTGTTGTCTTAAAGTCTGAAAGCAAACCTCAAAAAACCACAGAAGTGCCTCAGCACCTTGCTCCATTGCCCTATATCTGGGCTGGAATGGTTTCACTCCACCATAGGGTCATCCTTTACTTCTCAGTCAGTTCTTGGAATCTGCAGACTCTAGTGTGCTAACGAGTCACCAGAGGAGCTTGTAGAAGACTCCTCTGCAGAGCTATCAGGCCTGTGGGAAGACCAGGAATCTGCCTGGCTCACAGGTCTGGCTTGGAGGAGAAGAGGAACACCTCACGAATCTTTAGTCATCTGCCCCGTTCCAGCACAGTGGGGCCTCTGAGCTGTAGATGGCCAGCTATAGCTGCCACGCATGCCCATGGTGGGGTACTTTCAATGATGCTCAATTTATCATCATAATCAATCCACACAATAAATAAATGATGCTGACCGTGACAATATTTAGGAAGAGAGGAGCAGGACATGAAGTTTAACGACAACTGATTTTTTAAAAAATCCTAATACTCAACAATCCTAATGCTCATTGATCTTAATACTCAATGACAAAAAGAAAATTAACAATAATCCTGATTGCTAATAACACTGAAGTGTGGTTACAGTTTAAGTGCAATTTCAATGTCACGGAAGCCTCTTATTAGCAAATGTGAAGTGTAGGAATTGATGTAAGCTGTGCTCTTCAGAGCAGCTCCATGCTCCCTCTGGTCTTCTCTAGCTTTTACTTTTTGTTTGAACACATCCAAGTTTGGGTTTCTTTTTTTTTTTTTTTTTCTCTCTCTATTATAATAAGCTCCACAGACCTTGTTCAACTCTGGTTTTAAGATGACCATAAAAAGGTGAAATATTTGCATTTTCATTTTTAAATCTTAAGTTTCCATAGAAAGAAGATGTTAATGATTCTATAGGTGGTAACCTTTCCAAATTTTGACTATTTTAGCTCCCAGAGAAAGATACTTAAAGGAAAGATGTAGTACTCCCAAAAGGATGAGAAGTTTCTGCCTTCTTTTTCTTTCTTTCTTTTTTTTTTTTTTTTTTGCATTTGATCCTCTAAAATACATTTAATGTAATGAAAAGGGGGGCATTTAAATGTCACAGAGATGAGTTATGAAAATCTACAAAGATTTCTTAAGATTGACATTTGGCAGCTGGGAATTTTCTTCGCAAGGCATTTATGGAGCAGTAACTTTTGTCTAAACCAAATGTGATCAGCCAGGTGAGCACCCTGTGGTCACCATGGTTGCCAGGAGCTAGGACACCATCTCTTCTTTGTAGAGGTCTACAATTCAATGACATAAAACCAACATTAAAAAAAAAAAAAGTTGGTGAAGGATGGAGAATATTCAGACGCTGAGTTGTGTGATGATGGCTGCAAACGCTGCTATTAGAGGAAAAGGAGAGACCAACAACCAGCAAAGCCACTGTTGGAAGCCAGGGAAGGAGCCAGAGTAAAGACCACACTGGCAACTTTAGAAAGTGGAGTGGCAGCAGCTGCATGCAAGAAAGAGGGGCTCAGGAAGATGAGCTTAGATATTCTGGAAAATCAACCCAGCCTCGCTGGGTCACAGCTGAGATGCCAATATTGATCCCTATGCTAATGGAACTGAATGCTGCCTGTCTTATGCAGAGAGAAGCACACAGGGGACGTGCCTGGTGGGTCTGGGCACACCTCCAGAAACAGCAATCCAACCCCATGACTCAGAGTCAGGAAAGAAGCAGCCCCACACTGGGCTGGCGTCAGCATCTAGGAGTGGAGCATGATCCGAGGCAGAGCTACTGGAACATCAAGAAGTCAGAGTCCAGACCACGGAAAGGAGGGGTCTTCCTTGTGCAGCAGCAAGACAGGGTTGACAGTCACAGGGATGGAACTGGAGGCATGGGGACCTTACACTCGAAGGAATGAGGTTTTTACTCCAGGAAGCTGACGGAAGCCCAGGAGCTCTGCGTGTGGAAGGGAAGAACCCAGTTTAACATTCAATCCAGGGTCCAGGGACCCCCTAGCCCCAGATTTGGATAGTAAGATACACTGTGGCACACCCCCACCAGAGAACAGCCTGCCTGGACACTGGAGGCTGCAGGTGACAGAACAGAGCCTGGCACCAGGAGAACTAAGGGGCAACTTTAGAATGAGGTGTGGCAGCAGGCTGCATGCAAGAAAGAGGGGCTTGGGAAGATGGGCTAGAACATTTCAGAAAATCAACCCCGCCTTGCTGGGTCACGGCTGAGAGGCAAATATTGATCCCTAAGCTAATGGACCTGGAAAAGTCATGCTCAATGAAAACGTTATATAGGTACACTAAAGGACATTCTGAAAATCAACTGTCCTTCCCACTGTCTTATTTCTTTATATCCTAACTCATTTTTTATGATCCAAGAGGCTTATAGAAAATACATAACACTAAATGGCAAAATGCAAATTTAAATGAACATCAGAGGAAGGAGAAACATAACCTGAGGTTAGAGTGTGTAGGAAAGAGATAAGTGGGCCTCAGGTCCCTGCAGCTGCCAGAGGTGAATGGCCACTTTGATCCTGCATCTGTGCATAGCCCTTTCCAACAGGAGGACGACGGAGGCCGTGCACCCGTCAGCCCCAGGGGTATCCTTCCTTCTGACATGCCTTGGTCTGTCCCTGGCCTCTCCCTCCTCTATACCTTGCCTGCCGCCGTGAGTGTCCCATAAGGAGATGGATTCTGGCTGCTCTACATGGTACCCATGGCCAGGAAGCAATCGCAGGAGCTGGAAGCCAGACAGGAACGAGAGGGGAATGGTGGGCAGATAGGGAGAGGCAGGCCAGACTATTTATTGCTGAGTTAAAGTCCTGACCAAGAAACCAAATAGAAGTGAATGAGATCAAAAAATATCCGTCTAGAATCCCAAGGCCTAAATTGCTGACTTAGATATACACCCCCCAAAACAAGCAAAGACTGCTGTGCATGGCTTCAGGAAGCTCCCCAGCCAAACAGAGAGGTCAGCAAAAGCTCCTGTCCTTACTATTCCATTGGAACTTTCTCCCCTTTCAATACTGCCCACCTCAGTTACAATACTGCCCACTCCTGTCCCAACTAGAGTGTCCTGGTAATGTTCCAGTTTTCAGGAACACTTCCCCCCAAATCCCTCTCTCCACCAGATGTGCAAGATGAGACACCCCAATCTGACCCAAGTTATTTTTAGAACTTGTGTTTTGAAGGACGTGGCTTATAGGAACAGAAGGGGGGGGGGGGAGATACCATTCCAGAATGAGAAAACAGAGGTTCATTAAAGACTCCAAAGGGCTACCCGAAAACTCACATCAAAGACCAGAAGATTCCCTCCATTTCTTTGGAGGATGAATGTAGAATCCAAAAAACATAATCCATACCTTGAGCACCTCACTTGATATAAATTTGCTCATATCTAAGAAGAGAGATAATACAAGGTAGTGAGATTTTCCAGGTTCTGTTATATATTTGTTGAAATTAAACTTCATTCCCAGGTGTGACCGCCATTAGTATGGAGCACTACTATTAAATTAATCACACAGAGGCCTGGGCCACCCAAGTGCCACACCCCATCCCGCACCTCCCAGGAGAACACTTTGCCTGCCCTTCTTTCCCTGGTAGAGTTTGCTGCTCCTTCCTCTGAGTCCTCTGGCTACTTCTGCACATTCCTTGTCATGGCACTTCTTTCCCTGCCACTCCACACACCTAGAGATGACACCTAAATCATCTTCACATTCGCAAACTAGAAAAGTGTCTGGGAAATAGAGGCACGCAGTTCCTGTTTTCTAAACTAACAGACTAAATATTTCCCAGAGCCCTGCTGCCCACAAACATAAGTAAATAAAACTAGATTAAATTCCTCAATATAGACTTAGGAAGCAGATACACCTGTCAAAGGAAACTTCATTGGATAAGCAAAGAACCTTAAAAGTCCTATGTCTTCTCACAGGATCACACACAAAGCTTAAAGCAATGGCTCTAAAATTTCTAGGGAATCAGATGCCCTTAAGAATCCAGTGAAGTTTTGACTCTCCTGATAAAGATGCAGAGATGCACACAATACATTTTCAGGAGATCTACAGTATCCATGAAATACACCTTTGCACGCCGTGACTCCCAAAATCAGGGGCAATTGAGCCCAGAGTGCAAAACTTTTGCCTAAGAATAATAGTACTGGTTGGGTATAGAGAATTCTGTTGTTTTTAAAATATGCCTAAATAAACTATTAGACTCAAAAGACTATAATCTCCTCAGGACTGTAATTCCAGTGAGGACAAATGCACAGGTAAGTCCATGAAAATCTAAACCCCTGGGCCCATGAAAGACTATTGCACCAGGGAAGTCTTATCACCTTAACAAGAGAAAATTATTCACCTTTCTATAAACTCCCTATTCCTGCCTTGTTTCTCAAGAGAAGGGAATGAAGTGAAGACACTGTTATAGGAATCGTTTTGCAAAACAAGAGTCTTAAACTGAGCAGTGGCACACACCCATAATCCCAGCAGTTTGGGAGGCTGAGGCAGGAGTTCAAAGTTAGCCTCAGCAAATTATTGAGGCCCTAAGCAATTTAGTGAGACCCTGCCTCTAAATAAAATATAAAAATGGCTGGCAATGTAGCTCAGTGGTTAAGCACCTCTGGGTTCAATCCCTGGTACCAAAAAAAAAAAAAAGAGCCTTAAACTAAAAAGTAAGGTCAAGGAGGACTCCCCAGCCCCCAGGATGCACAAAGAGGTTATGGGGTGAGGGGCAGACTTGGAAACCATCCAACCCAACCAAGAAATTAGTTTCAAAATTCTAGGAATTATTGATTTCCGGGGCTCTGTGGCTAAAATTCTACAAAAATGATACCAGCACATTCCTATGGGCCGCACGTCGCACTGTTTACTCCTTTGTGAATTAAAGAGAATTAAAGTTATAAGAGGAGAATCTCTGGGGATCCTAAATGAAGTACCACTGGTCTAGATGAAATATTCCAGTACACGTATTGTTATAACATAGACATAAAAATGTGCTGAAACCATAAGAAAGCTCGGCACAAACGTGTACCTGATAAAAGCCACCGAGAAAACAGGGGTTAGGAGCAGGAGAACCGAAGGAGGGAAGAGAAAACGGCAACTGTAAGAAAGTAGAGCACTGCCAGGAAGAAGAAGACGATAAATGATCTGGCTCAAAATGAGAACAATTTCAAAGAAGGGCAAAGGGATAGACTACCCGATCCAGCTAACAACAAGTATGGAGTAGGAGAGAAGAGTGTGGAAGGGAAATCGGTGTTCCCCTGAGCAAGCAGGTAGGCAGAAGTGTGGGTGAGGCTGACGTGGCTTCCGGGGCTTCTGGGGCAAGGGGAGGACTGAGCAGAGTGTCCCGGGCCGCTGTGTGTTGGACAGAATTTGTAAGAGTAAAAGGAGATTTGAGAATCCACGTGGAGTAGAATCTTTGGCAGCTAATTTCCATATCAGAGACTCAAACGAGGAGAGTTTAAATGAGGACTTGAGGAAGAATGGATTTGCGGGTGTGAGGTAGGGAGAGTCTGGGGTGCAATGCAGCTGGGGATGGGCCCGGCAGAACGAGGACCACCAAGCAGAAGTGAGGAGACCTGTCCCTTGGGGCAGGAGACTAGAGGAGGAAACGCCTGGGGAGGGGTCCAGAGGGGCTTCCACCGGGGAAATGGTTCCCCATTCCTTCAGCAGCTTTCTCTCAGAGGTCACATCCCAGAGGGCTGCTTGGGCCCCTGAGACCACCCCTCACATCAGTGTGCTCAAGCCACTGCAAGTAAAATATATTTACACTTCCTAAAGACACGGGAGTCACACTATGCTTCATGGAAACCCGATGAACTTTACTCCCTGGAAACACAAACTGTGGGGTGACTGAGTCACTCAGTCTAATGAGCACCTCTGATGCTCCCCACGGGGCAGACGGCATAAACAGAGGTTATTTCGTTATTTACCCCCAAACAATGCATAAAGCAAATAATATATGTGGGAGAGATGCATTGAAGAAAACCAAAAGGGGTGATTAAGGAGAAGGCAGAGAATGAAATCTGGTGGTAACTCAGGAGGGAACAGGTTGGTAGAGAAGACCCAGGGATGAGGGTCACACACGTCGTAGAAATGTCTCTGCTTTTTTTCCCTGAAACAGGATAAATGTTAGTGAATCAATGGTAACGAAGGAAAACTAAGAAAGTTAACTGTGGGCACACTGAAACAGGCTCAATCGTGCACATGGGGTCATCTGGCCTGGGCAGGACATCACACTCTCAGCAGATGACTTCACAAGTGTAGAAGAAAGGACTGCGAATCTCTCACCATGAAGGTTCAATAAGCGTTTGAGGAGCTAGAGGTGTGCAGTCTGATTTAGATGCTACACGAGGTACACGTGTATTGAAGTATCCTGCGGACCCGTACTCCTGTAACTTTTATGCTTTTTTATGTATCGATTTAAAAAATAAATATATTATACTCCTTAATTCATAATAGATTACCATAACCTAAAAAATAATTAATTTTTAAAAGGTATTCAAATCTACTGACAGCAAACAACCTGGTCTCCCCAAGACACAGAAGGGATCCTTCTGCCATATTGCATGGGAATACTGAAATGCCCTGGCCAGAGGTTAAGTGCATGGGGTCTATAGATAGAGTGGAGAGACAGGAGACGGTCCACCCCAGTAAGTTTTTCAAGCTTCTTCCTAGAAGGGAGCAGAAGGGTCTGAACCACACCGCTCTGGAACTCTGCCCTCCCCTGACATGGATGTTTTCTTCCCACCTGCATTAGCACCAACCTGTCCGTCTGTGACATGAATGTGTCACTGTGCTCACAAAATGGTCTTTGCTAAAACGTATTCAGGCCTAAAGAGCCCAGATTAGGAAAGTAAATCATTTTCTTAAGCTCCTTTTTTTTTTTTTTTTTAGTTTTATTTTTTAAGCTCCCTTTGTTAACAGAATAAAAAGAGCATTAAACATATGTCAATGTAGTAAGCATAAGGCTTCTTCCCTGATTACAAAAGATACATCTTGTTTCTTTAAGACAAAGAGATCTTGTAAAGGAGGAGGCTGGCAGTGTGTAGGTGTAGCCAATTTATCACTGTCGGGAAGCTGGCCATGGCTCCTCTGCAGGGGCTGGCGACAGGACCGCCCGCCACCTCAGGGAGAGGAGCAGGGAGGCAGGGATCTCTGCTGTGGAGCCAGGCTCTGCAGCAAACAGGAGCCCTACCAGCTCTAGCCAGGAAATCTGAGACAGCAGATCACAACATTTCTAAGTGAAAGAAATGGTATTTGGAAAGAAATGACATTACTCAAATTCATTGCCTCCCCGTGATAACCTAAAGTCTAATGTGGGGAGAAAGAGTCCCTCAATTTTGAGTATGTGAAATTAATGTTTTAAGATTATCCCTCTAAGGACTAGTATATTTGGGCAGGAGTGTGGCTCAGTGTAGAGCACCTGCTGAGAGTGCAAGAGCTGCATGAGGGGCCCTGGGTACAAACACCAGCACTGGGGGAAAAAAAGAAAAAAAAAAACACCTCCCAGGAACAATAAATTTCAACCAGAGAGATCATTTTTTCCTTAAAATTGCATTAGCAAAATGAGTTCAAACTGTATGTGAATTCACAGAATTTCTCCTATCTCAAAAGATAAATTTATATTAATGCTGGTAAATCCCTATTAATCCCCACCTGCACCTCTGTCAGTCCAAACTTAAACCCATGTTACAACCAAAAGGACATAAATGCCAGCTAATGTTTCAAACGGGTGTAAAGATCCCATCCTCTAAAGGAGGACGCTGGAATACCTGGCTGGACACGAGAAGGTATGAGCTGCAGGAACAGGTGGGGGCATTAGACTGGCAGGGGCAGATTCTACCCTTCAGCTTGTGTCTTTGCGTGGCTGCTATAGATGGAAGAAGCTCTAATAAAGTCCCTCACATCAGCAAAGTTAAGGGGCTAGAGTTACAAGTTCCAACTCGAGTAGTGCCCTGCGCCAGGTGAGGGGTGAGGACAAGTGGCAGAAATGGTCAGAATGCTAAGCCAGGGGAAAGGTCATCCTTACAAAACTGTCCAAGTGCAGCCCTTGGGAGGGGTATGGATGGGACTGGGAAAGGGAACCTGGGGGCTTTGCTGTCTGAAGGACATTTCTACTCCACAGAGAAACTCAAAAACAACTCTCTGGATATGTGACAAGTTCAAGGAGGTTAAATTATGGAGGCAAGAAAGAGTGAAAAGTTACAAGAGGCCCATTCAGCAGTGGGTGTGAGGGCAAGGAGCCCAGAGGAAGCTGTAAACCCTCCTGTGACATCTGAGCAAGTGGCTCACGATACAGTCTCTGGAACCCAGAGCTCCTGCTTCCTCCACTTTGAGCCACACTGCAAATATTACAATAGAAACCAATTTGATTCTAAGTCAAACCATATCTAAAATGGAGGAAACTGTTGATATCTAGAATTCATATTATCTGAGCAAGATTTCCAGTCTATGTCCAAATACCAACCAAGGTTGACCTGAATCAGACGTGGTATGGAGGAGACTGCTGTGACTCACCAATGAAGTGATTGTGCCCCAAAGTCAGCATCTCCTCCAAGAGGACAAGGCCCCCGGGAGCCTGGAGGGGGGTCACACTTCTTCCGTCTATGAGGGAGCACTGTTGAAACCCCGTGGCAGTGACCTTCCACAGCAAAATCAGAGAAGCAGTGGCATCTTGCCGAATTCTGAAAACAGGAATGATGTCATTGAAAATCTCTTCCAGAAAAATCCATCCCAGAACCAATTCATCAAGTCAAAACTAAAGGCAACATGTACATCCCAGAGATGTGGGGAAGCTGAGAGAAGGATTGTGTGGACACTTGTCAACTTTGGGCACCCCCAAGTTTCCCCACATTTACTAGAAATGTCTAACTCCCACCTTTTAAAATCCACCACAGGGCAACTGAAGGTGCCTCACCTTGGTAACAATTTTTAAAAATGATAAAAAGAGCACACTGGTTCTTTTACAGACAAATCCTTTGATATCCACACAACATAAAGAGTCTTGCTTAAATTTATCTCAAATGTGTACCGCAACTCAACACGACCCCCTGGGTTGTATTCACTGTCCAAATGAGCAAACTGTGTCATTCTCCCTGTCCCTTTCAGGTCTCCCCTGGTTTCCTTTGGTTTTCAGGATACAATCCAGAGAATGAGCTGCCATCAAAGGCCCTCAACCCCTCCCTGCTCCCTCCCAGCCGCCACTCCTGCACCTTATCCCAGTAACCCAGCGCTCCAGCAGGGAGGAGCTACCCTGTCTCCTCCCAGCCCAGTTCTCTCCCAGCTCCTCCATCTCCACCCAGGAAATACACAGCTGCCCATTAGCAGCTGCCCATTCTCCCTGTGTCCCGGAAGGGCTTGGTTCCACCTCTGGCTGAAGGTTCCCAGGGTGCTCTCTGCAGAGCTGTTCCCCCAATACAGAGCTCCAGCTTGCAGCAGAGGGCTCGGAAAAGTTTGGTAACAACTGAATGCATGAATAAATTAAATTGTAAGGGGCTAGGAAACCCCACACATGGATTGGGGGTGCCCACAGATCATCTGGCATTCTGACTTTGCTCAGTCTGGGCCATTTCCATCCAGTTCTACAGCCTAACAGGGTCTCAGGTTTGTAGAGAGAGAGGGAAAAAAAGTGTTTGAAGGGATAGAAGACCAGAATAATTCAGACAGGCTTATGAGAGCCAAGTAGTATCATCTGAGCAAGAAAGGCCTGGGAGATGGTTGCTTAAAAAGGAAACTAGTACACGAGTTAGTCACTAGCTCTCCTCGGCACTCCCTCACACGGCTCTGGACCAGGGCTTTCAGCTGTTGTGAGCACCTAAAACCCTGAGGACCGGGGTCCCCCTGCTGGTGGAGCTGGGAGTGGCCTCAGACCCTACTCCCTGCAGGGACCTTGCTCCTGTGTCCAAGTCCACTGCCCTTTCTGGGGCTTCCCCTACCAGAGGAACGTCAAGACCTGGGGAGGAGGGTGCAGGGGCACTGTAACCAAGTCCCCTTCCAGATGCCACTACTGGGAAAGCAAGACGGGCAAAAAGGACCCATATTTACGAAAAAGGACTAGAGTGCCCACAGTCCCTTAAAAGGACAGTAATGCATTGAAATGGTTGATCAGGACCTCATGTCCCCAACCTTCTAAAATCCCCAAAGACTGGACAGCAAATGTCCAGAGATTGCATGGGTGGTGTGGGGAGGGTGGAACAAAGGAGAACAGGCAGAGGGGGTGTCAGCCAGGCTGGACACTGCGGTGCTGGGTCTGCCCCCACTCCCCCCCACCGTGAGTCCCCAGTGCTGATGCAGGAAAGCTGATTCCCCACTGCCTCTCCTCCACCTCCCCCTGGGGACCATGAGCAGTTTGTGATTGAAGAAACTTAAACTTAAGACAAAACACAACACTCAGTTGCTTGCTTTGAAGGGAGAAAATTGTAATGTGAGAATTTTAAATTTGGGATAAATTATGCAAATGAATTTAACCAAATGTTCTATTAATATCTTAAGAGGCCAGTAATTCTGGAAGCCACAGTCATGTGGGAGATGAGGTGCCTGGTTCCAGGTCTCATCAGGGCTTTGTCCCCCACATTAGCCTCAGGCAATCCAGTCTCCTCCCTGCACATCTCCAGCCCCCTGGGTCCCAACTCTGAAGTCCTCTTCTGAGACAGCTTCCTCCAGGTTTCAAGCAGCATAGGCTGCGTCTACCTATGGACTCTGTTCATGATTCTGCAGACCACTGCCTTTTACAGTGATCCTTGCGCATCCTGGTGCTGACAGGTACATTTATGGGCACCACCCAGCACACAGGTGCTAGTACCAAGCTTAGCAGCTGTTCTGTGGGAGTGGGTGGTTTGGATGGCTATTGTGTTTTTTCAGGTTTTGGTGACTGTTTTTTTATTTTCTGCAGTACTGGGGATTGAATCCAGGGGTGCTCTACCTCAGAGCTACATCTCCAGCCCTTTTTAATTTCTATAGAGACAGGGTCTTGCTAAACCACCCAGGCTGAGCTGGAACTCTCAATTCTCCTCCCTCAGCCTCCTGAGTCACTGGGACCACAGGTATGCACCACCACGCCCTGCAATCTTAACAAATTTCGACCAAGAATCTTCTTACTTTACTGAGGTGTTCTGTGGCACTTCGAAGGACACCAGGCGGCCACCTGCAGAGCTGTTAGAGCTGGCATTCCCACAGGCGCTGTCGGGGACCACCTGGAGAAAAGGAGGACATGCTATTGGGTTGATCACGGTACAAGACAAGGTCGCAAAGCACAATTCCGTGAGCCGCAACCCCTGTGCCTCTCCAGATGAGGCTGCTGTCCTGCTGGAAGGAACACATGCATCCCTAGGCCTTGAAAGAAGAGGAGACTTTGCCCCGACTTTATGAACTGCAGCTCCCACAAGAGCAGTCTATGGGTTTCCAGGACTTTAAAAATGGATAAATACACTATTTTAGGAAAAGAGTCACTGTCTCACTCCCTATTCTTTTTCATTCTCTGTTCCTTGCGCATCCTGGTGCTGACAAGGGACTGAATGCTTACAGAACGGGAGGGATTGTGGGTGTGAGTGTTAGTGCCCAGGAGAGCACACTTTCACACCTGCAAGGACAGGGAGCACCTGGCCCAGCTCCCTGGGCCAACAGGCATCAGCTGCCCATGCAGGGAAGCTGCCCTTCTTCTCTCCTGAGGGCCACACCTACATTTTTAAATTGAATTAATTAACTAATTGTCTTCACCTAGAGCAGGGAAAACAGGAGTATGAAAATACTTCCCCATCACAGAATCTACTGAAAACAATAGAGAAATGGTCAGGAATTTCCCCCAACACTTATTTGCCAGAACACCCTAGAGCTACATTCTGTGGCTAAAATCCACCTTTGATACTCAAAGACTTCCATTTTAAATTTAAATTGTTAAATTCGTGGAAAAGACACTGGTCGTTGAGTTTCAGTCCTCTAAGCCCCAAATAGCTTCATGTTTTCAAAGCAGCATTACTTCATGAAAAAGGGAAGCCCAAGCGCATCCCCACATTTCCTGCTGAACCTCTTCTTCAACAGCCCAATAGCCCAAGACAAAGAGCACAACGACAAGATGGAGCATTTCTTCTTTACACTTTCCGTCTGAGGAAAGCATGACTTTAAATAAATAGATTGAAATGGCTGGTGGGGGAGAGATTTTCTTTAAAGGATGCTTCCTTGATAAACTTGGAATCAAATCTAGTTCACATTCAATAAAGGCGTCATCCCGCAAGGAGGTATTCAAATCCTAACTTCAAAGCACTTATTAAGAGTCTGAAATCAGAACCAGTTTCACAGCGTTTTAGGTAGCTGGAACCACTGCCCTGCAGTCGGAACGAGGCCTTCGTAAACTGAGCGGCACTAAAAAGAAGTGGGTCAACCGGTTAGCAAGCAAGAAAATAGGAGAAGAAACTTCACTGCCACCTTTACAATATCAGGGACATTTTTAGACACCTTCCTCAACTCTAATACATGCTTCACAAAGACCCATGTGTTTTTCAAGCTATGAAATTTGTGATAATAGGTCACTGGGTTTATGTGGATGTTAGATACATACAGTGGAAGATGTGGGGTGGAATTATGCTCTACCAATGTCACCTCAGATTCTTGATGTGGATTCGCCTTCCAACTTTTCTAGCCAGCAAAATTATACTTTATGTCAACTTTTAGAAGTCTGTCAAAAAATCTGCAGGATGAGACTTATTTTGGTACCTGAGATCAAACCCAGGGTGCTTAACCACTGAGCCACCTCCTCAGCCCGTTTTCATTTTTTATTGAGAGACAGGGTCTGGTGAAGTTGCTTAGGGCTTTGCTAAGTTGCTAAAGCTGGCTTTGAACCCAAAATCATCTTGTCAGCTTCAGGAGTCACTGGGACTACAGGCATGTGCCACCATGCCCAGCAGGATGAGACTTTAGAAGAGATTGAAGGTATAACAGCCAAACTGATAGACTAAATCCCATGGAAATATTGCAAGATACCAAAAATAAAAACTAAACATTAATATGATAACAGAAAAAAAATCAGGTCTTTAAAGGTTTGTATTGTCCCAAATCCACATATTAAAACCCTAACTCCCAGGCTGATAGTATTAGGAGGCAGGGCCTTGGGCAGGTCATTAGCTCACGAGGGAAAAGCCCTATGCATGGGACTAACTCCTTATAAATGAGGCCTGAGGGATCCTGGTCCCCCTTGAACCATATGAGGTTACAGTCAGAAGGCACTTCTATGAGTAAGTGGGCCCTCCCCAGGCTCCAAATCTGCCCTGATCTCGGACTTCCTGGTCTCCAGAACTGTCAGGAATAAACATCTGTTGTTTATAAGCCAGCTAGTTTATGTGTTTTGGTTACAGCAGCCCAAACAGACTAAGACATACCCTAGGAAGGAAAATCAGTTCAACAATGACTTGATTATTTGACTCTACACTGAGGCGTCTGCCCCCAAATCAAAGATTATCTCACAGAAATGTATGTGGATATCACTCCAGAAAATAACCTCCTTCACTTTGGTTTTCATTGACTCTTTTCATGATTGCAAAGCCATGATACACACAGGTACAGAATAACATTACCCACGTTTTGGTTCAATAGAAAACTTTATAGGTCTTCCATCTTTATTGCTCAGATAAGAACCACTAGAATTATCTTAACGTTTCTGGTTTCTTATGTGAAAATATACACCATACCATGAGCTCACCTCCACTTGATCCCACTTCATTTCTACAACTTTCTGCCCAGTTTTCGGCTGCCAGGTTGGCAGTGTCACTGTTGCCTGAGAGTGTGGCAGGATTATGTCAGGCTCCTGGGTGGCAGGGACAGGCTGAAGCTGTCTGGGCACCATGGACTCGGTCCAGCCAGAGGCTGGGAGACTGGGAAGTGCCTGTTCACAGTTGGGACCTTCATAGCCCTCGTCGCAAGTGCAGAGGTAGCCATCGCTGTTGCTGCTGCTGCTGCTGCTGGGGCTGCTGCTGGGGCTGCTGCTGCTGCTGCTGCAGTTGCCATGGCGACAAGGGCTGCTGGCACAAGGATCTGCAACGAGCTGAAACGAGACCATAAATGGGTCAATTATTCCCTCATAAGAAAAGCGGTGCGATCACTGGGAAATTAGCTCCAGTCTCAGAGTCACCGTGATGTGGAAACGCTGTTCCTCTGTTCTCAGTTACGTGTTTCCCAAGGTCATCCCAACACTGACCTTGCTGCAGAGAACAGGCACCCAGCCTGTGAAACTGCAGTGGAGAACAGCCTTCCCCCAACCCCAAACCCCAAATACTGCTGATTTCAGGATCCCGTTATTTGGAAGAATTTTCTAAAACAAAAATCGTTAACACCGAGGCTTATTAGGAAAAAACCAAATTTGACATTTGTAGCTGTCTGTCATGACAAAGGTTTCAGGAATCTAAATTGGAATCTCCTTTTTCATATCCTGGACCTTTGCAAAGTTTCCTCGTGGGCAATGATGGACCAATTTCCCTGCCCTACAGAGTGGGCTTACCTGGGTCTCCCAATTTCCTTCCTGCTTGGCAACCCTATTAATTCAATAGCATCACTATTTGCATGAGAACTGAAGCTGGAAGGGGGGTGCTTAATAGAATTTAATGACATCTTTACCTCATTATTTTGGAGAGTGATTACAAAGACATGTGACCCCCAATAGATAATGGAAGACAAAAATTTGGTTATATGTCTTCACGAGGAAAGAGTTTATCTCCGAGTCCTTTGCCGCTGACCTCTAGGGGGGCCATTTGTTGGTACTTGGGGACACTAGAAAACAATGGAGAAAGATCGACTGCTCCTCTGGAGGCCACAAAAGGGGTCAGGTACGTCTTAGTACTATTCAGTTATGATTTGTTTCTGTGATAAAAGAAAATGAGATCTCTGGCTGCTGTACCCTGGGCTTTGCAGAGCTGATTGCAAAAAGGATTCAGTACAGAGTAGATGACAGAGAAACGGGGCCCTCAATTCTCTTGTTGAAATGAGTTCACACACATAAACACACATGGGTAGAATTCTGCCTGGCGAAACGGCTACTCCTTCTGCTAATTATCCTCATCTAACAATTTCCAACCAGCTCCTTAAGAAACAGCAAGGGATTTGGGATTGAATCAAATGAAGCTCCGAAAACACCACATTAATTCTGTGCTATTACTTGGCAATTCCATCACAGAATCTCAGATAAGAGTGGCCGGGATAGTCCCTGAAGAGATGCTCAAACATTAATAATTTAAAATATTGATCATCTATCAAATCAAAGTAAAACACTCTTTCCAAGGAAGACAAAGCCCTTGCTAATCTGGGCCCTTCCTACCTACCTTCTGAGGTCTTCTCCTCCCGTGGACCTTTCTCCTGCCCTGCACCCTCCCTCTCACTTTCTGTCCCTTGACTGTGCCAAGCTCATTACCACCCCAGGGCCTTTGTGCCTACTGGCCCTCTGACTGGGATGACTTTCTCCAGACTTGGCATGGCTCTCTCCCTCATTTCATTTAGTTCACCACCTCAGAGAAGACTTCCCTACTATGCAATCTAAAATAGTCCCTTTCTTCTATCCCACAAAAACATGAGTTCCATGAATGCAGGGACTTAGCTGCACCACTTGCTATCCCTGTTATGCCAAGGGACGCAGAATACATGGGAGGACTTTAAGATGTTGAAAGAGAGAGACACAGATTGGTGGATTGATATCTGGGAAGCCGTGTGTGCTGGGGAGGATGTGAATGGCTCATTTGGTCACGACGTTAGCTCGTGGCTGATTTATTTTTAGGAAGGCCTCGTGGAACGGTGTCACCTCAGGAATTGTTTGACAGGAAGAAGGAAGGATTTAATTAGCTAGAACAAAGAGGACAATAAAGCTATGCTGCTCCGTAAATCAACTTTAAAAACATCTGAGGTTGGCCTAGACACTAAAAGGGATTTTCATGCGTGCAGACAGAAAACAGGTACACGTTAAACGACAAGGATTCACACAAGAGCTGATCCTGGGAGCCCGGCCTCACCGCACAGCTTAGCGAAGGGTGCTGCCTGGCAAGGAGCACCGCGCTGTGGCCAGAGAGGCCCTGGGGTCTCTGCTGTCATCACGGCTCATCCTGGGGGAACATGGGGCTCCTCGAAAGAGGTGCCAGGCACAGCCTGAGCCAGCATGTCCCCCCTCCCACAGTAGAGGCCACCTGGTCCCCAACACATGGCCACTACGTTCTCAAAGAGCACTGTCGTGTGGCAGTTCCCTTGTCCTCCCAAGAGCCCTGAGCCTGTGTCAGAAAGGGAAGGTCAGAGGGAGAGAAGGACCCGTCACAGCCAGAACAATGCCACGTCCTCTGACGTCCACATTTGATATCCAATTATTTTCATGCAAAAAAAATCCCCGTGGAGAAGGCAAAAGGCAAGGGTCCTGTTTATGTAGGAGACAAAAAGTAAAGACGGGCTAAATGTGGGTGAATGAAAATCACTCCGAATGCTTTTTAGAGTAAAGGTAGACGAGGCCGATGCTCAGTGAACCTGACAGGCCTTCCTGCGCACCAGGGGCTGTGCCAGGTCTGGGGGTTAATGTTGAAGGCACAACAGAGCCATAGGCCCTGCCCCCAGAGCGTTCATGTCTAAAAACCTAGTTCAGCACTCAGGAGAGCCAGCGCCACCTGCCAAGCACTGAGCGTTGAACGGTTCCCATCCCTAAGTTCCTCCCCACAGCCTCTCAGGTATTTATCATCCATTATTTTGTACTGAGGCTTGGCACTGACTTTTACTCAGAATAACAGTCAAAGTCTTCACAAAATCTTCCTGGCCCCATGTGATCTACCCACCCCAGTCTCTCGAGCCTCATCCCCCCACACCAACCCCAGCACTGCTCCTGTAAGTCCCCAGATACTCACCTGCCTCAGGGCTCTTGCACCTACTCAGCCTGCACTGCCCTTACTGCTCATTGCTGCCCTGAGCCTACTTCAAGTCTCTGCTCCCAGCCACCTTCTGAGGAGGGTGTCCCCAAGCATCCTATGTGACAATGTAGTCTCCAACCCTGTCACTGTTGACTCTTCCCGCTTTGGTTGATTTTTTTATAAAATATCTGTCATCTAACATATTGCTTTTTTTAAAAAAAAAAAAAGATATTTTCTATCTTCCTCCATTGGAATATAAGCTTGGAGAGAGCAGATTTTTTTTTCTGTTTTGTCTACTTGAGGATCTGCCCCCAGCACCAGGCAGGTGCAGGGAGGCTGCAGAATAAACACACAGTGAGCAGGTAGGTGATTGGTGTTATGAAGGAGCTGCCAGAGCCCGGGAGCTGTGTAGAACAAGTCAGGTTCTCCAAACCCAGTCCCAGGCTTGAGAACATAAGTCAAAGGACATAAGTCGGTGTCCCCACGGCAGTGTTTTCACATCTGCTATAGAACAAGGGGAAGTCTCTGCAGCCCGAGCCAGAAGGCAGAACCAGCCCAGCCTCAGCCCTCACCTGGAGGGCTCTGCCAGCCAAGCCACCTCTGTCCTCAGAGACATCTGCGAGCACCACCACAGTGGGCACAGGTGCTGGAAAAAAGCTGGATGGCCAAGGACAGGGCCCACAGGTGACAGTCCCACAGGTTAGGAATAGTGCACTGGAAGGAAAGCAGGAAAATCAGCAAAGCCCTGAGGTCCGCCATCGGGGTTGTGGGGATGGGAGGAAAGCATGCTCAGCACACGGGATGAAGAACCATGCAGAGGCCAGAGACGCACTCCCAGGAAAGACGACAAAAGCTAAGAGTTGAACTGTCAAAGGTGCAGATCTCTGAAAGGACTCAGAGCATAGATGATGTGACAGAAGACACACACACACACTCACACACGTGTACACACACTCACACACACACTCACACACGTACACACTCTCTCTCTCTCTCTCACACACACACACACACACACACACCCAGGGCTGCAAAGCAGGGGTCTAAAGCATCACAGGGGCATCGATGCCTTTTTTAAAAATCACCATTTCATCCCATGCTGCTTCCTTGGCTTGTGAGTTAGGTGTTTCACTAACAGAGACAACTATCTGCCATCAAAATCTCTCACACTTCAGACCAGTTTCATTTTAAAAATTGTCTGTTTTAGTTCATAATGGCAAATGCAAGGCAAAATGCAAGAATTAAACTTTAAGCAAGATCCTGGCATCCTGAGTATTTACTGCGAGTGCTGCTGTACTATGCACCACAGTATTTTTTTTAAGTTGTATTTTATCTCATGGTGGAAAAGTCCTGTGGTAGAGGTCACTACTGCTCTCGAATCCCATTAAGTTTGAACTATAAGCAGGTAATAACCAAACTGCCAAAATGTGTAATGAGGCAAAAATATCATAATTAATGGACCTGACTTTGGGAATACTCAACATTTAATAGGTGATATTTTAGAGCCATAATTTCTAGTTTCTAATGATGGCTGGAAATGATTAAGCTTTTGTAATGCCAGCTATAATAAAAAGTAAAGAGAGAGCCAGCAGGTTAATGCTTTCTGCTTACAGGTAACCAACAGGCTCATTTGTTAAATGCTGTATGTTTGCTGCATCCGATTAATTTTCTATTTAAGCCAAATTTTTTTTCCACATCATAGAACTAACCTGAAGTTGTTCTTTTCACATTTATCTTAGACTTTTTACCAGTGTAAAATAATTTATACTGCAACCAAGAGCATATAAGGGGGCATGGCCCAGAGTGAGGTGGGAGCCCAGACCTGAGCACAGGTGTCTGCCAACCCTGGAGCTGGTGGCTCCAAGACCATCACAGTGTGACATTTAAGCCAGGGCCTCTTTTCTGGCCTTAAACTGTCTAGTACCCATGCTTCTGGCAATAACCACGTCCCCTGCAGCATACAAACAGAAGCATGAAAGGTCAGAATTAAGAGAGATATTTAAAAGGCTCACTTACAGTCGTTAGGTATAATAAGTGGAAGTTAAAGGCTTCTGCAAGGTGTGAATGTGTGCACCTGCACCCCCTGAGGTGGGCCTGCGGAATGGCCCGGATTCCCTTTCCAGGTGGTCCTTCCAGGACAGATTTGAGAACTGGCAAGCTTTGTCCCTGCCCATCTTGTACTTGACAGAAAATTCAACATGGCTAATCAGGAATTCGTGTGACATTCATCAAGCACCTGTGATGTGCAGGGCAGGGTTTCAAGTAGAGGGCTCAGGAGAGGAACGAAGCCCAGTGCTGGCCCTCGAAGAGCTCCAAGCCAGGAAGAGCCAGGCTTACTTATTTGGATTGCACCGCCTACTCTACGCTTGCTTCTGTGCATGTCCACCACTGCCATCATTCGACTGAGCAGAATCCCCCTCCTTCATATTAAACTAGACGAGCTTCAAAGTCCTCATGCTGAGCTGGAGAATGGATTCATAATTGCAGGTATGAAATGAGAAGCTGACAAGTCTCAGAGTCAGTTTCTTTTAGAATGACACTAGTAGCTTTCAACAAAATCAGTAGCAACTGGCTGCTCCAGTAAGAAGAGGCAGCCTGGGAGTTTTCGAATGGAAAGGGGAGCTGACCGGCCGGGCGGCCAGCATCCTGGCTCCAGCCCTGTCTGACTTGGGACATGCTGCTCACCCGCTCCAGACACACATCCCTCATGCCGTAAGTGAGGGGCTGGGGCAGAACCTGCAAGGTCTCCTGCAGCTTCATGATTTAGGATCCTATTGACAGCCACTCGGCTTTCATTGCTACTGTGTTCCAAAGGTCCAGAGAAGAACCAAGCAGACTAGAGTCCACCCCCACTCTCACTTATGACCATGCTCAGGGGGCAAAGACATCCTGGGAAACAGGAGCATCTTTGAGGAAACCCAACCCAATGAAGCCAGAAACTCACCAGCACTGATGGAGCACATTACATGTCTGCTACCATTTGCATATGATTTGTCCCCCAGGGTTCATGTGAAGGAGGCGTGGTCCTCAGTGTAGTGACGTCAAGGTGGAGGGGCCTAGTGGGAAGTGCTTAGGTCCTTGGGAGTACTGCCCTCAGAAGTAACTGATGTGATCGTCATGGGTCCCAGTTGCTCCCTGGCTACCTGTCTCACCACGTGACTTTTTCCTCATATGTTCAACCAGTGATGTCATTTGCCACGATGTGATCCAGCCAAATGGGCCCTCACCAGAGGTTGAATCAATAAGGCTACCCATCCCAGACCTGGAGCCTCCAAACCTATCAGCTAAATAAGCCTCTTCAATATAAAGACTCAGCCTCAGACATTTCATTATAGTAACAGAGAACAGGCCAATACTATCGCCACCCTGGTCACTGAGGGGACACAGGAGCTCTGAGTAAGAGGGAAATAACTGAAGTGGAATCTGTATGTGGTGTTAGCAATAAGCACATTGGTCTTATTTTATAATTTGAGCAGCAGAATCAATCAAAGAACTTTCAATATGCATTCTGATGTGATATTAGTGTTCTAGGAACAGAAAGTGTCAATTAAAGCCAAAACAAAAGGCTTAAAGCAGGGTTTCTCAACCTTGGCACTAATGACACTTTGTTGTGGGAAGCCACCTGCACATCCGGGATGTTTAGCAGCCTTCTACCAGATGCCAGTAGAATGCCTCCCTCCAGATATTGCCCATGTCCCCTGGGGACAAATTATCCCCAGTTGAGACCACCACCTTAAAGAAAGACATCAATGTATTCATTTCATCAGTAACTTTTTAAAATCCATACAACTCCATATATAAAGTTAAAAGCCAAGAATGTACAACTAATTCCCTTATTACATGAAGAATTCCAGAGATCAACACCTTAGTAAAAAGGCAAAGAAATTACCCAGCAAATACAGAATCGTGCTATTTTATTTCACCTTAAATACAAAGCATAACTTTGCATGTTTATTTATATCTATGTGAAAGGAAAGTGGGGAAGGAAGGAAAGGAAAGGAAAGCGAAATGAATCACTATTTTAGTAAATGGTCTGAGTAGCAGAATCAATTAGGGAACTTCTTAAAATGCAGATTCCCCAGCTCTAAACTGATAATCAGAAATTCAGACTAGAAATCTGTATCGTTCCACATTGCTCAGACGATTCTGATGCACCTGGTCCAAACCCAAAATTTAGAAATTGTTGTTATAAACCAAGGCTGGAAAACTATAGCCATGGGCCAAATCCACTCTGTTTTGGCAAATAAAGGTTTACTGGAATCAGCCTCAGCCACCTGTTTTGCCTGACCACTCGCAGCACACTGCACCACTGCTTGAGCTATTCTGGCCACAAAGCCTAGGTGATATTTATTGCTTGGCCCTGGCCCTCTAGTCCACCATCCCCTGATCTAGGTGGCATGGACTTGGTGTTTAATAGAAGAAAGAAAAGAGGTAAGTGGGGTCACCTGGGAAGACTTCAGAGAAGGACATCATCCTGAGCAGGGCCATATAAGTTTGACAGCGAGAACATCTATTTTGTTTGTTTGTTTGTTTGTTTTTGTTTAACCCTATTCTACTCTCTCATTGGGCTGGCAGCACCAAGTCATTAAATAACAGAAGGAACTTTTGCAATACAATTTATTCTTCCAATCATTATCACATGCAGGAATGCAGCAGAATGAATCTTGTCACTGAGAAAGGAGTACTTCCTCTACCACGGAGCAAGACCACAAGGAAGGGTCATATTCCCATCATTCCGTCCACGGAGGGAACGTGGACCGTCCCGCTACCTTCCCACTATCAACTGCACTAGATGCATGTGAGTGCTGGGCAGCCCAGAACAGAGGCTAGACACAGAAATAGGTGGAAGGACCATGGGCTGGGAAGGGTCACAGAGTCCAAGGGGCCTGGAACCAGCAGGCAAGCCCCTATCTGCACCTTCCAGCTGGGAGAGAGCCCAACACAGGTGACTCCAGAGCTCAGAGCGTAGAGTTACTGGGAAATGAGAATGAGCAATCACTACCCTGAGGTGCCGTGACACATTAGAGAAAACCTGGGCTTCCACTCACGTGGGCATGACCTTGGAAGAGGTAAGGAACTTGCCTGGGGCTCAACATTCTCACCTTAAAAAAAGATAGGACCAGAGAGCTCTAATGTCCTTGGATTTCCTAGTGTAGTGTTTCTGTGTTGGATGGAAATAGTAATCACACTGGTTATAAGTGTCATCTTTGAGCTAAAAGGGAAATGAACAATGTTGGGTCCAACTGTCACAGTATTTTTGTCTTAAAAAAGGAATTTTTCCCACTTTCTTCAATAAAGATCTCAACTACATTCCACACCAACTGCTTCCTCACTTGGAGTAAAGATATGAAAAAAAAAAAAATCACTGTGTGCTCATGCCAGGAGGACACCCAGCCAAGAACTGCAGCCCAAGAACTTTTTTTCAAATCCAAATAATAAAAATTCTCATTCCCTTTACTGAACCCAAACTATATATCTTCCTGAAATACACATTCCTGTGTTTTGATGTTTCTTTATTTCTGGGTTAAGTGCTCTAAATCCACTCAAAAAAATTTTTCAGAGACCCACCTGGGCAGCCGATAGTGGAGTCAGCTCTCTTGAAGCCAGACTGTCCTGATTTTGGCATGTGTGTTGAGTTACTTTTTTAGGAAATTTCAAGCACATTCCGACTTGTGACTTTGAAATAAATGCGTGTAAAAATAAACTCTTCGGTGTCTAATTGTTTCCTACGTTCTCAAGGTGTCTCTAAAACATACAGCATTTTGAAATTATCTTGAAAAATTGCAGTTTGTTTCTTTAAGCCTGGTTAACAGGGCAGTCAACCATCATCCCAATGAATCTTGAAGCCCTGCTCAGTTGCAGATGTATCAAGAATTAAATGAATTTTTCTTCAAGAACAGGCCTGCCGTCTGTCCCTGGGTTTCCATATTTAACACAGTTTGGAAGGATGGCACTAACTACACTTACTAGTGGAGGCACTCTAACCTCAAATGACATCTTCTCCTTGTTATTCAAAGACCAATTTCTTGAATCAGAAATTTGAGAAACAATTCTAGTGCATTTATTTTGGCTTCAGATCTCAGGGGAGTCACTTGTACACTGTAGCCAACTCCTTTTACAAAAGAACAATGCCTGGAATACAGGAAACAGGCAACCTGCTTCTCCCTGCCTGCTCCCGAGAAGAAGCCTGCAGGCGAACAGGGAGTCAAATTCCTGTGAAGTTTGCACAATTTTCTCCACGGATGTAGAATTAGACCAGAGACCCTGCACCTAATAGGAAACAAAAAAAGTAGGCCCAAATCTTCATCATGTCAGATTTAGCCCCTACTTCCTTAACAAGACTCCTAAAGAAATAAAATGAAGAGTCAATAAATAGGATGGGTTCAAACTGAAACCCTTCTTCTCAGCAAAAGAAACAGTTGGGTGAAGAGAGAGCCTATAGAATAGGAGCAAATTTTTACCACACACACATCAGATAGAGCATTCATCTCCAGGATATGTAAAGAACTAAAAAACTTAACACTAAAAAAACAAATAACCCAATCAATAAATGGGCTAAGAAATTGAACAGACACTTCTCAGAAGAAGACATACAATCGATCAACAAAAATGTAAAAAATGTTCAACATCTCTAGCAATTAGAGAAATGCAAATTAAAACTACTCTAAGATTTCATCTCACTCCAGTCAGAATGGCAGTTATTAAGAATACAAACAACAATAAGTGTTGGCAAGGATGTAGGAAAAGAGGCACACTTCTATATTGCTGGTGGGATGGCAAATTGGTGCAACCAATCTGGAAAGCAATATGGAGATTCCTTGGAAAACTTGGAATGGAACCACCCATTTGACCCAGCTAACACATTCCTCAGTTTATACCCAAAGGATTTAAAAACAGCATACCACAGTGATGTAGCCACATCAATGTTTATAGCAGCACAATTAACAATAACTAAACTGTGAAACCAACCTAGATGCTCTTCAATAGATGGATGGATAAAGAAACTGAAGTATATATACACAATGGAATATAACTCAGCATTAAAAAAGAATAAAATCATGGCATCTGCAGGTAAATGAATGGAGTTGGAGAATATCGTGCTAAGTGAAATAAATAAGCCAATCCCCCCAAAAAACAAAGGCCAAATGTTTTCTCTGATAAGTGGATGCTGATCCATAATGAGAGTATGTAGAATTAGACCAGAGACCCTGCACCTAATAGAGGAGGGAAGCATGGGAGGAATGGAGGAACTCTGGATAGGGCAAAGGGGAGGGAGGGGAAGAAAGGGGCATGGGAGTAGGAAAGATGGTGGAATGAGATGAACATCATTAACCGAGGTACATGTATGAAGACACAAATGGTGTGACTCTACTTTGTGTACAACCAGAGAAATGAAAAACTGTGCTCCATTTGTGTTCTATGAACTGAAATGCATTCTACTGTCAAGTATAACAAATTAGAACAATTTAATTAATAAAAAAAAAAAGAAAGAAAAGAAAAGGCCTCTGATTAAAGTCAACTTCCTTCTAGAGCAAAGGATTTGGCCCACTAGGAAGGGAAGGAATCTTCTTTAAACTGGCCAAGTATCTACTTTAAAAAAAAAAAAAAAACTGCAGCAAACATAATACTTATTGGTGGCATGTTGAAAGGTTTCTTTCTGAAACCAAGAACAAAGCAAGGGTGTTCACCATCACCTCTCCCATGGAATGCTGCACTGAAGGTCCTACCCAAGGCCATGAGGCAAAAGCAAAAAGCAGGTAAATGAATTGAATGGGAAAAGGAGCTGTCACCATTCATAGTCTATAATGTTTTAAGCAGATAAATTATTAGTATATGAAACTTCAGCAAGTTTGCTAGATATAAGGTCAAATTTTTAAATATTTATTCTTTAGTTGTAGTTGGACACAATACCTTTATTTTATTTATTTTTATGTGGTGCTGAGGATCAAACCCAGGGCCTCACATGTGCTAGGCGAGTGCTCTACTACTGAGCCACAACCCCAGCCCTCAATTTTTTTAAAATTGCATCATCTTAGCCACAAAAAATAATTTTTTAAAACGATGCTGTTTAAAACATATCCAAAAAGAATCAAATACTAAGGAATAACTCAAATAAAAAAAATACAAAGAAGTTGTAGTTGAGTGCCATCTCTCCAAACTGTTAAATATGGAAACCCAGAAAAATTTCAAATGTAAGGAAGTGGGTGCAGGGGAGAAAAGAGGAATGAAAATGACCAAATTATATTGTTGTATTGTGTGCATGTACAAATACAGAACAACAAATCCCACTATTATGCATGATTATAATGTATGAATTTAAATTTTTAAAAAACATATATTTATATATAGAGAGAGACAGGGATATTCTACTCAGAGATCAGAACACTCAATATTACAGAGATTCACATTTCCCACCAAAGCTGTCTAGGAATTCAATGCGGTTGCAGCAAAAATCACAACTCTCCTCCCCTTCCTCCTCCTCCTCTTCCTGTATAAATAGTCCAACATAGCCCAGATATTCTTGAATTAGCAATGTAGGAAAGCTTGGTGTATACAAGGTCAAGAACTTGAAAGCTATGGTGATTAGAACAGTGTGATGTTGGCAAAGAGATGAACAGACGAATGTAATACATGGGAAACAGAATTAGTCACATATAAACAGAATGGTGGGATAAATAGGATCTTTTTAATAAACTATATTGATATGAAGAAAAAATGAAGACTTTTTACACATAAACAAAAAAAATCCAAATTGGATTGTAGATCTGAATATGAAAGATAAAATTTAAGCTTCAAAGAGATAACAGAAAAGCATATCTTCATAACCTCAGAGTAAGCAGATAATTAACAACCAAGATACAAAGAGCACCACCTGTAAGAAAGGACATCGAAGAACTGGATGGAACAGAGTCATGAACTACTTCTCATTAAAGCACACCAAGGCGAGAATAGGCAGGCAAGCCACTGGGCAGAGGGAGACAGGTGCAGACCTGCAGCCCACAAGGGGCTCTTTCTCTCCTCCAGAGAAGTCCTGACAGCCCTGAAGGCAGGGGTGATCCAGCCCACAGAGCATGCACAGGAGATCTGAATGGTTTTCTTTACCAAAAAAAAAAAAAAATAGGTCCAAAGGGCTAATAAATATTTTTTTAAATTACCCAATTTTATCAGTAATTAGAGAAATACAAATTAAAATCACCCAGGAGCCCACAATCTATTTACCAAAGACTGACAATGCCAAATATGAGGATCTAACAGCAAGGGAGACATGTTGTTATGGGGCTTGGGGAAACCACTGGTTACCTATCAAGGCTGAATGAGGTATACTCTGTGGCCCAGAGAGCCACCTCCGCCTCCTAGATAAACACAGGCAAGGCACACAGAGAGGCAGATGCAGAAACACTCGGAGTCTCAGGATGTGTGAGAGCCATGAAGTGGAAACCACCCAAGTGTCTTTTTAAGAGCAGAATGTATATGGCATTTGCCAGTAAGTGGATGGAGCTGGAGAATATCGCGCTAAGCAAAATAAGCCAATTCCCCCCAAAACCAAAGGCCAACTGTTTTCACTGATATGTGAATGCTAATTCACAATAAGCGGAAGGAGCAGGGGTTACTAGGGAAGAATAGAGTTACTTTAGATTCCGTAGAGGGGAGTGAAGGAAGGGGAGGGGATAGGGGGATAGGAAGGAGAGTGAAACCAAGCAGACATTAGTGCCTTCTGTACATACATGACTGCAGGGCCGAGGTGATTCTACAACATGTACAATCAGAAAAGTGAGACATTACACCCCATTTATGTATAATGTACCAAAGTACATAAGTGCATTCTACTGTCATATATAACTATTTAAAACGAAATTTTAAAAAAATAAAAAGAGTAGAATATATAAATTGTAGAGTATCACATCAAAAATTACTAAGTAGTCATGAGGTAGTTCTTACCATAGATATATGCAATGATTTTAATAAATTCTTCAAACATAATGTGTTTTCTATTTAGGTACAGCTTGCAAAGGACCCTTTTTGTGTGTTTACTTTGCAATGCTTTAATTTTTTTCCCAAATACTCAGTATATATTCAAAGCTAGCTTACTTGGACCCACTAGGAAGTCAAAGGTAAGTCCCACCTTTTGCAGCCTCCCTGACCTTCCTTCTCCATACCTTTCCCCATCACTCACTCTGCTCTCCTGAAGTCCAGGGTACTGCAAAACAGGGCCTGACAGGGCAAGGATCCTGGGTTTGTTTTATGCAAACAATAGTATTCTGTTATGAAGCTTGAATTTTCTTTCTTCAAATTGACATTAATTTTAAAAATTAATAATAGCTACATCGGGCAACAATGTGGTAAAGGAAGCACAGTCATATGATCAGTACAGCCACTAGGAGAGCGGGCTGGCTAGGCATCTGCACACACGGATGAATGGCAGAAGGCCTAAGTTACCCATTAACAGGTAACCGGTGAATCATGCATAATTTTATCACATGAAACTAGAGCAAAGAGATGCTCACAAGATGCTGTGTGGGTGATTAACTCACCAAGGGAATTTAGGAAGCTTTCCTGTGTGGAGTGAACCTCAAGGGTCAAGGAAGAACCATGCAAGGAAAGAAATGGGAAAGGGGGTCCTGCCAGAGAACAAGCGCAAAGGCCGTGAGGCATTAAAAAAGCGGTATATTGAGAGAAATGCAAGGAATTCTATTTTGCTGGAGAATATAACACACCATAGACTTTAAAAACAAGATTTACTGAGAAAAATGAAGATCAGTTTGTAGTATGTGATCGTAATGGTTTAGATATGAGGCATCCCCCAAAAGTTCCTGTGTGATACAATGCGAGAAAGTTGAGATGGGAAATGATTGGGTTACAGGAGCCTTAACCTAATCAGTGCATTTATCTTTAGATTAACAGGGTGGTAACTGTAGACCAGCAGAGTGTGGCAGGAGGAGGTAGGTCATTGAGGGCGTGCCTTTGGGGTATTCTATTTTGTCCCTGGTGAGTCGAGCTCAGCCTCTCTCTTCTTCCTAGTCCTCATGTTCTGAGCTGTTTCCTCTTCCACCATCATGCTCTGCCTCACTTCCAGCCCAGAGCAATTGACACCTCTGAAACAGTGAACCCCAAATAAACTTTTCTTCCTCTAAAATTGTCCTTTTGGTCACAGCAGCAAAAAAAAAAAAAAAAAAAAAAAAAAGCTGTCTGCCAGGAGGGTGATGCATGTGATAGGGTCAACCTGGGGACATGAGGAGGCATCAGAATCCCTGCAGTCATTCCGGGAGAACGGATGGAGCTCAGGGGAGGGTCCATGCAGAGACAGGAGGAGGCAGCCTGGTAAGTGGGTGAGGAAGCTAGCTGGTAAGACGTGAGAGGCGAAACAGGGCAGAAGCTGTGTGTGGAAACGCCTAGGATTCTGACTTAGACAACCAGGCAAATAGTAGGGTCACTCACTGAAATATGGACTCGGGGAAGAGCAGGTCTGAGACGGCTCGGGAAGCTGGGACTGTGGATTTGAAGCCGGAAGCTACCTACGTGTCTAAGGAACAGTGGGTGATGTCCTGGAGTAGCTGTAAACACAGATTGGGTGCTCAGAAGAAAGGAACAAGCCAATTCTCCTAAATTACCAGAATACGGGGGTGGGTGACCCTCTCATGTACTGCAGGAATTGGGGAGAGGGCAACAGCATAGGCTGGGAGGGGTCAGACAGAGGAGGCAGCAAAAGATTAGAAAGAAAACAGGAAAAAGGGAGAGGAAGGGCAGGGGTTAAATGTGTTAAGGGACCATAAGTATCTTTAAGTGCACTAACTCATTTTCTCCTAAAAAAATAAAACACAAATAAAAACTGCTTAGTACATAGTCTTTCTAAGCCATAGTTCCCTATGGAGAAATGAAGACACTGAGTAGATATTCCAAAGCCCACATAGATGTCAGAGCTGTGATTTGAACCCAAAACAGAAGACTCCAAATGGCTCCATATGGCTCAGAGCCTCTTACCTTATCTCCTTAGGTAGAGAAGTGGTTTTGGGGAGAAGAGTGTGGCCAATTGCCGTGGGCTATACAGAACAAATTACCGGAAAGCAGACACTGGATTTGACCCTGGCTACATAGAGGAGAGCAGTTAAAGTAGTTCTAAAGGCTACCATTCTGTGGATCAAGGGATGGAAGAAAGGATGCATGGGACACAGTGGGAAGGGGACTATGACCCCGATCAGCTGTCCCTTAAAGCCAGAGGTTTTCTTCCATAAAGAACAACAACAAAAAAAAAAAACCTTTATGGTTTGAAAGAAAGAACAAAAGAAAAAAAATAGTGAATTCACAAAAGCCTTACAAACTAGAAACTATGAAGGAAAGAAACAAAGAAGGACAAGAAGGTCAGGACAGAAGACAGAAGGACAGTCAGCAACAGACGGGAGTCTACAGTCCAGCAGTGAGGGCGGAGTGGGAGGATGGGGTGGAAAGGCACCATTACCCTGACCTTCAAGCCCTGTCACACGGGACAGCCTACAAGACTGTCCTTCCATTCGTCGTCTTACAAGGCATAGAGGGGTCACCTCCACCATGGGCAGCTGACTCTTACATCACCAGAGAGCTGGCACCTGTAAAATTACATCTGCAGAAGCAGCATAATGGGGTGCTATAGTTTCAGAGACACTACAATACTGATCATCCAAATTATCTCTTTAAAAAATGCAAATATTTAGCATTTCCAATTAAGGCATGAAATTAGAAGGCTAGAAAAGCCCACGGGGGAAATTGTCAGTAAAGAATAACCATAAAGAATGAAGAGCTTTTCAGCAAACTAATTTTTGAGCACAGAACATCTTCCGATTGTTTTAAGACTTTTGATGAAACCAACCTCATTTATGAATGCTTGCCAACTGGGACCATGTGAAATGTTACTGTATAAAGATTACAGACATCACAACCTACCTTGCATGTGCAAATGCTGTAGGCTCCCAGAAAAGAAAAACTTTCTTTATGGAAAATTTCACTACTCAGGACATTTTTATTGGTGCACATTAATTATACAGAATGGTGGGTTTCACTATGCCATGTTCATGCATACATAAAAATAATTTCATCAATATCACTATCCAAGAATAAACAGATGGTCAGACCCTTCTACAGTTAAAAATGTATTTTTAAAAAAATAGATAAAATAAAAAATTCTTCAATTCAAAGGTGAGTTTTGAAGGGAGGTATGGGAGAAAGAGGCTATTCAAGTTCCAAAAATGGTAAGAGAATCCACACCACAGAAGACGCTGCATGGCCACAGAGATTATGGACCTGGAAAGAAGACCTAAGGGGCTAGGGCCTTGGGTCCTGGAAGTCACCTGAGGGTGGAGACGTGACCTGGAGAAGAGGGGTGGCTCTACTGGACCACATATAAAGCCATTCGGGCCTCCAAATCTGCCTAGAAAAAAGGATGAAAGGGGAACGAGATAAACCCATGAATGGAAAAACTGACACTTCTCCAGGATCTTTGAATGAAAAAAGAGTTGTCCAGGAGTAATCAAAACCTCCCACCTCAATGTCCCTTGTGAAAAACAATATTCCTTGATGTGGCCATTGTAAGCCAAGAAATTAACATTAAAAACTTGCTAGAGAAGATAATGCTAAGTGAAGTTAGCCAATCCCCCAAAAACAAATGCCGAATGTTTTCTTTGATATAAGGAGGCTGATTCATAGTGGGATAGGGAGCGGGAGCATGGGAAGAATAGAGGAACTCTAGACAGGGCAGAGAGGTGGGAGGAAAAGGGAGGGGGCATGGGGTTATTAATGATGGTGGAATGTGATGATCATTATTATCCAAAGTACAGGTATGAAGACACGAATTGGTGTGAATATACTGTGTATAAAACCAGAGATAATAATATGTGTAATAAGAATTGTAGGGCTGGGGTTGTGGCTCAGCAGTTAAGTGCCACTGGGTTCAATCCCTGATACCAAAAAAAAAAAAACCACTCTGAACCACGCGAGGGAAAATTGAAAACTGCACAGTATGCAGAATTGCAGGTTAAAAAGTCAACAAAACCCTGTCCCCTGCTGCATAAATGTCCATCGTAAAATAAAGTGAAAGGCTTAAAGTTGATCTGAAACTTTAGTTTCCACACTTTACTTCTTTAACTGACCTGATTAACTGTCCTGATACCTTTAGTAAGAGGACTTCTTCCACAGAAGATTAATAGCTAATAATAGCTAAGAATTCCAAATGCTTACATTATGCCTGGCACAGTTCTCAGTGTTTCCTGGTACTAACCCATTTAATCTTTGCTGTAACCCTATAAGGCAGGAACCATCATCTGCATATTATCTCTGAGCCTCAGAGACTGAGTAACTTGCAATGGTCCTACTGCTAGGGACATGATGAGAATACTAATCTAGGTAAAACAACACAGTTTCAATCAAAATTGCACATTTTCTAATATATCAAATTAGATCTAAAACTCACACAGATGAAAAGACCAAGTATTTTCAAAAATGATTTTGGAAAAGACTTGTTTTTTATATATTTGTGATAATTGTAACTTGCAATCCCGGCAGAGGGGTAGATAAATTGGACAATGTCAGAAAACAGAGCACACAGATTTACCCTACAAAGAAATTTAGATAGAACAGGGAAGGCATTAAAAATCAGTGTAGAAAAGATAAACCTTTTAGTAAGTGAAATTTGCATAATGGTTGATCCTTATGGCAACATAAATATCTAGCTCACTCCCATGCATGCACACATACCCACTATTAATTCTGTGTTCAAAACACAACCTCAAAACCTTTAAATCAGGGTAGGAAAACTACAGCTTGCTAGCTGAATCTGCCCCTGACCTGATTTTGTAAATAAAGTTTTATTAGAACAAAGTCACATCCAATAATTTATTCAGTGTCTATATCTGCTTTCCCATAGTTAGAGTTGTGCATAGATAGTGGATAGCAAAACAGGCAAGCAGTTAGGGCAATAGCCCCATAAAGCCTTCTCTAAATATAAAGGCCACACCATGAGATTAACCTATCAAAACATTCCAGAGTCCTTTGTCCCAGAGCAGAAGCTGGGGTGGGGGTGGGGATTGCAGGGGAGAGGAATACAGGCTGCAGACTCCAGGGCTAAAAGGGCACAGTCAGTCATAAGGATGTGGACCAATCACCGTGGCATTTTTCCTACACCTGATTAGCACAGATCTCAATCAATGCTCCCCCCAGTAGCTCTATAAGCCCTACCCGTAGGTGGCAACCTGCTCGAAGGCCCCCTTTTGCCCAGCAAGAGCTTTGCTTCTTTTCTCCCCACTTGGATAAGTCTCACTCTTTTCCACTCGCTCTTCATTGTCTGCGGACATCATTCTTTGAATGAGTCAAGAACCTGGAAAGAAGTCACTGGCAGGTGGCTGGAGTCTGCCACAACACTACAGAGTTGCAATCCAGCCAAATCTGGCTTCCCACTGCTGAAGAACCCAGTCCTGCCAGCTGAGGGGAGCCCTCTAAAGCTGGGGGCACCCCTTGATGTGAGGCAAAGGAACCCTGCTGACAACTACACCAGTAGAAGCAAGAATCTAATTTCATCTCTAAATCCGGTTTCAGTTGCAACACAGAAGGTGTGGCCTGAAATACAGCCATGCAATGCATAATGGTGTTTTGGCCAACAACAGACCACGTATACCACAGTGGTCCATGCATTCTCCCAGCTAGACCAGGCACGCAGCACTGAAGAAGAGGCAAGAAAAGAGAAGGCTGCAGGAGAGGGAAAACAAGAAGCCCCAAGAAAATTCACAGTGAAGGGTTTCCCAGAAGCTTCTGCAGACCTCAACAAGCTCCTTTAAAGGTTTGAAAACACGAGCCCCAGCCCTGAAGGTTTTCATTCGTAGAAATGTTCATGGTGCATTTTATCTGCCTGCGAGCAAATCTAGGCTGAAGAAAAGAAACGAGACAAGCACATCACCACACACCTGTTCCTGAAGAGACACCTCCTCCCGGAGAACCTTAGGTAGGGCCCCTTAGTGGGGATCCCAGGAGTGGCCTCGTGGTCACAGAATAGGATGTCTCCATGCATGTCACTGCCCTGAAAACCTCCCACTGGGATAGGGTGCCGTGGTGGAGGACAGAGGTGTGAACACCTGGCTCTAGGTGTGGGTCTAGGCTAATGTGTCCATGTCTTAGTTTTTAACAAAAAAGTTTAAAAAGTAAAAAAAAATTAAAATATGGAATAGGATATAAAGAAAGAAAACACTTTTGTAAATATTGTTTGTGTTTCAATTAAGTGTTATAAAACAGCCAAAAGTTGTTTGTTTTAAGTTTATACAGTAAGCTAAGGTTACTCTATTATTAAAGAAAAAGAGATATATCTTTACCAGTTTAGTGTAGCCTGAGGGTACAGTGTTTGTAAAGTCTGAGGTGGTGCCCAGTGATGTCCTGGGCCAGCACCTTCCCTCCCACTCACTCGACAGCCCCATCCAGGTAGGTGCCCTACATGGGGCTACCATTTTTCATCTTTTATACCGAGTCTTTATTGTACCTTAAGTGTTCAGATATGTTTAGATACACGGATACATATCACTGTGTGACAGGCTGCTCCACATAGCCTCAGCTTGTAGCAGGCCATGCCATCTACACCCTAAGGTGTCGGTACAATGACTAAATCGCCTGACACATCCTCGTTGTTAAGGGACGTGTGACTACACGCAGTCTCTGGTCCTTGGTACATAATTTTCTGATTCTGGCTTTACATAAAATACAGGAAAATATTTTTATGACATCAAGATAGGAAAGAATATCTTAAACAAGACAGAAGAGAAGGTGAATATATTAAGCTGCATGAAAATTTAAATGAATGAGCTAGATCCATGTGTGGAAACCACAAACTACAGAAACATGGTAGCAAGAGGGAAAAAGCGAGATGGGGAAGGATTGTACATTTGTACCTGTTGTAAAAGGACAAAATGCAGAAAACTTATATGCCAACTCAGAATACCAATTGTATCTGGGTAGAGAGGGTAGAAAATGAGATTTGGGAGGAGAAGAGAGGTTTGGGGGTAGGGGTGATGGTTGTCCATTTTACTGGATGTCTTATTTTAAAAAAAAATCTGAAGCCAATATGTCAAAGTGAACTTATTGAGTCTCAGTGGCAGAGGCTGATTATGTTCCTCTTTGTTCTTTTCTGAATGTTTGAAATAAGTAGTTGCTACAGAGGCCTTGTCAACCCAAAGCTGAAAATATTAACTATATGCCCCCCTTATAGAAAAAGTTTACTGACCCCTGCCTGCATGAGGCCCTGAGAATGAGCAGCGCCTCTTGCCCCGAAAGTGCTGGTTCAGGGGCACAATGACAAACACCCAGTCGTGTCAACACTGTCACACACGTGCCTTGCATGGATCAGCTGGTGCAGGAAAGGCAAGGGCAACTTCCTTGCTTGGATTATACAGTCTACTTTTTATAGCTTCAATAAGTAGGGCTAAATAATCATGGAGCTCCCTCAGTGAGACAGGAGTAATGTCTAGAAATATTTTTACTATCTTCTTCCCAAGAATTGTATCACTGATTCAACTCATTGGTTAGAAGTGTTCAGAATATGAATTTTATCATGCAAAAAAAATTCATAAGAAAAACCAATCCATCCTGAAAAAAAACCTGTAAAACAACTTGAAATAACTGCATAATCTTTAGATGATTCTTTCAGTATTGCTTGTGCCTTCAGTTATAAGTGAATATGAAAACTGCCCTGCTACCATTTGTTTTGATGATGGAAAATTCTCAGACTCTAGAATGAGGCACACCCATTAAACCCAAGTTCAAGTTCTAAGAATAAACACCAAGGATGGGTGCCCTTTGTCACTGAAGAATGTGAATGACCCAGAAAAGGCAGCATTCCTGGTCACTATGTCATTCTGTAAAAATCAAAGGAAGCCTCTAAAGAGCCTCGAGGTCAAAGACACAGAAGAGGAGAGCAGTCTGCTGGAGAGGATGCATTCACTTAAAACGCGGTTCCGAAAGACACCGTCTCCAAGTTCAAAACCGTGTCTGCATCCAGACAGACATTTCTGCTGTTACACTTTCCAGGGGGATCTCTGAGGATTGGCTCAGGTCCTGGGGAACAGCACAAGAGTATCTGCATTTGTCCCATCTGGCAAGGCTCAGAAGTGTCCGTTCCCTGACAGCTTGCTGGAAGACCACCAGCAACTCACCAGAGCTAGATTACAGCCTGAGGTCCCTTCACAAGGCTTGGGTACCTTGAGTGACCCTGAGTACAGCTTCAACATCTATCAAATGACAACGGCAACTTATGTTCCCAAGCTGGATGCCAAAGTGTCATATGGCACCATGCTGGAGGTACTGGGGCACCGTGGATTACATCATTTTTACATTTCCAAGAGAAACACAAGATCTACAACTTCTGTCCAATAGCACACAAACTACTAGCTGGAGATAGTTCATGGTTACAATATTAGTGACCATTGTCATCTTTTGGTGGTGTCATATCTTACCAAAGCTGGGTTTACAGCAACTGCCATGATAAAAAAGCAAATTCTCCAAAACAATCAATGTGAAACAGGAGAAACAGTGATCTATCCAGAAGCTATTCAGCAGGAAATTGAGGCTACTAATTGAAACAAAGGTATCTTTTTTTCTTGCAATTTTGCATTTTATTTTCAAATAGCTACAAAGTTGTCTGGATTTAAGTTGTTGGATATAACTACTTAATAGATAAAATCATTGGTAACACCTTCCCACCTTAAACACATTAAAATCACTGTGAACCAAGAAAGTTAGGGAACCTCTGGCTTGGAACACATTGGTTCTTGTGAGGCAATACATCTAACATTTCTCATTGGGCCCAGACTGTAGCTCAGTGGTACACCTCTTGCCTAGCATGGCAAGCCCTGGGTTCTATCCCAAGTACGGCACCAATTTTTTTTTTCTTTTTCTTCATAAAGTGTCTGATTTTCTAAATAACTTCCATAAAAATATAAATTTCCAAAGTTCTGAAATTTTAGAAATCTCAACAATCTGGAACCTCAGCTGTCCATCAGTCTTCATCTTTTGAGAGAAAGAGCTGAAATTTCAGAAGACCCCTAGGCGACCCACAGAGGAAGTGACAGAAATCAAGTGAGTTGGCAACACCTGCCATTGATACAGCCCATGAACGTCCTCACCACCTCTCTCTGAAGCTTCACCCCACTTTATGGAGAAGGAAACCAAGGTCCTAAGAGGGTACATGAGTGTTTGGGCTCAGCTCATGACAGAGCAGAAGTCAAACCAGTCTCCTGAGCCCTTTTCTACCAACTCTTTCCCAAGACGTTCTCACAGGAAACCATCAATAACACAGCGGAAGTTACTCCGTCTACACAACCACTCCTCCTGGCCCCTTTGAAGGCTTCTTCTTTAACACACAGGTAAGGAGGATGAAGCCTGCTGTGCTTTGAATGTGTCCCCAGAGTTCATGTGTAAGGAAGAGTCCCCAGTGTACAACGACAAAGGGTGGGACCTTTAAGACGTGATTAGGCCCCCAGGGCCCCTTTCCTGGAGAATGGAGTGATGCCACTGTTGGAGGGGTGGGCTGTGGCAGGCGTGACCTCCTGGTACAAGAATGCCTTCAGCCCCTTCCCCCTTTCTCACACATGGCCTTTTGACCTTCTTCCTTCCACCATGCAGCAAGAAGGCCCTCCCCAGCACCTTGATGTTGGACTTCTTGGCTGCTAGAACCTCGAGAGGTAAATTTCTGCTGTTTGCAGACCATGCTGTCTAAGGTGTTCTGTCGTGGCAGCGCCAATGGACCAACACAAAGCCTTTGCATGAGTAGCCTGTCTGTCCCTTTCTGATGAGTTGCCATTCTTGGGTTTTGGCAGCTCCCCAGTCACGATGTGGATTGGCCGGGTGTGTTCCCTGCAAACAGAAGACAACTGCCCTTTGGAGCCTTGTACAACTAGGATGCAGTCCCAGCACAGCCAGAGAGCACCTCTTAGTCCTTGAGGAGTTACAATAACTTCTCAACTCCTTGGTTTCACCACGTGTGCAAAGGGGCTATCACTTTCTTTAAGAGATTGCTGAGGATGCCCAGAGAGAAGCTGGACTCAGATGTGGAATGCTGGCTGGTGAGTGGGGGGCCCCAGTTGCTCAGATACACATCACCCAATCAGATTAGAAGGACTTAAACTGTCCATGATGAGGGGATCTGATGTCACTGGCATCAGGGATGCACTGGGGGACCCCAACAGAAGCCCGTCTGCTGAAAGGAAGAGAATGTCCCAGGAAGAGATCTGCATTAAAGAAAGAAGGTGTGTGGTGGGACCACGGCCAGCAAGGGCGCCTCAGTCAAGGGTTCAAAGCACGGGATAATACTGCACGTGGGTTGACCCAGCTGTCAGGAGTAACGTCCACTGAGGGAGCTGTCCCTCTGAAGGTCGAAGGCCTGAGGCCCCAGCAGTCCAGCTGGGGACACAAAGCAGACTGCAATGTGGCAGGTGCATGCTCTCCTGCCCCTTGCCAGGTGGCCTGGAGACAGGGTTGCTAAGCTACTCGTCCTGGGTTCTGTTTTGACCAGTATTAGTCACGATGAGCTCTAAGCCAATTACCTTTGGTCCTTGCCCCTAGACCTTGTGAATAATTCTATGAAAGTCCCTGGTCATTTATTTTCACTGTCATATCTAGGCACATACGGAAGAAGAACTGAATGAACTAATAAGATATCTTGAAGTGCCCCAAACTAAATTACTATGTGTCATAAAGCAAGAACTGAACTCAAATATTCAAAATTATTTTAGTCCAAATTATGTGTTTTCATATTCAAGGCAAATGTCTGAGTGATTTGCTAAAATAAAACAATGGCTTAACTCTATTTAAAATCCAATTCCATTTGTATCTTCGTTAAGAAATTTGCATTGCAAAACATCTGACATGAGATATAGTTATCAGTATATTGTCTCTCTCTTCAGGGAAGAGTTTGAGCAAACAGAGCTACTGCAAATCTAATTTTGCTGAATACAAAATAGATTAATAGCCAGTTCATTCTATAAATATAGCTTCTAAAAACAGAAGTTTTGCTGGTAAAGAAAAGAAATAAAATCCAAACAGCATTACCAATTATACCACAGCACTTGTAGTAGAATGGCAATCAGCGGCTGCAATTGTAAAAAGCAAAATCAAGCACTTGAGTATCAAGCACAAACTGCAGAATTCACCTGAATTACAGTCACATCAAACCCAGTTTATGAACTTCGACATATTCAGTGTGGTAGGTAGAAAACAAACTCAGTGCTAGAAATTCCCACGTCCCCTGTAGCAGGGCTCTAATCTTACAAACATTATTTTGGAATCTAAAAATAACTCTAGAAGGCAAATTTCACCAACTCCACCCTCGAAGTGGGAAGCTGAATATGCAAAGAAACTCACACGGGCCACACACATACCGCCAAGTGGCATGGAGCACAATCAAGCCAGGTTGCTTTGGCTGTCCTCTGCCTTTCCAGAAACCTAGTGCTACTGAGCCCCTGCGTGGCAGAGCTTGGGTTTTGGTTTTTTCCTACCAGAAGGACACACTGGACAACAAGTGGCCCACTGAAAGTCATCAGTGTCCACCTCAGCTACTTCACAACTGCTGGGTTTGAAACCCCTAACCACAGAGTTAACTGAAGGAGATTATGGCACAGATGAAGCAAGTTCAAGAGCAAAGTTTAAATGACTTTAAGTTCAGTACTGTGAGGAATTTGAGATGTGCATCGGAAGGAAAGTATCTAGAAATTCAAGATCCATCAGAAAAAGAAAAAAAAAAAAACATAAAACACAACTGGATGGAACACCAGGGTTTCTCAAGCTGCTGGACTCAAAAGTCCCCTCTAGAACGGGAGAGCAGCAATTTCCTGCACCAGGGAGGTAGCTCTGAGTCCCGGAGACCTGTAACCCAGAGACTTGGTTACAGTCTTTCTGAAGTAGACCAGGGTTGTGTCCAGGCTACAGCACAAGGCAAAGGCCAGCAAGGGCTCTGAATTTCAGTTTCCTCAAATAAAAAGCAAAGGATGGATGGGGTAGCGCTCAGTGGTACAGCACTTGCCTACCAGGACCCACGTTCAATCCATAGTACTAGGGGGGAAAAACTAATTTAACTTAAACAAAGAAGCAGAAACAAAAGATAACCTCCCACTTTACTCTGTTCATGGATGCTTGTTGAAATCAAATGTACATGCAATATTATCACTAGTAAAATGGAATTAAAATTTAGCTCTTCCACTGGTTGTTTTTGTGAGATTTTCATGAATGTGTGTTGGGGAATTTTCTGGACCCTTCAAGTCATGTTAAATAGTCATGGTGACAGCAGACATTAGGGTATGGTTTCTGGTTTCATTTGAAATGGTTTAAATTTTGACTAGAAAAATGTGTGGTTGACTTTTGATAAAAACATCTTTGTTATACATAATGTTTCCTTTCTGTATTTATTTAAAATTTACATCCTCCATCTGTAATATATTAGATATGGGAAATAGATTTTTTTAGCATCATTTGACATAATTTGTTTATTTTAATGTGGTGACTCATACTACTCTCAACATGAAGATATTTACAATTCTTAATTGTTAAAAATGACACAAAAATTTCATGAAATATAACCATTCCCTGGTAATATTTATTTCCCTACTATCTCCATGCCTATTCAAAATAACCTTTGGACATTTTATTAAAAAATAGCATTGAAAAAAAAAGAAATCAAATGTACAGTGCAATGTGATCCTAAATGATTACCATGAAGTTGTATTCACCTTACATTACCCAAGATAATGTCACTTGAGGTAGGACTTTATTTATTTATTTTTATTAAATTATTTATTTATTCTAATTTGTTATACATGGTTGCAGAATGCAATTCATTTCATTTTACGCATATAGAGCACAATTTTTCAAGTCACTGATTGTACACAAACATTTTCACACCATTTGTGAGATGTAAGACTTTATTTACTAATATTAGCAGTAACGGGGATGACCCAAAGCTCATCCTTGAGTGCTAAAGAGAAATCTACCACAATGCCAAAGTCAAGGGCAGGACAGCCAGCAACACGTCCTCACTCCCCGCACTGCAGTGCATTTTCCAAACTGCCCAATGGAAGAGATGTCCCAAGAGTTTAGAATTGCTCTAGAGGACAAAGGGTAGCATTTACTCCATGGTCATCCTTTCACTATGATACTGGTAGCAAAAAAAAAAAAACAAAACTCTTTAAATTTGCTGCAATGTAAGTAGCCATGGGAGAGAGAGTAAGGAAGGTAGGATGAGGTTAAGAACTTGATTTTACAAGGATTCAATTCCATGGGTGAACAGGGAGATTCCAAGGTCAGCATAGTGCTGGTATATTTTATTGAATGTGGAAAAATGAAGGAACTCCTTTTACTGGAAAACAAGTTATACAGATAACCAATGTGGACCTAAATTGAAATGGTCAACTCAACAGATTTTTTTTTCAATGTATTTAAGATGACAAGAGGAATAATAGGCAAATTAATAAAATGTCATAAAGAAAAATGTTTCACTGCTGTTAGCTGGCTGCTCATGAGGTGACCTTATTCCATGAAGGTTCTCTTGAGCTCGCCCACAAATGCTACTACTGTGGACCACCACAGGGCCCATGGGCCACCATGACGTGTGATGTTCATCCTTCCCACATCTTCTCCTCCTTCAACCCACTTTGAAAACTTGGTTCTATGGTACCATGGTGACTCTTGGCTTTATTTTTCTCACTTGCCAGTTCTGGAATAAACCCAAATAGGCCGTGATTCTCTGAGTGGGACTTGCTCATGCTGTGGTCACCTCAGACCTAAGGCAATGGCAACAGGAACAGATCCCAAACAGTCTGCATTTTCAACCAACTCACAGGTGTCCCCAAGAATACACCCATGAACAACCAAGAAACACTGCTGTGGAAGGAAGGACATTAGTCAAGGAATTAGTAGAACAGTGGCAATCTGTATCCACTTGGGGGGGGGCTGTCCCCTCTCTGGGCATTGCGGATACAATGAGGGAGCCACCTAGAATATAGAGGTCTAGGGCCCCTGGAAGTCCTGCTCTTTATAATGTTATCAGTCTCTGATACCCTGGGATGGTGCTGGGCAAAAGCTTAAAACAAGCTGGGTGGCCTTCCTAGCGTGTCTCAAGTCACCGTGCTCCCCTGGAGAACAGCCTGTCCTGGTCTCGAGCTGAGCCTGCTGGCACCATGATGTGCATGGGAGGACCTGGTACAGGTTGCCCAGCTGTGCTGAGACAACCTGACCAGAAAAGTCCTGACACGCTAATGAGTACATCTTCACAGGGAGTAAAAAGAGGAAAAGTAGGAATTTCAATCTTGCATTAGTTTCAAATTTTGAAAATAAATTCAATAAATAGGAAATCCTTCATCTCACTTTGAAATCCTTCAAAGCTCAACGAAGAAGAATCAAGATGGACAGAAATGGTCCATAAAAGGAAGGACGAAAAGGAGGGAGGGAGAAACAACCTCCCTTTTTTGATTCTACAACAACAAATTTGCATTCTAGCACAGAGGTTATGACACAGTAATCGTTTTCAGTATTTAGATCCAATTTATTCAAATAATTGCAACCTAATTATATGGAGCTATTTTAAATACTGATTTACTTTCATTTAATTTAAATGCTTGTCACCTGTGACTATTATTCCAAATAAGCTCCTCACAATTTAGACAATGGGAAATTAATTATAATTTTTAAATTAGCTTTGCTTAGATATAACTGTTCTTAACAACTCACAACCTTCCCAAAAATGCTGTTAAAGAGGCCCATCAAACACGTTCACTGCAACCTTTGTGTCCTTCTGGAGGGAACATCAAAGAATTTACATTTTGTTAATATTTAAGTCATTTATTTCTATATATCATAAACAAACCAGAGCAAGAGAGTGTGAGAGTGTGTTGTAAGCATGAAGAGGGTCTCAGATCAGAAATCCAGTCTGCCGTCCTCAGATCTTACAAAAGTCATGTGACAAAAATACAAGCACAATACAGGCATGAAAATATCTTTTATTGTTTTTTTTTAAATATGGGATTCCAGACTGGGTTTGATAATTCTCAATTGAAACTTTGCTATCTTCATGAAGACCTATTTCCAAAGACCCTTCACTATGCATATATTTATAATAGTAATGAAAGAACAAATTGGCCATAAACAAAGACTCGACACTACTCCTGGTTACAAGTGTGGTATACTTTAAAAAACTATATCCTTCAGCATCTTTGGAGAAAATGTAATATGAAATGGGATTTATTAATAATTCTACATGGACTATTAGAAATTAGCAAGGCTGCCTGTCACATTCTAATCATTAGGGGGCTCTCATGCCAATTATAGCAAAGCTACCGGACCCCCTGCCCCTGCTGGTTTTTCATGTGTCAAGTTAACCTGGTTCAAAAGAATAGAACCAGATTTTCAACAAGAGGTGACCCAGGACAGTCATGTGTTCCAATCTTGGTCATTTTTTTCTAGCTACAGGATACCAGGCAAGTTTCCCATCTCTCTAAAGCTTAAAGTATCGCTGATCCCGCAACTGAACTCCTCGGGTGGTTTGGGGGTTGCAGAAGGAAGTCTCCAAGGTCCTGAGCAAACACCAGAGCCTCCACCAACGCGCACCTTTCCATGAATTCTCAGGACACCTGGATTCCACAGCAACGAGTTTCCAGATTACTGTCTCCTCCTGGGGGTCATTCTCTGCCTGGACTGCTTGCTATTCCAAACTCACCTTTGTTTTTAAACAAGGAAAAGCTTTGGGAGATCAAGTAATTAACTGTTTGTTTATTATTAAGAAGTGGAGAGGAAGAGAAAAATCTCCAGGGTGAAGCTTCTTCACACTCGAGGAAGCAGATGGATGGAGCCAATGTGGAATTCACTGGGACATTTTTCAGAACCCCAGCCGTGCCGATGGGCACCCTGACAGCCTACAGCTGCTGCAGAACAGGGTCACTTGCACCTCCAGGGCCCAAATGGGGTCTAAGAAGGACACTTCTCCCAAGGGACACCATGGCTAAAAATAGTAAGAGAAAAGAAATGAAACCAAAAAAGCAATTAAGGAACTGTCAACAGGAAGGGATGAGCAAAACCAGCCATCAACCTTATCATTTAATATTTTTTCATCTGTCATTTTTGGCTCAAATTACTTTCGTATCATTATGGGTATCACCACAATCCACATTGGCCTCAGAGCCGACACCCACCTTGTTCCAGCCAATTAAATGTCATCCACTGAGCATCACTTTCAAAAGGGCTCCTGTCGACCACCTTCCTGTGTGTGATGATGGGAGCCAAAGAGTCGGGCAGAAGCCCCCCAAGCAGTGGCAGGTGTTGGTCCTTTCCACAGACATACACCCTTCTCTTTTGCTTTCCTAACAGAGATCCTGTAAATTTCTGGGAGAACCACCGACCCCAACTATAAGGTATCAGTGCTTCCAAAGACAAAAATCCAGTTTTAAAAAAACTAACACAAGGTTGTAGGTGCTTCCAAAGATAAAAATCCTTAATGACCATGTGGCTAAGTGTTTTTAGTAAGCATTTTAATATTGCAAAAGTGATAAATAATGATATGACCATGCCCAACATCAGAAATTATTGCAATAATTTTCTAATTTAATTTAGTTACAGACTGAATCGTGTCCCCCAAGTTCGTAAGTTAAAGTTCCTCCCCCCCACGGCCTCAGGATGTTGCCATACTTGGAGATAAGGTCTTTAAAGAGTTGATTCACTAAAAAACAAGGTCATGGGTAAAGGACATCAGGGCTGCAGCAGCAGAGAGAGAAGACCAGGTAAAGACACACTCAAGGAGAGAGGCCTCAGGACAAACTCGTCCTGCCCACACTGGCTCTCAGACACTTAGCCTCCAGAACCACAAAAAAACAAGTCTCTGCTGTTTAAGCCACCTAGTCTGTGGTCCTCTGACATAGTGACCCTAGAAAACTAATACTTACACTCATACATTGCTGGTGGGACTGCGAACTGGTGCAACCACTCTGAAAAGCAATATAGCGATTCCTCAAAAAACTAGGAATGGAATCACCATTTGACCCAGTTATCCTACCCTTTGGTATATATCCAAAGGATTTAAAATCAGCATACTACAGAAATGCAGCCACTTCTATGTTTATAGCAGTTCAATTCACAATAGCTAAGCTATGAAGCTAATTTAGGTGTCATTCAACAGATGAATGGATAAAGAAAATGTGGTATATATACACAATGGAATATTACTCATCCATAAAGAATGAGTTTATGACATTTGCCAGTAAATGAATGTATCTGGAGACCATCATGCTAAATGAAATCAACCAATCCCCAAAAACCTAAGGTCCAATGTTTTCTCTGATATGTGGAAGCTAACCCACAATAAGGGAGGGAGGGAAGAAGAGAAGTTCGTTGGATTAGACAAGGAGGAATAAAGGGAAAGGAGGGGAATAGGAAAAGGAAAGACAGTGGAATGACTCTGACATAACTTTCTTATGTGTATATTCGGGTTCACCACAGTGAATCTCACCATCCTGTACATTCACAAGAAATTAATTTTTAAAACTATGGGTAAATGGCAAAAAGATGAATAGAGGGAAAGGAACAGGGAGTGGGAAAAACAAAGAGGATAAAGAGATACTGGAGTCAGAATCAGAATAAGAAATATTCCGTGCCGTACAATTATATCAAAATAGATTCTATTCTCATGTATAACTCAAAAGAACCAATATTTAAAAAACTAACACAAGGTTGTATGTGCTTCGAAAGATAAAAATCCTTAATGACCATGTGGCTAAGTGTTTTTAGTAAGCATTTTAATATGGCAAAAGTGATAAATAAGGGTATGACCATGCCTGACATCAGAAATTATTGCAATAATTTTCTAATCTGTCTCCCCAGTTAACCTTTACCCATTTCCCTTGCTCTGAGTGTCCACAGGCTTCTCATTGACACCAGGTGAAGTCACTGAGCCCCGGGAGTCTAGTCCCTGGTCGCCTCTCCAACCACACCTGCTCCCACACGCCCTGCATTCTAGGACAACCCCCAGCAGGACTCGCATGCACCACCTGGGTGCTCGCAGCTTTTCCTTACTCCTTGCCTCTGTTCTGTGTCTCCTACCTGGAACTATGGACCTCTAGAGGCCACAAGGCCTCCAAGGTATCTGAAGAGTCCACTGAAACTGTCTGCAAACATCTATGCCTCTTTACATATACGAGCCTTTTTCCAGGAAAAAGGGCCCATAATTCTCCTGAGATTTTCAGAGCTTGACCAGGTTGAATTTTCCCTGAGCTGTGCCCTCTGGGAAACTGGCACTTGTGAAGTCCCCGTCCAGTGTGTTCCAGGAAACAATTAACTGCAAAGATTCCCCTTCCCCGGATGACCTGGATAAGACTCACGCTGACCTCGTTTATCTCTGACGAGGCTGAACACAGACCCTCCACATTCCCAACCTTCGTCCCATGAATGACCAGTGGGTTTGTTTGTCCCTGCTGGCCAATCTGGACAAAATAACTGCGGAGGTGATTGAATAAACTTGGGTCCATCTTTTCTCAGCTACAGTCTGTGAACTCAGATCCACCCTCAGCCTGAGCCCACCCTGGAATGCAGAGCAACCTCCTTCAGAGCCCCCAAGAATCATGAGTAGAACTGTGTCCCCCCAAAAGGACATGTGGAAATCATAACCCTCAGCCTCAGAAAGTGACCTCACTTGGAACAAGGGTCATAGCAGCTATAATCACATAAGATGAGGTCATACTGGGTGGGTCCTGGTCCACTGTGACTGGAATCCTTACAAGAAGAGCAGAGACAGAGACACATGGCGAGAAGGTGGCCCCGAGAAGGTGGGGGCACAGACCGGGGTGATGCACATACCAGCCAGGGACCGCCAAGGGTTGCCAGCAGCACCGGACTGGGAGGCAGCGTGAAACAGATTAGCTCTCAGAGCCTCCAAAGGAAGCAATCTTGCTGACACCATTTAGACTTCTGGCCTCCAAAAGGGTGAGAGGATAAATGTCTGTGGTTTGAGCGTCCAGTCTGTGGCACTTGGGACAGCAGCCTCAGGAAACTACTGAAGTGCAGAAAAACAGCTGCCCTCTGCCCGACTGTCAGCTCACATTCCCCATCGTACTCCCCAAACCCAGTCCTTTCTGGACTCGTTTAATTTTCCCTACTAAATAAACTTCCTTTCTGCCCGACTCTGAAGTCAGATGCAGATCTTATGCTGGGAGCATACTCCACCCACACCCAGGTTGGCTTGTTTGGCCCTTATTTTCAGATGTTTATGTGGTGATCCTGAAGTCCCTAAATGGTCAAGAACCAGTGCTCCTTGTGGACTGTCTTTACCCTCCCTCCTGCACCTCGTTCCAGCCATCCTCCAAGGCCACTGCCCCACAAACCCTTGCCTGCCCCTCTCCCACCAGCAGAGAGGGCCTTTCCCAAGTCTACCTTTGGCCCAGGATAATATTAAGGAATTAGCCAATGAGTTCCCCACCCCCAAACCATGTACTTCAGGATCCCACCCCCAGCCCAGACAGCTGAGCAGAAGCCCCTTGCCCTTGGGGGAAGGCAGCTGCTGGGAGCCAGAGAAGGGAGGCAATAAATCATGGCATTGGCATTTCCAGTAGGGAAGACGGCAGAAAACACTGGATCAAGTCCTCTGACATTTCTCTACCTAAGATTGCAGAAAGTCCCCGGGGGGCTGATGGATAGCTAATGGCCACAGTGAGACTTCAGGAAGACACGAAGGTTCTGGGTTGGAATGGATTTTAAGACATTTAAACGATGGAAGATTTTAAAGGTGTTGAAATCCACCCCGCGACGGTCCCAGCTGCTTCGCAAGCGTTCTTCAGACAGCGTTTGAAAGGTCTCTGGGGCTGGAAGAGTGCGTTGCAGAAGGCCAAGGTCAGCTAGTTGATCCTGAGCATCTGCCGAGGAGGTAGGAAAATGACGTACTAGAGAAGGAGGGAGAATGTAACAAGAGGCGCCCACAGGAACAGGCAGGAGGAAAGCAGAGCGACGGGGCACAGAGATTCCTGGTCCTACGGGCACAGCTCAGATCATTCGTTAATGGACAGTAAAAATTCTGCAGCAAAAGACTACTAGAAAAATAGCACAGGAACCTAAGTCATTTCTCTCTTCCAAACATTCTACCCTTACTTTCTGCTTTGCACTAGGAAAAAAAAAATCAAAAAGCAAGTCTCTGGACTCTTGTAATAAACTTTAAAATAGTTAAGCAATGGCTTTAAGAGACTTTCCAAACCCTTTTTACAACCAAAAACCCACTAATATCTTCCTATACCTCTGTCAAATTATTAGAGCGTAAGTTAGTGCCCGTCTTAAATATAGTAGCGTGTCCTGGTTTCAACAGGATCAGGTATGTTTGCCTGCATGTGGTCAGCAGTTTCCACCAGTTACTAAAATAACCTGAAATCGTTTTCTCTCTGCATTTTTTAGGCTGTGACATTCAGCCTTGCTTCCAGGCAGTCTTGACAGAGCCAGACCTGAGCTCCATAACACCTTTGTATTTGTGTGCATTTCTGGAGGCTCCACCAAATTATCATTTCAAATCATTCCCCTTAATTTCCCTCTTGCTGAGGTTGGCCCAGGTATACTCTGGGACTCCGATTTCCATCACTTCTTTTTGAGCCAGCTGCCTCAGATTTCCAACGTGTAAGCAAATCTGCAAAAGTCCCCTCTATGTGAGTGTGAGGAATCTACTATTATTTCATTTTATTATACTGAGGATAAACAAGGTTTATAGCATGAAGGCATTTCTTTGAAATGGATGCCTAAAGCCTGCAGCTAAAGAGAAATTGCAGCCAAACCCAAGAAAATCATACAGAGCAAATTCATAAAAACCTACTTCCTCAGCGTCTTCTCTTGTATTTTGTTTTCATGGGAAAAATCAATTAGGGCTGTGGGTGGGAAGGGGGCGTACAAACAGAGTGTGCAGTACTGAATTCATGGCTGAGATCAGCTCAGTCTCCCCACGCATCCCTCTGTCCGTCTAACGTCACGTTTTCTCTGCTGACACTCTGCCTCCCTTGATGGCCCCATCCCCGCCTGGACAACAGCTCCCCCATGGAGGTAGCCTCTTCCACAGCTCAGGTCATGGCCAGAATGGAGCATGGAAGCCATTGCCACAGGGTTTGTCAAAGGCAGAAGATAAAGGAGATAGAGGGGAGGGGCTCAGGAGCCAGAGGAAAAGTCCACCTGGTGCCTGTGCAGGATTCCAGAACAGACAAAGAGCCTCTGCCCAAAAAGCTAGCAGGTTGCACATCAGCTGTGTTCCCAGCCGGACACAGGATTGACTGAGGAAATGACTCTGAGTTTGAATGAAGAGGAGAACCAATGGGGTCAGCTAGGAAAGTCGGGGGACACAGGTTAAGCAAGGTCTTGAAGCAGGGACCATGAAGCCAACCCAAGAGCAGCAGGACGGTCCAGTTTGGCTGGACTGGAAGGAAGGATGGTGGTGCAGATGCAAAGCTCACACGTCTGGGAAGCGTGGAGGGGCTTGGACCATGCAGCTTCGGTGGAACCAGGAGCTTCCTTCCATTTAATCCAAAGGTCGAGGGGGACTATTGAGTGACAGAGGACACAATCAGCTCCTCAAACCACGTCATTCAACACCAAAAAGAAATTGATCAGAAGTTCAGGTGTCATTTTTGAGTTATGACAAATATGTATAGATGTTTTTAAAAGCTGGACAAAGCACAAATTCGATAGCTCCTCCATTGCTTATACAGCCATTATTTCAGGCCTTTTCTTAGAACTTTTAAAAAAATTCAAACACATTACCAAAAGCAGTTACAGAGAATCAAGCAATTACAGAGAATCGATGCTCTTCTCATCGTGAGAGCCTCGTGGGGCCCCGGTGGTGGGGAGGTGAGGAGGAGGGAGCGGTGACTAATCCCACATTGGCCTGTTGGGGAAATAACACCAGCTTTCCACGTGGGCAGGGAAATCAGTAAGTCAATACCTTCCACAAAAGGCAGGCACCGGTTCGAGGTGTTTGAATTGATTCAGCCTGAAGTCTGAGGGGCTTGTTTCAAGTTGTCTTTTTACTTTTAGTAAATTTTGAGCAATTTGAGCTTTGAAACCTCTTTTGATAACATTTCTCCACGTTCAAAAAGAAGAGATCATGTAGAAGCGCCCCTTTGAAAATAAAAGAAAACAGACCCAATCCAAGTGGCCTTTAGAAAGCCTGAGAACATTTGAGAGCCGAAGGGAACTACAGAGATGGTAGAGATGAACCTCATCATCAGTCATGCTGGGAAACTGAGGTCAGGAGACGTTAGATCACTCACCTGAAATTCCAGCACAGGTGACACATTTGACTTTCCACTAAAACACACCAAGGGGCTTATGTTCCTTATTATGCAGATTATTATTCCAGGTACCTCGATTTATACTTATCTTTTCCTTCAAGTTAACCACCATAAAGACTACCCGTGCTAGCCTCAGGCAGGGTCCCTGTGTTGTACCCACACAGATGCTTCCTTTGTTCAGTTTTGCACAATAAGCATCTAGAAAGAGATTATTGCAAATGTCTATAATTTATTAACACATCTTACCCTGCATTGTCTAAATTGACTGGTGACAGAAAAGAAAAACAAAATATCACAACAGGTCACCTCAAATCAAGTGGGACTGTTTATCTCACAACTGTAGACACACAGGTTTAAGTTGGCTGAATTTTCCCAAACGGCACAACAGTGGCTTCCATCCTGAAGCTTCTTCTGCAATGTGACTTTGCCACTTTCCCACCAGGAGGTAGAATCTTGTCCTCTTGAATGTGAGCAAGCTCAGACTGCTTTGACAAAGAGAGCAGGTGGAAGCGACATCACACCAGTCCCAGGAAGGAGCTTACCACACGTGCCAGCTACTGCTTCCTGCCTCCTGAGAGGCAGCCACCATGTTGGAAATGAGACCATCCAGAAAATAGCATGCTGTGAGAGACCTCAGCCATGTGGACAGGCCCTGGAGCCTGAGACACAAAGAGGGTGTAGGACGTGCCAAGGAGCACCAACCTTAGGATGGAAGATGCCATCTTAGCGGGGGACCAATAGCTCCAGACGACACTGCTTGCACCAGAGACCATCTGCTCAGCAGAGCCCTGCCCAAATCTCCAACCCACAAAACCCTGAGCGAAATAAAATGGTGACTTCAAGCAACTGAGTTCTGAGAACAATCTGTTACACAAAAATAGGCACCTAAAACACAGGAGCACCATAGTAACAAGTCCTGCAGGGAAGGAAGTTTCAACTGATTTTGAACTGCTGAGCCTTTTGTCTAAAAGAGATCTCCATAGAACCCCAAAATAGGAAACAGGGGTGAAAATAGAGCTTCATGACCTGGGGGGGGCAGGGTTGCTGGAGTTCTGGGGGTCCCGCCTTGGAATGCTGTGCCATCCTAGAAGTGATGTTGTGAACGTGTGCGCCTCACCAAGAGGACCAAGAACAGGCACCCAAGAAGCCACCCCTGACCTCGCTTCCCAGGGCAGCCTCTAGTGCAGGTTAGAGGCTCCTAAACTCAGCCTCTACAGCTAGAGAGAGCCTGGTTCTAACGATAGGGAGGAGCTGGAACCCAGGATATCAAAAAGGTCCTGTCCTTGGACTAGCTGTGTCCCTATCTCAAGGTCTGACCACTACTGCTCCCACTCCCTAGTGTGTGTGCATCCTCGAACACTTTCATCAGGTCTTAACAGGTGTTTAAACAACACTGGCAATCTCTCACCCTCTCTCTCCCCTTCCTTCTTCCTTCCTCATACTTTTTCCCTCTTTCTCTCAGTGAAAGGAAGGAAGGCAAAGAAATGAAAAATTATTTTTCATGATGGTTGTATGACCACACTAGAACTCCCTAGATTTCCAAACCGACCCTACCAATTACCAGCCAGGCAATGGTGCCTCCATTTTTTTTTTTCAATGTGTACTCAACTTTAATTAATTTAAATGGGAAAAAATTCTAATTTTTATCAGATGAAAAGATAAAAAAAAAATATTATAATGACAATAGCAGGACTCTGCCCTACTTATCCTCTACTTCCTCTTTTTCCACCAGTCACCATTTTTGTTCATTTATTCTATTAGTCAGCTCCATATTTATAAGTCATACATTTGTACCACTTTAAATAAGATTTATCAACTTTAAATGTCATCTACTCAAATGAAGTGTGAAAGAAGGAGCTGATGGAGTGATGGATAAATTTGTGGGATACAAAAACTTAATGGTTTAAGAAATGAGGTATTGGCTGGGCATGTTAGAACATGCCTCTAATCCTAGCAGTTTAGGAGGCTGAAGCAGGACGATTACAAGTTTAAAGCCAGTCTCAGCAATTTAGTGAGGCCCTAAGCAACTTAGCGAGACTATTAAACTGAAAAATAAAAAGGGCTGGGGATGTGGCTCGGTGGTTAAGTGTCCCTGGTGCCTCCATTTTTAAAGTTATAAAATGGATGTGATCAGAATAGAAACCCTGCTCATAAAATTGTCACATTTAAATGAGTTAACAACATGATATCAGGGCTCAATAAATGTCAGATCATCATTATTAACTAAAACTTATGACTTTCCAATATTCTGGTAAGGAGGAATTTACAAATGAAACCTCAGCCACATCATAGAGCATCAGCTCTTTTAAGAAACAAAATTATTTGCCTATTATTAGTACTAGCCTTAGGAAAAATCTTAGGTGGTCACCATACTGAGGCCTCACTGGGCAGAAATGGTTAACAAGAGCTTTCTGTTGTCACCCCATCTGTATCAGCCAAGTTAGCACCTCCAGGGTGCCAGGTCAGGTGAGTCAGACATGGGGCTTCCAGTCATCCCAAACTAAAAGTCTTAGATAAGAAGATCTGGAAAATAGCAAGCTAAAGAAAATGTCTATAGACTATCACCATTTTTTAAAATTCATTTACCCTGCATCATGGCTAGGCTGAGAAGTTCCAGTTTGCAAGGTCCTGGCGAGCATTCTGGTAGAGCAGCTGGCATGCAATGAGGTGGCACTGCCAATGACTGGCTCTCTGTGACCACAGCTATGGGTTCTGCTATCTGGATGGACTGATCTTTAAAGCAACATTTATTGTGGTTCCCCTTGATCACACGTGCTTGACTTGAGCGTTTCCAGAAAGGGTGGTTGGCAAGCATCAAACGTGCCATAGAAGGTTATAACATCTGGTAAGGAAAACATTTCAAACTAGGAGAGTGCAGAATCTGGCCTCTTATCAATCTCACTTATGAACACCATCTCTTATCTCTAACCCTTTCCCAGTGTTTATTTTGACCAGATTTGTCCCTCTTCTATTTTAACAGGTGACAACATAAGGCATGTTAAATTTTGGCAGCACTTAATCAGAAATTCAACACGGACTGTGCCAAGACACCTAGGAAGTGTCATAGACTCGCAGAAAATAAAATCCTCTGGCCAGTGCTGAACATGAGTGTTGTGGATTCCTGCCCATCAGCTGATATATATTTGGACAAAGGAATCTTATTGATACACCCTATTTTCATACCGACAGGGAAATCATTTCAAGCCATTAGTTCCCCTGGAAAAGACCAGGTAATGGATGAACAGGGCTTACCCAGAGGAGAGCACTGGTAGCTACAGAAGCATTCTGACCATTTTCTTGCCTCCAGTGCTTCATTGGAGCAGGGGGTATTTTTAGGAGCCACTGTAGGGTACCTGGAAGAACTATTCTGCCCTCAACTCCCTCTGAAAACAAGAAATAATATTTAGATATGGAAAAAAATGTCTAGAAGAAACTGCTCCAAACTGCTGATGGACTTTCTTGGGGAGTCAAATTGGAAGAAAAGAAAATGAGGGACTTCTTCCTTTGTGTATTTCTGCAGAGTAAACATAATGTTTGTAATTAAAAATATACTTCAGGAATTACTGAAACTTTCTGAGCTCTGATTCTTCTCACCTGAAAAAAGACCAGACCATGAACCAAATGGTATAAAGACATTACTTCCGGCTCTTAAATTCTGCACCAAAAATGCTTCCTGAGCAGCCAGTTACCACCACTTCGACTCCACATCTTAGTGAAAGAGCAAAGGAAAAGAAACGGAAGTAAATTACCGAAGCTCTCAGCGCCTCAGTCTCCTCACCAGCAAAATGGAAAGCATAACAGTATCTACCTTACCCGTTCAACTTAAGAGTTCAGTGAGCTAACAAAAGTGACAGTCACCCAGAACCAAAATGTCTAGTAGGATTACTTCCATTCCTCTTTATTAATTTTGTCAACCAATAAAATAGGTCCTCCAGTATTTTCCCTAGTCCTACTAAAGTGTACCCTTGCACTTGTTGAGCTAATATAAATTCTGACAAAATATAAAGCTGGTAAGAGTACCTCTGCTATGGTTTGGATATAAGGCATCCCCTGAAAGCTCGTGTGTGAGATAATGCAGGAGTGTTCAGAGAGGAAATGATTAGATTATGGAGGTGTAAACTGATCAGAGGATTAATCCACTTGATGGATTAATAATCTGAATGGATCAATGATTAGTAACTGCAGGAAGGTAGGATGTAGGTGGAAGAAGTAGGTCACTGGGGGCGTGCCGTGGGGACTATATTAAAATATTTAACAAGTTATAACATGGTTTACAAATAATCTTGTATCTTTCCTTACAATCTATCACCACTCACATTGTTCCGTATTGTTTTAGAGGGATTGTGCTTTCTAGATGTTACATTCTTCCATGTGGTGATTTTGCATCAGTTGACCTATCGTTCCTCTGATGTCATGCATTTAGTTTTCTCCAAATTTATCGCGAAGCCATTTTTCAAGCTCTCTCTGCTTCCTGACTGTTATGAACTGAGCAGCTTCTCCTCACCATGCCCTTCTGCCCTCACATTCTCCCTCACCTCCGGCCCAGAGCAATGGAGCTGGCTGGCCATGGACTGAACCTCTGAGACCATGAACCAAAATAAACTTTTCCTCCTCAAAGTTGTTCTCATTGAGTATATTGGTCACAGCAACACAAAGCTCACCAACACAATCTCTTTGCTTAAAACGTTAACACCAAATGCAAGGTATTGAACACAAGATGCTGCTGCTAGCTATAAAAATGAAGAAGCTAAACAGTGCACTGCTTCAACACCAAACAACATAATATTAAAGAAAGAATTCCAACATCCAAGCTGTTCTTAAAACAGTGTTCCTAAAGAAGACTGTAAATTTAAAGTTACTCATGTTTTCTATTAACATATTACAAAACATTGAGTAGGAGACTCTGACACATTCAATCTAAAGCTAAATAAACACTAACTATTATATAGTGCTTGCGTACCAAAAAAACCTAACAGCTCACAAAGCAAATCTTTGTGTGGGAATAGATGGAGCATCTTAAAAACTCAGTTCCACAAACACTTACCAAGGCTCGTCTCCTTTATAAAGCACTAACTAAGACACAAAGACCTATGCTTCCAAATTTAATGTGTGGCTTTAGCTCATGTGCAATCAAAGTTAGAGCAGGAATTTTGGGGGGTAGGATGTGGGGTTGCAGCAACTCACAGAACAATGAATTTCAGGTAAAAAGGGGAAGGAAAAGAACATAAAGTCCTAAAAGAATCACAGATGGTGGTCTCAATATGGGAGGACCAATCAGTAAAATAAGAACATCAGCCCAGAGGTTATCCTAAATTTTAACAAATGAATATTTGTGGCACTGTGTTAACATTATTTTTATCTAAAGTACTAAGAAAAACATTAGGCCCAAATACTCAAAGAATCAAAAATTTCACAAATTAAAAGCTCTAAAAGCTTACTAGCAATCAAAAATGTAAATTGGAACAAGATATCCAGTCTCCTTAATAAATTATGAAAAATAAATAGTTATTATCATATCAAACATCAGCAACATTTTCAACATTGTCTAGGACATTACAAATCGGTCCAAATCCTTTGGGAAATCTATTAGGCAATAAGCTATCAAGTGGTATAAACTATCTTTAATATGGGAAAAGCTAAAAGTTCAAAGCTTAATAAAAAATAGTTTAGTGATAAGTTTGGAGAAAACTAAATGTATGACATCAGAAAAATGATAGGTCAACTGAGACAAAATCACCACATGGAAGAATATAACATCCAGAAAGCACAATCCCACAACATGGAAACAAGTGAGCAGTGATAGGTTACAGGGAAAGATACGAGATTTTTTGTAAACTACGTTAATGACTTGATAACTATTTTAATATTAATAAGGGATAAACAAAAATTATAAGAACTGTGTCAGGGTTATGGATCTTTCTTTCTAAACTTCTTGTAATGGTCTTGTGCCACTTTTGCAGTTTGCAAAAAGAGAATAGATGACATTTTAAGAACTAAACAACTACAAGAATAAATTTTCCTTGAGAAAACTAAAATGAATGCAAAGTATTTAATGCAAAGGATTTAAAATTATATCAGACTTAAAATGAACACAAAATATTAAAGCTGAAACAAAGAGACAAATGTAAAATCTAAAGTCTACAGAAAACAGCAAAGCTCCTTCCACGCCTGGGTAAGAAGATGCCCATCCAGCACCTGTCCCCAAGGGTGGGGCAGGGTGGAGGACAGGCGGCTAAGCCACCTGGCTCCTGCCCTACTGGGTAAGAGCAGCTGCCTCTGACAGAGGTGTGCTCCGCCCTCCAGGACGGCGAGCACCCTCCCTGGGCAAGACTGGACCTTCCCTGAGACTCCTCTCAGGGAACCTCCCTCAGGTCACAGAAGGCCAGGGACACTGTCTTATTCATGCACCTCACAGAAGACCTGAAGCCAAGCACACTGACAACTGCCATCAAAAATGCAAAGCCAGGACATCCATCCAAGTACAAACACCATGTCGACTTTGAGTGTAAGGTACCAATTATAAACGTCACTCCTCAGCAGGCTGTGACTTCTTCCTCTTTAAGGGACAATGACACACAAGCACAGCCTATGGAAAGCATGAACAAAGGCAGAGGAAGGAAGCAGAATATGAAAGTAAATGGAGACCATGATTACAACTTTGTTCAAAAGACCTGAACAAATATAAACAGAGAATAGGTGAAAAATTATAATGGCTGTGTTTGTTATGATTCTTTTCTTTCTTTTTAATTTTTTTCTGCAAACTTTCTCTAAAATAATGTTATGCCCTTCTGTAGGGAAGAAATTGAAAGGTGGGAGATAAAATGTCCCAATAAAATTTACCCGACTTTTATCACACAACTACAGCATTTCTAACTCAATAAATTTGCAGAAATGACTATTCTCAAATATCTAGGTTGTATTCAGGCTAATTTTAAAAGTAGGACCATTTTACTTTTGAATACTAGAAATATGTATCCAAAAAGGAGAAACAGTACATTTATAATATAATTACATACATATGAATTTGGTGAATTTTTTTCTCTCTAGAAATTATGATGTATGTAGGGCTCAAAGAGAAACTACTGTTTCTAGAAGAAAACAGATTGACATTTACTGCCATTTCACAGTCTGGGCAGAAATGGGAACTGGGGAATTGCCCATCTTTTCTGCTCTAGTGGCTTCACAATGCTGCGGGCCCAAAGGAGTCTGTCGTTGTCATGGCAACCTGGCACAGCATCCACAGTAGGGTGGAGGAGGGGCCTGCCTCCCTGGGCTGCCTGGCACCAGAGGCTGCACATCCCCTTCCCGCACCAGTGCAAACCTTCAAGGCCCAACACGAACCCTCCTCGACTTCTCCATGACTCTCAAGAACAGCGGTGACCTCCTGTTTGGGCTACATCTCATAACACAGGATCCTCAGCCGAGTTTCACCTCCAGCTCCAATGCAGCTGGTGGCAATGTCCGTGTTGAAAACAATTCTACACAAAACTAATATTCAACCCATCTGCAAAGCTACCAGTTGTTAGCATGGAAAAATACTTCCCTTCTTCCCACAGTGTGGAGCACCCCAGCTCTCCCTGTCCTGCAGCCCGCAGCTGCCCTGGATGCTTGGACTTTCCCCCTGAGAACCTTTCAATCTCTCTTTGCACAAACAATAACAGGTTACTGCCTAGCACAGCGGGGGACCTCGGCCCAAGCCAGGGTCAAGTCTTTTTGCAACCCCAGATGCTAAATGCTTTGAACACAGCTCCTTTCAGTGCAGGAATTAAGATTGGGGATGGGAGGCCCATATTGATTAGCAACATCTCCCAAGAGTATAAAAGGAGGATGAGGGAAGATGTGGGACCCCATGCTGACCTGATCAAAGGTCTACAGCATTTGGTTTGGCACTAAAGTATTGCCACAAGTCCCAGTGTCTCTATTTTTCTCATAGAGAAAAAGAAATTTCTGATTCATAATGTGGTTGGGTGGGGGGCATGGGAGCATTAGATGAACTTTAGATAGAGCAAAGGGGAGGGAGGGGAAGAAGGGGGCATGGGGGTAGGAAAGACTGTGGAATGAGATGGACATCATTACCCTGAGTACACGTATGAAGACATGAATGCTGTGACTCTACTTTGTATATAAGCAAGGACATGAAAAATTTGGGCTCTATATGTATACTATGAATTGAAATGCATTCTGCTGTCATATATAACAAATTAAAAGAAAAGAAATGTAAGGAGGGAGAAGGAAGACAAGGAAGAGGAGAGGAAGACCACCATAGCACAGAAGGGAGAGTTTTCACAGCTGCACTGCACAATCTAGTGGGCCAACTGCCAATTTTTAAGGAACTGGATTGTGACCCATTTACTGACTATTCACAATGCCCATAAGAGCACCACCTCCTTACTCTGTGAAATAACCATATCAATAATGATGCCACCAAAACCAACACTCCGTATAGTCTTCACATGTTGCAGATATTAGCTTCATCCTCAAAATTCTAAGAGTCATTTTATATAAAATAGTTTTACATGATTTTAATTGACATTTTACAGAGAGAGAAAACTAAGGCACAGAGCACTTCAGTGATTTGTCCACAGTTACCAACACTGAAAGGGAAGAACTCGGATTTGAACCCAGGCTCTCTGGCAGAGGCCATGCACACTGCAGTTCCTCCCAGACACTGTTTGCTGGAGCAAACTGTCTACACCAGCATATTGACCATGGCATTTTCCTGGTGGAAAAAAAAAATGGGAACATCTTCCAGAAAAACCCCCGGAGCTGCACTGAGCACAGTTCTCCCCAGTCCCCCAGAACCCCCCGAGTCATGGTGCCTTGTGTTGCTCGGCCCTGGTCCCAACCAGGCAGGTGTAGACTAGCTAAATCATAGAGAGACCAGCGTTCCCCTGGCAGAAAGGGGCTCATATCAGCACCAGGGGATAGACAGAGACAGGATCAGGAGACCAGAAAGGAGAGGAGAGAGAAAGGAGAGGAGAGAACAGGTGGGACAGGTAGGGAAGATGGAGCGAAGTGAATTCGTAGTGTCACAGAACGAGGAGGGACCCAGTGCAAGCCCTGCATTTTCTGACTGGGTCCAAGAGAGGGCTAGGGTTGTCCGATGGTAGGATTAGTAACAAGACCTAATTATTTTCAAGTCAAGACAACTGAAAAGGTAAGAAGAACCAACCTGTTCTCCCAGATCATTTCTTCCTCTTCCTCATCACACAGGCCACTTTCCCCAGCCATCTTGCAGGGCTGTGGTCACATGGCTGAGGTGTAGGCTCAGGCACCACCTCCATGCCTGGACACACTAACGGCCTCTATTGGCCCTCTGTGCTCTGTCCCCTTCCCACTGTACGGAATGAAACCCCATGGGATCTTGGATAAAGTTGCAGAGTTGGGTTTAACCTGGTCCCTGAGTGACTAAGTGAAGATGACACCCTCCTCCCCAAAAAAGTAAAACAAAATCATCCCTTGGAACTGCCTTGGACTACCACCACTAAATTAGTGAGAAAATCTCCCTAGTGAGAAGCCATTAGCCAATGTGTTCTCTCCCCCCTAACCCCCTAACAGAGGAAAAGTTTCAGCTCATCTTCCCTGATCTACTCGGTTATGGTTTGAATCCAGAATGTCCCCCCAAAACTCATGTGTTGAAAGCACCATCCCCAAGACAGCAAGTGGTGATGGGATCAGGAGGGCTTTGACCTCATTGGTGGATTAATCCATCAAATGGTAGCTGGATGGACTACTGGAAAGTGGGGCCTCGGTGAAGGAAGTAGGTCACTGGGGCCATTCCCCTGAAGGATTTATCTTGCCTCCTTGCTTTCCTGGTGGCCATGAGCAGAGAACTTTCCTCCACCACATCCTTCCACCATGATGTTTCTGTCTTGGAGCTAGTCAACCATGGACTATCCTCTGGAACCATGAGCTAAAATAAATCTTTGTTCCTCTAGGCTATTCTTACCAGGTGTTGTGATCATAGAGACCCAAAGCTGACTAACAGAGAACGATCCCCTCAAAACACCCAGATATACCCAAATCATTTATTTATAAAATGGTAATACGATGTCTACCCAACTCCATCAGTTCAGAATTGTTGGATTCAGTATTTAAATTTACCAAATACAACACTCCTCCTTTTATTTTGTTCCAATTGCAATTAACTAATTAACCATTCATTCAGTTTGACATTAAACATGCCTTACTCTACACTCATGGGCCATAGTGGGTTCCTGTAGCCAGCTCATGCCAACTTCTCCATTATAAAACTTTCAGGAATTTTGTGAGCTGGTTGATAAATGCAGACATTATTAAAAATTTAATTAAACAAACTTACAATTAAATTATGTTAAAAGCAAATGTAATAAATATTCAAAACCCATCTCTGTCTAAATATTTTATTATACTTTATCTTCTATATTCTTGGTATTATTTACAGCTATTGGATCTGCCTGATGAAAGTTCTAAATAATGGTGTTCTGGGTACACCTATTCCCAGCTCTGCAGTCAGAGGCTCCATCTTGGTAGCTTGAAATCAGCTGCAGTGGGAGAATTTACACCATAGAAATTAGCAGACTACAAACCTTGTTGTTGTCATTTTATGGAGAATCAGTAGTTAACTATTTACTACTGCCGTTAAGGAAAAATCAGGCTTGAATGGCATCCTCTTAATAATTTGGAGTGGATATGGAGATATTTGGCCCCTTTGTTAATATAGAAATAACATTGTGTATTTGTCTTTTTGACTAAATTTAGTTTCTTTCAAAAATCATTAAGTTGCTTTAGGAAAATTATTTAATGTTCTTATTGCCTTGGAAATAATTGGAATAGATGCCACATAAAGCACATTAATGGAAATTTAAACTCATTATCTGTTTTCTACTCAGTGTTACATTTGCTAAGCAGGATTTTCTCTTCTTTAAACTGTGAAAAATCCTTTAACCAAAGCCAACATGGCACAGAGGGAAAATTCGCAGTTTATATGTCAATTCTTTCCCAACTGATTTATAAACTCTGGGCAATCATACCTACAAGGGTAGCAGGATTTTTTTAACATATATTGAAAAAATTGATTCTAAAACTCATGACTTTTAAAAGCCAACCACTTTTGAAAAAGAAAGAAATTAGAGGATTTATACAAGGTGGTTTCAAAACTGCAGCCTTGTAGAGATTACCTAGAGTAAATGAGACAATATAGTATTGGCCCCCAAACAGACAAACAGATCAGTGGAACAGAATCCAGAAATAGACACCGACATACAGTCAATTGATTTTCAGCAAAGGTGCCAGGGAAGTTTAATAGGGAAAGAACACTCTTTTCAACAAACCATGTGGGGAAAATAGGCGTCCAGACAGAAACCACGTCCCCAGTGCTCAGCTCTCCCTGTCCATCAGAACATCTTGCCAAGCAATGTGCACAAGCTGAAGGACAGAAAGAGAGGCTGGAACGTGCGTCTTTCCCGGGGCCATGAATGCAATCAATCAGAGAGGCAGGGATATTTTCTGTTCTCAGTATTTAAACAGACCAAGTGCAGAACTCATTTACCTACTAAGACCAGCTAAACCTATTGTCAAAATCTAAAATAAAATACTATAACTCTTACTAGTACTTTTTTCACTACCGCTTCATACAGTCATCAAAGACAACTCACAAAAGCATGTTGATAAAACAATTTAATTCAACCCTCCTCACAGATTAAGAAAATAAATTCCAGCACAGTTAGGTCACCACTCCAAAGATCCTGAAGCCCCAGGGACGAGTCTTCAGGCCTCTGGATAAAGCCCTGGATTCCAGGGGGTTTCTGAGAGTATCTGGAGCACCTTGACTCAGCTGAAGCAGAGTCAGCTGGGGAATCCCATGAATGTGGCCACCTGGACATGTCTGGAAGTGGGACCAGCTTCCCACTCAGAGCCCAGTCACCAGGTGGTACAAAGACACTGCTCTATGACACCATGTGGGTCTGAAGAAAAGCACTGAGAAATTAGACAAGGCTGGGGAAACCACCTTTGGGAATGATAAAATAGGGCTTATGATAAACACAGATCATTGTAAGCCTAAATTAACTTTCCCTCTGACAGTTTTAAACATTTTGAAACATCTTGCTCAAGCACACCATGGTATCCAGTAACAAATAAGAATAAATACTTTATAAAACTAAGGTTTTATAAGGTTTAGAGGTATAAGGTTTTGAGGGTTTACATCTGAAAAGTGGCTAAGACCAAAGCTCAGAGAAGACCAGGGTCTCAATCCCAATCCTCAGAAAAACTGAGCAGTTGTCTATGTATGAATGGAGCTGGGAGGGAGACGGGCACTGCAGCCACCCGGGACTCCAATCCCATGACTCAGGGCAGTCCTGTGATGGTGGTTCCACACCAGACTCGGGAGTTCACAGACTTGCATATTTGCACCAACTAACCTGAACCACAGACTCTGGCTTCCTCCTTCAAGGGACAGTCCTCTGTTTGAACTGGGATCCTAATTACTAGCATATATTTACAAAAGAGCCCTTGAAGAAAAATCACACTGAGAGAAAGAAATATCTGCAGAAGCCCTTCCCACAACCATCTTAGGATTTCTTTTCACAGCTCAGTGGCACTCTTCCAGCCTACCTCTTAAATTATTTCACCTTCAGGGGACTATTTCAAAAGATTATAAGACAAACAAAACAAAAACCATCAAAGGCTAATATCCTCACAGGTGTACTTTTGCAAAGTAAGGTCAACCCAACTCTAACTGTGCTGGGGCAGGTCTCCACCTCCTCGGCTCTGAGCTCTGATTTGCACGTTTCAGGATTATACGACAATGCAATCCTTCCCACTCACAGTCATAGCTGTGTTGAAAGGATTAATATAGAAAGGTGCCAAATTATTTATAGATATATTAATAGTGAGCAAAACATTAGCGTCAGCTGATACATGAGGAGAAAAGTAGCTCAGTACATCCTGTACAAAGCTGTAACAGAAACACCATTTTCTCCACTCAACACTGCATGAAGAATTCACGTATCTGGGGCAAGGGCAACATAGAGTCAAGAAATATTTCAACTCAACTTGGTTTTACTGCACTTTTTCTCAGTCATGGTAAACATGGAAAAAGAAAGACAGCAAAGTCTACTCTAAGCATTGCATGTGGCCACATTCTTGAGGCATAATGTGTGCTCAATGGAATTGAGGCAATGCCAGGAATCAGATGGCACAGGGGTTCATGGGGACTATGAAAGACTCCCTGGGCAGAGCTGAGGACCCACAGAAGTTAAAGACCATGAATATGCGGTGGTCCTGGGCTCCAAGATGGCGGTTTCCTCTGGCCGAGGGCCACAGCCTGGTTTTCAGGCAGAAAAGGGCAGTACCTGGACCGGTCTGGGTTGTGGTTTTGCTGAGCTGGTTGGTACAGAAGAATGTCCAAAGAGGTACAGGAGCTTAGAGTAATGGCAAGAGTCTGGGTCAAGTGATGGCAATCCGGAAGTTCTCAGAAGACAGACAAAAGGAGGTGGAGTCTGGTAGGAGGTCTGATGAGAGAAAATGAATCCCCAGAGGCCCTGCAGGTCTCTGAGGTTGAAGGGCAGATGTGACGGGGTGAGGAGGCACGTGGGTGGGGATCTGGAGAGCTTGTGGGAATGGATGGACGGGAAACGGGAATCAGAGATTCCAGGAGTCGGCAGTTCGAGAGATGATGCTGCGCAGGACATGTCATGGGCGAGAATGGCCAGAATGGAATGACCATGACAACAGATGCAGGGGGGGGGGGCGATGGGGGTGCAGAAACACAATGAAGCTGGCATGTTAAGTGGGTTTTCATGAGTTGCTACAAAGAAACCAATGATACCATGGCCTAGGGGTGAAAGTAAATCAAACATGAAAATTTTTGAGAAATATGAGAACCATAACAATGTGGGTTAAGAGCAGGATCATCTTCCAAGGAGTACAATTTTGTGCACAGATCTGAAAGGGCAGTAATTTCAAGTTACACTTGGAATCTAGCAAAACATCCTCTTCCCCCTCATGTACACACACACACACACACACACACACACACAGTCACCAAGTTAATATCAGTGCCCAGGCCTGTGAATTCAGAGGCTTTTTAAAATAAGCAACCCCACTAGACAGGGAACTAGGGAGCTCCACCATGGGTCTCCTGATCCACCTGCAACACTGCAAACTTTACTCCTAGAAAATGAAACAGGTAAGTGCACAGTGCCTGAGCAGTCCTCCATGACAAGAAACAACACCGAAAAAAAGAAAAGCACGGAATGTTCTCCTGGGACGTTAAAACTTTGTTCTCTTGGAAGCTGGGGAATGAGGCAACTTGTACTCTTCTGTGCAAAAAGCCCGTGTCTCCTCCTGGCTTCTCAGCTCCCCCTGGTGGAACAGTGTATTGATTTTTAAGGCAGAACCTTGAAATCAGCAGACCCATGGTCTGCAGACCTTCTGCACAGAGATGTGATGTCAGCACATCAGGATGGGAAAGAGGAAGGAGTAATCAAAGAAGTGATTTTCTAAAAATCATACCTGCAAAAGAAGCTAGCAAAATATGAAATATTTTTTGTATACAGATCAGCAGACCCAAGATCACAGGCCTGGGGACTGATATTAACTTGGTGAGTGTGAGTGTGAGTGTGAGTGTGTGTGTGTGTGTGTGTGTAAGTAAATGAGGGGGGAAGAGGACGTTTCCTAGATTCCAAGTGTAACTTGAAATTACTGCCCTTTCAGATCTTTGTACAAAAAATATTTCATATTTTTCTAGCTTCTTTTGCAACTATGATTTTTTAAAAATCACTTCTTTGACTACTCCTTTCTCTTTCCCATCCTGATGTGCTGACATCACATTTCTGTGCATAGAAGGTCAGCAGACCTCAGGTCTGCTGATTACAAAAATTGTGCTTTTATTAACTTTTATATTTGTATTCTAAATATAGCTTATTATATTATATTAAAATACTAACGGTTATATTACTAATGTGTCTTTAAATAAATTTTATTTGCATTCGTAATAATGTTTGATTCAAAGGCAAAAAGTACCTTAGGCCTTTTGCTGCAGCTTTTATAGAAATCACTTATATTTTCTTAAATTCTTTCTTCACCCCAACAATTATTTGCATTTTTACTCAGAAACAATTTGACAAGGAGATATCCTTCTCCTCTAATAAAAAGAAAGGCACTCTGACAGAGTTTTTACAGAATTTTACAAAGTGCACCAATTTCTCCTTGCAGAATAAGGTAAAGGGGACCATTTAGGTGGCCTGTTGGACATGAACATCAAGGTCCATGACTTCAAGAAATACAAGTACAAACTTTCTGGAAGGAAAACATTGCTATATAGCCTCTGGCTGACCCCTAGCTCCTGACTAAAGAGCACAGGAGCCCTTCACTCTAGCCACCTGGGAGCAGACAGCTCAGATTGCCAGTCTATGAACTTTGTCTTCCTCTTAGCTTTCTGCAATAAAATTGAGTTTCTCCTGCATCACACCAAATCCTTTCCATTGTATAAACATTCCCTATAAATGCAGAGATCAGAACTGGACAGAATCTTCTAGTAGTGGTCTTTGTGGGAAGGATCACAGAAGCATATAAAATATGGAAGCATAAGAATAATAAGAAGAAACTTGAATAGTACAGTGGTCTCAAGAGTTGCTTGCTGTATGGTCTTAGGCAGGTTATATCCTCCATAAGCCTCAGTTTCCCAGTGAAGGGTGTGATGGTATCGATCTCAGGCTAGCTGTCAATAAGAGGAGCTGATGTTTGTGAAAGGGTCTCCAGAGTTTGGAGAGCCCTGTGCACTTACAATTATCGTAAGGGCCTTGTGTAGTCACAGGATGCTCCTTCTGAGCCTGAACCAGGGCAGGAGGGTAGCGCAGACAGGAGTGCAGGCCTAGACCCAGCCTGCCATGGATTCCATCCCAGTTCTGGAGCTCCCTAGCTGTCCAGCCCTGGGTAGGTTAGTACGGCTGCCCAGACCTTGGTTTCCCCACTGGTGAACAGAAGAAGAGGAGGAAGAGGAGGAGGAGAGCAATAATATCCAGGATTAAGTTAAGTCCATGTAAAGTGCCTAAGAGCTTGGAAAGTAGTTGGGAGTCAGTGAACACAGGCTGCATTACCACGCTGCACACAGTGTCATTTTGCAAAACCTGGTCACTCTCCTACATTTCATCTCTATGATATTTTCTTTCCTCTTGTGTGCTCCAAATGAGTGCCTTCATTTTGTGATTTTCTTCATCTACTTTCTCAAAGTCAAGTTGATGTTCTTACATCCCCAGATGAGAGTTGTCAAAGAACCTTGAAGGGTAAAATCCGTGTGGATGCCCCTCATCACCAGCGCATCACTGTCGTGGGCAAAGCAGTGCTCAGCAACCCCTAACGGACCTGCAGGGCTAGTGAGCACCACTGACTGCCACTTATCGTGGGCATTAAGGAAAACCCAAGCAAGGCCAGCCCCGGGATCAACCCTGACCTAACCTCTAAAAGTCACTGGTCACTGTGCTTTGCCCTCCATCTGTCAAGGAAGGTGGTGTCTTGATTTCTGAAGCAAGAGCTTACTTTTCAGTATTGTGGCACACAGAGATGCTCTCAAACTCAGGGATCACCTGAGGGCTTCAGTTGGTTCCTAGACCTGTTTGATCCTGACAGTTAAAAATGGGTGATTACTTAGATCATCAAGTTTATGCTCAATCTGTAGTTCTCAGAGGTCACCCATCAGCTGCAAGTATTGTCCTACGAAATGAAGAAGAGTGCTCAGTAACTGTTGGGATCTCAAGAATGTTCTCACTGACAGGAGCAGAGCTTAACTCAGCCCCTCAATCTGGTGCCAGCTCATTAGATTAGAATCGAAGAAGCTATGAGATTAGGGCCCTTGGGCAGGCAAGGGAGGTGATTAAGCATTTAGTATGAGACTGTATGTTGAATAAACAAGAAGCCCAAGATATTTGCTACTTGTTACGGTTGGAATATGTGGTATTCCCCAAAAGTTCACATGGGAGACAATGCAAGAGAGTTCAGAGATAATTATGAGAGCTGTACCCTGATCAGTGGATTAACCCACTAGACTGGATTAACTGGTGGGCAACTGTAGGTAGATAGGGTGTGACTGAAGGAAGTAGGTCAGTGGGGGCATGTCTTTGGGGTATATATTTTGTCCCTGGTACCACACACACATATTCTTCTCTCTCTCTCTCTCTCTCTCTCTCTCTCTCTCTCTCTCTCTCTCTCTCTCTCTCTCTCCCCCCCCCCCCCACCAGCTGTCATAGACTGAGCAGCTCTTCCTACCCACACCCTTCTGCCATGATGTTCTGCCTCACCTGGGGCCCAGAGCAGTGAGAATAGATAACTCTGGACTGAACCTATGAAATTATGGGCCAAACTAAACTTTCTCTTCTCGAAGCTGTCCTTATTGGATATCTTGGTCACAGCAACACTGAGCTAACTAAAATACTACTGTTGTAGTAAATTGTGGTTAACAGGAGAACAGAATTGCAGTTATGCCAAATGACATCATAGGTCCCTCTCAACCTGAGCTTCTGGGATGACTAAAGCTCTTATAAGCCCTAGAAGAAGACCACACATTTTGTACAAATTGAGTAGCACCTTCTTTTAGCTACTTCAGATACGTTCACCAATCTGTCATAAAACCTGGAGTATAAGATGACTATAATTTATCATCTAAGCCAGGATGCTTTTAAAGAGTAAAAGGGGCGCTATTAGTAACCACCAGGAGATAAATCTGGAAGCATGGTCACCCCACGTGAATGTTGGTAGAGAGTTGACCTAATCCAGCTTTGTGGATCACTTCTACTTTAGTTTCTCTCATTTGCTCCATTAAATATTTTCTAGCTAAACTTGTGCCAAGCCCTGGTTAAGGGACTGGAGAGAACAGGGATGAATCACTCCTAACTCTGCAGAACTCCTACTAGCAGAAGGAGTCTACAGGAGCATTCATGAGCCCTGTGCCAAATGCAGGCAGAGGGGCACGAACAACTATATGCACACAGTCCTGAGAGAGGCACTGGGGGAAAGAGGGCTAGTCCTCCCCAAGGTAACCAGCCAGAAACAACTCATCTGGGGGAATCTGTTCCTTCAGCCACTTTGCAGAGAGAGCAAGTGGTGGCTCAGTTCCTGGACTATGCCCATTATTAGTGTATGGATCTGCAACTCCAGGCAGCTCCCCCTCTTTCTCTCTCTCTTCTCTCCTTGCCATGCCTCCTCTGAAAGCTGCAGTGTGTAAATACTACCAGACGTTATGCACCCAATAGTCCCACCCTGAGCATGGGTAGTTTTCACCTTCTGATTTTAAGGCACTATTACAAGAAGTTTGATGACTAAACAAGTTCCAACAAGCACAGACTAGTATATTGCTGGGATTGCCAAGAAAAATCTGTAATAAATAGTAAGATAGCCAAAAAAAAATATGGTTGGGAAAAGCAGTGTAAACACAGATGGCTTATTGTGTGAAATAAATGATGCTGTACAGGTTTAATTCAGAAGCCCAAATACCAGCACGGATAAGTCAGATAACCATCAGTTTTTATTCATATCATGTATTGTGCTTATGTAAGCAATTATGCACTTGACATAATTTATGGGGAGAAAGGCTCAAGCCAGCCATCTCTGAGTTACTAATAGGGTGGACTAAACATCTGACAGATGCTTGTTATGCAACAGTACACTCAGGTTTTCTGAAGGAACAAAAATAAAGAATATAAAAGCAACCCAACTCTGCAAGTATTTTTGCTGTCCTTTATTGGCACCTCTATCCAACATCTGTTTACTAAATGGATGTTCTGGGCCAGGCACGCACCAAGTGTGCAGGACCCATGCAAACCAACAAGGTCCGTGCCCCCAGGAAATCACATGCAGTAGCCAGAGACAATGGAAAAGATTTTGAATATTTTCAACACAAAGAAATGACAACTATTTGAAAAGATGTTTAACCTGATTTAAACATTACACAACCTATACATGTATCCAATACACCCCATAAATATGTGTAATTTTATAGTTTTATCTATCAGATAAAAAAAACTAATTTAAATCAAATAAAAAAAATAACAAATATCACTGCCAAACAATACTACTAATAAAAAGGAAAAATAAAACAGCTTAAGAAGTGGTCAGAGGAAGCAGTATAGAGATTCCTCAGAAAACTTGGAATCTGAGTTATTGGACCAGTTATCCTACTCCTCGGCATATACCCAAAGGATTTTAAATCAGCACACTACAGTGATGCAGCCACATCAATGTTTACAGCAGCTCAATTCACAACAGCCAAACTATGGAATCAACCTAGATGCCCTTCAACAGATGAATGGATAAAGAAAATGTGGTATATATACACATGGAGTATTACTTGACCATAAGGAAGAATGAAATTATGGCATTTGCTGGTAAATAGATTGAACTGGAGACTATCATGCTAAGAGTGAAATAAGCCAATGCCAAAAACCAAAAGCCAAATGTTCTCTCTGCTATATGGATACTAACACATGTGGTCTGGGAGAAGAATAGAAGTTCATTGGATTAGACCAAGGGGAATGAAGGGGAAGGAGGGGGATGAGAATAGGAAAGACAGTAGAATGAGTCAGACATAACTTTCCCGTGTTCATATATGAAAACACGACCAGTGAAACTCCTCATCACGTACAGCCACATGAATGGGAAGTTACACTCCATGTATGTATAATATGTAAAAATACACTCTACTGTCAGTATATCTAAAAAGAACAAAAGGGAAAAAAAAAAGAAGTGGTCAGAGGGTCCCAAGACAGCTTCTCCACAGGGAAGATGTGGGGAAGGAAGCTCTTAAGGAGTGGGCAGGGACCTGGCAGAGGAGCACACCAGCCCGCAGGAACAGCAAAGCAAATGGACTCACTGTGTACGAACTAACAGTTTAAAAATGTCTTGTCTGAACTCAGCTTCCCCATTCACATCCATTACACTAATATTAAAACATACTCTTTGAAAATATTTACATCTTTGCAGGTAGAAATATAAAGAAGGAAACACTTCTAGAAAGCAAACCAGAAATGTGTGTCAAAAGCTATTATAATTACCAGAATTATTCAATTCAGTAATTCTGTTCCCTAAGAAATTATGGTAAAGGTGTGTCAGAAATGTGCACAAAAAGATTTTTATAGAAGGGTATCTGCAGATATCCACATAAAATAGATGTATTACTTAAAATGCAAGAATTTGGAAATGTCCTCTAAGTCTAATGAGAGGAAATGTTCAATGAATTACAATATGTCTGTATGATGAGATATTGGAAAATGACTTAAAAGCGAGTTTTTTTGCATAATATTTGGTCACATGCAATGAGGCTCCTGAGAATTTTGATAGGACAGAGTAAAAAAACTGCATATATAAATGATTCCAACCTGCAGTCTGTGATGTATTTCATGCACATATAAATAATTCTGCAGGGAAAATACACTAAGTGGCAATCATCTCCCACCTGAGTCAGAGGATCACAGTGACTTATTTTCTCTCTACTTCGCTAAAGTTTCTAATTACTCCACAAAGGATGTGATTTACATTTATAAGGGAAAACAATTAAAGAAATAGAAATATATCATTTTATATCATTAGCCTTTTTTATATCTGTTCTTAAGAGTAGCCCACAGCTACTGGGGTTGTGGCTCAGTGGTAGAGTGCTCACCTAGTATACATAAGGCACTGGATTTGATCCTCAGCACCACATAAACATAAAATAAAGATATTGTGTCAACCTAAAACTAAAAAAATAAATATTTTTTTAAAAAGGAGTAGCTCACAGTTAGAAATGTATTATCTCCTCTGCAAAACTTAGGATTTCACTTTAGTGTGTTGATGAGGCACTGAGTTCTCCCCTTATCCCTGTGGTTGTATTTTTCTGTTTGTTGAAGAGGTTGCTTTCCCATTCACCTGGACACAGGTCTGTGTCATGTTCACCGTTGCACCCCCAGGCTCCAGCCCGGAACGTGCTGCACAGTAGATGAAAGCCAAATGAATCATGCAAGTCATAAGTTCAGAGTCATTAGTGCTGCTATTTAGAATCAACCCTGCACTGTCAGTGGAGATAACTGTCTTCTAAATAAATCAAAGCGCTTTCTGTTCCTAGAGTGATGCTTGGTTGTTTCACATTCTGATGGAATATTTGTGGCTCTTTGCAGAGCTTTTGAGTGCTTGAACTAACTGTGAGCTTTTCGTGCTACTTGTGAGTGCTGAATGGAACCTGTCCAAAGTCACTGAAGTTACTCCACTTCTCCCTATTTTTCTTCATTACTTTGCCTCAGAAATGTCAAATGACTTAGATGATTTAGAATATCTAGTTTTCCAAAGAATTTTTTGGAAAAAAAATTTTTTTAAGTCTTCAGTCTTGCACTGGGAATTGCAAGCATTTACATGACAGTCATTACAATAATAAAAGCAAGTTAGATCAGATAATAAATGGTAAACTTCTCTACACATGTGCTCTGATTATCTAGGACCCACACATTGTTTCTTTATGACTCAGATACAAAAGCTAATAACATTTCATTGAATCATATATTTTTCCCCAGAATAACTCATTGCCTCTATATACTCAGTGTTCCAAACACTTTTTTTTTTTTTTAATTTGCTAAACCTTTTCCCCATTGAAAATGTGCTGGTAATTATACTAGGCTTCTTCCCATCTGGCAATAATGTATCTGCTAACCTGTGTCATGAGGCCAAAATCCATGAAAGAAGCATGTACTGTCCTGAACTCAGCACATTTAGCAGGTTGCTGACACTTGTAGTTCTCTCCACGAACAGAGACCAGAAGAGAAAAGGGGGTGAGTAAAAGCTGGGCAACCATAACTCCTTAGTACGCTCCTAGCTGACACTCTCGACTGTTCTAATCTGCTATCATTTCAGGATTGATTTCCTGATGCAGTCAAAAAATTGCATTTCTTCTTTTATTTTTTTTTTTTAGGGTCAAAGTGAATATTGAGGGCTGAATACAAAGATACTTAAGAAAGTTTAACTATACATTTATGCACTCATCAGTACTGTATTTAAGTTGTGTTATTTCAGTTCCACAAACTACATTAAATATCTTCCCTTTCATAGGAGAGAAAGCATTAGGTACATAATCGCATTTCTTCTAAATGAATTCTATCCAGTGATAGGCTGATAAGCAACTACCTGGAAAATTATTCCTGACGAGTAGGGAACTGAGCAGCAATTGAGACCATGACAGGAGGGTTTTGTGTTTATTGCTGACAACCTGCCTGCAGAAGAGTCCTAACACCTGGGCTTGCTATACATTGTATTACTGGTCGAGAATTATCCTTAACTCTTCCCTTTTGCTCTCTAGTCTCACATCTTCTTATGGATAGGCATCAAAATCATCGGCTTAATTGCCAGACGAAACTTACACTCCACAAAACAAACTCAACTATTCCAACTCTCTCACACGTCCTGGCTAGAGATTCCATCTGCTAGAGATTTAACCCTTTACCTGGGCTTCCACTCCCAGTGGAAAATGCAAATATTCCACACTCAACTATTCTCATTTGCTTATACTATAGTGTGAATGTTATAAGACCTCAGGTTTTGAAGGTCCCTTAGAGGAGAGATGACCAATGCCCTATTTTGTTTCCTATGCCCCACACATAATTGGAAACATCATCGAGAAAAGGGAAAGGATTTTACAAATTAAAATGCATTTTCCTCACAATAAGGCAAGGTAGCTAGGGAAGAATAGTTTGGATTAGGTAGAGGGGAGTGAAGGGAGGGGAGGGGCATGGGGGTAGGAAAGACAGTAGAATGAATAGGACATTATGACACTATGTGCATCTATGACTACACAACCAGTGTGATTCTACATCAAGTACAACAGGAAGAATGAGAAATTATACTCCATTTATGCATGATATGTCAAAGTGCATTCTACTGTCATATATAAAATAAAAAATAATTTAAAAATAATAAGATATATTTTTCTTATTTGGCATCTCACCTAGGGCTAGTTCTAGGGAGAAAAAATGTCTTTCCCTACACACTGTGGAGACAGGTCCTCCTGGGAGAGCACCAGTCTTGCAAAGCCAAATCCTCCCTGCTGAAAAGAGGCTAATTCCTGGCCTCTTACTCCTGCTCCCAATCCTCCATGAATGACCACCTCCCCACTGGCCCCTGCAGGTGATTTTCTCTCAGGGCCCCACTTGGGGCATGCTCATTACCCAGGGACCCTCACCTGCCAGAATGTGCCTCACCTGCCTGCCCAGAGCCACCCAATCAGGGCACATACCACTCCAAGCTGCTGTGTGCCTCATCCAGCAGTGGCAGCTCCAGGGCACTTCATGTCTGATTCTGAAGGGACCTAGGACCCACTGGGTGGACAGATGTGAGATGTTTTCTGTAGATTTTAGGGAGCCTGAGGTCAACATGTTGCACAGGGACACCCATACGTTTTACTTCCCTCTTCTCCATTTGCCTATCACCTGGAATGAGCACCGAGGTTTCCCTTTGGGGGGCCTAGTGGAACTGCACCCAAAGGTGGCCCATGGCACACAGGGCCATCAGCCTCTCTCTTGTGCAAGTCACGATTCCAGTGATATGAAGACAAGGGCTGAATTGCCCTCAGGGCAGCCCAGGAAAGAGCCCTTCCCTGGATCCTGCCTCCCAGAGCCATTTGGTCCCCTCCAGGTGGGTTTGCACTTCTGTGTGCTGCACTGTGGCCTCCAAATTAGTTTCTATTTTACTTCAATTAATGGGAGTCTGTTTCTGTTGCTTACAGGTCTAAAGAGCATAAACACTCTCTTTAGAGTGAATTTCCTCAGTCGTGTGCTTTCTTACATCTCTTCCTTCAGCTCTTGGGGGACACTGGAGTGTCCTCTCCCAAGCTCTCCCAGGAGCAGACACTGCCATGGATCTTTCTCCCTCTCTACTCCCTCCATGTCTCTGTTTTTTTTTTTTTTTTTCTTTTACATTCCATGGGGTCTTGAGACATGACCTAGGTCTCAGAGAAAGCAGAATTTCAGGAGGAAAAATACTCTTTGGGAGCCGACAGAAAAGACATCCACCAGGTCTTGTCTGCTCTAAGTCCCTCTATCAGCTCTTCCCCGGGGTCCTTCCCAGGTAACTCAGCACAGGGCAAATGAGGATAAGGACAACACACAGGAACAGGACACAGATGGAAGAGTCTTTCATTCCCAAACAATGAATTAGCACAATATTAGCCAAGGGTACCTCAAGGACCTTCAGTAGGTGTCATCTCAGAACAAGTCCCTGAGTTTCAAAAGGGATCATAAGAAAGCCACTAGTAATCACACAGAGTCCAGATCAAGGGCAACATGCAAGTTAGCATGATCCTTCAGGCCAAGCAATCCCAGCACCCTGGTGCCCACGACCAGGACTCTCTTAAGATTCAGCATCACAGCCATGCTGCAGAGAAGGGACAATTAAATCAGGCGCCCTGGCGGTAGAAGAAAGCCTCTGGGGAGCATAATGGATTTGTCTCAATTAGAAAATGGAAATGACAGGCATTTGACATCTAGCTATTACTGGTCATTACTGTAACATTTCCAAAAAGGAAAAGTGTACTCAAAGGAGATTTACTTAATGATAGAATCAAAGTGCTAGAAGAAACATCAAAAGGAAAATGGAGTCCCGCCCCCTGTAGGCAAGAACTGTTTGAGATGAAATCCGAGAGGCGGCGGCCATGGCAGCAGGAAGGAGCGCAGCGTGGGGTCTGGAAACCGAGGCTGGTTCAAGCCCTACTCTGACTAGGCCGGGGGCTGAGCAGCTCCCTGCACCCTCCGTCCCTTGCTCTTCATGTGCACAATAAGTAAGACCATCACCTGGCAGATCTGTTCTGCAGAATAAATGAGCGAGCACCATGGTACATGGTGCCAGATCCCACTGACACTTGTTAAGTCCTCAGTGTGATCTGGCACCGTGTACCAGGGCATCGCAGAGGGACCACGGACCTCGCATCAGGAGGACACCAGTACGCGACACGCACAATCCCATCAGTGTTATGCTTTTTAAAAAGACAGTGACCATTACAAAATGCCACCAAGTGAACTAGAGAAGGTGCCATGAAGGGAGGCGATCCGCCCACCGTCCCCAACATCTGCCCCAGGGACAGAAGGCAGTGTCAGGCAGGGAGCAGTGGCGTGGAAGACAGAAGATATTCACGAGCCCGGGAGCGGCAGAAAAGACCAGCGCTTCCCATCTCCACGTCTCGGGTGTCTTACGTGGGGAGCTGGTCTCCACACGGAGCTTGCTGCACGTCTAAAAATAGTCCTCACCTGCTGCCGCTTTTTCCCGTTGGTGCAGAGGCTACTGTTTACTTCAGCAGATGGAGGAGAAGCTGTGAGATGCTGCTCACGTTTGTGCAGAGGGATACGGAGAGGCGGAGGCCCTGGCAGTATGTTAACGAGCAGGGTCGGGTGATTAGCTCCACGGCCAACACGAGCTCTTTCTTCTCCCCGGAACCCTCATCTATGGGCATGCTAATTCGGACCTGCCTCTCAGTGGGCACCGCAGTGAGCCTTTCCATTAGGCCAGTTTCCATTTGCTACTGTGGTCTTAACCAGGGGACTCCAGAGACTCAAGCTTTTTCTCTTTTTTCCTGTGTCACATGGCACTTGAGAAGCGCTTGGTTCCTGGGCTGGAGGTTGGGGGAGAAAAGCTTCTGGCTTTGGGAGACAGCTTGCCCCCACTGCCCACCGCTGCCACCCAGTCCTGCTGGAAATGGAGGAGCTGAGACAGCTTCTGGGGATCCTGGCAGAAAAGACATCACTGTCTGGGTTCTGGGCGTCAGTCACCGAAGTAAATCAAGCTTTGGTTTGGGTGGAGTTGAACATCCTCGGTCCCAAGCTCGGCGGGGGCACTAGTTTCTCCTGTGTCACTTGTCACAAAATAAAAACAAATACTCCATGGTTGTTTTGTTTTGTTTTTTTATGTGGATGAGCCACTTTCTTGGGTGTTGTGGGGTGTGTGTGTGTGTGTGTGTGTGTCCCAAGCCACAGCTAGAGGACATGCAGTGTGGAGAGAGTCCATCTTTGACAGATCCCTGACACCGATTTTGTTGTCGTTGATCCTTTCCTGCTATACCTGAGCAGTTCAAATTGAGGAGAAAAATCGTAATTGGGGCTCAATTTGCTTTAAATAACTAGTAAACCCTCCATCACCACCAAGCAGGAGCCACATTAGTAAAATCAGCCCCTATTAAGCTTCCATAAATCCACCTCCTAAGAACATGATGTCTCTCCCTGCTCCTGCTCTGGTTGAGTATTTGCAGTCCCACATGTGCTTTACAAACCTGAAACCATCTGATTTTAAAGGGAAACATACAACATAGAAGAAATATGGTCGGGCACAGTGGCACATGCCTGTAATCCCAACAACTCCGGAGGCTGAGGCAGGAGGAACATAGGTTCAAGGCCAGCCTTTGCAATTTAGTGAGGGCCCTAAGCAACTTAGTGAGATCCTGTCTCAAAAAGTAAAAAAGCACTGGGAATGCAGTTCAGTGGTAAAGTGTACCTGGGTTCAATTCCCAGTACATTTTTTTAAAAAAAGAAGAAATATGTACAGACTTATAGTTGAAATTCCTTGGTGTAAAATTACTCATGCAACAAAATGACAAAGAAATATACAAAAGTCCATGTGGAAGCTTTGAATGCTATCTTAAATCTATATTCAGAGGGAGGTTTAGACAGAGGGCATGGAAGAGTTTTGGTCTTACTTCAATATGTGTTTATTACAAAGGCAATAATAATATAAAAAAAAAACAGCAATTTTGGAAATCCCACCCCAGAGGGTATATTTTGTCTGGCTGTCACCTGTGGTTGCTGGCAGCCAAACCCTTTCCAAGAAAATCCTGAATTCCAATACCCTGGCTCCTGAGTGCTGGTAAGACTTATGTCAGATAAGGTTGACCTTTGGAGTTGAAATATAAGATTCCAATCCTTACAAAAACAAGACACAGGCTTTCTTAGCTACAGAAACTACCATCAAATTGATACGTTTCCAAATGTTTGAGGTCAGATCAGAACGGCTCTGCAAGCCACCTGAAAAGCCAGCCTTCACACAGTGAGCAGCTCACATTAACAAAACACCAACATGATACTCTTCATAAGGGAAAAGTTTAATTTTAACCCAATGGAAGTGTTGACTCTATGGTCTCAAGTTCCATAAGGAAAAAAAATCTACATAATACCAAAAGCATTATTTAAAATAGCACCTAGTAATTTTTAGAACATGTTTCAGATATGGGTATTGAGATGAATCTGAGGGAGTGAACCAAAGAACTGGTCTTACTCCATTGTCTCCTGCTTGGTGGTGGAGGGCTTACTAGCTAATTTAATGTAAAATGAGCCTAGTTTTTAAAACACTGCCAAATCCCAGAAAATTGCCCCATAATGCTGTGACACCCACTGACATGTATGGGGCCCCTTTATCATCACCACCAATACCCCTCAAAATATAGTGTCTTCACTCAAATATACTAAGCCCAGGCACGGTCAAGAGACATCCAAAGGAAGGGAATCTAATATTTAAGTAACACATAATTTTAAGAAAAAAAAATTAGTAAATTAAATTTATAAAAGAAATGAAGAAAAACTAGTAAAAATAAGAAAGAAAATCTTCAAAACAATGTATAGGACCAGGACATCATCTTTTGAAAACCCCATGGGGCCATGAGGTTTGAATACAGTGGATTTGAATACTAGTGGATTCAGGAAGAAGAGAAGTTTCACTAAGTCATTGCAAGCCTAGGGTTCAGGAGCACAAAGGCCAAGAGGAGACCATTCAGAAGATCCAAATGAATAAACGAAGCATATATCATTCATAGCAGTAGATCATTTGATTAGTATTCTGTTCCTTGATTTTAAAAGAACTTAGTTTAAATTGGGGTATGTAAAAGGAAACAAGAGGTATATTGTGGCATTCTTACGGTCAAGATCTGGAATTTCCCAAAAAGCTCATGTGTTGAAGACTAGGTCCCCAGTGTCTAGAGATGAGGCTTTGGGGACATGATGAAACAATGAAGATTGTAAATACCTTGTCAGTGGATTAACCAATTTGATGAATTAATAGTTTGAATGAACTTTAGATCCCTCCAATGCCATGAGCTGAGCAGCTTCCCTCCACAACAGCTTTTTGGCATGACGTTCTGCCCGACATCAGGCCCAAAGCAATGGTGTCCACCAGTAGGACTGCAACTTCTAAAACCAGGAACCAAAATAAATCCTTCCTTCTCCAAGTTGTTCTTGTCGGGTGTTTTGGTCTCAGCAACAAAATGCTGACTAACGTAAGTGAGTTGAATGGCGACCTCTCCAAAATGTCACGTCCACATCCTAACCCCAAACCCACGCATTGTGACCTTATTTGAAAAATGGGGTCTTTGCAGATGTAATTTAAAGAAAGATCTAGAGATGAGATCATCTGTGGTTGGGTGGTCTGTCAATCCAATGACAAGTCCTGAGAAGAAAAGACGGAAAGAGGAGAGGAAGGGAGGAGAAACAGAGACCCAGGAAAGGAGCCCACGCAGAGGCCCGTGTGAAAACGAAGGCGGAGGTTCAAGTCAGGCTGCACAACCCAAGAGAAGGTCCACGTGGCCAAGGCGTGGCCCCCAGTGTGGTGCCACGGGAAGGAGACAGAAGCTATAAGACGAGGAGGCTGATGGGAGGTCACTGTGGACACGTCCTTGGAGAGGACAGGGACCCCAGCCCCAGGATCCTGTCACTTCCCAGCCATGTGGTGAGCAGTTCTGCTCAACCATCGCTCCACCCTGATGAGCGTCCTCACCACAGACCTGAAAGCAATGAGGTCCACCATCACGGGCTGCTAGTCCTTGATCTGGAACCACATTTACAGGTTGATCATCTCAGGTATTTGTTATTGACGGAAAGCTAACACCAAACACCAGGGAGCATCATTTGGGTGGTGTTTTGTTGTTGTTTTGTTTTGTTTTTTTGTTTGCAGTGCTGGGGATTGAACCAAAGACATTGTGCATGCCAGGAAAGCACTCTACTGACTGAGCTACATCCCCAGCCTCCTTGGGTGGTATTTTGGTTCCTTGGTTTTAAAAGTACTTGGTAAATTCAGGGTATGTAAAAGAAGAAGCAGGTTTCCTGTGATTTCCTCTCCAAAATGATGCATCCATACCCCAACCCAGAGCCCACGCGTGTGACTTCTTTGAAAAGGACATCTGGCAAAGGCACAGCAGGATGCTCCCTAGCCCCGCACACCTGCCTTCCCACTGCAGTGTCCAGAACTGTAAGAGAAGGTAAGAAAATACCTTCCTACTGTCCTAAGCACCTTCTCCTGGTAACTTGTTACTGTAGCCCTCGGAAACTAATACAATGGAAGTGATCGTGAAAAGACATCCTTAGTCTATGGTTACTAAATATCACCTGTGGTCCAGTGGGAAACATGGACACTTATAGGTGGAAGAAGAATTTTCCAAATTTGATACCTAGGCTGAATCCAGATTCTGACAACTCTTTACTGTGTGACCTCGGGCATGTTTCTTCACCTCTCTGTCATCTCTAAATTGTAGGTGGTAAAAACTGCCCATACCCGATATTGTCAGGGAATAAATGAGCTCATCCCTGGAAGAGAGCACAGCATGGGGAAGACATGGTGAGCACTTGACTTCGTGTCCTCCACCAAGGAGCACCGAGCACCAAGCACCAACAACCAAACAGCAAGCCCCAAGCATGGACTAAGCTCCAACTCAGAGTCAACTGCAATGTGTGTTGGAGATTTGAGAACAAATGGAAGGAAAGGCCATGACTAAGGCATGTGTAGAAGCCAACGTCTAACTCTTTGAACCTGGTTTCTCAGTACTCTATCAATAATTAAAATAATCTCAGTGCCTTGATATCCATACTTCTATTTATAATACTTTAGAGGATATGCTTTGTTCCAACTATCACACCTATGCATTTGTTCATTAGTTCTCTCAGGAGGAGTGCAATTTCAGCAAATGTGTTTTTGAGATATTTTGATGTCCTGGAGCTATGAAACTATAATACAATTCATTTATTTTCTTAAAAAAAAAAAATACAGGCGATGATTTTTCTCTTTTTCTTTCCAGCTCTACCGAGGAATACTTGAAAAATACAAATTGTACATATTCAGGGTGTTCAACATGATGATCTGATACGCATATACATTGTCAAGCTAATTAACATGTGTCCTCACGTCCCGCTGTGTGTGTATGGGTGTCTAATTAAATTTCAAGTACACAATGCAATATCACCACCAGTCGACATGCTGTGTCTTAGACTCCAGAACTGACTCGCCTTATAACTGAAAACTTGTATCTTCAACCAACAAATCTACATTTTCCACATCACCAGGCCCCCGGAACCATTGCCCCCGTTCTGTGGGTTTGACTTTTAAATTCCATGTCTGGCCAGTTTCACTTGACCTTGGGTCCTCCTGCTTCATCCATGGTGTCTCAAGTGGCAAGACTTCCTTCCTTTTGTGGCAGGACAGTATTTTGTTGCCTATAGATACTGCATCTTCTTTATCCAGTTGCCCATCCAGGAACATTTAGATTGGTTCCTTCTTGGCTATTGTAAATAATACTGCAATGAACGTGGGGACCCAGAAAAACAGTATGGAGATTCCTCAAAAGAAATTTTTTAAGGCAATGATTTTTTTTTTTTTTAATTTCAACATACATTACATCGGGAACAAAAAAAAAGAATCATGAGCCCAAAGGAATTTACCCCAGATTATTTGCTGTCAGCTAAGTAACCGTCCTCATTCATTCCAATGTTTGCACAGGACCTACTATGTGACAAGAAAACGAGATGTCAGTCCTGACAGCCGCTTCTTTCCTGAACCTGCAGATTCTCAGCAGCTTCTCTGTGTACTTGAGCTAAGAGACCTGTCTTGGCAAGAAAGAGTGGCCAGCAGCTCTTCCACACCTGGAGCAGGAGAGGAGTTGGTTCTGACCACAGTGATGAGGTCAGGTTTGTGACCCCTTCATTTTGAAGCTCACCTGCATTTTAGGGGAATTGCATAGGCACTGACAAAACTGCATCTTCTCCAGAGGCCTATCATTTCTCTGAAATTTCCCTAAGTTGATGATTTGAGGATAATATGAGAAAAAAAGAAACCGTGAATTAAATTGGGATTAAACAGAATGCCACAGAAGTCAAACACAAACAACTAGTCAGACTAAGGAAAAGTTCTAGAGAGACCTTCATGACGAGGAGGGCAGGCGGTAATACCCGAATTATCTGGCAGACCTAGTACACCGACTGTAGATATGGAAATGCCTAGCTGCATCCAAGTTTCCCTACTCTAGTTCTCTCTCGTGGCTACGTGACCTTAACATAGGAAAACTGTACTCAAGTACCTTCCAAAACACTTTTTCATTTCACCTGAAAACGTCAGAGAAGTCAGCACTTCCGCTGGCCTTGTTGAGCCTCTCGACCCTGATGGCCATGCAAGCTGCTCTGTGTTAATGCATATGCCTGCACCCCAAGGGCCTTCAGATACCCCGTTACAAAAACAGCACCCTCTCTAGTCCTGGGGTACCCAAGCACACATCCCCACGCCCCTGTCCTGCTTGAAGCTAGGAATGGTGTGTCCACTGATTCACACAAATCAAAATCGAAGATGCTATTCATTCAACATGAATTTATTTATTAAGACTTAATTCAGCACTAACAGTGTCCCTCTTATTGAGGGATATTTGGGCGGGGGGAGTTGTTTCTATTTTTCAACTGCCTGTCTGAAAGACCTTGGATAAATAAGTATATTTTAATCCTTTATCTAAATGACTACCAATGCAAGAATCCACGCCAACACACCTAGAATCTGATCTAATTTACCTTGACCCACCGTCTTCTAGAATTAGGAACATTCTAGCCCTTTGCTAAGGCTTTCCAGGCTGAAAACATGGATGTGACTTTGTAGTTTAAACAACACATCATTTAAAAATAAATTCTAGAGCTTAAAAAGTAGACCTTCAAAAAAAATAGAGGTTACAAAATTGGCTAACTTTCTATTAAAAGAAATGTAATATATTTTTTAATTTGTAATATGACAGCAGAATGTATTACAATTCATAGTACACACACAGAGCACAATTTTTCATGTCTCTGGTTATTCACAAAGTAGAGTCACACCATTCATGTCTTCACACATGTACTTAGGGTGATGATGTCCATCTCATTCCACTGTCTTTCCAACCCCATGCCCCTTCCCTAACCCTCCCTCCCCTTTGCTCTATCTAGAGTTCATCTAATCCTCCTATTCCACCCCCCAACCACATTATGAATCAGCATCCTTAAATCAGAGATTCAACATTTGTTTTTTTGGGGATTGGCTAACTTCACTTAGCATTATCTTCTCCAACTCCATCCATTTACCTTCAAATGCCATGATTTTATTCTCTTTTATTGCTGAGTAATATTCCACTGTGTATATATGCCAGTTTCTTTATCCATTCATTTACTGAAGGGCATCTGGGTTGGTTCCACAGTTTAGCTATTGTGAATTGTGCTGCTATAAACATTGATGTGCCTGGGTCCCTAAAGTATGCTGTTTCTTTAAAAAAAAAATCATCACTTCTCTGCATCTGAAGTTTGTCCTGAAAGGTGTGGTGATGAGTAGAGCTGCTACCTGCCACTGGTGTGGTTGTGGTCAGAATTCTGCATCACCCAGAACTGGGAGTCACCAATGAAGAACACTGCAAATAGCGGCAGAGGTGACTGCACTTTCAAAGCTAGAAAGTGAGTCTCTTTGTCCTGAGACAAGGATGGAGTGTCCTTCAAGGGCCCTAAAACCAGACTTGATTAAACACTGGAAACGGGCTTCATGGAGGAACTAGAATCTTAAACCATTAAGCTTTTTGTTTGTTTGTTTTGTTTTTTTGTAGAATAAGTTTATTATTTTCAATAGTTACTATAGACTCGCCTACAAATCATTGCCAATTTCAAAACCATTCTGAAAAGCTCTGCTAGCAGCTTACCTGTGCAGAAAAGAAGGATAGCTCCCAATCTGTTTGGTGGCCAGTCCCCGACTCCACATAGTCACAAACATTCAGTACTTATATAGGACAGAACATTTGACCTGATTTAACCTCACCGTGATATAAATATTTCTAATTTGTAGTCTGGTCACAAGAAGTGAACTGTAGAGCCTGGATCTAGGTTGACAAAAACTGTATGACCTTGAGCAGCTCAGTGCCTCCCTGCATCTTGCTCTACATCTGAGACCCAGTTTCCCTGAGCATTTCTGAAACAAACCACCTTGAGATTCTGCTGTAAGTTCCAGGGCTCTCCACATACACAATGTTGTTTATGCTCAGTGTGAAGGTGGTCAAAAGCGCTCACACATCCCAGGTAAGAAAACAGCGGGCCCGAGAATCTTTATGATCCCTCAGGATCATCTGCTGATATACATCTACTGTTGCTCAGCAGGATGGCATGTACTATACCTGTGTATGGTAGATACGCATGCCTGCTACTGCATTATAGTAAGTAGTATATACCACACTGTATTACATTACACAGTGTCACATGACATCATCCTATTATGCTCATGGAATGATCACTCAGCGTTTTGCATATCGTTATCATATCATTTGCATATCATTACGCCTGAGGGTGTGCTATATAGACAAGACTGAAACCAAGCAGCGGGACTGTGCTCTGACCTATTTTCAATACAGATGACCTTCAAGGACCTGTTTTAAGAGAATATAAAGGTGCTCCTTAAGTGAGAATTTGATCTCTCTCATATGAGCTGCTCTAAGAGTCTTTTCTTCAACCTGCTGGAGAGGTGGGCCCATTACAGATCTGGGTTGGCAGAGGGGATCGAGGGAAGATAAGACCACCAAGTCACCCTAACCTGCCACCCAGATCTTATATGTGGCATTGATGGATTCATGCATGTTTCTGAAGTGACATCCTGGGATCGTTAGCATGGAGTTTAAAATGTGAGGATGGGTCCTGTCCCTTAACTAGTTGGAGACTAGTTAGATTGGTTCTTCATTGGCCATTGCAGATAAGCTGCAATGAACATGGGAATTCAAAAAACAGTACGGAGGTTCTAATTTGTAGTCTGGTCACCAGAAGTGAACCAACTGCAGGGCCTGGATCTAGGTTGACAAACCTAGTGGGGGGCAGTAATCTATGAACCTTGACCTAGGAAAGTCTATAGCGGCATTCAGACGTTTCTAGAACTCAACCCCAAAGAAGAAGACATGTCTTAAAACTGCCTGTGTGGGGGCTTGGGGTTATGGCTCTGTGGCTCAGCGGTAGAACGTGCCAAAAACATCATGGCTCATGGGGGTTATGAGTAGTAGTCAACAATTACGCACATATTTTTCCAGAGTTACTTAGATGCTATAATCAGGCATAAAATGAAAAGCTGCCTCCCCAGATCTCTTGCATATTCAGCCCTAGGGTCCTGCACTCCCTCTGGGCAAGTCTCACTGCAGCTGAAGAGATAAAGCCCTCCGATATCCACCCCTAAGCTGCCAAGACCATCAACAATCAGAAGCAAGAAATGAAATCTGATTGTAGCAAACTGTCAGGAATTAACCTTTTTATAGACAGCCCAAAGAAAGATGACCTCAAGATGCAAGATGACCTTGAGCATGGTGCCATGGAACATAAAATGTCAAAGAAAATTAAAGAGAAAGCTTCCTCAGAAAGATGACCAAGAAAAGGAACCAAATGTTAAGAACATAAACATCTGATTCTTAAGCAGCATGAGGTCAGACAACCTGGAGTACACCCAAAGATCAGAGCCACTCCCGTGACACAGCTGGAGTGCAACCTGTGTTTCAACGGAGTTTACATGGAACATTCAGATGCTGTCATTTCATGGTGACCTCTGTGAGAACAGTGGAAGAAATGCTGTCCCTCCACATGATTCATTGGCATTAGGATTCATGATTCATAATCAAGACAGAAATAAAACCCACAGCTGCATCCTCGTGATGCCAATAGCTCCAACGAGTGACTGTGACAAGGCTTTTCTTGTCCATGACACCAAATGATTTGTTTGACTGCTTTTTAAATCAATTAATATTTGCTTTCACATCGAATAGTTTTAGCCAAGTGCTTATAATAATCTAAAGCCCTAAATTTACTCATAGTTGTGTCAGTTTTACAAGAGCAAGCTACCTCCCAGAGTATGAGGCTGACAAAGAAAATCAATAATCCAATTGGTTAGAGAAGAACACAGTGTCATCAGAGGAAGTGGAACAGAGCTCTCAGTCAGCACAGCAGAGACGTCCCCAGCCACGTCACCCAGTGGAGACGCACACTATACTTTCTCCCTTGGTTCTGCATCTCTAAGCTGCATCATCCCACAGGGCACCCATTTTTGACAAAGGTAGACCCACCGAGAGCAATAATGTGCCAGTGGAGTGCTCACCACCTGTCAGGCATTGTCCTCAGGGTTTGACATGCAATAAATTAACAATGCTGTTCCCATTGTACAGATGAAAAAACTGAAGCATAGAGAGAAAAAATAAATTACCCAGGGTCACCCAGTAAGTGTCAAAGCCAAGGCACAGAAGCAGGGGCCCTGGGGCCAACGGCCATGTTCTCATCCACTACAAAGATGGGCTCTGAGGGAGAAAAGAGCCGCCCATTTCTTCTCGTCTCCCACCTTCGGGGCCTCCAAGCTAAGGTGCCCTCATTACCTAGAACCAGCCCAGCTGTCAGAAAAAAGCAGGTCTCTCTGGCCTATGCTGACCAGGTCAGACACAACAGCCCCATCAGGTCAACAGAGACAAATCAAACCAGTGTCCAGCAACCAGCACCCCAGCTAAGTGGATGCAAAACTGAACTAACCTCTGAAATCAGGAGGACCCATCAGAAGTGGGAAAACGAAACAGACTCAGACAATGGACTCATACTGGATTGAAGTAAAATAAGAAACAGGGTTGTCTCTGGGCAGACCACCCCCGGGATCTACAGCAAGTCTTTTCGGCTCATTCCTAACCTTGATTTGAGTAGCAGGAACAGGTTGAATGATTGCCAAGCTCCTCTCCTATTCTAGGATTGATTCCCTGGTTCTCCTCTGAGACAAACCACACCAAGCCTTCTCAGTGCTTTGTCCCAGGCATACGCTTAAGCCATTGAACTGGATTAAAAGCAACTTTTAATGCACTTTTCTCTATCAGGGTGTTTAGCTTTGATCCAGGGAAAAAAATCAAAAATAGCAAAAGCAAAAATTCTAAGCATTTTAGTTCGTGGCTCTTTTTGAGGAATCAAAAAAAAGGAAATGCAGTGGATAACAGAATGGAATGAAAAACGCAAGCTTCCTTCCAATCAAACCACCATTTTATCATGCTGAAAGCAAATGAATTCAAATCACTCCAAAGCCAGCATTTTTCATGACTTGATTCAATCCCATCACTTCTGAGCACATGAACAAACCAAAGACATCATTTATCCAAAGTGATTTGCATGGTGCATTTTTTGAGGGAATTATAATTTAGCATGCTTATACCCTGCACAGACAACGTAAATGAGTATAAAATCAAACATTCCTTTTCAAGGAAAGATTTCAACTTTCATATCGCACTTTTACGTGGAACTTTAAAAAGTAATGGCAATAAGAGGGTATCTTGCTTGTATTGTGCAAAGCAGGCATTCCACAGGTGTACATCTTACCTTGATATCAAGCGCCCTCACTAATGCATCCAGCAGATGAACTGGAATCGTGCTGTGAACATTTATTGTAGAGAAGAGGTAAAATTTTAGGAGAGTGTTGCCACACTAGTAGATAGTTTTGAATTTTTTTCCCCTGGGCATTAGAAGAAGCAGACGAACAGATGTATAATATTTCTTGAACAATACATGATGGTCAACTTCCATTCACTGCCACCTGAATTCCAAAGTGGCTCCATCCTGTGTTCCATAGTAGCACAGGTAGGGATGGAGGGTGGATAGTTGAGTGACCATCTGAAACACAACTTCACCTATAAAGTTGTCTCAAAACATAAATTACCAAGAGTGATTTTGCAAAAGTCTTAGGGCTGGATGAAGATATCTCCATTTTGGATCAAGGTGAGCATGGCACTGAGAAAAGGCCAAGCTAACTGGCACAGTACCAATACAAGAAGTGTTTCACTGTCCCTGCTCATATTTCAGTTCTTGGGTTGCACTGGTTTTGAAGAAATCCTTTGCATTTGTCTTTTTTAAGCTGCAAAGACTTGTTGGGTACTGATTATTCCAAACTGAAGAGAGATTTTATCCCAGTCTACACCTCTAGTCATTAATTTAACCAACTCCAATGTTCAAAGAAAATCACTAAAATCAAAGTAGTTTTCACTTAGGGACATTTTGCATGCACTGGCGACAGGATGCAAGCATGCTCCAAGGCATCAAGAGCAGTCAGGTCAAGAACAGAAGGCGGCAGTTTTCCTAGGTGGGTCCCCACTCCACAAACAACATGGCTCATTCCCACTGCCCAGAGGAGTCAGCTGAAGCAGAGAAGCTGTGTAACTAGACCTTAAACTGCTAATTCAAACATGAGGATTTGATCCAAAAGTCCATAATATATCAATATTGCACGGTTTTTATTCTGCAAAAAAAAAAAAAAAAGTACCCAAAGTCAAACCCAGGCACTCTCCAGTGATGATTTCATTGGTTTTACCTGGATGGAAGAACAGATGCTTCAGGGGCCATAGGGCAACACAATGAAAAGCACTGTTCTGAGTTAGGTCCGTGGGTTTCCTCCTCCACTTACCAATTGCATGACATTAAAGTAATCCATTCTCAATATAATAATGTATTAAATTACCTGGCTTTAATTTCTCTTTTAGTTCTAATAATCTATAGTTCTAAAATTATGAAGAAACAAAAAGGGAAAAATTTGGACCCTGGGGAAAGAAAGAAAGAGAGAGAAGGTAAGGGAGAGAGAGGGTGAGGAGGCAGGGGAGGGAGGGAGAGAGGGAAAAGAAAGAAAGAAAGAAAGAAAGAAATCATATGGAACTACTTATTCCAGTAAGAAAACTTGAAAACTCGTGTCCTAAGGAGAAGAACTGTCGCCCATTAGCCGGATCATTCAAGCGAGCTTCGGGTCAGGCCCTTTAATTTGTGGAATAGCTACTAAGAACCAGTTTATCAGGGCACAGATTACTGAGTGCATGGTCCTCATTACAGCTATTTCCTCTTGCAGGAAATACAAGAGCTAAAGCCAATGCCCACATAGATCTGATTTTAAAGGCCTCTGCAAACTGAAAAGGAGACATCACACATGACCAAGGAACAGATCTTGTGTTAGAAAGTCATCAAAGTAAGAAATAAATTAAGGATAGTAAATCTTGCCGGATTTAAGACACCAACTAAAGAAAGGACCAAATGAAAGAAAGCCACAGTGCCAGGGGATTCCAAGAAAGTCAGTCTTTGTTCCAAGGGCTGGTCACTGACTCCACCAGTGCCCAAGCCAGATGGGAGGGTGAGCTGGCCAACCCCAAGGCCTCACAAAGAGCTGAGGAAACAGGCAAGCAACCAATAACACACTTAAGCCAGGCCAGTAGCACTGACAATTAGCACTTTTACATAATTCCCTAAAACATCTACTGGAAAATATACTATTAGGAGGAAATATAGTCAGCAGCATATTGTCAAAATGTTTAAGTAGATGGGTAAATATTGGCCTCAAATGGTTACAATGCAATATTCAAGCAATAACAAAGAATGCCCAAATGTTGGTGTTGAATATTTCCAACCTACAGTGTTAAGCATAAGGTCTACCAAAGCAATGCCTAATTGGATGTGAAGTCAAACTAAAATAGGGCCTAGTACAAATCCCAAGCTCTGTTAGAACTTGGGATCATCTTTGACATGGGTTGAAGGAGAGTCAAAAATATTCTGGGTCTTTCTCTTTTTTTAAATTTTTACTAGTTATTGATGGACCTTTATTCATTTATTTGTTTATATGTGGTGCTGAGAATCAAACCCAGTGCCTCACACATACCTCTGAGCCACAACCTCAGCCCTGGGTCTTTCTTTCTTTACATCGAAGCTCAGGGTCACCTCTCCTTCATCTCTGCAAATCTAGAGCTCTATCAGGAGCACCTCCATTCCGGCAACCTCCTATTAGCTGATCTTTTTGTTCTAATTTCCACTCCGTTCCAACCACTGTGCATGTCAGATAAATAGTCTACATCACATTTTCATCTAATCCCACCTCTATTCAAAACCCCAAATTTCTCAGCAATCACCTAACCTAGTCCCAGGCCTGGTATCCAAATTCAGACTCCAAGACTTGGTTCTACCTGCTCATGGAGATTTCGTACCCAATCCTCATCACTCCCCATATGGCCTAACTGCTCACCTCACCACCTTCAGCACAAAGCCCAGCTCCCTGTCTGCACTCATAATGTTCTTTAAGTACACTACATCCTCTTCCCTTCCCCCTTAACACTCTTCTGCCTTCTTCCCCTTCCTGGTGGTGATCAGTATCACATAAGTATTGTGAGAAAGATCACAAAGAAATCACTGGTATATCTTCCATTTCTGTTTCCAAAAACAATCTCATGTGGCACATCATAAAAAGCACAGTTGCAGTAGAACAAACCTCAAACACAAATAATACAGGTGAGGAGGAGTGGGAATCATATTTTTTAAGGCTAAAGGTAGAAGAGTCCCTACAGTGAAGCACGAAAATTACTTCTGAGCTTCATAGCAAGCGTGGCAAAAGATAATACAGGATAAAGTAAGTAGTTTTTATCTGAGTTTTATCTTATGAACTCATCAGTAGAGATGCAATTTCCTCAGCTCTGAACCAAAGGACATGTCCACATGTCATTATAGTAAGGACATTTAACAACATGATGCATGGCCTGCCCGACTGCTGTTTCACAGGAAGTGCAGCCCATACAGCTGTTTCTTACCATGACAATGCGATTCTGTTGGGGGCTGGAAAGATGCAGCCCAGGTGTACAGTGTCCCGTATACCTTCACCCATGTCAAAGATGATCCCAAGTTCTTACAGAGCTGGGGACTTGTACTAGACCCTATTTTATTTTGACTTCAAATCCAATTAGGCATTGCTTTGGTAGACCTTATGCCTAACACAGAAGGAAGGAAGAGAGGGAGGGAGGAAAATAAATCATATGGAACTTCTTATTCCAGTAAGAAAACTTGAGAATCCCTTGTCTTAAGGAGAACCTTAAGTACAGGTGTCCTGCTGGACTTCCATGCAAAACGGAGGGAGGCCCTCACCAATACCCGAAGGAAGCTGACCAAACGCTGTTCCTCTGAGGGTGAAGCTGACAGAGGGGATGCTTGGGCAGAAAAATACAAAAGTCACCCTGACAGAGAGGACCTGATATCCCTGGGAAGAAGAACCAGGAGAAACACCCAAAGACCACCTCTGAAATAGCTGTGCGTCCCGTGCTCAGTGATGTGCAGCACGCTGCGACTCCTCTTCCCTGTCACAGACATGGAAAGACCCAGTGGAGAGGACTGTCCAAACATCCCCCCCCAACCCTGGGTCACAAGTGGCCTGGATAACGGCTCCTGCTCAGCAGGACAGAGCCCCTGGAGCGGCTCACCAGGATTCAGTGGCAACTGACGGGTTGAATGGCTTGCACCGCCCTCTCTCTCTTTGTATGGACAGCAGTGCATCTGTCCAAAGCAGCATTCTGATTTGGCCATTCTGCAAAGTGACATGTAGAAAAATGTAACAAAGAAAGCACTGTATGAGGCTTCAGAGAATTTCTGATGAGCCAATGCCTTTGAGAATGCTAAGCACAGTATTTTAATCAAAAAAGTTCCTGGGAGCAGACCTCTTTAATGACTGACTGTTACATAAGCTGCTCAAGGTCACAAGCACCAAGGGGTGCCGATGTTCATCACCAGTTTTGTTCTTTATGTTTCCTCAATTTTTTTTTTCTTTCAGAATTTGACACACAGTTATCCCAGAGCATCTGTCCCAATAAATTAGAGCCAGTTGAAGGCTGTGTGTCCCCTATGCTTGTCTCTACCCCCAACACATTTTTTGACAAGAGTGTTGTCTATTATAATGGAAGCTGAGATGTTTCCATAGATCTATTTTTCCAACAAGTCTATGTTAAGTTTAAAATAAAAAAGATAAAGTAAAACTTTAGTATAATGAGGGAAGAGGGAGAAAAGACTTGAAAAAAATAAGGGAGGAAGGGGGGGAGGTCTACACAACAGCCAGAAGTGATCATTTGCTCTCAAATGGTCCTGGGGTTAGCAGGCTCCAGCCTTCTCCAGGGAACGTGAACAAGTCCGTGTGTTCATTTGGCCATGGAGGGACCTGCTGGAGATTCCATGTCAGAGACCACACAATACTGTGTTAACAAGAGATGTCCATAGCAAAGAGTTTTTTAAGCCCAAACACATGCCAAATAATGCCCCTCACTTCATCCAGACTTAACATGATTTACACAATTGAGAGAAATTTGAGGTCACACCCTCGTGGCTGTGTCCACCACCATTCAGACATGAAGCTCTCATGGCCAGTAGGATCCAGCTCTGGAAGTGCTGCCACTTCACCTGTCTTCACCTCCTGATGGGAGGCCTTGCTGGAAAGACCACCGTGGCATGGTGTGGGCTCCTGGCATGCTCACCTGACCTTCACCTGAAACCCGCCCGAGGAAAGATCACTGTCAGGGAGACTGTGTGCATCGTTTTGTGTCCCAGAAAAGACAGGGGCAGCTTCTAATATCTTGATCCAGAAAGAATAGGCATTCCTATTACAGAATAAGAATATAACTTGGAAGTCTCTGAGGCAGGAAAAGATGAAATGGGGAATCATAAAATTTTTCTAAATAAATAACAACATGAGTGGAGAATTCTCACTGAGTGTAGTAACGCAGGAAATGTCCATTCCAAAATGGTCACGATCCACTCAAGCACATCAATCCTGCTCAAGTTGCACAGAGTGGCTTCAATATCTTCCCTTCAGAGCAAAGCTGCTGAGCCAGCCCCCTGGAGGAAGGGCCCCTATGGACCCTACATCATTCAGAAACCATTAAAGTTCCGGAAATGCTGTTACAGCAATCCTCACTGGGCATCAAGCAATCGTGGTTATTTACAGTCAGAAAAGACCAGAGTCGTTCAAAGGATCCAGACCAGATTTGAGCACATGATGCAGGGTTTAAAGGCACTATAAATGGCCACCTTGGAAGCTGACTCCAGTTCAATCTTATCAGGGAAAGCCCCTCGCTATGTCTCCTACAAGGTCAAGGTCAACGAGGCCTCCATGCCTTCTCATGATGACACCTGTGAACGTATGATCCAGGGTACTACAGGCTGCATGTGATGGTGCTGGGAGAGTCCTTCCAGCTGCCTGTATTTGTCATCACAGGGGTGAGTCACAACACTCCAGGGGAGGCACTGGCTGGCATCCTGGGGAGGCACGTCACTCAAAACAGATTGGCTTGACGATAGGAATGAAACGGATTGTCCACACAGGTTTCTCCAAAGAACCAGAACCTTATAAAGGGAAGAGGATGTTACTGCAGCAGCCATAGATATCTAAATAGACAATTGTAGGCAATGCCAGTTCTGCATTAAGTCAAGACGTAGTGAAAAAGTGTACTAGGAAAAAAGCACTTAATGCTTAAAAATGTGGGAGCAGGATTGTGTCTAGCATGGTGCTGCCCATCAGGACTCGCTGAGATGATGGAAACGTTCTATTCTCCATAAGCCACCCACAATGCAGCGTTTGTGCACTCACTCAAAGTTTGGCTACTGTGAGTAAAAGACTGAATTTTTAATTCTATGTATTTGCAACTAATTTAAAAGCTGCTGACTACCACATAAACAGTACAGGCCTAGTGATTCATTTCAACTATGAAATAAGGGCAAAATCTGTGATAGTGGTTGCCTGTTGGTCAATTTTTTTTTCTTTTTTATGCTTTCTTCTTTTTCCAAATTTTTTAAAATAACGAACACAGATTATTTTTATAGTCGGAAAAAAATCGTGCTGAAAATGTCGAAAGGACAAGACAGGACAACTTCCACACTTCTTGTATCTGACGCCTGCCATTCTGAGAAGGCCATTATAAAATTGAGTCGTGCTCCAGCTGATCAATAACCTACAAAGATGAACCACTGCTGGCACCCAAATAAGCCATCACTCATCAAGAGGCCCCAGTTCAGATCTGCCTGCAGTCCACCAGCTGCAGCTGACTGGCTTTTCTGTGAGCACTTGAACTTGCTGCTGTTCTCACTTCAGGCTTCCCAAGTTTCTCTGCCATATTCCCAAGTCTCCTCCTTATGGCTGCTTAAAGTTCACTGCTCAGGAGGTTGAGACAGGAGATTGCAAGTTCAAAGCCAGCCTCAGCAACTCAGCAAGGCCCTCAGCAACTTAGCAAGACCCTATCACAAAATAAAAAAAATATAAAAAGGGCTGGGGATGTGACTCAATGGTTAAGCAACCCTGGGTTCAATCCCTGGTACAAAAACAAAATTTACTGCTCAAGTTAAATGTTGCCTCCTATCCAATGTAACCAACCAGTCACCTATGTGGTCACTACATTTAACTCTCTGCACTTCTGATCTCCTGCTATTTTCTTGTTTGTTTATTTTTTATCAGTCTCTGTGAAATATATATGAGCTGTAAATCAGCAGGAATCCTGAGTGGCTTATCTCCTGCTCTATCCCCACCACTCTCTCCATTCATTCCTTTATCACAAATGACCATGAGCTCTAACAATGAGGACAACAGCTGGATTTGGTGGTGAGAATGACTTTGCTTTCATGAGGCATGCAGCCCACCTGCTCTATTCGACTCTATGAGGCCAAATATTTATGGGGAAGCTACAAGGAATGTCTATTTCCAATTCCCAGACACAAGGGAATGCACATTATAAACGGTGATTTCTGTCACTTGTCGCCTGGTGCTCAACAGGGAGCTGGGGGGTGTCCCTCCTAAAGAGAAGCCACCTCAGAAAGGACATTCACAAGCTGTCAGCATTAGTCATGTTTTTATTCTTTTTCTTTTTTCAGAACTGGGGATGGAACCCAGGGGTGCTCTATCACTGAGCTTCATCCCCAGCCCTTTTATTTCTATTGTGACACAGGATCTCATTAAACTGCCCAGGCTGGCCTTAAACTTGTGATCCTCCTGCTTCATCCTCCCAAGTCACTGGCATCACAGGTGTGTGCACTCCAGCAACACCAGCCATCTTTTCCATAAAAATCATGTTGCTGGGCTGGGGTTGTGGCTCAGTGGCAGAGCACTTGCCTCGCACATGTGAGGTACTGGGTTCAATCCTCAGTACCGCATAAAAATAAACATATAAAATATATGTTATATAAAATAAATAAATATTTTATGTTACATAAAATAAACATATATAAAATAAATGTATTGTGTCCATCTACAGCAAATAGATAGATAGATGATAGATAATAAATAAATAAAATCATGTTGCTCCTGAAGGTTTCAGTCCTACATTGCTCAAAGCTCAGGCAGCACACTGGGAATTGTTGACACAGAGGTTGACGTGCATGTCTTTGTATGTGTGCACACAAGCACATGTGTGTGTCTAAGTGGGGGTATTAATGACCAACACTGAATACACATTGGAGAGCATGAGCCAGGCTACATAACACATGCCACCAAAGACGCCTCCCCACTATGAGGACAAGTCGGGGACCTGTAGAAGGAGCTATGCTGCTTTCACGGGACCAGAGCAGGGCTTGCCTGCAGTGCCATAGGTGGCATCAGAACAGGGCCGTCTCATGACCAGACCTCTCTCTGTCAGGCCCAACAGGTCCCAGTGGCTACTGTCTGCCAACCTCGACACCACAGATCACCGGGCCCCATCAGCTCTGATCCCAGGCCTGCATGCACTTTGAGCCAGTTCAAAGAATTTGCAGACAGGAATTTTATCCGAGCTGCCACTTTCACGACTCATTAATATCCAGCAGAGAACTAGACTTAAAGGTGACACAAAGGACAGGGAGCAGTGGCAGACACAGGCCTTCCTCATCTCTCATTGCTGAGTATGTCCCTGAAGGCTAATGATCCAAGAAGCAATCTTGTTATCTTCCAAAGGGATGCTCTCAAGTCCTGCCTCCAAGTCGCCTCAGATTTCAAAGAGGAAATGACCAACAGGCCCCTGCTAGGGCCACAGCTGTCTGTATCTACTCATTATTACTTTAAAGCACCAGTGGGCTTTCAATGGAAGAGGAACCAGACCTCTCTCTGTCAGGCCCAACAGGTCCCAGATCCCAGGGCTTGTGCCCAGCCTGCCATCAGCCCAGTGAGGACCAGCGTGTTGTGAGCAGTGAAGTCTGTCTTCTAAGAGGAGCTGACACAGGGAGCCCCCAGAACACAGGACTTCTAGGGATGCCCACTGGCATTTCTGGGGCATCTCAGAAGGACTAGGAGGGCAGGAAGCTGCAGTTCTCTTGGGCGCTGCTGCTGCTGCTGCTGCTGGGGAATCTTCACTCCCTGCCCTCATCAGTACCATTGCAGAGGTGCCTCAAAAACACTGCCCTTGACTTTTGCCTGAGCTGCAAACAAGGAGCCCCCAGACCCACACACAGAAGGGCAGGCTTCAGCCACATCGTGAGATCCCAGGCAAGCAGTGACCAGTGGGTACACCTACCTGCTTTAAACACATCTGACATTTGCTAAATTATAGTTTAATAAGGTTAAATGAGCATGAAAAAAAAAATGGCCACACAGCTTATCTGCCAAGTGCTGATGGTAGTCCCATCCTTAGATCCTGTTCGTGAGCTTCTCTTTTAGTCTCCGTATCCCATCCATCCCTGTTTTTAGCCACTTCAACAAAGTCCTCCTCTCTAAACAACACAACTGGAGAGTGTTTGTGCACAGGACCTGCAGACAAGTATCTCCTGAGGAGAATTCCTTCAAAGATCCCAAGGGGTTCTGAGTCACCTGTGTGCATAGTTAGTGAGGAACAGCAGGAAGGCTGCGGATGGGGCCACCGGAGCTGGGGCTGGGGCTGGGGCCACCCAGAGCTGGGGCTGGGGTGGGAGACCTGACTGAATCTATTCCTCCCCAGCCCCTGCAGAATTCACTGCAAAAACAGACTTGAGATTCTCATGAGAAGTATTTCCCATTCCATGAAACATTATAGAGCTGTGTAAAGTGGAGAGGAAGGTTTACCATTCCCTCACCCTGATGTAGTGACTGGGGACCATGTCCCCGACAATCTACCCGACAGATGTACCTGCCCTTGACCCACCCATCTGCCCAGGAAGCTGGACAGAGATGATTCTCTCTTCCCCTTTTCTTGAGCATGGTTTCCTGTGAAACCCCACTGCTGGCCCACTTGAGTATGTAGTGTCATCTGCAGAGTCTCGTTCTTCCCACTTCAATTTCTCCATGACTCATGACCCTAAGATTCTTCCTCCTTGGTTTCCTCTTGAAGAAGAAACTTCATCTTCATCTCCCCAGATTCGCCATCTGAGCCACCTAATCCCTTTAGAGCCTCAGCCTGTTTGGGCTGCTCTTCTGCCTTCTGGGTAACTCCGTGGTTGGCACTGCTTTCCTTCCCATGTCTCTTCCACATGTGAGGCATGTTCTTCTGGCTCCCAGGCTAGGGACAGCTTCTACTGCTAGTAGACTGTGCTTTGTGTCTCCAACGTTGCATCTCTCTCCTGTCTTCCCACAGCATCATGAATGAGGTCACCCAGGTACAATCTGAGATGGGATGGGGGGCCAGTCCGAGTTCTCCCATCACCTAGATTTCAGGAACATTTTTAAAGTTTCCAGTCCCTCTTTTGACTCACTTTACACATGATGCCAAACACTCAGAGCTGATAGAAGGAGTAGAAGCCAGGTACAAATTCCCACTGCTCACAGCTCTGGGCAGCTATGATTTTGAAAAACAGAGCCACCCTCTTCTTTTCATTAATACGCCCCTGTCCCCTAGAGTAGATGCATGATGATGATTTTTTTAATCTACATTAACAGTAGTAGTCAAAGAATTCTGTAGAGTATGACTTAAGTTTCAAAGTGTTCTCATCTTCAATATGCAAGTGAAAGACAAAGATTCACTTTCAGGTTTTGGAAGCAGCTCCACCATCACAGTCACACTGTCAATATTCTAAATTTGGAAGGGAATCAAAGCAATAACCAGATGCCCATGACCTCATCATGACTGTGTCCTGACAGATGGAAAAAATTAATTATGACCTTCAAGTTGCGTAGGCTGGGGGGACTTGGCCGGGTGGTCCACCCCGAGGTTTACATAAATGAGTTACGTGGGGAAGGAGTTTGCTGAGTCAGCAGAGCATCAGTTGTGCACATACCTTCCTTTGCCCAAAGGTCAACCGGGAGCTTTAGATTTCCTCTTAATGAGCTTCATTCATAAAATGCATGTTGAGCCCCATCCACACCAGAATTCTCCACACAAAACCATGTATGACGATGGCCAGGTTCGAGGCCTGTGTTCTCTGGGGCCACATAAGTGACAGCCATTTGCTCCTCCCTGATTACTACTAAAGGACTCTGAGTCAGTCATCCTTCATCCTGCCCACCAGCTTCCCCAGTGACTCTTCCAATCCCTCCACCACATAGTGGAAATACTACAGAACCACCTTCAGCCTGGATGTTATAGAATTGGGGAGGTGTTACAGGTTGAATTGTGTCCCCCCAAAATAATATGCCATGTCCTTACCCCCCAATACCTCACAATGTGACCTTATTTGAAAATAGAGTCTGTACAGAGGTAACCAAGTTGAAATGAGATTGTTAGGGTGGACATTACTCCAATATGACCGGTGTCCTTAAAAAGGGTGACAGCTGGACACAGAGAGCCATGCAGGAGGAGGGAAGATGTGAAGACACACGGGAGGAGGCCATGTGAGGACAGAGGTTGGCCCAGGAAAGCCAACGTGGCCAGTGAGGCATCAGGAGCTGCAGAGAGGCGGGCAACCACGTGTCCCTCACGGCCCCCAAAAGGAACCAACCTGGCTGGCACCCGAACTCACACCTGCAGCCTCCAGAGCTGCAGGATAACGAAGGCATGTCTGTTCCTCACTTCAAGTCACATGCACTTTGCCACGGCAGCCCTAGGAAACGTGCACAGAAGGCTTCTTGTTTTGTTTCTGATTGTGGTTCCAATATTTGAAGAAAAATAACTATTCACAACCCTGTAACTATCCTAGAGCATCATGGGAGAGTCATGGTTCTCACCACAGGCCACGCAGAAGAATGCCCAAGCCTGCCCTCCATTGAAAGGCCTGGGATTATAAGCCACCCACCTCAACATTGTTCATATCAAACCTGAGGCCAATTGCATCACTCTAGGAATCCAGTCAGCACAAGCTAGCACATAAAAACTGGGTGCCTCCCTTCTACTCCAGAGGGACACTGTGTGCCAGTGCATGTAATCATGCACAGTAACAGCAACCCAATTCATTTGGAAAAGGACTGTGCAGTACTTTTCTCAAAAAAAGAAATACAAATGGCCAACAAACGCATGAAAAAAAAAAAAAAGTGTTCACCATCCCTAGCAATCAGGGAAATGCAAATCAAAACTACACTGAGATTCCATCTCACTCCAGCCAGAATGGCAGCCATCAAGAATACAAATAACAGTCATTGCTAACAAGGACACTGGGGGTGGGGGGGAGAGTATATGCATACTTTGTGGTGGGACTGCAGATTAGTATAACCACTCTGGAAAGCAGTATGGAGGTTCCTCAAAAGACTAGGAATGGAACCACTCTATGACCCAGATAACCCACTCCTTGGTATTTATCCCAAAGAACTAAAGTTAGCACATTAGAGTAATACATGCATGCCAATGTTTATAGCAGCACAATGCACAATATCCAAATTATGGAACCAGCCTAGGTGCACTTCAACAGATGAATGGACAAAGAAAATGTGGTATACATACATGATGGAGTTCTACTCAGCCATAAAGAAGAATAAAATTATGTCATTAGCTGGTAAATGGATGGAACTGGAGAACATGCTAAGTGAAATAAGCCAGACTCAGAAAGTCAAGGGTTGAATGTTTTCTCTCATATGTGGAAGTTAGGAGCAGGGAAATAAATTTTTAAAGGGGGGTAAGGGGTTCTCACAAGTGTAAAGGGAAGGCCAACAGAGTAAAGAAGGGAATGGATGGGGAGGAAGAGGGAATGAGGAAGAACTAGGAATAAACTCTAACAAATCATGCTATGTCCACGTACAACTATACCACAATGAATTCTGCTGTAATATATAATTTTAATGCACCAATTAAAATGTTAATAATGATATTATAAAGGAGATCAGTAGAACAGAGCAAGCAGATCAGGGAAGGGAAAGAAAAGGAATGTGATTGATGGATATGTACTATGCGCTTGTACAAATATGGCATGATGAATTCCGCTACTATATATAATTATAACACACCATTAGTTTTTGTCGTTGTTGTTGTTTGTTTGTTTTTTAACAAAAGGAGTTTTAAAAGTTAGGTCTCCCCTACTGCAAACTCTAAGGGCATCTGATTCGAACCTGCATGATATGATCATGGCATAGTGATTCTGGACTTGTTCACCAAATCTTAAAACACTGGGAAAAAAAGGGTCACCCTTTACCACCCACAAGTAAAGAGTAAAAGGAAACTCGATGTTCACAAAGAGTAATAATGTCTGATTCCCATTAGTCCCAACATACAGTCCCAGGTACGTGAGACAATGTGGTACAAAGAATCTGACACATTAAAACACCTGAGGCACACATGGCTCTGCAGAAAGGGCCAACGCGCAGAGCTGCCTCAGGGAAGGCTTGCTGCATCCTGAAGGGCTCCCTCGGCTGCTCTGTGTGAAGTGGACCAGGGATCTGCTCTTGTGGGTGACTCCTGCGTAGCAGACTGGATGCACCTGGTAATTCATAACAACCAGAAAAGAATCGCTGACCCTTGATGCCACATAGTCACCAATTTCATCCTTCCCTGAAAGCAGGTATCACATAGAGCACAACCTGATGAGTGAGCAACTTGGTCTCCACACTGCAGTGCTGAGGGCAGTCCAGAGCCTGGAACTTCTCCACCAGAGACAAGCAGGTGAACTCGGAGGGTCACACAGCCCACTGTCCTAGTCTGTATTCTATGGCCGCAACTCAATACCACGCACTTGAGTAATTTATGAAAACAAAAGGTTTTTTTCAACTCATGATTCTGAAGTCTGAGAAGTTCAAGTTCAGGGGGCCACGTCTAGTGAGGTCCTTCAGGCTGGTGGGAACTCTCTACAGAGTCCCAAGGCAGGACAGGCATCATGAGGCAAGACAGAACATCCTAGCCCAGGTCTCTCCTCCTCTTGTCATAAAGCGACTCTCCCATTGGATTAGGGCCCCACCTCCCAAAGGTCCTACTTCCAAATAGTACAGCTACATGAAGTTTCCACCCTACCAACACCTCACAATGGTGACTAAATATCAATGATTCGGGAGAGGACATTTCAACCACAGCACTTAGTTTTCTCATCAATGTTATTTCTCCTAAAAATAACGGCCACAAAAATTCATCTTTCCAACAGTGTCCAAGTTGGAGAATACATAAAGAAGTTCAAGAAAACGTCCAAAATTTCTAGAAATATCCATTCATTGACTGAGCATATGTAAGATTTCTAGAACTGTTAAACCCCTCCTGTGTGTTAGGCACAGAGTTAGTAACTAAGGATACGTTGATGAAGACAACCCTTATAAATAGACCAGCTTCGGAAGTGAATGAGAGGGCAGAGAAAGATAATTAAAGAATATCCGATGGGGCTGAGGATGTACCTCAGTGGTGGAGCACTTGCCTAGCGTGTGCTCCACCAGTACCACCAAAAAAATAAAAAGAAATAAAAACAGAATTACAGTCTCAAAAATAGAAGCATACATAGTGGGGTACTGGTAGAAAGCTCAACAACCAGCTCTATGGGGACATGGGAACCCTGATTTGTAGCCTCTGCCAATTTCCATGGTATAAATTCCCACATGGCCAATTTCAAGTTGCCAACATCACATCAAATAACTTGCACAATTTCAAATAACTTAACAACCATTGACACAAAACTGGTACTAGCTGGTACCAGGATATCATATAAGAGACTGATACTAGACAAAGATAGAGAATGCTTAAAAAGTAATGGACCAGGCCCCATCTCTAATGCTAAGTCATGGATCCCAAACATCTCATCCATGACCTCAAAATAGTGGACTGGATGCACCTGGTCATCACTGATCAGTGAAGAACCACTGACTCCCAGGTACCTATTCAGTTTCTATAAGGGATAGAATTATAAGCCAAGGTCACTCTTGTAACCTAGTGTCACTCGCCTAAGTCATTTATCTTCAAGAGAAAGGAGTTTGGTCCCTCCTAGAGAAAAGCATCCAAACTCACAGTTGGGTGTTCTATAGATAGCATGATTTAGCTGAACGCAGTAGTGCACGCCTATAATTCCAGCAACCCAGGAGGTTGAGCCAGAGAATCGTAAGTTCAAGATCAGCCTTGGAAAGTCACAAGATCCAGTCTCAAAAAGTACAAAGGTCTATGGATATAGCCCAGTGGTAGAGCACCTTTGGGTTTGGTCCCCAATAAAAAACAAACAAACACACACACACACACACACACACACACACACACACACATCCACACACAGCAAATCCCTTCCTAGTTACCCCAAAACACTCAAAGCTGTCAGCCTTTTTCAGTGATTCTTCAAATTCTGCATTCTTTACCACAGGTGCCCACGCAGCACCATCCCAGAGGTACTCCAGGGGAGTGAGAATGATTTGCAAGGTTTCTCAAGCAGGTTCTGCTCTTCCAGCCTGTGACTCCTCCCTCCAAAACCCTCCAACTTATTAAACAGGTTCTGGAATGTTACACCTCTGCTAACTAGATATACTTAGAGTTATTAAAACCTAATCAGAAATTTTTGGTGCCAGGATTGAACCCAGGGTTCAATCAGATAATCTTTAATTCAGCAAATGTGATCTCAAGAATTAGACACAGATACAACAGAACGCTACAAACACATTCCAGAGGAAGCCATGTTAAAAGGGAACAGAAATCACCAAAAATGCGAGAGGACAGATGGGAAGGCGGCTAAGAGACGGGAGATGAGTTCAGGGATGGGTAGATGAAGGCCACCACTGATGGCTGCCCTGCCTCAGTGACAGCTGGGGAGGTAAGATCATATTCGAGAACTAGTTCACAAGTTTTCCCCACAACACACTCACCCCAACCCCCAGGATAAAATTCAGCAGACTACAGACGGAAACTTCCTAAGAAACCATTCACATAGAATTGTTTAATTAAAAGCTGATCCATTTACTCAGATCCTAAGAACTTCCGCCTAAACCTCAGCTTATTCTAATCACTCTAAGGGAAACTGGTCAGTTGGCAAACTGTGGTTAAATATTTCACTGAGGTTTCTAAATATTCGAGACGATCCCACCAATCCCTCTTCCTTCCACTTCTTGTGCATATGATCATCTAAGCACTGGTCACCTCCACCCCATGCAGCAGGATGCAGAAGAACAGGGAAGAACAAGACAGTGATGATCCCAAGCACCATGATGCAAGATCAAGACCACTTGGACTCCCAGGTTCCGAACCTCAACCACTCTCCTGCCCAAATCCTCGACTCCTCTGCATGCCATCTGTCCGTCGCCCCTGCTAGTGGATCCCAGTCTGCTTTCCAGCCAACCCGTGGCACTCAGGGATCCCAGGACAAGGGTGTTCGAGGGTCTTAGGGGCCGGCTCTTCCAGCTTCCTCCACGGGGTCTACCCCTTGCCTTCTGTGTTCTCAAGCCACACCGAAGCACTCACTCTCAACAGATGCCTTTTACGTCAAGAGAACAAACTCCATGACAGCCCCCTCAATTCCCTACCTCAGCACCCAAAGCTGATCCATCTTCTCCTCTTTGCGTCCCTTATAGAGCATGAGCTACGGCTCCCTGACCACGTGCTTTCTCTACTTTCTCACTCCGACTCACTCCTCTGTCCACTGAAAGCTGCTTCCATGCCAACAGAACTAAGGTTTGGACAGACTTGTTTTTAAACCTAACAAACACGTCACAGTCCTTCTGGATTGACCACAGCAACTTGTGTCCCTCCTTCCCACCCGTAGCTACATCTGCTTCTGGTCGGCTTCCCACCTCTTCCTCTCACCCTTCCTTTCCAGAATTTTCTCCTGACAAATCTCTTAGATGCTGAAGTTCCTCAAGGGACCATCTTCCCTCCTCTTCTCTTATCTTTTTTCCCTGTTCTGGGTGAGTTGATTTTATTCCTGGCTTCGATTACTATCTATAAGATGACAACTTATATTTATTGTCTTTTGCCTAGATTTGTCTGTTGAATTAATCCTTTATTTTAAAAAATTATTTTAAAAAATCAATGGTAATAATAACAACAGGATAGCAGGAAAATTTGAGAACTTAATATGCATTTTCTCTTCTACTCCTATTTCTTTTTTAAGCAGAGAGAATGGTATTGCTTGGCTGAACACACAGAAGGTGGCTGCAAACACCTCAACTTCTTGGCTTAGTTTCTAGAAGTCAGAGCTACTTGAGATTAGGAGGAGAGATGACTTTGAGGACACAGAGAAATAGGAACGATTACTCCAGATTGTGAAGAAGGTGGAAGTAACAATCCTATGAAAAGAATTCGAATCCAGCTCACCACAGGTGGGTAACACAGCTCAAAGGGCTTGATGGGTGGACTAGGAGAGTGGATTTCTGCACTAAAGCTCCCAGCCTGCATCTAGGCTTTAAGAAGCCCTGGAGGCTTTTGGTTGTTTTGCTTTGGGTTAAGCCAGTGGCCATGCAGAAGTCCACCTGCCTTCAGACCACTATGCAATGGGCATGCTGGAGAAATCACAGGGAGGAAAAGTGAAAAAAGGTCCTTGTCCCCACCTGAGCTTCCAGCCAAGATCTAGAAACAACCTGCTTTTCATGCCAGCAATTCTCCAGCCCAGTTATACCATCCCAGGGGACTCCAGAAGTTCCCCTTTCAGCCCTGTCTCAATTACAGATCCATGAGCAAATAAACAGAGTGATTGTGGATTTAGGATACTACATTGTAGGGTAGTTTGTTTCTCAACAACAGGTAACAGAAACGGTGGTTCATGAGTTCCAGGACTCAAGTGATCTTCTACTCATCAGTGGGGGCTGGAGGGGAACAATGCCTCTGTAAATGCTCCAAGAGCTCCAAAGTGTCCTTCGGATGAAACAAAACATTTGACCACAATACACGAAGCTTCCGTCACCTGGCCACAGCCTAACCTCCAGAGAACACGACTATGACAGCTTCCCTACAAGAGATGCTACTGTGGTTCCGTCTTACAGACAAGCCAACCAAGGCTGGGAGAGTTTAAGATCTGGCCCAAAGTCACACAGAGAGTGACAAAGCACACCCACCAGTGTACTGCCTGCCCCCTGGCCCATTTTCCCTTGGCCACATCCCCAATAAAAAGTCCTGGCAGATCAGGTCTTCGTGATTGTGACCTACTTACGGCCACCACAAATCATAGAGCAGCATGGGCTGTTCTCCAACTGAAACTAATTTAAAATAATTTACTTTTTTTGAAGAATTATAATGAGAATCCATAGTTATAGATAATTTAGATGAAAGCTGTTCTCGTGACCCAGTAAAAATAAAGAGACAGCATATGGTTTGGAATAAATGTGATTCTCGAGAATGCAATCTAGATAATCACTGAATTATTATAATCATTCTGGGGCATGTTTTTATCTTTGTTGATTTTTTCCTGTCCACTGGGACTGTAGTTGTATAATAATAACACAGGTTTAAAGGACTCTGATCTCCAGTTGCTTAGCAACCCACAGCTTTGAAGAGAATGAGGGATCAAGGGTCGATGGCAAAATAACGCTGTTTGCAATTCAACAGTTATTTAAAAGTTCTAGAATTATAAAAACTGTTCTGCTTTAAATACAAGTATGCAAATGAATACTTTGCTGGATCAACCATCATTTTTATTTCTGTCCTTACCCTGATTTTGAAGCTGGAATCAATCATGGAAAGAATGACACAAACTTTCTAATTTGAACAACAGCACTATGAGAATGATGCTTCACAAGGCTGTCTCAAGGCAGAGTGTCATTGTTCCTGCCACAGAACAGCTCAAAACATTTTAGGGAAAACCAAATGAAAAAAAAATGAACATCAATTACAAAGGACGGCAGCCAGTTCATGGCGCCTCCCAATGAGCATTAGCTGCCATCGCCACCATCATCATCACCATCACCAAAGAGGCACAGGAACACAGGCATGTGTGGACCCAGCAAGTGACAGCCATTCCATAGTGTGCACCTTCCCATTCTTTTTTGGTGGCTGTCAGTGTACAAATCATTTTACATGCTCTCTGTTCATTCATTTGCTGGTTATTCACACAACAAATGGTCGCAGAGCAGCTAGTGAGGCCAGGTGCTTTGCCAGGTACCGTACCAGGCACAGAGCAAGGAACTGGATCACAGGAGACATAGCGCCCACCTCATCGTCTCTCAGGTGCAGAGAGACAGCAAACAAGGAAACAACCCCAAAATCGTACATCATGGCGGGAACTGGTCAGGAAGCGAGCAGGAGGCTAAGACCTGTAGAAGGCGGTCCGAGGAGGACTATTTCAGGCAGTGGTGTGTAATGGTGACCTGAAGGATGAGGGGGAGCCAGCCCCGGGGAGAGCCAGGAGAAGAGGGAACCTGAGGCACAACAGAGCAGCTGTGCTTGTGCTGGGAGCCCTTCCAGCATGGAATGGGACAGCCACAGTGAGTGAGGTAAGAGGGAGACTTAAGAACTACAAACTAGGGGCTGGGGCTGGGGCTCAGAAGTAGCCCACTTGCCTGGCATGTGAGAGGCACTGGGTTTGATTCTCAGCGCCACATATAATAAAAAAAAAAAGATTAAAAAGAATTACAAACTATTCCAGAAGTGTTGGAACCTCCAAGCACCCCTCCCCCATTTTGCAGTGCTGGACGTCAAATCCAGGCTCTCACACTTGCTAGATGGGGATTCTACCACTGAGCTATACCCCTAACTCCTCAAGGTCACATTTTATCAGAAAAAAAATAGACTCATGTTTTCACTGCACACAAAATAGTCTATTGGCAAGGTAGGGCTGTGGATTGATCGCTCATCTGGGGCAGCTCCAGCCTTGCCAGCCACCTCTCCCACACCACCACCACCACCCAGTCAGTCTGGGCCCCCACCCAGGTTCTGAGCCAGTGCCTACCATCATTGCTCATGCCTGGGTCCAGGAAGGTGAGGTCCCAAGAATCTATAGCACAATGTAGCACAAGAGTAGTTCATAGAAGGCCTGGTGCCGGGCCCACCTTGCCCAACCTGGGCTGGAACAGGCAGAAGTTCCAGGTAGTCAGGTGAACCAACAGAGGCGACCCCAGAGATGCCACACACCCACACCTCATCTGTCGTCAGCCCCACTCAGTGTGGACTCCACCAGGACCCACCGAAATCCAGCCAAGAAACCACTGCAGGCTGCCCTTGGCAACCCCTTCTCCATGAGCTTCAGACTGCCCCAGCACCCACTTAGCAAGAAACAAATCTCTGTTAATATAAGAGATCGTGGATGGCTGAATGCCACATTCCTGCCCTAAGTCTAGATATGGACTTTCTGGATGCCCTTAAAACCTGAACCCAAACAAGTGACTGACTGTGGAAATTCCAGTCTTACCAATATGCCAGGAGAGTCTTTTGTGGACTTCATCCCCAGCTCTCTTTGAATTGCAATATAACATGTACAGACACATTGCAAATGAAGCCAAAATCTTGAAATAACTTAAAAGGGCTGGGTCTGGTTGTTTCCAATGCCGCTCTCTTCAGGGAGGAGCATATTTCTTTCCAATTCTGTGTTATGTACCTTAATGTAAGTGGGATTACTGGTTCGATTTCATGTCTTCTGATTTTTCTTCTCATTTAATCTCCTAAGTGCAAAATTGTCTTGAAAAACATCTTTTACAATGAGTGTTTAAAACTATCAGACAGCTGTACCATTATTTAAACCTTCTCCTATTCTGCACATTTAGGGGTTCTCTCACTGGAGACTATTACAAACAATGTGATGACAGTATCTGGGTTTGTACAATTTGTTCAAATTCCCAATTACTTTTGTACGGCAGACTTCTAAAGCAGGTATTATGGAGTCAAAGACCTTAAGATTCTTAATCCACATTACCTAATTACTTTCAAAAAGTGAACCAATTTGCACATCCAACATTAATATAAGTGCCCATTTTACTTTAAGGGATATACTTTAATGCAATTTGAAATTACTTTAATCTGTCAAAATATTTTAATATCAGTAGCTGCCAAATGTAATCATAGGGCTAATAGAGTAATTTCACACACTATTTATATATCTGGCACTACTTTGGACCATAATGATCTCCAGATGGATCCTCAGTCAACTTCACCTTAACGGTGATTTTATTCCTTTCTGTCTTCTTAATCTGGCTGGTAATTAACAGTGGGCAATGTTTGGCAAGTTCAGGCTGCGACAGAATCTATGCCAGTTCTCTGCCATGGCAAACCCACAGCAGCAGATAGACTGGCTGGAAAGTGCACAGGCGCTCAGCCCTGCCCACCCTGAACTTTCCCAATGCACTCAACAGATGAACCCATGGCATTTATGTAACTTTGAATTTTTTGTAGCCTCAGCCAAGTGGACCAGGTCACAGTCCTACTGTTTAATTATGGAAATTTATGGAGAGAAAGAGGCATTTCCCCAGCATCTACCTGATGACAGATGACAGAAATATGTGGTTGCTGCACCAGCCAGACCACCCTCTCTGAACCACTCCTGGGTCCCTGGGGTACTGTCTGTGGTTTGTGGGAGATGCCACCAAATGGCAGACTTGATTCTCTTCAGGACTTTGACTCCCTCTAGGTATCAGAGTGAATCCTTCATGAAATATCCTGCTTCTCACATTGTGGGCTTCAATAATATGTAGGAGGATCTAATCAACAAGGCTGATTGCTGGTAGATATAAGAAATTGTACATCATCTGAGCACACATTTAAAGTGCATTCTAGAACCTAAGTTTATCCATGCACCTTTAGCCATGGGGGTTGTTGTCCTACTCTTCCCCTGCTCATCCCCTCCCCTCCTCAGCCTGGCATTGAAGGTGTCTTTCCCCACACTGCAGGAATTGCACCTTGTTGCTACCAAAGCCACTGAGTAGGTGGCTTTAGTAGAGTCATGACTTTCTAATGATGGGAAAATTTAGACATATGTCTCGTTTTGAATTCATTTAAACATATGCAAAGTTTAAAACCATTTAAAAATGTGTTTCTGCACACAATTTATTTTAGCCTGAAAGTATACGGAAGGAAAGAAGTGAGATGAGAGCATCCACATCGGCATGCTAGAAAGCACTGGAGATGTAACTTGGCAGGATATCAAGGCAGAAAAAAAAAATATGTTGGACCCATTGAACTCAGATTGGTTGGAGAGGAAATACCACCACCTACCAGTGTGAAAATCCCTTGGCACGGCCTGCATTTTAAAAGCACATACACACATATGCATATTCCTTTTCTTGGGGGGTGCTGGGGAAGCAGGGAAGGGCATACATCAATGGCCCTCTCTGGTTCCATGAAGGAGCTTCAGAACTCCTAGAATTGCAGTAATCAGAGACCTCAAGACAAGCTCAGAGAGACCAGAATCCAGATTTCCAGCATGCAGGTGATTTCATTAAGTCCCATCTAGAACTTTCTCTGGCATACAACTCTAGTACCCAAAGCTGGTACCACTTAAATTTGTCCTTCCATTTAGGTGCAAGATTCCTAAATGCAACAACCTTTGGTGAGCATAATTTGAGTAATAACTTGAAGGTTGCAATTATTTTCCTTCAGTTATTCGTTGTAGTCTTGGAATGTTGATGAGTAAATCTTCCAAAGGGTCATCCCCAAGTGTGAAGTTTCTTCTCCACTCTCACATATAAACCAAGTAGTCAACCATGCAGCCAACTAACTCCAGTAATTTCCCCAAAGAAACATATGCAAGGCAAGAATGTGTCTCTTTTATTAGGCATTTGTCCAGTTCTATAGAAAATAATGCGAAGGGGAAATTACCAGGCAAACCCCAACTGATGTGATCCAAGCAACACAAGAAATACCTTCCTTTCTTTGTAGCAACAAAATCTGAAATGTGGGATCACTAAAGCAATGCATTCATCCTTACGTCTTGAGGGAGCTCATCATAAGTTGTGGGTAGCCTAGCTAAATGCTTCATTTGTACTATAAAATTGGCCTTTATGGCATGTCTTAATTCACTAATTAGAGGCCAGAACTGCTCTAATCAATGGGAATAGTGAACCCCAAATCACAGATTTAGGACTCAGTTTGAAGACAACTGACCTTCCACTATGATTCTCATTTCAATTCAACACAGGGTAATAGGCATCAACAAAATTCATCTACATGAATCTCTTCCAGTGACCCTTCACAGCTCCATAAATTTAAAAAAAAAAAACTAATTTCCAAGTTACTGAGAGGACTGTATTTTGGCACCCAGAAAAATACATCCTTAGATGTCTTGTGGAAGATATATCAGATAGTTCTGCAAACATTTCAGTCCACTTCTGCTAAGGACTAAGTATATATGTCCCCACCCCAAAATTCATGTTGAAATGCCACCCTCCAATATGATGGTATTAGGAGGTGAGATTATCTTCATGGATAATTAGGTCATGAGAGTGGGGCCCCAATGAATGGATTAATGCCCTTATAAAAGAAACCCAGAGAACTCTCTTGCTTCCTCTCCACTTTGTGAAGAGACAAGAAGTTGGCAGAAGAGGACCCCAACCTATAGTCTCCAGACCTGATGAGAAATAATTTTCGGTTGTTTATAAGCCACTCAGTCCATGGCACTTTGCTATGCAGCATCCTGAACTAAGACAATCTCCTAGAGGCATTAGAATTTAAAAAAAAAAAATGTATAGGAAAAGGTTTTTTTGTTTTGTTTTGTTTTGTTTTAATATGGGAAAGTCTTCCCTGCAAAGATAGAAAGATCCTGGTGAGAAAAAGGAGAAGACAAATGCCTTCCATGTACCTTAATGCATTCTATACTCTGGATCTTAATTGTCCCACAAGGACCACTTGCTAAAGGCGTGATCTTCTGCCTGTGGTGCTCTTGGGAGGTGGTGGAACCTTTAGCAGATGAGCCTAGTGGAAGGAATTTGGGTCACGGGGACATGACCTTGAAGGGGATATTGGGACCCTGACTGCCTACTCTCTCTTTCCTTGCTGACTACCATGAGGGGAGAAGTTTTACTCTAGCATGTGCTCCCTGCCTTGATTTTTGCTTCTCCTTAGGCCTAAAAATAATAGAGGCCATGATCCAAAGTCTGAAATCTCTGAAACCATGAGCCAAAATAAACCTCTCCTCCTTTACGTTGAATTTCTCAGATATTTTGCGGCATCAATGGAAATCTAACACAGTGCTTATCAGCCACATGCTTTACCTGCTGGCCGTCCCAGCAACCAGAAAGGAAAAACCCAAGTACATGCTACATACTTAAATGTAAGAGTAAGGGCTGAGGATGTAGCTCAGTGGTACAGTGAGCTAGAATGCACAAAGCCCTGGGTTTGCTCTCTAGTACTGCAAAATAATGATAATGATAGAGAACGTTAAAAATTGGGGAAAAAAGACATACTATGAGAATACTAAGTGAAATAAAATTGATGTCTGTGTTAACATCAGACGAAGTAAACTTTAAGGTAACAAAACTAGAGCAAAAAAGGAATACTTCATGATAAAAGATTTAACTGACTACTAAGAAAACAAAACAATTGTAAACTTGTTTACACAGAACATAAAAATATTTTACAAAAGACTATATAAATGAACCATCAAAATATTGAAATCAAACATAATATGTTCTCGAACCATGAATTAGACTAGAAATCAATTATAGTAGAAAAATCTTGTAAATTAATTAATCTTTTATGATCTATGAAAGAAAGAGAATTACAAAGTAAATTAGAAAAACTTCAAATGAATAATAATGAAAATACTATATGCCAAAACTTGTATGATACAGCTGTAGCCAAGATTGGAGGAAATCTTTAAAAAAAAAAATAGTAAGTTAAGCATTCTGACCAAGAAATATTTCAAAATACATCAAACTAAACCCCATGGAAGTTGAAAAATGAAAACAATGAAGGTAGGTCCAGCAATTAATGGAGCCATCACTACTGATCCTACAGAACCTTTAAAAACAACAGGAGGAAACTATGAATAATTCATGTCAATAAATTTGGACCTTTAAATGATATGAACAAATTTCAAAAAAAATACATCAATTTGATATTTATGTAGGCATAGCTTTGATTCCAGGAATAAGAGCTGATTATCTTTCTTTATACTTTCTTCTTCCATTAATGATCTAGGTATTTTATTGTCAGATTTTTTTTCATTTTTGACCATATTTTAAAAAAATATGTATCAAAGATATGTGTGTATATAAAATAAAATTAACCATTTTAGCAATTTTATGTATATGGTTCTGTGGCATGAAGTATGAAAGACAGTGTACAACCATTCAATCATGCATCTCCAGAACTCTTTCATCTACCCAGCTGAAACTCTGTACTCACTAAATACCAAATCCCTATTCCTCATCCCAGCCCCTGGTACCCACCATTCTTCCTTGTCTTTATGGATTTGACCACTCTAGAAACTCCATAGAATGGATCATATCATATAACATTTGTCTTGTTGTGGCTGGTTTATTTCATTCTCCATAATGTCTTCAAAATTCACCCATGTTATAGCATGTATCAGAGTTTCCAAAATTCTTTTCAACGGTGAATAATATTGCATTGTATATATATTCCACATTTTGTTATCCATTCATCTACTGATGCACACTTGTGTAATGTCTACCTTTGGCAATGGCAAATAATACTTCTATGAACCTAGGTATATAAATATCTGTTTGAGTCCTTTGCTTTCACTCCTTTGGGGTAAATATCCAGAAGTGGGATTGTTGGTGATATGGCAATTCTATGTTTAATTTTTTGAGGAATTGCCATGCTTTTTTCCAAAGCAGCTGCACCATTTTTTCATTTCCACCAACAAGGCACAAGTGTTCCGGTTTCTCCACATTCTCACCAACACATTGTGAGTATGATGTGTGTGTGTGTGTGTGTGTGTGTGTTTGATAATAACCATCCTAATGGGTATGAAGTGGTATCTCACTGTTGTAGACAGCTCTTCCATTGCTGTGACCAAAAGACCTGACAAGACAATTTTAGAAGAGAAAATGTTTATTTGGTTCTCAGTTTCAGAGGTATCAGTTCATAGAAAGCTGACTCCACTACTCTGGGCCTGAAGTGAGGCAGGAGGAGGAAAGAAAAGCTGTGCTCATCAGGTACACAATATAAACCCCAAAGGCATGCCCCCAGTAACCTGCATCCTCCAGCCCCACCCTACCTGCCTACAGTTACCATCCAGCTAATCCATTCAAATGTATTAATGTACTGATTAGGTTAAGACTCTCATGATCTAACCACTTCCACCTCAAAATTTTCTTGCATTGTCTCACACATGAGCTTTTGGGGAACACCTCCTATCTACACCATTAATACTCACTGTAATTTTGATTTGTATTTTCCTTTTACTAGTGCTGTGAAGCATATTTTCATGTGCTTATTGTCCATTTGCACATCTTCTTTAGAGAAATGTCTGTTCAAGTCCTTTGCCCATTTTTTAAATTTGGTTGTGTAGTTTTTGTTGTTGAGTTTTAGGAGTTCCTTATATACTCTGAATATCAGTTCCTGATTTTCAGATAGATGATTTGCAACTATATCTCCCACTTTATGAGTTGCCTTTCACTTTGTTGAAAAGTGGGTTTTTATGCATGAAAGTTTTAAATTTTGAGATCTGAACTATCTATATTTTCTTCTGCTGCCTTGGCTCTTGGTGTTATATCCAAGAAATCATTGCCAAATCCCACGACATGAAGTTTTCCCCAATGTTTTTTTTCCTAGGAATGCAACAGTTTTGGCTTTTATGTTTATGTCTTTGATTCATTTTGAGTTCATTTTTCTATAGGGCATAAATTAAGGGTCCCATTCATACTTTTGCACATGGATGATTGGTTTTCCCAACACCATTTGTTGAATCAATTTACCTTTGAACTAATTTCCAGTAACAATTTGTTCTGGGCTCGTAACATGGGAAACATTAAAGATCAATGGTGCCGTGGGAGTTATGGGGGCAGATACATGAAGAACTAAAGCATGCCTGATCATTTCTGGAGAAAGTCCCCCGACATACACAAGATGACTGGGTATCTATGATCCTACACAGCTCCCAGTACACACACACATACACACACACACACACACACACATTATTTATATTTTTATATATACATGTATGCATGTATATGAATGTATGTTGTTTTTATTATTATTGAAAAACAAATAGGCTGCAAATCTAAGATAGCTAAGAGACTACAGCTACGGCCAATACAAAGCAGAGAAATTACAGCACGGCGGGAAGCACAGACTGTTTGGGTTCAGAGTCCAGCTCTCCCACTTCCTGTGTGGCTTTAGAAAAATTGCATAACCTCTTTCATCATTTTCATCCTCTATAAAATTAAAGTGGGATGTGCAGATGATGACAATACTAACACTATTCCCCTTACTGTGTAATTAAAAAGATAAAACAGATTAGTGTGTGTATGTGTGTGTATGTATGTATGTATGTGTGTGTGTGTATGTATGTATATATATAAGTGCTTAAAACAGTGCCTTGAACAAAATAAACATAAGCAATTATTGTAATTTACTCACCATAAAATGATTATGCACATCTGGCAGATTGGTTTCTCTCATTTTGAACTGAATATTCAATTCTTGACTATTTATATAACACAAAACTATCAAACCACAGGTCAAAAACCCTCATTTTCTCTTAATAAACTTTTTATTTTAGAAGTTTTCTAAAGTTACAGAACAGTTGCAAAGACAGTACAGAGTTTCCATACACCCCACCCCACAGCTACGGCCAATGCAAAGCAGAGAAATTACAGCACGGGGTGGGGGGGGGGAGCACTTTATTTGGATCCTTCTTTTTTTCTAATGTCATTTTCCTGTTACAGTTTCCATGCAAGATCGCACATTACCTTAGCCGTCATGCCTTCCGAGTCTCCTCTCAGCTGTGACTATTTCTTTCTCTGACTTTCAGGAGTACTGGTCAGATATTCTGTAGAATGTCACTCCATTAGGAGATAGAGTGTCCTTCCCATCCCATGATATCCAGAGTGCATACTGTCAACATGACTTCTCACCTTTGATCATCCGGCTGAGGTCCCTCCATTTTCCACATGAAGGAATTCACCATGCACCACCTACACTGAAGGAGTGGGGAGTCAGGTGCCCCTGCTGGAGTGAAGAGCATTTCCATAGCCTACATGGAATTCTTCTGCTCAGAACTATGGTGCCTTCTCCCATGGAAGGATGTATATGGAAACACATTTCCAGACAGCTGTCATGAACTTCTCTCTTGTAAAACACATACCTGCTTCCTGTCCTCATAACTGGCCAAACCAGAACCAGGGTCTTCCCATTCCAAATCCCACACTTCCTACTACATCAGCCACTGCATGGACCCAGGCACGGGAAAGTGAAGTCCCTGGAAAAATCCCTTCAATGTCAGAATCCAACTGATGAGAAAACTTCAGCTCTATCTCCTGAGATCCTTTCTTTTTTTAAGTGTCAGTGTCATTGCATCAGGACACCTATGAGGTAAACAATCCTGGATAGTTCTGGAACGCCAGATATTAAAATACACACACATTTTCTAAAACTGGCCCAGCCAGTGTGTGAGTGTGTGTGTGTATACAAGTGTTTGCATGTGTTTGTATATGTGTGCATGTGCACATAGTAGATGGGGGAAACAAAGAAATAGATATTAACCTTCTCCTAAAACATATATTACAATAGGTTGAAACTACCTTATTCTTATTTGTACTCCAATATAAGATATTGTCACTTAAAATAAGATTGTAGAGATTAACATGGGCAGTGATTTACACATGGCCACAGAAAAAACGTGCCTCTCTGAGAGGTTCTACCAGGCCAACACCTTCACAGAAACAGAGAAGGTGTTTAGCTTTTATCAAAGACATTCAAATATGAAGAAAGCCCACAGTGAAAATGGTAATAAGTCTTACTGGGCATCTGTTGATCTTATTCTCGATAGCTATTTCCTCTTCCTCTGAGAGCAGAATCCCAATTTCTTTAGGAAAAGACCTCTTTCCATTCCTGGATCCCATGGCTTAACCGGAGCTACTCACCAAGTTCAGTGGTGAACATAAGACCTAGGCCAGGCCAATCAGCAGAATCCAACCCCAAAATCACAATGATTGGTTTAGAAATGTACCCGAGTCCCAAGTCAGCCCCACAAAGCTAATCTCAAGACTTTCTAGAACGACTGAATATAGGGGCGTGTTCCCTGGGGTTACTGACAATAAGGATAATGTGAACCTGGAACTTACAGGGATCACTACTTGGAATCTGAAAATTAAGCAATACAGAGGAAAGTGGAATTGACAAATGAGGAAGCTCATTACCTTCGTGATAGGAGCCGAGTCCCCAGACACTGCTACATCAACACTTTTCAGTCATGTGAGCTTACATACTTACTATCTTGCTTATGTTATTTGAATTGGGCTTTCTGTTGCTTACAACCCAAAGAATTCTGATTAGTACATACAATATAGAAGAATTTTGTTCTAACCTGGTCTGCTAATCTTTATGGTCTTCACTTTTTCTCATCCATCAGATGACAAAATGAGATGTGGCCTCATCACTGAAGTCCTTACAGGCATGTCTGATGCATTCATATTCAAGACACTATAGGTCCACTTAATAAAACTCAGACATATCATTGTACTCTGCTCATACTCATGCATATATGCAGGCACCCTCTTCATCTTAGCACTCCTATTGGCATTTAGCTGTGATTAACCAAATTATGGAACTTTTTGGCACAAGTGATTATGCAAGTTAATTACCATTTTTTTAAAAACTCAGCTTGTCTTTACAGGTTTTCTGTTAAACTAAAATTTTTTAAAGATCACACTTTCAACATAGTTATTTCTGAAAGTATTGGATAAAAGCATGAAATCATGCAGAAAAAAAATGCTTGTGATCTAAATGAAAATGATTTTTAGTCCATATTAAAACTTCTTGACCATCTAAAATATATTATTTGCCAAAAAAAATGAAATGATGTGATGCATACAGTTAGTAGTCCACCATTTTAATCCATTCCACAATCTTCAACTGAATCTAGTGGATTTGAGAACTGTGCCCAACACCTGTGTAAAGAACTTTACTTGTGTTACAGGGATGAGAAGAGCAGACAGCTGTGATCATATGAAGAAAGCTCTGCATTTGTAGACAAGAAACTCAATCTTAACCTACTGTAGGACTCCAGGAAAGTCACCAAGAATCTCTTTCTGGTCTTCTCATGGATCCAGTGGAGAAAGTGCCTCCTCCAAAGAAATAAGAGGATTAAAGTACAATATACATCAAGAATGTAGCCTGCAGCCATTCATATAGAGAACTGAGCATTTGACATGAATCTCAATATCCATAAGAACATGGATATTTTATTATAGATCCCCATATCCACCCCTCCAGGACTGTCTTCAAAGTTAGCAATGTCTGGGCTTAAACACTTTGGTGGAGAGAGCCCTGGATAGGAGTTGGCAAATTCTAATCCCAACTCTAACATTCATCTCTCTGGCCTTCAGTTTCTTCTACAAAATGAGTGGACTAAACAAGACAAATTCTCAGGTCCCTCCCAGCTCTAAAACATATCTATGAAACTTTAGCCGTTGTAATCAGTACTCAAAAAATGGCCTCTTGTCGGGTAAGATTCCAATAGAATTAATCTTGCATTGAAAAACAAAGAGCTCTGCCTCCTTCTCCCTCCCATCATTCCATTAAGCCAAATACAGACTTTGAGTAGGACAGAGAGACGGAGATGGAGGTGCAGGGTTGGGCAGGAAGCGGAAGTACACGCCAATTCTTGATCTGAGCCTGCAATTGTTTTGTGACCCTCTTTGGGCCTCAAACTGCCGAGTTTCCAGAACTGCCAAATCCCTGGATGATCATTCCTTCAGTTGTTTTTTGGGAGACTAGGGGGCGGGACAGACCTGTTCATGAGGGGCCAAACTGAGCCTAAAAGACACCCAATTCAAGCTCCTTTCTAAACCTCGTTGTTAAACTCACTGCCTAAATCCCAATCCCTGAGGACATTAACAAGGGTCAGGAGTAGGAACCAAGTAGCCTGGCAGCAGTTGCTAAGCAACAAGGGATCTCCAGTCCTTCAGCCCTGCTCTGGCAGGTCAGGAAATGCAGGGGTCCCACCCCCAGCTCACTCAGATTGCTCATTTATACCGACCATTTATAAGTGTTCTCCATGAACCCACCTGGGCCAGTTCCTTAGCAAGCCAGTCAGCTGGGATGGGCTCAATTTCTCCATGGAATGCACTGAATGTGCCTAAGGGGTGGCAGGGTCTAGGAAAGGGGAGGTGTTCAGGGTCTCTGAAGGTTACCCAACCAGCTATCAAAGACTTTGCTGGGGTCTTGTAAAAACACTCAGGATCTGGGTGGCCTTACTTATCTTCTTCTAATTTTCTGTCCTGTTTCCTCTTCAGGAAGTGAAACCATTGGACCAATGACGTCTAGGACCACTTTGTGGTGGCTCAAGTGCCTACCAAGCCCCTGTGGGCCCAGGAGACCACAGGAACTAGAATGAGGGCAGTCTCAGGGCCTGGGTGAGTCAGAGAACAGAGCTCCCTGATAGGTAGACCCTCTGGGAGGGAGCCATGGGAAGCAGGACCCGTGAATAAAGACACAATGGAGGTGGACTAGCAGAGTGTCACTGGGAGCTGAACTGAAGACCAGCTCTCAAATGACGCTTCTGGAACACTATATGCCCAGACAAGGAGAGCAGCCAGAGGACATCAGTCTGGCATGCGAACAGAGGGTACAAGTAGCCATTCACAGGGGATCTGGGGTTCAGGTTGCATAAGAAGATAACACAGATGGAACACCATCTGGTGGGTGCTCAAAAAGTCAAACACAGAATTGCCATGTGGCCCAGCCACCGCACTGCAAAGCATATGCCCCCAAAGAATTGAAGGCAAAGACTCAAACAACTACTTGGACCAGAATTTTACAGCAGCTAATCACAATAGCCAGAGGGTGGAAACAACTCAAATGTCCATCAACAGATGAATGGATAAATAAAATGGGGTCTATGTATATGATGGAATATTACTCAGTGATTAAAAAAAAGCACTTACACATTACAAGTAAGAAAAGCATGCCAAGAAGCAAGATCCAAAAGTTCTGTATTACATGATTCCATTTTTATGAAATATCCAGAATAAGTGAGCCCTCAGAGACAGAATGCAGATTGGTGGTTGCTAGAGAATGGGGGTGGAGGAGGGAGGGTTTTTATAACCCTCCTTTCTGGGTTATATAAAGTTTTGGAACTAGATTGTAAACATACTAAATGCCACCGAATTGTTCACTCTAAAACAGTTACTCTAAGCTGGGCACAGTGGCACATACAGGTAATCTCAGCTGTTGGGGAGGTTGAGGCAGGAAGATCATATTAAGTTTCAGGCCAGCCTGGGCAATTCAGTGAGACCCTGACTCAAAATAAGATAAAAACTGCTGGGGAGGTAACTCAGTAGTGAGACACTTCCCCCCTCCTCCCTCCCTCCCCCCCCCCTTTCTTCTATTGATCTCTTTTTAGTTTTCATGTGATCAAGTTTCATCCATTTTCCTGCAAATGACATAATTTCATTTTTATTACTGAATAAAATTCCATCATGTATACACACCACACTGTCTCTATCCACTCATCCGTCGGTGGGCACAGAGGCTGGTTCCATAGTTTGACTATTGTGAACTGCACTGAGAAGCAGCCTTTCATCTGGAGACCCTCAAAGGAAGCAGGTCTATGGCTGAGCCCCTCTTCCTGGGAGAGAAGACCCGACCCAGCAAGGAAGGGAGCCTTCTGGGATCCACAGGGAATGGCAGGGAGGAATAAGGAAGAGGTCAGCCCAGCTTTCCCTGCGGTGCCCTGTCCCCTGCTGCTCCCATCTCCTTGGCAACACTCACATGTCAATGTTGTCCAAGAAAGGACATTTACAAATAAATGGAAGAAAGAAGGCAGCTACTAGAAGACTTAGGTTAGGAGCAAGGCTCTGGACTTACCCTAGTTCCCACTGGCTCTGCTTACCTAGAAAACCTTCTCTATGTCTCCAACATTGGCCACTGAGAGAGATCAAGTTGTGGTTTTTAAAAAGGTGTCAACATCAGGTTTTAGCATCATACTGTTAAGGCTGAACACAAAATTAACAAGATTTTTCCTTAGGAAACCAAAAGGTTGACTTCCCTTTCTATCAGTTTAGCTCCGAAGTCCCCACCCTGCCCTATCCAGCCCTCCCTTTCCAAAAGGAAAAAACAATAACAGTGAATTTACTTCTCTCCAGCTGAGAGTTTATTTTGTGCTTCATAGAAATGCTAATTAGTTCTTTTTTTTTTCTGTCTCTCCTATTAGTTGTCTCATTATGAGGCTTTTCTACAGAAATGAAAGAATTCCCTTTTGCAAAAGCAAAAAAAGAAAAAACCCAGTGGTCAATTTTAAAAAGTGCAGATGATGATAGAGGACCGCAGAAATCCCTGGTCAGGAGAATAAGGTTGTTCTCAAGGGGAAAGAGCTAAAAATACAATACAGAGATTAAAGCATAAAGGAAATTAGCATTTTGCTGAATATTAGGACAAATCTTTTTCTGCCTGAGCCTGGAAGAGGAACTCTTTTTGAAATCAGACCATGACAAGGACTTTTAAGAAATTCTTTATTATCCAATAATACCATTAAAATTAACTTAGTGGTTTTAATAAAATACTAAGGAAGCCACACCAATTATTAAAGAAGAAATATGCTGAGTCATTATTTTTATAAAAAAGCATTGAAGAATCCTAATCGTTACAGAATCATTTCAGTTTTCCAGTCTCAATAAAAAGTTGAGACATTTGAAAAGGTTTAAATATGATTTATGCCAACCCCTGCTTAAAATAGGCATAAGTTGTGGCCATATCTCATACTATGTTCTAAAAAGGTCAGAGGTCGGCTCTACCAATATAAATCCTGGCCAAAATGGAATTCTTCAAAAGTAAACTCTTGGCTCAAATCGGAGTTCTCAACATATTTGTATAGTAATGATAATGGCATCAAACATAAGAACTCTAATTAAAAGTTATCAACCACCCCCATTGATGAGTCTGGTTAATTAAGAACCAAAAATCTTAAGCTTCTAAAGACTAAAACAACAAGTGTAAGCAAGATCAAAGGAAAACTACAGACAGGGGCACAGTGTTCACAACACAAAGAACCAAGGAGTGATTTCCTTCATTAACAAAGAGCTGTTACAAATCAATAGGGGGAAAAAAACCTCAACCCAAAGGAAATAAGGCAAAAATAACAGTAGACAATTCATAAAGAATGTTTTCCCACCTTTATAATTTCAAAAATGCAAAGAGAAGGCAGGAGATATAGCTCAGTGACAAAGCACTTGCCTAGCATGTGTGAGGTCCTGGGTTTGATCTCAGCACTGAAAACAATAAGTAAAATAAAAACAAAAACGCAAAGAGAACCAGTAAGATGTCATGTTTTACATATCAATTAACGCACATATACACAAAATAAAACTTTGAATGCCAGTGTGGATAAAAATGTGAGTAAATAGGCATTCTTATATGCTGTTAGTAAACATGTAAAATTATTCAAGCTTTTTGGATGACACTTTAACAACACTAATTAGAAGGTATGTGGAGGGGTGGCTATGTGTTGCGGGGTGGTTGGGGCAACAGTATTATAACAAAAAGATTGGAAAGAATGTGCATTATTGAGGACATAAAGGAATACATAACTATGCAGACAGCAGAGGACTGGGGTGTGGATCCGTGGTAGAGCATGTGCTCAGCATGCAGAAGGCCCTGGGTTGGATCCTCAGCAGCCCTGGGGAATACTATCCATTGGAATACCATTCATCCAAAGAATGAGCTCGCTTTCCATTTTAAGACACAGTAACATATTCAAAACAGATTCAGGAAAAAGTTGCCGTACATAGTGGATAGGAAGATTTCGTTTTTATATTAAACACATGTGCATGTAAGTATTTACATAGTTTTCATATGTGTTTATGTGTACAGAGAAGAAAATGTAAAGCTACACTAAAATGTGAACAGTGAGTGGTGCAGAGGCAGAGGGTAAGATAATTAGCAAAGAGGCAGAGCAGGCAAGACAAGTTGACCCATAGGCCTTTTTTTACCACGTTTGCACAGATTTTTAATGCCTTGGCAGTTTGACAGTTACCCCAGAGGGGCCAATGAAGACATAAAGCTATGAGCCGATTCCATACACAAGTTAAATTCAGGTTAATAAAATTTGCCTTAGGTGATAAGAATTTGACTAACCCTTCAGAAAAATTTGACTAACCCTTCAGAAAAAAGCTGGGAATCAGAACAGGGACTCGTCAGACCTTTGGGATGAGGTTGCCAGATTTGGCAAATCCACATGTAGGATTCCACATTAAACTTGAATCTTAGATAAACGAAGTGTAATATTTGGCACATATTTTATATGCATTGTTTATCTGAAATTCAGTCTGAACTGAGCATCCTGTACTTTATCCTGCACCCCTACCCTGTGACACTTCCTGGTCCCTGATGGACTCCTAACCTGTGCCTCAATCCAGGCCCAGAGGTCACCAGATATTCAGCTGCTGCTTCTTCCAATCCAGTGGTAGATTTATGGATGGATGACTCCTTAAAGAACCCCAGGAAATGAGTGGACCATTCCCCTCTAGGATATGCACACACACGGTGGGCATCTCAGTACATCCACCTACTCCTGAACTCAACTGTGGAGCCCAGGTTCAGAATCCTAGTCCCACCTAAGTGCAAAATTTTATCCTGTTTTTTTGGGAATTCTTGTCATCTCAATATCTCCCCGGTTCCCCCTTCTATGCTCTCCTAAAGAGCAGGTTCCAAAGGATCTAGATGAGACAAAACGATTTGGTAGATTGACAGGGATCGTGCCTCCTGACTCCATGCTTCCCAGAAGCTACAATAGTCTCAAAACAGTATGGAATCGACAAAGAGACAGATCTATGAACTCAACAGAAGAGAATGAAGAGTTGGGAAGCCGACCGACACAAGTATGGTCAAATGATTTTTGGACAAAGCTGTCATCACAGTTTGGATCTGGAATCTTCCACCAAGGTTTGTGTGTTGACTTGGTCTCCAGTGTGGCACCACTCAGAGGTGGGGCTCTGGGATGGAACTGGTTCATGAAAGGTCTGACCTTATCAATGAATCAGTCCATTGATGGCATTATGGGGACGTACCAGGAACTTGAGGAGGGAGGGTCGAGACGGAGGAAGTAGGTCACCAGGATGGTGACCTGGAGGGCTATGATCTTGTCCAGTCTTTTCCCCCCAGCCTCTCTCCCTCCCCACCGCCCCCACTTCCGTGAACAGCCTTGCCTCGCCATACCCACTGTGGTGTTCCGCCTCACAACCAGCCCACAGCCATGGAGCCAAGCAAGACGGACAGAAACCATCAAAATAAACCTTTCCTCTCCAGGTTGACCTTCTTGGCTATCTTGTCACAGTGATGGCAAGCTGACTAACAGAGGTGCCAAAATGATTTAATGGAGATAGATGATCTTTTCAACAGATGTTTCTGGAACAATCAGATATCATCTGTTTAAAAATAATGAACAAAACTGCAGTAATAAGAACTACAAAACTACATTCAAACAAAACATCCAAATACTAAAAAGGGGACGTAGGACCAAATGTAAAACCTAAAACGTGAAAAAACATAGGATGAAAACATGAGGACATCTCTGAGGTCTTGAGTTAGGCAAAGATTTCTTAGTTCACAAAAAAATCACAATCCATAAAAGAAAAAAAATTACTTACACTTTATCCACTTTAAAAACCTGCCCTTTAAAAGGTTCTATTAAGAAAATTAAATGCCACAGACTGGGAGAAAATATTTGTAAATCACATATCAAATAAAGGCTATGTGTGCAAAATATGGGGGAAAACTCTTGCAGCTCACACACACGGATACTTCATCAAGATAATGGATAGCAAATAGCATATGCAGAGATGGGCATCATGAACCAACACGGAAATGCAAATTAAGCCCACAATAGGATACCACTACACACTTACTAGAAAAGCTAGAATCTAAATCACCAACATTATACCAAGAACTGACAGGGACACACACAACTGGAACTCTTTTATTGTTGGTAGCAATGAATCATGTAGCTGTTCTGGAAAAGAGTTTGGCAGCTACTCAGAGTTTAACATGCATTCACCACGTGACCTAGCAACCCCAGTAAATCCTAAGTATTAACTCAAGGGAATGCTTGTGATCTCCCATGGAAGAAGGACTAGATAGTCTTCCTCTCTGGTGATTACTTCTACCACAGAAACTCCAGAAAGGAGTTTCAGTCTGCCTCTGGAACCCCAAAGCAATTACAAATCCTCCTTTAAGTGAACTATAAGAACCAGGTAAGTACCAGCACTGAAATTCTAAAGGATGTACCAGGCCGGGAGCTGTGAGCAAAACATAGCAGAGTTTTCTTTCCAAGTGACTTTTCGTTATGTGCACTGGTTTCCTTTCTCAGATCTCCACTCTTTTCAAAAGCCCTATACTTTTATTTCTCCAAGGGGGGAAAAAAATCAACATTTTACTGACTCAAAGCATCCCTCCAAAAACTAAAACTGCTTCATCTGGAACCACTAACTCCTCTTTTCTTCTCTGCTCCCCTCTAGTACTTACTTGAGGTTCAAGGCCACAGCAAATATAGTGATAGTAATAAACTATACCCAAGGCCACAATGCCCAGGCTCAGATGTCATGGCGCTGGATGACCCGTGGTAAATTTCCTTAGCCATAAAGTGAAGAATCATAAGCACTTTTATAAAAATGGCACTTTTTAAAAAATTTGTGTTTATAGAAGGCCAATTTGTGCCAGAGACAGCTTCTTCCCCTGTCCCCTGCCCAGTTCTGGGTATCACCCTTCTATATCCTACCAACCACCCTATTAATAAATGAGGACATAGGTTTCAGGAAAGCTAATGAGCTGGTAGGAACTCAGCAGGGATTCATTTTCACATGCACCTGAAACCTTTCAGGTTAGCATTTTTTTTCCCCTTGCTGCCTGCACCTCCCCAGAAATAGACTGTTACTGGACATCCAAGTATTGACCAAGGGCAGATATAAAATGAAAAGTTAAGGACTATCCTGGAACATTCTAGAAATTTAAGCATTTTGAAGACAGGGACTCTGCTTATCCTTCTGTTTGTCAGCCCACTGGTCAGCCCAAGAGTCTGAGCTACAGATATCCATCAAGAAGGAATAGAAAGGGAACAAGCCTTTAGCTAAGTCAAATAAATCAAAATGAAAAAATAAAATATTTCCACAAACATGTGCAGAAATATTTAGGAGAAGGTCAAAAGCCACATAATAAACATCTTTGGCCTTGCAGCCATACTGTGCATGGCCCGGACAACACAAATGAAAAAGGTGACTGTGCATGACACAGACTTAGCCACAGACACTGATGTTTGAATTTCATAGGATTATCACCAAAAAAAATTATCCTCATTTTTTTCAACTGCTTAAAAATATTAATGTCATTCTTAGCCCGGGGGCGGAGGGGGAGGAGAGGGGATGTGGATTGTGTTTTTCCAACCCCTGATTTAGTTCATCAGAAAAGTATTTTTATGAAGAAGTTTTATTAGAAATGTAAAAGCCAAGGCTACTTCAAAAAAGCCTTTGGAAAAATATTTTGCACTTCCCAGAACAGACTCAGAAAGTATTACACAGGTTAACTGTCTTCGAGAAATTTCCTCCTCCTAAACACAGCCCCCGCACACATGCCCTGGATCTGTCCCATGGGACCCAGTGCCCCCCGATCCCCTAACTGTATCCCACTGAGGCCAGTACTTACTCAGCAATATTTATGGAGCACCTCCCGAATCCAAGGGAGACCTGGATCGACCCTTTCACTTACCGGCTTTACCTGCTCTTAGTTCCTAAATACACCCTTTAGTTTTTAACTTGTTTCACCTGCTTTTAGTTGACTTTAAAAATCACCAATTTGAGAGGCGTGTGAGCCATGACCTCTGGTGTGTGGGCCATGATAGTGACCGCTGATGAAGTTTGATTCTATGCAAGCAAACCGCCAATCACTTCCTAACCACCATCCATCTTTCCTCAGGCCTCGTCCCATCAATAGCTCCATACCCTTTCCTCAGGGAGACGAATTTGAGATTTGCCGTCCTGGCTCTATACACAGTCACCTCGTGAATAAACTCTTTGTCTTTTGCAAAACTCATTGGCAGGCCACACAGTGGGCCAAAGAGGCCTAGCCTGGTAACACTACTACACGTAGCTCCTGCACTGGGAGCCTGTCTGCCCTCACTCCAGCTGGGAGAGCAGGCCCCTGCTCTTAAAGACAACAGTTCCAAGATGCACATCCTGATTATTGATTGGAGATTAGTGAGTTCAAATAAAAACAATTAGTGATTCCATAACAACCTAAGATTGCCAGCACATGCTCCTTTTGCTCTGTGTTAGGTTCTTTGTACCCAGGTGACAGGAGGAGCTACCTTTCCTTGGTGGTGTCTCCTTGGGGGCTTGGTACTAACAAGACATTTTTCTAAGCCACACCCACCTTCAAGGTTGGCATCAGGATCCTGTCTCCACAGATGAGAACCCCAAGCCTCAGAGGGAGAAGCTGCTCCTCAGAGGGCACCGGGGCCAGATTCCAAGCCAGGTCTCACTCCCACGCTGTGCTCCTTTCACTCAGAATCCACTTGCGGATGCAAAATCTACACTTGAGAAGGCTGTCCAGGAATTCCTGGACCTGGGACCTGGATGCCCTCTGGGTCAGAACGAACAAGAGTGGATGTGACTATCTTATTTTCTTTGCCTCGTGCTGCATGCTGGCAGGCTGGGTATGACAGACGATGAGAGCCTAGCAGTCTTCTCAGCCCTGATGATACAGTAGAATCACCTGGAGCGGACTTACAAATGACCGATGCCCAGGCCCCACCCCAGACCAATTAAATCAGAATCTGGGGGATGGAGCAAAGAAGGACCCAGAATGGTTGTTAAAGCTCCCAGGTGACCCCAATAAGCAGCCAGGGCTGAGGGCAGGTGAAGCAGGGGAGGAGGTAAATACATAGACATTCTGTCTAGGAAAGTAGGCCATGTCTCTGGGTTTTGATTGTGGGGACAGGATTCTGCAGTTGCTGCTCTAGGTTAGGTGGCTCTGACCACAGCCGCTTCCTGAGTTAGTAAGGACGTAAAGACTCTAAAAATACAACCCGGCATTCAGCTTTCTGACTCAAATGCCCTTCAACTTCAGACTAGGTTTTCTTCCTCTGATGCTTGTGAAATGAGGACATAAACAAAACCATCTTGGATGGCACCATGTCACATGAGATGCTTAAGTGAAGAAGCTAGGACCAGAATGCATCCTTGTCAGGTGGCCCATGTGAGGAAGGCGACGTTTCCTAAAAATACACCAAGAGCACCATGCATGAAATAAGAAAATTGTAAGTTAATAACACCAAAAAAGTCAACTGCTTCCTTCTTAAAATTGTTACAGGAATTTTGACACTTTTTTCTTTCGTTTCAAAGGAAAATGTCAAGTCACCGAGAATTTCCTGAGAAATCGTTTATTTCAGAGTAAAAGAACTATGTGTTTATAAAAATTCTAATGCAATTAATCTGTCATTTTAAAAACTTATGTCATAGCATAGCTCATCCTCATAGAGAGAAAAGATCAAGTCTGTTCATTGAAGGAAAACAACGACAGACAGTGAATAAATTGGAATAATCATAGTTTACACAGGGAAAAGATAATCCTCTCTTGATATACCTTGTACTTGCGTAACATTTTGCTTTTTCAAAATGTTTTAAAATTCATCCTCACCACACTTCCTTATACTTATAGAAAAAACTTTATAGGGTTCTTATTTTCAAGTTGCATCATTTCTATAAAGAAAATAAGTATTATTAGTCCATTTTAGAGATATGAATATTGAGATTCAGGGATGGACAATGACTTTCTCAAGGTTATAAATATTTAATAGAATGGCCAGAGAAAGAAGCAATGTCCTGGGGCTGGGGATATAGCTCAGTGGTACAGCGCTAGCCCAGAACGCATGAGGCCCCATATTCCATCACCAGTACCACAAAACAAAACAACAACAACCCACACAAAAAAAGGGCAGCAATGTCCTTTGACATTGCTGCTGGTATTCAACATCTTGCACATATCACAGTGTGAGGTTTGTGTTTGTGTGTGTGTGTGTGCGCACGCACGCGCACACGTAAAGTCCAGTAGAAAACACCAATGCCATACAAAGAACTAGATTCTAGATTTCTATGTTGTTCTTTGTTAGCAAATCTCAATTTTAAAAATGTGTTCACCATTTCATGTTAGCATGTTTGATCAGAAGAGAGGATTATAGAATCAGCTTAATGAGTAACATTAATTTGCATGAAAAGCAGCTGCCCTTTTTCTTTCCAAGTGCAGAAATTGACACATTTTTATTATAATTTGAAAGAATATATTCCTTAGCAAACATGTAATTTAAAAAAAAAAAAAGGTGACTGCTTGGATATTTTGCAAAGAATTAGTTCATTTAAATAAAATAAACTTAACAACAAACATTAAAATAATCCTTACCCTTGATGGATAGCCCAGTATAAAAGAGGACCTCCTGTACCACTTGCCAGAAAAACTGGTCAAACGGCCACCACCTCTGATACCTGCCTGTTTCCCCATCCAAACCAGAATACAAACAACCTCAAATTTTAACAAGTTAAAGTTTTTTTTTTTTCAAACCTACCTGAAACATTTATATTTCTTTTACTTAGCATCACTTGCATGTTATTATGGGAAAACACCTTCAGAGAAGACCCAGAATTCTGGTGGCTTGAGAAAGCAAGAAACAGAGGCTGGCTTGGGGCCTAGGTTGGAGCTGCACCGTGTGCCTGGTTGGAACCTCCCAGGAACACCAAAGAAGGAAGGCCTCAGGCTCTTATTAGCTTGCCTAGGCACGGGGGATGGGGAGAGACAGCATGGTGAGGCTTAAAAGCTGTCAACAAACATCAAAAAGTGGAATCAGACTCTTTGGGACCAACCCTGTGAGGTAATTTGAAAATGAGGGAACAGACACCCCTGCTACAATTTCCAGATCCTGTGAGTTCCTTGTTCCTCAGATAACACAGAAGCACCTGGGACACCACATGCTTCCCCAGCCAGCACCAAGAGGCCCCCCAGAAAAGCTCAAGACAGCCTCACCCCTTTGGGTCCCAATTAGTGGTTCCTGGTTTTCTCAAAATTTTCCACACAAAGGGAAATTTCTAGATTCGAATGCCACTATTGTCAACATGACTGCTTTTGTAATTAGAGGAGGGGTGGCACTCTCTGTTTAAAAGAGTCTCTTCACACACAGATCAAATTCCATCTTCAATTTATCCTGTGAACAACCACACGGGCTGCAATAGGGACCTTCCCTCCCCTTATCTGTAGCTGAGTATGTGGGGATTTTGTTGTTGTTTTGTTTTTTTCTAATTTCTCTATTGAGGTTGCCTTTTGTAGTATTGTTATCTGTTTTGTTCTCTGTTCCTATAGAAATGAGAGTCTGGAGTCTTACTGCAAGCTCATGAAAGATTAAATTAAAATCATCAGGAATGAATTTTTTATGGGCTATAATGGCCATAAGGCCAGAAGCTCTTCTGGGTAACCAGGTCGGAACTGCTAAGTTTTCCTGTTAGAATTACAGTTACTGCACTCTCTCCAACGAGGACCTCGGAGCATCCAGTGTCCTTTCTCAGGTGGACAGTATTCACAAAGCCAAGCCTGCTGAAGTGGGAACTACACAGGAAACTGGAATCTGTTTTGAACCAGTTGGTTCTGCAATATTTATGTATTAGTTCATGACTTTTCTGAATAAATTACCTTATATATCAAGTCGCTACTTAAGACAAATCAAAATATTTGTGCTTCTCTGTTAGTCATCTTTTGAAAGCACTAACACACTCTTCCCCTTTCTTGAAGATTTCTTATATCTAATTTTAGAGTCACCAAAAAAAAAAAAAAAAATCTCCGAGTTGTGTTAAATTCCCAATGCCCAGTCTTCTTCAGGTTGATCTGAACTAATGTGCACACTCACCTTCTTTCTCCTGCCTATTCCCACTATATTCTGGGTGCAGGTCAGCTCTTTATTTCAAAGGAGGAATTCAGACCTTGTTGTAAATGCAACAATCATTTAATAGAAGCTGCCGGACAACTCACTTCTTCAGGAAAAGTCATATAAATCATCAATCAGCAGGGAGAATTAGTATGATTCATTCTCTGATTTTTCATTTGCATTTCTCATTTTGGCAAAAGCAAGACTTTGTTCTAATGGTTAGGATGGTTCCACTAGGCACTTCTCCTAAAGAGCTGACATACCCCAAACATACTCCTGGTGTTCATATCACAAAATTCACCACCACCATCATCATCCTTGAAGGAATTAAAGCGTCTTGAAACCAGTTAACAAAGAAGAAGAAAAAAATACTGAAAATACAAACTCGAGCTCATAATTCGCTATCAAATAAAAAAAAGATTCTAGACGAATAGCAAAAATTCAGTCAAGGTCAAGCTTTTCAATCCCATTTACCTCCGCTAAATAAATAAATAAATAAAGTCTATGTTATAAACAGAGAGACCTTTTTCCCCTTTTTAGAAAAGCCCATTTGAGCACCGTCAAAGTAACTCTTCTTTGTATCATATTTGCATGAAACAAACTCCTCCACCCTAAATATAAGGAAGAAAGCAAGCGATCCCAAATACTCTCCACGTTCACGTGGTTTGATTTAATCATTTCGGATTCATCCTTACCCTGGAAAGAGACTTGAGGATTTTCTACCTACACACTTGGCCCTACCAATTCGCCCTCTGAAAATGTGAATGCGAATGGGTGTCGCCGAGCTTCAATATACTTGGAAAAGCCTCATTTATTATTTTGTACCAAATTCTCTTGGAAATCTCTAATTCAAGGACGGTGGCTAGCCCGCTCGCCTTCCTTCTACCGCCACACTCTTCTGGGAGTCGTCCCTGTGCCCTGCTCACACCCTGGCTGCCAGCCCCCAGAGTACGCCTCGAGGAGCGTCCAGCCAGAAGGGCGACGCCGCCAGCCCCACGCTTAAGGGCGCCGCGAATGCCTCGCACTGTTCCAGTGCCCTCTCCCACGCCTAGAAAGGGCTGGTTGCAGGCCGAGTGGAGGCAGCTGCCCTCCGGCCTATGGCTGCTTGTCAGAGCTCTTCTAAGTGGAGGGAGGAGAGGAAAGTAGTGGACCACCTGGCACCCGGCCCACCGCCACCTGCCTCCCACATCATGCACCCTCGACACACATAGGGTCCAATGGGACAGGAAGCAGGGGCTAGCTGAACACCCAACACCTCACTAGGGATGCTTGGAGCCGGCTCCTCTGGGCTGCCACCCTGGGCGCGGAGACCGCGCTCTAGCAGAAATTGGCTCGGTCGGGGCCAGGAGGGGCGCGCCACTCTGTGGCCAGCGGTCGTGACAAGAGTACTGGGGCTGGGGTGGTTTCTGGGCCCTGGGCTGGCATCGCCCGCGAATTAGTGTGGGCAGGGGAGCCGCACCTAGCCGCACCTAAAGGATCGGTCCAGAGGTAGGTTCCTTTCGCTCCCTAAAGTGGCAAAAGCCAGTCTCGGGCGTGCTGGAGCCCCGCGTCAGGCAGCAGCAGCAAGGGCGGGCAGGGAGAGGACGCGGGTCTCCAGCCTGCCCTTCTCCCCGCGCGTGCCGCGTCCACTCACCTGGCAGTCGCTGCCGGAGACCCCAGCGGGACAAGTGCAACTGTAGCCGCGCTCCCCCGCGGAGACGGCATGCTCCTGGCCGGGCGCTGGATGTGGGGTGCACACGCCCCCGTTCCGGCACGGCTGTGCTGCACACGGTCCGGGTGCAGTCAGGGGCGCGGCGGGCACCGGGCTGGCGAGGCAGCCACCGTGGGGCCCAGCACTGAGCAGCAGCGGCAGCAGGGCCAGCGCGGGCAGCAGCTGCGCACCGGGCGCCTGGGCGCGGCGGGGAGGCATGGCTGGCCGGGAGGGCGCGGGAGCTAGAGCAGAAGCTGGGGCGCGGTGGCAGTGGTGGCGGCAGCGACCGTGGCGTCTGGGGCTGCTCGGCGGGGCCAGACGCCTCCTGCAGCTGCGGGGATCCGTGGTTCCCCAGGCAACCGCGGGCGGGGCTGGAGGGGCGGGGCTAACGGGGGCGGGGCACCAGGGAGGAGGACAGAGGAGTAGGAACGCTTTCCTTGTAGGGAGTTGGGGCTGGAGTTCCAGGAAGACTGCCCTGGGTCCTCGGCCCTAAGGGGTCGGTGTCGCGAGCTTGTCCGAAAGCCCCGAGTGCGCAGCGATGGTAGCGCGAGACTGTAAGGGGAGCTAGGAGATGCTTGGGCAGGAGAGAGGATGGAGAGGTCCACGCAGGCTGGAGGGAGGACTTGACTGCTAGCAGCAGCCACCCGCGGCCTCTTGGCGCAGAATCTGTGACACCGCAGCGGGCACCGGCCTGACCTCATTCTCCGGGGCTGCTCCACCCGCTCCCACAACACTTGACACTTTCCCCAGCACACTTTCCTGCACCACCACAGAACCCAACGCCCAGATTGCTTGGAAGTGACTTCGTGTCCTATGGTGGGCCCTGGGCCCTTGTCCTTGGTGCTGACCGAGTCCGGTCTCTTCTCGCTGGCCCTATCCTGAGTTCAGAGCCCGCGGTGTCACTTAGAAATGCTTGTCCTTAGCTTGTGAGAGCTGGAAGAGGCCTCTGGATCAAAGTTCCCAACCTTGTTGTTAAACCAAGGAGGAAGTCCAGACCCAGTAGGTTAATTGACTCCCAGCCCAGAATTTTGTCAGAACAGTTTAAAAGCGCCGGTTCGCAAAGGCCCTGTGGGCAAGTGGACTTCCTGCTGATCTCTGCATGCAAGGATCATTCACAGTGACCTGTCTTGGGGACCTTTCTGAATGTCCTGCTTCCACCGCCAAAGAGGCCACTCTCCTCGGCCCAAAACTCAGCCCCGCTTTGTCTCCACCACCTGAACTTTCACAACCTCTACTTTGCATAGGCTCCCCAGAACTTGTTACCTTGTTTTTAAGGTGGCCTCATGGAAAAAAAAATGACCCCTTTCAGTTGATGGGTTTGATGGGTTTTTTTAGGGTTCACATAAATAGGTTTGTAAAAACTGGGCAAATAAGAAAGTAGGGAGTCCAAATGCTTGAGGAGACACAGATGAGCAGCCAGGGGCCATTAGAAGTCCTCCGGGAGGAAACAGGAGGCAAACTGTTCAGCCCTGTTCAGACACAGACACAAATGGCAGAGGTTTGTGCTTTAGGAGATTGCCTAAAATTCATGTGACATTGAAGGAAACCAGAGAGGTCTTCATGCAGCAGAGGAAATTCATACCTCCAAGTGGATCCAAACAGTATTACATTTTCCCTCACACCTGCTGTCTTTTTATCTGAGACCTCCTCTTAAGGGAAAAAAAAAAAAAAAAAAATCTTAATTTTGTGCCACGCCAGCACCCTCTGCTGGCACTAGTCTCATTATTCATGTGGTTTTGCACTTTCTGTGCCCCTGGAATCTACATCCTTTCTCCTGACACTAACTCTTCTATTCCAAGTCCCAGATTTATGGATAGTGCCACTCACTTCCTTCCACCACCACACACATGAATAAAGCAAAGGATTCGGTTTTTAAAATGTTGTAAGCTAATTAAAATCACATTTTTAGTTGATTACATTTTTGCCTAAGGGACCCCTTTGTGAATTACATAATACTTTGAAATAGAAGCCAATTAACAAGAGAGTTTATATTCTAAATGCTGATTTCTGAATTTTCCAGATAATATTCCATTTTTTAAAAGTCTGTCGTTAATCTTTAATAGTCATATTATTGCATAAACAATACGAGACCATTTTAGTTTTCTCCATACTAAAAAGGAAGACTAAATCTTTCAGTTTATAGGTAGAGCCATGTGATTAGTTTTGGAAAATAGAACATGGATTTGTATGCCCTGGCTCCAAAACATTGATACTCTAAGAACCACAGGTAATTACCATTGCCATGCTCAGAGAACTAGGCCTTTCCTATAGGCTCTGAAGGCTGGAAACTTGGCTGACAGTTTCCAACCATCTGTAAGACCCCCAAATACTCAACTACAAAGTCCAACTAATGCATTATCTTGTCTATTAACAGAAGTGATGAAAATAATATTTGCTTTACATTTAAGTGAAAGATAGAAATTTAATCATCCATGCCTTTGTTTATTATTCTAAACTTGTAGAACATCAAGTCTTCATCCATTTTCTTCATCTGTTTTGGACTTGTATAACAGAATGCAACAGACTGGGACATGTATAATGGAGAAACTTATAGACTCACAGATGAGGAAGCCCAATAACAAGGACTGGCACTTGTTAACGGTCTTCTTGCTGCATCATCTCATGGTAGAAAACAGAAAGACAAGAGAGTGCAAGAGGGGCCCTAACCTGCCCTTTTATAACGCCATTAATCCCACCCATGAGAGCAGAGTCCTATTTAAGAAGGCTTTTCGGAGGTAAAAATTGCATCACAAGGGCGCAAACTTCATCAAAGGATTGATGGGTCATGGCTAAATTGACTACAGAGAGGTGAAAACTGTAGAAGGTGGGACCTAGTTGGAGGAAGAAGGGCACTGGGGGTGTGCCCTGAAAGGGTATATCTTGTCCCTAGCATGTATGTGTGTGTTTCTCTCTCTCCAACCCCTTCCCTCCCTCCTGCCCCGCTCTCTCCCTCTACTTCCCGACTACCATGAGTGGACAGCTTTCCTCTACCATGCCCTTCTGCCATGATGCTGTGACTCATATCAGTCCCTAAACAATGGAGCCAGCTGACCAGGACATGAGACCTCTGAAACTGTAAGCCAAAATGAGTAATTCCCCTTTCAAGTGGTTTATCATGTATTTTGGTCACAACAAGGAAAAACTGACTAACAGGGTCACCTGGTATGACCTCCTAGGGCTTGAACTAACATTCCAACTGGAACACTGACATGGGGTGACAATCACCTCCAGCTTATAGGGAGCACCACAGATAGCTACCTTCTCTCCAGAGCCTCTCAGTGTTCTGCAGCCATTGGCAAGGTGGTCCCTGCACTTGTCTCCCACTCACAGAGTTGCCTGCAGACAGCACTCACTCCTCTGCCTCTGAGGACATCAGGGAATGCCTGTGCCCCTGCAGAGAAAAGGCCTGAACTTTGGACTGAAGCTGCAGTCCCCTTGAAAGAAAACTCAGCCACACACAGAGAGAAGAGACCTTTTTCCTGGCGATGATTTCCTTTCCAACAGTACCAAACAGCTTCCTCTGGTCACAGTAGTTTTAGGAGGACCTGTAAGCCCATTAGGCAAGTTACTTTGTCTCTTGGACTTTCGGATTCCACATAACATGGAGATAGAAATCCCTACTTTATAGACCTCTTGGGAGAAATAAATATAATGATGGTAATAATGCAGAGAATTTACAGTGAGCCAGGCACTAATATGAGTATATCTTACATATTACCTCACTTAATCCTAATGTCATCACCTTGAAGTAGAAACCATGACCTGTACCGAAATAAAAGAGAAAATTGAGCTGAGCATGATGATCACAGTGACTCAAGAGGCCAAGTTAGAAGGATCACAAATTCAAGGCCAGCCTGGGCAGCTTAGTGAGACCTGTCTCAAGGACAAAATAAAAACAGATGGGGATGAAACTCAGTGGTGGAGGGCCTCTGGGTTCAATCCTTAGTACATGAAGCAGGGATAGAGGTAGAGATACAGAGACATGTACACACATATATGTATATAAGTGTAATGCATGCCATCATATATAGTCAGCTCTCGGAATCCATGGGTTTGACAACCAACTATGGATCAAAAATACTTGGAAGAAAAATTACCGCTGTACTGAACATATGCCAACTTTTGTTCTTTGTCATTATTTCCTAAACAATATGCCATACCCTATCAACTATTTACATAGACTTTGCACTGTATTAAGTATTATAAGTAATAGAGATGATTCAAAGCTTACAGGAGAATATGTGTAGGTTTTGCAAATGCTATGCCTTTTTATATGAGGGAACCGAGCATCCATGGATTTTGATATTTGTGGAGGGTCCTAGAACCATTTCCCACAGATACCAAGAAACAACTGTATATGTATGCTATTTATATCCTATATGCATGTATAAAGTGCATGCCATATATGTATGTGTGACCCACAGGTCATGTATGTGATGTGTGTATGGTATACATGTACAATGTTGCATGGTATGGTGCACAGTATCTGTCAAGTTTTGACTTACTTATCAAGAAGCGACTGAGGGTTTTACTTTGTTTGCTTACTTGCTTTCTGATTAAGGTGACTACTACTCCTGAGTTGCAGAATTTCAACACGTCAAAATGGGACACACTCCAAAGATCTTATCCAAGGAGGAAGATGAGGCACTGAGGAGATGAATCACTACCTCAGGCCAGGTAGCAGCAGAAGCAGAATGAGACCCCAGTTTCCAGATGGCCAGTCTTATGTTCTTTTCACTGACCTGATCATCATCAAGCCAAAGGGCAGTGTAAAAATATAAATAAAGTTCATGGCAGTTCTAAGGATCTTCAAAGAATCTTTACAAAAAATGGACATGTTTTGCACAGGCTACAGCCAAGAACACCAGAACAATTGTCTTATTCCTGCAATTAGTAGTATCCTTATGATAATGAGTCACTGAAGTGTTTTAGCATATATACTGAGGTTATCTTATTCTGAATCATCACAGAACAATTCTCAAATGCTGTTTGAGATAGGCTCACATTTACTTTCTTCCCTCTAGACTTGTTCTGATTTGAATTAAACCACTGTTCTAGCAGCTGTTTAAAGAAGTTTTAATTTCTTTTACATTATCACTCTCATATTGATTTGATCTAGGGCAGGTTTAAATGAGAGGCCTTGAATATAGACTCGAAGGAAGCATATCTTCCCTATATAAATATTTCATAAAGCACTTGAACTACCACCATATGGAAATCAGATCTTTCAGACTCCCAAGAACATGAGAATTATTTTAAACTCAATAACTGTTTTTAGTTCCAACATTTTATTATGAGAAATGTACCATATTAGAACGTAGAGTCTTTTCAAGAAGGAATCCACATCAAGCAACCTGCAAGTGAGGGTTCAATTCAAGGCCTCTCTGCTCCTGAATTCACTCTGGAACTCTGAAATACAGTGCGTGGAACAGCTCTAGTTTTGGATTTTCCATGTTGATAGAAATATTTGTCTTAGCTTTGATGACATGTAAAATATTTCATGTTGTTATTTTCATATTGAAAGGGGTTTTTGTTAATGATTTAAACAAAATAGGGATTTATTCTTCCACATAAAAGAAGTCTGGAAGTTGTTGGCCCAGGGACGAGAAAAGATATCCTGGGTTCTATCAGCAGAGAAACTTCCTGCCGCCACTGCAGATGTTTAGAAAACCCAAGCCAGGGCTGAGTGGTAGAGCCCTCACTTCACGTGTTGAGGCCTTGGGTTTGATCCTCAGCACTGGGAAGGAAGGAAGGAAGGAAGGAAGGAAGGAAGGAAGGAAGGAAGGGAGGAAGGGAGGGAGGGAGGGAGGAAGGGAGGGAGGGAGGAAGGAAAGAGAGAGAAAGAAGAAGAAAAGAAATGTTCATTTTGGATTGTCACCAACTTTGCTTTGGGTGGGACCTCTGTTGTTTTCACCAGAGCATCTTTCCTTGAATAACCAGGCCCAAATTTTGCTTTGGGAGAATCAGACTTACACAACTCAGCCCCCGTGCATCAGATGAAACTGGCCCCACCTTCATGAGTGGCCATGTGACCATTTACAGATATTGATTGGAAAATAATTATTATAATATGCAAATAATAGCATTTAATACCTAGAGAATCCAATCAAAAAATGTATTATAAATATAAAGCCTAGAATTCCCCTGGTGACAAATTGGTTCACAGATAGACATGGGACCCAGTCACCTTCATGTGGACACCAAAACTCAATTAGCATACACATAAAGTAATATTAATGCAAAGAGCCTCTAAAAATTAGCAAAATAAGTCAGGGAAGTATTAAAAGATTGACACATATTGGCCAAGTAGAGTTTATTCCCAAAATAAAAGCATGATCAAGAATCAGGAAATCTGTTCTCTTATATTAATATATTTAAGAAGAAAAATTCTATGGTTCTCTTCATAAATGTGAAGAGACATTAGATAAAATCCAACATACATTCTTGAGAAATATTGAATAAAATGAGAAAATACAGGTACTTCCTTAAGCACCCACTTAAGCTGAGAATAAGACAATACCCCATCACCAACATTATTCAATATTGTTCTCGAGGCTCTAGTCCTCAAGAGCATTCAAAAAGAAACTTACAGATATGTAATTGGAACATAATTATTATAATATGCAAATAATAGAATTTCATAACTAGAGAATCCAACCAAAATGTATTATAAACAATAAGAGAATTTCATAAGGTGTCTGAACACAAAATAAACATATAGAACCTAAAACCTTAATATTAATGACAAGCAGTTAATAGATGTGGGTGAGGAAATCTACCAGGGAAAAAAAACTAATGATAAGCAACAAGGAAGTAAAATACCTGTCAAAGAAAATTAAAATATTACCAAAGAATGCATTGGACATTTATAAATACAAGGCTTGCCACAAATTTGGATAGGAATCCTTACTATCGTAATACATAAATTTCCTTGAGCCATAAATTAACACAATAAGTAAAATCATCATTGGGGTTTGGTGGGTGAAGACACGAAATTAGATACTCTGTGTTTTAAAGTTCACATGAAGAATAAGCAATCTAGGAGAGTCCAAAAAAACTGCTGAATAAGACGGTAAAAGAGGTGGGACTCACTAATATTAAAACACAATATGAAACTACAAAATTACAATAGTGAGATAAATAGGCAGACATTTATGTAACAGGCAAGGAATTCCAGAGATTGACCTAAACATTTGTGGGAATTTCGTAGATGCTAAGAGGGATTGCTCATTGAATTCTACTGAGACAAGTGAGTCACCATCCTGAAAACTAATAGTATTGAATCCATTCCTCATAACATACACCCAAATAAGCTCCAAATATACCTAGGAGTTAAATGTAACCAAAAACAGAAAGCTATATAAACACAAGAAGAAACCAAGGTAGAATATTTTTATAATTTTGGAATGTGACACTATCTGGAGATCATTTTTTAAAAAAAAAATCAAACATTTGTCAACATAAAATTACAAAATTTCACATGAAAAAGAATCATCACATGCAGTGAGAACGCATTGGGAAAGAACATTTATGACTTTTTAAATCAAAATCAAAGAACTAATTTCCCTACTCTAGAGAGAACTTCTATAAATCAGTAAGATAATTAGCATACTTCAAAGATATCCCTTAAACATCACTCCCAAAATGTGCCACATAGGACCCCAGCTCCTTTGGATATTGGTCAATTGATTGGATCAATACATTCTGCACATCAGGTGTGAGCATTTATAGTTTTAACAGATATTGTCAGATTGCACTCCTGAGGGATTCTACCACCTCACATTCCCACCAATCATGTTGAAATTCTCTGTTTTCCTCCCCATCATAAGGTTTCATCAAACTTAAACATTTTGTAGAACCTCATGGGTAAAAATCAGTTTCTTATCATAATTTTCAAATATATATTTCTCATCATGAGTCAAAGTAAGCAACTACTTCAGGGACATTTGTATCTTCTTTCCTGTGGATTGACTGTTCTAAGAACTGGTACCATCCACCCTCACACACAGCTTGAACTTGAGATGGATGCTAACCACCACATACATACATACACACACACACACACACACACACACACACACACACACACTCTCACCCTACTGTCCACAGTGTAGGCTCTACAGGAACATGACTACTATTAGACCCTGCCCTAGCATTGCTTTACTATTCCAGGACTCCATTGCCTAAACAAATAACTTCAGTATTCATTACAGAAACTTATGAAAACACCCATCAACACTGTAATAAAACCACCAGCAGTTTAAGCCTTAAAAACCCTTTGCCACAAAATATTTGCCTTTCCACCATTCAAAATCCTATTGTGCTATGATTTTGACCAGATCCTCCTCAAGCCCCTGTATTGAAAGTCCTGCCTCAACTAAAACTTGTCTCTAGCAGCTCAACTCACAATTGCTAAGCTATGGAACCAACTCAGGTGTCCTTCAACAGATGAATGGGGAAAAAAATGTGGTATAAATACACAATGGAGTATTACTTAGCCATAAAGAACGACTTCGTGACATTTAACAGTGAATGGATGAATCTGGAGAGGATCAAGCTAAGCAAAATAAGCCAATCCCCCCAAAAAAACAAAGGTCAAATGTTTTCTCTGATATGCGGAAGCTAAACCACGATGAGGGAAGCAGTAAGAATTGAAGTCCAGTGGAGTAGACAAAGGGGAATGAAGGGAAGCCACCGGGTGGGGAAAGACAGTGGAATGAATCTGACATAACTTTCCTATGTTCATATAGGAATACACCGAATCTCACCATCATGTACATCCATAAGAAATTAATAAAATAAATAAATAACATGGGTAAATGGCAGAAAGATCAATACAGGGAAAGGAGCAGGGGGTGGGAAGAGGAAAGAAAAAGGAGAGGTACTGGGATCAGAATTAGAACAAGATATATTCCATGCCTGTACAATTAATTCAAAATGGATTCTACGGTCATGAATAACTAAAAAGAGAAAAAAAAAAAATATCCCAGTGGAATCTCCCTTTGCCTTTTCCCTTCGGAGACACTGCCAAGGCTCCATGGAGCAGTAAACCCTGTTGAAACCACAGTCTGTTTTGTCTCGTGCCAGCGGTTTCTTGCTTGCTGATTTGCAGGAGCTAGTCCCTGGACTGAAATGAAACTAACCCAGCTGCCAGAACAGGAAACAGCGGGGCCGGGAAGGAGCAGAGCTTCCATCTTGTGGGGCTGTGGGCCAGGATGCCGGGCTTGGATTTTTTTATTTCCCTCCAGTGGATAAACAAAGGAAGTATATGACTGGATTGAGATTTAGAAAGATCCCTGTGGCTCGCTGTGGATGCTTGGACCAAATGGACTCAGTGTGGATGAACGGACTGCAGGTGACGCACAGCTTAAGTTAGGGCGGTGGTGCTGGAGGTGGGGAGAAGTGGCCAATGCTGGGGAGTATTTGAAGAACACAGGCCACAGGTCATAGAGTGGCCACAGGTCATAGAGTGGCCACAGGTCACCATCCATGGTCTGATTGACAGGAGCTAAGGAAGATGCCTCAGCTTGGGTCTGAACAACTGCATAAACGCATTGGCCATTGGGGACAGTGAGGAATGGGGGAGGAGGGGCGCTGTTGTCTAGGTGGAGAAGCAGCCAGTCGGAAAGGGAGAGTGGGGCCACCTTTACAGACAGGAGTGAGTGTTAGGTTACCAGGTGGAGCAAAATAAGGGAGAGGAGTGACTCAATAGATAAGGAAGTGGTACTGAAGATTAACAGTACTTCTAACTGAATGCTATGTCTGAAGCCATTCATTAGCTCCTTTTCATTATGTTATAGTAAAGATACCCAAATTGCTATTTTTGTTTTCTTTTATTTGATACTAACATTTTATTTCTAAATAAATTTTATTTATAAATTTTATATATGTTTTTATTTCTATTCCTAGTATACATTTCCAAAAATGGTGCAAGCCTTGAACAGCAAGCCTAGTGCTCCTACTGAAAGAACAAAAATGTGTCCCTTCACATATTTATTTTCAATCTTTCCAAAGGCACAAATGAAATAAGAGGATACCGATTTCAAAAGGAAATCTAGAAAATTTGAGGTTTAACAGCTCTCCAAAGAAAATCAGGAACTCAAAGACAGTCTGTGCACATTATTTTTGCTGACGATGCACAAGGAGAGCAGCTCTGTTTGGTGGAACCTAATTAAATTGCAAGGAAAAGCTAAAGGGTTGGGAACCAGCAGAAATCTTTCCCTGTAAGGACTGAGTGCTCCAACTCTACTGGGCTGCCATGTCACCCTGCCTGATGATTAACAGAAGCACTGAGCCCACGTCACCATCCAATGTGATCACAGCTCACGTGGCCCTTTGTGCGTCAGGAGGTAATGTGTAATCTGAGCATCCTTCAAAGAATGAGGTGTGAATACTAAAGGACTTTCACATAGCCAGGAGCCATGGCCACTGCAATCATTTATCTCAAGATGAAGCCAATTTATTTAGATGCAGATGTCACAGACTGATTAAAAACTACTTGGCAGCACATATTCCATTTGCTGCTGAGATGAGAATTAATAGACACAAGCCAGACAACATTTATATATGCACAACAGCTCATCAGAGGAGTGAGCAGAGCTCAGTCGTTTCTCTGAAGGCACAAATTAGCCCAAGGTTGAACCTGCCCCCTCTTCTCAGCAAGTGCTCCTAGGAATGCTCATGAGTTCTCCTCTTTTTATTCTACTGTATTATTAAGCTATCAGGACTGTGTATCATTGTCCTGGTTATCAACTAGGATGAATTTCAGAAATCAAATACTTAGGAACACTCGCCACCTAACACATGGACCACAGGAAATTTTTTAATTTCAGAAAGAAATTTTATATATATAATTTCTTTTTAAAATATTGAATTGTGCTGACACTCTGAGAATAAATCCCAAAGAACCATGGCTGGAAGCAACTGCCTTGGAATGGTGAAGTCAGGGCAGGGCATGAGGGTTGGGGTGGGGGAATAACCTGTTCACCAGCTACAGAGTCAGGAAGTAAAAGCTGACCAAGGACAGCGTCCAGGGCCTGTGAGGGGCCTGCTCACTGCCTGCTCCATAGCACTGTTGAAGGTGATCAAATCCTCAGTGTTTTGCTTCTTTCTGGCAGAGTGACAGGAAGGCAAATGGTAGTGCTAGTCCAAACCTGGGCCACTGCAGAGCAGAAGAATGTTTTACTTTTTAATTTTAAATATATTTCTAAAATACAAAATGTAAAGGACTTGAATACTGAATACAAAAGCATGAGCTCTCCTTGAAGATGGATGATGTTTTGGAAACACCCAATATTCATAACTATTGGTCTCTACCATCCAAGAAAAGAAATGAGCATCCAGTTTCACATAGAGGTCCTAAATTATAGTTACCAAACCAGAATTTGATAACTTCTAGTAACTATTATATATCACATATTAATTCAGAATTAATATTATATATTAATTAAGAATTAAAATTCTAAATATAAAGTATGGTCTTGAAAAATAAGAGGAGGATTCAATACAGAAGATATTCAAATGACTAGTAAATATGTGAAAAGATGTTCATATTAGTCATCAGAGAAATGCAAATATAAATGAGAATAAATAATATTACACATCATAAGAATGGTGAATTTTATTTATTTTTATTGATGCACAATAATTACATCAAACAACCCCAAATGTACAAAAATCATGACAGACCCACACCAAGGCACATTATAATGAAAATGCCTAACATACAGAATAAGGATAGAATTTAAAGGCTAAGAGAGAAAAATATCAGATTACATATAAGGGGAAACCAATATCTGCTGATTTCTCAACCCAGATCCTCAAAAGTTAGGAGGTCCTGGAACAACATATACCAAGTTCTGAAAGAAAATGGAGGCCAACCAAGAATCCTACATACAGCAAAATTAAGCCTCAGATTTGAAGATGAAATAAAAAACCTTCCATGATAAACAAAAGTTAAAAGAATTCACAACTAGAAAGCCTATACTACAGAACATTCTCAGCAAAATATTCCATGAGAAAGAAAAAAAAAGCAAAAACCAGCAAAGGGAAGAACGACACTAAAGGAAAAGAAAAAACTAAGTCAAAAACCAGAAATAAACCAAATTAATGGAAAATTTAAATCATATCTTGGGCTGGGAATATAGCTTAGTTGGTAGAGTGCTTGCCTTGCATGCACAAGGCCCTGGGTTCAATCCCCAGCACTACAAAAAAAAAAAAAAAGATTTTGGCTTTCAATTATATCTCAATAATAATTCTGAATGTTAACAGCCTAAACTCAAAAGACATAGACTAGCAGATTAGATTAAAAAACAAGACCCAACAATATGCTATCTCCAAGAGACTCACCTCATAGGCAAAGACATCCACAAAGTGAAGGTGAAAGAATGAGAAAAAAAAAAAATATCTCACTCACATGGTCTGCAATAAACAGCAGGGGTTCCATGCTCATATCAGATAAAGTGGACTTTAAGCAAAAGTTAGTCAGAAGGAGTCAGATATTACTACCCTATGTATATACTTGTATGATTACACTAGTGGAGTGACTCTGAACCATGTACAGCCAGAGGAATGAGGAGTTGTGCTCCATTTGTGTACTATATGTCAAAATGCATTCTACTGTAAAATAAATAAATAAATTGTGTGTGTGAAGTTAAAAAAAAGTCAGAAGGGACAAAAAAGGATATTTCATATTGCTTAAGGGAATTATTCACCAACAAGACATAGCAATCATAAATATTTATGCCCCAAACAACAGAGCATCTACGTATATCAAACAAACCCTTCTCGATTTCAAGAATCAAATAGACCACAACACAATAACACTGGGTGACTTTAACACACCTCTCTCACTACTAGATAGATCTTCCAAGCAAAAACTAAATAAAGAAACTATAGAACTAAAGAATACAATCAATAATTGGGACTTCACCAGCATATATAGAATAATTCATGCATCAATGAGTGAAACACTTTTTTTCTCAGCAGCACATGGATCCTTCTCTAAAACAGACCATATACTGTGCCACAAAGCATCTCTTAGCAAATGCAAAAAATAGAGATATTACCCTGCATTCAACCAGATTATAATGGAATGAAATTATAAATCAACAATAAAATAAAAAATATAAGCTACTCTACTAACTCATGGAGACTAAATAATATGTTGTTGAATGATGAATGGATAGCAGAAGAAATCAGGTATGAAATTTAAAAAATACTTGGAGTAAATGAGAATAGTGATATAACATATAAAAATCTCTGGAACACTATGAAGGCAGTGCCAAGAGGAAAGTTCATTGCATTGAGCTCATTTATTAAAAGAATAGAAAGTCAATGAATAAATGACATAACATTATATCTCAAAGTCTTAGAAAAAAAAGAACACATCAACACCAAAAGCAGTAGAAGACAGGAAATAACTAAAATCAGAGCTGAAATCAATGAAATTGAAACAAAAGAAACAATTCCAAAAATTGGCAAAACAAAAAGATGGCTTTTTGAAAAAAATAAATACAATTGATAAACACTTAGCCATGTTAGCAGAGAGAGAAAACTCAAATTACTAAAATTTGCGATGAAAAAGGAAATATCACAGAGAGCACTTCTGAAATACAGAAGATAATTAGAAAATATTTTGAAAATTTATACTCCAATAAAATAGAAAATCTCTAAGACACTGACAAATTTCTAGAGACATATGACCTACTAAAACTAAATCAGGAGGACATACACAATTTAATTTTTGTTTTTAAAAATACTGATGGACCGATCCACCCACACCAGCCTGTGCGGGACCCAGGCTCACAGTAAGTCCACCCCTCCACCTGCAGGCACCCGCTTGAGCCCAGCCTCTGGCACAGGACCACCTCTTCCGACCAGCAGACTACTGCAGGAGCCCAGACCCAGTCCTGATCCGTCCACAATGACTTGCACAGGACACAGATACAGGGTAGGTCCGAGTTCGCACCCCCCCTCACCTGGGAGTCTAAGCCTAACCCACTTCCATCTTGGGACACTACAGTCATCACCATAGCCTTCCCCATGCAGTAGCCCCTAACTTTTTGACAAGAGGCAGGGCCTAGAAGCAGCTGCATCTCAGAGCAGGCATCCCAAAGGGAGTGTGAGACTCAACCTTTCAATCCTATCTCTGTAAAACATTGCTTCTGTCTTGGGGGACCTTAATTATTATCTCGGGTTACCTCAGCTATTGCCATCACCACCTTGAGTTGCAGTAGCATCCATTGAGGGACACCAGCAAGGTCTAGAAGCCCAACATCAAGGTGAGGTACAGATGAGGTACAGACAATCTGTACAGGACTACAAGAATATAGGAAAAAAACTGTAACATCTCAGATCTGCACAGCAAGGAAGGAAGACACATAGACAACATGAAAAAACAAGGGAGGAAAGTGCCCCAAACAAATCAGGACACTATAATAACAGAACCCATGGACAGCAAAGTTGATGAAATGTCAGAGAAGGAATTCAGAAGGTTCATAATTAAAGTGATCTGTGAATTAAAGAATGACCTAAATGAGTAAATACAAGCAAAAAATGATCACTCCAACAAAGAGATAAGACAGCAAATACAGGTCTCCAAAGATTACTTCAAGAGAGAGATAGAGATTCTGAAAAGAAAAAAAAAAAGGTCAGATATCCTTGAAATGAAGGATACAATAAATCAAATTAAAAACTCAATAGAAAGCATAACCAACAGACTAAATCACTTGGAAGAAAGAACATCAGATAATGAAGTCAAAGTATACAATCTGGAAAATAAAGTTGATCATACAGTGAAGATAGTAAGAAACCATGAGCAGAACATCCAAGAATTATGGGACAGCATCAAAAGACCAAATCTAAGAGTTATTGGGATAGAGGAAGGCACAGAGTTTCAAACAAAAGGAATGCACAGTCTCTTCAATGAGATAATCTCAGAAAATTTCCCAGGCATGAAGAACAAATTGGAAAAACAAATACAAGAGGCTTACAGGACACCAAATGTACAAAATTACAACAGATCTACACCAAGGCACATTATAATGAAAATGCCTAGCATAGGAATAAGGATAGAATCTTAAAAGCTGCAAGAGAAGGGGATTAGATCACATATGGGGGGGGGAGACCAATTCGTATCTCAAGAGATTTTGTAACCCAGACCCTCAAAACCAGGAGATCATGGAATAATATAAACCAAACTCTGAAAGAAAATGGATGCCAACCAAGAATCTTATATCCAGCAAAACTAAGCTTTATATCTGATGATAAAATAAAAACCATCCATGATAAACAAAAGTTATAAGAACTTACAATTAGAAAGCCTGCACTACAGAACATCCTCAGCAAAATATTCCACAAAGAGGAAATGAAAAACAATATTGAAAATCAGCAGAGGGAGGTATTACACTAAAGAAAAACCTAATCAGAGGAGAAACCAAATCACGTTAAATAACAAAAATGGCTGGGAATACAAATCATGTCTCAATAATAATCCTGAATGTTAATGGCCTAAACTCATCAATCAAAAGACATAGACTAGCAGATTGGATCAAAAAAAAAAAAAATAAGACCCAACAATATGCTGCCTCCAAGAGACTTTTCTCATAGAAAAAGACATTCAAAGGCTGAAGGTGAAGGGTTGGGAAAAATCATACCACTCACATGGACGGCGGAAGCAAGCAGGGGTTTCCATCCTCATACCAAATAAAGTAGACTTCAAGCTAAAGTCAATCAAAAAGGATAAAGAAGGACACTACATACTGCTCAAGGGAACCATACACCAACAAGACTTAACTATTATAAATATATATGCTCATAACAATGGAGCACCTATGTTCATCAAACAAATCCTTCTCAAGTTCAAGAGTCAAATAGACCACAACATAATAATTTTGGGTGACTTTAACACACCTCTTTTATCACTAGATAGATCTTCCAAACAAAAGCTGAACAAAGAAACTACAGAATTCACTAATACAATCAATAACTTAGACTTAACTGACATATACAAAATATTTCATCCTTCAATGAGAGAATATACTTTCTTTTCAGCAACACATGAATCCTTCTCTATAGTAGACCATATACTAACAAAGCAACTCTTAGCAAATATAAAAAAAAAAGTAGAGAAACTACGCTGCATTCTTTTAGATCATAATGGAATGAAATTAGAAACCAATGATAAAATAAGAAATAAAATTTATTCCAATACCTGGAGACTAAATTATATGCTACTGAATAAACAATGGGTTGCAGAAGACATCAAGGAGGAGAGTAAAAAATTTTTAGAGGTGAATGAAAACACAGATACAACATATCTAAATCTCTAGGACACTATGAAGGCAGTTCTAAGAGGAAAATTCATTGCATGGAGTTCATTCCTTAAAAGAAAGTCAACAAATAAATGACTTAACATTACATCTCAAATCCCTAAAAAAAAAAGATAAACAAATCAACATCAAAAGCAGTAGAAGACAGGAAATAATTAAAATCAGAGCTGAAATCAATGAAATTTAAACAAAAGAAATAATTGAAAAAAATGACAGAACAAAAAGTTGGTTCTTTGAAAAAATAAATAAAATTGATCGACCCTTAGTCATGCTAATGAAGAGAAGGAGAGAGAAAACTCAAATTATTAACATACATGATGAAAAAGGAAATATCACAACAGCACTACAGAAATACAGAAGATAATTAGAATTATTTTAAAAACTTGTACTCCAATAAAATAGAAAATATCAAAGGCATCAACAAATTCTAGAGTCATATAATTTGCCCAAATTGCTCCACCTTTTAAAGGTCCATAGCATCTCCCAATACTGCCACCCTAGGGGGACCAAGCATTTGTATGTGGATCTTTGGGAGACACCCAGATTCTACCCTAACCAAAGCCCCAGGTGAATGATGGTTACAGAATGCTGTTGTAAGAAGCTCCGGTGAAGCCAAGCCAACATAAACAATGACATTGGGGGACAGAGGAAGGAGGAGAGACGTTGACAGCCCCATCACCTCCTCACTGCTTCTAACAATGAGCTGATCAAGATGATTTAGATTTTCATTTAAAAATTTCAACTGTAATCTCTAAATGGATTTTATAACATTTTAATTTTCTTTAACCTCGATTTTTAAGGTGTTGATATTTTCTCTTGGGAGGTGAGGAAACTTATTTGATGTACTATGAATCTTTCAATTCCCTTTCTTTCCTGTTAAATAAATTCAAGAAAAAGTTACATTTGCAAATAATATTCACAGAACAATCCCGTTTTTAGAAACCTCTGTCTCTTTCTTTTCTCATCCTTTTTTTTTCTTTTCTTTTTCCTCTTGCTTTCCTAACTTCTGTATGAATACTGGGGAGATTCTGTAAGGATGATGATGAAATGTTAACACTGGTCATTTCTGATGGGTGGTGAATTCTGGTGATTTGTTGATTTCTTTGTACTTTTCTGTATTTTGTATTTTAAGTGTCTTGCATTTTAAAAATAATGAGTATAAGTCATTGTATAACAAAAAAAAATTGCCCAAATTGAATCAGGATTATGTACACAATTTAAACAGATCAATTTCAAGTGACAAAATAGAAGATACCATCAAAAGTCTACTAACCAAGGGGCTGGGGATGTGGCTCAAGCGGTAGCGCGCTTGCCTGGCATGTGTGCGGCCCGGGTTCGATCCTCAGCACCACATACAAACAAAGATGTTGTGTCCACTGAGAACTAAAAAAAAATAAATATTTAAAAAAAAAAAAGTCTACCAACCAAGAAAAGCCCAGGACCAAACGGATACACACCGAGTTCTACAAGATCTTTAAAAAAGAACTAATACCAATACTCTTCAATTTATTTCAGGAAATAGAAAAAGAGGGAGCACTTCCAAACTCATTCTATGAAGGCCAATACCACCCCGATTCCAAAACCAGGCAAAGACACATCAAAAAAAGAAAACTTTCAGACCAATATTCCTAATGAACATAGATGCAAAAATTCTCAATAAAATTCTGGCAAATCGAATACATAAACATATCAAAAAGATCATGCACCACAATCAAATGGAATTCATCCCAGGGATGCAAGGTTGGTTCAACATACCAAAATCAATAGATGTAATTCATCACATCAATAGACTCAAAGATAAGAATCATATGATCATCTCAATAGAGGCAGAAAAAGCATTTGGCAAAATACAGCACCCCTTCATGTTCAAAACACTAGAAAAATTAGAGATAACAGAAGCATACCTAAACATCATAAAGGCTATCTATGCTAAGCCCCAGACCAACATCATTCTAAATGGAGAAAAATTGAAGGCATTCCCTCTAAAAAGTGGAATAAGACAGGGAATAATAACATAGTTCTTGAAACACTGGCCAGAGTAATTACATAGACAAAAGAAATTAAAGGGATACACACAGGAAAAGAAGAACTCAAATTGGCACTATTTGCTGATGATATGATTCCATACCTAGAAGACCCTAAAAGTTCCATCAGAAAACTTCTAGAACTAGTAAATGAATTCAGCAAAGTAGCAGGATATAAAATCACCACCTATAAATCAAAGGCATTTCTGTATATCAGTGACAAATCCTCAGGAAGGGAAACTACCCCATTTACAATAGCCTCAAAAAATAAATAAATAAATAAAATGCTTGGTAATCAACAAAGGAGGTAAAAGATCTATATAATGAAAATTACAGAACCCTAAAGAAGGAAGTCAAAGAATACCTTAGAAGATGTAAAAATCTACCTTGTTCTTGGATAGGCAGAATTAATATTATCAAAATGACTCTACTTCCAAAAGCACTATACAGATTTAATGCAATTCCCATCAAAATCCCAATGACATTCCTCATAGAAATAGAAAAAGCAATCATGAAACTCATCTGGAAAAATAAAAGACCCAGAATAGATAAAGCAATCCTTAGCAGGAAGAGTGAAGCAGGTAGCATCAATATACCAGACCTTAAACTATACTACAGAGCAATAGTAACAAAAACAGCATGGTTTGGGCACCAAAACAGACTGGTAGACCAATGGTACAGAATAGAGGACACAGAGACTTACCCACAAAATTACAATTATCTTACATTAGACAAAGGTGCCAAAAACATTCATTGGAGAAAAGATGTCTGCTTCAACAAATGGTGCTGGGAAAACTGGAAATCCATATGCAACAAAATAAAATTAAACCCCTATCTCTCACCATGCACAAAACTCAACTCAAAATGTATCAAGGACTTAGGAATAAAACCAGAGACCCTATGTCTAATAGAAGAAAAAGTAGGCCCTAATCTTCATCATGTGGGATTAGGCCCCAACTTCCTTAATAAGACTCCTTAGGCACAAGAATTAAAATCAAGAATCAATAAATAGGATGGACTCAAAATAAAAAGTTTCTTCTCAGCAAAAGAAACAATCTGTGAGGTGAACAGAGAGCCTACATCTTGGGAGCAAATCTTTACCCCTCACACATCAAATAGAGCACTAATCTCTAGGGTATATAAAGAACTCAAAAAGTTAAACACCAAAAAATAATAATAATAATAACCCAATCAATAATTCAGCCAAGGACCTGAACAGACACTTCTCAGAAGATTATATACAATCAATCAACAAATATAGGAAAAAATGCTCATTATCTCTAGCAATTAGAGAAATGCAAATCAAAACTACTCTAAGATTTCATCTCACTCTAGTCAGAATGTCAGCTATTATGAATACAAACAATAATAAGTGTTGGAGAGGATGTGGGGGAAAAGGTACACTCATACACTGCTGGTAGAACTGCAAATAGGTGCAGCCAATATGGAAAGCAGTATGGAGATTTCTTGGAAAGTTGAAAATGGAACCACCATTTGACCCAAAGGACTTAAACACAGCATACTACAGACACACAGCCACATCAATGTTTATAGCAGCCCAATTCACAATAGCTAAAATGTGGAGCCAACCTAGATGCCCTTCAATAGATGAATGGATAAAAATAAATGTGGCATATATACACAATGGAATATTACTCAGCAATAAAAGAGAATAAAATCATGGTATTTGAAGGTAAATGGATGAAGTTAAGAAGATAATGCTAAGTGAAGTTAGCCAATTCCAAAAAACCAAATACTGAATGTTGTCTTTGATATAAGGAGGTTGACTCATACTGGGATAGGGAGAGGGAGCATGGGAGGAATAGACGAACTCTAGATAGGGCAGAGGGGTTGGAGGGGAAGGGAGGGGGCATGGGGTTAGAAATGATGGTTGAATGTGATGATCATTATTATCCAAAGCACATGTATGAAGACACGAATTGGTGTGAATATACTTTGTATACAACCAGAGATATGAAAAATTGTGCTCTATATGTGTAATAAGAATTGTAATGCATTCCGCTATCATATATAAATAAAAAAGATATTGATGGACCTTTGTTTTATTCATTTATTTATATGCAGAACTGAGAATCAAACCCAGTGCCTCACATATGCTAGGCAAGTGCTCTACCACTGAGCCACAACCTCAACCCATGACATACACAATCTAAACAGGTCAATTTCACACAGTGAAATAGAAGATGCTATGAAAAGCCCACCAACTAAGAAAGGCCAAGGACCAGATGGATTCTCAGCCGAGATCTTTAAGACCTTCAAAGAAGAATTCATACTAATACTCCTCAAATTACTCCATTATATAGAAAAGAAAGGAACCCTTCTAGACTCATTCTATGAGACTAGTATCACCCAGATACCAAAACCAGATAAAGACACATCAAGGAAAGAAAACGTCACACCAATATCCCTGATGAACAAAGATGTAAAAATTCTCAGCACAATTCTGGCAAATCACATACTAAAACATGTTAAAAAGAGAATGCACCATGATCAAGGGGGTTCATTCCAGGAATATAAGGTTGGTTCAACACACAGAAATCAAAAACCATAATTCATTACATCAATAGACTTCAAGATAAGAATCATATGGTCACCTAGGTAGATGCAGAAAAAGCAATTGACAAAATACAGCATCCCTTCATGTTCAAAACCCTAGAAAAACTAAGGACAGTAGTGTTAGGGTCTGTAAACAAGTCTGGATGGCGCCTGGCATTTTGCCAGAGGGAGTGGTTTGTGAAGTAACACCAGCGATCCATTAAGTGTGGAGATTCCTTATTGGTTGACTGCTGCTGGGAGCCATTAGCCAAGTAGGTATGACAATTTCCTTGCCAGCGTACCCCATGTTGCTTAGTGGAAGGACTCGTGGAAATAGGACATTTTGCAGTGACATTGCATGTAGGTGACCTTGCTCAAGGACCAGGGCGGATCCGGGTTTAGGGTGTTCCCGGTTTAGGGCGTTCCCGGTTTAGGACATTCCAGGTTTAAGGTTATTCCTGCTGGGAATAGGGCGTATCCTGCTGCCTGAGTTCCCCTTGAGTTCTCACGGGATTCAGACAGTATTTTTTGGGGAGACAGAAGCCCAGTGGGAGTGGATTTGGGCAGAGAACGTGGATTTCCCCAGAACGTGATTGTAGACGGCTGGTGTGAGTTCGGGAATAAAGAGTTGCTGTTTGAATCTACAAGCTGTGTGGTGGCTCGTGATTGTGTGCCCAGCCAGACTGCGGCATTTGGCGTCCCGTGCGGGGAACTTCTGAAGCTTAGAGGTAAGTGAAATTGCTCGCCCCTGAGGAAGAGCGAAAGAATGGGTGACCAATTCAAAAAACAATGTGTTCTTGTTTTGACTTATTTTGTTTTTATTTCAAGTTGCCTGTTCCTAGAACTTTCTCAGGCAAACTGGGGAAAATGGTTGACTCAAGGTTTGAAGTTGTTCGCCTCTGAGCAAGAGAAATTGTTAGAGGAAGGAGGCACCCCAGTGAGAGAGACCAAGAACAATTAGGGCATATGTTGATACAATACAAAAATGTAGCCCATGGCTTTTTAAAGACGAGTTATTAAGTATATCAATGGGACCATCATGGTATCCTGTAGAAGGATTTTTCTTCAACAAGAAAGAGATGGCTAGTTCTGTTTACTACATTTGTCTAAGATCTTGGTTTTTACAGACATCTGATTAATTTACAAAGCTAAAGTGTTAAAATATCAACCACTAAATATGAAATCAAGTACTCTTTACTTATTAAGTTCCATAAGGTAATATATTTAAACATTATGTGTGTTTTCATAAATTGGTAAATGGAAAAATGTTTAATATTGCTTTGTGTCTGTGTCTTTGCTAAAACAAGGTTACTAAGTGTTAAGATTCTATCATGTGTAATTTATATACAAAGAGTAGAAAAATTTTCAGTTGGGTTTCAATTATAGTATTATAGTACCATAAAAAAACATGAAAGTATTTCATCTTATTAAAGTGGAGTAATTTGTCTAAATCAGAAATTTTATAAGGGTTGTTTCAAAATGTGAATTTATAAAAAGGGTTAACAGCTACAAAAGAGATATAAAAAGATTCAAGATGTGAAAATATATTTTAATATAAAGGTTAAAAAAAAAAGAAAGAAATGTTTCTAGATGAGATAATCTCTGTGTGGTAAAGTAAAAAGTTGTAAAATGCCATTTAAAAAAGATTTTGAGGAAACTAGACTTACTTTAAAAGCTTGAGAAAGGAAGAAAGAAAAAAAGGTATTTGTACATGGCAGATTGAGACAAAGCTTCTCAATGGAGAAAAAAAAAAAAGCCTTTGGTTGAAGGGCAGCCATGTAAACTAACATTAAAGCGATTTAAACAGAATCTAAGCCTCGTTTAAAAGAGTGAAGTTGTAGGTGGTGAAAAAGTACATTTAAAAGTACAGTATAGATGATAATTAAAAGGCTTTAAAAGGTTAAATTGAAGGTGGTTAAAATGCCTTCATGACGGAGAAAAGATTGCGTCATTCGAAGCCTAGTTAATCGTAAAGACATTACTTAAAAAAAAAATGGGAAGATAATAGGATAAAATATATTTAGATGAAGAAGATTAAAAATTTAAAGTGAAAAACTTTAAAGACAAAAGTATAGAAAGTTAAAAAGAAAAAAGATAAAGAAGATGTAGAAAGAAAAGATGTAGGAAGACAAGAATTTTAAACCCACAAAATAGGAAAAAAAAAAAAAAACTAGGAGGAAAATAAGCAACTAAGGGTAAAAATACAAACCTTAGAAAAAAAAACTAGAAGATAGAAATAAGACAGAAAATGGTTGAAAATGTCAAGTAAGGTATTTCAGATAGAAAATGCAAAAAGCTAAGACAACTATTAGATACAGATATATAATTATTAAAGCAAAAAGAGGGAATTGGAAAGGGGTATATATCCCCCAAAGATAAACTTAAAATAACCCGTTTTACTCTAAACTTTTAAAATTTGGATTCATCAGGACTTAGTGCTGCGGAAAGGCATATGTATCCAAAAAATGTACATAAGCCTAAGGCACTTTGGAAAGATATTCTAACAGGACAATGGAAAGGTCCTGACCCAGTGATTGTCTGGAGTCGGGGTTTTGTTTGTGTGTTTCCACAGGGAGAACAGCAGCCGATTTGGATTCCAGAGAGACTAACCAAAGCAATTTCTACAGACCAAAAAAAAAAAAAAATATATATATATATATATATATATATATATGATTTGACTCAAATCCATAGCAGCTGATATCCAGAGCTCCAGCTTGGCTATTCTTACATCTGCGACAGTGATTAACCAGGATGCTTTTTTCAATATCATTGCCAGAATTCCTATCTTCATCCCAGTGCCGGTGAAGACAAAGATAAAACCAAACTACAGCTTCTATGATAGCTATCACAGTAAACTGTATAAACTGATGCATCAATGAATATAACTCAACAAGTAATGCTCAATCAAGGAGTCAACTTACTTTGGGAGGAAACGGATTTTGGGAGGAAATGGACATATTGATAGATTCCTCCGCTTTGAACTGCTTGCAGAACTTGCCTGGACTATGTAACTATCGTTTGGTGCAGCGAATTGTGGTAATGCTGGCATATCTTTGCTGATGGTGTCACCAGTGATGCAACTTTTATTTCCTTGCCAGCGCACCCCATGTTAATTGTGGTAGTGCTGGCATATCTTTGCTGATGGTGTCACCAGTGATGCAATTTTTCCCAAGGAGCCGTCAATTGGCTTGGTGTCGTGGCATTTCTGTATCCTCCTCCCTTCTGCTAGTGATGGTCTAAAATTTGGGGGCCAATGGCTATATGCTGGACCGGTAGTCAGTGACGGGTATGATCCAATTGCAGTGGTATCAACCTAAGACAGGAGGCTGACGCCTAAAGGTCAGTTTTCCGATGACGGGTAAGAACCATATTTTGAATTGGACAACCTACCAGGCACGGTCCTTAAGCCACATTAACCTCACTCCCCCACTGGCACCAAGGCCAAATTTGGGGGCCAACAGAGGTGAGGCAAAGAACCTCACCCCCCCACTGGTGCATAGACCTATCCACAAGTATGGCTGTATGCTGGACCGGTAGTCAGTGACGGGTATGATCCAATTGCAGTGGTATCAACCTTAGACAGGAGGCTGACGCCTAAAGGTCAGTTTTTCCCATGACGGGTAAGAACCATATGTTGAATTGGACAACCTACCAGGCACGGTCCTTAAGCCACATTGCTTGTTGTTTAATTAATCAGAAGGGGGGAGAGGAATTCTGGCAATGATGCTAAAGAGACATTATCCTGAAAAGAATTATTAAATATAATGAAAAGGAAAGGTGAAAGTAAACAAACAGATCTGTTAACCTACTTTAAAAACAATCCTTAACAGCTTTTTACCTAATTTAAATTAGTAAACAAACATATCTGTTAACCACCTTTAAAAATAATCCTTAACAGCTGTTTACCTAATTTAAATTAAACCATTTAAATCACGTGAATAAAAAAAATAATAATAATTCGGATCCATTTTTTCATGAGCGCTCCTCATATAAGAAATATGGACATACGCACATACAGACATACAACACAAAACACAAGAGTGCACACAAACGTACAACACATAAGAAAATAGTAAAGGCCTTGTAGCTTTACCTAGGTGAAATCTCATTGCAATGTTTAAAAACTCCACAGTCAAAAAATAAAACTGATCAGAAAAACATTAACCTAGGTTTGTATGAGCTCAAAAAATAAAAATAGAACCTTATGATGTGGAAAAATGCAATAATAAAATAGCTATTGAAAAATGCCGCAGTCTGGCTGGGCACACAATCACGAGCCACCACACAGCTTGTAGATTCAAACAGCAACTCTTTATTCCCGAACTCACACCAGCCGTCTACAATCACGTTCTGGGGAAATCCACATTCTCTGCCCAAATCCACTCCCACTGGGCTTCTGTCTCCCAAAAAATATTGTCTGAATCCCGTGAGAACTCAAGGGGAACTCAGGCAGCAGGATACGCCCTATTCCCAGCAGGAATAATCTTAAACCCGGATAGTCCTAAACCGGGAACACCCTAAACCCGGATCCGCCCTGGTCCTTGAGCAAGGTTACCTACATGCAATGTCACTGCAAAATGTCCTATTTCCACGAGTCCTTCCACTAAGCAACATGGGGTACGCTGGCAAGGAAATTGTCATACCTACTTGGCTAATGGCTCCCAGCAGACTGCTGTATCGAGTTTATTAAGATAAGCTGTATGGAATGAATATATACCGCTCCGGTCCTACAATAAACGGCTCCCACTTCTGCTGTATCAATGTACACAAGTTCCTCATCATCCCCTGGTTACTTTGCTGCAGCCGGACTGCAGCACAGTAGGAACATACCTCAACATTGTAAAAGCTATCTATGCTAAATCCAAAATCAACATCATTCTAAATGGAGAAAAACTGAAAGCATTCCTTCTAAAAACTGGAACAAGACAAGGATGCCCTCTTTCACAAATTCTTTTCAATTTAGTCCTGGAAACTCTAGCTAGAGCAATTAGACAGATGAAAGAAATTAAAGGGATATGAATAGGAAAAGGAGAATTCAAACTATCACTATTTGCAAAAATTATGATTCTATATTTAGAAGATCCAAAAAGTTCCTCCAGAAAATTTCTAGAATTTTCTAATAAATGAATTCAGCAAAATAGCAGGATATGAAATCAATGCTCATAAATCAAATGCATTCCTTTATGTCAGTGATGAATCTAGTGAAAGAGAAATCAGGAAAACTATCCCATTCACAATAGCCTCAAAAAAAATTGAGAATTAATCTAACAAAAGAGATGAAAGACGTCTACAATGAAAACTACAGAACACTAAAGAAGGAAATTGAAGAAGACCTTACAAGATGGAAAAATTTCCCATGCTTTCAGATAGGCAGAATTAATATTGTCAAAATGGCCATACTACCAAAAGCACTATACAGATTTAATGGAATTTCTATGAAAATTCCAATGACATTCTTCATAGGAATAGAAAAAGCAATCATGAAATTCATTTGGAAAATGAATAGACCCAGCATAGCCAAAGCAATCCTTAGCAAGAAAAGTGAAGCAGGAGGCATCACAATACCAGACCTTAAACTATACTACAGAGCCATAGTAACAAAAAAATGGCATGGTATTGGCACAAAACATACATAGACCAATGTTACAAAATAGAAGACACAGAAACAAAGCCATATAACAATTATTTCTTACTAGACAAAGATACCAGAAACATTCATTAGAGAAAAGACAGCCTCTTCAACAAATGGTGCTGGGAAAACTGGAAATCCACACATAACAAAATGAAATTAAACCTCTCTTATCCTGCACAAAACTCAACTCAAAGTGAATCAAAGACTTAGGCACTAGAACAGCGACCCTGTGCCTAAGAAAAAGTAGGCCCAAATCTTCACCATGTCAGCTTAGGAACTGTCTTCCTCCACAAGACTCCTAAAGCACAGTGAGTAAAATCAAGAATCAGTAAATGGGATGATTCAAACTAAAAAGCTTCTTCACAGCAAAGGAAACAATCAATAATGCAAAGAAAGAGCCTACAGAATGGGAGAAAATCTTTACCACATGCACCTCAGATGGAGCATTAATCTCCAGGATACAACCTCAATGCCAAACAAACAATCAATCAATCAATAAATGGGCTAAGGAACTGAACAGATACTTCACAGAAGAAATACAATCAATCAACAAATACATGACTAGCAACATCTCTAGCAATTAGAGAAATGCAAATCAAAATCACTCTAAGATTTCATCTCACTCCGGTCAGAATGGCAATTATCAAGAATATGGGCAACAATAGATGTTGGCAACAATGTAGGGGAAAAGGTACATTCTTACATTGCTGGTGGGACTGAAAACTAGTGCAGCCATTACAGAAAGCAGGATGGAGATTCCTCAGAAAACTTGGAGTGGAACCACCATTTGACCCAGCTATCCCACTCCTCAGTTTATACCCAAAGAACTTAAAATCAGCATACTGTAGTGATGTAGCCATATCAATGTTTATAGCAGCTCAATTCATAATAGCCAAACTATGGAACCAACCTAGATGCCCTTCAACAGATGAATGGATAAAGAAAATGTGGTGTATGTACACAATAGAATATTGCTCAGCCATAAAGAAGAATGAAATTATGGCATTTTCCAGTAAATGGATGGAGCTGGAGAATATCAGGCTAAGTGAAATAAGACAATCCCCCCAAACCAAAGGCCTAATGTTTTCTCTGATGTGTGAATGCTAATTCACAATAAGGGGGGCAGAGGCTAGGGAAAAATACAGTTACTCTGGATTAGGCAAATAGGTGTGAAGGGAGGGGAGGGGATGAATGGGTAGGAAGGACAGTAGAATGAATCGGACATTATCACCCTGTGTACATATATGATTACACGACTGCTGTGATTCTCTATCACGTACAACCAGAAGAATGAGACATTATACTCCATTTATGTATGATGTGTCAAAATGCATTCTACTGTCATATATAACTAATTAGAACAAATAAAAAGTATCAGACCAAACAGGGGGTTTCATTGTGGATAACATAATTTGATCGATCTCATTCCCCAGTCCCTCCCCTGGGCGTCCCCTTCTCCCTCCCTCTGGCCTTTTTCCTGTACCCCATTCTAGCTTCTGTTAGGAAGAACTTGATGTAGGCAATGCCATTTTGGAATACATCCTCCCTCTTAGAACAAGAATCACCCACGGTCACTCTGACTCAGCCTGACCTAAACCCCAGAGGATCCTGAGACCAGGCAAAGGACAAGTAGCTAATTATCAAAGAAAAGGAAATGGGTGGATAGTACTTCCCCACTGACCAGTTATTGCTGAGAGCCACAGCCGAGTCGGAATGGCCCCTGGCATTTTGCCAGAAGTAATGGTTGAGAGGTGAGCCATTAAGATGATGATATTAAGTTAAGCTGTCTATAATTGCTGTGACTGGATGCTGCTGGATTGAAACAGGCTGTGTATTCAATTGTATATTAGACCTTTACTGTCCGGTAATAGGACAGCTCATGCTGCCTAGGGCGCCCACTACTTTGGAGTTCCCGTTGAGTTCTCGCGGGTTCCGAGAGTGAGTGCGTGCGCAGCCGGGGTGGAGGGAGGTGGCATTGAGCTCTCGGGGAATTCCTGGAGAGCTCGAGTGGTGCCGCGTGCGGTGTGGGTGCTAAAAATAAAGTTCGTTCCTGCTCGACAAGTGGCTCGTGAATTGTGCCCAGCCAGACTGCGGCAGTTTATTTCCCAGGAAGGGGAAGAATGGCTCTTTCCAACATGAGCAGCTACCCCCTGGACAGCTCTCTTCCTGCCTTTGGGTCACATAGGTCTGAGAAGAAAGAAAGCCTAAACTCTACAAAGGGACAACCATTATGAAAAGCAGTATGGAGATTCCTCAGAAAACTTGGAATGGAACCACCACTTGACGCCCTCCCTGGGCACCAGCTCTGGGTCCCTGCTCCATCATCATGAGAAAGGCAATTGTTACCTGGGACTGGAATCCTGAAGAAGAAGCCTGGTTCCTCACGAAGGTGACACCACAAGGACCCTTCCCTGATGACCCCCTAGCAATGGCTTAACCACCCTCCTTTCTCCCCTATCACTCCCCCAGGCTGTAAGTAGAAGAGGGTCTCTGTCCCCACTGGGCTCCCTGCACAGGTTTGTCCTGAGTAAACCTGCCACTGTTGAGCTGCCTCCCCTCTCTCTTTATTTCCTTCATTTGCGTCTTTCCTTACAGTTTCATGAGATTCCCTTTTTCCCCTATTTTCTCTCTACCTTTCACATATGAGGAAAAAAAAAACTTATGACCCTCGACTTTCCAAGTCTGGCATATTTCATTTAACACGATGCTCTGCAGTTCCATGCATTTTCCTGCAAATGACAATTTTATTCTTTATGACTGAGTACTACTCCATTGTGGAACCACATTTTCTTTCTCCAGAGAATGGCTAAAATTTAAGAGTGACAATGACAAGTGCTGACCAGATGCAGGCAGTGGTGGTTCATGCACACTGTGGTGAGAATTGGCACAACCACTTTGGACAACTTTTGAACGGTGTTAAAAAGTCAAACATAATCCTACCCTGTGACTTGGTAATTTCATGCCCAGGTTTTACATTCAATGGAGATATGGGTCAAAACCACCAAAAGACATATACTAAATGTTGATAGTAACTTTATTTGTAATAGCTCCAAACTGGTAACATGTAAATGTCATCCATCAAAGGGTGCATGGATGAACAAATTACAGTGAATTCACATGCTAGAATATGATGAGCAAATCACACTGGGAAACAACATGGTTGGATGTCACAGAATACAAAATTTTAGAAACCAAGACAGAAATAGCTGTCAATGGAAGGAGGCAATACCAAGATCCTGGGGAACTGTTGGTGGCTTGATTTTTTTACATGCATGCAGGTTATTCCCAAAAAGACCTTGTTATGTACAGTGAAGTTCCAGGATCAGGACATGCGTTCTAACACCAAAGGTAAGAAGTAAAGATGTCACACCACTGTGTGGGATCCAGTAGTTCTTTTGTTTTATCTTGTATTTGTAAAGGGAAAAAAATGTTTTCCCATATAATAAGTCAGAAATGTTTTAAGTCATTACTTCACTCTAATTTGGGTTGCTATATGTTATGGCTTAGACATGAGGTTCCTTCCCCAAGAGTCATGTGTGAGACAATCCATTCAGAGGTGAAGTGATTGGTTATGAGGGTTGTAATCTAATAGTGGATTAATCCACTGATATGGATTTACTGGGCGGCAATTGGCAGGTAGGGGGTGGCAGGAGGAAGTAGGTCACTGGGGATTATGCTTTGGGGTTTATTATTTATCCCTGCTGAGTGCTCACACATATTCCCTCCCTCCCTCCCTCCCTCCCCCCCCCTCTCTTTCTCTCTCTCTCTCTCTCTCTCTCTCTCTCCTTCCTGGTGCCCATGCCGCCATGTCCTCCTTCTGCCATGATGTTCTGCCTCACTTGGGCCAGAGCAACAGTCAGCTGACCAAGAATTGAACTTCTGAAACCAAATAAAATAAGCTTTTCCTCCTTTAAGTTGTTCTTGTCAGGTCTTTTGGTCACAGTGATTTAAAGAAAATCTAGCTAAAACACTATTTTTTATTCTTCTAACTTATATGACATCATTTCCACCTATAAGTGGCTCAGGTTAGCTAGTCCACAGAGAGAAACCCTCCCAAACCCCTCAGTGGAGGACCACTGAGGGCAGGTTCCTGCTTACTTCCAGTCCAGAAGTAGCCTTCTACACCTCCCACCCCACAAATTCACAACCATGAACCACACACACACACCACCAACCCCAAATTCTCCACAAAAGAAATCTGGACGACAGAGGAGCTCCTCCTTAAGCGCCTCCGTCCTCCTCTGTCCCGCTGTCCTCTCCAGGCAGAGTCCTCATTAAGAGCCCGTCCCTCGGGTAAGAAAACAAGGAATCTGACGAGCTCCATTTGTCTCCCGTGGTCGCAGCATGTTTTAAAAAGGATTCAGGCCGAGTCGTCTGCACATACGCGGCCTCCATCCCACCAGGGCGGCTCTGTGGGATGGACTTTACATGAAAGCAAGGAAAGTATTTCTTATAAAGTAAAAGTGAGGCGGTGGGACTCTCTACCCTCTGCACTTACCACGGTGCCTGAACTCCCCAACCTCACGCTCAGCCGCGTGCTCTAGCTAGCTCTCTCATACCTGCTAAGTCCTTGCTGTGCAAGCGCCTCTGAAATGGTGGAGCAGGGACTCTAAACCCCGTCTTCTATGACAGTCATGAGAGCATGAGCGAAAACCGTCAAGACCAAGAACTCTGGAAGTCAACCCGAGGCAGGCAACCACCTGAAGGCACCTATTTAAGGAAAGCAGCTGTAACTCAGCAAGAATAGTGAACTTGGCGACATCCAAGAGCTCTGACCTATTTCTGGAAATACAGATGACCTGTGCCTGTGCCGAGCTATCCACATGCCAGGAAAAGCCGAAGAAGGCCCCGGGCTCCCACCTCCAGCTGGATTTGAGTTTCTCCACAAGCCACAAGTGAAGGCTGAGACAAAGTTGTAAACTGTCTGTCAAACCACTGACACATCTCACACACACACACACACACACAATCCCACGGCCAAGGCTGGAAGAGTTACCACACCATTCTCAAAGAGTCACCACACCATTCTCAAAGAGTCAATTTTACTCGGTGTCAATCATTTAATAAGTAAAAGTTATGCATGTAAAAGAAAGCACATATCATTAGAGTATTACTTGATGACTTTCACACAATGAAGAAACCTATGTAGCCAGCACCTAGATCAAGAATTGAAGCATTATCAGAACATGAGAGATATCCTTTGTCCCCTATTTCATCTATCACCCCACAACCATGCATTTAAAGAAATCTCTACCCAATCGTCAGGTGTCAGCCAAGCTAACCAAATCGAGATTTCAATGGCCACACATTAGAAAGAATGTGGACTTTACAGAATTCATCCAGAAAGGCCACTAAACAAGCAATGATAACTAACAGCACCAAACCCTGAAGAGACAGAGAAAATCTGACTTTCAGAATCCCTACATTTTATTACTGGAAATAGCCAATTTTAAATAAACAAACAATACAAAACATACAAACAGTAAAGTACAACTTATTCCAAAGGGGAAAAAGCAGTAGATAAAAATCTGAACATTGTACTTCCTAAATAAAAGTTTTAAGAGAGCTATGATAAATACAAAGAAATTTTTAAAAACCCAACATATCAAAAATTAAAGGAAGAGCTAAGTAGAACATCTCAGTGAGTAAGAATGTCAATAAAGGAATGAAAATTATGATGAGAAAACAATTTCTGAAGTTGAAAAGTAGAGTAACTATAGGAGTTCAACAGCAGATTGGAACAGGCAGAAAGAATTGGTGACTTGAAAACAGGTCAGCTGAGGTTACCCAGTTAAGCAATAATAAGAAGCCATCTATAGAACCCTTCTCCCAACAAAAACAGAAAACCCATTCATCTCAAGTGTTTAAAATTCTCCCAGATAGACCACAATAGCTTTAAGAGAAATGAAATCAATCAAAGTATGCTCTATGATCACAATGGAATGAAATTAGAAACCAACAAAAATTGGGGAAATTATAAACATGAGGTAAGTAACACACTCCTGGACAACAAGAGGCCAAAAATGAAGTCATGAGGGAAATTAGAAAATATTTTAAGATAAATAAAAACACAAATATATCATAGAGAGTATGGCAAGTGGTGCTTAGAGGAAATGTATGGTTGTAGCACTTACGTTAAAAAAGGGAAGATCTCAAATCAATAAGCTAAACTTCTACCCAAAGGAACTAGGAAAAGAAGAGCAATTCAAACCCAAAGCAAACCAAGAAAGGAAAAGGTAAAAATTAGAATGGAAATAATAGTCGCTGTATGTGATCTCTGAGAAAGCGAACCCCTGAGAGGAGACACCCAGCTTCACAGGTCATGTGTCAGGGTGTCAATGGCTTCGTTCTGAGCCAGGAGTTTGGGGTGTTCGGTTTCCAGAGAGTATCGCTGTTGCAAAGGCACTGGGCAAGTGACGTGGGCCAGACAGGTAAGGTGAGATGAAGAGCGGGTCCTGTTCCCAGAGGCAAGGTACAGACCCCATGTTCTGATCGCTCCAAGAGGGTCACATGGCAGGTCGCCCTGCCTGTGTTCTCCCCCAAGCCCATCCCCAGCTGCTGAGAGCCATAGCCAAGTAGGAATGACGCATGGCATTTTTGGTTGAAAGGTGACCCTGCTCAGGGATTAGGGTGGCTCCAGGTTTAGGGTGGATCCTGCTGGGAATCCCCCGTACGGGCCACCAAATGCCGCAGTCTGGCTGGGCACAAAATAACCGAGCCACCACAAAAACTTGTAGATTCCAACAGCAACTCTTTATTCCCGAACTCTCACCAGCACTCTACACGCACTTTCACCTTTGACCATTATGAAGGGATATATTCCTATCCTGTGCGAGTCCGTCAAACAAACTGCTGGATCAGCAAATGCAAGCTGAGAGAAGACCTGGTACAGCGAGAATCTAGCCCTGCAGGGGCACCAGTCGACCCTGGGCGAGAGCCAAGGAATGCATGTTGTAGCTGAGTGAGGATTATGAGTGGGGTGAGGGGAAGACGGGTAACTGGAAATGTCTCCAGCTCCGCATGTTCAGTGAAGAGACCCAGACCAAGGAGTCTTGCACTCCAACGGTGAATTCTCCATACTCAGTCCCTGGGAACATCTTCTCAAATCTCTCTGAATCAAAGGTAAACAGGCAGACTCTAGAACATTCTCTCTCTAGTAGCAGCAACAACCGTCGTTACCACTGCTCTCTTATCTACCCATCAAGACAAACATTAATTATCCCACCGATATTCCTTCAGATTCTCTCTTCCATTAGGGTGTCTTCATTGAGGTCCCATTTTAGAGTAACCATATGTTCTAAATTTCTTCTTAGTAAAGATGACTTATTGTTTGATAGCATGTGGTATGTGTTAAGTACTGAAGCAGGCAAAACTCATCTGTGCTGTTAGAAATCCAGAGCACGGTTAGCATGGTTGTGGGGTGATAGATGAAATAGGGGACAAAGGAGACCTCTCATGTTTGATAATGCTTCATTTCTTGATCTGGGCGCTGGCTTCATAGGTTCCTGAAAAGTCATCAAGTAATACTCTAGTGATATATGCTTTCTTTTACATGCATAACATTTATTTATTAAATTAATATGATTGACACGAGTCAGTGGCTCAGTGGCTCAGTGCCCCTGAGTTCAATCCCCAGAATCCCCCACCAAAAAAATAATATCATAAAAAGAATCATGCAGCAGCATGTGATGTCTTGAGACTGATTACTCTCACTCAGTATAATGCCTTTGAGATCCATCCAAGCAGTTCCATGTACAATAGCTCATTCTTTTTAATCGATAAATAGTATTCCATTGTGTGAATGAACCACAGATTTTTAAAAATGTATTCCTCCATGGAAATATAGAGAGAGGTTGCTGGTAGCTTTTAACAATCATGAAGTGTTACTCTGAATACTTGTTGTACATGTTTTTGTGTGAACATACATTTTTATTTCTCTAGGGAAAATATCCAGGAACAGGATTGCTGGGTCATGTGGTAAGTACATGTTTAACTTTATATGGAATCGCCAAACTGTTTCCCATTTGCATTTCTCTAATGGCTAATTCTCATGAACATCTTCTTAGTTCCTATCTATCATCTGTGTACTTTCTGTCTTGGTTTGTTCATGCTTCTTTATCAAAATACCTGAGACAGGGCAATTTATAAATGATAGAAATTGATTGTTCATCCTTCTGGAGGCAGGGAAGTCCAAGATCGAGATGCCAGCATGTGTGGTCTCTAATGAGGTTGTTCTCTACTTCCAGGATGAGGCCATGTTGCAGCCTCCTCCAGAGGGGAGGAGGATGGAGAGGAAAAGCCCCTCTCTCAAGCCCCTTTAAAGGCCCTAATCCCATCTCCATGACTCAATCACCTCCTAATGCCTCACATCTCGATGCTATTCCACTAAATTTCAACATAGAACTCTGGGTGGACACGCTCAGACTACAGCATTCTCTTTGGTAAATATTATTCTGCCCACTTTGTGATTGGGTCGTCTCTTTTCTTGTCTATTTTGGGAGTTCTTTGCATAGTCTGTATACAACATGCCAGGAGGTATATATAGAATGCATATAAATCTATTTAGGAATCTTTTGTCAAACATGTGATTTGCAAACACATTCTCCCAGATCATTGCTTGTCCTTGTATCCTCTCAACAGTGTCTTTCACAAAAGTCCTTAATTTTGATGAATTCTATCTAATTCACCGATTTTTTTTTTCTTTCCTAGATTATGTTTCTATGTCTAACTTTTGGGGCTGAGCTTGGCACAAAGATGTCCTGTTGTCTTCTTAAAGGTGTCCAGCAAAGCCTGGACTAGGGCGAGGCAGGGAGGGGCCTCAGCACAAGACTGAGGGAGCCTGTCCCCTTCAAGGTCACGTTCGCATAACCCCAGGAGTGAGTGCTTCCTGTAGTTTGCCTCCGAGGCACCCGCCTTGCCTCAGGCTCATCCCAGCCTTGTCTGATAGTTGTATGTTTTCCATGATGGTCTGATCTTCATTTCAAGTTGATTTTCATATAAGGGATCAGGCTTAGTTCAAAGCTCCATTTTGACCCATGGATGTCCAATTGTCCTGTGCTGTTTGGTGGAAAGTCTTTCCTCCATGAATGACCTCTACATCTTTGTCTAGGAATTAGGGGGCCATATACACATGGGTCTAGCTCTAGAGTCTCCATTCTGTTCCATGGATCTATGTGCCAAAATAGACCCTTTCCCAATATCACACTGCCTTCACAATTGTAGCTTTAGTGTAAAATTAAAAACTCAGTGTAGTGAATTCTTAGAATTCTAGGTTGCTTGCTATCCGTTATTAAACAGAAGTCTAACTTTTTCATAACCAAGCAGGGTTCCTCCACCCTGGCACAGTCTCCACTTTGACATCTCGCACCATGACCCAGCACCTGTGCCTGCTTGCTTTAAACCCACCAATTAGAACTCCCTGAGGGCAACCTGGGTGGAAACACCTGGGCCCAACAGGGAACAACCAGGTGTGGCCACAGGATGATGCTTTAAGTTTAAGAGCTGCCACCAAAACAGCAATAGACATGGTATCGGGTGTTTAAAGGAGAATGATGTCACGAGCAGCTTCTCAGCCTTGTCTGGTTACCAGGAGTTCCCTTCCGGATATCTGCACTGGACCCCGGACCGCGACGTACGCGAACACCAAGCACGAACTCGATTGCCTTTTGAAATGCTGGTTTATTCGCACACCACACAAAGCAATACACGAGGTGGCTGGCACACAACTGCACGATCTTACTCTCAGGCGACGAGAGTTAGTTGTGAGCAATTACATGGAGTTTCCCCCGCGCTTATATACTTTACAAGTTGTTCACACCTAACTTATCTAACATAAGCATACTGCCTGACTACTTTATTATCCTATGACCACAACTTAGAAGGTTACATCATCCACACTCAAAAAGGTTATATCATCCACTTATCTAACATAGACACACTCTCTGGTCATCTTGTGACCAGCACTAAAAAGTCACTGAGTTACTGCAAAGTCCAAACAAGTCCAAACAAGTTCAAACAAGTTTCTCTTCTGATCCATGTTGTTTATTCATCCTTGATGTTTACTCCTGTCAAATGACCAGCCTGCCTCAGATCACAGGGACCTGGCAGGACATAGCTTAGAGAAGAAAAGTGTCAAAATGGGGAAGTCAGAGGAAATGGGAATGTGCTCCAAATATTTTAAGGGCCTCCTCATGAAAAGGGGATTTGGTGCGACTAGAATGGTTATAAAAGACTAGTTTAAGAATGAAAAATCCCTGAGGAAGGGAGATTTCAGCTCCACAGCAAGACACAGTCTTCTGGCTAGACAAAACCTCCTCTGTGGAGATAATGTCACCTCAGCATTCCTCGAAGGCCATTTAGAGAAGAAGCCCATGTTTTCTGTCCCCTTGGATGGTGGCTTAAGAAAACTTTCTGGGAAACAACCAATAATAAACCTAGGGAAAACAGGAGGGGGAGGGGGAGAGAAACTCCCCAGGACGGTCATGTACTATAAGCCATCCTAATTCTCCAGTGATAGAAACACAGGGGCAGGGGACCCTTCTCTTCACTATTTTTGTGACTGGATTCAAAAGTGAGATATGGAAAATAAAAATAAAATGATCTTCCAGAAAAAGTTACTAGAAAATTAAAAGGATGCTTTAATAGAATTTTGAAAGAATGGGTTGAAGAACAGAAGGAACCTGTGCATGAAGACACTGGTGTAGGATTGGGACACAGATTAGCATTGAACAGGAGGGGAGAGAGCCGGCTTTGGGTCCTGGGTTCTAATCATGACTCTGCCAATAGGAGCCACATAAGCAAGGCCTTGAGCCTGTCTTGACTCTTGCTTCATCTAGAACATGAGAAACTGGGGTCAGATGATTGCTGAGATCTTGGCTGGCTCCAGATGATGAAATTCAGAGAGAATTACCCAACTGAGACCTGTTCCACCACTTTTCAAATCCATTCCACAATCAAACTGGACCAATGAAGAGACAACTGCTGTTCTATTCATTGTAGAAATATTTGAAAAGAACAGATAAAGCTGGCTGGCTACAGCGAAATTCTATCTGAAAACATTTACACACATATTCAAAGCCGATGGGACCCAAAAAGGGAATAAGACCCAGCTGGCCAGCTAATGACACCAACCTGAAACTCCCAGGGTAACTCAACCCTTTAGCCAGGTAACTTCTTTTTGTAAGCTATGAGGGAGTCAGTACATTTTGTCACCTGCACATGGAGAAGAGAAATGTCTCTGAATATTTAACTATGCTTTTAAAATATTAAGTATCTCCCACTGGCACTGGAAGTGATAAATTTATCCTGTATTATTATCCTTCTGGGTATTACCTGCATCTGTTCACAATTCACCACCAAGTTCAATCCGTTTTTAACAGGGGAGGATCACAGATCTCAGCTTCCTCTCATTTGCCTGGACTATGGCTGGGTGTGGTTGGCAGCAGGCAGGGGACAGTGAGGGGTCAAGGTAGACAAGATCTGTGACCTACGGCCTTCAGTCCTCTAGGGCCCCCATGAAGGGGCAAGAGTAGTGGCTGTGCCATCTATCTTTCTTTAAATAGAAATATATATATAATTTCTAGCAGGGTGCAGAGACACATGCCTGTGATCCCAGCAGCTTGGGAAGCTGAGGCAGGAGGATCATGAGTTCAAAGCCAGCCTCAGCAATGACCCTGTCTCTAAATAAAATATTTTTAAAAAGTGCTGGGGATGTAGCTCAGTGGTTGGCCTGGGTTCAATCTCCAGTACCAAAAGAAAAAAATCATTATTCTAAATAGCTCAAAACATTGTTTCTGTTTTCTCTTTTTAATTTTTTTTAGCTGTATTTGGACATAGTACCTTTATTTATTTATTTATTTATTTATTTTTAGATGGTGCTGAGGATCAAACCCAGTGCTTCGCACATGTTAGGCAAGTGCTCTACCAATGAGCCACAACCCCAGCCCCTGTTTTCTGTTTTCAGTTAATGACTATGTGAAAGTATTTCCTTTTTTCTAGTAGGAAAATTACAGCACATACTCATTTTCCAACTTAGATGATGCCAAGTTAAAAAACAAAAATTGTAAAAAACCATAGTGGCTCTGATGGAGAAGGTGACAATAAGTACCATCAGGCACGAGGGCCAGCCACTTCACCTGCTGTGGCTATAGGGTGACTATTTCCCCTTAGTATTCTGCCCTATTCAGGCAAGAGAAAGTACCTACTACCTAGGTTTAGCCCTCATGTCAGGAGATTCAGTGTTGCCTTTGTTCCCACCCCTTACTGGAAGGAAAAGCCACTTTGAAGGTTTGTATGGGCCCAAAGGCCACAATACAAGTTAAGAGCTGTGAGCTCCCCACCTGTCCCTGGCAGAGATGGGTGGCAATGTGGCTAAGTGAAGCATGTTCTCCCTGGAGCAGGTCTGGGCTTAAATCCCAGAGAACCACAGAGAAGCAGACAAGTAGGAAGTGCTCTTGTGGTTGGGCACAATGGTGCACACCAGTAATCCCAGGAACTCAGGAAGCCAAGCAGGAGGATAGCAAGTTCAAGGACAGCCTTAGCAGTTTAGCAAGACCCTATCTCAAAATAAAAAAGACAGAGCATATAGCTCCATTGTAGAGTATCTATGGGTTCAAGCCCCAGTACAAAATAAATAAATAAATAAAGTGCTCTTGTAGTGATAAAATATTAACTATGGTCACCTCTGACAGTAAAAGTTGATGCAATCATCTTTCTGTGATGGTTTTGTTGTTTGTAGAATGAAAAAGAAATGGGACTTGGGCAGACATCCAGCTACATCAAATATTTTTAGATGCAAGTAGAAGTTACCCCAATAAACAAATTACATTCTTTCTTTCTTTGCCACTTAACTGTCCTCTTCATTGAGAACAGCTGCCCTGGAACACAGGCTCAGTCCTCCATTGTGAAAACACAAGAGGGTATAGTTATACTTATCATGTTATTTTTCACACTAAGATGTATGTCCATATCCCTAGCTAGCCGTGACCTTATACAAAACAGGTATTAAAAATGAAAGGTACGTACGTACCTTTAATCCCAGTGGTTCAGGAGGCTGAGGCGGGAAGATTGAAGTTCAAAACCAGCCTCTGCAACTTAGCTAGGCCCTAAGTAACTCAGTGAAACCCTGTCTCTCAATAAAATATAAAAAAGGGGTGGGGATATGGCTCAGTGGTTAAGTGCCCCTGGATTCAACCCCCAGTACAAAACAACAACAATAATAGCAAGCTAAAGACGTAGAGAGGGGAATCTATACAAATGAAATTTGAAAAGCAGAAAAATCAATACTTGTCAAATACCTGTAATGGGTCATGTGCTTCACAAATATTACCTTATTTAATTCTTATAATCATAAGAAGTGGGCAATGTAATTATCCCATTTTACAGAGGAGAAAACTGGGGCTCTGAAAGGTTAATTTGCCTTAAGCCTCTCATTTAGGAAGAAGTGGAATTGCCCAATGAAAACCCCCCTGTGTCTCTGAACTCTGGCCTCTCTTTCCTTTTCTTTGTTGCCCCTTCATGTAATGAAGTGTAATGCACAGCTAAAAGCTAAATGCTCATCTGTCTTCGGTTAGAGACTGTAATTATTTGTAAGTTTGAGGAGATCTGGATTTTATTTTTCCAGGAAATCAATAGGGTAAAACTTTGCTTTATTTATTAATATAATTTCCCTCCCATTTTGCCTGTTATTTTCCATGAAGAGCAGACTTCATAAATATTTGAGGCTCTTGACTTTTATTTTTTTAATAAAAATTACTTTGTTCCCTAATATCAACAGAAGACAGTCATAAAGTTAAACGGATGCTAATCCTTTTAATTTTGCTCCTATCCTCTGTCCTATTCAATCTTCTGAAAGGGATTTAATCCAAGAATCACAATGACAACATCATGTGATTGTGTGTTGGTAAATGACTTTGCAATAGAGACAGAAATTCTCATTTAGAATTTTCCTTCCTGATGAATAGGAAAATGAGGGAAAGGTAAAAAAGGATACTAACAAAAGAAAAATAAATAGCCTCTGAGCATTTGAAAAGATACTCTGCCTTCTATAATGATAACCAAAGACAAAAATGGGGAAGCTTTTGAGAACGAGTCTCAGAAAGAGCACAAGAAAAAACCCACACGCTCCTCTTGGGTTGCAGGACGGCCATCAGTGCGACCTCATTTGGAAGGCAAAGACCCTACAATGTATCCTTTTACTGGCCAGAAACCCGATTCAAACTAATTGAGTAAAACAAGAAACAGAAATTATAGGTTCCTCCAAATGTAAAGTCTCAAAGGAGGCCTCAGGCAGAGGGTTTGTTCTCTATTTCTCAGTCCTACTTTCACCTCTCGGGTTTTATTTCTGGTTAGTGCTTCTCCTATGGTGACAAGATGGCGCTCATGTCTGTAGGTTCATGTCCTACAGGCCAGAGTCCAGGGGAAGTTTCTCTTTCCCAGCAATTCTAACAGGTGGACCAATCTTCAGCTCTGATTGGTCCGTCTTAGGTCACGTGCACACTCCAGACACCAGCTGCATATCCAGCACTTTCATTCTAACACTCTCTACCTGGAGGTGGAAGCAGGATCCACCAGTCCCACGAGACTGCCCCTACTTCAGATGTCACTTGCAGGTATGGCCTCCCCACACTCTGTGGTCAATCACAGGGGTTCCCATGACCCCCTTCTTGGGCTAAGTAATTTTCTAAAAAACCTCACAGAACTGAGGGAAACACTGGACTCACACTTACAGCTCAGGAACAGCCAGAGGGAGGATGCAGAGGGCAAGGAGAGGAAGGGCAGGGGTGGCTGACCTCCCGTGGGCTCCTGCACTAGAGGGGCTGGCACATTGGAGCTCCCCAATCGGCCTGCTAAAGACACCCAGAGCTTCACCCGAGGTGTGCCTCCCTCCTGGAGGTGGGGCTGGGCGTTCCAACCTCTAATCACTTGGTCTTTCTGGTGACCTGCGTCCTTCTGAAGCCATCTAAGGCCCCACCCTAAGTCACAAAATTAGCACAAACTCAGGTGTGATCAAAAGGCAGCTTTTGTCTCAACCCCAAATTAAAATCACATCGAATACCCTAACTGATTATATGTGCACACAGATTAGTAACCAGAATAAAAGTTCCACAAAATAATACTTATCCATACTACAGACAATATACTCTGCTCTTTTCTAGTCAATTTTTTTTTTCAACTGAAGCTATCTCTAGTGATACATTCATGGCATCCCCCCCCACCACCACATCAATAATCTTTTTCTATTTTCTGTTGCTAAAGCAAAATACCTGAGTCTAGGTGATTTTTATAGGACAGAGTTCATTTTGGCTCATGTTTCTGGAGGCTGGGAAGTCCAAGATGCAGTGGCATCAGCATGGCTTCTGGCAGGGCCCGTTGATTTTCCAGCTTATGATGGGAAGCATAAGGGCAAGAGAGACTGAGAGAGAGGCACAAGAGGCGCCTTGCTTTATAACAACCCGCTGTGGCGGTAACTAGGCAGGCCTGTGGAAGTGAGAGGTCCCTCACAGCTGAGAGGCTTTGATCCTTCATGAACTCATCACCTCTGAAGGCCCCACCCCAAAACCACCTCAATGGAACCGGGTTTCAGCATCAGCTTGAGGGGCCAGCCATAGTCAAACCTCAGCAAACCCTTCTTGGGATAAGACAGAGCAAGTTATTTAAAGTTTTTTTTTTTTTCCCTTTCAAGTAGAACTAGGGCTCAAAGACTGTTGGCCAAGGGGAAGAAAACAGGCAGAACCCTCTATTGCTTTTCTAACTTCCTCCTCCAGGGTTCAAGTTTCAAACACCTTCAGCTCCTGCTGGTATTTTTGTGGTAGCCAGGCTCCAGGAATGCCTCAGGTCCCCACTTCTGGAACCCGAGTTATCCTTGTGTAGGCACTTCCTGCGACCTACGGGCACGGGTCTCTGGGACCAACAGAATATACCAGAAGTGAGGGAATAGTCACCTCAGAGACAAGGGGACTGTGATCTCTGTCCTGGGGGTGCACTCTCTCTTAGCCTGTCTCCTTGCTTATTCTTTGGGAAGATAGCTCTTAGGTTGAGACTCAAATAAAAAGAAAAGGCAGACACAGCCTTGTGGACACAGCCTTGAGTCCACTAGGAGTTGAAGCCTCCTGCTGATAGCAGTGGGGGGGGGGGCTTGAAAGTGGGTCCTCCTGTGGCACATCTGCATTTGTCTTCAGGTCCCTGACCAGCTCTGTACCTGGGCGTGTTAGTCATTTAAAGAGTGTCATCTAAACACTAACAGTACAATTTTTTTATATTGCTACAATAAAGTCCTAATTTACCTGAGCTATCTTGTGCCCCTTTATGACAGGCGAGATATGCAGCATCTGACCATTTGGTCCCCTCGAGTGGTACCTAGAAGTCTTCTGTCATTGTCCCTTTCCAGAATCACAGTCTGAAAGACAAATATCCTCAGTAGCAGGTGAAAATTGTTCCCTTATGTGATAAGGTCAGAATCACCTGGCTGAGCCAGAACTGAGAGAACCATCAGCCAGACCACAGTGTGACCAAGCTGCGTGACCGTGTGTTCCTCACACCCCTGCCCAGCTCCTTCTCTGTTCAAACCCACAGCTCCCCTCAGCACCCCGAAGACAGGGCTGGGGTGCTGGATCTCACTTTGCCTTTCCAGTATGGCCAGCAATTCAAGTTTCCTCTCCTGCTTTTCACCAGTACCTTCTTTGCTATTTGGGGGGCTGTGAGTGGCCCTAGTTTGCTGGGGCCTCCAGAGTCAGGCCTCTAACCTAGGACACCAGTAACTATATGATACGTTGTCATTTTGGGCTGCTAAGCATTACACAGTAATATCTATGACAACTTCCTAGTGAGTGGACCTTGCAGATCATGGTGCTGGGCTGTAACACCCGCCCAGGAGAGAGAAAAAAAAAATTGGAGTATTTTATTCCATTTTCTTTTATTTTTTTCTTTTATAAGTAGGGAGAAGATTGATTGGAAGCCTGTGAAACAAGGTAAGAAATTACAGAATGAAAGTTTTAGAGCAGATAGTCCACAAAACACTGCTGTGTTCAGTTCGCTGCGTGATGGCTGAGTTAAAGGCCAGTCTTCACTGATCCCGTCCTTTGCACCTGCCCACCAGTGAGTGAGTGAAACAAGAAACTCAGGCTCATCCACCCAGGGGAACCTGGAGTGAAGGCCCTGCTTAGCCCCTGTTCTCTGCTCTGGCACAGTGAAGACGTGCGTATCTGGAGGCTTCTCTGTGGCTTCCGAGGGAAGCCAAGAACCGGGCAGTGGAGGAAGCTGACGCTGCCAGCAAATCCTACAGCACCAACAAGACATTGCCTCCTGTCCTGCCAGGGATGCAGTCTGGCCTGTAGGTGCCAAGTGGCTTCTGGGGGGCCCCTCACAATTTCATCTTTATCATTTCTTGTTTATCCTCCCTTGTCAGCAGTGGTCAAATTGTTGTCTCCTTTTGCTATGAGACTAAAATAATTCTTACATTTTCTCCTTCTTTGCTGCCTATGCCAATCATATATATTGTGCTCTGAATTAGCGAGGCCTTGGCTGCTGGAGTACAAAAGTCAAGATTCGAGATACAAAAAACAAAAGATAAAAGCAGCACCTCCTTCTCTCTACAAAGATGCTGTTTGTTCTGCTTTGTTTTGCACTGCAAATCGAAATCATAACACTGATTTCCATGATGAGTATTGGACTCAGGAATCTAGAAGTCAGGAATTCTGTTTTCTCCCCAACCTGGATACCAAGTGTCCATGGAGACAAAGAACTTTTGATAGTGCTGAAGGGCTGGGAAGGAGTGGAGACCAGGCAGCAGGGATGGAGATATTAAGCCTCATTAGGTCCTATCCCTTTGGGTATTGGGGGAGCTCTGATGGCCTCTTTGTGGGATGAGTCTGAATCAGTGTCATCCCTCTCCCTTTCCTGAGTTCCCCATATGACCCTGGATCCTCCACTCCCGAGAACCAAAGACAGGCAAGGAAGTCCACTCCTGGCCTCACGCCTCCCTGAGGACTGCACATGGCAGTGACACAGTGAAGGTCAGGGGAATCCTGGCCACCTCTAGGGCTGCACCAAGGGTGCCAGCATGTTTGCTAGTAAGGGAGTTGACATGCCTGCTGGGCACTGCTGGGCTCAACGGGGCCTTTGAGGTGATGCCTACACTCACCTCACCCTCTGACACAGAGGTTCAGAGAGACCAGGCAATCTGCTCAAGGTCACAGACTGAGGAAGCTCCCATCGCAGCTGGGGTCCCAATGCCCTCTGCTGAAACTTGTGCCTGCTCCTTCCTTCAGCTACCTCTTGTCACTGCTTGTCACTTGCTGAAAATATGTGTGAGCAACACCCAGAGATTTTTGCACAAAAGGGAATCCGGAGAGTCACACAGGGGCGGCCTTTGGGAGGAGGGACCCTCCTGTTCATCTGCTATGCAGGTGGTTTCTTTTTCCATTAAGAATTCCAGTGAATTCTGCAATTATCTTTGAGGAGAAAGGTGAGGGTACATGGGTAGAGAGTTCAGCTGGTATTTCATTCAACACTTAATCTTCAACAACCCTGGGCGGGGGTGAGAACCTCTTCATAGCAGACAGAAGAGGAACTTAGAAAGCTTGACTCCCTCAGCCCCAATTTGAAAGTTACTCAAACTTTTGCTTGTTTAATGTTGCCATGTTGCTTAAACTCAAATGTTGCTCTCATTTCTTTTTGTCATTTAACCTTCAGGCCCACACAGAACCATTGGCAGACGTGGGAGCCTATAAACGGTAGACTTTCTTGGAAGAAAACCTTCCTGGAAGAGAAACAAGGAACCATTGGCAAATAGCATCAGCAGCTTCTGCTTCTCATCTCTAAAACTTTACTATGCTTTTTCAAGTTCCATAGTGGCTCCCTAAGGACATGTCAAGAACCTCAGAATATTTATATGGCAATGGCGCAGGCTTTACCTTTAGGTGAAAGCTAAAGAACTTAGGAAGAGAAGCTTATCCTGATTATCTGGGTGGACTTAAGTCCAATCATACCTGTCCCTGAAAGAAAGAGACTTGCAGAAGGGAAGGGTGACCAGGGAGCAGACCCTGCAAGGATGAGGTCTCTAGCAGAGAACTGCAGAAGCCACCACAGTGGGGAGAGGCAAGACATGGATTCTCTTAGAGACTTCAGAGGGAGTGTGACCTGGCTAAGGCCTGGATTTTGGCCCGTGATACTGATTTGTAGTAATTTGCATTCAGTGCATCATACTGTTCTCTACTCATAATCAATGAGCAGCCCCAGAAGCTAATACATAAATTAAGTTAAAAATGCTCCCCTGTTCTCATTTCCTGAAGAAATGTGGTTGGTGGGTCTCTCTCCACTTGACTGCTGTGGGGAGGTATGGACAGAAGCAATTCTCTTGACCCATTTCTTCAAACTTTTTGTGTATATAATCTACAGATTTAATGCAACCTTCATCAACATGCCAATGACACTCTTCACAGACCTAGGGAAAACAGTCCTAAAACTCATATGGAAGAATGAGACCCCAGAATACCCAAAGCAACCCAGAGCAAGAAGATGAGGCTGGAGGCATTGCAATACCTGATCTCAAACTATCTACAGAGCTATGGTAACAAAAATGGCAAGGGACTGGCTTAAAAACAGGCCTCCTGATGCTTACCACAGGCTGTGTTCTTCACTGACTATATAGAAAGAAGAGGCAGAGGAAGCCGACCCCATGCACTCCTCAGCCCTGTGCCTGGTCTGCACTGCGAATGGGGAAATGTGGAAAAAAGAAAAAAAAAAAGACATGAAAGTCAAAGAAAAGAAGAAAAAAGGGATTCATACCCAGAATGTATAAAGAACTCAGAAAAACCTCCAACCCCCCAAATAACCCAGTCAATAAGTGAGTAAATGACCTAAACAGTCATTTCTCAAAAGAAGAAATACAACTGGCCAACAAATATACAAAAAAAATGTTCAACATCTTTAATTGTCAGGGAAATGCAAATCAAAGCTACACTGTGATTTCATCTCATTCCTGTTAAAATGGCAATCATCAAAAATACAAATAATAATAAAAGGTGGCAAGGATACAGGGGAAAAGGTACACTTTATATTGCTAATGGGACTGCAAATTAGTATGACAACTCTGGAAAGCAGTATGCAGATTCCTCAAAGGGCTAGGAATGGAACCACCATATAACCCAGCTGTCCCACTCCTTGGTATTTATCCCAAAGACTAAAATCAGCATACTATAGGGATACAGTCACATCGACATTTATAGCAGTGCAATTCACAATAGCCAAATTAGGGAGGGAAACATCCCCCGTGCCTGTCAATAGATGAATGGATAAAGAAAATGTGGTACACATATACAGTGTAAGTTATATACACAATGGAGTTCTACTCAGCCATAAAGGAGAATGAAATTATGGCATTTGTTGGTAAATGGATGGAATCGTGCTAAGTGAAATAAGCCAGATTCCAAGCTAGAGAGAAGAAAAGATTTTTAAAAAGGGAGGGGGGGGGGATCTTAAGAAAACAGAAGGGAGAACAGGTAGAGAGGAGGAAAGAGACCAAAGAGGAAAGTGGAGAGGACAACAAGGGGAGATAGTGGGAAATGCAATTGAGCAAATTATGCTATAAGCATGTATGAATGTCATAATAACTCCCCCATTATGTATAATTATAATAACCGTAATTTTAAACGGTATGTAAAGAGAAAAGAAAGTCGAAAGCTCTGACTTGAATATTTAACATCATCAGAACCACTGAACTTTTCTTCTTAGTGGATTTAGTTAAGAAAAATGGGACAGCTGTGGAAGCTCTCCTTTAAGCTGGAGGTCAGAGGTCAGAGGACACCTTCCTATAGAAGGAAGTGGTAGGGAAGAACTGTGGCTTTCTCTGACTAAAGGTAACTTTTGCATTCCTCTTGCACCTGCTTATCAGTTACTAACTACAATAATTGGTTGCGTGTGACAGTAGAAAGCTCCCAAAGCTGCCACATGTGATCATGCTTTCTCAACCAGGGGAATATAGCGCTTCCATCTGGGATACCTGGAGGTACTAGAGGACATTTAAGATTTTCATGATGACTGGAAGCATAGATGTCAGATGCTTTGCTCAACCCTCCACCTGGAATTGTGCCAACCAAAGTGCCTGTGCCTTGAGAAATACGGAAGACATTTCAAAGCATCAACATCTGAGACTCCAATGACATTAAAGCATGACCCCAGTGATCACTGAAGTGGTTTGACAAATGCAGACAATAAGGCCCAGCAAGATTAGGAGTCACATTCCTGGCTGGAAAGTGAGCCAGGGCTCTGTCAGGCCTCCAGGCTCTACCAAGGTTATTTTCAGAAAGCCCTTTACACAGCTGTGCGAGTTATCACACCTCCAGGGACTCCTAGATTCCAAGAGTTGTATGATCTGTTTTCTGGATTCTGTTTGTTTTGCTTTTGGGTATTGGGGATCAACCTGGGCCTCATGCATGCCAGGCAATGGGAATAGAAGAGGACTGACTGGATGAGTAAGTTTTAACAAAGGCCCAAAATTCCCTTATTAAGAAAGGAACAGCAGGAGCTGAGAGCATAGAAGAGCAAGTGCCTAGCATGCTCCAGGCCCTGGAGCAACTGCCATGATGTCCGAGCACTGCAAAGGGGGAAAAAAAGGAAATAACAGACTGAGCCCATTGGGATTTCCTTGTATAACTACCAACTTTACAATCATTTCAGGAAGTAGCAGCTGCTCATTAACAGTGAGTAACTCGTCCTTTTTCAAGCTGGACTTGAGTCTTCTGTCCTGACATTCCTCAGTATAATTTTCTTAATAATGTAAATTCCAAACATGATGTCTCCAATGAATATTTTGACATATTTTTTAGCCTCAGAGGATAAAATCTATTACTAAAACCTCAGCTCCCAGTGAGAGTGTACTCATCTAACACATGTGCCTGCCTCAAAGCCACAGAGGGCACTTGAGAGACTTTGAGTGTCAAAGTCTCAAGGCAAATTTTTGAGGACTAAATATGCATTTTGGGGTTCCCCTGCAGATTCTTACATAAGGACAGCAATACTCCTATGAAGCATCAGCTGTGACCTCCCAGCATGTCTCAAATGGGAGGGGAATTGATGTGGCAAACTGAATAACTTGAGGTCTCACATCTGGCTGAGACAAATGCCAGGAACATGTGGCTTCAGTAAGCGCATGTTATATGAGAGTTGTAATGCAGTGGCCACACATTCCATTCTCCTTCAAACGCGTGGTGGACTTTCAATGCCTTGGTCTCAAAAGGGAGACTGTGTACCCAACAACTGCCATGATGTAAAACTTCATCCATATAATCAATTAACATGCCGACATCAGTTCAATTACACCAACCAAGTGCAGTTAACCAGTCCCTACAGAAGTGGTAACAGATAGCAAGTTGGTCATGAACTTGCCATCTTTTCCTGTCTCATGGAAGGCATGGAGTTAGCAGCACCTTTCATGTGTGACTTAGTCCTTTCACCAACCATGAGATTCATCAAAGGAAAAATGTTTTTTTTTCCTTAGGCAGTTATACCAAGACAATGTGTGTCTGTGTGCATGTGTGTACACAGTTTTTGTTTTCATTTCTCAATAGCAAAAAGCCTAAACCCCTCCACACCAAAAAACAAAACCAGTTATTACTCTTAAAAAACCCATCTCTCTTTCACTTCCTAAATCAATTCTTTCTTCCGTTCCAGCAACAGGTAGAGAACCAGTTGTGAACAGTGACTTCATGTTCTTCCAACCGAGTTGATTGCACATTTTCACATATTTTCCAATCCCAAAGGCACCATTTCACCAGTTCACAGGAGCACCTTCTGCAAGTTCAAATGTCTCTTCACAAGTAACAGGGCCATCTCTCTAAATGTCTTCTGTACTGTTCTCCACTCTCTGCCTCCAAAAAAGAGAAGATTGCTACATTACTTAGCAAAATAACCTTCCCCCAAACCAGCCATATAAACACCACTCCTCCAAAGAACCCTCTAGTTGTGCATAATAAAACTGACCATGTAGGATAATGCTGTTTATTAAAAAATATAGTCAGGGAGAAGGAAGTCAGTGCATTTATGCAATTTTACATACACATTTGTAGTTTGAGGTTCCATTATTCCAACAGTTCATATAAATCACTGTTTCAGATAAAAGAAAAAAAAAAAAAACCACTTTACACAGATCAGCAATTGGTAATAGGTTTGGTAATGAGTAGGCTTGTAGTAAAAATAAAACCACCTCTTCCATTATTAAAGAATGCCTCCTTTATGCGGAATAAGTCTTCGAGAGTTATGAACTTTTTCTTAAGTATCGTTAACTTCAATTTCTTGGAAAATGGCCAATTCTTTTTTCTTTCCATGTAAGTGCTATTCTAGATTTTTTTTTTTTTTGAGGTAATAAAGAATTTTCAGAGATTTGTCACTAGGTTCTCCTTAAGGTACTGTGTGTGCCAACTACTGCAGTGTCAAACCCGACTCATACAAAACCATTTCTCAGAGAATTATACAGAATATGACATTTCCAAACAATGTTCTCATTACAACAGAGGAAACAAAATGCCCCCCCCCCAAATAAAGCCTAAAATTGGTAAATTAAAGGGTGATAATTTCTGCTAATGGGGAATGAATGGCCTCCAGAATCACCCAAAAGGGATTTGGCTTGTGACTGAGCACAGTATTTTACCACATTTTTTCTTGGATTAGCAATGGCATTTCCCACTTCCTGAGCTCATACTAACAGGAATTGAGGGGGACAGCCTCAACCCATGATGAACTAGAGGGAAACCTCAAACTCATAATTTGTACGGGATAACCCTTCTTGTGGAAAATCAAGTTGGATGCAATTCCTGGAAGCAGAAGCTGGTGCTCTGTCCCCTAGCTTTTGGGCCTTTCTGCAAGATGCCTTAGGGAAGTCACTCCAGAACAGGAAAAGAGTGTCCCAATCAGCACACCACTCCTTTCCATGGGGTATCCAACTCAAGAGTTAACAGGCAAACCCAGAAAAGAGAAACGTTTAGCATACTACTTCCTCATAGAAGAAATTTCTGATTACAAACATGGAGAACCAGAGCCCAAGCATTTGAGGAGGAATCTGCAATCCTAATACAAGTGGTGTGGCTAAGACATCTAGACTGCACCTGTGCCTGCTCCCCATCAGACACCAGAACTTACTTTACTTGTGGGCGGATAGGGATAGGTGGTGATATTTAACCACCTAAGTGCAACAGGTAACATGTTCTTACAAAGCAGATCAGATGAGCAACTACATGACAATACTGATTTTGTGACGGCTGTAAACAACATCTGGTTGACTTCATTTCAGCAAGAATTAAAGGAAAAATCACTACCCAAGTGTCTACGTGTTTAAAGCATACTAGAATTGGTGCTTATTGAGAGGACTGTTGAGCAAATTAACTCCATTTGCTGGAGAAACAGCAAATGAAGTACACGCTTTTTCCTTTTGAGGCATTAAGACCTCTGCCAAGAGACAGCGCTTTAAATCGGGAAGAGTTTTCCTGACCCAAATGAATCAAACGTCCCATGCGTGAAAGAAGAAATAAGACTGAAAACTGGTAACTACTGACACTCAAACACTCCGACTCCAGAGTCGAAGTCAAAAGCACTTATGTCCTCCTTAGATGCTGGAATCAATGAGGCCAAATCTACCAGGACTACACCATGGGTAAAATGCAAAATCTAGATGTTTTAATATGAAACATTATTTTGTCTACATACACGTCTTTTAAAAATGAGAAAAATCTGTATTGTTTGTGAAAAGATATTGGAACTGATAACAAAGGCAGTCATTAATTTCACCCAACTAACCTGCTCGGCTCCTATGCTGTCAGTGGTGAAACTGCAGAAACCCAACTCCAATTTCAGGACAAAGCTATGCATTCATCAGCCTCTTCAAGGACAGGAGCCTCCCCAGCCCCCAATTCTTCTGTCCCATTCTCCCCATTTAGTGGGATTACTGTCCAAGTTAACTCTCAGGAGAGGATTTTTCATACAAGGCTATGTAAGTGTAAAAGAATGAAATACCCTAAATGAGACACTAAGTTTCTTCTTGGGTGGTGGGACGGGGAAAGGAGCTTCTGTGTAAATTAAGACTTTGGAAGATTGGTAAACTTGATTTCTCAAAGTTCAGTTAAAAAAATGGCTTCTCTATCATTTTCAAAGAGATGAAGTATGGAAAATTCTAATTTATGTAACCGACTTAATTTTTAACCTTAGAAGGAAGGAATCTTCTGTTTTCTTTCCACACTTTATGATCTTTAAGTTACTATTATAAATTGTTTACTAGTAAAATCAACCATGACCCAAATCATGGAGATGTGATTTACTTGCATTGGTATACATACATCTGTACAGTTGAACACTATGCATACAGCACAGAACTATAAACAAAAAGGTGAAGCAAACTTTATTTATTTTCAGGTAAAAACATTAACCTGATGGATTATTGCAGATTTGAGAAGTCAGCACATCAAACAAATGGACAGCATCGCTTACAGGTGTGTTTATCTGTGTGGAGGCAAAGGCTGAACTGTTTGTCCCAAGTTAGCACTGGGAGAAGGGGAAGAAGAGTGAAAGACAGAAAGAAGACTGAGAAAAGAAATTAAAATAAGAACAAGGGATAAACTATTTTTACTCTAAGAGGGAATGAAAACTGCTTGTTTAAAACTTTACATTAATTTAAAATGCTCTGGTCATAGAATAAATACTGGCCAGCCCAAGCTGTAGAATTTTTGGCCAACACAAAAGAAATGAATGAACCTTCCTCTTCTCCATCCCAGAGGCTGTTGCTGCTAGAATTGCCATGTAAACAGTCCTAGTGTGTTGACTGGTAAAAAGCCAGAAATACCCTACAACTCTATTAAAACTAAGCTATAAGAAAAGTCTACCTAGTTACAAAGGCTGAATTATAGACAATATTATTTCAACGTAATGAATTTTAAATTATATTTTAATTTGAGAGAACACGGGACAACAAAAGCTCACAGCTCAGGAAACGTAACTGTGAGTGTTGTATTAAAAACAACAACAAAACCCTGTGTGAAATGCACAGAGAATAATGTGTTGGAGAGGAAATTATAGGGAATTAAGAAGCACAGAGAGCTGGTCTACTCAACTATAGTTGTCAAATACATGTGAACTTTAATTTCTGCACTTAATGTAAAAGATTTGTCTCTGGAAGAAACAAAACTGCAGACTTAGCTAGATGGATACACACAGCCCAGAATTAAACTGCACAGCGACATTTATTGTTCCAGCCTGGAAAAACATCCCTTTTTTAAATTTCACACAGCAAAGCAAGTTAAAAACTTCACTCATCAAATAAATGATAATTTAAACAAGAACTTGCTAAAGAAACCTCATCACAACAACGCTTTAGGGCCTGATCACTTTTAAGTCCATGGGGCCATTAATGAATATCAACCAAGCGTCTCTTTATAATCTGCAAGCCGTTTTTCCTACAACAAGAAGGCGTAACATGTTTCCTTGACTCAGGTGATACAGTTAGAAAAGAAATCATGATTTTTTTTTTTCTTTTGCTGTAACAGGCAGACACTGACTTCTTGTTGTGATCAGGAGAGATGGAATGACTGCTGCCCTTCTCTTGCTGCTATCAACAGTTTGTCACGCATTATCTCAATGCTTGAATAGTCCGGCAACTTAAGATAGTTCACACAAGTCATTACAGAGGGTAAGAAGTCATCTGGGTTTTCTGTTGATTCAAATGTTTTCCGGACAATTGTCAAAGGTGGGTTCAGACTCCGGAATCCTGAGTAAGAGAAAAAGCAGACAGACCAAGGAATTTGGTGAGTTGTTTTTCTCTCCCCCACCCCCCAATGCTATTACTCTCAGAAAACATTACACTGCTGTGCTGTATGGTATTACTACACGCATAAGGCATTCTTTCTTGCCTGCCAACTACTTTCAATACATATTTAGAACCTGCTTTATTTATGTATCACTTTAAAATCGTTGCCTAACAGTTTCATTTTCTGAGTTTTTAAAACAGAGTACTAATACAACTTAATTATTTTAACAATCCACTACTCTCATCTAAGTCAACTAAAATTTATGATGTACAACTTCCATAGAATTTTACTGAAGTAGCATTACATGTAATTCTATTTCAAGATAATCTCTATGAATATTTCTGCTAGTGGTATCTTAATGTACTTCTAGAAACAAACTGAAAACTTACAACATTATGATATTGGAATAGTTAAGAATCTTCTATGCTGGTACTGAAGTTCACACACATGTACAACCACAGGTAGAGTAATAGCTAAGTATCAACATCATATCATACCCACCTCCAACAGGCAATCGTGGGCTTCCAGTCACAAACTGGAGAAACAACCTCTGCTGCTCATTATCAAAACTACTGAGAATCTCAAACAAGAACTTCACAGCCCGACTACAAAAAGAAATATACCAAAATTATTTCTTCATGATAAAATACAGTTTTAAAATTTACCCAATCTGCAACCCCAGATAATTTCAATATGGTTGCATGTGTATTCTCATTACAATTCACTATGAAATCAAATTTGTTAGTTTGGCTGTTTTAGCTGAAATCTACAAGGAATGACGGTAGCTGTAAACTTTTGTATACACACACACACCCCTTCCAAATTTGTGGCTATCAGATGAAAAGCTGGCAGACCCAGTGCTCACCTGTCATGTGTATAACCGTGGTCAGGCCTGCAGCACTCCATCAAGGTCTTTGCATCCCAAGTGTCTGCTTTACTGCCACATAGGAGCTGATCCAGCTTTGAGTTTAAGTAAGGATAGAGAATGATTAAAGAAGAAATCTGTAAACCTGAGTGAAAATAAAAGTCTATACATTGAGTAGGAGTATCATGTTCAGTACTGAAACCTTCTGCTTTAGGACCTCTTCATAGGCTGTGCTCTTCTATCACATTCAGATATTTCCTTTCCTCTTCGGTTGCACATTAATAGGTATCCTGTGCATCTGCAGGGACTAGATTCTAGAGAAGGGTTTGATACCCTGAATTCTACTTTTCCTATCCTGTATCATTACTTTAGAGGATGCAAATTGATAATCTGCTTCCAACCAGGGGGATTTTTTTTTCCAGTAAATTCTGGTTTTCAGAAATACAGTTAACAGAACAGAGTAACAGAAGTCAAGAGATCCAAAACTGAGCTAGAGAAAAGTAGACCAGAAAGCTAAAGTGGGACACAGCAAACAGGCAGGGTTTTATATTTTATAAAGAGGCACATCTTTGCCACATGGATGTTTGTTTGGGGACCGAAAATAAAAATAAGAAGTATTTTTGTGTCCTTATGAAATGGAACACTAATTTCAAACTAAGACATTTTTCCTCTGGTTAACTGCCCATTTGTGGAAGACTGCAAGTTTGAGAAAATTCAGTTCAAGGAAAATGGAGTTTAATACATATTATATGTCACTCAATGTCAAGTATATTATGTATCTGTTCAATTTTCATTATCCTATAAATTGTAGTTCATTCCAATTCTATAAGATAGGGATTATCCCAATTTTACAGATGAAACAGTCATATCAGATACAATAACTTGGATAAGGTTATGCAGCTAAATGATGCATAAGAACCAGGCCTCAATTCCAGAAACCATACTTGCTGCTTTCAATTCCAGGTGACACACAGTCCCTTTAAGTGCCAAGAACATGCCATACTTAAATAAGCAGCAAATCAAAGAGGACATAAAAATAATTGAGACTAAAATACTAAGTCACTCCAAGATTTCCAGAGTCAGACAGTAAATAAATGTGCACTCTAAAACTCTTAAATAAACAAGCAAACAACAAGGTTTCTAAACTGTTAAACCTAATACAATTAGGCCTTTCTATGACATCTCACTACCAATTAAGTAGTTTTTGAGAGTCTTATTGTACTTCAAGGATTAACTGGAGTGGGGGCAGGGGAGGGAGGAAGGGAGAAGGTGGGGGAGATAGAGACAGACAGACACAGACACACACACACACACACAGACACACACACACACACACAGTATGTGTGTGTGTGTGTGTGGCTAGAGGTCTAAGGGTGTGGGTGGGGAGTGTTTTGGGGATTGAACCCAGGGCCTCATGCATGCTAGGCAAGCACTCTACTACTGAGCCACATCCCAGCACAAGGATTAATTTAGATAATGAAACAATGTTTCATCTAGTCCAGAAATTTAAAAGGTAAAATCTCCCCAGTGTCACTTCATTGTGAGAATGTCCCTGCAGCCTAACCTGCAGAGTATGCCTCATACACCCCAAGTCCCATTCTCTACCAAGAGCATCAAGAGTGACTACTGACAGAGACATTATGCCTACCCTATTGCATCAGGACCCACTCCCCTCTCCTAGAGGGGACACCTATTTAATATTTCTGTCTTTCCCCAAATTCTAGACCCTGCTCCCAAACCCCATTTTTTTTCCTTTTTTGAATAACAGGGTCTTTGATTAGATAGCATATAAACATTCTACTAAGATAATTATAGGTACAGAACAAGAAATGGACATTTCTTTAGACATAAGCTACTCACTTCCTCTGGGTAGAAGTACTGAAGATGACTGAGTGGGAAAACTGATTCAAATCCATCTCTGAACGAATCAAATTGTCTAGAAACGCCTTCATTTAGTGCCCAGAATATTACCAGCTGCAAACAGAAAAGTATTTTAAAAACAAAATTTTATATCTTTCTACTATTTAATATGTGGCAATATAAAGTAAACTGCCTTTCTGGATCATTTTTAAAAAAACAAACAACAACAACAAAACCATGCTGTTCAGTCTTGAAATTACCTCTCAGAAAACTGCATGAGGAAAAGTTCAGGTCAACTTCAGGCTTTGAAAATGGGGTGTGTGTTGGCGGGGGTCGGGGTGGGACAATGCATTTACATGTAGTGTGTTTTAAAAATTCATTTATGTAAAACCCTACAGTATACTTACATAACCTTACCAGATAAGAATTTTCTATCAAGAATTAAAGACAACACTTCAAGATTCAAAATTAGCAACTATTAAGGATTTTCAAAGTGGGATGCTTAGTTTTAAATGTAGTTAAGTTATGGAGACCCAACCTTTCTGCAGTGTATGCTTCCTCTCAGAAATAGGCAGAACCTGGGCATGCAGGTACATAAAAATTAAGGGTAAGAAAAAGCAAATCTAGCTATCAACAGCCCTGGCTAATCCACTGGCTACAGAAAGAGAACATATTCAGATAGAAATGAAAACATTAGTGTTTTGCTGATAGAAAAATACAAGCATTATTACACATTATTTATTTGCTAATAATTTCTTTCATAGTTAGTACAAGAAATAGTCCTACTACCTGTTAAAATTAGTTAAGAGATTATAAACTTGATGGGTAATGGGAGCTTGGATATTATTTAATCTATGTTTTCTCTTTGAACTTGATGAATAAGCTAGATGTCCATAGCCAAGATGGTATATAAAAGTGAGGCCTAGGTGTATGTAGATATTCTGGCTTGAAACAAGTGCTATTTCCACCCAGTGTCAGGATAAAATCAAAACAAATTCTTCTAACACTGGTAATATAAAACTTAACTTTGATATAAAATTACTTTTCCTCAATTTAGCAAATAATAGTCAAGGCCCACAAGTTAATAATCTGACAGTCTTACCAAACAGAGAAGTGTGTGTGTATGTGTGCACACGTACATACACATGTATGTTTTGGAGGCATTTTTGTCAATCTAGTTGCTTTGAAGGAAAGGCAGAAACACAGTAATGAGAACACAAGTGACAGCTCCTTATTATGGACTTTTTTTCTTCAAGGGAATGTGGTATACCTGCATTATATCCAAGCTTGAGGATAGGTAATTTAGGTTATAAAAGGCATAAAGAGATATCTGGTATGTTCTCTAAACAGCAAACAGAAGCTAAGACCTGAAAAAGTGGCCTTCATGAATGGTCTGGGAACAGGGAAGGTCTCGCTTAAGCGACAGTCCATGTAGGCAGAAGCCAAATGAACCGGCTTCACTGAATGAGGTCCCTTCTCTTCCCCCTTCATGGGAGTACAAGAGGCAAAGTCCTAATCCCCACAGCTGACCTGTTCCCCAAAAGACACATGATTACGCACTCTTAGATACTCCTCTAAATTGTGGATAGTGACTGGTATATCCTTCCCTCCTTTCTTCAGTTCGATGTTGGGAAACCCTGGTAGTGTGAAATCCAATCCTAGATCTTCAACTGAGCAGCCATTCATAGTAAGGGTTTCTAATGCATATTGTAGACTCTCTTTGGTCTTCAGGGTAGGAAGAAAAAAAAAAAAAGGTGTCAAACACAAGAGTTCACTGTTAAAATATAATCCAATACAGATGATGAGTTTTTTCTCCATCTCTTAAACCTATTTACTCATTTATTTTTGGACATACTCTACACATGACCAAGTCACTGTAATCTGAGATCACAAAAAAGTTTGTTAAGCACCATAGAATCCAACTATTTTTGGATTAGGAAACAAAATTGCTGGAGGATCCTCTACATAGAGATACTGTTGCTTGCTTTAAGCATATGCAAATCAAATTTCACAGAGTCTGTTACATTTTGAGTAATGGTTGATCTGAAGAGTGAACCAAAAAAACCCAGATAAACTTTTTGTAAATTCTAAGCTAATCTTGATAAACCAAATAGATAATAATGAGTAATACAGTTGGGAAATTGTAAATAGAGAATGTACTATTTAATAATGGTAATTAACTTTGCGCATGCGCACGCGCGCGCGCGCGCGCGCACACACACACACACACACACACACTGCAAAGCTCAACTCTAAAGAACACCTTGAAGATGCTTCCTTCAACTACTTTTGGCCTCCAAGCATAACCAATTTGTATTCATACAGTAATGCTGTGATGAAGAAAGAGGCTTCCAAGAAAATCTTAAGAAAAGTTGAATCATACTCTGAAAATAAAAACAGACTATTACTCACTTTTTAAAAAGGTCTCTATATAAAATACTGTTAATTAGATCAAGAATCAAAGACCAATGTGCAAGAATGCACATTCTGTCTGAAAATAAGAGACATTCTATAGAGAAGTAAAAGGCAAATGGCTTTCCAGAGTAGAAGTGCCTCTGTGCATAAGTGATTATGGTGCAGAAAATCACTTATTCAAACTGCAAAAGGCTAGGAAGTTCTGACTATTATATTACTTTTTTAAAGAGGAAACTTGGGGTGGGAATATAGCTTAGTGGTAGAATACTTCCTTGGCATGCACAAGGCCACAGGTTCAAATCCCAGTCCCCAGTAAAGGAAGTGAGGAAGTGGAGGAAGAGAAAGAAAGGAAGGAAAGGAAAATTGTTTAGGAAAGTTATTAGGATGCCAGATAATTGAGAAGGAATTGAAAAGGGAAGTAGCAGGTTACTTAAGATTAAGAGGAAATGTAGTTGTTGAGGGTTATGAGCACTTTTACTTTCCCACCAAAACAACAAGACCCATGTTAAGCTTTTATCCATTACTTGAGGACTCCCAAACAGAGGCTTTCTCATTCACATCTTTTTTTCAGCAAAACAATTTTTTAAAAAATTAAAGGAGGTATTAGTTTATAGTCACCCACTAGAAAGTCAAGACTGTCCCCACACCTCCAGTCACTATTATTCCAATCTAAGTCTCTTCCCTCATATCTATTTATTATGTAGACATGCAATACAAACAAAGTGCATAGGATAGGAATCCATAATATACAAATATATCCAGGATGTTTACAAGAAATTTACTGTTATCTAGACCTCATATATTAAATTGAAAGCTAAGTTTTAGCACATTTTCCGTGTAACTTTTGAGAATTTAACTACCAGGGAGAATCTGAGCCAAAACAATTTGCCTCATCTATATACTTTGGGCAGGGATGGGGGTACCAGGGATTGACTTAGGGGCACTTGACCACTGAGCCACATCCTCAGCCCTCTTTTGTATTTAGAGACAGGGTCTCACTGAGTTGCTTAGTGCCTCACTTTTGTTGACGCTGGCTTTGAACTCATGAGTCTCCTGCTTCAACCTCCCAAGCTGCTGGGATTACAGGCATGCGCCACCATGCCCAGCCTCATCTGTATACAGCCTCATCTGTATACATTATAAAATAACAGGATAGGATATTTCAGAATGTGGCCGTTTCTCATGCTCTGGCTGAAAGTTGGTTAATACAATAAGTCAATTTCTGGAGTACAGAATTTGTACTATGCAATTTTATACTTTTAAACTGACAACCATAAGGAATAATAAAGGGTAAAAGAACAAATATCAAAAGTAAACCACTGTGAAGAGAACTGTGGTAGCACATGGCCTATGACAAGGATATCTAACAGCCTGGGCTTAAGTTCCAGCTTTAACCTATCTGCCTTCCATTTTCCACCTGTAAAGTGAGACACCAACAATACCTAATTCTCACAGGGTTGTTGTGAGGATTCAAGAAATTCATACATGTAAGGCACCTGGAACATGCCACAGTTTTACCTCTTCCCTCCTCCTCCTTTTTTAGAGAGGAAGGCAGGGGCATTATTTACCTATGACCCTATCCTAAACAACACTGCAGTTCTTTAAAACTTGCTAAATTGGTCAATGTAAACCTAAACTGTTCTAAAAATTCTAACACATCAGATCTTGTATGGGGAAAAAAAAAAAATGGGCTTGCATTCTTTAAATGCTAGTTTCTCTTAATAACCATTTTTCTAAGAAAACATCACTTAATAATCACTTGGGCTAGGGTTCGATCCTCAGCACCACATAAAGGTAAATAAATAAAATAAAGGTATTGTGTCTAATTACAACTAAAAAATATTTTTAAAAAATAATTACCAATTTGGGAAACAAAAATGAAGCTCCTTACCAATCATCTCCCTGATTAAAAAAAAATAAAAAGCACTCTAAAACCCCAACCCTCTTCTGTATGCTCCTTTCTAACTCATGAAGACAACTGACACTCCCCCTTGATTCAGAAACACAATTGTTACTCTCCACTATCTACACTTTTTATGAAGAGAGCTGATTTAACAAAACACTGGTCTATGTTACCTGCCCAGATAGAAGCTATCTGGGACGGTGACACTTTTAAAACAAGACAACCTTATTTTCTTCTAATACCAGATACAGAACTGCTATTAATTTCAGATTGCACCAAATGACTTTTTAAATTTGTTAATATGTACATCAAAAAATATAGTAATGATATGAAACTTCAGATTATCCATGAGATATAACAGAGAAACCTCAACCTGTGCTCCCAAGAAAAGTGGACATTTACCAGGACCTTCGAAGAGACCTTTCTGAAATCTCTAGATATTCAGTCTATATAGTCAATAAACAAGGTTTTTATTTATCATTTGTTTGGAAGGATATTTTATTTGGAAATCAAGTTGTATGCTAATTACTTGCTGTTGTTATAGATTATTTGGCCTACTGTAAAATAGTACATTTCAGTTAGTATAAAAATATTATTAAACAATCTCTATTATAAAGTTCAACATAAAACAACAACTGGTTCAATTACAAACCACTTATCAAAGACTGATCTTCCTAAAATAAAGAATTGATCCTCTTAACCACCTCTACTAAGCCTACCTGGGATTTATCCTGTTCCAGTCTTTTCTTCTGTCTGACAATGTCTTCTAGGTGATATACCGATCTGGCTACAACAGGGTCTATGTCAAACAAATCGTGTGATGTTAATGAAGTTTCTTGCCGTAGCATCCACTTATAAAAGGGTAAGCCGAGGGGAAGGTCCACCTGAAACAGAACATGCAAAACACTTAAACTGTCATAATGAGCTTCTGGAATTACCTCAAATCTCTTAGGTCATTTTAAAGGTCAAATAATGCCCAAGAAAGAAAATAATGTAGGAACTGTTTTCTCCCATTACGTGAAATTGAATACTTCAATTCAGTGCCCTAATCATTTGCAAAGGAATTCAGAATGATGAAGACTTCAGTAAACACTAGCACTAAAAAGGAAATCTTCCAATGGTGGACATATATTCTCTATAATACGTTTTACATGACGGCCTGTGAAATACCAAAAGGTATTTAGAGGAATTTTACTCTATTTTGAGTCAAGTAAACTCAATTCCACTGTAGTTTGTATTACCAAATATTATGAAACAAGGGGTTTAAGTGAAGAACTCATTATATTTAACCAGAAAAACAACGGAACTTCTAAAATAACTGATAAATTGTCCATACTCATAAATGTAAGCTTGTGAATTTGACATCAGATGAAAACGTCTTACATATACTGATAAAGTATCTCAGAAATTGTGAGAAGAGGAAATGAAGAAAAGTCCAGAAATATTCAAACCTCCATGAATACTGATTGAGTTATTTTCACAAGAGCACATTAATGAAAATTTAACAAGGTTCAGCTATATGTTCATGCTTAAAATTAAAAATGCAATGTCAAACAATTTTTTAAATATAATTAATGTTATTAGTAATGTTGCCTGATTGTCTGAACCCTTGACTACTCAAGAAGTGGTTCACAGTGGAACTGGACATCCCCTAGATGCTGCTCTGAAACTGTCTTGGGCAGTCAGACAGTTCACTACTGTCCTACTGAATCAGAACTCACATTTTTAATAAAATCCCCACGCATCCATATGCACCTTAGAGTTTGAGAAGCAGTGCCGAAAATATAGCACTGAGTGCAGGGGACTAAGGTACTTTAACATAACACTGTACACCAAAATTGTAGAAAAACAAATAATCCTAAACTTACCAATCTGAAATCCATGATAGCCTTAGCCATTAATTTTCCTAAGAAGCGAAACTTCATCTTAACCTTTGCGATATGAGCTGGCTTAGCTGTCCTACCAAAGGGAAGCGCAAACAGGCCCTGGAGGTTTTGAATATACTTGGTCCCTTCTTGGCTTCCTGTAAAACGAGCAATTCACCAACTTCAGATGATATTTCCAAAACCAAACCAAATCAAACCAAACCAAAAACCTGGTAACTAAGAACACTTAAGAAATTCAGGGTTCTCAAAACTGGAGAGCAGATTACTGAGTAAGAGCAGATTAATGAATAAGTCCTCTAGAGCTGAAGGACCTTCCCTGTTTGGTTAATGAGAAAAATATAAATGCTAGAAAGCAAGGGCAGAGAACATGGTTCAATAGAAATTAAAGATATTTCATAAACTGTAATTCCATTACCTGAATAACATACTCGCTGACTCACAGATTAAATTACCTTTTGGATTGCTAAGAGTTACTTCTTCACCTCTCCAGAGACCCAAGTCAGCTCTCTGTAGTTCCTGAGATACAAGTGCATAAAACTCCAGTGTAGGCCCAAGACCAGTACCAACCTACAAAAATGAAAGTAAAATGATTTCAGGATTTTATCTTTTAGGTTTTGGTTTTGTTTTGTTTTGGTACTAGGAGTTGAACCCAGGGGCACTTCACCAGGAAGCTACATCCCCAGCCCTTTTTATTTTGAGGCAGGATCTCACTAAGTTGCTGAGGCTGGCACTGAATGTAAAATCCTCCTGCCTTGATCTCCTGTAGTCACTGGGATTACAGGAGTATGTTACCATGCCTGGCCAACTGATTTCAAATTTTAGAAATTAAGGTTCTTTATTTCCCTCCCACCAGCCAATTTCTTGGCAACGTGGACACTAATGACAAACTGTTTACCAGGATGCATTAGAGATTTTCCAAATGTCCTAATTGGACATTTCTTCAGTCCTGATAATCTGGAACACGAACTAGCAATCCTTCACACATTTCCTATTCCCATGGCCCCAATATTTTAGCCATACAGCTTTAAGTCTATATACTGATAAAAGTACTGATGGTAATGCCACAGCTGTATGTCTTGCTTTCAGGGAACAACACTGCATTGTCTGGGTATAAATGTCTTTCCCATTTTTCTCTTTGGTGAACTGTTATTCCAAATCTAACTCAAATATCACCTTCTCAGGAGGAGCTTCCTTGTCTGCTGCCAAATGGTATGTCCCCTTCATCTCAGGGGTTATATTTCAGCACTTATTGAAATACTTTACCAAAACTTAATTACATATTTACATATTTCACATGAAAATATATTTCAGTCACTTCGCATCTCCTATAGGTAGCCATTTAATAGAGGTTTACGGAAATACAAATAAGGAAGGTCTGGATCCCTAGCACCCACAGGGCCAACAGCCTTGACAGGACACTTTTAAGTGCTTTTTAAGCCCCCACAGTATATTCAAGTTCCTAAGAGTTTTATCATCATTCACAATGGAGGGGAGGCCACATCATACAAGATTTTAATCTGGTTTAGTGCCTGGGTAGTGGCATTTAAAAAATAAGCTCCAAAAGTATCCATGCAGCCTTGAATGAAGCCATTATTCCACAAGATGCATGAAATGAACATCCCTAGGGCAGTGTTCACAGCCTCATCACTTCTTCATGTTCTAGCAAGATCCTACCAACTCAGATCATAAAGAAAAGACTGCAGCTAATGACAAGTTCACATCACAATTTATAGCCTAACTGAAATTTGTCAAGAAGGCTACATTTCACTTATAGTTTACGTGTAAACAAAAGGCACTATTTAAAAAAAAATAAACATGACTTTTATGAGACAATGGAGAGATGTGAACACTGGCTGGATATGTGATAATGTTAAGGAATTTTTATTATTTTTTAGATATGATAATGAATGGTAGTTTTATTTTTAAAAGCCTCTATCTGCTAGAGATACAAACTGAAATATAAATTTATAGGTGGAACCACAGAGTGTCTGGACTTTGCTTTACTTTAACATGGAAGAGGAAGACATGGGTGGGAATGAGGATGGGGTGGGCTGGCCAAGGTGGATTAGAGGTAGATAGGGATTCATTAGACTCATATGTATGCTCAAAATTCTCCATAATATAAAATAAAGTCAAATCAGATCAGCTGCTTCCCTCCGCACCTTAGGCTGGCCAATACAGTACAGCCAAATGCCAGCCCACATGGCCAGGACCCCTCCTCCTCCAGGCTTCTCTCTCTGCTTCTCAAAAGCTCTCAGCTTCACCACTGTTCCTGTGACTGGAACTCTCTGGGCACCTCACCCTGTAGCTTCCCAAGTATCAGTGTGGACAACACAAAGGACACTATTTACCTTATTACATTTACCCTTTTTTGGGCGGGTGAGGGGGACACCAAGGATTGAACCCAAGGGCACCCAACCACCGAGCAACATCCTCAGCCCTTTATTTTTTTACTTTGAGACAGGGTCTAGCTAAAGTTGCTTAGAGCCTCACTAAGCCTAGCTCTGAACCTGCAATCCTCCTGCCTCAGTCTCCCAAGCCACTGGGATTATGGGTGTGTGCTACCATGCCTGGCTATATTTACTTTAAAAAATGAAATAAAACAGATTAAAAGATTAAATGCAGTCACCAGAGTTAACTGATTTTCAAAACGGTGATCAGGTGGAACACGAAGATGACTTGATTAACCACCACCCCTCTGTTAGGATTCCACATTGGTAAATGGCATCACTAGTCATCCCACAAGGCAAGCTCCAATGGAAACCTTGCAGCCATTCTTGGCTCTCTTCTTCCTTGCTCCCCACAGTCCACACACTAAGCTCTGCTCTCAATAGTTTAAAATAATTGGCAATCTGACCCAACTGCCTTTTCTCTTATCTTGTCTACTGCTGGAGCCTTCTAAATGACTTCTGTAATGGCATTCCCAACCCAACACCCTATTCTCACAGGGCAAGACAGAACATTAGCAAACAGAAGCAACAGAAGCCCACGGCACTCCTTCACATCCTGATGCTTTCCTACCTTACCTGAAGCAAAATTCTCACTGTGGTCTGACATCCTATGATTTCTCTCCTGCTTCCTCCCAACATCTCTGACCACTGGCCTTCACTATTCTACCTTGACTCTACCCTTGCTCATGATGTTCTAATCACCCCCATTCTCCAACAGGCCAGGAATACTGCCTCACTATTGTGTGCCTCCGCCACACCGCCGTAGCCACTCTTCTCTCATATGGCACTCAAAAGTCACCTTATACTATCTTAACATCACTTGACCACACAGCCATACATGAATGTATGTCAGCCTTCCCAAAACAAAAGAAATACTCTATAACAATAGCAGCCTTGTATACTTCATTCTCCACTAAATCCAAGGCACTAGAGGAAAGAGGAGAGGGAAAGGAAGAAAAAGCAAAAAACCCTGCAGTAATACTTGGCATCCACCAGATGGGGTGCTTAAAAACTAGTTAATTCTTTCTCTTTTGGTATAAAATTATCCCATGTTAAGAAGTAGTCACTGATTCAATTAGTCTATTTCTTTCATCCAAATACTAAAACAGGCTTAACTTAAAACATTAAATCCCACGGGTGTAACTGAAGGTGCTTCCTTCATGAGTCTCCAGGGGAAGAAGGCCTAGGTGATAACAGCACGGGCAACACATGGCCCACCTGGGGCTACCCAGCACCCTATAGATCACACAGACCTTTCTAGACAAAAATTTCTACCCAGTCTCTCTGTGAAAAAGGTAGCTACTTTGGTTTTGATTCATTTCTGTTTTTAAAGGAAGGAAACTCAGTAAGGCTCTAGAAACAAAAATATATAAAAGCTGACAACTTGCCTTCAAACCCAAGTCTTTTCCCCTCAAAAATACTTCCCGTACAACAGGCAATGTTCTACCTGATTTACATCTTCTAGATCATTAATCATTCTAACAATATGACAAGGTGGATGCTTGTATTATACCCATGGTTGAGATGAGGACAATGCTGAGTTTATGGAACTTGCCTAAATACACAGTAAGTAGAGACACCAGGCTTCAATGTATGCCCCCAACCTTTCACCATCCCAAGGAGACCAAGTGCTTTGTAGACTTAAGTCCTAGGATCTGGGTGGCTTTTGAAGCCCAGAGACTGATTGATTCTTCCCTGGCTTACTTATCATTCCAATTAAAGATTCAAGTGATGTTGATGTGATATTTCAGATTAGAATTCTTCTGGAGTTAGTCATAAAATCTTCCTAAGTAATTTCTACAGCTGATTATGATTCACAGCTTCACAGCCCTATGCATCTTTAAAGCCAGTGCTTAAAGGATAGGGGGACCACCTCCTCCCCCAGTGAAGCCAGGTCCTGCAATAGGTAAGACCCATCAAGGAAGATCATAGAACCTTGATTTCTGCACCAGCATTTCAATCCTGGTCTTAGAACAGTCAGTGTGAGGCCATTCTGAGCTTGTTTATGTTTCATGTAAGATGCAATTTGAACAGAACCATGAAGGATGGAAAAGATATTCCTGGCGAGAGAAAAGTATGTTGGAATAAAAAAAAATAGAAAGCATGTTTAAACAAAGCAAGCACACCAAGTTGGTTAGAGCAAAGGTTTTGTAGCATTTAAGTAAGAAACAAGAATATGTAAACATATAAGAACTATATCCTCTGAGCAAAAGCCAAGATGGGGAGGGATGGAAAACAAATGACACTTCCAGAGCAGAACTCACCAATTACCACCTCTCCCCATCTATGATTCAGCCCCACCTACTGCTGGAAGCCAGTGCCCCCCCCCCCCCCCCCGCATCACTCCACTAAGGTCTAACTGAACAGCTTACTTTCCCACAAGCCTTTCCCCACATCCCCAAGACAGGACCCCTAGAGTATGAAAGCCTTATCACTTGGCACCCATACCACTCACTTGCCACACACCCTTTTGTGCTTTTGTCTTGTGCCTCCCCAGCTATTCTGTAATCTTTTGAGTGTGAAAATTCTGTAACATCCTGGATCACTAGCATGCTATATACTTCTCAGTGAACAACAACTTAAGTTTTAATTTTGGTGACTGAATGTTCAAGTTTTAATGAGGAGGAAAAAATGATGGGAAAGTCATGATTTAAACTACCTGGATATCTACAGACAATACTGTGGGTTAACTGTTAAATCTATCAGATAAAGTACTTACCATGTATTTCATAACTCTTCAGGTAAATGAACTCATCACAATTTTGAGATTGTACTACTACCCACTTTTTACAGATAAGGAAACTAAAGGGCAAAGCAGTCTGCTACTATAAATAATTAACTGGTAGGGGAAGTTCGTTAATTTTAAACCATAAGACCTTCAGAGAACACAAAAGTCTCAGTTTTATTTTTATTATTTGTAGTTAAAATATACAAAAAAAAAAAAAAGGCATTACTTACTTAAAGCTTTTGGTGTACTGTCTTACCTAACAAAAAGCATCTCAAAAGACAAAGATTAGAAAGGAGGAAGTAAAGCCATCTTTATTCACAGACATCACGGCTGTCTACAATACAGGTCAGAAACCTACTGCTGGTGGTCGAATCACAGCTTTGTTGTGTTCTTGTAACGCTTGTTTTTGTAATGTTTGCATGCTAAGAATGACTGCTACATTTCTGAACAGTTAAAAAACATCTTGAATAGTATTTCAAGATGTGTGAAAATGATTTTGAACTTCAAATTTTGTAACCACGAAGTTTAACTGGAACACAGCCAAGCTTATTCACTTATATATTGCCTTGTGACTTTTACAAGTCCATTGTGATAGATACCATAAGACCCCAAAATTTGAAATTATTACTATCTGGCATTTAACAGAAGTTTCCCAAGTCCTGGGTATACAATAATCCTAAATGATCTGTTAAAAATAATAAAGTTTATGACTGTCACAGAAAACAAGATCAATATACAAAACTCAAATGTATTTCCATAAACCAACAACAAACTGAAAACTGAAATGAAAGAACAGTAATATTTTTAAACACCATTTTAAAAAAAAGTATTGAGAGAAATTCAACAAAACGCACGCAAAAAAGACTTTTAGACATGAAATTATAAAGTAATACAAAGAAAAATTAAAGACCTAAATAAGTGAATGGCTACACCATGTTCTTACATCAGAAGGAGCAGTACTATGACCAGGTCAATTCTCTCCAAAAAGATCAAAATTCAACAGAATCTAATCAGAATCCTGTCGATGTGTGTTTAGGCTTATTTAAAATTATGGAAACACTAAGAGTAACCAAAGCAACTGTGAAAGAGAAAAGAGAAATTGGAGGACTTACACTACCCAATTAAGATACTATATAAAGTTATATTAATCAAGATGGTACAGAATGACAGAAATGAATAGAACATCTAGAAAGAGACTCAAAAATTCATGTCATTTGATTTTCAACAGATGTGTGCTAAGGCAATTCATAGGGGAAAGAATGGTCTTTTCAATGAGCGATGCTAGTTAATAGTCTTGGGGAGGACAAAACCCTCAACCCTTAAAACCATATATAAAGTTAACTTAATGCATGGTTTAGAGGAGATGTTCTTAGAGTGAAAGAAAGGCATAAACCAGAAAAATAAAACTGATAAGCTAGATTGGATAAAAATTAAAAACTTATACTGTTCCAAAAACACTCTGTAAGGAAATGAAAACTACTGCCACAAAATGAAAGACAATAACTGCACACTATTTATTTACCAAAGATTTGAATCCAGAAAAAGGAACAATGATAAAACAAAAAAACTAATGAAAACTTGGACAAAATTCTTGGGCACTTCTCCAAAGAAGATATATGGAGTGACCAAAAAGCAATAAAAAGGTCATCAATATCATTAACCATCAGGGAAATGCAAATTAAAGCCATAGTAAGTTATCACTATAAAACTCTAGAATACCAAGTATGAGTAAGCATGGGAAGCAACTAGAACTTATACATGTTTAATATTACTTATAAAATTAAAACATGTCTTACCAAATGACTTAGCAATTCAATTCTGAAAAATTTACCCAAAAGAACTAAAAATACATGTCTACAGAAGGACTTGAACACAATGTTCAAGTTAAATTTGAAAAGTACTCAAATGTACATCAACTGGTGATTAGTAAACATTATGGTACATCTGTATGATGGACTACTCTCAATAATAAAGAAAAATAAACTGATAAATGCATCAACATGGATCTCATAAGCATGATTGCCAAGTCAAAGAAAATCACACACATACTACATGACTGCATTTATTGAGCTGGCAACAAGCAAAATTTACAGGGTCAGAAAACAGACCAAGACTGCTAGAACAGAGGATGGGAAGGGGAACTTATAGCAAAGTGATCTGATGAAACTTAGGGTAAAGGCAGACGTTCATCCTGATGTGGTGGTTAGACTAGCCATCCACTAACTATTAGAATTATACAATTTGAAAGCGTACAATTTACTTTTATGTCTCAGATCCTTAAAATATCTGTTCATTTCACAAACTTTAAAGATTGCACAAATATGCTTTAATGTGGGAATGGGGATGAGGAGCATGTTTTAAATCACACACTTGAACTTCTGAAAAAGAGAGCTTTGAACAAATCATTTAGGAGAAAATACAGCACATCTTAAGTTTTTTGCGTGAATTTCCTTCCCAATTGCCTTTCACAACTTCTTAGCATTAAGAAACTCGAATGACAAGTTATCCAGAGCACAAGTCAAGCTGAACACCATCACTACACTTATAAGCTCACCTCATTTTCATATTGGATTTCTAACATGGCCCGTGAGCTGCCAAGATCCTGCATTACAGACTCAGCTTGTTTCAACAGCTCCTCTCTGTTCACAGTTCGCTACAAAGAAAGTACAGACATGAGCAAACCATTACACTCTACTGACAATGCACTTTAATCACTAGGTGGCATTTCCTGAAGGGCAAGAGAACCCAACTGTTAAAAATTATTTCTTTAAACGCACACTCTAGGAAAGGTTAAAAAGTAGTTATGTTGCTACAAACATCAACAGCATCCTGGCATATGTAAAGAAAAACTAGATTCAAATTTAGTAACTAATCTATCTACAGCCCATGATAAGTACAGAAAATTCAAGTTGGAGGAAAAAAGATCTCTGTAACCCTAACATCAATGCAATCCAGGGCTGCAGCCCTATGCATATTTATCCTTAGAAGATTGAAAAAAAAAAGGGGGGGGGGGCATGGAGATGGCAGATGAGACAGGTAGTAAGCTGGAAACCTACTGGTTCTGACCTGCCATAGTCAGCATACTAAAGTTATGGCATCATCACCACTGTTTAGGAAATCCTGAGACAAATTAAAACAGAAATAACATGGTTTTAAGTACAATATCTTGTTTCCTTTGTTTCTCATCACAGACTCCTCCCACAGTCCTCAGAGACTTCTTTATGTAATGGCTAATAGGTCCTATGAGCATTTTGGAGATAAAACCTTTTGGAAGAGATACTTGAATCTTCAGCATAAGAGGGGAATGAACAGAAAAATAATAAGTAAAAGGCAGTGCTGGTCAGGGTGTAGGACTGGGTCTCGGCACTGTAATTCAGTCATGACTCTGGAAGTAAAGATTAAAAGTGCAGGAGACAAAGTCAGCAACACTAGAGCTGACTGGTACAGACAGTGGTTTGTTAATGAAGTGAAAAGGATCAATGGATCTGATTCAACAGACATAATTTGGTATGCCACCATTTCTAATATTCCCATGATTTTGAAAAGCTCATGTTGAGTATTTTGGGAGATACTTACTTTTTTTCTATCCAATCTAGGTGCAACTCTGCTATCTTGAGAATCAGACTGGTTAATTTCTGGGTTGGTATCAAGTAATCTTTGCATTGCCCGGTCCCGATCAAATGCAGTTACATAAAAAAGCATTTGCCGGGTATCAAAAGGAAAGAAAAATGGGCTGTAAAAAAAAATGCAATATAAATTTATTACCTGGATAAGAATGACAAGCCATTAAGTAATCTGTATTAGAAACAACTTCTCATATAATCAAAGTAATAATTATAAATAGAACCAATAAAGTAGTCTAAGCAAAATAATGAATTTCATTATTCTTGTTGAAGTTTTTTGAGTCAGGGTCTCACTATATTGCCCAAACTGTTTTCAAACTCCTGAGCTCAAGCAATCCTCATACCAGCCTCCTAAATAGATGAGACTACAGGCACACGACGCCTCACCCAGCTCTTGCTGAAATTTCTAAGTGCCAAGTGATACTAAATGGCCTAATATGAAACCTAAAATTTAACCTTAAATTCCAAAACTTACATCAAGTCTATCCAGGATTATCTTTAATCTTCCCCAAGGATTTCAGTAAATTTTAAAGACCACCACCACTTCATAAGGCTATCAATGCCCCGTGAAAAGTGAATTCAGCAAACCTACCCACCCCTACCCATGCCTCATAGACATAAATGACAGATTTACTACTTCATTATTTTTTCCTTCCAGCTTTGGTCTTTGTTTAACTCATCAAAACTGTCAAAGGCAGCAACTCATTTTCAAAGAATAAATGCTGCAGCACTACTGCACCAGGGTCTGGCCACCTCTTGATGTAGGTCTTGGGAGTTCCTGATATTGCTGTCAAGAGCACTCCCTATGCAAACTTAAATGTTCTGTATCAGATGTTCTGTCCAGTACAGCAGCCATGTAAAGATGTGGCTGATGCCACTGAAAAAAATCAATTTCTAATTTTATTTCACTGGAATAATTTCAATGTAAATAGCCACACTTGATGAGTGGCCACTGTATTTATCAGTGTAGCTTTACAGCCTCTGGATCAAATAGGTTCAAATAGAAGTAAGCAACTACACTTTTGGAGTCTTAATTTTATGATGGCAAAAGGTTTGACTTTTCTCTATCAAGTATCTTGAGTAGGTTTTTCCCATTTCACATATAATTTAGACACATACTTTCAGAGAGAACTAATACCAGCTGCAGCTTGACTAGTTTGTATGATAAAGCTATACTACTATGCAAGTTGTGATTAAATATCACAGTGTTAATAAAGAGATCCACTGAAGACAATGATTCTGTAATAAAATATATAAGACCAACTCAATTACATTCATAGGACCAGTAAAAAGTGACTGTCTTACCAGGTTTTTCCTAGCTCAGTAAGCCATGTTGGGATGTTTCCTGTCATGATTACTAAGGGATCTTGAAGCTGCCTGTTTGCTTTTGCTGTCAACTTACTGTTAATAAATTCACTAGTTGGAATAATCTCCTTGCACATCGCATTCTGTAAAATGTTAAAAACAAAAGTCTACATGTAGTAAAACATTAAGATTATATTTACAATTCCTTCCTTTATCACAAAATGTATGCATAGCACCTAGGTTTCACCTATGGGTTTCCAACATACAGCTTCTTACTAGACTGTCCTAATTTAAAGAATTCCTATGACACAATGCTGAAACTACCCTCAGCCCACTCCCATGAAGCCACAGGTACGAGCTCAGTAGAAGCCAACTCCTCCTCTCTCCCCTACATATTGTGTAAATATCAAAAGCAGCATGCAACTGCTACCCAACATTTTACTTGATATACACCATAACTTCAATAAATGAAAATTTGGCTAAATGTACTGAAAAAAATTTAGCTATTAAATTCAAGGTTAATTTTCATGTTTTAATTTAAGTTTATTAACTTATACCTAGAGAATATTTCCTAAAGCCAAGAGAACTAATCCAAGAATGTAATACAGGAAAAATAAAAGTGGGGACAAAGTTTCCATGAACAGGTATGTTGTACTTCACTAGGCTAGGATCCTTGCATTTAGCTAGCTGAATCACTGTTTCTAGGTTAACAAATTTATAACTGAACAAAACCCATGAGATAATAGGTCATGAATAACAGACCATAAGAACTTCATAGGTAACATTACTCACATCATACAAATAATACCAGTATCGACTGATGGCATGTAAAACTCTTAGAAGAAGGATCACATCTAATGATGGGTCTTCAAAGGTTATATTTTCAGGTGGTGTGGGAATGAGGTAAACTTCTAAAGGATTTGATACTGATGGGCAAACTCCATCTAGAGAATAAAAGACCAAAATTTAAGTTTTAATTAAAGTTCCAACTATTAAGCCAGTGGATGCAGGGCTAAAACAGCAGTCAGAAGCTATGTCATTTAATTCTTGATCTTACTACTGGTAAGGTATCAAAACACAGTTACTTTCTCCTTTTCATCTTCTACATAAAATATCCAGGCTTATACCAATGCTCAATATAAAATAAAAATAAATAAACTCATTTACATCTCTCCTTTATACCACAAATAGCAGCTAACAATAAAAACAGACCTATTAAATCTAAGTGGTCTGTTAAGGAAATATCCTGAATTTTTCATATACAACTTAAAACTGTCACACAAGACAGATAAATATCCCCAAATTGTACTAGTAAAAGAGATTTAGTTACTTAATCCAAGGTTTAGGAGTATGAAGAGATTATGATAGTTCTTAAGTAGGATCTGCAGTACCTTTATTCTTAGATTTTAATAACTGCATTTTAAAAAAAAATAAGGTCTGAAAATAGTAAAAATAAATGACAATTGTTTCACTAAGTGAAAAAATGAAAGATCCCAACATCATCACTCTATTAAAAAAAAAAAAAAAGACACTGGGGCTAGGGTTGTAGCTCAGTAGTAGAGCACTTGCCTAGCATATGAGGCACTGGGTTCCATCCTCCACACCACATAAATATAAATAAATAAAATAAAAGTTATTCTGCCATCTACAACTAAAAATATTTTTTTTAATTATTTTTTTTTGGGGGGGGGTGGTGGTTTACTCAATCACTGAGCCACATCCCCAGCCCTATTTTGGATTTTATTTAGAGACAGGGTCTCACTGAGCTTCTTAGGGTTTTACTGTTGCTGAAGTTGGCTTTGAACCTTCTATCTTCTTGTCTCAAGATAGCCTCCCCAGCCCCTGGGATTACAGGTGTGCACCACTGCACCCAGCTAAAAAAAAAAGACATTTTTATTTAAAGACCAAGAAAAACACCATACCATCTCAAAATTAAGAGGTCCCTCCATTCTCTCCCCCACCTCTGGTACCAGGGACTGAATTCAGGGGCCACTGAGCCACATCCCAGCAACTTTTATTTTTTGTTTGGAAACAGGGTCTCATTAAATTGCTGAGGCTTGGGCTGGGGATATAGCTCAGCTGGTAGAGTGCTTGCCTCAAATGCATAAGACCCTGGGTTCAATCCCCAGCACCAAAAAAAAAAAAAATTTGCTGAGGCTGGCTTTGAACTTGAAATCCTCCTACTTCAGCCTCCCGACCTGCTAGGATTACAGTAATGTGCCACCATGCCTGGCTTTTAAAGAGCCTTTAAATAGAACAAACTTAGTTTTATGAAAAAATATTACTATAATGCTCTTATTTCCTTGGACCAGAGAAACCAGTATCTGAAAATTACTGTAATGGGATTGGCTCCATGTTAGGCTATGTTACTTAACTCTAAGGTATTCTTACCATCATATAAAATATGGTGAGAGTAGGGTGTCAAATTATAGTAGTACTACTACAAGGGAAAATAAGTCACATGGGAAGTGACTGTGCTTCATTCTGTAGCCATTATATCATGTCATTCACTTTTTAGTCTTTCTACCAAAACCAGTCACCAGTCTCTTCTTTAGTGAGTATGTTCTACTAGTGAAATTTGCTTCACCCTTCATGAAATAACAAGTTTTTTTGGATACTTCTCATTTTCTATATAGTGAAGTCAAGGATTTGAATCAAACCATTTGTAGTAATTCATTTTAAACTATATTCAATAAGACTTTACTAGGTATATTTCACATATATTTAAAACCATGAACACAAGAAGACTCCTTTCCCCTTTATGCATCATCTTACCATGCCACAACTCATCATGCTTTTTTGCATTTCTAGGGGAAGTTTTTGTTGGAGCTGTTTGGGCTCTTCCTCTTTTACCACCAACACAATCTTTATTACTTTCTTCATCTTCTCTCACAGGTTTATACCTAAAATGATAAGGCAGTATGTAAAACAAATGTAGATTTTAAAACTGCAAATTATTCCTCAAAACCAAACAGAGTTCCCTGAACCCTGTGAAGTCTATGTTGTCTCCCTGTAGTTTGGATTTAGAGAATTACCAGTGGGATGGCTTCCTAGAAGAGACCACATTTACCACCTTCCTAGGAGAGGCCACCTGAGATCTCCAAGAGTGGCTCTGGAATAATGTCTCTCTTCAAATATAAGTAGTCATACTAACAGGCAATGCAGCAAGCTATATCCAAATGCCTCTCTGAAGTCAAAGATGCCAAACTTCCTATTACCTAATGGAATATCACCTTATGGAAACATTTTTGTCTCAATTAAAGAACCGAGATACATCTAGAAAGGTAAACTGTCATTTATTATTGCCCTTGAATAAGTTTTCTAATAGACTGAATGAGGAAGCTACATACACACACATATGTGCACATGATTACTTGAAGAGGCTTTTCATAATTAAAACATATAACTTAAGGTACCCTTTTCCTTACAAAAGCCCACCATGACTTTAATATGAGTTCCAACACATCTGAACAGTTTTCAAAGTTCATAAAATACCAAAAGAAATAATTTTCACACTTGCCATATTGTATGAGTCTTTGTCCAAATACCAGCTCGCCCTAGAGGATTGCTCTCATCATCCGTGGACTCCCTTTCATCTTCAGCCTGTATACTGAATTGCCGTACTGCCTGATACACAGTCATGTTATATGGTAGCAAATGTTCTCCAATGTAAAACTGTAGCCTGTGTCTTACATTTCCTGAATTTAAGAACTGAGCAGCCTGAATAAAGCAAAGGAAAATCCATTTAAGCTATAGGTACTGCCTTTGTACAGTAGACCACCCTGATCTGTGAGAGTTACATTCTAGGCTCCTCAGTGGATGTTTGAAATAGCAGACAGTATTGAAGCCCCCATATAGGCCAAGGATCCTTTTTCGGAAATGCTTGGGATCAGAAGTATTTCAGGTTTGATTTTTTTTTTCCTTCAAATCTAGGGATATTTTCATATATATCACAAGTTATCTTGGGAGTGGGATCCAAGTCAAAACAGGAAATTCAAGTTTGTTTTATATGCACTTTATACACATAGCCTCGAAATTATATTTTCACAATTCATTTTGACTATAACCTGAGCCATGATGTCCAGTACAGAATTTTCCACTTGTGATATCATGTTGGTGCTCAACGTTTCAGACTTTGGATTTTCAAATTAGAAATGCTTAATCTGTATGTACCACATTTACTCCTATATACACATAACTATGATAAAGTTTAATTTATAAACCAGGTACACAGTAAGAGATTAATAATAAAATATAACTATCACAATATACTGTGGTAAAAGTTATATGAAAGTTACTTAAAACTTATGAATTATTTCTGGAATTTTCCACATTATGTTTTCAGACAGTGGTTGACAATGGTTAACTACTGTATTATACAACAGGATGGGACTAGTTATCTTACCAGAGACTCGTCTATTTCCTCATCTGATCCATCATCATCGCTGTCTTCATCATCTTCTCTTACTCTTCCATACCCTAAATACAAAAGAAGAATGTTAAAAGTCTAATAATTTTACTGGGTGAAAGAAAAGCCTATATGTACTATTAAATTGATATTTTTTTAAGAAAAAAAATGTTCATATCATAGTCTGAGCTATAAAACAGAAAGAGCTAAGAAAATTCTCAAACACAAAATGACCTTTCTATTGCATTCCAACATGAAAAATTAGTTCTTCTCAATTAAGCAGTCAACCCCTAATAAGCACAACATATGCCTATAATAAGAAATGGCTGGGGTATGTCTCTGTGATAGAGTGCTTGCCTAGTGTTCACAAGGCCCAGGTTCTATGCCCAGCACTGCAAAACAGGAAAAAAGGGGGCTGGTTGAAAGAAGCAACACAAGTTGCTATTATCTAAATTTTATCAGAAGCAGCATTAAATATGGAAATAGTGTGCATCTCTCTCTCACTACTAATTCCATCTCAAATACACAGATACACAAATGCATATATGAAAAGTACCTCTAACTACAAGGTATCTCTCAATAGCTTGTACCAAAGCCAGGGGGTCGATCTTGACAGGTCCACCCTTCCACTGCTTCACATTTGCACAGTCAGGATGTCTTTGTAATTGGCATTTCAACTGATGTGTGTTGAAAAATTTTAAAGCCTGTGATCCTCTGTTGAGAGAAAAGCTCAAAATAATTTATGAAAAAAAGTTATTCTATTATTTTCCATAATTGATACACATTAATTCAAATAAAAAGTAATATATTCATTTTCCTAGAGCATAAAAAAGCACTTATAGTTCCATAAATGAGAAAGCCAATAAAGCAAGTTATTATAGTAAAAGCTACTAAGAAGTAAAAAAGATGAGTGTGTATGCACACATCAACATTCAATTTGTCCTACCATGAATCCATGTGAGCAGAAATACCACACCATGGATATTTGGTTGTACCTCTGAAATTAAAATTTAACTATTTGAGCATACCCACTTGTATAATATTCTGTCCTTTCATATTAAATTCCATTTAAAAAAATAGAAACTTCTGTTTTTGCTGCCAAAGATTTCAGCTATGAAGTTATTTTAAAAACTAACCTTTGAAATTTATTTTACCATATACTCTAGAATGAAAACAGTTAAAGCTACTGCACTTAACATCTGGTAATGATGCTTAATATCTCATTTCTGAAAAGTTCTGTCCCATTTCCACTAGGCAAGAGTTAGATAAACAAACTTAAAGTTTAAGATTATATAAAAGCAAACAGAAGTATAATAATCTATTATATACATATTAAGCATACATATTTCATACAAATTTTCAACAGAAATGAAAAGCTTCATGGTTTTCTTAAGCAGAGCTGAAAATATCCTTTTATGTCGTAGTTATTGCAGGACAGTATAATGATCCAAAATGAATACATCACACTACATTTTAACTTTCAAAGGCAGTAAACAACCCTAGTCTATGCTTTGATAGCTTTATTTAAAAATATGTGCTTTTTGGTCAATCAAAAGTTCTCAAATGTTTTTAAAACACCTCAGACTGTGGGTTTTAGAATGAAACAGATTTCTTATTTTCAATCACAATATTCCATGATGTCTGTAACATTCCATAACACACAACATATTAACTTTTACAATCAATTCTTTCTGTAATCCCACATTCTTAAATCTACATCATAGAAAAAAAAAACCCCAGCAATTTCTGTCAATGAAACTTCTAAATTACACTTACTTGTTAAAACCCATCAAAATATAAGGTTATGACAACTTATATATGGAATCAGACTATGTAAATATTTTATTATTCATATCCACAAAATTCCTACAGAGGCTTTATATATTAAGGTATATCAATTTAAGGAAAACTAAGTTTCTTACAAAAGTTGCCAACAGTCACTGGTTTCCATAATTTTAAAATATCAGACTTAAGACACATGGTATAATCTTAAAGATAAAAAGCATTCGATTCTTTGATACTCAGTTTCTTCAGTCATTACAGAAGAATATTCTTCAGGCAGACCAAGACTTTACCAGACCCCTTGCCACTTTACCTTAAAATAACCACCAAACTTCCAGTGGCAAGGGCATACCCAAGCAATGGTCCTTACCTGCCGCCTGTCCCATTTCCACTAGGGAAATCATGCACTTTGACTGGAAATTGTTCCATCTGGCTGAGGCAGTTGTTCATCTTGTGAACTAATGCCAGCAAAGGTGCATTACCCACTGGTTCTACTCTTCCAATGGGCTCTTCTCCAGGAAGCTAAAGTTATAAATAAACCATTGGTTAAGTGAGGTCTTTTGAGAATAGAATACTACTCCCACAAGAAAATTTAATAAACAGTTTTAGGAAAAAAAATTATTCTACTTATTTTTATCTTCTTCCTCAAGCATGGCATAAAACATCCAATGGCGTCATGTTATCTATTTAATCTCCAATAAGCATCAACTGTGCATTAGGTAGTCCCATAAATTAAAATAATAAAAGCAGTTTCAAATGCTTGTGAGCACTATAAGGGCATGGTTAAAGAGTTCTGCTAATACAAAAGAGTAACCTGTAGGCCCAATACCCAGATAATCCAGAAAGAAACTTCCTGAGGGAATGCTTCTCTAAGGCACCTATAAACAGGAGAAAGTTAAATTAAGAGAATTCAAATGTAGTAAGTGAGTGAAGAGCGGGGAGCCAGCCTGTGGTTCCTGGATGTACAATCTACATTATAAAATGATGAAGGAGTACCCTTGAATGGAACTGCTAGGACTGTTTTATGTACAAAATGGAAATATTTTATAGCCTGTTTTATGGCCATAGTTACACTATATCTACCTACTTTCCTAAAAGTAGATATTGAAAACTAAAACAAATGTTGAGAAGAAAAAATATTCAGAGGTAAGAGATTAATGGCTTATCTTATAGGTGGGAGAAAACACCTCAAGGTACCATGACCAGGGCTGGGATTGTGGCTCAGTGGCAGAGTGCTCGCCTAGCATGTGCAAGACCCTGGGTTCGATCCTCAGCACCACATAAAAATAAATAAAATACTGTGTCTAACTATAACTGGGGAAAAAAAGATACCATAACCACACAAATTAACATGGGCTTCATTAAAATCACCATTTCACTGATTTACTCTTTACTTTGATACATAGCAATTCAAGGAGCCCAAATGCATTATAGCAAGGCAGAAACTTTGCCTTGATATCCTGACTAACATCTACTATAAATTTTATTACTGGGATGAAAAAACATGCATTAGTGAATACTGACTCTGATATTGAGATACACAAACATTATTAGACAACTTACTGGAGAAGAAAAAAATACATGAAGGAATCTCTTTAATCTGATCTCTCTGCTCACAGCATCCTTTTCACTTTTAGATGTCAAATATAGCAACAGCTGCTTCACAAATCCACTATGCTGGATTTCAAATGACGAAACATCTGATTCTGAGACTATGCTACGGATTTCTACAAGGCACTCAGCTCCACCATCCACCTGGGGGGGGGGGGAGAGAAGAGTTGTGAATAGTATTTCTATATTGACTTAAACAACACTTATCAACACAAAATTCACATTTCCCCAGAGGGAAATAAATATATTCTCAATACCTTTTAAAAAGAAGGATAAAGCTAGGGGCAATGATGCACAACTGTAATCCAGTAAGAGGCAGGATTACAAGTTTGAGGCCAACCTCAGCAACTTAGTGAGACCTGCCTCAAAATTTGCAAAAAAAAAACTACATTAAAAGGGCAGTGGGGGTGGAGGTGGTTGTGGCTAGCGGTAGAGCGATTGCCCAGCACATTCAAGGCCCTGAGTTCAATCCTCAGCACAACATAAAAGTAAATAAAGGTATTGTATCCAACTACAACTAAAAAAAAATAAATATATTTTTAAAAGGGGGTGAGGGATGTAGAGCCCTAAGAGGTCAAGGGAATGTTACATTCTTAATAAATCCATGAAAAATAGAATCTAATACCAAGACACACAGAATGTTATATATTACACGAAAAAGAAAATCTGTTCAAAATAACAAGGGAAAAAAAGATCTACTTATTTAACCAATGTCATTTTCTTTAAAGAGAAGAAAGAATATAAATTGAAAATTAAGAGGATATAATACCAGAAGGAAAAGATGACCCAAGAATACAAAATATGACTTCAAGTTAACACACTCAAAATCCTAAAGTAATGGATAATTTCTTAGAAAAATTAAACCAAAGTTGCTCAAAGTACATAAACACACCCCTCCATCCCCAAAAAAAACCCATCATATGAAATGTACGAGGATTGTTAAGCCTCTGCCCCCTCCAACATTATGAGATCCCAGGTGGAGAAAAGCATGGGAGAGACCAGCCAACTTTATTATTATCAGTTCAAAAAGGTTTAGAAAAGATATATGCTTGAGGAACATTTCTGAAATTTCTTCATTTATCAAGAAATAATGGAATGTGAAGAAAAGAAAGTGAAAGATTAACTTTCTACTACATTTCATGACAAGATGATGAATCACAACAGTCAAGAGACAAGTAAAAGAAATGTTAGTACTAAAGATAAATATTTGATTAAAAAAAAAAATAGATCTATGATAGCTAAATCCACAGAAAGGGAGAGTCATCAAGAAAAGAAATAGCAAGAATAAAAAGATCCTGGAAGAGACAGGATACCTGGAGGTTGAGTTGTTCAGTTGCAGCACAAAGTCTCTGAAGGACATTCAGTGCAGGGTTGCTTCCATCCATATTCTCAGAACTAAAATAACGCTCTACAAATTTATGTGCCTGCTCCTTAATCCAACCTTTAATTTTTTCTCTACAAGGAAAAGGGAGATATTAAATTCTCAGTGTTTATACTATGACTTTTGATCGAAAGAAAGTAAATAGCCACATTTAAAACGCTTTCTGGCCTAGGCTCAGATGAATAAATTCAGGTTCCATAGTAACCAAATTGTTTCACTTTGAGGTACTTAAAATACATTTTAGGTCATTACTTGAACAGTAAACAAGATATTCTAATTTCTTGTTACTCTACCAAGGTAATGATTTCCTAAGTGTTTATCAAAATGAAATTTTACATGGTTGTTTCCTAAAGTACCGACATACCCAAGGTGTCCTTTACTTGTGTTCCCTGGAGAGCTGAAGTAAAAAACTATTGAGAAACACGTACCCTGTAGATGTGTGATAAGGTATGACAAAAAGATCTGTATTTTAAATTATAAGTGCTGGTGGTTTCAGAAATATATTTGCTTAATTATTTTTATTAACTGAAATTCAGGAAAAAAAAAAACTAAAAATCACCACTTTTTTTAAAAGTGTGTATATTTTCTCAATGGCATTTATTGAAATTTCTCATTTGCAGAGAAAGTTATACGTTGCTATTCTATATTCAGAGCCAAAAAACAAAACAAAACAAAAAACTCCCAAAGACCTCAAAAGCTAATTTGTAAATTAGTATGAAATAGATTAGCTGACAGTTCCAAGTTCTTAAAAAAAAAAAAAAAAGGCTCTCCTCCAAATCTTTACATTTGATTGAAATGGGAAGAAAATTTCTGTCATAAAAACATGTGTGGACAGAAAATACCAGCTTTTCCTTCTCTAAAAAAAAAAACGAAGGGAAAGTTTCCATCCGGAACATAATTTGGTTTTGAATATATATTACATTTTAAAACTCAAGCTGGGAGTAAGATGCAATGTAGGAAAAAGCCAGATGCAGGGTTCATGAATTGAGAATATACCTCATCCTTGAGCTATGCCACTTCTGAGAACAAATTAAAGTTCTGTGTCCACGCATCATCTCCACACAATAAATGTGCTGAATGAAACAATGTTAAGGTTTCTGATATAAAATAGAAGCAAAACAGAATTAATCCCCCCCCACTTCACCTATTATTGGATATTGTGTCCTTTGAGGCAGCTCTGGCAAGACCACTAACTCCTGCAGTTCGAGCGGGCTCAATGTTGTTACTGTTGGACTGTGCGCTTAACCTTCCCCATGTTTTTGGATTCAAGCTTGCCAGGAAAGATGATTTAGGTGACTGAGTAGTAGTGGGGCTTTTAGCTATGAAAAGAAAAAGAACAGTTAAGTAATTTTAGCATAATTAATGAGAACCACAGAGTTTAAGACTCACCGCCCTAATGCATTAATTAAGAAAAGAACTAACATCACTGGGTCTTCAGACTCGGTATTTACTACCTCTTCTTGCCCCTACAGTTTCCACAAAGGAATTACCTTGATTGTCTACTTTGTCATCATCTCTTGGAGGTGAGTACTTTGGCCTTCTTGGCCCTCGTTTTGGCAGTCGTTTTCTCTTTAGAACATCACTTAATCGACTAATATGGAAAAATACGGGATAAGTTTAGTAATCACCACTAAAACAGGAAGCTAAAATAGCAAAAATAATGAATCACAAAATATTACACTGAAATAGGGTAACTTTCATTTAGTGATTATTTAATAATGCTGACTCTGTACCAGTCATGTTCAAACAGGTACTGATAAAAGAAATGATTAATAAGGACTAAAAATAAAAACTAGAATATGTGATTAATCCTCTATGTGTTCAGCTTTATTTTCAAATGTGGTGTATAAAGTATATAAAACAAATATATAAGAGCCAAATTAGTAAAAGTTGTGTGAAGAGTAGTCAAATATGAGTACTAAATTTCTTCCTAATCTACATGATAACAATTAAAATATGCATGGCACTGGTGATCACACAATCAAAATTCTTTCCTAACTGCTTACACTATCCTACACAAAGTTGTGCACCAGTGGGAGTAATAAACACTTCAGTGGGGGTTTTTTAAAATCTATGTATGTATCTAGTTGAGTGACAGTGTAAGGAACCTATTTTTAATTAGAACCATGAAACTGAACTGTCTATAGCTACTGTTCTTAACAACATTAGAAATAATTTTAAATAGCAACAGATTCTTTAAATAACTAAACTATGTAAGATGGAAAAGATGAAATATTTGGGTTCTTTCAATTCTCAGCACCAAAATAAATAAATGAATGAATAAATACATAAATGTATGCTTCGCTTCTATTAGTCTGTGGCTCAAGTAAATTTGAAAAAAAAAAGTTGGAAAAATTCTTCTACATCTGACATTTCTACAGCACATGTTTAATGATGTGTGCAAATGTGCTTGATAATCAAGAAAAATTATAAAACTAAAATATGATAAAACAATTTCTACTTTAAAACTGAATTAATGAACTTGAAATATAAAACCCTTTAAAACTCTGAAAATACTTTAAAAGTTTCTCTTTCTTTGGAATAATCAATTGTTAAGATTCTATAACCAATCAACTTCTTAGAGTGGCTCAACAATACAGCATTTACCTGACCTATATCCCAGTACCCAGAAATTCACTTGTACATTTATGACGGATGTCTCAAACACTGTGCCTGTATCATATGGCAAAATCCTACAATAACAGGTTTACTGCAGCCGCCAGGGGTGAGAGTGGGGCTAGGAAGGAAGGAGGAGGGATGATGTGTGGCTAGAAGGGAAAGCAACACATGAGGGAAAACAATACATGTGCAACCTCAGAATTGGGAAGGTGGTGATCCCCCACTATTCTCCTGGCCCAGTCTCATCAAACTTGGCCAATAACACAGATACCACCAAAACTAAGGAGTTTTCCTAAAATAACACAGTTTGCTACAAAGCCTAGAACCACTAAAATTTGTCTTTAAGCTAGAGTAGACAACCGCCAGCAGGTGGCACCAAAAGCAGCTCTATCTCTACAACTGGTGAGCTGCACAGGACAATGCTACCCTGAAGTTTACAAGCTTTAATTTTTGAGCCCCACTTACTGTTTCTGTTTTATCAAGACTTACTCTTCAGTTAAAAGGGAGCAAAATTACACAGAGAACATCCCAAATCACAGAGAACATTCCAAATTTCAGAATCTTTTCATCATATACCATTCATATAGCAATATTAAAATTTCTAACACCAAAGAAACAAAAACCCTTTTAAGAAAGTGTGATGTTTCCAATTCAACAATATGAAAATCAATGAGGGTTTGCCAATATTATTAACATAGTACAACAGAGATAAATTAGTGGAAGTAGAGATTTCTTTAAGAACTACCCATTTTCATTTGTTAACAAAGCAAAGTATCTGCTTCTATTTGCTAATTAAAGATAAATGGAAAACCAGTTATCTTTGCCTTGTCTAGAACTTCAATTTTTAATATTTTTCACAGTATCAGTACCTAGATGTCTCAAAGGTTATATTTATGCAGCAATACAGTAAACAATCACAAATTATGGAATGAGAAACTAAAGCTGAAATCCTATATCTGTAATGTTGTGCAATGTACTAACGTCTCTGAGCCTTTTATGTCAATGGAAACAGCACATATCTCTTGTAGTTCCAAAGCAAGGCCAAATAAAAATAAAGCAGCTTTTCCCAAAATATTTTCCTCTTACCCACTAAATGTCTAACAAAAGAGGAAAAAACAAAATGTTCACTTTCTGACATTCTACCATTTAAATCCCTGTTGAGTCTCAGGTACCAAAGGAGAGCTAAAGTCAAAGAATATAAAAATCATATCGAAAACCTCACTTACCCTTGAGGGCTTAGATCTAAAGAATCATCTCTGCTGTGTTGCAAGCTGGGAGATCCCAAATCAGCTGTGGCATTAGTGGCAGCTGTGGCTGTTCCACTGCTGACTGATGTTGTGGACCCCAAAGATCCTGACCCATTCGTACACGCCTTTGGTGGACTTGTCAACAAAGACTCTGATTCCGCTAAATGTTTAACTTGATGCATTACACCTTTATAATAATGGGAATGAAAAGGAGCTGGTTTCAGTTAGGAGTGAGGGCCACCTCCCACCTTACAAAATCCCTAATCAAACAATAGTTGGCAAATGGGGGAAAGTTTAGAAGCCATATATTTCAACGTGACTCAATCATAAAAATATGAAAATTAAAAAATATACATTGATATGTTTTCTTAGATTATAGGCAGGGTGCACACATTTACAACCCCAGCTACTTGGAAGGCCAAGGAAAAGGAAACAAAAGTTTGAGTATAGCCTCAACAACTTAACAAAACTCTGCCTCAAAATAAAAAGTAGAAAGAGATACAGATGTAGGTTACTGGTAGAGTGCCCCTGGGTTCAATACATAGTATTGTACAAAACAAAAACAACCAGATCATATAAAATTTAAGAGGATTGCAAATAAAGTCCTACTCAGGGTTCAGAATATTCATTATAAAAACAATAATCAATTACAGAAATATAGTACATCTTATGATATGATCAATCAGGGGGAGGGGGAGGAACGTAGTACTGTTTTATAACTTCAAGTGCTACAAGTTGACACTGCTGTCCAAGATGGTCATGACTGTCACTGTTGGCGTCATATGAAGAAAGCCAAACTGTAAACTTAAAAGGTGGGATTCTCATCTGGGGTAGGATCACAGAATTGTATATACATGAAGGCAAGGAAACTATATAGAAATCTGAATGAATTTGAGGGAAAATAAACACATTCTCATTGTGCTGAGGAAGACTCCAGATCTTCAAGAGAGAAGAGAAGAGAAGAGAAGAGAAGAGAAGAGAAGAGAAGAGAAGAGGAGAGGAGAGGAGAGGAGAGGAAGGAAGGAAGGAAACTGTTCAAAACAAAGAAAAAGCTGGGCATGGTGGCAATGGCCTATAATCCCTTGCAGCTTGGGAGGCTGAGAGAGGAGAATCGCTAGTTCAAAGCCAGCCTCAGCAAAAGCGAGGTGAGACACTGTCTCTAAATACAAAATAAGGGCTGGGGATGTGGCTCAGTGGTTAAGTGCCCCTGAGTTCAATCCCTGGTATCCCCCCACCCCCGCCCCAAAAGGAAATCAAACAGTGTTATTTAAATGAAACCTACTTTAATGATGAAAGCCTCTTCCCATTTTGTTCAATACTATTATATTAGGTTATCTATTTCATTCTCAAGATATGAAGAAATTAAGAACACAGTCGAAGGAAAAATGGTCAAAAGAATAGAAAATGAAACTAAATTACTTGAGGGAGAAAATAACTTTTTCCCATGTCTCCATAAGACCTTAATATCCTAAAAGACCAGAAAGGCTTAAAAATTTTTCTGTTAAGAACTTCTTGATCAATTAGGTAATACTGATAGGTTTATCTCTGAAATCTTCATGAAAAAAATGGAAAAGTACCAGATCTACCAGGCTGATTTTGACATTCAAATGGTGCAAACTGAAGAACTAGACAAACTGCATTCTAGAAGACTGTTCCAAGTCTTAAAATATTCCATTATCCACAAAATAAAAAATACATCCTCGGTGGAATGAGATGGACATCATTACCCTAAGTGCATGTATGAAGACACAAACGGTATGACTGTACACTGTATTCAAACAGAAATATGAAAAATTGTGCTCTATATGTGTAACATGAATTGAAATGTGTTCTGCTGACATATATAACAAACTAAAAATTTTTTAAAAAAGAATAAAAAATATATCCTCTAACAAGAATTTTTCTGGTGTGTTGATATGATTCTAAGAAACAGAGCAACGGGTAGGGGTGGGTAAAGCTTCACTGAATTGTACAAGGGGAATTAGGAAGGGGGATGGGAATGGGAAAGACTGTAGAATGAATTGGACATAACTTTCCTATGTTTATATATGAATACATGATTATTTTAACTCCACATCACGTACACGACAAAAATGAGAAGTTTATACTCCACTTATATGTGATATGTCAAAATACATTCTACTGTCATGTATAACTAAAAAGACCAAATAAAAATAAAATAGCTAGAAAACAAAAAACAAAGCAACATTTGACTTTCTGAAGGAATCTTTATGGGTGGTCATATATTACCTCTATGTTAAAAGTCCATAATTGATTTTAAATTTAGTATTTAAGGAAACATTCAACTCATTGAAAAATACTAAGTATTAGTTGACTACATTAAAAAGCATACTACCTGCATTTATATTATATACAAACATTTAGAAATACATAAAAGATACTCTACAGGCACTTAAGCTCTAACTATGTAAATATCTGGTATTTTAAAAAGTTCATATTGTCTGTACATTTAAAACTATTTCTACTTAAATACTATCTAGACTGAATGATTGATCATTAATTTATTACAAGGAATGACATTACCTTCTCTTCTGAAGTAAACACTAAAAATATCAGGTAATTTCTGCATTAAAATTTCTGCCATCTGAAGTGCTCCAACTACTATCTTCAGGTCTTGGCTTGATAGCATGGAAGCAATGTGACTAAAAAAAGAAAGCATTCATATATAAAAACTTTGTCTGAACTTGACATTATTTTTGGCCATACTACCTTAAATTTGAGAACAAAATATTTTTGTCATGAAACCACGCCATCATTCTAACATTTTTTCTTAAATTCTTAACTTTTATATTTTATACTTTTTTAATTAAAGTTTTGTATTAATATAGGGCTCCTATGCTCCAGTCATGTACATATTTTTTTCTGTATTCTGATTCTGGAGGTTCCTGAAATTATTTGCAAAGACTTGAATTTCTAAATGTTTTTACTGTTTCCATGAACACACCTTGAAACAGCATGATTTTTCAGAACATCCTTCAGAAGTTCGGCATCCGCAAAATAAATTATTCTAAGAATTGCTCTAAGGCACTTATGTCTGACCGCAGGTCCTGCTGAGGAACTATACACTTCATAAAGAACACCAAATAATGTCTTAATAAAAGACTTAGCCAGTTCCGGATCCTCTTTCATAAGCTGTGCTCGAGCATCATCCTTCTTTAACTCTGAATATCCACCTGTTATTTAAAAAAAAAAAAAAAAAAAAAAGTACAGTTCTAAAGTGAAAAGATTTCAGAAACACAATACACAACGTAAGTATTTAAGTCAATGTAATTATTTGCTTGAAAATTTTTTCATTATAGAACATTATTTTCATTGTTGAATTCAACTGTGGTTTACACACTAAAAATAGTACTAGGTCAAAATTTATACACAGGAAACTATCGACTGTTATAGCCAGCTGAAGATAATGAAGTATATATATACACCACACCATATCACTTTATTTAACTAATACATAATTCAGAGAAATACTGGGGAAATTTCAATACCAACAAAATAAAACATTTTTAAGAAATAAGCAGAGTCCAAGAAATGGAAAGTATTTAGCTGAAAGCTAAATAAAATGGATAAACCAGGGGATTTTGTCACACTTTGTTTAGAGGAAAAGAAGTATAGGGAAAAAGTAAATGATGAACCAGGAGTTGGAAAAAGTCTGGTATGTCCAGCCCAATATATCACTTGGCTTTGTAAATAAAATATTATTAGAACAAACCATGCACATTGGTTTGTATATTGTATATGGCTGCTTTGAACTACCAAGACACTGGCCAATATAGAGAATTATGACTTAAAAAGCCTAAAATATTTACTCTCCGACCCATTTCGAAAAAATATTTGCTGACCACTGCAATCTAAACTAGAGCTGAAAAAGCAATGGACTGAATTCCAGGGGAAATTCTGAGAGAAATTCTTAATTAAGGGGTGGGTGCAGGGGATGGGTGGGTGTCAGAAACATGAAAAAAAAATCACTATCATCTGTTCTCTTCATCAGTGAAGAAGAGAATTTTGTCACGAAGGCATAAAATAAAAACAATAATAAAACTAAAGGTAGAGAGTTAATAGGATCGGCCAGTTCTGAGACATCACTGTGAGAAAGACACCAGAGTTAAGTAATATGGTTCATTGATCAATTAAGGAACATAATTTTTAAAAAGCAAAAACAAAACCAAAAAAACCCATAAATTACTCTTAGTAAGTGCCTTAAGCTGAATAAGGATATTTAATGAAACAATTATTTATTATGCAAACACAAAACACTACCTACAGTACAATATAGCACTATTTTAACACCCAAAGTACTTACTAGTGTTAGTATTGGCTAATGGGTTAGGTTTTCTCTGAATGGCACGTGCTGTTCCCGTGTCCTCATTGATTTGCTGCATAGAATTAAAATCAATAGTATAAACTCGTCCCAGAGTGGACAAGCTTATCTCATCCTCACCGACCTGATGGGCTGCCTGAGAGCAAAGAAAGAGAAACCTTGAATATAAACATGGAGAAATTCATTACCTTAAGACACAGCGGGAACCCTCCATACATGTTATCTTACATTTTTTTCCCCCAATCAGGTCTTAGATGATGAGATAACAGAATATGGAAGATTTAATAAGTGTGGATATGACAAAATTCATTTATTCAATAAATCGTTTTAAATTAAACAAAGATATATACCTAAGTTCCTATGAGGCACCCTTAGACATAAATGCATATAAAACTCTAATGAAACATAAAGCCATGTAGCAACACTGACATGAAGATTCCATTTTACCATTTACATTAAAGAAGTTTTTTTTGCCCAGTGCTCTACCACTGAGCCATATCCCCAACTTAAAGAAAGCTTTTAAGATATTGCTGAGAGAAAAAAATTTATTGTCCATAATCTTAGAATCCAATTCCTAAATCAGAAAGATTATTTATATAATGAATTCTTTGCAATCCACAATATCCTCCTTTAAAGAAAATGATCCTATACAATTGTCCTCGAGTACACAAAGAAGACTTTACATTTAAATGGTACTCTCAGATCCAAAGGAACACAAGTAAAACTAAGAGAGTAATCTCCAAGGTTGCACATAGCAGATGGAACACTGCTTGACTTCAGACAGTCTTACAAGCCACAGATTATTCATTCATTTTTAGAGTTCAATTTAGGCTGGCACTGCAAGACTGAATGTAAGAAAGGACTCTTAGGAAACATAAGAGAGTAAGCTAATAGTGAAGTGCAATTACCAGGAAAATGCTAAACACAACACTTAAGAGATGAAGACCATTAGCAAGTGTAGTCTGCTTACATTCTAAGGCAAAAATGCACAAAAGAGCAAAGTTCACTTTCACTAATAGCCTCCCTATGAATTTAGATTTCTTCATGAGAGGTTTTGATTTTATAATGTATGTCGATGGTTAAATTTTATTTCAAAAATTCATTTTCAGACACTAACTGGAAAACATCTTTAAAGACAGATGTCTTTTAAAGAAGTGTGATGTTCCAAGAATATTCAAATATGAAAGGCTGAAATTAAAAAATAAAATTTATAGGCATTTTATATATAGAAAATACTAGTGAAGGATACATAACATCTCAATGAAATATTTCAAAGCTGTGGCAAACATTTTGCTGATTTGAGAATGTAAAAAAAAATATTTCAGTGTAAACATTAAGTATAGAAATAGAAATGAAATATCAAAATAAATTAGCCAGAAAAAAAAAAAAATCACTGTTGACATTTTGGTACTTTCCTTTTGTATTATTCTTCTCTCTCATGAAGTTCCCAAAAGATTCACATAATTTTTATGTATCATATTTTTCATTTAAGTCATCAAAAGCTATCCCATTAATAACCAAATTATAAGTTTACATATGTATCATATTTCCTTATCATTCACCCAGGGCTAGATATTTGTTTTCATGTTGTAGCTCTTAAAAAATACTGAGGTATGTAAATCTGTTTGTGGGATATTTCTTTTGAATTGAAGTAAAAGTAAATATGTTTTAGAAGAATGTAGCCTAATTTCTCCAATGTTTCCTTTCAAGAATGAGGAAACTATGGAACAAAGAACTTAAATTACTTGCAACAAGTCAATCAGGTAGTTAGCAGCAGAAGCAGGACTAGAACATCATGTTTTCTGACCTGAACAGAAATGAGGACCTTGTTCTCAGGAGACAAAATGAGAGAATCTTAAGTTAATTCAAAATTGAGCACACCGAAGTATACACACCCACCTCCCATTCCATCCCTACACCCACTATCCACCAAAATAGACATATTTAAATGGTACAATGAAACTACTACCTCAATGATCCGGCTGTCAATCCTGTTATAGGGATGCCAGAGGCCCCGGTCATCTCGCCACTGCCATATCGCACCATCTGTGTTCTGTGCATTTCCCTTCTTCAACATGGTATCAACTGCAAAAATGCCTTCTTTTGGTAAACATGGCATAAGTTCACTGAAAACAAAAAGTGCAATTATTTTAATAAGTAGCTTCCTGAACTATGGGTGAATGTTAGACCTCTAAAATAACCTCACAAACTACAGAATTATTATTAGCCCCATCTTTACCAAATCAGGGATGTCAGTTCATATAGTTCTTGAGGACTCCGTGGAACAAGATCAATTTGCTCTTGACAGCTTCCATTGGAGGCACCACACAGCAGGAAGTGAAGAGTTTCTGCAATGTCTGTGAAACCAGCAAGAAAACACAAAAGCCTATTAAATTAGTTGTATTACCTAATTTAAGATACAATCAAGTTGGCATGGTGGCACATGCCTATAATCCCAGCAGCTCAGTAGGCAGAAGCAGGAGAACTGAGTTCAAAGCCAGCCTTATCAAAAGCAACTGAGACCGTTTCTCTAATAAAATTCAAAATGGGGCTGGGGATGTGGCCCAGTAGTTGACTGCCCCTGAATCCCTGGTACCAAAAAAGAAAAAGGGGGTGTGGGGGATGAATAAATCATTCCCTAGGGGAAAACAATCACATTGTCTTATAAAACAACATAATACAAAAATTAAAGTTAAAAAAAATCCAAATTAACTACAATAAAAACCTAAGAAGAAATTTTATGTAGATTTTAATCATTTCTTTCTGAGGACTTCACTCTTGAATCCAAACCTTCTAGCTGGGTTCCTAATTGAACTTACATCCATCTAACCTGAGAATGAGAAATTTTTTACTACATTCCTTAAGGAGTACAGCATTTTGTACAAAAGTACACTCAACATACTGACATTCACATACACTGATATATATACCTTTGATTCAAATATAATGAAGATGTATGGCAAATAGGATCTAATGTAGCACATGGGAACACTTGGAGCTTCCCTACTATGATCAGGAAAGCCACTGCCTTATGTGACATTGCTTAGTTATCAACTTCATATAGAGGCTCATTTTAATAATTCTCTACATAAGTTTCCATTCCCAGAAGATATTAAATCAGTTTCTGGAAGATGCTGCATGAAAACTGCCCAGGTGCATTGATAATGTGAGTAGAAAGAACTTCCAGTCTCCACAGGTTTAGTCACTCTGTGGACGAAATCTGAGGACAGAGCTGAGTCTCTGTTGGTTGCTAGTGTGTGTTTGTGTTTCTGTAATTATTACAGATATGCAAAAACGCACAATTTTGAAAGTGATTAAAATTTCTTAAAAAGGTAGTTTTTCTTTTTTCAAGAAATGTGAATTACAGGTGCACACCTGTAATTCCAGTGACTTCAGAGGCCAAAAGTTTAAGGCCAGCCTCAGGAAACTGAGACCCTGTAGCCAAATTTAAGGGAAAAAAAAAAAAAAGCTGGGGTTGGTGCTCAGTAGTAAAGTGCCTCTGGGTTCAATCCCAGTACTCCCCCCAACACACACACACACACACACACACACAAATTGTGCGTTATCAATTTTTTTAATATTTATTTTTTAGTTGTAGTTGGACACAATATCTTTATTTATTTATTTTTATGTGGTGCTAAGGATAGAACCCAGGGCCTTGCACACGCTAGGCAAGTGTCATCAATTCTTGAATTTTTTTTTTTTTTAAGAAACTGAATGACCAGAAACATAGATAAACAGAAAAAGTCCACATTTCCTCTATGATATCAATATAGGGGAAAAAAATTATGTCTAGCAGCCCACATGATAAATGTGTGCGAAACTTCTTGGGAGTTAAAGAGGTGAAAATATGCATCATGTTAAATTCCAAAATGTTAAAACAAAGTAAAGCAGTAATTTCCCAAACTTGTATGTACTACTATACCACACAATAGCTGCAGATAATTTGTGAAATCGAAGTCATGGAAATTCTGAGCTAATATAAAGTTCAAAGAGCTCCTGGGAACTTTAATAGTAAGAAAAGTGAATTGAGACTATTCGAGAAGGAATTAAATCTTTCTTAGTCTTATTTAGGCCAAGAGCTTGCTGTTCATGACACAGGCAAAACAGTCATCTCTGAAGTACTTTTAGGAAAGACTAATCTTTTCAATTAGTCTCCTCAACAAACACTTGGTCTTTCTATCAAGTTCTGTGCCAATGCACTAATTCACAAGAAATTCAATTACATAAAAACTGAAGTTTCCCCAAAAAGAAAATATTATACTGCTAAATATACTGTCTGAACTAATGTACCAAAAGCAACTTTATCAGTGAATATCATTGCTGACTCCCAAAATAATACCTCAGAGATCAGAATTATGGGTATGAAATTAATCATAATTATAGGTGTTCCAAAAATGTGATCAATACTCTACTAGAAATAAACAAAATATGTTTTCTGAAGTCCCAATCCTCTGACATTAATTTGTGAAATCAAAGGTTTAAGGCAGGAAACAATCAACTGCACACAATACTAACACAATAAAATTTTATTTCCTGAACACTGGGTAAGGTATGGAAACACAAAATTAGCAAATAAAGTAAAACACTTTGAGCTTTTGAGGGAAGAAAACATTCCAGAATCACATAAGCTGCTGGAAAATATAATATGGGAAAAATATGATTTTAGTACCCAAAAATTGAATACAAGTAGTTATTGATAAAATAAAACTCAAAATTCTAATGAAAAACTATTGTATGACTCATATTATATAGAAATCAATTATCTTGGGTCAATAGCCCCAAATCACCAAGGATTAATTTTTTTAAATATTGTAAGTGACAGTATTAAAATTCTGTGTTAGAAACATTAATATATTGTCCAATATAAATTTTATATACATACACACACCCATCCATATATATGTATGTTCCATGACTCCCTGCTCCATCCCTATGAAATTGAACCCAGGGCCTTGCTCATGCTAAGTGAGTGCTGTACCATTGAGCTACATCCCCAACCCAATATTTTTCTTCCTTAATATCCTATGCCATTCAAAATCTCTAGTTTGGCTTCTGTGGACTTTACTTATCAATGAAAAACAAGTAACTTTTCTTGCTTAAAATGCAGTCATAGAACAGCACTTACTTTGCTTCATAAGTTGAACAGCTAATGTTGGACAGTTGGAACACATCAGAGAAAACATGCGAACTACCATTATAAACATCCCAGAACTTAAAATTGGTGGAGTCACAACCAACAGTTGTTGAACATTTGTAAGCAGATCTTTGGAAGCAACCTGCTGGAGTAAATTCTTCATGAACACAAGGAAAAAAAAAAAGGTTAAATTGTGGTTTGATAACTCAACAACTTTAGTAAAGTATGACCAATGACAAAATGCTGATTACCTCCTCATGTTGGAAGTTGTCCACGAGACGTGCAAAACAAAGGCAAGTACTTTCTACTGACTTTTTGTCCTATTTTTTTAAAGAAGAACAATTAAGTTTATCAATAAAAAAAATTTGCATGGTCATACATCATACAAAAAGATAATACACTATATCATCCTTTTTTTTTTAACTCCTAATTCTCTGAGGGGACTTCAATTAATAGATATAAGCTATTCAAACATAAATGAGCCTAGGTAAGGTAACATTGGTACTATCAATTATACTGATTTAACAATTACCCTCATCCATAAAGACCATACTAGATGAAAAGCAAAAACACAGTAAAGGAAGAATAAATATTGAACTTATGTAATCAAATACCTAAAATAAAGGCTATGTCAATAAATATTTTTAAATATTCCAAATAGAAATATTTAAATATATACACACTAAAAAGGCAGAAACAGTTAAGCCTAAGTTTGTGAACCAGGGGAATGCCAGGACTTGAGCATCTACAAATTCTAAACGGGGGGGGGGCTTGAATCAATCCCCCACAAATACCAAAGGACAAACTATATTGATAATGCCAAAACCTGTACGTAGATTTGTTATATTCCATATAAAAACATTCTAGGAAAGATTCAATTCTACAAAATGAGAAATGATTTACTATTAAAACAAGTTGCTATTCACTATAAAAATTACAATGATCTCTCTAGAGAAAACATTTATAATAATCCTCATAATAAGTGAAAGAATATTTTACTAGTTTCACTAATATTTTGATAGACCTTGTTTTTTCCTAATTTATAAGTGGACTTCATACATAAAAAATAGACTTACTTCTGTAAAAAATAGAAATTGAGGTTTATAAAGCCCTACACCTTTCACTGCCACTGTGTAACACCAGAAAGAGTGCTACCAAATAGTGGCCAAGTATTTAACTTCTCTGATTTTTATATCTTATTTCTAAAGAAGGACATTATACAGTACTGATTATCACAATGAATTAGAGAATATATTTTTAGCCTATAAAAAGATTACCTTAGTCAACTATATTTTAAAGAACAAAGAAAAAAGTGAATGGCATTACTCTGTCTTGATCATGTTAGAAATAAAAATTTCAGGGATGACTCAATGTACATTATCATTTATCCATCTTACATAAATCCCTTATTTATTCGAACATATTTTATGTACCTAATCTCCCACATTTTTAAGCATACTTTGGGTGATTTTAAAGCCAGATTTCTAAAACTATCTTCAGCATAACAACAAAATTGTAAAACATTACTGTATTGCGCGCACTTTCTCTCTGTGTGTGTGTGTGTGTGTGTGTGTGAGAGAGAGAGAGAGAGAGAGAGAGAGAGATATCAGAAGGAAGTACATTCTATGCTAAACATTTATTTACAGTTTTAAAAACTCAGTTTCTCTACAACCTTGAAATTTACAAACCTGCTTTTCATACTGCATCACCAATTCTAGTCCTTTGATTCTACCTTCTACATGACTACTCTTCGCCAATGCCAAACAGCTTCAGTCTACATTTTTCATTTCTATTTGGGACAGATTTGTCTCTCTTCTGGTCTTCTTAATCCATATCCTCAACCTGATCCCATCCTTACCCTTTCAAGAAAAGGTGATCTTTCCAGAATAAATTCTGATCATATCACATAGTAAACACTTAAGGTTTTCTACAATAACAAATTAATCTTAAAATCAAAATAATTAAAAATATCAAACACACACACATAACTATTAATTTGGGTAAATACACCAAAATATTATACAGTAACCTAATAAAGTTATCCCCATTCAAAGATTTATAGTACTAGTTGGAATAACCATAATAAAACTATTTTGTGACACATAAAATAGGTTCATAATTTACCTGATGGGTTAGCCTTTGGGTTAGCAATGGGAGGGAATCTGCCACAAAATGAAATTCATCTGGTGTGATACTCTGACAGCAATTGGCTGCAATTGCTAGTGCATTTCTTTGGGCATTTATGCTGAAGAACTCTAGATACAGCAAGCAGTCTGCCAAACCACCCTAAAATACAGAAAACTGTTAAGGCAACAAGAACAACAAAAAAAACTAACTATTAAAAAGCCTAGCTAATTACTTTGGAAACAAAGTGTGCATCTTACAGTGATTGCAATCACAGAATCAGTACAAATGCAGATCTAAAATACAACACTGAATGAAATATAGTCCTTTAGTAATGACACTTACTGCCTGTAGAATGGCTTTACTGTGTCTCCGTGACAACATCTCCAAGGCAGTCAAGGCCTGCTCTGCCACGTCAATACACTGAATAACTTGCAGCTGGGAAAATATAAATAAGTAAATTAAGGTTATCATTTAAGTTCTTTTCCAATAACTTAACTTCTACATGAACACAGAATTTTCTCCCATCTACTCAGTCTCTAACATGAAACCCACCATAAGAAACAAGTTCCTTGAGCTTAAGCTATAAAATGGAGCCAACTAATAGTTTCCTCCCAATTAATTTGTTTCATTTTGAGATACTGAAAATACATTTTATGTAGAGAATAAATCTTCACATTTGAAATACGCAAGTTGTTTTGCATAATAATATTTTAAAATCAGGTTTAGAATTATACACCGTGTTCCATGCTTTTCAAATAAAACAACTTTTACTGTGCTGAAAAAGGCCGATAAGCTGGGCATATTGGCAAGCACCTATAGTCCAAGCACTCAAGAGAATAAGCTGAGAAGATCACTTGTGCCCAGGAATTCAAGATAGGCCTGGGCCACATACCGAGATCCTACATCAAAAGACAGACTCATAAGACAAACCAGAAGCACAACATACATACACCATATGAAAAAAACTGTCCTTTTCCACTGACTTAATTTTATGTCTTTAATCAAGGCACTCTGCCTCAACCTTTTCAGCTACACAATAAGGATAGGATATAAACAGCTGTCAACTTCACTGGTGGATTTTCTAGAAACATTATTTTTAACCAAGCCCTTTGGGATGTTCTTTAAAGATATTATACTAATGTGGTATCTGTTCTTACTAAAAATTGTAATATGGGGCTGATTTTATAAATGATTTATTAGCTTCAAACTAATTGTCTGTAAACCATGAAATATTTTTCTGGAATCTTGGCTAAACGATATACTTTAGTTTAATGAAAGTTGGAATTCAAGAGTTTTAAACTGTTCCCCAGGTCTACCTTTTCTAAAAAGACAGGAATAGCATCCACAACGACGGCAGACGACCGAGGAAGTGCTTCCATCATGTACGTTAAGGCTCGGCAAGCATGGTTCATCTAGAAAGAAAGAAGGCTTTTACTCAAAAACTCAAAAGCAAAACTTAAAAAGTGTATTTAAAAATACAATATATACTTACAATATCAAAATTATGCTCCATCTGCAGTAATGTTATCTGTTAAAAAGACAACAAAGTAGAAGTTATATTCTTAGAATAGCCCTAGAAACATCTCTTGTTCTTTAAACTGAAACGGAAAGGTTTCTTTGTTGTTGTTGTTATACCATAGATTGAACCCAGGGACACTTAACAATTAAGCCACATCCCCAGACTTTTTATTTAAAGACAGGGTCTAAGTTGTTGAAGCTGGCTTTGAACTCAAGGTCCTCCTGCCTCAGCTTGTTGAGCCACTGGGATTACATGAGTGGGCCACTGTGCCTGGCTGAAAAGCATTAATCCAAGACTTTTACCTCACAAAAATAACATAAAGGTAAAGCCTAGAAGGCCATGCACAATTTACAAGCACATTTAGGATGGCATTCGTTACATGCTACAGTTCTAATTTGAGCATATTGCTAAACATCACCACATGACCCAGGTCAAAGTCAAATCCTTTCTCTTGCTTATAACCCAACCTTTGGGTGGATTTAACCCCCTTCAGAATCCCACTAATGTATCACTGGAGACTTATCTCTGTTAATAAATATTTGCCAGATAAATGCACAGAGACTAAAATTGCACTGACATTTGTATATCAGTGCAAATGTCAGCACAGGGACAGGGATGTGGTTCAGTGGAAGAGAACTTGCCTAGCATGTAGGAGGCCCTGGCTTCAATCCCCAGCACCATAAAAACAAAAAGAGTGTTAGCCCAGTTTCAGGATCACAGCTTACAACACTTATGAACAAACTTTCTAAACAATAAGCACCATTTAGCTCAGCTTAAAATTCTGAAAACAAGACTGATCATAACAGAAACTGATTAAGACAAATTAATGTAATTATTCCACCTAAGTGATTCTGCACACCTGATTTTATTTGTTTTTATGGAAAAGACTCTGAATAGATTTCAACCATGTTTTTTTTTTTAAAAAAAAAAAGGAATGCAAAACTGCTAACAGTATATATTCCATTTTCCTGAAATCTGACTCACCAAAGAAATTTCCTCCTTGAGGTAAGGCAGTCAATTCACTGTTTTCTAAGAGCAATGGAAAATTTCAAATGCACTAAAGACAAGTCAAAGTATCCTTTAATTTAAATGTCTAACTACAATAACAGACATCACATATCATAATACAATACTCAACTGAATATGTATCTTCTCAGCTCTGAATCATACCAGGTACAGGATACTAACATACCAGGTCCTGAAAACAACTTTTGTTTTAAAACAAAAAATATACATACCCACAGGCCTCACATTTTAGGACCAAACAATACTGAATATCTCAAATCACCTACAATCAACCACTTAAGTCTAACCTGCAAGGGTTGTCATGTTAACAGAAAGAGTAGTAAGTGCCCAACTTTTGGATGGAATATGTATGGAACAAATGGTTATAGCTTCCCATAAGCCAAAATGACTATTTATGGTTACATGAGTATATGGTAATAGGTAGATATCTATTTTTGATAAATTTGGACAACTCATTAATAGTCAGTATTAATATCATCTAAGGCTCAAATCTAATAAGTACTTAATATTTCAATAAGCAGAAAATTAAGTAAATTCAATTATGTGTCAACATTCCTCCTGTCAGGCCCGGTAGCACATGGCTATAACCTCAGCAGCTCAGGAAGCTGAGGCAGGAGAATTGCAAGTTCAAAGCCAGCCTCAGCAACTTAGTAGGACCCTCTCGAAATAAAAAATATAAAGGGCTGAAATGCGGCTCAATGGGTAAGTGCCCCTGAGGTTCAATCCCAGGTATTCTCATCCTCCCAAAATTCTTCCTACACTTCACTGATTCTTCATTTTAACTATTGATAGCAAATAGCAAAAGTTAGCTCAAGTCTTTGTTGCTTTATTCATCCATTTTTTGTTACTGGGGACTGAACCCATAGGTACTTTGCCACTGAGCTACATACTTAGCAACACCATCCCCAACCCTTTGATAAGGGTTTTGCCATTACCCAGCTACTCTTCTGACAGAGTATCTGAAATACAGTACTCAAAGGTTATACCCTCCCCTCCAAAATCAACCCAATTAATAACTAGGCAAAGGAATTAAATTAAATTAATTTCTCAAAAGAAATACAAATGGCCAGGAAATATATATGAAAAAATTGTTCAACATCCTTAGCGACGAGGGAAATATAAATCAAAACTATATTGTGATGACATTTCACTCCAGTCAGCATGGCAGCCATCAAGAAAACAAACAATAATAAAAGCTAAAGAGATGTTAAAAAAAAAAAAACACTAAATAGGACAGGAAAAAAAATTAACAAAGAAAAAGAAACACACTATCGGTGGAACTGGAAATTAGTAAGACCAGCATAGAAATCAGTATGGAGATTCTTCAGAAAACTACAAATAGAAGCCACTTATACCACTCCTCAGTATCTATCCTAAAGAACTAAAGTCAGCATATTATAGCAATACATACATAAATATGTTTTCAGCAGCACAATTCTTGATCGTCAAACTACGGAACCAAACTAGGTGTCCACTGATGGATGAATGCAAAAAGAAAATGTGGCATATATACATAATGGAATTTTATTCAGCCAAAAGATAAAATTTTGTAATTTGTAGGAAAATGAGTAGAACTGAAATAAGCCCAACTTAGAAAGTCAAAGGTCGTGTGTTTTCTCTCATATATGGAAGCTAAAGAGGAAAAAGGAAAGGGGATAAGGAATTTCTCATAAAAATCAAAGGGAGATCAGTAGAGTAAAGGGACGGGAAGTAGAGGGGGGAGAAGAAGGAAAGGAGATACACTGGGGAATGATATTGGCCAAATTATCTTGTAATATTGTGTGCATGTCATAATATACAACTTTAATGCATCAATAAAAGAAATGGAAGGTGGGAGATAACCAGAAAAGATAAGTGTGGTTCCTGTGTCTCCTCAAGACTCTTTGACAACAAAAAGGCCATCACTAGATGTAGTCCCTAGATGTTGAACTTCCAGAATCATGAACCAATATAAACTTTTTTATATACTTTTAAAAAAAGGTCTTTTTTTTTTTCCTCTTAACATAAAACCTTTTTAAAAATGAAAGCCTTTTAAACTGGAAGGATCTATATGGCAATACTGGCTTGTCTACTGTTGTCATGCACATGCTTACCAAACACTAAACCTTTCTGGTCCACAAAATAATCAAAATGAGTTTCTTGTTATTATTGCCCCATAGATCAGGAGGTTAAAACAAAAAGATTACACAATTAGCCAGGTGTGGTAGCGCATGCCTGTAATCCCTGTGGCTGAGGAGGCCGAGACAGAAGGGTCAAGAGTCCAAAGCCAGCCTCAATAACAGTGAGGTGCTAAGCAACTCTGTGAGACCCTGTCTCTAAATACAAAATAGGGCTGGGGATGTGGCTCAGTGGTTGAGTGCCCCTGAGTTTAATCCCTGGTACACCCCCAACCCCGCCAAAAACAGGCTTACACATTTAACACAGTAAGAGTCAAGGTGTTATTGACAGGATTAATAATTTTAAAATGGAAAACCAGTCATTATCAAGTATCAAGCAACTTCATCAAAAAATAGTCTAGTAGAGCACTTGCCTACCATGCTCAAGGCCCTGGGTTTCATCCCCAGAACCTCAAAACAAGAAAAAAGGAAAAAAAAAAAAACTTTCATTAAGTTATCATTAGCCATCATTCCTAATATCTACAAGCACAAGATAAAAGTACCTACGTACAGACTCCTCTTAGTTCTATCATGTTTTAAAATTATAATGACAATAAGCTCAAGAACCTTCACAGGACAATTAAGATGAAACAAAGGGACATCATATGCTTACCAAAGCTGGAACCACACTCTTAACAGGAAACCCCCCCAGTGTCTCTTCATTTCCCATGACCAACAGCTGGCACATTTCAATCACTGCCTGAAGCTGCTGACTTTCATCACTGGCTTGTAGTCCTTGAAGAAGCTGCTGGGCCTTAGAACCTTCAGGTGGGGGAAAAAAAAAAATTCTATTTAAACATTTAAGGAAAGTATTGCTTAGTTTAAGGTGAGACTCTAACTGATAAGTGGCTGATTTATCTTCCTTGGATTGCAACTAAAGGCTAGGTCTATTATAGGTCAATACACATTACTAGCATAGTCAAAGAAGAATCAAATTGGTTGGATCTGTTCTGCCTTATTTGTTATTCATACAATTTTTTTTGTCATTTGATTGAGAGAAGCTCATTAGTTTTTTAACAGCAAAAACAAATACTATGACCTAACAGCTTTAATACACCTACTTTTAAAGGAATAAACAACCAAGTAAAAGCTTTCTGCAATAATAAAAACCAAGACTTCAAAGGAAACATTATATTCCTCTAAATATGTGCCACCAAAATAAATGGGATACAAGCAACAGAAAAAAGGGTAAGAAAATAAACCCAAATAGAATAATACATCTAACAAAGAAGAGTGAGAAAGAACAAAGGATTCTGTAAAAACATCAAAATAGCCTTTACATCTTCTCTCATTTCATGTGTAGGTTCTGGCTATCGAGTATTTCCCACTTTAAGACAAAATTTCATTATCCAAACAATTGGCAAAAACTGACACTCAAATACCACTGAGAAATGAGTTGTCACCAAGCTTAATAAGACAGTCAAAAAGCCATTTCATTTTTTCACAGACATTTTCCTACATGAAACCATAATTAATTCCAATTAATGTTTACCAAGCCTAAAGTTGATGTTTCAAGCCCTTTCTTTTCTTATACCTTTTCACATTACTCTTTGTTTATCAGGTTTTTCTACTCCATATTGTAACTGTTTAAATGCAAAAAATTTGGAATTTTGGGGGGATATTTGGGGGACACTGTTAACCAATTTGTAATTCACAACAAAACCTAAAGTTTCTTACTGTAATTAAGCTTCAGTAATTTTGCAGGGGAGATAAAAAGTGCACATGGTGATCCTTGGAAGATGTGTTTTCTCTATTATTTAAGACTGTGACTATGAATGAATTCCACAATTACTGTTGACTACCTGTCTTGTGTTGATCTGAAAGTACATCCAGTTAGAGTATACTCTACTTCCAGTAATTTTTGTGTCTATGTGAAAGGGGGGGGGGGGCACTAAGTTGCTTCAAAATTCATTTTAAAAGGATGAAGAAATTCACATTAAATGTATCTTAAACAGCACAACCATCTAAAATGGAAAAAAATGACACAATGCCCTTCAACAGGGGTCTTATATCTGGGCTGGTAATTCAAAGTATATGAATCTCTTTAACAAGACCAATATCATCCAACACCATGAGATAAAAAGAACACATGCCAAATTGAAAATAAAAGAAAGCCAAAACTAAAAGAATATATTCTCTGATATGTAAAGCAAATCCAACTCATATCAGTATATTTTGGATGTAGTGCCATTTTATACTCTTAAAAATAAATGAGAAACCCCAAAGCAAGTTTATTTTTAATATCTATTTTTTGTTAAAGGTGGACACAATATCTTTATTTTATATTTATGCAGAGCTGAGGATCAAACCCAGTGCCTCATGTATGCTATGCATGCGCTTTACCTCAGGGGCGCTTAACCATTGAGCCACATCCCCAGCCCCAGTACTTTATTTATTTGAGTTGTTTACTGATGTTTTAAAAGGGGGTTTTAGAATTACAGATTAATAAATAAAATTTTGTGGAAAATAACAATATTAAAACAATAAACAGGCAAGGTGCAGTGGCACATGCCTGTAATCCCAGGGGCCTGGAAGGCTGAGGTACCTCTCAAGTTCAAACCAGTCTCAGTAACTTAACAAGGCTGTAACAAACTCAGTGAGACCTTGTCTCTAAATAAAATATAAAAGGAGCTGGGGATGTGCATCAGTGGTTAAGTGCCCCTGAGATTAATCCCTGATACCAAAGGAAAAAAAAAAAAAAGGAAAAAAAAATTAAATAAATAGAAGATGGCATCATTGGATATCTGTGGCAAATCATCTTAATGTCAAGCTTAATAAAGGACAACCGGGTTCTCAACTCTATTTGTATACTCAATCTGTGGAGATGCTATTTGAGATGAAATCTATGAAAAACTAGCCACCATTCTGTCACAAAGATTATTACAACAACATGAATTCACAAATAAAGACCTAACTCAGTTATTTAACTTTCTTCATCAAGAATATCCATGAGTAAAACTAGAATAATAATTATTATTATTAACTAGGAGTGGCAATAAACGACTGCATTCAATCTCTTACTGAAGAATACAATGACTGTGAGGACAGGTTGGAGCCACTACTTTTATTCTTATATGTTACCAGTAGTTTTACTCAACATACATTTACACAATTAATTTAAACATCAATAAAGTAGAAAAAGATAAGCTTAAATAATTACTATTACTAGTTTTGACCTTACTCCATACAAGGATTTCATGGAACCTCACTCAAAAACTGAGACCATACTTTGAGAAACACTACTGTAGGTTAAGAGTTAGCAAGCAAATATTTCCGATCCAGGGCCAGAAACATATTTTAGACTTTGCAGGCCATACAGTCTCTACTGCAACTACTCAACTCCTGGTTCAAAAGCAGCCATGAACAATATGTAAACAAAAGCATGTGGTTATGTTTCAAAACAACTTAATGGACACTGAAATTTTACTTTTAATTTTCACATGACACAAATTAAATATTATTGTTTAGCCATTTAAGAATGTAAAATCCATTCTTAATTCACAGGCTATATTTTTAAAAAAAATGCAGGAGGCTGGATTTGGCAGTTGGGCAATAGTTTGCTGAGTCCCATCAAAGTAGCCTAACATATTGAATTGAACCTACCCCCACCAGATTTATCTGCTGAGTTCTGAAACTATGAAAAGGAACAGGGGCTACATAAAACATTTTGATTTTAAACAGAAAAAAAAATTCTGTATTCTCAAGAGTCAGAGGAGGCCTTCCTCAAATGCACACAGATAGTACCAGATCTCCCAAGATATCTGTTACATTTTTAAGCCCCTGAGCACACAAAGATTTATAAGTTTCTAAATAAAAATCCTGGGAGGGCCCCACCAAACAGTGATGAGCCACAGGTGAAATGAGTCACACCAAAACTGCAATTCTGTTAAAAACAAACTCAAGTCTTGAATGGAGTTAAGAGTGATGAGCTTATGACCCTTTATTTTTCAAAGAGAAAGTGGAAACCATCATTGGCAGAAGATATCATATGGGGAATTCTTCAGTTCTTTTGTATAAAATGTAGATTTATGAAAAACTAGGAATGTGGAACTGAGATCAAGAGGTGGACAAAGAGAAAATGAAAGAACAATATTAGAATTAAAGGACAAAGTCAATTGTAGTAGTGAACACCTATAATCCCAGCTACTAGGGAAGCTAAGGCAGGAGGATCCAAGTTCAAGGCCAGCGTGGCTGACTGAGTAAGATCCTGTCTCAAAATAAATAACAAAAGGGGTTGGGAATAACAATATATGGAATTTCAACACTACTAGAACCTACAATGAAATAATGAAAGCATTGCCTAGAATTTAAAAAAAAACCACACACACACACACACACACCTGAAATTAAGAACTCACTGATGGGTTTAACAAAAGATGATGATGACAGCAGAAAAAAAAAATTACTGAATGGTCAACAGCAACTGGACAGAAAAAAAAAATTCTCACAGCCAAAAAAACAAGTTGGATGATAAAGTCCAGAGTCTGAGCACGGTATGATCTTGATACTCCTAAAAGCAAAACAGAATAGTTTAAAAGCTAATGAAGGGGCTGCGAGATTGATTGGCTCAGCGGTAGAGCATCGCCTAGCATGGGTGGGACCCGGGTTGGATCCACAACACCACATAAAAATAAAGGCATTGTGTTGTGTCCATCTACACCTAAAAATAAGAATTAAAAGAAAAAAAGGAGACCCTAAGTTTTAAATAAAAAGCTAATGAAAACCAAACAATGTTTGATATAATAACAGACAAAAATTTTCCAAAATTAATAAAAATACCAAATCTCATATTCACAGGCTACAAAGCCCAAGCAAATTAAGTGTCAAGGAAAAGTCACCTCATCCTAGCATAGTCAAACCATTTCAAAAAAAAAAGTTGAACCAAATCTTTTTTAAAAGTCACAGGGAAAAAGATACTGACTTTAAAGACCAACAAGGCTGCTAAAGATAGACTACATAAGCCTTCCATAGTGATGAGAATTTTTACACCTGAGGAACATATCCTTTAATAATTAAGGAAAATTAAGAATTTCTCAAAACCAGAGAGAAATTATTAGCAACCCTGCATTATTTGAAAAAAAGCTCTTCAAGCTAGAGGAAAACAATTCTTGAGAGAAGAAAGGAACAGATAGAAGGAATTTGCATTGCAAAGAGCAAATGAAAGAATATGGATGTCTAAAACAAAAATTATGCCTTATCAAGTTTCTAGTATGTATATAAGTCTAACAAATTAAAAATAGCAATATGAAAGATGGATAGATGTTTTTGCACTGTTTGGGATATGATAAAGTATTAATTTAATGTAGGCTGTAATAAACAAGTATATGTATTATAATCTCTTGGGTAACTACTTAAAGAAATATACAAAGAAAAGTTAATCAAAGAGGAAAAAAATTATTAAAAATATTTGATTAATCTCAAACTATAAATTACCATTTTGCACCTGTACATTTGAAAAAAATCCAAAAGAATGCTAAGTACAGTGAAATTCCAGCAACTCAGGAAGCTAAAGCAGACTAGTAAGTTGAAGGCCAGCCTTGGCAACTTAGACCAAGCCTCAAAAAATGGATAAGATGTAGCTCAGTGGTAAAGCACCACTGAGTTCAAATCCCAGTACGGCTCCATAAATAAATAAAATTTTAAAAACATATATCCAAAAGTGTGACACCATACAGTTGTCACCCATTACTGTAGAAACAAAAAAAATTGGGGGGTACGATTCCAATAGTGCAAGTTTACAACATCTACCAAAATGCACACATTGCATTTACCCGCTTCCATGTTGCTTCTGAAAATCCAGTCTGAATACAAGAAAAAAATGCAAAAGCTCTACTGTACTGCAACATGGAGGGAAAAAAAAACAAAAAACAGCCAAAAACATCAACAGCAAACAACAAACACACCTGGAAATAACCCAAATGTTTAATAATGGGAGATTTGGTCAAATAAACTATGTACTTCCAAACAATGAAGTAATATGACAGTTTTACAAAAAGAATTGGGAATCTCATTCTTGCCCTCAATATATGAGGAGCTAGAGAGAATCTATAAAGCTTACTTCTCTTATCTAAGAGAGGCAGTGTGTGAGGAGTGGGTAATAAGGATTTTTTGTTTAAATTAATAGAAGAACAAGACATACATTTTAAACGTTTGATATGTGGAAGGAGGAGAGAGGGAAAAGAGACAGCAAAAGAATTTCTGAATATACCTTATTTGTAAATTTGAATTCTAAAACCATGTAAATTATTACACAATTATAAAAGCAAAATTAAATTTTAAAAAGTAATCCCTTAAAATCAAAGCTCCACACATACTGGCACATACATGTAATCACAGCAACTTGGGAGGCTGAGGCAAGAATTGCAAGCTCAAGGCCAGCCAGGGCACCTTAGTGAGACCCTGTTTTGAAATAAAAAATGAAAAGGGCTGGTTATGAAGTTATGAAGCAAACTGGGTCTACGTCCCAGTACCAAAAAGAAAAAAAGATAAATGCCAGATGAACCAAATCACTTGGTGGCATAAACAAACACAGGAATCATAATAAGTGACTATAAAGGAAAAAAAGCTGACCACAAGTATTCTTATATTTCAAGAACAAAAAGAACTATTAAAAAAACATTGTTACAACTTTCTCATTAATAATTCTTTTCGAATCTTACTAAGTTGGTGTGGGGTAAAGCAAATGGGTCACAATGTAATTGCCATTGGGCAATAAAAAACTTTTAGCATGGAGAATGGAGAGATAACAGCATTTAACATAAATAAAAACCCTTCAGCCCAAAACCTGAATCATCTTTATCAGTATAAACTTTCCGGGGGGGGGGGGGGGGGGGGAGTGTTTAAAAATACAATTATTTCCTAGATTGTCCATTAAAAGTTTACTAATAATGTTCAATCCAGTAGCAATAAATATGTCCAGATTGTGATCTCTAAATATAATTTCATACAAAAAGAAACCAAGAGTTTGTAGCAAGAGTTCTATTTCAGGGATTGGGGGAAAATAAGTCAGCTGAACTGGTACATTCTGTCATATCAAAAAGCAAGTAAGCTATCAAACACTACTAAGGTTATATAAAAAAAAAATTCAAGCATATCTCAAAAAATGATTCCATCATCCAATGATGGGACAATTTAAGAATCAGTGAAACTCAATGAAATATCTAAAATATGTCTCAACCACTGTTTATAATAGTACACCCTCCATCCACCCCCATCCCACAAAAAAGCCTTGGCATCTGTAGAAGACATACAAACCACTATTTTGAAAATTGGCAAATGAAGGGGGAAAAGTAATTTTTCTAATATTGACTATACTCCTAAATAAGCAAATAGAAAATAAGGGAAAGATATTCTTTTATGTATTTCTACTAAATTGCTTTACTTCTCATAAATGAAGAGTAATTATTCAACCTAAAGTATCACCATTCTTTTAACCCTTGTTACCTTGAAACTGAGTTCCAAGAGCTTGTTAAGAGACAATCAGACATGCAGTTCTAATATAAGAGTATACTATCACTTTTGAATAGCCTTTTGTCAGTTAGGAGAGAAGGATTACACTCAAATCTGAAAAAGCCCCCAGAACTACCAATTTCCAAGAAATATTTAAGACATTCTAAACAATGGAAGTTTGACACTGTGCATCTATTAAGGAATTATTTAAGTGTGATAAAAGTAACCTGTGTATGTGCCTGGGCGTATGTTTACTTCAAGGAGTGGTACCCTTGAGCTACATGATATATTTACAGATAAAAATATATAACATTTGCGATTCATTTCAAACCAATATGGGAGCAGGGATATGGGTAAGAATAAACTAAATATTAAACATGAGCTAGGCCTTGCTGAAGATAGGTCAAGGGCACAAAGAGAAACGACACTGATCCCCCAATTCCAATCTATGGTTTAATTTCATGTGTAATAGTTAACCCTAAACATGGATTTGAGATGTTTAATGTCAATACCCTTATATAGGCCCTGTGATCACTTTTCTTCCAAGAAGTATATGAAGTGGTAAAATAAATAAAATTTCTGGGCTGGGGTTGTGGCTCAGAGGTAGAGTGCTCGCCTGGCACATGTAAGGCCCTGAGTTCGATCCTCAGCACCACATAAAAATAAATAAATAAAATAAAGGTACTGTGTCCAAATACAACTAAAACATAAATGTTTAAAAAAATAAATAACATTTCTATTAATAAAAAAACTTAAACATATTAACTTAAACACATTAATAAATTGGGTTTTGATCCAGATTCAATGAAACAAAATTTCCTATGAATTTATAAGGATGGAGATATTTGAACTTAGTAAATATTTTTTTCTTAAAAAAGAAAACACTGTGGTTATGTTAAATATAAGCTTATTTTTGTTATAAATTCAAATATAAGCAGATTAAATAATGCCTAGGACTTAATTAAAACTACTCTTCAGGCTATTAATGACGTCAATATTGCCATGAGTTGATGATTACTGATGGATTTAGGATTGCACATATTCTTTCCCTCAGACCTGTGCATGGTTGGTTTCCTCACTTAAGTCTCTGAAATTTTACTATATAGTAATTGTTTGTTGCCAGGGTCACCCTCTAGCATGGAAGCTTCAGGGAGAAACAGTTCTGCTTATCTTATTTATGATTCAGTACATTCCTAGCCCCTCCCAAATAGAGTAAATTAATATCCATGTTCAAGAGTTGATAACTTTACAAGAGGATATATTATCTGAGATTTGAGTGTCAGGGTGGCAAAAGCAAAACAAAACAGAAACAAAAATACCAGCTGCTTCTTAAATTTCCTTGTCAAATATTAAGGCCAGAAACTGCAAAAAGCAGGTACACACATTTCATTGCCTTAAAAAAAAAAAAAAATTGAAATATCTGACACAAATTATAAAGGCACATATTAAGGTCAGAGGCTAATAAGCTTCAATAACACTTCAGAAATTTTGAAGTTAAGCAAGTCTTAAGTCTATACATTAACCTGATTCTATGGGAACACTATCAATGAAATTCTAACAAAAATAAAACATAAATTTTAAGGAAGCTAAAGATAATACTCTGAAATAAAAATAACTTGATCTGTAATTTCAACTGCTCTTAGTTACTAAAATTGGGATTTCAAGAGTCACTCACTACAATGGATTAAAAAACATTAATCTGGTATGAGTGTAGTGACCAGAGTTCTGCTAAAAATCTTTCAGGTTCATATTATATCTTCAACTGTCTTACAGGCTTCAGTTTATTAAACCATAAAAAATGGAATTAAAACTGTGCAATCAAATGCCATTGCTACTCAATATAAATTCTTTACTTTTATAGAGTTCAAATTGAGTCACTCTTCCTATAAAATCTGGCTAGTTTTTAATGATTCTGATTTAGCAATCAAAAATAAAAGTACAGAAGAAAATGTAATAGATGCTATATTTAAAGTGAGTGTGTGCATGTGCCCTATTTTAAAAAATAAAGTTCATGAAAATTTAAAACTTCCTCATACTTATTCACATCAATAGTAAAAACAGCATTTAACTAATTAAGAGGTTTCAAGGGAGGAAAAATTTAAAGTTAGTTATGCACTTACTAGCTCCGCTTCCAATTGTTCTATGGAAAAGTTGTGACATCCGAGGACCAAGAGGACCAAACAGGTGAGGAGGAAGACCCCTGGCCTCTAACAGAGCTAAAGAAAAAAGAAGGGCAGGGATGGGGGGGGGGGGAGTAATTGAGTTGATTTAATGCAACTGATCTTACCTAAGAATGTCAAGCAACTGATTTATCTCACATAATTGAGTTAGTCAATGTCACTTTCCATTCTGAATTTTAAGAGAGGCTACATTAAACTTCCAAGACCACCCTCATAATTAATGTAATTAACATAAAATATACATGTGCAAACTTCAAGTTATCTTAAAGTTTTATGGAGAATTTTAAAAGCTCAGTGCCAGCAGGAACTGTGTTAATAGTCCAAGAAAAACCCAAGGTTATATCTATTTTGAAGTTATACTTTAAACACCTTTGCCCCACTTTCCCTCTGACATTATTCCCCAATCAGATGTTGATCTCATGATCTAAAGACATTTGTCACCTCCAAAAGTAAGAAAATTTATGTGTTCATGAGAATCCTACTCCTTGCTATTTCCTTAGGAATGTAAAAGCAACCTGAAACTGATTTAAAAACGTTGTTTCTTACAATGTAAGCCTCACATTGGAGATTATAAAGTCAGGTCCTTGAGACAAAAATATATAGCCATCTAGTTATAATGTAACTTTTTTTGAAGCTCTTATAACATAAAAAATCTGGAATTTATTTATATACTACTATACAACTTATTTTAAAATAGGTGATCAAAGAGAAAAAAAGATCATGGCAAAAACAAAACAAAACCAAAATACCTACCTTCATAGATACATTAAGAATGCATCTGGCACCTATTAACAATTATGTATTTATAATATTATGTTCAATGGAACAATATATTAAGCTTTTCCCCAGTATATTAGCTTAATATACTGTTTGTGATTTGTTATTAAAACCAATTGCACAAGTATCATAAAGACAATTTTGGAAACAACCAAAAAAATGGGGTTTCTATAGTTACATGGTAAAATTAAAGATGCAGATAGCTTATCTTCTGAATCCAAATCATAAAATCACCACTAAGGAGGAGCAGGCACTGCTAAATAATATTCAATTGAACATATGTAAACTAATTTCAATAAAAAACAGTAGTAACTAAGAGTCCATGGAAACTCTTTCTTGTAGGCTCAACGACTGTCTTTACCTTGTAATCGTCCCATCTCGGAATCATCTGATTCACTCTCCCCAGAGGTGGTCATGCCAACAGCCCCTGCAACAGAACTAGAGGCTTGGGGGAAGGGGAAGGTGAGGTTAGGAGAGGAGCATTTAAACTCATTATGTCTGGCTTATTTTAAAAAAGAAAACCCGAAGTTTTACAGACTACAATAAATAAATTCAATTAAACTTGCCTTTCTATTGCACTCAGCTATTCTAGACATCATTCTATAACATTTAGAAATAAAAGCAGCACTCAACTACTTTAGTATTAAACAAGTATAAAAATATAAACTTTGCATTTTATTCACACATGGCTTTTGACAGAGTCCTCATGCCTTTGAAACTGCTCTTGAATGAAGTCTTATCCTGGACTCCTCTAACAGAAGTCAATTAAGGTAAACATTGCTAAGACCACTGTGACATATCATAAATAGCTGACAATAATTTATCTGTTCTAATTTCAGTAGTGCAAAACTATTACATATTCTTATTTCTAGGACAAAATACTGGAAATATGTACTATCACTAAGGGATGGCTGCAAACCATTGCTATGAAGCACAGAAGAGAAGGCAACTAAGATGTCAACACTTAGTGCAGAATGAAGACTGAGAAGGATACTACTACACAAAATGCTAACAACAACAACAAAAAAAAACAGCATATGCTAACAGAAGTGAGTTCTATTATAACTGACCAAAAATGAAACTATGTTCCTGCACAACTAGCAGCCCGCTATACCTTCACAAGTCTGCTGAGTCCTAAGCCTTTTTAAACAAATGACTGATCTACATAAATAAAAACCACATCATTCATAGTACCTTAAAAGCCCCATTTAAGAGTGACAGAATGCAAACCAGAAAGACTATTTTAAAGAGGCATAATGAAAGTGAATTTAAGATTAGCTTTTCTGAAGAAAAAGATGCCAATGCACCCACCAATCACCAACTCTGAATTTTTATACCTTTCTTCACACACCATTGAGTATTTTCTGTAACTTCAGTGAGATTTCAAAATTTTTTTAGAAAAATTTATGTGTTAAAAAGAACAAAGGTCAGCAAACTATGTCCCAAAGGCCAACTCCAGTCCACCACAAGGTTTTGTGCATATGAGTTATTAGAATATAACTGTACTCATTTGTTGACATACTGCCTGTGGCTGCTTTCATGACACAATCACAGAATTCAGTAAATGTAACAAAAACCATATCAAGTCTAAAACACTTGTCCTGCCACTTACAGAAAATGTTAACTTCATGGTTTAGAGCTGTATTAACCCGAAATGCTAATGCTAATGCTAATGTTAAAGGGTATCATGTTTGGCAAAATCCATAGTGCTGGTGAAGAAAAAGGAGATTATCCAGTAACTGCACTGTATGATGCCACATATAGGCAACATTTATTAAATGCTTACTGTCTATAGAAATTGTCTAAATATCTCCTCACAGTATAGAAAGTGATGTAAGATTCATCATGCATATGAAACTGAGGCTTTTTGACTTTGAGTGTACTTGCCCAAGTCAGAGAACTCCAAATGGACCAGAGATTTGAACCCAGACAGTCTGACTTCACTGACTGTACTCTTAAGATCCATAACATACTCTTCAGCAGTAATTTTTAATTCAAATACAGTTGTTTCTTCACATTATACAGAGCCCCTGTTAACAAATACTGGTATTAGGTACCAATAATGATTGAGTTTATTAAAGTGACTCTTCCTGGCACGTGGAAAGCAAATACAAAGTTTTAATAAACGAAATGGTTGGTTTTTTAAGGCATTCTCTGGAACCCACACATTAAAAAGCAAACCAAAAAACTCCACCAAAACCTCACTAAGGGAATGTTGGTTTTTTTAAAGTTTTTGGTGTTTTGTTTTGTTTTAACCGGAGGGCTTATTAGGTGTTACTTTAAAATGTCCTGCAGATTTACATACATTAAAGATTTCTACTTTACCTTACTCGTTAAAACATACTTATGACTTTCATAATGAATATCTCAAATTGCAGTGCCACAAAGACATTAATTAACCAAGACATAAAATTTATAAAAGCACATAATTAAAAGAGCTGATAAGGTTCTAGTGTAGTGGAGTTGCAATCTTTAGAGGAGCCATAGAACCACTACAAAAAGGGGCAGAGCTGGTCTGTTTTTCAGTGGAAATGAGTGTGGGGAGGGGGGCGGAGCCAGTCTTGACAGAAATTAATTACTAGAAGCAAAGAAAAGGATCCTTCTGCCAACCCTTTTGATGGCAAGTGTGAAATATTTACCCATGGTTGTTCCTTTTGTGCATATTGTTAAAAATTAGATAATTAAATTAGTCCAAAGACATGGCTAGTTTGAGTTAAGAGCAGAGAGGTGGCTGTTATGTGAAGACCAATAGATAAGAAAATGTGATCAAGAGTCAATTACAAAGTTCTTTAGTCTTTACTTTAAACCTCCTTGAGCACATGTACAAATCTGTCCCCAAAGTCAAATGTTAAACTATGACTATAACTGGATTTTCAGGATGGTTGATCTTTCTTTTTCCTTAAGCCAGGTACGTCTCCCATCTAGTCCTACCATATCTTCACAGAACTATGGTTTACAATAAATACTTCAATGAAAACAATTGAGAAAATATTGTTTAAATCAGAACACAAAAATTCTATCATATACTTGGGATTATATTGATGAAATAGCTTTCTGCATGTTTGAATATGGAATAATGAATACTAATATTATGTATAATTATAAGGCAGCAATATAAAAAATTCTATCAAAAAACTCCAAATTTTTATACTTTAACCAATGCCACCTCTTTCACAAAAAGACAAAATATTAAAAAGCTGTGGAACTTGATTTTACTTGCTAGGAACTGCAAACATTTACCAAATGTGTAAGTAAGGGAGGCAACAGATGCCACCCCCTTAGTGTCATAAGACTAGAGAAATGGCAATAGGAATGTAATGATTCCTTATCATGGGCTCCATCATCAGGTCCATATGGTCATGACATAATTTGTAGTGATACTAAATAAAAGTAATTAGGAAAAGAAAAGTCTGCAAAACTAGGCTGATTTTTATTTTATGATTTGACCCTGATCATTTCTTGTGAAATTATGAAGATTCTTAAAGCAAAAGAACAGATCAACAAAACAACGCCTATTTTTCCTTGCCATTTTATTGTTTGGAAGGGAGTATCATACCAACTGACGAAGCATTGTCTGAGAACTGGATGCTCATCAAATGGTAGTCTAAAAGTCATCAGCACAAACCTATACTCTACACAAATTTAGAAGTTTGGTTTTTATATTTCATACACAGGGAAACTAAAGCACAATACATGGAAGAACTTAACGTGAAGCTGATAAGTAATTCACTCCTTTCCCCATGAATACTTTATTCAGCCAGCAGAGGAATTCCTACAATCCATAAGGGACCCATCAAATGTCTAGCCACTGATCCTCTAATAGCAGTGACCACCCCACACGTATCTTTTATCAGCAGCAACAATACATAAACTTGAAAAATACCTATTTCACATTGCAATTTCAAATATGAATGGCAGTGAAACACATTCAAGTGTTTAGGAAGTCAGCTGATTATCCTGACTCACCTGAAGCTTTTATTCTCTTAGATAATATACCAGGGAACAAAAGTTTACACTATACCCCCTCACTCTAGCCTTCAATTACATCCATATGAATTAAACTCTTATAACCCCCCAGGGAAAAGACAGCTGTTATAAATGTGCAGTTGATTTTTAAGATCTGGATTTGACAGTCACATATCCTAACATGTAAAACTAGGTAAGCTTAACTTGAATGCATCTCAGTTTTTCCTCATTTATAAAATGGCAATAACAGCACTCAAATTTCACCAGGTTCTTTTGAATAGTAAACAAGAATATATGAATAGTGTTTAATACTGTGCCTGCAATAGAGCGTATGCTCCATAAATGTTAGCTATGGTAATTAATATAAAGAGTCTAATGTAACAACGCCACATTCAGCAGCTCCATTTCTGTCATCCATTTTGGAAATGCCCCCACTTCCATATATAGACTTGAAATAAACACTAAGACTCAAAAGTGTACAACATAGGGAAGGAAACATGAATGGCTTCAATGAACTTCACATGAAATGGCCTCTGTTTTTTCCAAATATTTATCAATTCAGACTCTTCTACGGAAAAGTTATGAGGAAAAAAATTATCTCCCCAAAGAAGATATCCTTTAAATAAGCCTACCATATAATTTACTGTACAAACTGGAAAAGAGTAATGACTCAAAAAAAGAAAAAAAAAAAGTGCTAAGATAGACAGGACAAGACAACAGTAGTGGGTAAACCAGAATGCTCCTAGCAAATCATTATGAAATATGACCATCACAGGCATGAAAGAAAACTAGAACAGCCAGGAGGAGGGTGGTGTTGCACACCTCTAATCCCAACAACCTAAGAGGCTGAAGCAGGAGGATGCAAGTTCCAGGCCAGCCTCAGTGAAGTCCTAAACAATTTAATAAAAAATAAAAAGGGCTGGGGATTATAGCTCAGTGGTAAAGCACTCCTAGGTCCAATTCCAAGTATCAAAAGAAGCACACACACACACACAAACTAGCACATATTCTAATATTAAAACACAGTACATGAAATACCTTTGTTCAAAGTGGGTATCTATATAAATCTAAACCTGTACATATAACACTGATTTAAGGGACTCATAAGATTTTTGTTATCTGGTAAGAAACAACAATGATAAACTACATTTTAAAACTGAGTAGCCACATTTAACAGCTAAGAGTATTAGCTTTATTTTGGTAATGGCAAGGGATACACATTTAAAGTTAAATCAAGGGGTGGAAAAAAAAAAAACTTAATTGTTCTAAGATTTCAAGAAGAAATTTTAAAAGCCCATAAAAATCTAAATACTATTATTAAAATAGGTTAAGTGCAAATAGAACACTTATTTTTTAGGGGTTACAAAATTCTAAATTAAAATTCACTTATTTATGAAGTAATTCAAGCCATATCCTCTCGTTTTCATTTATTATGAATTTAAATTCTTTCAATCAATAGGCACTAGTCAATATGTAAAAAACTTTAACATAAATGAATTAATACCTCCTGACAGCCCTTTGAATATTATTTGTACAAACCTGGACTGGATGGGAATTTTAAAATGGCAAACCCATTAATCTAAATACTAAGGCTATATTGTAAAACAAATTTGAACAAAAATTTATTTAATGGTAACATTCAGCATACTATGTTCCTCCCATTTCATCATATTCAGGTAAAAAATAATTATGTCTAAATAAATATATAAGAGAAATGTGTTTTAAGAAATGCCAATCTACCTGCAGCTCCTTGGGGAGCTTCATCTGTCCGGGCAGCTGAAGAATTTACTGTCTCCTGGTTGCTTTCAGGGTCTGCCATTTTCTCCTGCCTCCGAGCCTCAGCTGCTCCTCTTTTGCCCAGGCCAGAGCCTCGCCGACTGCAACAGAAAAATGTCATCATAGGCAGCGTAACCAGTGAACCAGGAGCAATGTATAGACAACACAAAGCTCAGATTCATAGAGGACAAAGCCAGTTTCTTCTTTTTAAATAAAAATTGCTGCAGAAAATCACTATGTGTAACAACCAAGACTTTGTATGTTTAAAATTCTTCCGAATTACAGTGCATTCACAGTACGTGCTTTTGTGTTACTAGCAGTTGTTGTCATCCTTACCGGCAGAAATTTTTTATTTTTAAACACTGCCAAATAAATGGGAAAGTGACCACTCCTGAAGAGAAATATTCAATTCACTTAAAATAGAGCCCCACTTTAGGGCTAAAAAGTAGATTAATATACACTGGATTGAAGAGACACTGACAATGCAGAAAAGAGGAGGACAGAAAGACATTCCCATTCTCTATGTTCCAGTTTACCTAAATCATCCAAAAATAACTATTCTAAAAATGGACAGTAACTCCATCCTATATAAGAACAGACTTAATATTTATAAACAAACAGATGGCTTTTGGGAACACAGTGGTTTAGATCAAACAGACACAGAATAAGGTATGGAAAAGAGAACTACTATTCATCTTTCATGAAACGAATTATATTTGATCATGATCTTGTCATCATAGAAAAATCAGAAACAAAAGATGACCCCACAGTACTACAACTATTATTTAAACAGCAACTCCCCAAATTACCTTAAGAAATATACTGAAACATTTTAGACTAAGAAACTAGTGAAATTCTGCCTCCTGAAAAAGAGAGCAGGCAAAATTGACACGTATATGAAAGCTCCGAATTACCTCAGGATACTTAGAAGAGTTTATTTTCCTAATTAATGAAAAGTCCTTCCTAAACACAGCTGGTTTAACTAAACTTTCTTTCATAGGTAAAAGGAGCTCATTTCAAACACTACTCATCAAAGCCAGAAATAACAGGGATTCAAATTCACTCAACATCTAATTTGTACAACACACTGGACTGAACTTTTTGGATACACAGGGTTGCCGCCCTCAAGGAGCTTTTTGCTTCAAGAAAAGATAGAGACACAACCTCAGTTGGATATCAAGGTACTAAATTTAAGTGGAAGCCCAAGTAATTCAGAAAAGGATTTTAAGGAAGGGTATTCCAGGCAGTTGAACTAGATGGCTTGTGCAGAGCATGACCATGTGTATTACAAGTCATTTAACATGCATCAGTTCTGTGTTCACGTGCAGAAGGAAAGAAGGCTACAGAGAAAGACAAAGTAAGACAATTACAACACTAAATTATCTAGCTTCACATAAAAGTTAAAAATCAATTTTAAACCAAAGAGAATTCAGTTTATACTTCAGACTACAAACCTTTGGTAAGTTAGGATTCAAATACAGTTTAAACAGAACTAAAACTCTGAAGAATTTTTTCTCAGAAGTCCTGGAAGTAAGAGTAAGAAACCTCAAAACCAAATATGTGTACTAAATTCTAGATATTTTTAAGCAATCTAAAGAATTAGAAAATAACTGCAAGTGCTGGGAATATTGCTTGCTGGTGGAGCATTAGTTTAGTATTGCGCCGCCCCCCCCCCCTTTTTTTTTTTACTAGCACTAGGGGAAAAAAATGAAACCAAAATGTGGAGAAGTGAGAATTTAAAATGGCATTTCTTATGACTTAGTACCAGTCATACAATAGTATGACTTATTATCACCACTAATAACAATCAAAACAGAAGAATCAATTTAAGTGCTTAAAATCTTTTTCTGCTTATCTGAGTTAGGGTAAGAAAGAGGCAAGCTAAATTCACAGCCTCATCAGTGGTTTGATGCAATTACTAGGGGAAACTACATATGAAAGAGGGAGAATTAACATCCGGCTACAGAGTGATTAACAGTACAAGTGCACTTAACCAAACACCAAGCCTGAAAGTCTCAGGAAAATTTCAGGAAAAAGATTTTTCCTTTAACCTAAGGTTCTCAATGAATTTTAATAAAACTATGTGAAATAATATGCTGTTCCACACATCAAAGGTGGTGAACAGTCTGAAAATGATATCCATAACAACTGGGAGAAATAGAAATTGAAGAAAGAACTCACTCAAATGACTACACTTTCTTTTGATAGGCAGGTTTTGAAATACAAAAATTAAGAGATTTTCTTTTCCTTTCTCATTTAGCTTAGTAACCAAGGCCAACACTTTCAGAAACAAGACAATACTACAACCATTAAAATAGGCATCCCAAATGGATAAGAAAATGTAGTATATACATACACAATATTGTTCAGCCATTAAAAAGAATTACTTTATTATGGTATTTGCACGTAAATAGATGTATCTGGAAACTATCATGCTAAGTGAAATGCCAGTTTCCAAAAGCCAAAGGTTAAATGTTTTCTCTGATTTGTGAAAGCTAACTCACAATAAGGGGGATGTATGGGAAGTTCAGTAGATTAGAGAACAAGAAATGGAGGGAAGGGAGTGGGGGATAGGAAAAAGACAGTGGAATGAACCTGACATAATTTTCCTATGCACATATGAAAACATTATGGTAAATCCCTCCATCATGTACATCCACAAGAATGAGATTGTTACTAAGACATATTCTATGCTTGTATGATCATATCAAAATGGATTCTAATGTCACGTATGAGTAAAAAGAAAAAAATGAATTAAAAAAAAATAAGCATCCTTTTTTATTCATTCATTAAACCACCAGGAAACGTAACCTTAAAAAAAATCTCAAATCTGCATAAAGATATTCATTAGATATACTTGGCAGACCAACTAAAAAAAACAACCAAATCTCCCAACACTTAGTAATAATTGTAAAAATGGTGTAGCAGAAGAGGAAGAACACAAAACTGTTGGCAGAGCACTTGCCTCCCACATGTCAGGCACTGGGTTTGATCCTCAGCACCACATAATAAACAAAAAATAAAGATATTTTTTAAATTAGCATGACAAAAAGAGTGAAAATATGAATAAATATTGAAGGAAAATTCACAAAAATAATACTTAGTGATGCTAGAAAAAACATGTTTACTCAGTATCCCAGGAAAATTATTTTACATTATTAACTTTTTTTAAAAAAGTTTAGAAATAAGGATTTTGACAAGACTTTAATAAGCTTAGGAAAAGAAAGCAAATGAAACAGTTAACTGGAAACAAAACTAATTACCTACCTGGTACTAGCACAGGAGCCCGTGGTCTTTTGGCGTGTGCTCCGCCTCAAACTGGGGAGCTCAGCAGGTGGGGACTCACTGCGCTTCTTGGTAGATTTTCTTAAACCTGTACGTGGAAAACACCAAAGTAAAATTTTATGAAGAGAAGCTATTAGTAATTAAAACTTACAAAATTATCCTGGTCATCATCCTGTTTAAAAGTGCACAGAATCATTACATGACTTATCTAGTGCTATGCTAAAGTCAGATTTTGACCTAGCCTACTAATAATGGGAAAGCTAATGGTACATGGCATTCCAGTTCAGATCAGTCTTCTTGCTTTGGGTCAAATCTGACTCAAGCTCTCCCATAAAATGCATGACAGCCCCACCTCTCCCAAACCATCCTTTCAGAGCTATAATCTCTTCACTACTCTTCCCCACTAAGGCCAAGGAATTGTTATGGTATATATTATATATTTTAAAAATGTGCTAAATTTCCCCTAAATTTATTATATTATCCTTAAACTGTTCCACTTTAGTGTTTATGCAAGGTTTGTCAATAAACTGAGAAGAAAAAATGTTTTCTTTACACCACTTCATGAACAAGGAACATATATTTCAAATAAATGTTACGAGAATGTTCAATTTATAGAATATTGTATAATTAGAAAGAAAAACATATGAAGTGTGCTGGGTTAACTTTTCTGGAAGTGACCTAATGCTTATTTAGGGTTAATAGTCTCTAAAAAGATAACAACGTTATGGAGAATCCATGATGGCATCCATCCACCCTCCCCTTACAACTCTACAAACAGTGCCACTACATGATGTCATTCTGGGTACTAGGCTCTCTCTGAACAGAGACTTCAACAGTAAAAGATCTCTACAGTCAGCAAACATATTTCCACAAGAACTATGGCATCATCTTAATTGGAGGTGAGCTTCTTCAGCGATGATATACTCTTGCAAGTCCCCTCCATTTTATCATGAAGTTTTAATTGCTTAAAAGTGAAAAGACAAGTTATTCTTTCCTCTCAATTGTGTTAAAAGCACCAGTGAAAGGTCAAAGAGATAAGTTATAAAAAGGATTCTAGACATCTTGATCTTTAAACTCTCAATACTACAGTTCATTCAACTTGGAATAGTCTTTATACCATATATACAGAAAGTTGATGAGTGAAAAGTTATTCAATAATCTTTAAACAAAACACATGCTTCATGAAGCAAAAGCTCGTGTTCCGACAGGCATTATTATTTAGAAATCGAAGTCACAGTTTCTGGGACTTTTTCTTTTTCCCAAAAAATAACTTTTGTGGAAGTTTAGCTGGACATCTGAAGCTCATAGAAAAGGTTCAAAGAATGATACTTTAACTAGGCACACTGGCAGATCTCTATAGTCCAAGCTACCTGGAAGACTGGGCAGGAAGATGACTTTGAAAAGCCCAAGAGTCAAATCCAGCCTGGGCAACATAGGTGAACACCATGAGGGAGGGTGGTTAATTAGCAAAATAGGATTTGCTCTAAAATTTAATTTTCAATTTAATTCTGAGGTTGATTGTTTATACAACGTATCACCAGAATTATCTGATGTAAGCACATACCTACACCTGCTATCCCTATCCTATTCTATCTCTGCGCTGGCACACACCCTGGTCATCTGAGAAACACAGAAAACAAGACACAGCAAGGGAGCAAGTTTAATTCATTCAGTTAATTGTATCAGTATTTTTTAATATTAAAAACACTTTACAGTGTTTCAGAACATTTAATTATAATATGAACTCTATTGACAAGTAAAAGTAAACCAAAAAAACATAGTTTAGGGGAAAACACAGTACAAATCCTACTAAAACATTCCAAAAATAAAGTGCTATCACTTATTAATATAATAAGAGGTCACTTTTAAAACCCTTCTAGGCCTGGGGATATAGCTCAGTTGGTAGAGAAATTACCTTGCATGCATAAGGCCCTGGGTTCACAATCCCCAGCATCAAAAAAAAAAAAAAAAACTCCTATTGTCAGTAATGTGACTTAACACATGTAATACTAAACTACCTATATAATATACCATGATACAGTAAATGGACAGCACAAATCTTCATGTTTAGTGAAATCAAAATAAAATATTTAGGACTGGGGTTGTGACTCAGCATGTGTGAGGCCCTGGGTTTGATCCTCAGCACCACATAAAGATAAATAAAGGCACTGTGGAAAAACAAAAAACTAAAATATTTAAATAAATGTATTGTGAGCTACTGAAACAATGCTAATTTTTGGTGATATTGGGGACTGAAATCAGGTTTCATGCATACTAGGTAAGTATTCTACCACTAAGCTACACTTCCAGCCCTCTTCATTTTGAGACAGGGTCTGGATATTGACCAGGCTGGCTTTGAACTTGTGATCTTCCTGCCTCAACCTGCCAAGAAGGTGGATTTCAGGTGTGCAACACCATACCTGGTACGATGTAACTTTTCAAAGTGTTTTATGCTTTCACTCTTTAGGCACCAAGATAAGACTTTAGTATTTAGATTTCTTTTAATCTTTATTCAAGTATGATAATAAGTATTGATTTTATATGTATGATTCAATGAATCTGACAAAGGTATTCGCTCATGTCCATAAAGTTCCTTTGTGGGATGAAAAAAGATACTACAACAAACAGAAACCAAAAACATAAGTATACCTAAACATATTTCAGACAAAATAAACATTAGGTCAAACACTAAGAAAAGAAACAATAGGTCATTAAATAATGATAGTCAATTCATCAAGAATAAATAACAATTTTAAGTATATTTAGAAAACTGAAATTTATAAAGAAAATATCAAAAATCTGAAACAGAGCAAAATTCCATTTTCGAAACTAGACAGATCATCTGGACAGAAATCATTAGGAAAATATGGAGCTTGAGCCAGGTGTGTTGGTATTTAAACAAAATACAAAAATCTTGAAAACAAAATCAACCAAGAAGGTGAGAGATGCATGTACTAAAAATTATAAAACATTGATGAAAGAAACTAAAGATGACACAATAAAAAGACATCTTGTGTTGATGGAATGGGAGAATTCATATTGTTAAAATGTACATATCACCCAAAGTGTTGTACAAATTTAATGCAATCCCTATCAATATTTCAATGTTGTTCTTCACAAAATAAAAAAAATAAATCCTAAAATTCATGTGGAAACATGAAAGATCTTAAGTAGCCAAAGCAATATTGACCAAATATAACCGCAAGTATCAAATTACTGCATTTCAAAATGTATTCCAAAACTGTAATAATCAAAACAGCACAGTAATAGTACATTAACAGACATATCAACCAATGAAACAGGATACAGAGCACAGAACAGCACCGCACACCACACAGACAACTGACTCTCCATAAAGGTGCCAAGAGCACACAATGAAAAAGGACTGTCTTGTCAATAAATGGTGCTGCAAAAACTGGACAGCTGTTTTTAGAAGGAGGAAACCAGGGCCCATTATTTCTCATCATATAAAAAAATCAACTAAAAATAGACCAATTACTTAGATGCAATGTTTAAAATTATAATGCTACTGTAAAAAAAAACCTAATAAAAAAGCTCCATGACATTGGCCTGAGGAATAATTTCTTAATTATGACCCCAAATCAAGGGTAACAGCAGTAATGAGATTGCCTCAAACTAAAAACCTTCTGCACAGGAAAAGGAAAGAGAGTTAAAAAGAGAACCCATAGAGAAAAACTTTACCCCAGGATATATAAAGAACTCAAATAACCTAACACCAAAACAAATCACCCAATTAACAAATGGGCTAAGGAACTGAACCAACATTTCACAAAAGAAATACAATCAATCAACAAACATGAAAAAATGTTCATCATCTCTATTAATTAGAGAAATGCAAATCAAAATGACTCTAACATTTCATCTCACTCCAGATGGAATGGCAATTATCTAGACTACAAGCAATGATAAGTGTTAACAAGGATGTAGGGGGAAAAGATGCACTCATACATTGCTGGTGATGAGTCATGGAGATTTGTCAGAAAACTTGGGATGTAACCACCATTTGACCCAGCTCTCCTATAGCTCAGTTAATATCCAAAGGACTTAAAATCAGCATTCTACAGTGAAGAAGCCACATCAACATTTATAGCAGCTCAATTCATAATAGCTAAACTGTGGAACCAACCTAGATGCCCTTCAACAGATGAATGGATAAAGAAAATGTGGCACATATACACAATGGAATATTACTCAGTCTTAAAGAAGAATAAAATGACATTTGTAAGCAAATGGATGGAACTAGAGAGTATTATGCTAAGTAAAATAAGCAATCCCAAGAAATCAAAGGTGGAATGCTTTCTCTGATAAGAGGAAGCTGATTCATTGGGGGTGGCAAGAAGAACAAATACTAAACAAATTTGTTTACAAATACTTTGTATTTATAAACGAACCAAGTAGGGAAGAATGAACAAACTTTGGAATGTGCAGAGGGAGTGAGGGGAGGAGAGGGGCATATAGTTTCCCATGTGTTATACACATGACACATGTACATCCGCAATCAAACGACGGTGGACAAAGAAAAGGCTTTTTTGTTTTTTGGTGGGAGGGGATACTGGGGATTGAACTCAGGGACACTCAACCACTGAGCCAAATCTCCAGCTGTACTTTGTATTTTATTTAGAGACAGGGTCTCACTGAGTTGCTTGGCACCTCACCGTTGATGAGGCTGGCTTTGAACTCACGATCCTTCTATCTCAGCCTCCCAAGCAGTTGGTATTACAGATGTGCATCACTGGGCCTGGCTGTAGTCCATTCCTTTCATTGCTAAATGGTATTCTTGAGTGGATTTACATGCCACAATCTAGTTATCCATTTGTGGTATTAAACTTTTAAGAGCACCAGTCTAAGTTGCAGTGAGGTACGCCAGAGAAGAACAACCAAAATAGCAGACATAAAAACATTTAGAACTGATATTATAATCAGACTATAATATAAAATAACTAATTAGGCTGTCGCCATGACCCCATCTAGCCTAATAAATTGAGAGATAACTCCAAACATTTTGTTTTCTGAAAGAATGTCATCCATTTGCCTGGTGAAAGAGTTATTATATGTTATGCTCTCTCCAGTGGAAAAGGAGCATCACTATTTGCAACACTGCCTAAAACCAAGATGGGAGAAAAAAACTAGCTCTTCTGTATAAGTATTATTATCTTTGCTCCCGATGACTGGAACAGGGTAAAACTGATGATTGTAACTACTTAGAATTTGTAAACAAACCAAGTCAAAAAAATTTTTTTTATAAATAATTCTTCCCAAAAGTCTAAAATGTTTTTAGAAGATTAGAAATGGCAAAGTACAAGATGAAGCAGTTTGGTAAATGACTTTTTAGAAAAAGGTAGCTTAACTTGGGCTGTGGTTATAGCTCAGAGGTAGAGCGCTCACCTAGCACGTGAGGCCCTGGGTTCAATCCTCAGTACCACATAAAAATAAATAAATAAAGGTATTGTGTCCAACTACAACTAAAAAATAATTTTAAAAAAGAAAGAAAAAGATAGCTTAACTTTCTTTTGCTATTCAGTATCTGACACTGCTCTAATATACTATCCTTACAATCTTGAAGTATTTGAGTTGTTCAAAAGCACTTTCATAGATAAGTTATGATGATGATTCTTATTCAAAACACAAAAATATTTACACGTGTGTAGTCCAATCAACTACATGACTCCTAAGCTTATTTTTGATGCCTAACAGACTACTACATCTTCAATATATTTCTGGCAAGGTGATAAAACTTCTACCTTACTGGTTTAAATGAAAATTTTAGAACTACCTATAAACCAATACAGTATTTGTAGAGTTATTTCCTTCATTTTACTAGCCAAGCAAAGAGTATATCAACAGAAGATAAAACCTGCTGAGAGCCATAGCCAAGAAGGAATGACACATGGCATTTTTGGTTGAAAGGTGGGTGACCCCAGCAAGCCACTGAGATGATAATGATTATGTTAAGATGCGCATTCAATTGGAAATTAGACCCCTGCTGTCTGCCTAGGCCTGCTACTTTGGAGCTCTCCCGGGACTCCAGGAGATTTCCCATTGGTCAAGGAAGTGCGGTAGGAGAGAATTCCAGAGGAGAGATTTCCTGTCGGAGTAGTGTGTCCTGGGAGAAGGCCGCGTGCATGGCATTCGCGGGACTTTTGGAAATAAAGTTTGTTCCTGCTTGAGTGGCTCATGATTTTGTGCCCAGCCAGACTGCAGCAAAAACCAATAGAACACATGTGCATAGGTCTACATAAATGCACATCTCTTTCCCAAGTTCTGTAACGCAGAAAAATTATATTTAGCATTTATTTTTATGATGCCACTATGAAAAGCAACCGGAATATCACTGTTAAGATTAATATACTCTTAACCACAAAGTCTTTAAATAATCAAGTCAGAAATAAATGCAAACAAGCTACTTTTCTCAAAGCTCTTGACCTTATATGGGAACAAGAATTTATGCACTTGTTACTATAATCTTTAAAAAGAAATTGGCAGCTATATTGTACTCTCAAAAATTGTAATCAGTGTTAACACACACAAGACAAGGGAATAGAAGTTCATTGGATTGGACAAAGGGGAATGAAGGGAGGGGAGTAGGGATAGGAATAGGAAAGACAGTAGAATGAATGGGATGGAACTTTCCTATGTTCATATATTAATACACCACCAGTATAAATCCACATCATGTTCAATAACAAGAATGGGATCTTAATTAGAATATGTTATAGCCCATGTATGTATAATGTGAAAATACACTCTACTTTCAGATGTATCTAAAACCAAAACCTGATACTGCTTTTAAAAAAAATGTAATTTGTTCTACAATATACTTTTTTCCCCCAATAATGTACATTGCTAGCCCCAAACTGATTTGCTCAAGCTCACAGCTTCATCCTTTTTAAAAAAGTGAGTCCTTTTGCAAAGGGTGGCTTTTAAAATGTGAAACATTTAAACTGCATATGTATTGACTGTAGCCTTAAGCATTTTGTGAGAGAAAAAAAAAAAAGAAACATTTTAAGTGAACCAAGAGAGAAAGTGTTGACAGTGGCCTAGATATTTTCTGGATATTTACATTTAAATAAAAATAGTTAACACACTTTTGGGTGCACTTTACTTTTCTTGGGGGGGGGGGGGGAAGCTAGGAATTGAATCCAGGGGCACTTCCCCACTGAGCTACATTCACAGACTTTATTTTGATACAGGGTCTCACTAATTTGCTTAGGGCCTAAGTTGCTGAGGCTGGCCTCAAAATTATATCCTCCTGCCTCCATCTCCCAAGCTGCTAGAATTATAGACATTCACCACTGGACCCAGATTTTTCTTTTCTATTTGAAATTTTCTAGGTATTTCTTATTAAGTAGACAATTGTGACATGATTCCAATTCTGTTCTTTGTAGGAAAAACAAACACTAGTACATGTCTGTCTACTACAGGAACCAACAAGATAGAACACTATATGGTTGCTATTCTTTAACTTTACTGAATCACTTAAAAATTAACAACTAAGGGATGGGATTGTGGCTCAGTGGTAGAGCGCTTGCCTAGCTTGTGTGAGGCACTGGGTTCGATTCTCAGCACCACATAAATATAAGCAAATAAAGGTCCATCAACAACTAACAAAATATTTTTAAAAATTAACAGTACATATTCACTGTCATTTTTTTATATTTAATATTCTTACATAATCTCTATAGAAGGTATGCTAATCTTTTATATGAAATATACATATATCAGACCTATTACATAATCCTACAATGGAAATATAGCCCCCTTTATTATCAAGTATTCTAGATATGCAACTTACTGAACTTTCCAATTTTTTTCCCCTCAGTACTTGGGATTTAACCCTGGGCACTCTGATCAGTAAACTACACATTTTTTATTTTGATATAGGATCTAAGTTGCTGAGGCTGGCCTAAAATTAACAATTCTCCTGCCTCAGCCTCCCAAGTAACTGGAATAATATGCATGTGACACCATACCAGGCTTATATATTCAATTGGGAGTGATGATAAAAGACAAACAAGATGGCTATACCTAATGTCTAGCAATCCTTTTTCTGAGCACCATGCTTTTTCTGTTTTTCAATTTTCTAGGAAGCTTATGTCCTGCCCTTTCTCCATGTGGTACAAAAGAAACTGTCATTCACGATACACTCTAAAGACAGATGCTTCTCAACTTATGATGGGGATTACATTCTTATAAACTCGGAAGCTGAAAATACTGTAAGTCAATAATGTATTTAATATATCTATCCAATCAACATAGCTTTACCCAGACTGCCTTAATCATGAACAAAATACATCAACGTACAGTTGGATAAAATCATCTAATACAAATCCAATTTTAATAAACTATTGAATAATATCTCATGTAATTTACTGAATTCTGTATTAAAAGTGAAAACCAGAATGACTGGTGTTCTTTAACACCACTGTAAAGTCAGAAAAGTTTAAGACACACAATTGTAAGTTAGAGACCATCAATCTGTGCACAAGTGGGACTCAGACCAGACTATTTCTATGATCTCTAATCATCACAGTGATTCTAATTTAAGGATAAGCATATGACCCAAGGAAACTAGTGATGTCCCTACAAATTGATAGATGAATGATGAGACAGTGCGCCCTTGTTTTTTGGAAGGAGGGCTATAGAGGAAGAGGAGGTGATGGGTCCTTAAGCCACAAGGTTTGGATGTTAGGCCATGTTCATTTGACCTCTTGGATCCATCCAAGCCTTTAGTCAGCCAATCTCTTGGCCTTACCACTCATGTGGACAGAGTTCTTTTCCCGTTAAATTTTAGTTGAGTATCACATAAAACCCCAAAATTCTGATTAAAAGAAATTACTACATTAAAAATTTCACTCTAAGTAGGAGTTGTCAAATTGTGCCCTGGAGGCCAAATCCAGCTGATGGTGTTTTTTATACAGCTTCAAGCTAAGAATGGTTTCTATATTTTTATGGAGTTGTAATAAAAGCAGATGGTGATGTAATAGACTGTATGGGGTGAGAAACACCTAAAATACTTATGTGGCCCTTTACAGAAAATGTTCACAGAGCTGAACTTCGAAAATAAAAAAGGAAAAATGGTATGCAATTTTTAATCTGAAATGTCTCAGACCATAGGAAAAATTAACTCAAGAATGTCACTGATATTTTGACTTGCATATTCAATGCAAATTACTTTGGATAGAATGGATATTAACAACATTAATCCTTCCAACCCATGAACAATAAAATGTCTTGTTTTTTTGTTTTGTTTTGTTGTTGTTTTGTGTATGTCCTTTTCAATTTCTCTCATCAGTGTTCCATAATCTTCACTGTAAGAATCATCCATTTCCTTGGATTATTACAACCCATCAGGAATTTAACTTACCATTCATATTTTAGGACTATTTTGCTGAGAAAACTTAGATTAAAACGTAAGATTAATAATCTTAGATTATTAGATTAATAAAGAAAAGTAACTATGGGTACCTTTTCAGTAAACAGCTTTAAGTCCTTTAAGAGTCAAAAGACATTTACACCTGAAACTAGTCAACAGAATCATGAGACTCTGGCATGCCTTGAATATTCTATGACTACCTTCAAGCATATATATCTTTATTAATAGTTTACTTTGATACAATAAACTCATGAAATGAAAAGTAATCTATGATCACATAAAAAGGTGTCATAAATTTTTAAATAACTCGGTAATAAGAGACTGATTTTTGTGGATAATAATAAGCTAAATCCAAATACAATTTTCTAAGCAAAAGTATTATTTCCTAGTCAAAGCATAGCCACTTCATGCAATGATTCAACAATATTAAAAATAGTAGAAAGGCACGAAGATATTGATCTATTTTTTGCAGAAAGGAACAACTGAAAATAAAAAAAGAAAGTTAAATAAAGAACAATATGGTAATTAAAATCTATAGAAACAACTATTAGTTAATGAAACAAATAAATTAGCACCTTTAAACCACTAGTGGAAATATAAATTCATATTTCTATGAGCAATTTCAAAACATATATTAATATTTAAAAGAGGCATAACCAGTGACCAAACAAGAAAATAACGGTGTAAATTACAAAGCTATGTTTAATTTAAAAATTTAGAACAATGTAAATGCTCATTTACTAATTAACTAAGATATAGCCATATGTGGCTACTTTTAATATCATGTAGTTTGTAGTTTTTTGACAGGAGAAAAGTCTTAATGTTTAAACAAGTAAAACACTTTGGTGTCTCTACACTTCAAATATGGATATTACCTCATTCTGTAATTATGAGGCTGAAATCTGACATATGTCAAGTATCAATTATGGGGCCAGGCACAAAATGCATACTCAAAAAAGTTACCACCATCATGTATAGCAAGATCCTGCTTCTTAGAAAAGATGTGCACATACACAGAAAAGTGCCTGCCTTTGGGTAAACACAGATGACTGAACACATGGGCATTTACTCCTGTCCCCTCATGAAATACTATTAAATAGAACTAATAGCCAGGCACAGTGTCACATGCCTTTAATCCAGTCCAGCTGGCTGGGCAAAATAGCCGGGGGGGGGGGGGTGACAGGAAGAACTTGTGTAGATTGATACAGCAGGAGCCGTTTATTGTAGGACTACAGAGGTATTTATACATTCCACACAGCTTACCTTAATTAGCATAAACTAGATACATCAGTCAACCAATAAGGAATCTCCACACTTAATGGCTCACTGGCGTTACTTCACAAACCACTCCCTCTGGCATTTTGCCAGGCGCCATCCAGACTTGTTTACAGACTCTAACATTTCTCTGGCAAAATGCCAGGCGCCATCCTGACTTGTTTACAGACTCTAACAAATCCCAGCTACTCAGGAGACTGAAGCAGAAGAATCAAAAGTTCGAGGCCAGACTGAGCAAAATAGGCAAAAAAAAAAAAAAGACAATATCTTAAAAAAAAAATTTTGAAACAAATCAATACAGATGAATAGAATGGAAGAGAGACTGCAATACCAGAGGTATATGCACTGGAAAGTCCAAAAGCTCTAAGTATAAAACTAAAATAAGTACCAACTATCAGATTAAAAAATATGGAAATCCTAAAAGGCTCAGGGGCTGATAATACCAGATTCTCTGGGGGTAGTTCTGGTGTTAAAACTGAGGATTAACTGAGGGGGTGTTTGTGAAGCAGCAAGATTCCCAGCTCCCCTCCCCCACTTGCATAGCTGGACAACTGTGCCTCTCCTGGGCCAGCAAAACTCTGGATCATTATTTACTGCGTATAAAACATATGAATTCTCAAAGTACACAGCTGCAAATAGGTGCAGCATATCATAAATGCAGAGAGGGAAGGGGGATCAAGTGCATAAATACTAGATGATATACTCTCCACTTCTTTCTCAAACCTCTTCTTCAGTTTATTCTCCTAGCACTCTGGCACCTAAGCCTTTACCTTAAGGCAGGAGTTTGAAATAATTATGCCTACAGAATTACCAGGAAAAAAAGTAAATAAATAAATCTAAAAATAAAATGAAGTTTCACAACAAAATAGCCCGACCAGATCAGTAGACAATGAATCTCGCCAAATCTCATTTTCATACTCCAAACTTCACAAATTAGATTTTTGGTCTCACCTTACACTTGAGTATGAGAAAACAACCAGGAATTAACAGCATCTGAGAAAACTTCATAGTTTAAAAAATAAAACCTACCCCAAAATAAATCCCCTCCAAAAATAAACAAAAAACTTAGTTCCACAGACCAAATACAGGATTCTATGGGGAATAAAATATGAAAACAATCTCTTGAAAATAAAACAAGACCACAAACAAGGGTTAACAGAAGCAAAATCAACAGAAAGGTTGGAAGACAAAGAAACCAATCAGAAACAGAACATTTTTAAAAAGAAAGCAAGAAAAAGGAGGTCAGATCAAGACCATCCCCATATAATAGGAAATGGAAAAGGAGAAAACAAGGTAAGAGTGATTGAAAAAACATCCTGGTGTGAGAGCTGAAACTCCTGTCTTGGGGAACATCTGAGACCCAGGGGAGCCAGGATAATTGGTTAGAAGGAATGAAACCAAAACACCCAACAATGGGCAATATCTTGACTTTTCTAAATATTGGAAATAAAGACCTGCAAGCTTCCACAGAAATGAATTACATAGACAAAAGGTCAGGAAAAGAAATGGTTCTAGCACTGAAAACTAAGATAATATAGTTTTTCAAAAATTTTGAAGATACTTCCTGATTCAAAATTCTACATCCAACTGATCTATTAAACAGGTAACAAGGTGATAACTTCCAGGTATTCAAAATCTGAAAAAAAAAAAAAGGACAAAGCTTTTTAAAAATCTCATTAGTTTTTCTTAGAAAGCAATTGGAAGATATGTTCCACTAAAACAAGAAACACGATATGGGATCTAGAAAAACTAAAGATTAAAGAAAAACCTCAAAGCTTAAAAAAAGGTACTGTAACCAGGCCTAAACAGCAACTATTCCCAGGCCTCATGTCTTCAGGAAGATGAAACAGATGCCATGAAGACAGCTTGAGGAAAAAATTAGGCAATCAGTATGCAGCATGGAGTGAGGAAGTGATGCATCACTGAAAAGTAAGGAAAACAAAGATATCATCATTAAATTCAGGAAAAACAAACATGCAGTAAGAAAGGAAACATTCCCATGTGGCTGGTATAGATGACATTTACATAAACTGGTGGTAATTGGTGGGGAAGTATCTGCAGTATTTATTTGTTTACTGGGTGAGGAGATAAGATGATGCTGGAAGGCAAAATCCTAATTTTCTATAAAGCAGGTGAAACAGAGATCAAACTACAAAAAAATCAAATGGACATGTATAGCACATAATCTACAGACAAGTGAATATCAAGATAATCAGCTTTGGGGAAAAAAAACAGTGTGATGAGAAGACTGCTGGGGGGTTTTGTAGTACTGGAGACTAAACCCAGAACCTTATTCATACTAGGCAACCAGTAGGCTATATCCCCCGCCCTTTTTATTATTATTTTGAAAAAAATAATAAGTTGGATGAGAGATACACCTCCACATAAGGCTATGACTGCTAATTTTTAATAAGAAATCTTATTTAATCCTTGACTAAACCTCTCTTGTTAATAAATAAGAGAAAAATTTGAGAAGGATACACACCAAAAAAGAAGTAGCCATTCATGAACAAAATTAAAACTGACATCTTTTTCTTCTTTATAGATTTCTATATCTTCTGGATTTTTGTTTTTAATAACATATTTTAGAATTAGAAGTGTCAAAGATATTACAGAACACAGGCCAGAGTAGAGAAGAGTGATTTTACCTGATATGGATCAGATTAATTTGACAATTCGTAGTTTACTCAAACATATAACATGGTCACTTATAATTCATGAGCAATGTAAAACAAAGCAAAGTCTTTTTTAACAGAAGCCAAAGATATGTTTCTTTTTACTGATCTTTTTTAAATTTGGCATGTCTTTTTAAATTTACTGACTTTCTTAAAGGCTCAAAAAATAGTTTGTTGGGAACTATTAAAACTTTTTTAAGTTGCTAAGTTGTTTTAATAGAAGCTGTGTAATATAGAAAAGCTCAAAGATAACCCACAACTTTTTCAACTCAAGAGAGATGATCCTACAAGACACAAAAAGGTGAAACCAAAAATCATCTGACTTCCCAGTTCTTTTCTCCTTACTCAACTCATTCTTTCTTCTTCCCCCTATGCTAGTGATGAAAAGTAACAAGTCTCAGATTGATGGAAAGGGCCCTAAATTCAAGTTGAATTCCTTCTCAGAATTCATCACTAGCCTGATTCTTGTTTAGTTCTAATAATGGCCACAAGCTGTATGCAAGTCACCAGCAGAGTATAAAACTCAAGATGAAAATAAGCTCACCATGTTATTAATAATATGCACATGTTGTCCACTTTAAATAATGGAGAGTAAAGTAGAGCTACAAATAGACACAGACTGGAAATATAATACCTTTAAATTTTCTATAAATAAGTTTCCTAATTACTCAGATTTTGATCACCAATTGTGTCTTATAATTCTGTGCTACCATCTACTACTCACATTTTGAAATTATTGCGATTTTTAAAAAGGCAGATTAGCAAAATATATTCTGAAGGCAAACTAAGTTATTTAAAGTATTAAATATTATATTTTAAAACCATCCTACTGGTTTTACATTTATGCTATATAAATTTGTAAGAATGTTTGCTGACTTAGTTAAACAGAACATAATAGCTACAATAATTTACAAATACACATTAAAAATTATCACACAGGACTATCCTTTCTGTGGTAGTCTCAAGATCTCTACCAAGTGATACAGAGTGACCTCTATCACAGAGCTATTTTGATCAGTTGGAGATGGCAAGCAGTAATGCTCCAGAAGACTCCATGACTAAGATAGTTATTTCACCAGCTCTTCTGCCAGCCCTAGTTCCTCACAAGGAACATACACGTTCACCAACCTATCAACCCTTCCCAAAGTAACAAACTGCAAAAGGTTTTTCTACTTAAGTGTCCTGACTGTATCACTTCCAAAAGTGTACTCCATAATCCACTGCTATCTCCTGAGGTAAAAACAGTTGGTCAAATAAATCTGTAAAGAAAACTGGGTTAAGCAGAAATTATAATGAAGATGTCTCACAGTTTGCAATGTTAATGTATATCTTGAATTTCCTTGAGTAATATTTGACCATGAAAAATCATTTTTCAGAAGCACCGTGAAGGTACCATTATTTCTATAATTCAAAAACTTTTTTCCTTTACCCAATAAACCAATCATGCCTTATAATCAGTCTTTTCCTGAAGAAAGGTTTAACATCCAACAAACAGATTTACTGAGTCTTAAAAACTGGAAGAAACAAATGATATCTGTGGGGGGAAAAAAAACTACCAAGTCTGAAGCGTTTTTCTATATCACTAAGAGGCCTATTCCATTTACTTATGTCTTTCCCACTGAGGTCTGAATGAATAAGAAATCTATCAACTTTTCTCCATCAAAACTACTTCTGCCCTTTGGATTAATGCAATAACAAATGCCACCAATAAGCCCTGATATATAAAAAGCCCTTCAAATACAAGACCACAATTCTTCATACACCATTTTATACTGGTAGATTAAATGATATTTTAATTTCACAAAGTGGTTCTCACATTTACTCTTTTTATAAGAATGAATATTATTACTTTGTAATAAGAATAGCATCATAATTATAGCTAAATTATTTGCTCAACCTCACAAACCAGGAAATAACAGCATGTTAAATTTGAGTCTCCCAAATCTAAAAATAACTACCTTAACCTGATCAGTGGTCAGGATTTTTCAATATTCAGTCTCAAAATGTTGTTCTCTGTATTTTCTACCTTAAGCTATTAATTTCAATTGTACACCCTAAATTTTGTGATGCCCATGTACTAAGCACTATGCCAAGTCTCCACACATATTCATTTATTCTCCAAATACTATTGTGCATATTTAGCAATTTAAAAACTCACAAACTTCCCATAATCACAACTTAATGAGATTCAAATCTAAGACTTTTAGCTCTGTATGAAGTACTCTCCTTGTCCCAAATACCATTATTTCAAATCCAGAGAAATTACCTACCAATTCTAAGCCTTCTTATATAAACTCTTTATGAAGAAATGCATTTATTTGGGGCTGGGGTTGTGGCTCAGCCTAGCATATGCGAGGCCCTGGGTTCGATCCTCAGCACCACATATAAATAAAGGTATTATGTGCAACTACAACTAAAAAATAAATATTTTTTTAAAAGAAATCTGTTTATTTAATCATATCTGCCGCAGTCCAGCTGGGCAAAAATAACCGGGAAGTGACAAGCAACTTGAAGGTTGAAGCAGGAACTGCTTTATTGCAGGGAAACTCAGTGGGAACTGAGTGAGAACTCAAGGTAGCGGGCACCCAAGGTAGCAGGGGCCGCTTTATTGCGGGACAGCAGAGGTATATATACCTAACTGATTACACACAGCTTGACTCAATTAACATCATCTAGATACAGCAGTCAGCCCATAAGGAATCCTCACCATCTTAATGACTCGCTGGCGTTGCTTCACAAACCACTCCTCCTGGCAAACTGCCAGGCGCCATCTTGACTTGATTTGCATCCCCAACACATATCTAAGATACACCCAACCCTGTATGACTTCAAGAATCCCAAGATTTAGCTCACCTGATCCACTATTCCTGTGCATTGTTTTCAAGGTCAATTTCTACATGACTTGAGTATGCCCCCAACTCTATAACTTCTTAGTTCTTTGCCTTTGAACACATAACTTGACCAATGATTTCAAGGTAGCTTACCTGTACTTGCCAAACAGGGATGATGAGGGATAAATAAAAGGTATCCGTAATAAAGTATCTAGAATAACTGTCAAGCACTTACAGGCCTTTCATTACTTTGTTTTGAAATGTTTTTCATTTATTTGATAAGAAGCAAATACATGGTGAATGGTATATGAATCCCTGGGTTCACCTATTAATCATTCCTAAAGATTAATCAATAGCAGGAAAGAAGAAAAAAATAAAATTCATTTCCTCAGGGGTCTTAAAATTTCCAAGTGACCCAATTATGTTAAAATAGTAAAACACAGGAAACTCTTTAAAGCCACATATACTTCCTTTCTTCAAATCCTAACTCAGAGAAATTATTTCACCTCCTTGGAATAAAGTTACTCAATAACTATCCTAAAGCACAATTTTGAAAAGTGCAAGTGAATGCATATGTAAAATACCTGGCACTTATTAGATGCAAAACAAATGCTGGTTGATTGGTTCCTTTTCTTTGTTTCCAGGGCTTAGGCTATAAATAGAGATCAGAACCAGGAAAGTAGAAGTAAGGCTAGAAAGGCAATATAGTGACAACAGAATACACAGAGGTTCTGTGAAGATAAGGAAAATCATTATGAAACGAGTTTTAAAATACTAAATCAGTATGTAACTATGTGTAAAGCACACTTAAGAGAATTCTCTGGACTGATCTATGCCTTTTTACTAGCTCAATGGCATTGCCAGAAATCTTGGTGTTTCCTGACTGAGAGCTCCCTTACAACTTAGGAAACCCCATTAATCAGCCACTGATAGGGCCAATGATAGGGCCAGATTTTTTTTTTTTTTAAATCATGTCAATATACTACCACATGATCTTTGAGAAGTGTTGAAGCTACGACACACTAGTACTATCTATATCACCCAGCACTTGAACCCTCCTACAAATAATACCTAAAAAACATGAGCTCTTCAAGTGAGACAGACTGAACGGGGGAAAAGGGAAGAATGAATTCCATGGAACTCACTATGAACTCAAGTTGGTACACTGGCTATGGAGATTACACAGCTACTAAATGGACACACCCACATGGAGTTATACACATGCTTCTACTTCACTTAAAAGATGTAAAGAGAAGAGGTACAAGACCTGAAATAAATAATTTCAATTATCAAAAAACTTTGGCAGGACAAACAAACAGTTGCTATTCCTCTTTAACCTGAGCTTTTGTGTCCTTTTAAGGTTAAGATTCCTATCTAACAAGTCCTGATTTGTTATCTGTAACTGAAAAGATTTTATACATATGTATACCATATTTAAAACACCAAATAGAGCAAAGTTTTACAATCTAAAAAATATTACCGACACAATAACCCTATGGTGCAGTTTAAATGCTGATTACTAGTATCCTTGTTAAAGTTCAACTAATACTAAATCAAAAGTAGTTAGAGATTATAGTTAAACAGAGCTAAGAGCTTTGATTCAATATTAGGTTAAACTGATTCAATATTAACTCAACCAACAAGAATGCTGGTAGACATCATATAAAATCTTCAAATAAGCAAGAAATGGTTCTAGCCCTATCAAAATGTAGATTTGAAACCACAATCTTCTATCAGGACACAAAAGGGAAAAAGGTAATCTATAACAAAAATTCAATGCTTTTAAAAAATGGGGATAAATAGCTAGGTGCACTGGTACATTCCTGTACTCTGTTAATCCCAACTGCTCTCAGCAAAGTCCTAAGAAGCTTAGCAAAACCATCTCAAAAAATATAAAGGGGCTGGGGACTCAGCTCACTAGTTAAGCATCCCTGGATTCAATCCCCAGGAGAGAGAGAGAGAGAGAGAGAGAGAGAGACAGACAGACAGACAGAGACCATGTCTCAAAAGACTAGAAATGTATTCACAGGTAGAGTGCTTGCCCAGTAGGCTCAAGGCTTTGGGCATTATCCCCAATACTGCAAAACAAGGGGAAAATGTGCATAAGTGCTTTCTTATTCTATTTTTTTCTGACTTCTTAAAACAGAACCACCTCCTACCCGTGCCCACCCCTCCCCCCCAAAAAAAAGCTAACTACTAGAAGAAAAAAAATATTTTAGCACTTCAGGAAACATAACTGAAGAGGGTCATAGCTAGGTCTAATCAGTTCTAATAAGAAGCTTCCTGAAACCTCTTTCAGGAAAAGGAGATGGGAAAGGGCCCAAAGATCTCAAGCTACCTCATAAAAGGAACACATACAACACTTTTTCCCCCATCTCATTTCTTTGCTTAAATGCGTTATTTTCAAACTTTAGTTCTTTATAGTCCACTCCAAGTTTCAAAAAGGGCAATATTCTTTCCCACTAACTTAGGACCCAGAGCAGTGTATGAGGCATTAGCAGTATTCATCTTTAGTCCAAGTTCCTTAAAAGCCATAAAAATTAAGGGCTGGGGGTATACCTCAGTGGTAGAATACCACCACCAACCCACCCACCTCCGTTTTCAATCCCTAGTACTACCAAAAAAAGAAAAAGAAAAAAGCAAGATTCTTATATATCTGTCTCCATAAAAGTAAGTGTAATATAATTATCAAGTATTATTATATAAAGTAATAAATCTTATGTTGCCTCAGACTGAAAAACAAAATAACTTGAAAACATAATCACTTTTGACAAACCCCCTAAAGAAAAGATCTTCCATTAACTTACTTGCTAATTTGGCCTGTAATCCAGAAGGTCCAGGTTTTGATGTCTCTGACTTAGAAGACCCTGGAAGAGACAGTTTTGTTTTAGGAAGGCTAACTTTAGGGCTGAAACGAGCAGCCCAATCAAATTTTGAAGAGCCACCAGTTTTACTCTGTTCCTTTTCTCTGCTACTTCTTCTGGGACTAGGACTGGATGCTGAACGGGAACGCCTGGCCTTGTTCTGGTCTTTTCCTTGTTTCACCCTGGCACCTGGTGGTACAGTGGAAGAGGCCGAGGCTACAGCAGAGGACGAGGAGGAAGTAGAGGCAGCAGAGGAAGAATCAGTGATGGTGCTACACCCAGCTTTGGCTGAGGTGGCCGATTTTGAAGCCAGCTTGGTAGGTTTTGCAGATCTCTCTTCGGCACCAGTTGATTCGGACCCAGAACCACTCTTTCCACAAGAACTCTCTGTCCTTTTTCTTTTTTGACTCCGTGAACTGCCAGCGGCCACACTCTTTCTGGTGTGAGCCTTGCTTGTTGATGGCAATTGTGCAGATTTCAGTTGTTGCTCCTGGTCTAAATGTCTCTTCTTTGACTTACTATGTGACTTACTCGTTTCTGAGGGAGACTCAGTATGCTCAAGTGCTTTGGGTTTTTTCGCAGAGCTAGGAGAACTGGTCCTGTTGTAATCTGGACTAGCACTGCGTTTCACTCCTCGAGAATTGTCTTTCTTAGGCACCTGCCCCGTTTTTTGCCTTTCTGAAGTATTGGCTCTGTCTGGATCCTCTGGTTGTGGGACTATGACAGCAGATGATGAACTGCAGCTTCTAAGAAGTTAGATAAGAAAAGAGTTAGTAACAGCCTGTAAACCTATCATATAACACTCATTTCTTAACTTCTTAAACCTTTGGAAATGCTTGGGGTGGGGGTGGGGGGGGTTAGGGGAGTTCCTAATAAGTCTAGTATTAAAAAAACATAGGTTTTCAAGTAGTTCAAAATTGGAAGGCAGGGAGAAAAAAATGTGTGATTTTGGATGGCAAAAATATTTGACTAGAAGATAGGGTACTCTTCAGCACAAAGATTAATGACACTAAACACTATTAATCACTGTAAAACAAGAGTTAAGATTACAAGAAAAAAATGTTTAGTGGTTCAGAATCAATAGAAACTAGAATTTTGATGTTCCATTCACAAACACAACTGTCAAAGCTCAAAGGATGTAAAACAGGCACTTCCAAAACAAGAGTTACAAACTTTTACTTTGTAGTGATATAAAATCTTCACAATAACATTCCTTTCCAAAGACTCCTAACAAATCAGATCTTAAGGATCACTGACCTAAACCACGATTCCAATAAATACTAAAGAAAATGGTAAAAAGGCATTTTAGATGCCTATAATTGTTTGTTAAGCAAACGGCAATCTCGTGGATCTCTAAACAAGGAAAAACTGTCTGGGGTAAAGTGTACTGGTACTACTACAAAGGTGATAAACTATTAATCCTAAAAGTTATACTCAAGAATAATAAAAACCTGTTTTAACAGTTTGGAATAACCTGGTAAAGCTTTAATATATGTAGTAATTCAAATACAAAAAGGTCTGCCTTGAAAACATAAGCAATGTGAAGATTTACCTTTTAGAAAGGTGTCCCCTTGATAGTTCAGAAGTAGTATTAGACTGCACTTTGGGTGCCTTAGAATTAGATTTTCTACTCTCAGGAGGGCTATATCTCTTATGTTTTGCCTGCCCTAAATGTGACCTGTCAGCAGAAAATCAAAACAGAAATCTATCAGGACACTGAGATGAAAATACAAAATTGAAAGTGAAATATTTTACATTAAAAAAGACTCCAAATTCTTCATTATTGACCTACCCTTCTTCTAAATATCACATAATTAAATTATTAAATATTCTATTTCAAATAATATAGCCAAAGAAATTGCCCTGTTAAAACTAATGCTATAACATTCCTGCAAATTAAGATTTCTTATTACTACCAGTGGTCATAATTCTGTAACATTATTATGGCAACTTAATAATGAATTTTTCAGTAATTTTACTGTAGATATTAAAGTATGCTACATTTTTACAAAAAGCAAATCCAGACTTAGAATCCACTTTTTGTAAACAGCATGTGATATTGCACAGTACTATGACTACAGATAATAATGGGCTATATATTCCCAACAAGCTAGGAATTTGAATATTTTCACTATAAAGAAATGATAAATGACAAGATAGATATGCTTAACCTGATTTAAGCATTTACACAATGTAAACACACTGAAACATCACATGGAGCCCCATTATTTTTGTTTTTATTTATTGAACTTAAATTCATAATTTAAAAATTTAACTTGATAGCATGACTATTAATTTTTAAAAATTTACAGAAAAGGCAGTTTGTGATTCACACAATGATAATGGTTTCCAGTTTTTACATTAAAATTCAAATAAGCAAAAAAATTTTTTCTTTCATATAAGCATAGTAATGCAGAGGCTGATGAACTAATTCCCAAACTGATTTTACATAGAAAATTATTAGAAACATTTAATAGTAACATACATCAAATCAAGACAGTGACAATTTGCCAAGAACTTAAAATATCAATAGAAAGTGCACAAAGAAAAAGTCCTAGAAATACCTTAAGAATTACCATAAAATATTCTAAACACATTCAAAAGAGTCCATTATTAATATGGCTGCAGCACATTTATAACAAATCAAAGCCTTATGCCAAAAATGTTCTAAAAGCTAGTTTGAAAAAAATCTCCAACATGATGTGTTTTCAACTGTTAGATGTTTTTAATCACAAGCAATAATTAAGAAGATTTACATAAGCAATAAAAAGAGCATGTATTAATATAGATCCAGGAAAATTGGTACTATACATGTGAGATATTCATATAATAAATGCAATTATGTAATTCACAGCAGACATCCATTCTCCATATAAAAGTCTGTATACTAATGAGAACTAGAACAAAATTTCATCCATACCAATATATTTTGTTCAAACAAAAATCGACTGGGGTGGGTAGCTCAGTGCTAGGGCCTGGGTTTCAAAGGAATAAGGCTGGCCCTGGATCCAATACACAGCACCAAATTTTTAAAGACTTCAATTGCAAATACCTTCTCAAAGGAATTTCGCAACAAATCAATGAGAACCTCACACGGTGATATCTCTAACTGTATCTGCAAGGATGCTATAAATCTCCAACATCATAAAAGTGGAACCATCTCCTCAAAAAGACCACCCAGGGTTTCTCTTTGAATGTATTTATTTACTCTTCCATTTTTCCTGAATTCAATAATAGATTCTTGAAGAAGTGAGCTTTTCAAAAAAAAGATACTGTTCTTGGATCTCTAATACTACTTTTGCACTGGGAATAGCTTAGTGGTACAGCACTTGTCTAGTGTTCACAAGGTTCTGGGTTCTGGGCCCAGAACCACAAAGAAGTCTAATAGACCTTCATTTTAAGTATTAAATTAAAATTTAGTAACAAAGGTTCACTTCTCTTACTTGACCCTCAGTCTTTCCCCTTTTCTACTCTCCTATAAGATCTCTCTCCTCTCAAGGTAAAACCAAGCTGAAGCTTGTAAGGTTTTTATACACTGAATTTTTATTTTTCCTATATTTTTCATCCATTTAATATAAAAAATTTGCTTTGACCCATGACCTTTAATTTTTATGACATCAAAAGGAATGTCAAAAGTTCTATTCTATTCTTTAGGATTGAGAAGTGATTTTTCAAACCATTCCATAAGTACTTACAGAGGTATAATGTGGGCTGGGGCTCAGTGTTAGAGCAATGCCTAGCATGCATGAGGCACTGGATTCCATCCCCAGCATCACATTAAAAAAACTAAATAAACAAACTAAAGGTATTGTGTCCATCTACAACTTAAAAAATAAAAAATTTTAAAAAGAGGTATAATATTCTGTGTTCAGGGTACAGAATTCAATAGCCATAGAAGAATATTCACAAATTCTGGCATTCAGGTCCTTTACATCCCCCCACCCACTTTTTTTTTTTTAATTTTGAGACAGGGTCTCATTAAGTTGCTTAGGGCCTTGCTAAGTAGCTGAAGCCTCAAGCTTGAGATCCTGCCTCAGCCACCATGCCCCAGAAGGTTCTCTAACATTTGTATTTTCATTAAGTTTTTATAATTTAAAAATCGTGAAGGAAAATTATCCATTCAAAACTAGACAACCTAATGAAACATAAAATTTAAAACATTAAAGTCTTTTAAAAACATTATTAAAAATGTTATACATCCCTAACAAATCTCATTCTCTTTGTCATCTCAAATTAATCTACATTAACTAAGGTTGGTCCCACTATAGTCGTAGTAGCAGTTCTCATCTCCAAATAAATTATTCTTTAGTCTTAAAACACACCTAATTTTTTGTTTTGTTTGCAGTGATGGTGATCAAATCAAGGGCTACATGTAAATTTATATCTATCTAATCTATCATTATCATACTTGTGCTCACATTTAGCAAAAGGAGTCTTAAATATCTTCTGTAAAGGATAATATTTTGTTTTGTGGGCAATATTATATCACAGAAGCAGATGCAGACAATACGCAAACCAATGAGCACAGTAATGCTCCAACTGAAATTTTAATCACAAAAACAGGCAGTGAGCCAGATTCAAAAAATGCATGGACTGTATTTTTCCAACCCTGGCTTAGAACAAGGAGTAGACAACCAGATTAACATGAAGTGACAACCCTGGGCCTCTGAAAATGAGGTTCCTTTTGTTGTACGCATTTATAAAGTACTAATACTAAGACTATTGCCTAGTAAACCTCCATAAACTGATGATGTCCAATCTAGAAGAGTCGGTTAGAACACCACAGTAATCTTGGCTGCTGCCTCCTTGTAGATCATTTTACCAATTCCCTTGTTTATCGTGTCCTGATGCGGAACGTTAATTTTTATTAAGAAGCATAATCTCTTTAGGTCTAGTAAAATTTATACTCTCTATAATTCAAATTTGCAGAATAGCATAGAAAATTCATGACAAACTAATGAGCACTAGAGTGAGCCCATCAAGTAAATCAGAAAAAGAGAGAGAAAGAGAGAAAGAGTGTGTGTGTGTGTGTGTGTGTGTGTGTGTGTGTTTGTTTTCAGGAGTTTCTGCAACAGCATATGAATGTTCCTGAAAAAAAAAAAATCTCATGTTATTAAAAGAAAACATACATACATACATATATGAATTTATATATATATATATATATATATATATATATATATATATATATATACCAGCCCCTAAAACTAATTACAAGGTACAGGGATAGTGATCAAAATTAGATTGGACACAAACACTCAAACCTATGTTATTTTATAGTGAGTCCTACTGAAACATCATCAGTTTTAATGTAAGACCAAATCCAGGGCTGTGGTAGGGGGGTGACTCCAGTTAGAGCATTTGCCTAGCATGCACAAAGCCTGGGATTAATCCCTAACACCCTCCTGCACCCAAATAAGACAGATTAACAGATTAAAACTCTACTAACATATGCAAAAGTTACTGGTCAATTCATCCTTTGGCATCTTATTTTTTTACATTTTCATTTAAATGTAAAATTTTAAAGACATTTTAAGACACGTTTCAACAAGATCAAAACTCCTCCTCTCTGGTAAACTTTCTTTTCACCTATCTTTTTCATAAACACAAGAGCAAATGGCTTTGAGATTCCCGAGTTATTTTGGTTGGTTTGTTTGTGGTGCTGTGGATCAAAACAGCACCACAAACACCACAAACAAGCACTTGTACCACTGGGTTACATCCCCAGCACTCTCAGCATAGTTTTAGCATTATAAAGTACAGTGATTCTGGGAGCCCCTGATCTACCTATCTATGATTTATACGAAATGGTATGTTTAAATCAATTCTGCAAAACTTGCAGGGTTTGGTAAAATCTTCATATATTATCACATCTTCCTCTTTAATTCAAAGGTCTTTCCCCATTTTAGTAAATGTATCAACATTGTGAAAAAATTACCTAAAAACCAAAACTACTTCCACATTATACTGACATCATTTCCCTGTTTAACAAGCATATGAGTGTAAAAGAACAGACTATAGTAACCCTGGGTTATGTGCTTTCAAGATTATCTTAAAGCCAGGCTTAGTGGTACATGCCTGCTAATCCCAGCCACTCAGGAGGCTGAGGTAGGAGAATTGCAAGTTGAAGCCTGGCCTGGGCAATTTAGTGAGTTCCTTTGTCAAAATAAAATAAAATGGGTTGGAGGTACAGCTCAGTGGCAGAGAATTTACCTATCATGTGGTGACCGGGAATTCAATTCAATTTCCAAAAGGAAAAAAAAAAAAAAAATTTTTTTTTTTCGTGAAAGCAAGTCTCAAGTGCCTCTTGTTGACTTTAAGGCATACAATATTGCCTGTACCCTTATATAATTTAATCACTTTTACTGCTATTTAGTAAAATCCTCAATAGCCAAAAGGATTAAGAAATATCTCTAGGGGTTGTGGCATAGCTCAGTGATAAATGACATGCTTACAGCATGGCTGAGGCACTGCATTCAAATCCTAGCATACTTAAAAAAAAAAAAAATACACACAATTCTAACCCACAGGAAACAAAGGAGACTTAAAACTTTGTACAAACTGAAGAAAGTGGCTAGTTACAAATAGGTAATTCCTTATTGTAGGTTTAATGTTTAAATTTGATAGGCATGATGGCACCTGCCTGTAATTCCAGTAATTGGGAAGATGAGATGGGAGGATCACAAATATGAGGCTGGCCTGGGTTATGTGCTTTCAAGATTATCTTAAAGCCAGGCTTAGTAATTTTTCCACAATGTTGATACATTTACTAAAATGGGGAAAGACCTTTGAATTAAAGAGGAAGATGTGATAATATATGAAGATTTTACAACATATTCACAACAGATGTAAAGGTTTACCAACAAATATGTTCAATTCATGACAGCTCACAGAAATATGTATAACACAGTCTAGTTGCTCTCTTCAAAGAGGACACAGTCTCATAAGACCAAGTGATCTACCACCAGGTACTTGACTAAAGTTCCCAAGAAAGGGAAAAATGACCTCTACCAAGAGAATACAGGTTTTATAATCCATGCAGCTTTTAAGCCTGGCCCTGACAAAGAAAGTGATACAAAAAGGAGTGTTCTAATCAAAAGCAGTACACCAAGACAAAAGAAGAGATCAGAAACTACAAAACCCACATGTCACCTGGCAAAAAATGATACGAATTGCCCTGAACACAGAGATCCATAAGCAAACAAGGCTGAAAGAACAGGCTAAGGCTAGACAGGGAAAATTTCTGTCTGTATTACTGAAGGATCTCTCTTTTCTCTGATGATAATTTACAGTAAGAGATTGACAGGGCAATGTGCAAAAGCAACATATCAACATGTTCAATGACCTGGGTACAATGAGTATGCATGAGTAAACTGTAAGAATTTTCATTATTGTGGAAAGAAAACAGGTAGAGAGATTGTACAGAATCAAAACCATGGGGGAAATGTCCCTAAAAAGGCTGGAAACTTTCAACCCGACATTTGAAAAGTAGTGGGAGGTAGGGCAAAAACAGCTAAATAACCAAAAAGTGATTGGTGATAAATCAGTGATGCAGTACTCAGTAGCTCATAAACTAAAATGACTGACAAATGCCTAGGTAAAAATCTATTCAGATGACCACAAGTTAAATTTTGTCAATATGCTATTACATTTATATTAAATACATTATCAAACTTAATTCTCAAATGACACCCAATGCATTTCTTATTCCCATTTTAAGGGTGTGAGAAGGGAGGCTCTTGCCACACACACAGCTCCTAGGCAGGAAAAGGGAATACTGAACCCAGGTATTTGACTCCCTAAATCTGCAACAGCACAGCTAAAAGTAGAGGCTCAGTAGTCAAAACAAAAGGTCTGCATCTACAATTATTAAATTTTTCCTATCCATTCTGTGTATAGGTCAAAACAAATGACTTAAGAGTTTGGAGGTGCTATATGAGGTGGAAAAAAAAGTAGGCTTTTTCTTTAAATCTTCTAAAAAGCATTCATCCTGCTTTCTGTATTTTAAGAAAGAAAACAGCTTTGCAAATGTGATGCAAAGACTGGTTAGTGATGAGAAGCACTTGTATATATTCACTTTTTGGTCACACTGAACTTTTCCAGGAAGACATTCTGAGTATGGAATACTATAAGAATGAAAGCAAATCCTCAGCAAAGGACATGAAATAATCGATGAGAGCGCAACACTTTAAGTTAATACATTTTTATGATGTGAATTATAGACTCAACTTCACCCACCCTTTTTTATCTTTTGGGGGGAAAAAATAGAACTTGGGGCTTCACGCACACCACGTAAACACTATACTAGTCCGTTCCATCTCCAGCCCTTCAATTTCACTATTGATAATTAAAGCAGGAAATATAAATGGCCAAGAAAACTTTTTAAATGTTAAGATATTATTTAGTAAGCCCAAGAAAAGACTTGAATATGGACACTGTTAAAAAGCAAATGTTTACAACTTCCATCTAGAGGAAAGTGGCCTCTGTTCCTCTGTAGACCAAGGCAACCATGCCAGTGTTTAACACAATGCAACGATCTTGTCTCTGGGCTCCAAGGCTGGATGGGACAGACTAGCTTTCTCAGCATTACCAAAGCAGTGTTTCAAGTGGAAAAGTGTGCCCCTATATGTTTCCACAGCTTAAAACTCCACACTGTGCAACTGCAGCACTGAGATATCCTAAAACTGAAAGAAGCTACAAATTACTCAGTCAATTCTACTATAAATTGTTCTTAAAAGGGTTCAAATTCAGTTATAAGAGACACTGAAGTCACATTCACTTCACATCACATCATGTCTCCCCCAACACTCTTCTCCCTCCCCAACCAGATGAAACTTGAATGTCCATTCAAATAAAAACAAAGGACAGAATAAAGAAAGAGAAGGAACAAAGAATTTAAAAATTGAAAGGCACTCATCTTGGTTAAGTAGAAGGGAAAGAACATACCCAAACTATGATGTTTCACTAAGCAGCATTTTAAGGAAGGAAATTACCACAGATATGCAAATAAAAATGCAAAATAATAGTTAACCTGTTACAGGTATATCACAAGTATTATAGTTCTCCTATTTCCAAACAAATGATAGGTTTCTACTTGTCAAATCACATAGAAATCATGTGTAGCCATTTGATTTGCTTTGGTCGAAGGAATGTAAGCAGAAATGAATAATTTCTATGGAGGATGTTGTGGAGAGATTGAGGTTTTTTTTTTTTTTTTTTTTTTTTTTTTTTACCACCTTCTCTTGCCTCAGCAAGGAAACTAGCAACACACCAACAATCTCAGAATCTTAAGGTTCAGACATGGAGTACAGCCTTCAGCTGATATAAGATAAACAACTTTTCAGTCACTAGCTTATAAACTACTAATGTTTAGGAGCTGTTTGTTCTAGCCCACCTTACTACATAGCCCATTTTAACTGTCCTATTTCAATTCTGCCTTCACTCCAGCTGATCAAGTTCTGTTTCCTGTACAAGGAATTTAACTTTGGGACACTCTACCATTGCGCTACATTCCCAGTCCTTTTCATTTTGAGACAGAGTCTTTGCTAATTAGCTGAGACTTCCTTGAACTTACAATCCTCCTGTCTCAGCCTCCAGAGTTGCTGGAATTTCAGGCTTGTACCACAATATCCAGCAATCATTTTCATTATCATTTAGGATACACACACACACACACACACACACACACACACACACCCTCTCCCCCCACCCCCACCCAAGCTCTCATATTTCTGTGCCTAGAAGTGCCTGGAAAACAAATCTCCTGATTTCTAACCAAAACTAGTATTCATTGAACACCTAGAAATAAAATCCAAACTCTCTAACTAATAAATCCACATCAAGTAAATACAACATAGCCTATATGTGACTTTTTAAACACTACTCAGCCTTCAGAGCCCAGATCAATAGGTTACCACTAGAAAAGTTTCTCACCTGACTGCCTCTAGTAGCAGCTTGCATGCACCTTTCCCCTACCAGGTTGAAACTGCTTATGTCAAAAGATACCGTACTCTTATTTATGTAAGTACAATGCTTTAGAAAGCATTGCACATGCTATTCTACAAATAAATGAATATGGTCTTACATTGACTGTGTATTTCAAGTGTATTAAGGTAGGATTCTAACCTGCCAAAAGAGGTTTAATTAAATTACATATCTCCAGAATCAAAACAGTAGAAAAATTAAGCCTAAAAAAGGCAAGTGTCCACCCAAGTTCTAAAGAACTGTGGAACTGAAACTTGTCAGAACTTTAATAAACACATACTCTCTTAATACCTTTGCTATTCTCTGCCAGCCCATCTTCTTTTGTAACACAGGAAAAAAGCCAACTGCCAACTTTGGAGAGTCACATCTTCCCACCTTTGCAAGCAGAAAGGAAAAGGCTAAAGCTTCCAATTTTATTCAGCTTTTATCATATAACGACACCAGTCCCATCACTGTGCTCAAAAAAATGAGGTATTGTACATTCTCCCCACTGATCAAAATCTAGGCAATGGCCAGTCAGAGAAAGACCATGGGAGAGAAGGACATCTACACAGAGAAGGACTACTATTATAAGAAGAAGAGCCAGATGGAACATCTACACATACACCCATGCAAATAGTATAATGCTTGGAAAGAGAACTTGACCTATGTTGAGAAGATGAGAGACCTCAAGTTAAGCCTAGAAACACCCAGCAAAGTGGCATATAACAGCCCCAGTGACTCAGGAGGCTAAGGTAGGAGGATCTCAAGTTTAAGGCAAGCCCAGGCAACTTAGCAAGATATGCTCTCAAAAATTAAAAGGGTTAGGGATACAGCTGAGTTATGATAAAGGCACCCTTGGGTTTAATCCCCAATATCAACAAAAATAAAAATTTAAAAAGCCTTAACAATAACAAAAGGCACAAAGAAAGAAATGAGATGTATAAATAGACAGCAAAATATGCTTGGTAAGACATGAAAAAGAGGAGCATGGACATAATAACGACAAAGAAATACAATGGAAGCAGCCAGGCAGATATCAAGTCTGTCTGTAGTTCCTTGGTACCCTCAACATGGTACCAAAATAAATGTGTTAAAAGCAGTTCAAAGTGCTGTGGGATATTTATAAGATTTCTGAGACTGGAGCAGGGTAAGTATAGGCCACATCAAAAGAAATTTTGTCTGAACCTTGAAAATCCAGTAGCATATCACTAATATAAGGCCTGGATATAGAAGGCAAACATGTTAAAGAGAACAGCGTGACCAAAAATACTAAAGAATGATGCTTTGAAGAGTAGCAGGACAGGGTGTATATTCTAGAGAGGGGCAACTCACAATCATCCCATCTTGATGGAAGTGTCTGGCTGTCCTGCTTTCCCTCCTGCTGTGATCATGGCTGAGAGTGCGCTGCTGCCCACCCAGATGGACCAGGGAGACTGCTACTATATGTACACTGGCCATTTCTCAGCACTTCAAGCAGAACACCAAGGAGCTTATGATCACACTTATGATCACCTGGATTCCGTGGGAGTACAGGGGGACCCAGCTCTTTCCTTGAATTCCGGGCAGCTGTAATGGTTTAACTTTCAAGGTCCTGTTTTTCTCTGTCTTTTCCAAGCATTGCTACTAGTTGACCTAACCCATGATGCCACCTTCAACTGCTACTGTTAAGACTCTGTTGGCCAGCTACAAAACTCTGTTCACCTGGCTGCTGAAGGCCTGGTGCCAACATGGGGACTCCTTCCTATACTTTGAGGCCACTGAACTACCCGTTTTGTCCCTGGACCACCATAAAGGAGGACATCCAGCTGGTGTGTGAGCTGGGCATGCTCGACAAGCTCTCCCTCGAGCCACCCTAACTGTCCTTGCCACCCTCACCTCCTGCGCCCGAGTATGCAACACCAGCAGACATGCCCTTCACTCAGGGCCTGCTGAAAGTGGCACATCCAGATCTACAGTTCTCACTAGGGGTTCTCACTGGTCAGCCTGCTGGCCAAGGGCATGACAGTGTTGATGGCCGTGCTAGAGATCCAGACCACTGTTGATGTGGGTTTGCTCTGGCATGGGAGCCAGCCAAGCAATGCCAAGCTCATGCTGGGGCCCAACACCAGGCTGGCTGCTCAGCCATGATATGCCCAGGGATAGGGTAGACAAGAACCCCACCAATGTCCTTCTGGAGCTGTACATCAAAGAAGCCAAGCCCAGCCACAGCCAACCAGTCTCTGGGCTTCCAGAGGAGCAGCTGCCTCCATCCCCCACTCTAATCAGGCCTGCCGGGAGTAGCTGCCCATGCACCATGACTAGCCCAGTCCTGCTAATGAGGACAACCAGTGTTCCCAGTGGGTGGGTTGGGAGGCCAAACTCCAGATGAACTGCTTTCAGCCTAGAGTTCAAGGAGTAGCCTTGGCCTGTGCATTTCCCATCTCGAGCACTCTTACAGCATGTTCAGGAACCCCAGAATAAAGAGCTATCCTTGTCCCTGGCTACTCCTGTAAGCAACACTGACCAGAGCATGAAGGGAAGTGACAGCCACAAAAGCAGCAATTTGCCAATTGAGCCTTGGAGTGGGTTGTGCCATGTTGTTTATCTCAGCCTGGCAGCAAGGTGATCAAACACAGTAGTGGACCCACCCCTCTGCCTTTTGAGTGCAAAGCACTATAGGCCAAGTGGAAAACCCCATGGCCCACAACTAATAACATCTGGTTTTTACATTTTTAAGGTTTTATTTATTTATTTATTTATTTGTTTTTAGTGGTGCTAGGGATTTCTTAAGGTTTTAAATCCAATATTTTTACTTATATGTTAGCATATATGATACTTTGGTATTGGTAAAGGTCACTGCCCTTTGTAATGGTTTAACTTTCAAGGTCCTGTTTTTCTCTCTCTTGTAATAATTCTATTTTAAAGTGTGCTTTGCTGAGTGATCCCCAAAGGAGGGGCTGCTAGTCCCTCCCAAGTGGGTCTGGTTTCTCTAATCTGTACATGTGGCCTAGGGCCAATGTCTGAGTAGGTTTAGGGGGATCTGAACCAGAATCACAGCTACCCATTAAATGGTACACACAGTAATTTAAAAAAAACACTAAAAAGAGACATTACAAGGTATTTTAAATAAATAGTAATTATTTCTATTACCAAATTTTGATCTGACACCAAAAGATTTTAATCAAGTTTGGTATGGGGTATTATATAAAACGTGTTTTGCAGTATTGAATTTTTTTCAAAAATGAAATTAAAGGAGGGGAAATTTAATTGGGTACACTGAGCCTGACCCGAATCAGTCTTAAGTACAGCTTCACTATTTCACTAGAAACACCCTAATTCAAATATAAGTACAATTTCATCCCAATTTTCTTTATAATATTAGAAAATCAGAACACATTAGAAAATACAATTAAAAATGAGAAAAGAGAAAAAAATCCTAGCATAACTAAGTGAAGTTAGCTAGTCCCATAGAAGACAACTTTCTGAAAAAGAGCAAATAAGGAAGGAAGTACTAATACAAGCTTACAGTGATAATAAGGCTGCTCAGTGCAGTTATCACTTGCTATAAGTAACACCTGAAACCAAACGGTCATAAAAAGAGTGATAGCATTAATTCGTTCATACATAAAGGGAAAATTATACAAACATCAAAATAACATAATTTTCCTGATAGTGACATGTAAAAAAATCTGTACAATATAGTTAATGAAAATAGCAAGCATAACGAAACAGAATAAATGAAATATTCTTCTCTTAAAAAAGAAATAAATGTACCAGGTGCAGTGGTGCACACATAAAATCCCAGCAATTCAAGAGGCTGAGGCATGAGGATCACCTGCCTCAGCAACCTTGTCCTAAAATAAAAAATAAAAAGGGCTGGAGGTATAGCTCAATAGGTAGTAAAGCATCCCCTGGGATCAATCCATAGTACCCTCATCCAAAAAATAGATAAATGTATTCAAATAAAAATTTAAAGCTATGATGAATGTCCTATTATCCAAATCTCCTGTCTTTAAAGACTCAAAAGTCCATCCCTTCTATAAATCTTCTTTATCCTTATAAAGAGATGGAAATTATAGGATTCAAGTTGCCACTTCCTACAGGTTGTGAGTCACCTCTCTTCTGCCCTGTAATTCCTCTCTTGCTAAATAATAAGACTGCCTTATACTTCTCCAAGCCAACCTTTAGGGACTTGGACTATAGTTTTTATACAATGAACCAATAAATATAAGCTAAACAAATAAAAGGTCAATTCTCCTGTAGTACAAAGGGAGATAACATGTGAGAATATTTACATAAAAAAGTATTCTGGGAGGGGGGGGAAAAAAAAGGAAGACATGACTATTAGGGAAGAAGAATAGAGTTTGGGGTAGGGGGTGAAAAACTGGGAAATGGGCAGATACAAATAACATATATACTTATATAAAACTGTCACAATGAAACCTATTTCTTTGTACAATTAAATGCACTAATAATTACTTTTTTAAAAAAGAGGGAGAAAAAATTGTATCCCCAGCTAGGCCTGGTGACACAGGCCTACAGTCACAGCTACTCAGGAGGCCAAGACAGAAGGATCACAAGTTGGGTAATGTTAGCCAGACCTACCCCTTAATTCTATTTTTTTCAATGTTTAATCTCATTACTAGGGAATAAAACTTAATGAGTAAAACCAGTAAAACAAAACTTTTGAGTTTCACACTAGTAGAAAAATACAAAATGGAGATAACATGAACAATTTTAAAAAGCACTACTCTTTGTGATGGTGATAATGTAAACTGGAGAAAAAAGATTAAAACAAGTTGACCATAAATAGCTCCCTTTGAAAAAGCAATTTCACTTTCAGGAGCCTATACTGCAGAGATGTCTGAAATACAGTTAAGCATGCATGAGCAAACAACTTTTCCACTGTGACTATTTAGTTATCTCAAACCTAGAAATGTAATCATGGTAAATCCATATTCTTTCAGTTATGGTGTTCGTTCACCTATAAACATTACCAAAAGATCATAAGGACATAGGCAAATGTTTATGTTACTATGCTGGGTGAAATGACCAGGAGAGCATACTACTATGTATGGTGAAATCAGCTACATGCCAAACTGTATTTCAAAGACAAATAAAAAGCAAAATGTTAAGTAAGGGATTATCTCTGGAAGGTATACATCTTCTTGTTCTTTCCCATGTTTCATCCCTTTGAAACACTTTTTAAACAAAAATAAAACTATTTCTTTGTATACAATAAATGCTGATTTTAAAATCCTCAGCTTTGAAAATGTTAATGAAAAGCCATAGCCTATAGTTCTCACAAGTAACTTTTTGACACAGTAATGAATTATTATTAAATTTTTGTAGGCAAATTTTGAAAGGAAATAAGGGGTTGGATGGATTAGAGTCAACCATTTCCTTTCACACTTCAAACAATTTCAATAGACTATAGTCAAATGTAAAAATAACTCATAATGAACTGAGAAGAATTATTATTTTTGATATGGAGAAGGCAAAGAAAAAACAGACAGTGTATGTAGACTTGATTACCTGATTTTATAAACTTCTGTAAATTAAAATAAAACATAAAAATAAAATTAAGAAAAAATATTTTGGCAAGTCCCCAAGGGTTACAATTTAAAAAATAAAATAAAAAAGAAGCATCTCTGAAATTAAAACTAAGAATACTAACAAATAACACACAAATAATAAATTAAAATGACCAAAATGTGGCAAGATTTTCAATTCTATAATAACTAAGGAAATGCTAACTTTAGCGAAAGGAATCCTTTTTTCTGCAAACTTTTCTTTTAAAAATGGTAAGCTCAGGAGGGATGCTGAGGAATGGTACTGGCCAAATTATACTGTTATATTGGGTGGATGTAAAAATACATAACAAATCCCATCACTATGCACAACTACAATACACCAATAAAAATATGAAAAAACAAAAAAGGTGCTATATTGACTAGGATTTGTAGAAATGAGCACTCTCAGAAAGTATTAGGAGTATAAACTGATCCCATCTTTCTTAAAGACAATTTGGCAATCCATTAAGGATATTCATACCCTTAAAGCCTATAAATAAAAAAAAAAAGCCTATAAATCCATATTCAAGAATTTAATAGAAGCAGAATCTCACTCAAATGTAACAAGAATATCCATATTTCTTACAGCAAAACACTTGAGAAGCCAGACTAGAAGTCCAAATTTGAATCACAGGCTTTCATATCAAAGAAAATTATGAAGCCATTGAGAATTCTCATGGAATAATGTTATAGAATTGCAAAAAAATATATCTAGTGACAACTGGTTACTACATTATCTCTAATATTTTAATGTTGGAAGTATATGTACAGAAAAGATTATTACAACATGGAGTACAAATATGAACCATGGTTGTCTGGTAGGATTCGTATTATTTAATTTTCCTGAAGCTTCCCAATTTTCTCTTCTCCATATACTACTTTTATAATAAAAACAATGTGGTACATATACAAAATGGAATATTTCTCAGCCTTCAAGAATGAAATTATGGCATTTGCAAGTAAATGGATAGAGCTGGAGAATAACATGTTAAGCATAATAAGCCAAACCCAAAAACACACCAAAGGCTGAATATTTCCTCTAATAAGTGGATGCTAATCCATAATGGGGGTGAAGGGAGGGATGAAGGAACTTTGTATTACGCAGAAAGGGGGAGTAAAGGAAGAGGAGAGGGTGTTAGGATTAGAAGGACAGTGGAATGAGATGGACATTATGACCCTAAATATATGTATGATTACACTACTGGTGTGACTCTATGTTCAGCCAGAATAAGGGAAGCTATACTCCATTTGTGTACAATGTGTCAAAATGCATTCTACTGTCATGTATGACTAATTAGAACAAATTTAAAAAGAAACTACCACTAAGTGAACTTTAAGCAAAATTGCTATAAAAGTGAATTCAATCCCACCACTGACATTTGAGAAAAACAGGTGGAAAGCACGTAATATAATGAAAAAACTAAGGGGTAACCTACAAATACCTGTGCTAGAGGTGGAAAAGGCTAGAAGTATCCCTGAGAGCAAGCCAACAGAGAAGCAGTGGAAGGTAGTGATTTCCTAAAGAAGAAAAAGAGAACAGAAAAGAGAGGAACAGATCAGCTATCATCCAAAAATTCACAGAGAGAAAGGAATGAGAAAAATTATAGAAGCGGAGTAAGATATCTAGTTTACAGATGGTAATGATGGATGAGTGAAAAAAGCAGAGGGGAATAATCATGAGAGATTAAAATATATTCCAAAGATTCTACTTTCTTTTATCTTAGAATAATAATTTACATTTATCCCTAGGAAAAAATAAGTGACCTTGATTTGGGAGAAAGGTAGGAGTGGTCAGCAAAGGGAGGCTACAAAGGCAGCAGTTTGATGCAGATATGGAAAACAGAGTAAATAAAAAATGAATTAATCAAAAATTCTAGGAGTAAAACCTACTTCTTTTTCCACTTTTACTGGTTTATTATAAAGGATATTTAAAACCTGCTTCTTAAATCCTAACCTGAATAAATTAACACTCTTCAGTTGAAAGTACTTTATCCTCTATTCTAAGTCCTTCATTATATGAATCAAGTGGTCTGTGTAGTGAAAACAGGTTGGCATAATGAATGGCAAACTTTCATGTCAAGCAGTTTGGAAGTGAGTCCTGACTACTGACTGCACATGGGTGAGGGAGCTTCTGCATTTATAAGATAGGGATTATATTTAATAAATAGAAACCCCATATTGGTACACAGAGTTTCTGTGAATGTTAATTAAAAGAATATGTTCAACAATCTTTTAAATATAAAACACTTCACTAATGCTACTGTGGTAACATCCTGTTACAATCATTATTTCAATCACTGTTGGTTATGAATATCTTTACAAGCAGAGCCACTGTTTTCAGGAAACAAAACCACCATAACAACATTTTACTTAGGAAAGCTGACCAATGGGAATCACATGAAGAGAACGAAAATATAGTCATAACTTTTCTCACCCAAATAATACAAATTCTTTCATTCCCAAAAATCACTGGAGAAGTTTCTTAGATATTAGGTTAACAGCTAATATACCACATTCTATAGGGATTGCAAAAGTTAGTCTGGAGTTTGATGAGAAGACCTTCAAAGTCCCTTCCCTGATCTGAGATTTTACTTACAGAAAAACTTACAAAAAACTTACAAAAAAGGCAGAATGATATTCTAATACCTTCTAATTTGCATTCTTAGTTAAATTTGATAAGGTTCTTTGGCCCAATTTCTTAGTTTCTGTATCCTGATAATTATCCATATACAAAAATTGGGGGGGAGGGTAAATATCCAAAGTTACTACTAGATTACTAAACTGTGCTATGGCCACACAACACAGTTGAACACAAAAATTTGAAAAGTCAGGTTTCAAAGAACCTTTTTTTTTTCGTTTGGTGGTGGTACTAGAGATTGAACCCAGGAGTACCAATGCACTAAGACAACCCAAAATGTTTGTCAGTTCATGTGTAATCATCCAAATACAATCTGAAGATTAATATGTATAAAATTAGTTATTCAAAAGATACAAGTTATTTATGTGCACACATATGCACATATAGACATAGTTTAAAAATTTTAGTCTGAGAAGATATATTGCTGTATTAATAGTAACCACATCACATGGAATGTGGAAATGTAATTTTCTGTATTTTCAAATTTCTTCAAAATGAGTATGTAGTACTCTTCATAATAAATGGAAGGAATGTTTTTTAAAATCATCATAAAATTAAGGTGGCTACTTCAAAAAACAATCTGAATGTAAAAAGCTAAAGTTTTCAGAACAGTACTCTCCACCAAGCATGGTGCTAAAAGCTTGGCATACTATCATATGTAAGTTAAGCAATAACCTGGGTTAGTGGTGTGATTCAGTAGTAGAGCCCTTGCCTCCCAAGTAGAAAGGGGTGGATTCCCAGAATCCAAAACAAAACAAAAATATTTATAAAAAGCTGGGCGAGCGCACATGCCTATTTAAGCCCAGCTACTTAGGAGACTGGGGCAGAAAGATGACAAGTTCCAAGCCAGCCTCAGCAATTTAGTGAGACCATCTCAAATTAAAAAATAAAAAAGAAGCGAGTGCGATGGTGCATGCCTGTCTTTAATCCTACCAACCTTGGGAGGCAGGCTGAACCAGGAGGATCACAAGTTCAAGTCTAGCCTTGGACAATTTAGCAAGACCTCACTCAAAACATGAAAAGGGCTGTAACTCAGTAGTCAAGACCCACCATATTCATTCCCCAGTGCCAGAACAAAAAGACAATAATCTTATAAAAAGTTATCTCCATTAATCAGACTAATAAACTAAGATTTCCTCAAACCCACATATAGAATACTCACAACTTTTTAATGGCAGAGGTAGAAATCACATAGAACTGTCCTACTCCAAAGTCCACTTAAAACCACTTAAATAGTCTGATGTTGCTATGGTATGTTTCAATTTGTTCTTTATATTTGAACTTTAAAAGTGCTTAAATAATTTACCAAACAAATCACATACATGATTATGCCTCAAATTACATCAGGCAATCCTGTAACAATTTCCTCCTATCTGCTTCAAGCCAAATATGGTCATTCCATAGTCCCCTGGATTAGAGAACTCAGCTTACAAGCAGAGTTGAGCAATTTTTACTCAGAATGATAGTCCGTAGCTCAATCAGATCCAGAAATTTATAATACAGAGAATACATCTGACTGTTTGCTCTACTTCATGTAAAACTACTCCAATTGGAGAAAAAGGAAAGAAAATTAAAAAGATCAACACCAGATTACTAGAGATAGAAGACAAGTGCTAACAAAATCAGAATACTTCATCATTCAGACCACATTCATATGTGGTCAAAAGGTATAATGAGGATAAACCCCCAAAAGCTGGATGTCACAAATTCTTAAAACAAATCAAACTTCCACTCAATAAGTATTATCAAGTCAAAACATGCAATAAAGATCTAAATGACGGAAAAATGTACTGTAGCATGTACTAGAGTAGAAAGAAAAGACAAACCCAACACATCATATGCTAACAACCTTAAATTAGGTTTGATATGTCAATGATGGAAAACTATTTTTTCAGCCTTCCATATTTAGGGAAGGAGTCAGACATTAGTTTTGAGTTTCAGTTGGGTGTTTCATGGAAATCAGGAAAAATTAGCCATTTTTAGGATCATTACTCAAGTTTTAGTCCTTAAGAATGGTTCCTTTTATTCCCAACTTCTTTTCAAATTACCATGAAATACATACCTTCCTCCTATTGAGTCGTCTTGTGGTTGGGCCCCGGCAGTGTTCCTCTGTGAACGTCGCAGTGACCCCCCTGGATTGTTATTAGGCCGGTTGGACATTGGCACCTCTCTCTTGAAGGGACATACCCTTTCTAGACACTACCATTCACTAAAAGAAAAACAAAACAACAAAATTAGATGTACACAACACAACACAGAGAAGAAACGAGGAGTACCAAAGGAGGAAATTTAACGCAAATTTGACTTGACAGCATCCAGCAATGCTGCACTCTGAGGTGTAAGACACCAATGTTTTACAAAAATGGTAGGAAAAAAACAAACTCAAGGTATGTGGTCTAGCACCCAAAATTTATCATGGAATAGCCAAGAAATTATCAATGAAAACAGAACAGGAGAAGATGCCTGTTTCCACATTTCTAGTATTATATAGAGACCTGAATCTCTAGTAGGACAACGGAAATGAGCACTGCACCTAAAGTCAAAACACCTTGCCTCAAGTCCTGTGACACAACAAGTATTAAAGGAGTTTGCCTTTGTAAAAATCACATCCATTAAGCCTCAGAATCCTCACCAAAGAATTAAAAACAACAGTCATACATACTTCACATCACTGATGTAACAAATGAAATAATACAAAGGAAATGAATTTTTTTTGTTAAGTACCCTTGATTAAACCCAGGGGCTCCCTACCACATCCCCAGCCCTTTTGTTGTTGGTTTATGAGGCAGGATCTCATGAAGTTGCCAAGGCTGACCTCTAACTTGTGAAGACTCACAAGTTGTTTGTGATTCTTTACAAGTTAGAGGCCTCCAAAGTACCTGGATTACAGGAGTGTACCACTACATCCAGCAAAACTATTTTATCTTAGTGCAGAGGTGAAAAGAAAGCATGTGAAGTACAATAAACTGAGCAAAGGTCCCAGATATCATGGATTTCAATACCAGCTCTGCTGATCATAAGCTTTGACAAATAAATTCAAGATTTCATTTGCCTCTTCTATAAAATCAGTATATTACCCATCTTACAGGATTGTCAGGAACAAGAAATGATGAATGTATTTCATATCGATTTAGCTCAAAACAGTTCTTCACCACTATAAACTTTCTTGGTTTTTATAAGAAATGTAATTATTGTACAGATAAAATAATAATTAGATTAGTTTCACTGATAAAACAAGCCAATAATTACAATCATAAAAAGTACCCCTGTGCCAGGCACAGTGGAGCATGCCTGTAATCCTAGCAACTCAGGAGGCTGAGGAGACCTTGTCTCAAAATAAAAATAACAAAAGGCGGGGTGGTGGGCATGAGGCTAAGTGGTTAAGCAACTCTGGGCTCAATCTTTGGTACAAGAAAAGTACTACTTGTATAAATCCAACTTTTCACAATTTTTGAGCCTTAAGCCTCCCTTAAAATTCCAACTAGAGTTCTTTCTTGATATGTATTTACTGGGGAAGGCAGCATAACAATGACCATACACTTTATAGAAATTGGTGCCAAGAAAGAATGTGAATTAATCATAACCAAGTTTGATACTTGGTTTTGTTTAAAGAGATTCTGTGAACTATAATGTGAAAAGGTTTTCTTTTGAGTTATATGCTGACCCTATACAGTAGAAAAGTATTGTTCTTTTCTGTCACACATGCCCACAAAGTAAATTATAATCAGAAAGTTCAAATTACTAATTTAAGAATTGTCAATTTCGGAAAGAAAAAATGATAAAATACTATGCAAATATGAAAAGAATGGGAAATGGTTGGGCATGGGATTACATGCCTGTAATCCCAGTTACTCAGAGACAAAATAAGATGATCACAAGTTTGAGGCCAGCTAGGTAATTTTGCAAGACCCTGTCAAAGAAAGAAAGAAAGAAAGAAAGAATGAGCACGAGAGAGATGTCTGAGGATGTAGCTCAGTGTGGTAAAGCACATGCCTAGCATATGGGGTGCCCTGGGTTCAATCCCCAGCATGGTCAAAAAATAATAATAATAAGGAAACAAAGGAAGAAAAACGTTAAAATTTACAGGCACTAATATGTAGAAGCTCAGCATCTCCCCACAATATTTTAGGGGAAATCTTCTTTGTATGTACATACATACATACAGGAGCATGCCTGTAATCCTAAAAATAATTTTTTTATATTGTCTACGTGTTAAAAAATTAATGGAATAGGATTTGGGGGTGTAGCTCAGTGCTCATCTAGCAGGCCCCAGGCCCCGAGATAAATCCCTGGCACGCCACCCACCCTCCAAAAAATTAATGGAATGATTCTGATGTGGTGCACAGGCCTGTAATCACTGCTATTGGGAGTTTGGGGGAAGGAATCCACTAAGGAAAGAAGTGATCAAGCTGAGCAGCCTGGCCAACTTCATAAGACCTGCCTCAAAACTTTTTTAAAAGAGCCAGGAACCTGCAGCCAATTTGGAAAGCAGTATGGAGATTGCTTGGAAAGCTGGGAATGGAGCCACCATTTGACCCAGCTATTCCCCTTCTTGGTCTATTCCCTAAAGACCTAAAAAGAGCATGCTACAGGGACACTGCTACATCGATGTTCATAGCAGCACAATTCACAATAGCAAGACTGTGGAACGAACCTAGATGCCCTTCAATAGACGAATGGATAAAAAAAATGTGGCATTTATACACAATGGAGTATTACTCTGCATTAAAAAATGACAAAATCATAGAATTTGCAGGAAAATGGATGGCATTAGAGCAGATTATGCTAAGTGAAGCTAGCCAATCCCTAAAAAACAAATGCCAAATGTCTTCTTTGATATAAGGAGAGTAACTAAGAACAGAGTAGGGACGAAGAGCAGAAGAAGATTAACATTAAACAGGGATGAGAGGTGGGAGGGAAAGGGAGAGAGAAGGGGAAATTGCATGGAAATGGAAGGAGACCCTCAGGGTTATACAAAAGTACATACAAGAGGAAGTGAGGGGAAAGGGAAAAATAATACAAGGGGGAGAAATGAATGACAGTAGAGGGGGTAAAGAGAGGGGAGGGGGGATAGTAGAGGATAGGAAAGGCAGCAGAACACAACAGACACTAGTATGGCAATATGTAAATCAATGGATGTGTAACTGATGTAATTCTGCAATCTGTATATGGGGTAAAAATGGGAGTTCATAACCCACTTGAATCAAAGTGTGAAATATGATATATCAAGAAATTTGTAATGTTTTGAACAACCAACAATAAAAAATTAAAAAAAAAAAAAAAGTAGCCTGGACCCAAATCAGTTTTCCCCACTCCATTGCCCAAGGGCATTTCCTATGATGTACTCTGCACGGACCCCTGCCCAGAATCTTCAGTGCTTCTCATGTCCGATTTTCACCTGTCTTTCTTATTGTGAGAATTTACTCTTGTTTATTCTTATTATGGACCATTTAAAACTTACACAAAGAATGATACCTGTCACCAGCTATAGCAAAACTTCTATTCATGGCCAATACTGTTACATCTATTTCTCCTTCTATCCCCATCTTACCAAGGATCAATTCTTACTTGGGACAAGCAAATCCCAGACTTGTCATTGTAATATTTCAGTATGTGTCCCTAAAAAAAAAAAAAAAGAGCCAGGAACCTAACTTTGGTAGAATACTTGTAGCATTCTCAAGGCACTGGATTCAATCCCCACCCAGTACCAGAAAAAAGAAGGGAGAGGGGAAAAAAAGGGAAGGATTCATAAAACAGGTTTTGTTAACACTGCCTTTGAGAAAGGGGGCTGGAAGTCTGGAATCTTCATTACTCCCTTTTAAACAATAATGTGGATTGCTCTAACACATTTCAAAGTGCAAAGCTCTTAGAGTCAAACTGCCCAAGTATGAATCCTCACTGCAACACCAAGTTGTATAACCCTGTGCATATACACTTCTCTGTGCCTCACTCTATCAATAAAATGAGGATAAAGAATTTACCTCATAGAGTAAGGATCAAATAAGAAAATTCAAGTAAAGATCAAAGTGCCAATCTTACAGAAGGGCTCACTGCATGATAAGCATCTACACTTCTTTAAAGAATAAAAACAATACTGTGATAAAACAAAAATATGACAAATTGGTAGAAACTTAACCCAAAAAAAAATCACCATTAACATGGGTTAATTTCTAGCAAAATTACGTCAGAAGTGAGTTTTTGCTCTAAAAGACAATCAATAGTGTTTTAATAGGGTAAAGCAATCAGTAGGAAAGCTTTGTTAAAATATGAATGCCTGGCCCCTACATTCTTAGATTCTCATTTTGTGAGTACAAGAAATGGAAGACATAGTTAATATAGTACAACCTGGTTGTACTATTATACTACAAAACAACTGTACTACATTAAAGAAGTAAAAGGCCAATTTTTTTTTCAGAATTTATTCTAGAAGTTTCAGTATTTCAAACATCATCTCAATACCATTTCACCTAGACCCTGAATAGTACAGATACTGTACAGAATAGTACAAAATACTGTTTTTCTCACTCTGAAAAGCAAAGAATGCTATTATTAAACAAGGTTGGTAGTTCTCATCTGCCCACTTTCTGGTATTAAACACCTACTTTATGTAATAGGGTGGTAAGTCATTCAAATAAATATAACTCACCTATGGTCTTTAAAGAACCTTAATACCTCCCTCTTCTTGTCAACCGGCACTATTATCAGTCCACAAACCATCTGTGGACAATTCTTGAGATTTAATAAAGAATGGCAAACACAAACACATTTGTTTATCAAAGTGCTCCCTGCTTTTAAAAGTCAAAATTGATCCTTAAGGAAGGAAATCAGACTGTCAAACTTTGGAATCACAATAAAAGATTAACATGAGAGTGGGGCTTGTAGTTCAACGGTATAGCTCTTGCCTAGAGTGCCCAGTGCCCTGGGTTCCATAAATAGTAAGGAAGTAGGGGATGCACGTTAACACATATAATCTCCCCTCTACCAGGTAAACAAAAATCATAGTTGGAAAGGCACCTCCCCTTGGATATTTTTTTTCTTTTCTATTTTTTTTTTTTTTTTTACTGGTACTGGGGATTGAAACTAGGGATACTCTATCACTGAACTTTGTAATTTTTATTATAGCCCTTTGTAATTTTTATTTTGAAACATGGCCTTGCCAAATTGCCCAGGCTGGCCTGAACTTGTGACTCTTCTGTTCAGCTACCCAAATCACTGGAATTATGGGAGTGCCCCACAGCACCTGACATGTTTTCCTTCTTGCTATGGGAATATTCGGTACTGTCTTAACCAATTTGTTATGCCTACTGTTATTACTTCAAGGCTGAGAGGCATCTCCAGTTCAAGGCCAGCATGAACCCTGTCTCAGAATAAGAAAAACTAATTAAAACAAACAAAGGGACTGGTACAGTGCTTGCCTAGCATGGACAAGGCCCTGGGTTCAATCCTGAGTACCACAAAAAAGGAAAGAAAAAAAAAAAATACTGCTAGAAATTATGTGTTTATTTTGGTGACCTGAAATACATACAAAACTCAAAAATTCCATCTTAATAGGCTACCTCATAAATAATTATTGAAACTAAAAGTTTTAAGCCCAATCTGTTAATATTCTCCCATTAAGTCATGAAATACACTACTGAAACAAACCACTCTCTTCTAACAATGAACATACCCTTCATTTCTGTGGGAATAATCAAGATTTTTCACATAAAACCTTTAATGCTAAATCCTAAAACACTGAAATAAAATAAATGACATACACAACACTGAGTTCAAACAAAATAACACAACACACACACACACACACACACAAAGACAAAGAAGAAAACATAAAAAGGCTAATGGGTAGAAATCCCAGCAGCTAGGAAGGCTGAAGCAGGAGGATCGCAAGTTCAAAGCAAGCCTCAGCAAAAGCGAGGCACTAAGCAACTCAGTGAGACCTGTTTCTATCTATATAAAATACAGAATAGGGCTTGGGATGTGGCTCAGTGGTAGAGTGCCCCCGAGTTCAATCCCTGGTACCAAAAATTAATAATAATAATAAAGGTTAATGGTCACCTTCAAGGTTAAAAACAATCTTACAACTCTGCTTGCAGCCTAACTATGACAAAATTATTCGTAGCTTGAGTAAAATGGTATTATTAATTGAAAGTGAAAAATAGTTCTATAAGAAAACTTCATTTAGGAAAAACAGAATTGCATATTAAATTTTACAACAAGACTGGATAAGGTGACACACACCTGTAATCCCAGCCACTTGGAATGCTGAAGGAGGAGGAACCCAAGCTCAAGAACTGCCAAGAAAAAATTTCAGACTACTCCAAAACACAATATTAAGGGCTGGAGAATGGTAGAATGCCCCTGGGCTCAATCCTAGTACTAAAAAATAAAATTTATAAACAGGGTTGGGATATAGTTCAGTAGTATAGAGCACTTACCTAGCATGTATAAGGTCCTCGGTTTGATTCCCAGCATTACAAAAAAAATATTTTTGATAACAAGAAAACTGCTATTTTACCACATAATCACTGTCACTGCAGTTCTTGCACCAAAGACAGTTTAATAAGAAATTATGTTTAAGTAATACTGGCACAATAAAAAATTTTAAAAAAAGCTTCATAATGGTCACACCTCACTCTTGCAAAGAAAAAAAAAAGGAGCATAAATTCTGTGATGATTATGCAGTGAAATATGGTGATCCTTCAAGGAAAACCTCAATCACAAACATTTTGGAAATTGGTTTTCTTTTAACTGCTTAACACAAAAGAAAGACTACTATGGCTAGTAAAAAAAAAAAAAAAAAAAAAAAAAAAATCTTTTTTTTTTTAGTTCAATCCTCCCCTTGCTGTAAAACTTTAAAAAAAAACCAAAAGGAAATCCCAGTGACACAGGCTGATGAGGCAGGGGAAATCTCAAGTTCAAGGCCAGTCTAGGCAACTTGAGACCCTGTCTCAAAATTAAAAAGTAAAAATGGTAGAACACCCCTGGGCTCCAGAAAGAAAGAGAAAAAGACTTGGGGGGGGGGGGGTGGACACACTTTAGGATGTGGTATGCTTCCTAGTCAAATGGCCAAAAGTATGGAAGGGATACAGATGCTGCTTGTATTTATATAAAATTTTTATCAGAGGAATGATATCTGATGGGACTGAGGAACAAATCTCTAATTTAGTAACCCAGAACAGACTCATGAACAGACCCAAAGCCAGATAATATATCCATAAATAACATTACTACCTATCACGAATTTGACAAGCAATGCTAAAAACTGAAGGAAAACTGTACCTATTTTACAATAAATATAAAATAAATAAAATGCTTATGTATCCCATGCAGTATATGCAGTGTTTCCACTTTTTAAATTGACATTTAAAACCAATCTTATTTTTCTCATGTGTCCCCACTAATGTCTTATTCATGGGTCTTCCAGAGACTGGGTTTGGATTTAGAATATGAATGGAGCTAAATAACAATAGTAATAAATATAATTTGCATAATGTTTAACCGATTTGTTTATTATAGGAGTAAATTTAAATCTGCCAATGAACCCTAGAAACCATTGCTTCATTCCTATTTTTCAAATAAGGAAACTGAAGTGTTACAAAATTAGAAGCCTGCGTGAAACAAGTAATGGCATTTGGACCCTCCAACAAAAAAGGCATAAATGACATCTGATACTGCAAGTCTGAACAACTACCCACACTAGACAAAGAAGGAAATGACTATGTCCTATACAGTATGGTAAGTTACATACACAAAGGCAGCATAAATGAAACAACTTTACAATAAGATGGAACACAAAAATCACCTTTGCTTATGACAAAAATCATTCTTTCTTAAGTGAGAATGCCAAGGACTTCAAGTAAGCCTGTCTTTAACATAGGAATGAAAAAGATTGAGGGGCTGGGGTTGTGGCTCAGTGGTAGAGCCCTTGCCTAGCATACGTGAGGCACTGGGTTCAATCCCCGGCATCACATAAAAAAATAAATAAATAAAATAAAGGTATTGTGTCCATCTACAACTGAAAAAAATATTTTAAAATGTTTTTTTAAAAAAAGATTGAGAGGTATTGAGATATAAGGGCAAATAAGACAATTCTGGCTCACCAGGAACTAGCTTACTGCTCTATATCTCCCTACTGGGCTCATTTCCTGGCTCTGCTAATTAATAACCCAATAAGATCTACAAATGTGTTACCTTCATCTAAGTTTGTTTCTCCATTAAATTGCCAATTATTAACATGATGGCTGGCATCTTTTTCCTTCTCTACAGTGATGAGGATAGAACCTAGGACCCTATACATACCTATACCCTATACATAAGCATGCATTCTACCAGTTATCTACATCCCCTAACCCAATGGGTGGGTATCTATTAAATACAATTAAATAACTGAAATTTCAAAGAAAAGTTAAGTAGACAATAGGTCCACCATCACGAATGAAAAAGGAACTGGAGAAGGAAAATGGCCAAAAAATATCTACAAAACCGTTTGGGAGGGGTGGAATAGTGACTCAGTGGTAGAGCACTTGCCTTGCATGTATGAGGCACTGTGTTCAATCCTCACCACCATATAAAAATAAAGATATTGTATCCATCTACAACTAAAAAAAATATAATTTTTTTAAAAAGTTAAAACATTTGGGAGAGTATATTATTTCACTTTGATTTAGGAAAGAGGCAATACAAAATTCGCAGCTTTGTATTAAATATTCAAAAGTCAAATGTCAAATTCTTAAGTAAGAAAGGGGCTAGCCTCGAATTTACAATGCTGGAGCCACTGGGATTTTAATCCTACACCATCATAGCTACCTCCCAGTCTTTTTTTTTTTTTGAAACTGGGTCTTGCTAAGTTGCCCAGACTGTCCTTGAACTTGCAATCTGCCCATCTCAGCCTCTCCCAAGTAGTTGGGAATATAGGCATGTACCACCATAACTCGTTTGCCTTGCTTTTTTCATATATGGTTAACAGGTATGAGAACAAGGGACCAAAGGTCTACTCTGAGAATACCATAAAATGATCAACCACTCCTCATTAACAATGCCCAACTATTTCTAAAATATAGAGCAAATCATTTTGTCATATAAATACTCTCAGGTCATATAGCTCGCATAATCATTAAAACGCTAAATGCACTTAATATTTCCTTCTTTTTAGGATCTCATAGACTAGACCAGAATCAGCAACTTTTAGCCTACATGGCAAGAAAAAAAAAAAAAAAAAGGTTCTCATATCTGGCTTGAATAGGTCTGCAGTCCTGCTTGGCTACCATAATTAGACAGTCAGTGAGGGCAGTAGGTCAGCTTATCACTATAACATTTTTAGTACATCCTCTTAAAGATGTTTCTTATATCTACCCAGTAATCAAGATACAAAAGGGAAAAGGGTATTAAGACTACAAAGTCTCTCAAATCCAATTCACTTCCACATTTTATTCAAGTCTAACTTAGCATTTATTTCCAATTTTCTTAAATGGAATACTTTTTAAATTCTTCTTTATAAAGACTTAGTAACACATTTATTAAGCACAGTGATTATGTGAGCTACTGAGGGAAAGGAGAGAGAATGACAAATATCTTCTCCCCGATGGGGGCAGATTGATAGTGATTCTTATCCACTGAAAGTCAAACATCAAATACCTTGTAGATTACAGCAAGGTGATCCCTATGTACAAAAACAATTTTACGTTTGGCAAATGACCTTTATAGTATAAAGGCACAAAATAAGGCAATATTTTTGGAGTATTCTCAACACATGTTCTTATCACAATTGTGATCATCATAATAATGAGATGAATGAGGTTTATGTGATTAACATAGCTTATACTAAACAATCTATACTTGCTTTGCAACAATACTTCAACATTGATAAAGACTGGTGCAGTCTTTTCCAAACAATGAATATGTAGCCTATCACCAAGTGTTGTTTTTCAAAATCAGAATAATTTATTTTTCTCGTATCAGCTATGTGAGAGGATACAGTTTTATGCCATTGTTTTGGTATAATTATACATCAGCATCTATTCCTTGTGGTCATTTTTATGAGACTTTCTTACACATCTAAATTTTAAATGTCAAAAATCATACTTAATATACAGCAATTTCAATTCTAAGAATTTTCTAGGACTCTAACCTAAAGTAGTGTTTGCTTGAGTATACAAGAATTATGTAATCATAACACTGTGATATGTCATAGTGGAAAAATGGACATGATCCAAATATTCTCAGAAAAGGAATACATTGTATCAATTCTACAAAATAATGAGACAGAATTTAAAGAGGTAGAGCCATAGATACTGAACTGTTCTCTAACTGCTAAACACTGCTAATTCCTTCAAGAAATATTTGAAGGCTTATATAACTGGTGTCAATAATCTACAACACTGGAGTTCATACAAAATTGGGAAGACAAATAACCAAACTACTGGAACACCATGGTAAATGCTATGAAGGATGAAACAGGAAAAAGGCAGAGAATATTGGGAAAGAGGAAGGAAAAGATACTCTGGGTTTAGGCTCTCTGAAAGGATATTTTATTTTTGTATGTTTAAAATATTCTATGTACAGGCTGGGGATGTGGCTCAAGCAGTAGCGCGCTCGCCTGGCATGCATGCGGCCCGGGTTCGATCCTCAGCACCACATACAAAGATGTTGTGTCCGCCAAAAACTAAAAAATAAATATTAAAAATTCTCTCTTAAAAAAAAAATTCCAAAAAAAAAAAAAAAAAAAGAAAAGCTAAGCTTGATTCAGAACAAATCATCCTTGACCTAAATGTGTCAACCTACATTTCATTAATTCATCCTTTAAATCCATGTCTCCCACTTCTAACACCCTGAGAGATTATCAAAGAAAACATGACTCTCAAGAGTTGAAGACACATTAAAAAAAAAAAATTCTATCTTTTCTATCCATTTGAAAAGTCGCCAGAGTTAACAGTGTATATCTTTCCCCGGGTCTCTTTTCAGAGACCCAAAACACTACCACAGAGACAAAGCATCTCCACTTATACTTCAGACATTTTCTAACTCCTCTAAGTACTAATCACAGTGTTTTAAATACACTGAATTGAACCCAGTAGTGCTTAACCACTGAGCAATATCCCCTAATCCTTTTTAAAATCCTTTTTTAAAATTTTGAGGCAGGATCTCACAAGATGCTTAGGGCCTTAAGTTGCTGATGCTAGTTTTGAACTTGCAATCTTCCTGCCTCAGCCTCCCAAGTCGCTGGGATTACAGCCTGACATCTTTTTCATATACTGGATCTTTTTCTTATATATATACAGAAGTATATCCATATGGAAATAATGATGAGCTACAAAGATCTCCAAGACACAAAAGTGGGTAACAACCAGTGGTTATTCAAGCTTCCTAACCTTGAAATTTTCTCAGCTGAATAAAGTGGTTAAGTTCAAAAAGCTAAAAGCCATGTTCAGGGGATAGCACAGTAGAAGAGCCATATGTGAGGGCCAGCACAAGTGAAGAGGGAAAAACATGTCCATGTTCAAATCAACAAGACTACAGCTTTCATTCTTCAAATAGCCAGGCACAGTGACGCACACCTGTAACCCCAGCAGTTCTGAAGGTTGAGCAGGAGGATTCTTCAAATAAGAACAAGCCAGGTGCAGTAGCACACACCTGTAACCCAAGCAGCTTAGAAGAATGAGGTAAGAGGATCAAGAGTTCAAAGCCAGCTTCAGGAAAAGTGAGGCACTACACAACTCAGTGAAACCCTGTCTCTAAAATAAAATGAAAAATACAACTGGGATGTGGCTCAGTGGTCAATTACCCGACTTCAATTCCTAGTACCTGCTCACACAAAAAAAGGGCAGAAACAAATTGAACAAATATTGTAAAACAGGGCTGGTTATATAAATCCAATTCCCTTCCTAACTTTTCACTTTAATTCTTTTACTTCTTGTTATCTTCCCCACTAATAGTTTATCATAAAATATTTTTAATAGCTGAGGAGGGTTCAGCACTACAACCCTATCGCCTACCTCCTGCAATTAAGTTCGGGGGGGGGGGGGGGGGGTGGCATGGGCAGAAAAGATGGTGGAATGAGATGGACACTATTCCCCTAGGTACATGTATGATTGCACATACAGTGCTACAGCTGTATCTATATCCTGTACAACCAGAGAAATAAGTTGTGCTGCAATTGTGTACAATGAATCAAAATGTATTCTGCTGTCATATAAACCTAATTAAAACAAATTTTTTTTAAAAAAAGTTTGTTACAGAGCCAGGCACAGTACCATAGGCCTGAGGCAGGAGGATCTTAAGTTACAAGCCAGTCTTGGCAACTTAATGAGACCCTGTCTCAAAAAAAAAGGGGGTGGGGGGGTACAGCACCCCTGGATTTAATCCCCAGGGGGGAAAAAAAGTTTTACATGTACTTTACCCATGTCTGCTCATCTATGACACCTGCTCATCCACTCATCCAATTTCTGGATATATTTCAAAGTAAACTGCAGGCCCTGTTACACTTTGTGTGCATCATAAAATAAGTGTTCAATTATAACTTCATATTTTCAGTTAAATTTAAATTCCATCAACTGCACAAATCTTAAGTGTAAAACTCAATGAGTTGCGACAAACAAAAATCAAGAATTTGTGCAGTGGTACATGCCTATGATCCCATTTACTTGGGAGACTAAGGCAGATGGATCCCAAGTTCTAGGCCAAATGGTGTGATTTAGCAAGATCCTGTCTCAAAATTTTTTTTTTTAGAAAAGAGATGTGGGTGCAGGTCAATTGTAGAAGGCTTGCCTAGCAGGTGTGAAGTCTTGGCCTTGGGTTCTACACCTACTACCAAACAACAAAAAAAGGGATAGTTTCCTCATGCTCCTTTGGGATAAATCCCTGCACCTTCCCTTCTAATTCTGAAATCATAGTTCTGATTTTATTTTTATCTTATATAGTTTTGTCTACTCCAGACTTTATACAAGTAGAACTGTGTATCCTCTCATGTACATATTTTGTATGTAATTGCATATCATCTTTTATTCCTTTGCAATGGTTACATGACTCTCCCACATCCCACAATCAAAATAGCCACTTACATAGATTTCAGCTTGTTTCAGCATAATATCTTGATACTTACCCATGTGGCTGTCTATCATTATTTATACCTTCTAGTGCTGAAAAGTTTTCCACTGTATGGATATATCACATTTTTGTTTATCCTTTCATTCTTCTATCAATGCATATGTGAACTTCTAAGTTTTTTGTTTTTTTGTGGTACTTGGCACAGGGGGTGCTCTACTCCTGAGCTACACCCCCAACCCTTTTTGAAATAAAGTCTCATTGAATTGCCCAGGCTGGCCTCAAACAGAAATCCTATTGCCTCATCCTCCCAAGTAGCTGGGATTACAACTATGAGCCAACAACTATTGCAAATTTAAATTTGAGTCATTAAAACTGCCACAAACATTCCTCTATATTTCTTTCAATACGTATATGCTTTTAAATTCTCTTCAGTAAATACTAAGAATAGAATCACTAAATTATAAGGATTATAAACTTTTAATGAAACTACCAGGGCTGGGGGGCTGGAGTTGTGGCTCAGTGGTAGAGCACTTTCCTGGCATGTTTGAGGCCCTGGGTTGGATCCTCAATACCTAAATAAATAAAAGATCCATTGATGGGCTGGGGATATAGCTCAGCTGGTAGAGTGCTTGCCTTGCATGCACAAGGCCCTGGGTTTGATTCCCATCACCACAAAAAAAAAAAAAAAAAAACACCCTGACAACTAAAATCATATATCTTCTTCAAAAGCAGCTATTTTATAGACATTAGTATTAGACTTATTAGTTATAATTCTTTTCATTTACTCCATATACTCAACAATAGTTGGTGGTATCAGTACTATGAACTTTAAATAATTCTGATGTGCTTGTAGGAGTATTAGTTTATTGTTCTAAGACATACTTTCCTAGTGATAATAAATACTTTTGTTTGAAGCACTCCACATTCTACTTTCCATACCCACAATACTCAAGAACCCAAATTCAAACTTAAAGGCGAAAAATCTATGGGCCACACTTTCAGGGTTAAGATGACCAAAAGTATTCATGACTCCCATACTTCCCATCTGCTAGCAGAGTTACCTTTTTCCTAAACAATAAAAGGAACAGAGAGAGAGACATTAGGAGAGAAAAGAAAAAAGAAAAGCTATTCATGAGAATTTGTACATGCCTGGTCAAGATCTGTAGACATTTTGAAATCAGATGAATGATCTAAGAAACATCAAGCCAAGTAATTCAAATCTTGCTAATTTGTCACTAATTTGAAATACTATTAAGATTTAATTCTTTTTAAAACACAGGATAGGATTGCAATGTTTCTAACAAATTCCCATTAGTCTAAGGACCACACTGGGTATCAATGTCTTAGGTAGGACAACTAAATATTGACACAGAAGTAGGTAAACTTTTCCTGGCGAAAAGTTTATTCCAGGTCTCTGGGAAATTCTACAAATAATAAATCATCTAGAGACAATGAACAGAATATGGACAACACACAAGTCAACAAAGCAAATCTGCAAAAACAAAAGAATAAAATTTCAAAGACTTCAGATATCAGAATAATCAGATCTTAAAACAAGCTGTGCACAATGATGTAAACCTATAATCCAAGGAACTTGCACGGCTGAGGCAGGAAGATCACCAAATTCAAACAGGTGGCAACTCAGTGAAACTGTCCCAAAATAAAATGTATAATGGGCTGGAGTCAGGCATGGTGGTAACTGGGTGCAAATCCCAATGATTCTGGAGGCTGAGGCAGGAGGATCGCAAGTTCAAAGTCAGGCTGGAAATATGGCTCAGTTTGGTAGAGTGCCTGCCTCACATGCACAAAGCCCCGAGTTCAATCCCCAGCACCGCAAAAAAATAAGTTCAAAGTCAGCCTCAGCAACTCAATGAGACCCTATTTCAAAATAAAAAATAAAAAGGGCTGAGGATGTAGCTTGGGGATACAATGCTTGCCTAATCTTACTTAACGAGCATACCTATGGCCTAGGTCCGTCCAATCATCAGTACCACAGACATACAGTATCACAGACATATAAGAATATAAAGGACAAATCTGAAATCCCAAAAGAAATAGAAAAATCATTAAAAGTTACATTGATTTGAAAAAGAACCAAACAGAACTTCTAATATGATAAATAAAGCTCAGGGCTGGAGGTATTGCTCAGTGGTAGAGTACTTACATGAGGTGATGGGTTCAATCCACAATTCCACACAATTAAATAAATAAATTTAAAAAAACTGACCTTAGTAGGCAGCTATATTTTGGGTAAAATACAACACAAAAACAGAATGAACTAATATCAGAAAAGTGAAAACATGGCAAAGGCATATCTAAATATTACAAAGTAGCTGAGATACAAATTCACAGATTTGAATGGTCCAAATGAACCCAAACAGGATAAATAAAAGACATTCATACTTAGAAACATTATAACACAAACACAAAACACCCAAAACAGAAAAGAATATCAAGGTGGGTGGGGGTCACTATTTTTTTGACACACACCTGATTTCTCAAAAGCAGTAAAGAAAACAAGTGATTTCTAATTTTGTTCAGCATGGTAAAGACACATGTCAATAGGGGCTGGGGTGGTGGCTCAGCAGTAGAGCATTTGCCTAGCATGTGCAAGGCCCTGGGTTCGATCCTCGGCACCACATAAAAATAAACAAGCAAAATAAAGGTATTGTGTCCAACTACAACTATAAATAAATAAACAAACAAATGTTTAAAAAAAAAAGATACATAAAGAATCCTACACCAGGTAAAATTACCTTTTATGAACAAGTCTCTGGCAGATTAAAATTAGGGTCTTTTCCACCAGAAGAAAAGGGACCCTGGATAGTTGAGATAGGACAAAAAATAAAGTAGCAAATATAAATACAAATGAACATTAACACTATAGAAGAATATCTAGCAGGGGATTTTTTTAACTGGTAAAAGTAAAATGAAGAAGAAGTTGGTAGGCTAAGTATATTTTCTATAAGCAGGGAAGGTACATTAATTACTTTGTTAGACATAATATTTTAATTTCTTTTCTCCCTACAGGGCTGGAGATTGAACTCAAGGCCTTGCAGACACTAGGCAAGAACTCTATAATGAGCCCCACTTAGTTCCAGCCCTGCTTAGTTTCTAAAACAGGTCGGCAAAGACTAGAATCATGCCCTTATTAAAAAGATCAATTAAGGTATGGTCCCATATGCCTCTAATTCCAGCAATTTGGAAGGCTGAGGCAGGAGGATGGCAAGTTTGAGGCCAGTCTCAGCAACTTAATGAGATCCTGTCTCAAAATTTAAAAAAAAAAAAAAAAAATCTTTCATTTTTTTTAAAAGGGTGGGGAGGTGATAAAATGGATACCCTCATAATGATAAAAATATTTAATTCAGCAAGATAGCAAATTTTTTTGTGTGTAGGCAGGGCAGTACTGGAGACTGAACCTGGGGTATTCTATCATTGGACTACATTCTTAGTCTTGTCTTCCTTTTTTTTCTTTCTTTCTTTCCGTAATTTTGAGATTGGATCTAAGTCTCTGAGGGTGGCCTCAAACTTGTGATCATCCTGCCTCAGTTGTCCAAGTTGCTGGGATTATAGGCATGCACCACCACACCCAGAAAGGAAGACAGCAACTTTTAATTTACAAATAATTTTATATACAAGGCTGCAAAGTGTTTTTCTTTTAAAGATATACAAATCCAGGGTGGATTTTCAAACACTTCTCTTAATAACTAGTATTACAAGAGATTAAGTAACTAATATAACAAGAGATTAAAAAGTAAAGGACACTGATAATTCTCTGTAGTTTTACGAATTCCACCTGCCTTAAAATTCTCAATATTTCTGCATATTACCACTCTAAAGAGCTCCATTCGAGCTGGGCATGGTGGTGCATACCTGTAATCTCAGTGACTTCTGCCTCAGCAATTTAAGGAGGCCCTAAGCAACTTAGCAAGACCCTGTCTCAAAATAAAACAAAGAGTTGGGGACATAGCTCAAGGGTAAAGCATTTCTGGGTTCAATCCCTGGTACCAAAAAAAAAAAAAAAGAGCTTCATCAAATTTTTCAAACTTCAACATTTAGATGCTACTTCAAGTAGATACTTTTATTCCCATGTTTCATCCGCCTCTCTCTACCTACTACTCACTGAATACTAAACTGCCAGGGAAGTTGCCACATATTACATGAAGATATTCTAAATATTCACAACATCCACCATAAATTAACTAGGGTCAGAACTGAACAAATGAGGGCAGTGGCAGAGCATTTGCCTAGCACCTCTGAGGCAATGGTTCCATCCTTAGCACCACATAAAAATAAACAAATAAAATAAAGGAATACTGTCCATCTCCAACTAACAAAAAAAAATTAATAAAAATAACTGAACAAATGACCTATAACAAATGAATCAAAGTCCTTCCTCAAGACTCTTTTGGTATAGTTGTAAAGCACAAAGTATGGCCTTAGAATGGCAATATTTAAGATAGTCACATTAGAAAGTATTCTTCAGAGAGAGAGAGGAAGCAGATACACAGAGACAAATAGATATCTGAATTTCTGATTCTAGTTAATTGTTCCCAAAGCCTAGCTGCCAGATTCCATTCTTAAATTTTCACTAGACATAATCAATCTCAAGTAATAATTCTAGCTAATCCAGTGTCCAATTAATGTTTGAACTTTATATTAAAGTTCTTTTTTTTTTTTTTTACTCCCAAGTGAGAGGGATAATATTGTAAATCAAACTCATTTATGGTCTCAGTATTTCCCCAACAAAGACAAAACTCTTAAGTCAGTGTACAAAGATTTCTGATATGTCACTCTCTTTAACCTTAGCAACATCAGAAATATACTAAGAACAAGCATTACTCATTTAATAGAAGAAAAGCTCAAAGGCAACTCAACTAAACTGAAGTATCTAAGCTTAAAGTTACATTAGAACTCTTGTCTCCTGACTCTGAGGTCAATTTTCTTACAAACTTACCTTTAATGGAATAAACTCAAATGCAGTTTATAACCCTCCATTATCGGAATGCTGTATCTAGTCATTTATTAAAAATAATCAACACTTTTAGGTTATAACACATAACAGTATATGAAAATAATATTCATGTCTAAAAGCACTGCCCAATATTAATGTTAATAAATCAGTATCATAAAACATTAGTTTAGTATCCTTTGTTCCCATTGTTTTTAAAATAAAAATATTAAGAAACCAGTAAAGTCAGGTTTGATGTAGCAACACCTGCAGAACCCCCAACTCTAAAGGCTGAGTAGGAAGAAGCTTGAGTCTAGGAATTAGAAAAAACAACCTGGGCAAGATAGTAAGAACTTGTTGCCAAAAAGACAGAAACCCGTAAAGCAGAAAATAAAGAACTAAACACCCACCACAGCCATGAAATGTCTATGTCAATCATTTCTCACCTCCAAAGAAAAGAAAACCAGCTAAAACAAACTGGAAGGAGTGGTAGAAAAGAGTTATCACACTTTCAAAAATTTAAAATATTAGACAATGACATTTCTCTGGGGTGGGCAGTTTGGTGTCACAAAAAAAAAAAAAAGGCCTAGGGGTATGTGTATAGCTTAGCGGTACAGCACTTGCCTATCTTATGAGAGGCCTTGGGTTCAATCCCCTGCACCACACACACACACACACACACACACACACACACACACACACAGAGAATGAGCTGAAAGAGAACCTTTGGTAGGAGGCATGCAAGGTTTAAAAGAACTTTGGAAACCTCAGACCAATGAAAAACCAAACAAATAACCAGAATAAAAGGTGACAGAGTACGGAACTACCCTAAGTACTACTACAAAAGGGCACACAAGTCCTGGTGGAGAAACTACATCTCTCAGGGGAGGAAATATATAGACTATTATAGATAAAAGTGGTATTTCCCCAGGAGTGAAGGGTGTTGGTCTGAAATAACTGTTTAAGGGGTGTTCCAGACAGAAACAACTTCAGAAAGGCCATGAATAAATGTACAGGAAATAACTGGGAATGGGACTCAGAAGAAAGCCTGAAACCTCAACAACTCTAAATAGAAAATTCACATGTGGGCTGGGGATGTGGCTCAAGAGGTAGCGCGCTCGCCTGGCATGCGTGCAGCCTGGGTTCGATCCTCAGCACCATATACAAACAAAGATGTTGTGTCCGCCAAAAACTAAAAAATAAATATTTAAAAAAAAAAAAAAGGAAAATTCACACTTTTTTTTTTTTGCACCGGTGATTGAATAGAGGGGCGCTCTACTACTGAGCCATATCCCCAACCTTTTTATTTTGAGACATAGTCTCGCTAAATTGAGTAGGCTGATCTCAAACTTGCAATCTAGCCTAAGCTTCCCAAAATGCTGAGATTATAGTCATGTGCCAAGCCCAGTCACATATACACTATTCAAAAGAAATTATATACCAAATATATAAAGTGTTAATAGGACTTTTAAAACAAAACATTCCTTATAAACCTGGAAAGAAAGTAGATATAAGACCTTAGAAGTCAACTGAGGGAGTACCTCAGTGGCACAGGGAGAGCTTAGTATGCCAAGACTCTGGGTTCAATTCTCAGCAGCAAAAATTAAAGAATCAATCACATAACTAACTTTTAATCTCTTAGTTGAGGCTTCTACACTCTTGGAATATTAAAAAAGAATGGTAAATTGTTCCCTGAGCAACCAAGTTTGATTCTCAAGTGAATTTGGCATCTTCCATCAAGAGTATCCTATACAGCCCTCTTGAAATGACAATGTTATAGCCAACAAATAAGCACATTTTCTAGTTAGCAGGATGTTTAAATTCAAATAATAGTTTAAGTAGAAACAGTAAACTGAAATTGCCAAAAGAAAAAGAACTAGTTTGTCCCAATTGTAGTAAGTACCAAACTACAGATTTTAATTAGCAAAATTTTAACTAAGAAAATAGTACATCACAACAACTGAAACCTTTATCTGTACAAGTCAAAAAAGAAATGGGTATAGGATTTCTTTTTTGTAGTGATAAAAATAAAGAAATTTGCTAGGGATGACATTAGTGCATAACTCTGTAGCTTCATTAGAAACACCATACTTTCAAATGAATAAATTACATATCACATGATCTAAATCTCAATAAAGCTGTTTTTAAAAATATTTCATTCTGAAAATGTTCCCTGCCTTCAAAAGTACTGCATAAAGGAAAACCTTTAAGTTGTTGCTTTTGAACCTTCAACTATGCTAACAATGTGATGCATCAGACCTCTCCCCCAAGATACCATAAACCAACTAACATTGAATTTTTTACTTATTAATGTATTTATTTATATTTATTGTGGTGATGGGGATCAAACCCAGAGTCTCCTTCATTCTAGCAAGCACTCCACCCTACCACTGAGCTACAACCCCAGCTCCTTAATCGACATTTTAAAGACAAATGTCTGTTAAGAATGAAAAAATTCTCAATATATTAAAGTACATTTGTCAATGCAGTTTCTAAACTAATAAGCTCATGTCCTTAATAACCTGTACATCTTTCTATTCTCTATTTTAATAAAGTAATGACGCTTGTGTTGAGATTCAGAAAACCTCACCCCAAAATATGATACCTTGTCAAGGCATTCTGAGTGCTTTGAACTGAAGGACACAGAAGGTCTCTGGCCACCTGTCACCCTCTTCCCAAAGTGTGGGGGTGGGGGGTGTCTCTAATATTTCCCATATCCAACACTAAAAGCAGTTCAACAGTAGAACCCAACTATCATGAATTCCAAGAATCTCATCAAACCAAGTAAGATCAACTCACATCACAAGAAAGAATGCTAAAGGTCACTGGCCTTGCTCAGAACAGACTTAAAGCACAGTCTATCACCTATTCTTCTGTGAGCAAAGCACAACCTATCACCTATTCTTTTGTGAGCGGCTGGCTACCTGAAAGGCTTTTATCTGCACAAGTCCACCTTCGTTTACCTGTGTTTTCTCCCTCCCTTTCCCATATCCTGCAGCCATATCCCCCAGAAAACTCTAAAACCCCATCCCTTCTGAAGCTTAGGAAACTAAATAAACCATCTAGCCTTTTAACCCTTCGCCTTCTCACCTTCAGTCTTTATACTGGTTAGAAAGTCAAGTCATTTTGTTTCTCACACTGGGAGTAAATATAAAACTGAAAAACAGAAGTATTTACAAAAAATTCACTGTTATATTCTACAACATAACTGATGTTGTAATTGTAAGTACCTAAGCAGTATAACTTTATTTTTCTAAAACTAATTAAATCCAACATGAATAATGCCTTTTATCTATTTCAAAAGAAGTTCTTCTAGGATTCACTAAACCCAGAAACTACATGAGTACTTATATATATATCCATCCAATCAGCAAAAATTTGCAGTCAAACTGTGCAAAAGGCATTGACGTGTTAGGAAAATGAAGAGCTGGGTATACTGGCACACACTTGTAATTCCAGAATGCAAATCAGGAGACTGAAGCAGAAGGGTCACAAATTCAAGCACAGATTGGGCAATGTAGCAAGACCCTGGCTCAAAATTAAAAGGGCTAGGGATGTAGCTCAATAAAGAGTGCCCCTGGGTTCAATTCTGAGTATGAAGGTGAAGGGTGGTTAATCACCCAAGTTGAAACAAAATTCCAATTCATGATAGCAAGCAATTGTTTTAGCATTTTCATTAATAAAGTTTCAAGTCAACTGCCTTTAAAAAGGAAAGAATGCTCAACGAAAGCAAAGTAGATGGTCTTGAAGTTAAAAAGGAGAGGGGTACAAAATATAAACTAGAGAGATTTAGAATAATGTCCTCATAATATCTTTCTTATTGGAAGTAATTTTTTCATTCTTCCTGTACTAAGAAATACCAATGCTCTTGCTTTACAAACTATTTGAGATATACTAAATTAAAAGAGGCAGATCATGTTGGCACATGCTATATTCACAACTGGGGAGGCTGAGGCAGGAGGATCAGAAGTTCAAAGCTTCCCTCAGGAATTTAGCGAGAATTTGTCTCAAAGAGGGCTAGGGATATAGCTCAGTGGTAAAGCATCCCTGGGTTCAGTCCCCACTACCAAAAATAAAGAAGAAATGAAAATGGCTGGAGATATGCTTAGTGGTAAAATACATCTGGATTCAATCCCCAGTACAAAAATTTAAAAAAAAAAAAATTTAAACCTTGGTGGAGCACACCTGTAATTCAAGCTGCTTGGGAGGCCGAGGCGGCAGGATATTGAATTCAAACCCAGCCTTAGAAACAGCGAGGCACTAAGCAACTCATTTGAGACCCTGTCTCCAAATAAAATACAAAATAGGCCTAGGTATATGGCTCAGTGGTCAAGTGCTCGAGTTCAATCCCCACAACTGGAAAAAAAAAAAAAAAAAAAGAAATTTAAATCTCCAAAGTAAGTTAGCCCACTACTCATTCACAACCGGGAGTTCATACACTTAGAATTAAAGACATAATTTCACTAACCTCTAATTGAAATTTAACATTTTTTTCTAGTATTAACAGGCAACGAACCACAGCATTATTGCTGGTACCTTTATCTTTCCAAGAGAAGGCATGGATATCATCATAGCACATTACAAGTGTTGCAGATACCCTGAAATATCATTTATGCTGTTCATTACTTTGAGTATCTGCTAGACCATGTTACTGAATGTTCTAATAAACACATTACTTACTGTATTAAAACAAGCTTAAAAATTCGGGAGCTAGGTGTCAACATTTTGATACATTTGATTTATTGAGTCTTATTTTTTGAGTTTAAAAATATTACTTTTAGGAGCTGAGGATATAGCTCAGTTGGTAGAGTGCCTCGCATGCACAAAGCCCTGGAATTCAATCCCCAGGCACGACGAAATATAAATATATATATATATAAATTTTGCCACCAAGCATGGTAGCACACACCTGTAATCCCAGTGACTCGGGAGGCTGAAGCAGGAGGATCACAACTAGCCTCAGCATCCTAACAAAGCCCTAACCCTAACTTAGTGAGACCCTAACTCTAAATTTTGAAAAATTTATAAAGGGCTGGGGATGTGGCTTAGTAGTTAAGAACCCCTGGATTCAATCCCTAATACAAAAAGAAAAAGAAAAAAAATTATTTTGAGGTACCAACAAGCTGACTGCTTCAGGGTCCACACTACAAAAAAGGTTAAGAACTCCTGGACTTAAAAATGTTCGAAAAAGGCCAAGAGGCTGGGACAAGCAAGGCTGAGGACCCATGTGCAGAGGTGACCAGTGGAGGTTCAGCAGTGCAATGCAAAGGGAAGTGACCGCCATTTAGCCCAGGTGTTGCAATTCCTGGGCTAATCGGGAGGCAGAGCTAACAAGCAAAGTTTCTGAGTCTTCACTGGCGAGAATTCTCAAAGCTCCTAGCTATGTGTCTCTCTGTATTGCGGACCTTGGCATCCAAGGTCATTCTGCCCCCTCATTACCGCTATGGGATGAGTCACCCAGGTTCCCTGGCAGTCAAGAGGAAGACCACCCCCCAACACCAGGCGGCGCCCCGTGGGTGTGGAACCCATCTCTGATGAAGACTGGCATCTGTTCTGTGGGGACAAGGTGCAGATCCTGGAAGGCAAGGATGCAGGGAAGCAGGGCAAGGTAATTCAAGTTATCTGGTAGCGGAATTGGGTAGTCCTGGAGGGGATGAACACACATTTCCGCTACATTGGCAAGCAAAGGATTCTCCGAGAACCATGATCCCTAGTGAAGCCCCTTTGCTCCACTCCCAGGTCAAACTTGTGGATCCTGTGGACAGGAAAACTCACTGAGATTGAGTGGACATTTAATGAGGCAGGAGAACCAGTACAAGTCTCCACAAGATCAGAAAGAATTATCCCCAAATCTGAATTTCCCAGAGCTGATGGCATTGTCCCTGAAACATGGATTGATGGCCCCAAAGACATATCAGTGGAAGATGCTATGGAAAGAACTTATGTGCCTCATCTGAAGACACTGGAGGAAGAGGTGATGGAAGCAATGGGGATCCAGGAGACCTGGAAACACAAGAAAGTCTATTGGTATTGAGTCTAGGGAAGACAGCTTCTCCTGCTTTTTATCTTAGCCTTGAAGGCCAAAGCACTATTTTCAGACACCAATAAAGTGCCATTAGTCAAAAAAAAAAAAAAAAAAAATGTTCTAACCAGCTGGGTTCAGTGGCACAGGCCTGTAATCCCAGCAGCTTGGGAGGCTGAGGCAGGAGATCTCGAGTTCAAAGACAGCCTCAGCAACTTAATGAGGCCTTAAACAACTCAGTGAGACCCATTTTCAAAAAATAAATAAATAAAAAGGGGCCGGGCTTGGTGGCACAAACCTGTAATCGCAGCGGCTTGGGACACTGAGATAGGAGGATCACAAGAAAAGCCAGCCTCAGCAACAGGGAGGTGCTAAGCAACTCAGTGAGTCCCTGTCTCTAGATAAAATACAAAATAGGGCTGGGGATGTGGCTCAGTGTTTGAGTGTCCCTGACTTCAATCCCCAGTACCAAAAAATAAATTGATTTAAAAAATAAAAAATTAAAATGGTTAGGGATGTTTCTCAGTGGTTAAGCACCTCTTAGTTCAATCACTGGTACCCCCCCCAAAAGCGTTCTAACCAGAACTTTCCAATGATATACATATTAAAAATGGCAGCATGCATAAATGATTCAGCATTGCTTATAAAATTTATTTCTATTACATACATATATACATCCATACACTGATGATACAGACTGCATATCAAAAAAATTTAAGAACCAGAGGTCTAAACCTGTCTTTGTACAGAACACCATTACTTTTTCACTTTTAAGGTATGACCTCCTTCTCAGCAGGAAGACTCACTTGGGGAGGTATACTAGTCATCTCTAGAAATAATTTTGCTTTCTGGATTAAAAAAAAAATATTTTCTTCCGTTCCTGTTTCAAATGTAATGAACACAATGACTTTATGCCATGAGAGTCAGTTAGTGACCATGAGAATCACCTGCTAGGTAGGGCAAAGTAATACACAAGAGCCTGGTCTTTGCCACTATACAGGTGAACCTTGTTGTATGAGGAAAAATAAACTGATCTGTTTAAAGCCCTGTAAGTTTTCTATTACCTGCAAGTGAAAATTATTCAGATAAATTATTATCCACAAGGTCACCAAGTAAATGCCCTTTGAAGGGTAACATCTGAGCTAAAACCTTACATGAGACATGTAAAATCCCAAAGACATTCCAGGCAGCAAGAATACCACAAAGCCCAGAAAAGTATAAGAAAATGTCAGAGAGGTGAACAAGAGCCAAGACCATATAGGACCTTGTAAGCCTCAAGGAGCCTTCAGATTCTTCCCAATGAATTGCTACAAACACATACAAATCCCTCAGATATGTGAGAACATTTCCCAACTTAATACAAAAGCTGAGGAGAACGACTTTAAATACTTGGCTTTCAACCAAACCAGTGGAGCACTCCTATAATTCCAGCAACTAGGGGGCTGAGGCAAAAGAATTGCAAGATTAAAACCAGCCTGGGCAACTAAACAAGACCCTGTTCTCAAATAAAGACCTGGGATGCAGCTAAGTGGTAGAGACACAGAGGGTGGAAGGCGGGTGTTAGGGTTAAGGACCAAAGGATATAAACAATAATGTATAGCTGGCACTTGGTAGGTCCTCACTTGTTATAGATAAGGGCCTCACTTAATTTTATTCTCTTCTCTGAAATCTCTTAAAATTTAATTTTTCAGAAACAAGAGTTTTAAAGCATCTTTAAAAATTTAAAAAAAAAAAAGGTGTGGTGGTTCACACCTAAATTCACAACAAAAGTGGGGGGTGGGGAGGACGACAATAAAAACAGGAAGTTCTAGGCCAGTCTCAGCAATTAGTCCCTGAACTACTTAGCAAGACCTTATCTCAAAATAAAATTAAAAGGGCTTGGGAATGTAACTCAGTGGCAACATATCCGTGGGTTTAACACCCACTACCAAAGGAGCCAGGTCAGAGACATACATCTATAATCCCAGCCACTCAGGAGGCTGATGCTGGAGGATCACAAGTTTGAGGCCAGCCTCAGTAATTTAGTGAGACCCTAAGCAACTTAGCAAGACCCTGTCTCAAAATTAAAAAAAAACAAATAAATAAAGGGCTGGAGATGTACCTTGGTTGTAAGTGCCCCTGGGTTCAATCCTCAGTATCAAAAATAAATAATAAAGCCTACTGATACCCTCAAGAAAAGGACCGAGAACCAATGTACTTTTAAAACTACCTTTGAGCATCGGAACAGCACAGGAGGAGGAGGCAGGAGGATCATAAGGTCAAAGCCAGCCTCAGAAACTTAGGAAGACACTAAGCCACTTACTTAGACCCTATCTCAAAAAAAAAAAAAAATACAAGGGCTAGGGATGTGGCTCAGTGGCTAAGTGCCCCTGGGTTCATTCCCTGGTATCAAAATACAAAAACATTTGAGCTATCAAAATCATCATCACTCTCTTAGCCACATCATGAAAACCTTCACTCTGAAGGTACCAAGCACTTTTGCAATTCAAGATGTGACAAACATCATTATCTAAATACATGTATAAAGGCACGAATGTTGTGACTCTACTTTGTGTACAATTATGAAAAACTGTGTTCTATATGTGTACTATGATTTGAAATGCATTCTGTTGTCATGTATAACAAATTAGAATAAATTTTTTTTAAATGGATGAGACTTACAATGGATCATAATAAAATAATAATAAAAAAAGAATGAGATTACATCATTATTCTAGGTACATGTATGACTGCACATATGGTGCAATGTTACATAATGTACAACGACTGTGTACAATGAATCAAAGTGCATTCTGCTATCATATGTACCTAGTCAAAATTAATTAATTAATTAATTAATTTAAAAAAGTGGGAGTAAGGTGCAACACAGAGGGCCTAAAAATACTTCAACCTACCAACAAATAAGAGAGGGTATACTCACTATACAAAGCAAAGTCAAGAAAAAGCAGGCCATTTTGGAATGTTCAATCGCCAGTGAAGAGTTTTAAGGTTTGGTATAACAAATCAACATTCAGCAATAATGACCAAGGACAAAGAACAAAATATTACCATACATTAAGAATACTCTTAAGTCAAGAAGTATATGATAACTGTTAAAGAGCCATATTAAAAAAAAAAAAAAAAAAGCATTCACTCTACTGATTTTTTTTTCAACAGATTAACATTTCTTAAGGAAAAAATAAATTATAAACTTTACATTAATAAATTTCTCATCTTAAAAAAAAAACTAAAACCAGGGAAAAGGAAATATGGGATACTTCTTATAAGATTTTTAAGTCTATTTTATCAAAATAAAGACATTGAAAAAATAACAATATAATAATAACACTGCTCACATTGAACTTACTTGACATTTTAATATAAGATACTATAATTAGCAGTGAAAAAACCATTTGAACCTGGATCAAATTTAGAAACTGGCCCCAAAAAAAACTTTTCTAAATTCACAACAAAAGTGGGGGGTGGGGAGGACGACAATAAAAACAGGAAGTTCTGTTTTCTAAGCACTTAACATTAATCTACATCAGGTTCTTTTTTTTACTTTTTTAGTTGCTACTGGGGCGGCACACACCTGTAATCCCAGCAGCTCAAAGACTGAGACAGGAGGATCCCAGGTTTAAAGCCAGCCTTAGCAACAGTGAGGCACTAGGCAACTCAGTGAGACCGTCTCTAAATACAAAAAAAATAGGGCTGGGGATGTGGCTCTGTGGTCGAGTATCCCTGAGTTCAATTCCCAGTACATCCCCCCACCAAAAAATTCTGAATACCTAAATTATACCTTAAAAATAATAAACTCACACACCCAGTTGATTATAATTTTTTCACACCTTTACATCATCTATGCAAATAAGGCATCATTTAAAAGAATAAAAGCTATTATTAGGGGCTGGGGCTCAGTGGTAGAGCACCTGCCTCACACATGTGAGGCACTGGGTTCAATGAAAAATAAAGATACTGTATCCATCTATAACTAAAAAAAAATTTTAAACAATTGTTTAAAAAAAGCTATTATTAAACTATGTTTAGGATCCAACATAAAATACTACTATTTGATCACTTAACTGTGAGCTCTGTATTAAGGACCTCACTTTTCTCATAAAAATGCAGAAAACTCCTGAGAAGCATGTTTTTCTATAAATTATAAATTATGTAAATAGCTTAAGGACAATCAATTAGTAAACTACAACCCAAATCAATACTCTCAATGATCTCTTCTCCACCTTAAAACTCTACCACTCAACTCCAAGATGGTATTGAGATATCCCTCTTCTCAATCCTTTTTAGACTTAAAAGAAAATAAGCCAGGTATGGGGGCGCATCCCTGCCTGTAATCCAGGCAACTCTGGAGTCTGAGGAAGAAGGAATGCAAATTTGAGGTCAGACTAGGCAACTTTTCAAGACCCTCTCTCAAAATAAAAAGGGCTGGGAATGTAGATCATCAGTAAAACACTCCTGGGTTCAATTTTCAGTACTGCAAAATAAATATATAAAAATTAAAAAGGGGTTGGGGATGTAGTTCAGTGGTAGAGCACCCCTGGATTCAATCGCCAGTAGTGGGGGGTGGGGGAGAAATACAGAAGATTGGGGATGAAGCTCAGTGACAGAACACTTGCCCAGTATGCACAAGGCCTGGGTTCAATTCCCAGCACCAGAAAGAAAGAATAATAATAAAATGAAAAACTTCCAAAATTTTTACTCACATTAAAAACTTATGTAAACTTAGCAGAGGCATCATGAAAAAGTTCTAAGCTTCTTAATATAGTAAACTCTCAAGTTAATCAAGTCATCATAACTTTTTAGTAACAGAATAAATTATATTAATACACATGGCTGAATTTAAGTAAACACTTGAATTAAGTAAGGCACATCCTATAGAATAGAAAAAAATTCTACTCAAGCAAACCTGAGTTTACCAATTGCTTAGATAATTTAAGAGATTTATCAATTAAAACAGTGCCACAAAGAAGATAAGAAATGATGGCCTATTGTCTCTTCGTTAATTCCTTTCAATCCTTAGAGTCAAGAGAAAATGCCTGGGGGGGAAAAAATGGCCCAGCCTAAATGTACAGGCAGCTGAAAGGTAACACTAGATGGTTAGAAGAGACAGGAGTAGATTATCTTACAGTACACACTACACACCAAAGGCTGAAATTCTAAGTCTTACCTCATCAGCAGCAACTGAAATGCCAAACATTTTAAAAAGCAGGGAGATAAACTCTATAGTTAACACTCTAATTTTCTAAAAAGAATTCTGAAGTCAAAATTACAACTGACAAATAATTAGCGTTTGATCACAAAGTTGAAACTTAAATTTTCTCAAAATTCAGATTAATTTTTCCTATCTATTCAGAGAAAGGCAAAAACTACATTTGGATCTGGGATGGAAGGAGAAAGGATCAAGGTGGAATTCCCTCCTGAGACTAAGCTGCTTTCCCTAGGTGGGTAGGAAATGAAAACAAATGCTTTGCAAAGGAAACACATAAAGCTAATGTCTGCTTTGCAGAGAAATAGATCCCTTTTGCCTGCTGTAGCAATAAAATAGACTTCACTCTAGTTCCGATTCTAAAGTCCACACAACCCCATAAATGTTGGACTATACAACCTTCTGATTCCACAAATAGGTGTAATTTTGAGTCATTAAATTATACTAACAGCTAGCATCTCTGCTATTTCCACATAAAGAATCAAATTAATTCAAAACACAATCAGCAAAATCTACAAGAATATGCCAGAAATAAAAGCTGTTAAAAGAAAGCTAAATTGTTTTCTTAGTTTTCTGTTAGCCATGATCTAACCTCATTTATAAAATCCTGTCATACACACTTTATTGTTGTTGTTACCAGAGACTGAACCTAGGGGCACTTAGCCACTGAGTCACATCCCCAGACCTTTTTATTTTTTTGAGACAGCTGCAGCTGGCTTCAAACTTGCAATACTCCTGGCTCATCCTCCCAAGCTGCTAGGACTTATTACAAGTGTGCATCACTATGCTCCACATATTTTTATAAAAGTAAAAGGGTACCAGGTGTAGTGGCACATGCCTGTAATCTCAGCAATTTGGAGGCTGCATCAGGAAGATCACAAATTCTAAGCCTACAGCTCAGTGGTAAAGTATACCTAGGTTTAATCCTCCATACCGCGCCCCCCCCCAAAAAAATTAACTGGATGAAACTAGGAACATTAAACATTAATATGCACTTCTTTTAAAGTATATAAATGTTCAGACTAGGAAAGTAGCTAAGCAGTAAAGCACTTGCCTAGCATGCACAAGGCCTTAGGTTTGATTCCCAGCACTGAGCAGATGCAGATACACACACACACACACACACACAAATTTTTGAACCACACTTCACTCATCTTAAACATTTCTTTTTTAAATTCCTTATTTCTTTTTTTTTATTATTAGTGGTAAATGGACACAAAGCCTGTTTTATTTTTTTTAATGCGCTTCTGAGGGTCAAATCCAGTGCCTCACATATTCTAGGTAAGCGCTCTACCACTGAGGTACAACCCCAGCCCCTTAAATACAATTTCTTCATTACATTATGCTAAGCAAACATTTCTCCTTTGTAATACTGACAAATTACTAAGTGAGCATCTCAAAAAATCATGTATTAGGTCTAAATAGTACTCTCAATTTTAAAGAACCCCCAAATCCCAGTACTGCAAAAAGATAATAATCCAATTTCTTTATCTGTAAGAACCTCAATAATGCCAACCCAAATTGCTGTTACTTCATAAATACTGATCGCATACTCCAAAGGCTTCATTAACCTTACCTGGATCCTGGCCACAATACACCTTCTTTAAGCTCTCCTTTCTTTCTGTATCTATTTAAAAACTATCAGAGCCAGTTCAAGTAACTCCTCTCTGCAGGTCTTCCTCAATAACTTCTACCCAGATGTAAATTTACATACTTCAGACTGCCCACTTAATAAAACTTAATTTTGTATTAAATAACTGTGCATAATATTAAATGTCATATAGAATTTAGGGGCTTTTTTATTTGGTATTTTGGAGGGTGTTTTTGTTGATTTTTTGGTGCTCCAGTTTGAACCCAGGGGCTTCATCCATGCTAACACGCAAATTCACTGCCACTCAACTACATTCCCAACCCCACATACAGATATAGACAGCTAATGATCAAGTAAGTTATGTATCAACTATATGAAACAACAGAACTAAGAGGACAAGGATTTGTTTTTACAGGGGAGCTCTCCCCTGAGCTACACCACTAGCTTTTATTTTTTGAGACAGATCTCCCTAAATTGTTGAGGCTGGGCTCAAATTTGCTATTCTCCTGCCTCAACCTCCAGAGTAGCTAGGATTACAGATATGCCGGCCCCATGCTTAACCCAAGAACTAAGTCTTAAGTCCTTTTTTTTTTTTTTTTTTTGGGGGGGCGGGTTTTACCGGTGATTGAATCCAGGGCCAGTCAACCACTGAGGTACATCCTAAGACCCTTTTGCTTAGGGCCTTGCTAAATTGCTGAGGCTGGCTTTGAATCATCAAGCCTCCTGCCAGAGCCACTGGGATTACAGGCGTTAACCACTGCACCAGGCTTTAAGTACCTTTTGTATTTCGTATTTCTCCAGCACAGTTTTAGCAAAAATTAAGCACTTGATAAATACATAATAATAAATAAACCATCATCTAATAAATATTATCCCAGATGCTAAATTTACTGTGACCAAGTTATAAAATATTCTAATGCCTTACCAATTCCTTCAAAGTAGTGAATTTTAATGGGCCTACTTTTGAAAAACTTATATCCTACACTTAAGTACCAAGCCCTGAAAAAATAAAAATAAGCAAGTTAACAGTAAATTTTGACAAATAATGCTAAAATTATCTCGCAACATAATAACTTTGATACAGCAAAACAAACTCTTGTCACTGACACCATGTAATGTTTATATTGGAAGCCTTGTGCCAGACCCTTTGGGCATAATAGATTTCTACCCTCAAGAAGCCAAAGATTAGCCAAATGCAGTGGGATGTGCTTGTAATCCCAGCCACTTGGTAGGCTGGGACAGAAGGATCTCAAATTCAAGGCCAGCCTCAGCAATTTATATCCTACACTTAGGCCCTAAGCAACATAAGGAGACCCTGTTCCAAAATTTAAAAAGATAAAAGGGTTGGAAATACAGCTCAGTGGTAAAGTACTCCTTGGGTTCAATCTCCATTACTAAAAAAAAAAAAAGAGCCAAAAGATGATCTAGGCAGGCGGTGACACACACCTCTAATTCCAGCAACTTGGGAGGCTGAGGTAACAGGATCATATTTGTGAGGCCAGCCTCAGTACCTTAGAAAGACACTGTTCAAAATAAATAAAAAGGAATGGGGATACAGCTTAGCAGTAAAGTGCCCTGGAGTTCATTCCCACTACCAAAAAAAAAAAAAAAAAAAAAAAAAGCAAAGATCTAATTAAGTAGTATAAATAACTGATTATGTAAGAGACCATAAAAGCTGTAAGTAAAATGTTATTTGAGAGGGACTAGAGAATACAGAGTAAAAAACCTTTTGGGAGCTATCAGAAGAAAGTTAAGCATGGATATGTAGCTATAAGAGGTACCATATAAGGAAGAATATCAAAATTCAGGTAGACACAATAAAAGCAAGGGCAAGAAGGCTGAAAAGTTTGTTTTCAGAGATGAACTACAGTTCAGTCTCACTATATCCAAGAGTGGAAAAGAAATTAACAAGATACTGGAGCCACAGAAGTTAATAGCATTTTTACATATTTGCTATTTACAAGAGAATTTGGTCTTTGAGGGGAAAAAAACAAAGAGGGAAGCACTCCATATGATCTCCCTGAACCTGCTAAGGACACAAAGTAGCTTAAATCACAAGTCAATGGTGAACTTTAGTCAGTCTTCCATAAAAACTCACTTCGGGTTTCCACATATATTTACCAGCATAAAGACTTAAAGATGAGTTAATCTGACCTTAAGAAGATAACACAAGGTAAATCTATTTATTCAGAGTGCTGCCCACGGATAGAATGAGAAAGAGTCTTAAAGTCAGGCTAGAACTCACTGGTTATGACAGCCAACAAGTTGATTAAAATGTATATTAAAATGCTGTAACTTTATGTATTGAAGGCTTATTGATTGACACTTTAGCTTATAAGCAGTCTTCAAAAAACATGTATGGGTAATAACACCTTATTTATAGAGAGAAACACATTCTCTCTTAAAAAAAAAAAAGGGAATAAACTAGCCGGGAGTGGTGTTGCAAACCTGTACTTCCTGCAGCTCGGAAAGCTGAGACAGGAGGATCCCAGGTTCAAAGCCAGCCTCAGCAAATCAGCAAGGTTGTAAGCAACATAGTAAGACCCTGTCTCAAAATTAAAATTAAGAGGACTGGGGATGTTGCTCAGTGGTTAAGTGCCCCTGGGTTCAATCTCCAGTACCAAAAAAAATAAAAAATAAAAAATAAATAAACTAAAATGATTCATAGAATTACAAACTAGCTGGAAACACTAATCATTCGGCTGGGGATGTGGCTCAAGCAGTAGCGGGCTCGCCTGCCATGCGTGCGGCCTGGGTTCGATCCTCAGCACCACATACAAATAAAGATATTGTGTCTGCCGAAAATTAAAAAATAAAAAAAAAAAAAGAAAAAGAAACACTAATCATTTAGCATTATACCAAAGCAATATTTAGGTCCTCAAATGATCAAATATTAAAGCCCAGTATGGTAACAAAGGTGGTAGCAGTCCAAGTTACTCAGGAGGCTAAGTCAGAAGGATTGCCTGAGCCCACCTGTAGGAGACCAGCTGGAGCCATAGCATGAAACCCTGTCTCAAAAATAATTTTTTTAAAAACCAACTTTTAAATGCAAATAACAGGCAATTAAAGAATAACATGAAATGGCTTATTCTGGTTCGTGTATGTCTACAGTACTGGGGACTGAACCCATGGCACTCTACTTACTACTAAGCTACATCCACTCCATGGACCATTTTTGAGACTGTCAAAACCATTGCTGATTTTTTTTTTTAAGTGTATTATTTAAAAGAACTTGCAGTTCCTAAAACATACACAGTTGATCAAAAACTGGCTGGGCACAGTGGCAAATTCTTGTAATCTCAGCAACTAGAGAAGCTGAGGCAGAAGGATTCCAAGTTCAAGGCCAACCTTGGCAACTTACTGAGACCCTGTCTCAAAATAAAATAAAAAGAGCTGAGGGACATAGCTCAGAAGTAGAGTGCCCTTGGGTTCAATCCCAGTCCTACCAAAAAGGAAAAAAAAAAAAACCAAAATCATTTTGGCATTAACAATGATGCTGAATGTGGATCAAAACAAACAAAAGAGAATACAAAATCATTTCAAAACACTTCTTTGATAGTACCTTCTCTTTTCTCAAAAGGTTTATTTTCAACGAACACTTTAAAAATCTGTTATGGTTCAGTAAGATACTAAGGCAAAAACGCAGGAACACTGATTTCAAATAATTTATAATTGACTAAGGAATATTATTATATAATTAAGTATTTTCAGGTAAAATTACATACATATGAATTATATGTATATGTTAAAGGTATGTTCTAAGAAGGGCCTTATATTTTAATTCACCTGTGTAGCCTAATCTCCTAAATATAATAACTAGCATGTAAATAACAATTAACTTTAAGTGGGAGGTATAGCGAAATTTTTCAGATTATGCACTTGGAACACACAGAAGTTTAAATTATTTGCCCAAGATCACAAAGACAGAAAGGACATAGAATTGGAAACTTTTCTCTTCAAATAGGATACTCACTTGAACAATGCTGTTCACTACCAAAAACAAGAGCAGTGGGCAGCTTTTCCATTGTAGGCTATGACTTTTTCAGTCAGTATAACCATGGAATTTACCAAGCTTCTACACACTCAAAACAAAGCAAATAAGCCTGAATAATAAATTCCCTTTTCTTCTGACCAACCCAGTTTAAAATACCATAGAATGTATTAATACTGGAAATCTCAACCAATAATCTGAAACTATCAATAAGGTATTAGATTTAATCAAAGAACCACACTTTTAAAAATACAAAACATTAACCAAATTAAATTTTACTTAAAAATCAAGAGACTGAGCTGGGTGTGGTGGCAGATGCCTGCAATTTCAGCAATTTGCCCATAATCCCAAATTTCTAACACCTCTCATTAATGAGAAATTATTAATCCACAATGGATTAATCTAATGGTGTCAGAGCCTTAAAGATACTTCCTAAAACCCCCAGCAACTTGGAATGCTGAGGCAGGAACCTCACAAGTTTGACGCCAGCCTGGGCAACTTGGCAAGACCTAATCTAAAAATAAAAATAAAAAGGGCTGAAGATGCAGCTCAGTAATTGGTAAAGCACACCTGGATTTAATTCCCAGTAGCAAAAAAAAAAAAAAAAAAAACTACAAGCACTAAGATTATACAACTACAATTATACTTATTGAGTAATATCCACCAGATCCTTATTCTTCCATCTTATCTGGCCTGGACTCCCTTCAGGCTTGACCCTGTTAACTGCAGCTTGGCCTATAGAAAAAGAGGCACAGAATAATCTACTGGCTTAATACTGAAACATGTAGGTGACAATTAACATCTACTCAAGCATTCACACATCATATTAGGGTCACGTAAACAGGTCACCATCACTGATCAAACCTCAGAAAGCATTCTGAAGAATCTGTTGGGACAGAGAGTTCTTCCAAGCATAAGACTACATGTTTGGCAAGACAAGGCTAACATACTGGTCTGGTCTGGTCTGGGAATGAAATGGACATTATTTTTCAGTCAGGGTTATGAGTGCACCTTCGTATATATCACAGTGATATGAGACAACTCTTGCCCTCAGGAAGCCTATAATTCATTTGGAGAAACAAAAACAACATTTCAACAAATGCAGAACTATAATCCAAGAATTACAAAGAAAAAACTCAAAGGGCAGAAGTTTGATCCTAGCTGAAGGTATGAAGTTGTTCTTTACATTCTATGGCTACTAGGTTACTATGTAGTAGGCATTTGCTTTGATTAGATGAGGAACAGTGCATGCTAGGTCAGCAACAGCCAAGAATCAACTTGAGTGAAAAAGAAAAGCAACAAGTAGGTTGCTGTTTTGACTCAAGTCCATCAAATTACCTGGGCAAACAGGGAAAATTAAAGAAGCAATTGGTATCACATTTGCTCAGAAAGACCTCACTCAACTTGGGGGGGGGGGGGGGGGGGGCGGGCGGTAGTTTCTACTATACTGTGTGTAAAGTCAACAGAGACCAAGAGTCAAAAACTTTTTTCTTTTTACTGGGATCTCCGACATTAGAAAGTCAATTTCATTGCAACCACAAACCAGAACAGGGATAAATGTGGTCAATAATAAAATTCCTCTGAAGTTTTTCTAAATATGATTAACAAGCTTATTCAGTAGGACATGTGAAAAAGTTTCTGGCATATTGATGCAAAAATCTTTAAAAATTAATTTAACAGATAAAATTTGTGCCCACTACCAATTAAGCAGCAATTTCTACCTATAAAGTGCTATATTTCATATCTTCAACCTACCTTATAGATGATGACCACACCATGGTGAGAAACTGCATTTTTTTTTTTAATTACCTCAAAATAGTTAATGCAACTTTGTAAAACTGACAATATCTAGTACTTATTTAACACTATGGCTTTTTTCACAGCCATTGTTGGGTCTCAAAACCACCCAGTAAGGTAAAAGAGTAATTATCCATCCCCATTTTATAGATAAAATAAATGGAGAGCAGATAGGGAAGTGATTAGCTCAAGGTCACACTGGCAGTGTGTGAATTTCCAAGGCATAGATGTGTCTTCTTTGCTAGGATAAGGTTCTTAAAATAGATCAGAAAACCTCATCTAAATAACATAAATATAGTAATCTTAAAAGTTAAAGTGGAAAAATAAACATTACTCAAAATTTACTTTGCTAGGTGAAAGCACTGGATTTTTACCCTAGTCTAGCATCCCAGTCATTTTTAAAATATTTTACTATAGTACCTTGTGGAACTCTAAATACCAGAAGAGTTCTCAAACTTTTGGATAATTGGGAAAAAAAAAAAAAATACCTGATCACAGACACAAATTAAATAGTAAATGTCAGCTGAGTGGACTTAAAACCTACCCATTCCTGAAAAAAGGGGAAGCAGATGGAAACAATGATAAATCTTAATTACAGTTTACAATTCTTTTGGATATTGGTACTTTCATGGAAAAGCAGACATACACAAAGCCCACAAGCCCAACCATGTTAATGTTCTCTTAAGCTTTAAGTAAATGAAATGTAGAAACTCTCTAATCGCACAAAATTAGAAACCCACACCAGTTCTGTATTGGTGGGGCTAAACAGGGCACAAGGAGTCAATAAGAAATTGTGTTTCAGCCAGGCACGGTGGCGCATGCCTGTAATACCAGCAGCTCAGGAGGCTGAAACAGGAGGATTATGAGTTCAAAGCCAGCTTCAGCAATGGCAAGGCGCTAAGCAACTCAGTGAGACCCTGTCTTGAAATAAAATACAAAACAGGGCTGGGATGTGGGTCAGTGGTCAAGTGCCCCTGAGTTCAATTCTCAGTACCAAAAAGAAAGAAAGAAAGAAATTGTGTTTATTTCAAAACTTAATATTGAAGTTTACTCCAACATTTAATACTGAAGTCTTTGCATGGTATAAAACTCCCTACAATTTATTGTCTCTAAACCTATGGTAACTCCACTCTCCTCACTCTAACTGTCCCCACACATCCAGTAGATGCGACACACACACAAGGCCTCACACACAGGCCTCCTGCCTTTTTTTTTTTTTTTCCTAACACAACTAGGACCTTTGTTCCCAGCGTCCGTTTTTTACCCCACTCAATAGCTCTTTCAACTTTCTATCACGTATTTTTGTCTTGTTTTTAAACGAGATTCTAAGCCTCAACTTGCCAGGTCTTTAAATGAAATGCCAAAAATATCTAATGAGACTCTCGAGAGGAATAAAAGTTAAACACACATTAAAGGGCCTACAAAACGGAGGAAAGCCTGGAGGTCGGGTGATTTGGCAGCCCAGGAAAGATAGGGAGAGCCGACTAGTACGCGAGGCGGCAGGAGGACAGTCAGACATCCAAGCGCAGTCAGCAGCCCACCACCACGCACACGTCCACACCGTCCCTCCCCCAATTCAGTAACGAAGCGGTTCAACCATCCCCATCGCCAGGCGCGACGCTCCAGCTCAATCTCCCCCACAGTAAAACCGCATTCTTCAAAACAAGCCCGTCCTGAGGGTTTGGAAGCTGCCCCTTCCTCCCCTCACCACAGGAGCTCAAAGGTGTAAGTTATCACCCTCCCAATTTGCACGAGCTTTACATTTAAGATATTCTCCCTTCTAGCGAGTCCAGCGTTTCTGAGGAATCTAGAGCCCCCCCCGGGGGGGGGGGGACCATAGGGTCAGGCATTGGCAGCCCTCGTTACTCCGACTCCCCCTGACTTGTCTCTGTACTAGCGCCCCGCTCACTTCGGGGCAGGAATGAAGAGGGGGCAGACATCATAACAGGTTTTATGTAATCCATATATAAATTAATCGCCTGAGTCTCTATGAATGTAATGCGACTGAGGTGACAATTGGCCCACCTCCCTCCCCAAGCCCTAGTTAACCTCCCCACCCACCCACCCACTCCCAGTCCCATCAATCTCTACGGATATTGCTCCCTTCCTCTCAGCCAAGTTTCTCGGCCTTTTCCATGCCCGCCACCAACCCTCACGTCGTCACCCTTCCTCAGCCCCAACTTCCCACGGCTAAAACAACTGCCCCGCGCAGCCCCGGCTCCGAGCTCGCCCGCCCCCAACCGTCCCCCCGGCAGGAAACCCCTTACTGCGGTCTAAAGTCACTCCGGCCTCTCCCTCCTCTGACCCTCGCTTCCCACAACTGTTGTCACTCGAGCTGCTCCCTAGTTTCCATTTCCGGGCCGTCCCCGGCCAGAAGCCTCCCCTCTCCCGGTTTCCGGGCCCCCAGTCCCATTTCCGGGGAACCCTTGCCGTCTTCACACCCCCCACCTGCACTTCCGGCCCCCCACTTTCTCCCTTCCTAGACGCCCTCCAAGCTCCAAAGCCCACTTCCGGCCCCCCCAATCCCCGCTGGGCTCCCCAAGACCCACAAGCCTCACCCCGATTCCGTGAAGGTCCCTTCTCATTGCCGGGGGCCGGAGGGGGGACCCAGCGACCCCGCCCCGCTCGCGCCGGCCCCGGTCCCGGTCCCTCAGGCCGCAGTCTTCCTCGAGCGCCTCGCCCGTCAACCCCTGGGCCGGTCCTTCCGCGGCCCAGCCGCCACCGCCAAGAGCAGGCCCAGCGGGGGCCGAAACGCGGCGATGACACAACCGGGCTTCCTGGGACTTTCTGTTCCAGCTCCTCCCCCCCGTCATCCCCCACCCCTCAGTACGGCCCCCTCCCCCCAAGCCTGCCCAGCCGCTCAGCACTGCTCCCCAATTACCTAGTTAGGCCCCAAAGTCTCCGGTCCGGACTCGGTGGCGCGGCAGTAACTTCCACTCGCTCCCCCCACCCCCCCCGGCGGCGGCGGCGGCGGCGGCTCCTCGGGTCCCTTCAATTATCAGCTGAGCCGCAGCACCGCGCCCGGCGTGCGCCTCCGCCCGCGCCGCCTCTCCCCGCCCGTTCCAACACCCTCTGGGAACTACTTTTCCCCTTGGCCCCTGCTCGCTGGAGCGTCCGCGGGACCGGTCCCGCTGCCTACTCGGGGGCCATCACATCGCCCCTCCCTCCCCAGGTCTCGGATCAACTCCCCAAGCGGCCTCAGATCTCCTCCCGATCCCTTCGAGGGACCAGGAAGGGGACTGTGGGACTCCGCTTGGTATCCCTCCGCCGGGGTCACCCCCTCCCCTCTGTGGTAGCAGGAACTAATTCCCCTTCGGGTCACCCAAGACCTGGACGTGGAAATTTCACGGACCAGGGTTCCTTGTGACCCTTGGAAGAAGAAACGATCTCTCCGAGTTAGAAACACCCCTGCCAGCTCAAAAGCGTGATTCGGTTTAAACTAGGGCTTTGGCCTCCTGACCCCAATCAAGCCCCGCCCCTTCCTGGTTGTCTTAGCGACGGCGGTGGCGTCCCAAGATGGCGTCGTGGTTGCCGGAGACACTGTTCGAAATTGTAGGACAAGGCCCGGCGCCGAGCAAAGACTATTATCAATTATTGGTCACCCGCTCTGAGGCAAGTGCGAGCCGCGGTTTACTCTCTCTCCTGATCCCCTAAACGGCCGGGCTGGGGCCTGGAAGGTGGGCCGCGCCAGGCCGAGAGCGACCGTGGCCCGCCGGAAGCGCCCTGTCCCAGCTCGGAGTCAGAGATTTCCCTCGTCACCTCGGCCCGGCGGCCCTCGTGTCCCTTCTCTCCCCCAGCCCGGCTCGTCCGCGAGCCTTTTCTGCCTCCCCACAATGCCTCCCGCTCCCTTCCCGCCTCTCTGGCTTCCTACCCGCAGCGTTCCCTCCGCGCGCAGAGAAAAACAGGCGTCTCCAGCTTGCGTGCCGCCTCACCTCAGCGTGGGAAGAAGGGAAAGAAAGACTCAGCCAAGTGTCCCGAGGAGGAGCCGGCAGGGGAGGGGAGAGAGGGACGGTCTCTTTCGCAGGGTAGGACTTAACTGTGGGGAATTTGACGAAATCTCACGGTGGCCTTTACGAGTACCACGGCCACGTCGGGACTTGCTCATTCCTAGCAGGAATGGGCGATTGGGAGTCCTCCCCTTACCTTTTGGAGCCCCTTCTATCCCATTGAAAGTGTGCGGGGAGCGGGGGGTGGTTCAAAACTGTTTCGGCTGCTCGGCGCGTCAGCCCCACCCATAATGACATCTGCTTCACAACAATAAGACCGAGGATTATGTTCTCGCTGGAGTAGAGTAACTATCGGCCTGTTTTTATGACTGCTTTAGTTATTAAAGGTGGGCTTTTGGGTGATTTGTTATGCTCATGAAATGATCGACTTGAGCTGGTTTCTGATTCCTGGACTGTCACTGAGCTCTTCATGCACTTTAAATAGATAATAATCCCTAAAAAGAAATTTAGAGATACACACACACACACACACACACACACGCACGTTTGGGTGTGGATATTGATTATGCCTTAAGTTTTCCTAGAAGCCTCCCAAAAGAGTAATTTTTCTTATATCTTTTAAAATAGAGGTAATAATATTTACATATTTTTAAATGATTTAGAAATATTACAAGCATAATATCAGTCAAATTTTTTAATTTTTACGTTTTTTTCAAATAATTTTTACACACTTATTTCGCAGTTTCTTAAATGTTGAAATGTACCCTATTCTGAATATTTTTAGAAGGATCATTGACTTTTCCATTGGCTTTGAAGAGATATGATCCTAATAATTCACTTTCTGGGATAAGTGATCAAAAACGTAATAGTATCTTCTAATCCTACGTGATTTTTATTTTCATTTATTGAAAAAAAATTAGAATGTTCTAATTTTCACTTTAGAGTCATTTCCATACCCTTTAAAATTTTTGTTTTTTGAGTATTTTTTTTTTTCTTGAGGGTCTGGTATCACAAGTGTGCTGTACACTCTGATGTTGTAAGCCTCCACAAGTTGAGGCTGTTTACCTTTTAATTTTAGTAAATTCATATTGAGAGAGCTGTTGGCATTCATTTCACTCCAGAATGCTTCTACTGTTGGTATTCTTCAGATTTTGTTCTTTAACTTGAGCACAATTCTTCCTCTACTCTGTTTTATGAAAGCTTCCCTCTTGCTCCCTCAATTTTTCTTTCTTTCTTTCTTTTCTTTTTTTTTTAATACAGGGTCTTGCTAAGTTGCACAGGCTGGCCTGGAACTCTTGCCATCCTGCCTCATCCTTCTTGAGTCACTGGGATTACAGGCATGTGTCACCTCCCCTGGCTCCTTTATATTCTTAAATTAAAAAAAAAAAAAAATTAACAGATCAAAAACTCTTCTTTATTTCGGGTCCTCTTCTGTCAATGACTTATGTATAAAATGCTTTTGAAAATCTGATCTATAGCTGGGCATGGTGGCAAATGCCTATAATCCCAGCAACCCAGTTGCTGAGGTAGGAGGCTGATGTAGGAGGATGGTGAGTTCAAAGCCAGCCTCAGCAACTTTATGAGGCCCTAAGCAATTTAGCAAGACCCTGTCTCTAAATAAAATATTTAAAAAGGGCTGAGGATGTGGCTCCTTAGTTAAGCACCCCTGGATTCAATCCCTGATTCCCACCCCTCCCCCTGCCAAAATAAAATCTAATCTGTTATCTTTTGGGGGGGTGGGGAAGGTACTAGGGATTGAACTCAGGGGCACTTGACCACTGAGCCATATCCCCAGCCCTATTTTGTATTTTATTTAGAGACAGAGTCTCACTTGCTTGGTGCCTTTCTGTTGCTGAGGCTGGCTTTGAACTCTCCATCCTCCTCCTCTGGCTGCTGGATTACAGGGGTGTGCCACTGCGCCCAGCTCTGGTCCAGTATCTTCCAAGCATAGTGAATAACCTCACACAGTTCTACCAATGAGAGTTAATCTCAAATCTGGTTAATTCACCCTCATTTTAAAGTAGAATTTGTTGTAAAAAAAAAAAAAAAAATAGCAAGCCAAAAATATACTTTTCACTCAACTATCTTGAGAGTATGCTATTTTCAAACCACAAGATGATTTTTTCCAAGTCTGAGTACAGGAAACTCAACATTCAGTAAAGAGGTGGTCTGACATAAATAAGTACTGAACAACTGGAATTAAATGATCTTATAAAATGGACTTCCTTAAATTGTTGCTTGAATAATTCTCTCCCTTCTCTTCTGACTATTCCACAAACTGTTTATTATCCAGTATAAGCTCTAAATTTAAATGGATCTTGCCTTAATGAAGATTTCTTTCTGGTTTTTTTTTTTTTTCTTTTTTGGTCTGTTGTTCACTGCATTTGTTATGTTGTTGTTGGCTTTGAATCCAAATAACTGCACATTTGACATGCATCTGAGGGCAAATATCCCATCCATGTCATATGTGTTTGAGGACAGATATCTCATTTGTGTCATTTATGTATATAACATTAGCATGGTCCAGAGCATAAATGTTACATGTAAATATTTTCTTTGTCTTCTTGCTTGTACAAGTAACAGTAAAAAATATAGTTTTATGCTTTCTATTAACAATTTGATGCCATGTTGATTTTTGTGGGCATTTTTTGCTTTGTCAGAAAATTGACTTTAATTATATAGCTTGAGACCAAGAAGTTTAATTCTCAGATCTGATTTTTACAACAATGATCTCAAATCTTAAAAAAAAAAAAAAAAAAAAAAACAGCTGCGTTGCTGTGGTTGCCTGTAATCCCAACAATTTGGAGGCTGAAACAGGAGGATAGGAGGATTGCAAGTTGAAGACCAGTCTTAGCAATTTAGTAAGGCCCTAAGTGAGACCCTGAATCAAAATTTAAAAAACGGGGTGGGGATGTGGCTCAGTGGTAAAGTGCACCTGGGTTCAATTCCCAGTACCCAGTACCAATTTAAAAAAAAACACAGTGCACTGCTTTCTAAATCAAATATTTAGCCCGACCCAGTGGCACATAACTGTAATCCCAGTGGTTTGGGAGGCTGAGGCAGAAGGATTGCAAGTTCAAAACCAGCCTTAGCAATTTAGCAAGGCCCTAAACAACTTAGTAAAACCTTGTCTCAAAAGAAAAAGTAAAAAGTTCTTGGGATGTAGCTCAGTGGTTAAGCACCCCTGGGTTTAATCACTGGTACTAAAAAAAAAAAAAAAAAATTTACCCACTTATTCTAGTTTTTATAGTACGAGTATGTGTTCTTGTATTGAATTTTGATTCTTTAAAAAGTATATTAAGGCAAGAAAGAATGTTGAATGTTATTTAGGCCAGAAATATTTTACACATAGCTTCTAAGAAAGTCTTATATTTCTATTCCTGAATGAGGATTTGTTTTTCCTTAATTTTAAGCAACAACTTGGCATTTGCTATAGGGACACAAAATATAGGATATTTCTGGCTTCAAAGAATGCATTATCCATTCAACAAATACGTACCAAACATCTTTTGGTACATAATTTATATGCCAAATACTATTCTAGAAGCTAGGGAAATATCAATGAACAAAACCAAGTTCCTTCCTCTCATGAAATATATAATCTGGTAGGGATAATACAGTATTTGATTTATATAAACAATTATATGGTTTAATGTGTGGGGGGTGGGTGGGTGGGGGGTGTTTAACACTAAGGAAGTTCATTAGTAATTGCCCAGTTAATAAATGGTACAGTTTTTTTGTTTTGGTTTGGTTTTTGTGGTACTCAGAATTGAACTCGGGGGCACTCGACCACTGAGCCACATCCCCAGCCCTATTTTGTATTTTATTTAGAGACAGGGTCTCAGTTGCTTAGTGGCTTGCTTTTGCTGATACTGGCTTTGAGCTCAAGATTCTCCTGTCTCAGCCTCACAAACCACTGGGATTATAGGGGTGCACAACCACGCCCAGTTCCAATAAATAGCACAGATACTTTAAAATCTGTTATCCAAGATGGCATGGTAGTGCACACTTGTAATCCCAGGTATCTAAAGACTAAGGCAAGAGGATTACAAGTTCAAGTCAAGCCTGGGCAATTTAGCAAGACCCTGTCTCACAATAAAAAAGGGTTGGGGATTCCACTCAGTGGTAGAGCACCCCTGGGTTCAATCCCCAGTACTAAATATATAAATAAGTAAGGACATAAATGTGTGTGTGTGTGTGTGTGTGTGTGTACACACATACATACATACATACATATTCCATAGGAAACAAAAAAATCACTTTATAACAGAAAGGTATTGTTATCAGTGTTCTTGTAATTTCATCTTCTGGTTCTAGGATTGTAGGTCAATGGGAAAGCACTTACCTAGCATTAAGGGAGACCCTGGATTTGATCCCCAGTACCCCAAAAGAAAAAAAGTATGTCTTTTTTGTCCTCTCCAAGTAGAAGTACGACTTAAGGTGGCCAAAAATGATGACTTAGGTTTCATATGGGAAAAGCATTAGAAACTGTAACCATATGCTAAGGAAATGAGAATTGGCAGGTATGGCCTTTTGTAGCCAGTAACGCAGTGGCCCTTCCAAGGACACCAACATGTAATATACCCTCCAACTGATGAAAGAAGGAAGAATTGGATAATAAATTAGTCTTGTTTCATCTGTTTTACTAAAAACTCCGAAAACATGCCAGGCATAGTGATGCACGCCTGTAATCCCAGCGGCTCAGGAGGCTGAGGAAGAAGGATTGCAAGTTCAAAGCCAGCCTCAGCAATTCAGGGGAGGCCTTGTCTCAAAATAAAAAGGGGCTGAGGATGTGACTCAGTGGTTAGGCACCCTTATTCAATCCCTTATACCATTGAACAAAAAGAAAAAAAACTTCAAAAATATATCTGAAGCTAATGTCAATTTGGGAGGGAAAAACAGGAATCAAGCCCACCACCACCACCAAAAAAATACAGATGATTTTCTTCTTCCTTTTGGTACTGGGGGGTGAAGCCCCAGGCCTCACACATGCTAGGCAACTACTGCATCATCAGTCTCAGTGCAACTGGTTTTAAAGTGTAAACTAAAAACACCTAAGGTCACATGCCAGTCTGTGGCAGGAAACCATCATTTCAGTGAATTAAAGCTAGGCTTGCTGAGGGCTGCTTGAGAGACAACAAAGAACTGTGCTAGTGCCATTTCAAACTACAGACGATTGTGGAAATTTAAAATTTAAATGCAGTCTAATAAAAATGTTAATGCATGCGCCCTTAGACCCAGCAAATCCAGTTCTAGGGTTTTATGTCCAAAAGTGCTTTCACGTACACAAGGATATGTGAGTGAACAAGAATACCCACCAAAGAAAATTAATTGTAAAAACATTTTTCCATTAGTGGAAATGTGGTTAAACTGTGATTCATTCATACCATAGGATACTATGCAATCTTTTAAAACAATGTGGTAGATTTCTGTGTACTCAGTTGACCAAATAAAATCTTTAGCATTGAAAGGCAAATTGCTGTTAGACATAATATGGTCCCATTTAAGAAAAGAAATTATTTTAAATAAATGTTATTGAAGTTTCAAAAAAATGTTAGAGGGGAAAACACGTGATTCACTCTTAGGGACAGAGTGCTTTTACTTTCTGCGTTCATATTTCTCAAAGAGCTGTATTTTCCTCAGTGGGCATTTATTTTTATAACCAGAGAAAAGTAATAAAGATTTTAAATACACTGGGCGAGACAGTGCACACCTATGATCCCAGCAACTGGGGAGGCTGAAGCAGGAGGATCACAAATTTGAGGCCAACCCAGACAACCTAGTGAGACTGTTTCAAAATTAAAAAAATAAAAAGGACTGTGGGTTTATCAGTGATAGAGCACCCTAAGTTAAATCCCCAGTACCAAAAAAAAAAAAAAAAAAAATTAATGACTGTTTAAATTGCCCTGTTCTTCACCTCAGCTTTCCTTTTTTACCATTGCTACCTCTTAAATATTGGGCAGCACTGATAGGTAGATCCCCAAAACTGCTGTTTGGTGGGCAGAGAATAATTCTAACACTAGAAATTGAGAGACTTATTAACAAATAAATTAATGATTCTCATAAAATTTTAAGTAAGTTTTAGGATCTAAACACTCCTGACTTTACTGTTTCCTTTTTTTAAAAATCAATTAATATTTTTATTTGGCACTGGGGATTGAACCCAGGGGTAATTTACCATTCAGCTATATCCTAGGTCCTTTTTATTTCTTATTTTAATGCAGGATCTTGCTGAGGCTGGCCTCAAACTTGCAATCCTTCTGCTTTAACCTTCCTAGTCACTGGGATTATAGGTATGCACCTACCATACCTATAATCTGACCCCCATTTATTTATTTATTTTAAAGGCTCACCTCTTTTTTTTTTAATATTTTTAGTTGTAGATGGACACAATACCTTTATTTTATTTATTTTTATGTGGTGCTGAGTATCGAATCCAGTGCCTCCCACATGCTAGGCAAACACTCTACCACTGAGCCACAAACCCAGACCCTGGCCCCCCTTTCAGTTGTATTAAATTTTTCTTTCTCTTCTTTTTTTATTTCTTCCTACGGTGCTGGGGCTTGACCCCAGGGGTGCTCTGCCACTGAGCTATATCCCCAGCCCTTTTTATTTTTTATTTTGAGTCAGGATCTTGCTAAATTGCAGAGACTGCCCTCAATCTTGTGATCACCTACCTCAGCCTATCAAATTGCTGCGATTACAGGGCATGCACCACTGGACCGAATATAGGTCATTACTTTTGAGAAAATGAAGGATTGCTTTTTTTTTTTTTTTTTTTTTTGGTACCGGGGTGCTTAACCACTGAGCAACATCCCCAGCCCTTTTTATCTTTTATTTAGAGATAGGGTCTCACTAAGTTACTTAAGGCTGGCTGGGCGAAGTGGCGCACACCTGGAATACCAGTGACTCAGGAGACTGAGACAGGAGGATCATGAGTTCAAAGCCAGCCTCAGCAAAAGCAAGCCCCTAAGCAACTCAGTGAGACCCTGTCTCTAAATAAAATACAAGAGGGCTGGAGATGTGGCTCAGTGGTCAAGTGCCCCTGAGTTCAATCCCAAGTACCAAAAAAGAAAAAAGTTGCTTAGGTTCTTACTAAATTGCTGAGACTGTTCTTGAACTTGGGATCCTCCTGCTTTCCAAGCTGCTGGGGTTATAGCACCCATGTGCCCAGCTGAATGATTGCTTTTAACAGATTTTCTCAAGCAACTTGAAACCATATTAAATAAATACTAGATTGCACACACTGGGAGTTTGATGGGGTGCAATCAACCTGATATCAATATTTTCCTCGGGGACTCTGGAATCCCAAAATCATACTCTGCTGCAGCCACCACCACTCCATTCACGCTCACAAAAAGGTCCCTAAGAGAGAGTTGAAGCAGAGGGATGGAGAAGGTATACATGCCTTCTTTGTTTCTGCCTGTTTTTCCTTTGTCCCTAAGGGAACCACGCCCACTGATGGAAGTCTGCAGATTTTCAAGCCAGGCTGTCCACTCAAAAAGAACTTCTGCTCCTTTTAATGTCCAAAAGTCAGGGTGATACTTGTACTCACCTATTTTCTTCAACCCCATTTTATATGCCTTGACTTACCCTCCTCTTCAGCTGTCTTTTTGTCTGTCTCCTCTCATGGTCCCTCCTCCTCTCTGCCCTTCTTCACTGCATCTGAGGACCTTTGCCCACTGTGGTCCAGCCCTCATCAAGGTGTGTTTTGATTTTACCCTACTCCTGCCACTCACATCTTCACCTGCGCTTCCTGACAGCAAGACTGCGGTGAACATGCCCTTCCCTGCCCTACAGGTTAGGCCAGGTGTGGGTAATAATAAACTGCATTCTTCTTCTTCTATTCCTCATGTCTGACACATTTTAGAAAAATTATTCCCAACCTTGTTACACTCTAGGACGCACCTAATTAGAGTTGTGAAATCACTTCTAATCAGAAACTTTAAATCCCTTCTAAATGGCATTTGTCACTTTGAGAAGGAGAAGAAAGACATGACACAAGTAAAGCGATTAAGCTCTTAAAAAAAAAAATTCAGTACTAGGCTGTATCATAACCCAGTCACCAAGTGGATCCTGAGTCTTCATTTCAAAATTACATGACACCTGGGCAGAGCTTGGTATCTCTCTTTCCAGGTAAATCATTCAGCACCTATGAGCACCTGCCCAATCTGGGTAGTCAATTTGGTCTCACCCTACGTTGACACAGATTTGCTTCATAATTATGTAGGGCAGTAGAGCACTTAATTGGGAGTCACTGAGTCACAGATCCTTTCATTCCTTTTGTTAGTCTGCAAGCTCTTGACCTGGGGCTAGGCACTTAATTCGTCTGGTCCCCAGTTGCCTCATCAACATAATAAGATTACTAGTCTAGGAGATCACTAAGGTTTATTCCATCTCTAAAATGCTATTTCACATGAAAAGTAGTGTTTGATATTTAAAAAAAAAAAAGCACTGGATTTTTTTTTTCTTTAGAAAAATTGGGTTTGCATCAAAGACTCTATAGCTCTGTGACTTCTTGTAATCTTCACTTGCCTGACCATCCGTTTCTTCATCCATGTAATTAACAATTCAGCCCCTGGCTACTTCACAGATAGGGCAAGAAACAAAAATATATATAAATCACTCCAGTGTCTCAAAGAGAATGTTCATGATCAAGGAAGATTGGAAAATCCTAAATGAAACAAAATTATATTTGCTTCTTTTCTCTTAAATTTCTCTAAGTCTTAAAATCTTACTACATATCATGAATTCTCTTCTCCTTAAGAGGAGAATGCAGTAGGAAACTTTTACTAACGACATGTGACAGCAGAATGCTCTTTGCCCTCAAGATCCAAGAACCAAGACTCTGGAACACTCCTCAGAAAACACCCAACAGTATCCCTAGAGCAGTAAAACCAAAGAAATGCCAAAGAGATGTTCGCCTAATACCAGCACCAAAGCAGTCAAACTTCACCTTTCCCATGAGAAGTTCATAGGAACCCTTTAATCATCTCACATTACTTTATTTAGTCTGGGGGGTGGGGGTGTGCTGGGGCTCCAACCCAGGGCCTCACATGTGCCAAGCAAGCACTCTACCACTGAGCTACGCCCCCAGTCCTACTTTTTTATCAGCTTCCTTTTCCACAAAAATACCTCTTGTTGCTATACCGTTACATACACCTAATCCGAGGTACTCTGTAATTCCAGGCTTTTGGGAGACTGAGGCAAGAGGATCCCAAATTCAAGGCTAGCCCGGGGAATTTAGCAGTCCTACCTCTAAAATAAAGAGCTGGGGTATACCTAGTGAGTGGCAGAGCATCTGCCTAGGATGCACAAGACCCTAGGATATGCAATCCCTAGCACCCCCCAGAAAACCAAAATATGTAGGTTGTTTTGATTGGAATTACTATGAATGTATAGATCAATTTGTGGTGAATTGACATCTTGCAACATTAACTTTCCAATCTAAAAATATAATAAAACCCTCCTTTTCAAAGGTTTCAGGTTTGTTTGTTTTGTGGTACTAGGATTGAACCCATATATATGTGTGCAAGGCACCAGTTCTACTTTAGGTTTTCTTGTTTTACCTTTTGTTTTGTTTTATTTTTTGAGGTACTAGGGTACAGCCCAGGGCCTTTCCATGCTAAGAAAGTGCTGAACCACTGAGCAACACCTCCAACCCTTTTTTTCTTTTTCTTAAAGAAACGGTCTCACTAAGTTGCTGATGCTAGCTTCAAACTTGGCAATTCTCCCTCCTTATCCTCTCAAGTGACTGGGATTATATAGATAGATAGATACATACATACATACATACATACACACACACACACACACACACACATATATATATATGTGTGTGTGTGTATGTGTGTATATATATATTTACACCCTCTTTTTTTTAAAAAGGTTCCAGAATCTGACTCCACCCTCCTGCTGACCTTTGCCCTCTTGCTCCCCTCAGGCCCTGTGGCAAATCAGATCTTCCTGCCTTCCTGCTGCCTGTGTTCATCCTTCCTCCCCCATCCTGGCCCTCAGTGACACAGTGGCACTGCTGCTTCTCCCACCAGGTCCCAAGAATTCTGCTCCCTCCCTCATCCTGCCCTCCAAAATACACTGAAGTGAAAGTACCTGTGGATCCTAGTGATCATCCACAGGCTCCATATTTTTGAAGTTGTCTTCTCGATAATGTGCGTGTAACCCTGGGCTTTCCCAGTCATTTCTGAACATGTCCAGGGTGCGTAAAAGATGCAGCCCCCCGCCCCCAGGTCCCCCAAGGAGCTGCTGTGCTGCTGGTCTCAGCCCTCAACCTGTAAGCAAGGATCCTTTTCATACTGTGCTTAGCGCCACATTTTCGTGCTTTATGTTGGTGGTTTTGCTGTTCAACAGTGAACTTGGGGCTAAAGTGCTGCCTAGTTTCCTAAGTATAAGAAGGAAATGCTTTAGGGAAAATAGATGTATTTATTACTCCCTTTGGACAAATGGCAGTGCTGCTGCCTGGGAGCTTAATGTCAATGAATCAAGAAGATACAGCCAATAAGGTACTTAAACAGAAACACACATAAATCAAAGTCATGTACTAATAAGATGTGACCAGAGGTTCACGGGACTCTAACCCTACATTTCTCCCAAGACAGTGGTTCACAATCTAATTCTGTGTTTGCAGTGACTTCATAGAGCGTAATATACCACGACTAATGAGAATCAGCTGTATACCTCTGCGGGCTTTTCAGGATGGCTGGTGCTCCATTGTACATATGGAAGATTGGATGTGTATAATCTGGACCCTTCTCACCCTAAACTGGTGTCCTCATACCCTGCTACAAAGTTTCTGCTCTAATCAAATTAACTATTTTTGCCCTGACCCCAATTCATTTCTGTCACTGTCCCACCCCACTGTTTACACCTTTTTGTCCACTCCTTTCAGGGATCCAGGGCTGACCAATCATTAAATACCCCTACTTCCAAGAAGACTGGGCACTAGGCCATCCTGAACCAATGTGATCATTCTTGGGATTTCTCAACTTCTGTTGGATTTTCTCTGGGGATTCTCAAGGCTTGTCTCTTGTCAGGTCCCCCCACTCATGAAAAGCACACTTCTGCTTTTGGCAATAAGAAAGCCAACAACAGAGGGGAGGGTTAACAGAAGGAAAGAGAATGGGTTGATAATCTAACACTATCCTGTGGCACCCCTGGATCCTGTTGTGCCCCAGGCCAGCCACATCACTATTTCCCAAGTTATAGAACCCAACACAGTTGCCTTCTTTCTTAATTATGTGAAATTGAATTTCTGTCTCTCTTTTTTGTTGTTTTTGTTTTGTTTTGCAGGACTGGGTATTGAACTTGGGACTCCAAAATTGCAAGTGCTCTATTACTGGCCTACACCCCCAGGCCTTTCCAAAATTTTGATTTTCAGGCAGGGTCTTGCTGAATTGCCTTGGCTGGTCTCCAACTTGCTATCCCGCTGCCTCAGCCTCTGGAGTAGTTGGAATTATGGTGAGCACCACCATGCCCTGGTGAATTTTGTTTCTTGAGGCCAGCAGTCCTGAGTTAGTATGCCCAAACCTTTTTGATCTATCAAGAATTCACTCTAAATTTTAAGTTTCTCCCTATTTTGTGCAAAATTTAGTGTACTTGAAGTTCCTTCTCTATGTCATCTGTCCTTAAGAAGTTGTTTGTTTGTACCAGGCCCTGAACCCAGGGACACTCTGCCACTGAGCTACTTCCGCAGTCATTTTTCTTTTCTTCTTCTTTTTTTTTTTTTTTTTTTTGGACATGGTGTTCCTAAGTTGCCCAGGTCTTATGGTTTCAATATTAGGTGTCCCCCAAAAGCTCATGTATGAGACAATACAAGAAAGTATAGAGGTGAAGCAATTAGGTTCTGAGAGTCTTAACCTAATCAGTAAATTCATGCTGAAATAGGGAGTAACTAAATGCTGGCTGTAGGCAGGTGGGGTGTGGCTGGAGGAGGCGGCCCCTGGAGGCATGCCTTTGGGGTTTATATTTTGTCCTTACTGAGCAGAGCTCTCTGTGCTTCCTGGTGCCCTGTTCCCAATGTCTCTTCTCTGCCACACTCTTCCATCATGATGTTCTGCCTCCTCTGGAGCCCCAAAGAATGGAGCTGGCCTTTTATGGACTTAGATCTCTGAAACTGGGAGCCCCAAAATAAACTTTTACTTTTCTAATTGTTCTTGTCAGGTCTTTTGGTCACAGCGGTGACTAAAAGCTGACTAAAACACAAGGCTGACCTTGAATTTGCCATCCTTCTGTCACAGCCTCCCAAGTCCCTGAGGGTTCTGGTTTCAATATGAGGTGTCCCCCAAAAGCCATGTGTGAGACAAAGCAAGAAGGTTTAGAGATGAAATGATTGAGTTATAAGAGGCGTCACCCAGTCAGTAAAATAACCCCTGCCAGGGATTAACTGAGTGCTAACTGCAGGCAGGTAGGGTGTGGAGAGAGGAGACCACTGGGGCAAGCCTCTGGGGTACTATTTGGTAAATTGAGCTTAGACTTTCTCTGCTCCCTGGTGTGGTGTCCTGAGCCACTTCCCTTTACCACACTCTCTCGCCAGGATATTCTGCCTCACCTTGAGCCCCGAGGATGGAGCCAGCTGAAAATGGACTGAGACCTCTGAAACCGTGAGCCCCCAGATAAACTTTTCCTCCTTAAAATTATTCTTGTCAGGTCTTTTAGTCATAGCAGTGACATAGCTCACTAAAACAGGGATTACAGGTGTGTACCACCATGCCCATCTCCATCCTGAATACTTTTTAGTCAGGATCATTCTTATTTGGGATAGACAATAAAAGAAACTGGAAATGGGAAGATGAAAAGTAAAACACGATTAGAAATCTTGCAGTGGAACCCCACAGAAATAAGATTCTTGCTGGGTGCACTGACATATGTCTGTAATCCCTGCAAATCAGGAGGCTAAGGCAGGAGGATCATAAATTCAAGGATAGTAGCTGCAATTTAGTGAGAGCTTGCCTCAAAATAAAAAATAAAAATGCTGGGGCTGCTGGGTATGGTGGTGTGCACCTGTAATCCTAGCGGCTCAAGAGGCTGAGATAGGAGAATCGAGAGTTCAAGGCCAGCCTCTGTAACAGCGAGGCACTAAGCAACTCAGTGAGACCCTGTCTCTAAATAAAATGCAAAATTGGGCTGGGGATGTGGCTCAGTGGTTAAGTGCCCTAAGTTCAATCCCCGGTACCAAAAAACTTTTAAAAAAAAAAAGGCTGGGGGTGTAGCTTTTCCCCATAAGAATGTCACCCAGTGTCATCTCTGTCCTTCATTCATCCTTTACTTCTGCCACTCTCCACTAGGCTCATCCTTTCCCTGATCTTTGCTTGGCTATCCTGATTTGCCTTTTTCATTGCCAGGAAGCCGCTTAGCATGGCCTTTTTCAGGGATGAGTTTGAGGAGAAAATGTAGGAAATAACAGGACAAATAAAAGTTATGCCCAATTCTTCTTAAAATCCAGTGACTTGATTATAAAACATGGAGTCATAAAAGTAAGAATAAATGAATGTTTGGATGTCTCTTGACACGATATGGAACAGGCTAAGAGATGCTAAGAAGAGACTGATAGGGGAGCGAGGATTTCTTTTCTAGCAAACAGACATGATGAATGGAAGTTAGCTTTGATTAATGGAAAGTGTGAGGACTGAAGGCTCAAGAGCTACAGCCTCTGTTCAGCTCACACCCGTCATGAGTCCAGCTGTTAGCACAGTGCTGAGCACAGTGTGAGTCAGTAAGTGGATGCTGAATTGGTAAATATTGGTCCTGTTTGTTGGAATATTTTGAAAGAAATGTCAAAAGCAAGGAAGTGGGTCAGGAAAGATCATATGTGGGATGTGACTACAGGATCTGAGTCTTTAAAAAATGGAATAGATGTTTTCCAAGGAAAGGAGGGTATAGAAGGAACAATTCTAAGCAGAAGTCCTTTAAGCCATCACTGAATTCTGTGGTGATGGAAGTAGGCAACGTGCTGAAATGTGGGGCACAGTCCGGTGCTAGTGTGAGATATGCTGAAGAGGTGGCTGGGGTCACACGGGGCCTTGCACACCACCCCAGGATTTCGGCCATGGAGAATACAGAAAGATGACGCCCACATCAGCAGCTTAGCAAAAGGTCTTAGCTGCTGTGTGAGGCTAGGCCAGCTGGTTCAAGTGTGAAGACAGTCTTCTTAAAAAGATTTTGCCACAATCCTCTGGAGAACCATGGAGATGAAAAGAATGTCAAGTGATGTAAAGAAAGTGAAATTAGTAGAAATTGGTTGTGATTCACATTTTGTGATGACATGTGCACGTTCTTTTTTTCTTTTGGGGAGGAACTATACATCAATACTGGTATCATAAGATACGCAAATTATTTGAGGATAGGCTAAATATTTTTCCTTGTAAGTGATGAAATGCATTTAAAATAATATGGGGTGTTTGCCTGCGGATAAAAGTGTTGTAAATTCATGGGAGGGGATTTTCTCCTGTAAGGTGGCCACAGGGGTGTTAATTGGTACTGCCTTCTGTGGCAGAAACCATTAGTAGCCCCCACTATCTAATTTTCCTTTTCTGTACTTGAAAGATTACCCAACTTTTGGCTGAACACATGGAATTCAGAGTATACAAACAAAGCAACTGCTTTTTCAGCCTCCATTGAAGCTTCATTTAGTCACATGACTAAATTCCAGTCAATAGGGTGTCAGTGGAGGTGGTGAGTGTGACCTCCCAAAGGCATTTTTGAAAGTTGGATCCTTATTTGTACCTTTCTCCTTGCTGTCTGGAATGCAAACGCAATGACTAGGACTTGGGTATCCAACACACCATAAAGAGGAAGCCCAAAGCCAGGCATGGTTAAGCACTGCTATAATCCAGTGACTGGGGAGGCTGAGGCAGGAGGATCGCAAGTTTAAGGCCAGCCTCTGCAATTTAGCAAGACTCTTTCTCAAAATAAAAATAAAATGGCTGGGCTGGGGCTGGGGCTTAGTAGTAGAGCTTTCTTGTAGCAGGCATGAGGCACTGGGTTCGATCCTCAGCACCACATAAAAATAAAATAATAAAATATTGTGCCCACCTATAACTAAAAAAATAAATATTTAAATAAAATTGAAAAAAAAAAAAAAAAAAAACTGGGCCGGAGATATAGCTCAGTGGTAGAGTACCCCTGAGTTTGATCCCCAGTACAAAAAAAAAAAAAACCTGAAAGAAAGCCAAATCTGAAGACGATTACCAAAATGGAAGGTGCCTGACCCCAGAGGGGCCAACTGCCTCCTTCACACAGACTTCAGTCTTGTGAGCCCCTGGTGGTGTTCTGCCCCATTCAGCTGAAGCTAATCCTGACCTTCGTGCTTCCCAAAGGCAAGATAGCAAAACTGAGTCCAAGGCAAGATGTGCATGTCCTTTACCCCAGGCTCCCCCTCAGGGATTGGCCCCAAAGAGATGATCACACAAATGTGGGGGGAGGCAGCTAAAAAGCCTTCAACAGAAAATTGGTTAATTGTGTTTCTGTGCAAAAAAAGCAGTAAAGCCACTAAAAATGATGCTGCTATATTTAGACATCACATGAGTAGATGTGTGTGACATAGAGTGAAAGAAGACATCACAAATAAGTATGCTTAGCTTTACCCCCTTCATGCAAAACTCATATGCAAGGGCTGAGGGGGTAGCTCAGCCATAGAGCACTGCCCAGCTCTGGGTGCAGTCCCCCACCACAAAAGCAAAACTCTCACCCATACACACACCCACAGTCTGTCGATAAACACACAGAGATTGGAGAAATGTGTGGTGGATATGTGAAAGATTATACTTCAGGCTTGGGAATGTAGTTCAGTGGTAAAGTCCTTGATTAGGGTACCAGAAGCCCTGGGTTCAATTCCCAGCCGTAAAAAAGAAAAAAGAGAGAAAAAAAAAATAGACGGAGTGACTTTAATGCTTAGAAATTGAATCATAAATTTCTTTTTTCTTTCTCCACATGTTCTTTATTATTATCTGAACTATTTATGATCAGCTTTGTCAGTTGTAAAAACTATGAAGCCTTTTTAATTTTTTAAAAAATGTTCCTTTTAAAAACAATATCATCAACAAAATAATACGGGGGATTTGCCAGCTAACTGTTCAGGAAGAGGTGTGGCCATGGCTGCAAAAAGTCAAATAAATGAAAATATACTCCAGGAAAACTGACTCACCTTTTTTTGGTGTCCACATAAGGTGGAGACATCCTCATTGGCAGACTTTTGAGCTTTCTGCTGTTAGAACAATGGGAACCTTGTTGACAGTCTTAATGGGTAATATGTTTTAATTCCTCCATTTTAGTTTTTACAGATCTGGGGGATTGAGGTGGGGAAAGAAATTCTATGTATGGTTTGAGTAGTTTTCAGTCATTTAGTACTCCTAGCATTTTTCTTTAGAAATATATTCATAGTAATCATTAGTAAACCTAACAAGACATTTATTTATGCACACGGAATAAGAACTCATTAATGTCATTGAAGTTTTGAGTTTAAAGATGGACAAGATGGTGCACACCTGCAATCCCAGCGGCCTGGGGAGGTTGAGGCAGGAGGATCTCAAGTTCAAAGCCAGCCTCAGCGATGCGCTAAGCAACTCAGTGAGACCCTGTCTCTAAATAAAATACAAAAAAAAAAAAAAGATAGGGCTGGGGATGTGGCTCAGTGGTTGAGTGTCACTGAGTTCCATCCCTGGTACCAAAAAAAAAAAAAAAAAAAAAAAAGATAGGCTCTGAAGATGTGAAAGGAAGAACCAACTCAGACTCATTTTCACCAACCATACTTTGACAACACAGGTCACTTCAGTGATCTGAAACAGTTATGTGGGGTTTTTCCCCCACAGATGGCTCAGATCCTACCAGTTGAGGGCTCAATTCCCATGACCGCCTGCCTCCTGCACTTTAGATGCCTGTTACAAGCCCCAGGTTGTCTTACCTGGGCCTCTGACCAGCCAACTCCTTGAGTTCTGTTAATTTGCTATAGGGGACTCAGGGTAATACATTTGCCAGTTTATTTTATGCTTTGGTCCTGGGGATTGAACCCAGGGGCTTTACCATTGAGTCACATCCCCAGCCCTTTTAAATTTTGTTTTAATTTTGAGACAGGGTCTCACTAAGTTGCTAGGGCTTCACTAATTTGCTGAGGCTGGATTTGAACTTGCAATCCTCCTGCCTCCACCTCTTGAGTCTTGGAATACCAGTTTATTTATTTATTTTTTTATCTTTTTTAACTTTTTATTTATTTATTTTGTGTGTGGAGGGGTGGCTACTAGGGATTGAACTCAGGAGCAATTTACCACTGAGCTACATCCCTAGCCCTTTTAATTTTTTATTTTGAGACAGAGTCTCACTAAGTTGTTGAAAGCCTAAGTTGCTGAGGCTGGCCTTTTACTTGAGATCCTCCTGTCTCAGCCTCCTGAGTTGTTACCTTTGAAAGGATACAGATGAGCCAGGCACAGTGGCACAAGCCTGTGATCTCAGAGACAAAGGAGGCTGAGGTAGAAGGATCTCAAGTCTGAGGCCAGCCTTAGTAATTTAGTGTGACCCTCAGCAATTTAGCTAGTCCATGTCTCAATATTTAAAATTAGAAGAATGAAGATGCAGCTCAGTGGTAAAGCAGGCCTGGGTTCAATCCTCAGTACTAAAGTAAATAAAGTATAGGGATGAAGAGATGCCTAAGGCAAGGTACCGGGGAGCGGTGTGGGGCTTCCCTATCCTGGACCTACTACCTGCCAAGAAGCTCCAAGTGTTCAGCCATTCAGTAGTGCTCTGCCTGCTGTGCTTTTGAGTGTTAAGAAAATTCCATTACCTTAGCATGACTGAAGATGGACAACTGTGTAGAAATGTGATGGACACCAAGGGTGTAATCTAACCTAGAGGGGCCAGGGCAGATTCTTCTTGGCCACTCTTCCTTCTTCCTGGATAGGAGACAGGACTCCTTGCAACATGAGAGTCTTTGGAACAACTGTCAGACAAGGTAAATCAGATAATTTTAAAATTCTTATTACTTTGGAGCTGAGGATCAGACCCTGGGCCTCCTGCATACCAACCAGGTGCTCCACTGAACTCCTTCCCTAGTCCCAAGATCAGAGAATTCTTTACTGCCAGCTGCAAGACAGAAAGCTGGGGACTACTTACCATTTCTATGTAGGGAAGAGGAAGTCGATTTTCCATGGCCAGCCTTGGAGAAGCAGTTATGAGCCCCAGGAATCACAGACAACAACCTAAGAATATTATCATAATATCACAGGCCTTGACCACAAAGTAACTCTAGGCAGTTTTTCTCCCTACCCCTACTTATGGTCATTTATTGTTTTTCATGTATATGTAGGTATTTTTAAGGTTTGACCTATTTTTTATTACAAAAATCTTCATGAAGAAATGAGATGGACTGGGCACTGTGGCTTACATCTGTAATCCCTGCTCAGGAGGTGGAGGCAGAAGGACCACAACTTCAAGGCCAGCACGGGCAACTTTGTAAGACCCTGTCTCAATAGGCTGGTCACGTAGCTCAGAGCTTGTCTTGTATTTATGAGGTTCAGGGTTCAATCCCCAGGAACACCAAAAAAGAAAAAAGAAAAGAAAAGAAATAAAAAGAGATAAGCTGCATTTACACAATTCATAGTAATTCAATGGAAATCTAGTTGTAGGACACAGAGATAAGGCTACTTACTCAAGTCTGTTTACTTAGAGATCTGTTTACCCCAGTACTTCCAGGTTTTAAAATTCTATAATAGTATGTCATCCCCCTGTGTTACATGAGGGATTGCCTGCTAGTTGGTTAGAAATCTGAAGCCCAACCTGCAACATTTTTAGCCCTTTTGTGGAACTTTTTTTTTTTTTGAGAGAGAGAGAGAATTTTTTAATATTTATTTTTCAGTTTTCGGCGGACACAACATCTTTGTTTGTATGTGGTGCTGAGGATCGAACCCGGGCCACACGCATGCCAGGTGAGCGCGCAACCGCTTGAGCCACATCCCCAGCCCCCTTTTGTGGAACTTAATCTTCCTCTTTTATGGCTATTTAAGCAGCTCTGCATGATAATTTCTTCACTTTTATCACACTGGTTTTCTCAGCACCTGTCCTCACTTAGCATTTCAGGAAAGGAGAAAAGCAATGGGCAAGGGTTATTTGGCCCATTAGTGTAGCTCCTTGTCTGCTTGGAAAACAGATGTGACTGAATTAGTCTTCATTTTTTTAAATGTAATTAATACAATTAAAAATGATTAAAAAACTAAATTTCACTTAGAAAATAATCTTTATTCATTCTCAGAAAAAAAAAAAAACAGTTCTTTAAATTTTTTTTTTAAAGAGAGAGAGAATTTTATATTAATTTTTTAGTTTTTGGCGGACACAACATCTTTGTATGTGGTGCTGAGGATTGAACCCGGGCTGCACGCATGCCAGGCGAGCGCACTACCACTTGAGCCACATCCCCAGCCCAGAAAAAAACACTTCTATGGTAACTTTATAACAAAAATTTCTCAGTCATTCCAATTTTTTTTTCTTTTGGAATTTTAGGGTAAATGTATACATAAATGCATGATTATGACTATTTTTAAAAGGATTTTATAATTTTATGTACAAAGAACTAGCATGGTGTCTTTCATTGAGAGGCAGTCTTGGCCACTCCATTCAAGGAAATTACTTATTCCAACTTAAGGAAGCCTATATCCTCATACTGGCTGGACCACAGACCCACAGGTCATACTGGTGGAGGCCGTTTTTCCAGATCAGACCACACCAGATTGAGCGAGCTCAGAGTGAGAACCCTGGAGGAAGCTGGCAGGCCAGAGGCTGAGGCAGGAGGATCTCAAGTTCCAGGCTGGCCTGGGCATTGTAGCCAGGTTGTGTCTCAAAGTAAAAAGGTCTAGGGTTGTAACTCAGTGGTAAAGCACCCCTGGATTTGATCCTCAGTACTGCAAAGATAAAAATGAAACACTAGGAAAAATGGCTTTGGGGCTGGGGATGTGGCTCAAGCAGTAGTGCGCTCGCCTGGCATGCGTGCGGCCCGGGTTCGATCCTCAGCACCACACACCAACAAAGATGTTGTGTCCACCGAAAACTAAAAAATAAATATAAAAAAAAAAAAGAAAGAAAAATGGCTTTGGAGGCTTTCTGATGACAGAAAGTTAAGCAAATAGTTTTGATTTGGGGGGCTCCATGCCCACTGGGTAAAGCTCTTCGTACATACCAATGAGCTTAGGTGGAGTGTGAGATATTGAAGTCCCTACTGGATGTAAAAAAGGGATTCTAAGCCTTTCCCATACCTACTGGGGATTGAACCCTCAGGTTCCCCACCACTGAGTCCCAGCCCCAGCCCTTTTTATTTTTTATTTTCAGACAGGGTCTTGCTGAGTTTACCAGCCTGGCCTTGAGTTTGTGATCTTCATGCCTCAGTCCCAGAGTGAACCACTGCACTGTTGGCCAGGAATCCTTAGAGAGCAGGACCTTGAAAAACTGGGAACCTGCCAGGCATGGTGACTCACACCTGTAATCCCAGCACTTAGGGAGCATGAGGCAGGAGGTTTGCAAGTTCAAGGCCAGCCTTGTAACCAAAAGCTCGATCCTCATTGCCAATCCAATAATGAAGACAAGGTCTTGAGAAAAAGGAAAATGTTTTATTGCTTTGCTAGCAAAGGAAAAACACAGAGGACTCCTGTCACAGAGGCTGTGATTCTGCCTATCAGCAGGAACAGGGGTCTTCTAATGAGGTGATTCAGAGAAAATGAGATTAGGGAGGAGAGATCAGGAAGGACATCAAGGAAAAGAAGATCAGGGAGAAGAAGCTTGGGAAAAAGGAACATGTGAGTTTCAAAGCCACAAGGAATACAGTCAAGTCTCAGTAAGTTAGCGAGGTCTTCCACTTAAGGAAACTCTGTCTCAGAACAAAAAATAAAGTGGGCTGGGGATGTGGCTCAGTGGTTAAGTGCCCTTGAGTTCAATTCCCAATACAAAAAAAAAAAAAAAAAAAAAAGAAAACCTGGGAATAGATCCCAAAAGAACCCAGAAAATGAAAGTGTCAAATGTCGAGAAGGACTGCGGATGTGGCTCAGCTATAGAGCTCTTGCCTAGCACGTGCAAGGCCCAGGGTTCAATCCCCAGCACCATGCAAAAAATTGAAATAAAAAATAATGCTGCAGAGAAGTAAAATAAAGATGAGTATGAGCTGGTGGCCCACACATGTAATCCCAGTGGCTCTGAGGCAGGTGTATAGCAAGTTTAAAGCCAGCCTCAGCAATTTAGCAAGGCCCTAAGCAACTCAGTGAGACCCTAACTCTAAACAAAAGATTTTGTTAAAAGGGCAGGGGTGGGGGTTGGGGATGTGGTTCAGTGGTTAAGCGCTCCACATACAATCTCCCATACCAAAAAAAAAAGAGAGAGAGAGATGGGTGTGACCATAAAGCTGGGAGGAATCAGAGAAGTCTGAGTGTGTTTAAGACCAAGGGGAAGAGCCAATGAACTGAAGAAGACAAAATGGGAGAAGTGTTACCGAAAGCTTTGTCCTTGTCCCCAATGCCAATCCAATAACAAGGACACAGTTTTGAGAAAAGGGAAAAAGGAGGTTTATTGTTTTGCTAGCAGAGGAGAAACACAGGGGACTCCTGTCCCAAAGGCTGTGATTCTGCCCATCAGCAGGAACAGAAGGCTTTTAAACAGGTGATTCAAAGGCTACATTCCACGTGTTCTCTGTTGGACGTGTAATTCACTTGTTAATCTGGGAGATAGTCACTTAAATCCGACTATCGGTGGACACAACATCTTTGTTTTGTATGTGGTGCTGAGGATCGAACCCGGGCCACACACATGCCAGGCTAGTGTGCTACCGCTTAAGCCATATCCCCAGCGCCCCCAGCTCTTCTTTTAAGGAAACTTAGTGAAGGGCAGGCGTGGGAGGGTATGCAGGGTTGATATCAGGTGGTCTCAGGACTGTTCAAGGTGGTTATTCTCAGGATCCTTAGGCTACAGGTCTTCATTATCTGAACCATAGATAACACTGGGAAGTCCCTGAGATTATGGGGGTTTCTCAAAATATTGTGTCTCTCTTTACTTAGTCTGTTTGTAGGGTGGGGTTAATTATCAGTGCATAATTTACAGATTTCCCAGAAACTTTGGAAGTGACAGGGCTGAGAGAGAGACTGACTTAGAGACTTACAGGCCTAGAAAAGTATGTGGAAATTCTGAATTATAATTTTATTTCCTTGTCCTTCCTTTATGTCTCCTTTCTACTTATTTTCATTTCTTCTGTTCTGCCTCAGTATAAGTGGAGTAGCTTGAGTTTTGGTGTTAGATCTAAATTAGAATCTCGTTAGCTGTGTGACCTTGTTCAGTGAAACTCACCCTCTGAACCTCACTTTCCTGAACTATGAGTCACTAATATATGAATGAGGTTTACATTCATTCATATAATTGGCTTTTATGGCAGATGTTGGGACATGCAGAGATAAATAAGACAGTTGCCCTCTCCAGGAGTGCTTTTGTATTTTTCTTCTCCCCAGTACTGGAGATTGAACTCAGTTATAAAGGCACTGAGCTCTATCCTGATCCCTGTTTATTTATTTTTATTGATGCGGGAATTTGAACTCAGAGTCTCTATGATGTTAGGCAAGTGCTCTACCACAGAGCCATTTTTCCACCCCACCCCTATTTTTTGTTTAGAGACAGGGTCTCACTAAATTGTGCAGGCTGGACTTGAACTGGACATCCTCCTGCCTCAGCCTCCCCAGATGGTGATTATAGATACGTTGATGTTTTCTTCAATTATTTATTTATTTATTTATTTTTGTGGTTCTGGGGGTGGAACCCAGGGCTCACATGTTGGTGTTTTACAAGGACTTTGGCAGCAGCTATATGAAGGACAACTTCCAGGAGGTTGAATCAATGGGTGGAGAGAACAGAAAACCTTTGTAGCTGTCCAAGGGGAAGAGATTTAAGGTCCTTAATCAGAGCTGGGCACCAGTGGTACATGCCTATAATCCCAGAAACTCAGGGAGGCTGAAGCAGGAGGATCTCAAGTTTCAAGCCAGCTGACAATTTAATGAGACCCTGTCTCAAAATCAAAAATAAAAAGGACTTAGGATGTAGCTCAGTGGTAGAGTGACTGGGTTTGATCCCCAGTACCACAGTACTGGAGAGAGAGAGAGAGAGAGAGAGAGAGAGAGAGAGAGAGAGAGAGAGAAGAGGTGGATTCAAAGGGGACTTAGGAGTTGAACTCATTGGTGACTGAAGGTTTCTGTCTTGGGTGATTGGGTGATTGAATAACACTGAGATAAGGATGATAAGGAAGAGAATCAGGCAGGGCTTGGGTGATAAAGTGAGTTCTTGGCATGCACCAGGCTCTGGGACCCCAACACCAACAACAAAAAAAAATAGTGGGGCACAATGGTGTTTGCCTGTAACCCCAGTGACTCCGGAAACTGAGCCAAGAGGATAGCAAGTTCAAGGCCAGCCGGGGCAACTTAGTGAGACCCGGCATCATAATAAAAAATAAAAAGGGCTGGAGTGTAGCTTGGTGATGGAGCACCTCTGCATCCAATCCCCGGCACCAGCCAACCAGCCAATCAACCAAACCTACATGGTCTCTGCTACTGGACTGGGAGCTCCCCTGGGACTGTGCATTTTTATTTTCTGCACTGCTGTCTCCCTGGCACCTAAAGCACTATGTGGCCTTGGTGGACACCAGTAAGTACTGGTTGAATGAATGACTGTTTCCTATTAAACCACTGAAGGGCTCTTGCTGACTAAGGCATAGTGGGGTCGGTGAAGCAGGGTGGAGCCGGGCCCAGCCAGCGAGCTGCAGAGGGACTGGGCGAGGGATTTGGGAAAATGCTTTTCACAGACCACACTTTGAAAAACTGGTCTCTGAAGAACAGGAGACGCTGGACAGCAGCCAACTGGAGGCAGTTTTACACCAATTTGCCTCAGGAGAAATAAAACTGGGCTTGTAGCTTCAGTACCACCGGGAGCCACCGAGAGCCACCTGAGGGAGCTGACATTAAAATTGCAGTCCAGGGACAGAAACAAGGGCTGAACCTGCAGTGAGGGATAGGTGGAGGTGTGGCGATGTCAGTAACATGTGGATGGCGTGAACATGACTTTGTTGAATGCTTACACATGATTTTGCTTAATTCCAACTGAGCCTAAATAGAAAGGAACACGATTTTTTTTCTCTCTTTTCCTTCTTCTTCTTCTCCTTTTTTTTTTGACCTGAGGGTTGAACTCAGGGGTGCTCCACCACTGAGCTACGTCCCCAGTCCTTTTATTTTTTGAGACAGGTCTCACTAAGTTGCTGAGGCTGGCCTGGAACTTGAGATCCTCCTGCCTCAGCCTCCCAAGTCACTGAGATTACAGGCATGCGCTACCACACCTGGCTTAGAATTTACTCTTACATGTTGTGAATGGTAGGGGTTCAAATTATTTGTTGTGATGTATGGCTTATCGTGTCACCACTGTTCATTTATTTACTGTTGTTGTTTTCCCAGTGCCGGGTCTTGAACATTTCACCACTGAGCAGTCTTTTTTTTTTTTTGGCAGATGGGAACAATGCCTTTATTTTATTTATTTATGTGGTGCTGAAGATCAAACCCAGATCCCCCCCACATGTGAGACAAGAGCTCTACCACTAGCCACAACCCCAATCCCCCAAAACTTTTTTTTTTAATATTTTTTAGTTGTTAATGGACCTTTATTTTATTTATTTATATGCAGTGCTGAGAACTGAACCCAGTGCCTCACCATGCTAGGCAAGCACTCAACCATGGCACTACAACCGCAGCTCCCCCACCACCCTCCATCCTTTTTCGTTTTTAATTTGACACATAGTCTTATTAAGTTGCCTAGCCTGGCCTCAAATCTGTGATCCTCCTGTCTCAGCCTCCTGAGTAGCTGGGAATGCAGGTGTGTGGCATCGTGCTGGTTTTGTTGGGTTTTATAACCCTCACATTATTTTTGGTATTTTGTGGTTTTGAACTATAGTAATGGGGTGTATTTTTCCCATATCCATTTCTAACTTACTGATATTATCAATATAATATGAATTAGTATATTAGGAATAAAGACTATGTATGTTACTTTTTTTTTTTTTTTTTTTTGGTGTGGTTTAACTCAGGGCCTTGCATGTGTTAGGAAAGGACTTTACCACTGAGCTACATCCCCAGCCCCTTTTATTTTATTTTGAGACAGGGTCGTGCCAAGTTGCCCAGGCTGGCTTCTAACTTGTGATCAGGTGGGGGATGTTACTCCTAGGTAGAGTGCTTGCCCCACATGTTCAAGACCCTGAAAAATTTGTGATCCTCCGGCCTCAGCCTCTGGAGTAGCTGGGATTACAGCAAATCATATTTATTGAGCTACACTTTTGCTACAGGAAAAATTACCCTTTTCAGAGCCCATAAATTTGACAAACGTATCCCATCATTATAATCAAGATAATATAATATTTCCATTAATCTGAAAGTGCCCTCACGTCCCTTTGTGGTCAGTCTTCCCTCCTATCTGTCTTGGTATCCCTGACCTGATTTCTGTTTTATCTTTTTTTCAGTACACCCAAATGGAATCATATGGAAAACAGCCACTTTTTTGTTTTGTTTTTTTCTGTTTTTTTCTTTAGTGTTAGGAATTGAACTCGGGATCTCTAATATATTAGACAAGCACTCTATTACTGAGCCATACACCCAGCCCCCAGAACTTTCCTTTTACTTAACATAATGCTTGTCTCTTTTAATTAACATAATGCTTGTTATGGATTAGATATGAGATGTCCCCCCAAACCTCACATGTGAGTCAATGCAAGAAGGTTCAGAGGAGAAATGATCAGGTTATAAGAGTCCTAACACAATCAGTGACTTAATCCCCTGATAGGCATTAACTGAGTGGTAGCTGAAGTGGAGGGTATAGCTGGAGGAAGTGGTTCCTTAGGGGCCTGGGCTTTGGGTATATATTTGTATCTGGCCAGTAGAGTCTCTCTCTGCTTACTGATCACAATGTGAGCTGCTTCCCTCCACCACACTCTTCCACCATGATGTTCAGCCTTACCTTGAACCCCAAGGAATGGAGACTGCTGTCTATGGATTAAAATCTCTGAAACCATGAGCCCTTAAATAAATCCTTCTTCGGTTACAGTTGTTCTGGATGGATCCTTTAGTCCCAGCAGTGGAAAAGCTTTTGAGGTTTAACCATGTTATTACATGCATCAGTGTCTCTTTCTTTCTTTTTTTGCAGTACTGGTATTGAACCCAGGGACTCTCTACCACTAAGTTACACACCTTGACCTTGTTTTATATTTTGAGACAGGATCTCCCTAAGTTGCCCAGGCTGGTTTTGAACGTAGATCCTCCTGCCTTAGCCTCCCCAGGGGAATTTAAAGGAGTCCACTACCATGCCCAGCTAGTATTTCTTTTCATTGTTGAATAATTCATTATATGACTGTCCTATATCCATTTAATAATTGATGGATATTTTGGGTGTTTCGAATTTGGTGCTGTTATGAACAGAGCTGCTTTAAACATTTCTGTATAGGCTTCTGGAGATTTGGCTGTGCAAAGTTTTTGTATACTTATGCAGACAAATTTATCAATCTCTTATGGTTTTTAGATTTTGATACACAGAAAGGTAATAAAGGAATTTACTATTTTTCCTTCTAGTACTTGTATGGTCTCATTTCTTCACATGCAGATCTTTGTTCTATTAGGCATGAGTCATGAATCAATTTTAGTTTTTCTAAAGGCCATCTACTGATTCCCAAATCCTTTATAGCTAAATGGATATTCTTAATCTCACGTGAGGGCTGAGTGTGTAACTCGGTACTAGAGCATGTGTTTGGCATGCTGAAGGCCCCGAGTTCGATACCCAGTTAGGCCCTGGAGACATTCTCCCTCGTTTCAATCTATATTCACAAAAGTGTAACATAGTTGATTTTCTCAAGTGCTTCCAAAATCAAATGAGGCATAATTGCAAATCTAACAAAATCAAGTATTTTTAAAGCTGAAATAAAGTAAACTGAAAAATGTAGATCAAATTCTTTTAAATTTTTATTTGTACTGGGAATTTAACTCAGGGCTATTTAGCACTGAGCTACATTCCCAGTACTTTTTTAAAAATTATTTTTATATGTGTTTTTAGTTGTTGATGGATCTTTATTGTGTTTATTTATTTATAGGTGGTGCTCAGAATTGAACCCAGTACCTCACACATGCTAGGCAAACTCTACCACTGAGCTACAACCCAGCCCTCCCAGTACTTTTTTAAAATTATTTTTAATTTTGAGGCAGGGTGTGGTGATGCATCCAGTAACTCAGGAGACTGAGGCAGGAGGATCCCAGGTTCAAAGCCAACCTCAGCAACTTAGCAAGGCTATAAGCAACCTAGTGAGACCCTGTCTCAAAATAAAAAATAAAGAGGGCCTGGGATGTGGCTAAGTAGTTAAGCACTTGGGTTCAATCCCTAGTGCCAAAATAATAGAGATAATGATGATGATGATGATGATAATGATAATGATGATGATAATAATTTTGAGACAGGTTCTTGGTAAGTGGCTGAGCATCTCACCAAGTTATTAATGCTGGCCTCCAACTTGGGATCCTCCTGCCTCAGTTCTGAGTCCTGAGTTGCTAGGATGACAGGCATGCACCATAGTACCCAGCTTTTTTACACTTTTTTTTTTTTTAAGTATGATGTGTGTGTGTGTGTGTGTGTGTGTTGCTGGGGATTGAACTTAAGGCCTCACACATACTAGGCAAACACTCCTCCACAACACTACATCTGTACATCTGTAGCCCTCTTTTATACTTAAAAATTATATATGTATATATTCATTTATTTATATATACATATCTGTGTGTATATATATATGTGTGTGTGTGTTTGTATATGTGTGTGTGTGTGTGTGTGGTTTTTTTTTTTTTAAACCCAGGGCCTTGTACATGGTAGTCAAGCACAGAGTTATATCCTTAGCCCTCTGTTTTTTTGAGGGAAGGTACTGGGGATGAATTCCGGAACACTCGACCACTGAGCCACATCCCCAACCCTATTTTGTATTTTAGTTAGAGATAGGGTCTCACTGAGTTGCTTAGCGCCTCACTGTTGCTAAGGTTAGCTTTGAATCCAGGATTCTCCTGTCTCAGCCTCCCAAGCCACTGGAATTACAGGCATGCGCCACTGCGCTCAGCACATCTTTAATTAATTAATTATTTTTTGTATTGAGGATTGAATCACATCACCAACCCTTTTGTTTTTTATTTTGAGACAGGGTCTCAGTTGGTTGTTAGGGCCTTGCAAAATTGCTGAGGCTGACTTGAATTTTCAAGCCTCCTGCCTCAACCTCCAGAGTCGCTGGGATTATAGGCATGTGCTAGCACACCTGGCTCACATAAATAAAGTTCAAAAAAATAAAATGACAGCTATAGTATTATTACTGCGCCAGAGGCCTGACTCTGGGAATCCAACGTATCAGGTCTGGCTACAAGCCCCAAGAACCAAGCAGAAAAGGTAATGCTGAAAAAGCATGAAAGGAAATACTTTATTACCCTGCCCCCACACGCATGAAAGGAACTTCAACCAGTGAAGCTACCCTGAGAAAAGAGGGGGACTCGTCCTGTCCTCCACCGGCTGCCAATGACTGTGAGGTTGCATATACAGGGGAAGGAGGGCAAGCATTGGGGGTTTTCCTGGCCGAGGTTTAGTGCAGCTCTCTAAGCGGTGACCTTGATCAGGTGTGGTCTTGCTGTAGTTATCTCGGGTCTGTTCAGGCAAGGTCTGGTATGGATAAGAAAGTTGCTGGTGCCTGAGGGTTAGCTGAAGCTCATCCTAAGATGTTTATCTAGCAGATCTGTTTTTCCTGGAATCCAGTGTGACTCAGACTCAGAGCAAAGGAGACAGACGTAAAATGGAGGCAGAGATGCCAGGTCTTTAATCCTATTTTAAGCCACCCATCAGATATTTGCAGAGAAGAGTGAAAAGTCTAAGTCCTTGTTATTGGACTCATACGGCATTTTAAACATCTTAAGACTATATATATATATATATATATATATATATATATATATATATATATATATATAGGCATGGTGGTGTGCACCTATAATTCTAGCTACTTGGGAAGTTGAGGCAGGAGAATCCCAGGTTTAGGCCAACCTTGGCAATTTAGTGAGATGCTGATACAGTGAGATGCTATATCAAAGTAAAATTTTAAAAGGGGTGGGGGCATAGCTCAGTGGTGGAGCACTTGCCTAGCATGCTTGAGACTCTGGTTCCCATCCCCATTTCTGCAATCAATCAATCTATAAAAGAACTGTTATTTACTTTCCCTCTAATACCACCATAAATGACAATTACAGGGTTTTTCTAAAACAAACCTATAAAGACAAAGAAAATTGAGGAAGTAAAAAGGCAGTAAAATTCCAAGCCAGTCAACTGTGTGGCACACATGAGTACTTCTAGCAACTCAGGAGGCCAAGGTAGGAGGATAACAAGGTCAAAGTCGGCTTCACAAGGTCAAAGTCAGCTTCAGCAATTTAGATCCTCCCTCAAATAAAATTTTAAGAGTCAGGAATTTAGTTCAACAGTGAAGTGCCTCTGAATTCAATCCCTAGTAACACACACACACACACACACACACACACACACATTTGCAAGTCAGAATATAGATACATCACTTAATGGTAGCTCTTTGAGCAGCTTTGAAAAAGCTAAAATTCATCCTAGGGGTTAGGAAGCTAAAAAGTGATAAGGTTTTTATTCCAGAACTTGTTTGCCTTAGAAAGGAGTGGAAATAGGTTTCTTTGAAAGTGAGAGTGAAGAGCTGGGCACAGTAATGCACATCTGTAATTACAGTGGCTTGGGAGGCTAAGGCAGGGGGAATCACAAGTTCTAGGCCAGCCTCAACAATTTAGCAAGTTTCTGTCCTGTCTCAATCAATCAATAAATCAATAGAGCTGAGGATGTTGCTCAGTGATAGAGTCCCCTTGGGTTCAATCCCCCGCCCCCCCCCAAAAAAAAAAAAAACAATAAAGAAGAGGCTGAAACTGTAGCAACATCTGGACATCTGAAAAGCACACACATTTGTTAGAACCACCATCTGCTTTATTCCTTCCCTCCCAGGTACAAGGAACAATTGCTGTCCACCTACAGAGAACTGGAAGTTTGGTCTCTGGAAGAATCTGCTAGAGAAACTGTTAGGACCCTGGGCAGCTAAGGACACAGACTCAATGATTAAAAAAAAAAAAAAAAAATGGTAGAGGAGCCCAGTGCGGTGGAGCATGTCTGAAATCCCAGTGGCTTGGGAGACTGAGACAGGAGGATTGCAAATTCAAATCCAGCCTCAGCAACTTAGGCCCTAAGCACCTCTGTGAGATCCTGTCTCTAAATAAAATATTAAAAAGTCTGGGGATGCTGCTCAGAGGTTAAGCACCCCTGGGTTCAATCCCCATACCAAAAAACAATTTTAATGACAAAGTGTTGGTAAAGATGGCGCCCGGAGTGCTTCTCTTCCGGGAGCGCAGGTCCATGATGCACTGAATGGCGCGCCAACCATCACCTCCAATCCCTGTGAATGGCGCGAATGTGGGGCTGGGGATGTGGCTCAAGCGGTAGTGCGCTCGCCTGGCATGCGTGCGGCCCCGGTTCGATCCTCAGCATCACATACAAACAAAGATGTTGTGTCCGCCAAATACTAAAAAATAAATATTAAAATTCTCTCTCCCTCTCCCTCACTCTTTCTTTAAAAAAAAAAAAAGTATGGCGCGAACTTTGAATGGCGCACCTCCAATCCCTGAAGTGGCCCGAACTCTCGGCCACCGAAGAAGTAACAGCCCACGCGCCTTCCTGCGTTGAGCCCATAAATTTCTTTCTTTCTTTCTTTTTTTTTTTTTTGAGCCCATAAATTTCAACACCCTGTTCGCGCTCGCTCTCTCTACCCCCTTCTCTTCTGCCGCTGGCTGCCACAGTCCCGCTAATAAAATCTCAGACAGGTAAATGGTTGTTTCGGCTTGTTGAGTTTACGGAGCTTTTCTGCCGTTCCTACACAAGGGATTAAATTAAAATCTGTATACTGTACTAGGAGACTCATTTTGACTTCCCATTGGATCCCAGGAAGCTCTAGGCCACTAGACTTCCAGGCATTAAAGTGGAAGATTCTTCTCTGGGAAGTCAGACCAGCGCAAGAGATTTCAAGGTATAACCTCAACCTATAAAAATGGCCTTAGTGATCTTTGAAAATGGTTTGCTACTCTCTTGACTCAGAAAACCCCACAAAATCATGCAAATGAAGAGGTTCAAATCTTCATCTTCACTTTAGGAACATCCATGAAACTGCCTGGGCCAACAAGAGTATGCATATCCCAAAGGCCACCAAGTAGCTGAAAGAGATCACTTTAAAGAAGCAGCCAGTGCCATCTGGCATTAGAGTGGTGGAGCTGTTTGGTGTGTCCAGGCCAAACAATGGAGCTGGACACAGTCTGTAGCCCAAAGAGTGCTGAATTTTTGCTGCACTTGCTTAAAAATACCAAAAGTAATGCTGAAATTAAGGGTTTAAATGTAGATTCTCTGGCTCCTGAGCGTATGCAGGTGAACAAGGCACCCAGGATGTACCACTGTACTTACAGAGCTCATGGTTAGATCACTCTGGGGCGATCCCCAATGAAAAGGAACCACCAGAAGAGGAAGTTCCACAAAAGAAAAAGATATCCCCCAAGAAAATAAAGAATCAAAAACTTATGGCACAGGAATAAATTCAACGTAAAATAAATGCAAATAAAAGTGACATTTTGAAAGATATTAATGGGATCCTCAAGGCCAGAACCCCAGTAGATCTCCCTGTACTGAGTCCTTCTGATACTGCTGGTAATCCGTGACAAGTCCTGCTTCCCCGTATGTTGAAGTTTGAACAAGAGAGAAGCACGCCGAGGCAAGCATATAAAGCAGGGTTTATATAAAAAGGGGCAACATAGACTTCTCCCAGGAGGAGGAGGGGGCCATAGCTGGTATCCTGGTATCCCAAGAAGCGAGGTGTTCTGCCCTTCTTATATGTCCTAGGCTTCCTTTGTTCTCCTGCCTTTTCCCCTTTATCTTTCTCCTTCCTGCAGGTATGGCTAGGCCCAGGAATGCTCCGTGAGAGGGCCCAAAGGTGGAAACAGGTGGGCTGAAGGGGGAAGGGCAGGAAGGAGCAGCCAAGGACACATCAACAACCTTATAGCTCCCTGTAGAGAGGGGCAGTTCCTGGGACAGGTTACCTTGGCAACAGGTTGGAGCAGGGGCAGGTTCTATATAAGGGTGGAGGAAGGGCTCTGAAGGAATTAACATTTTAATCTCTTAGGGGACAGTCTCCAAGTTCGGAGACTCACTCAAAATTGGCCTCCTCTTTCAGACCCGACTTGATTTACCTATCTATACTGACTGCCTGTCTAATTCTGGCTTCACTTCCTCTGACAAGTCCTGCTTAGATGCCCATTGCCCATTAGTTTCATAGTTCCCCAATCCTAAGTACAAGTGAACAGCTAAGAATCAGCAGGTTTTAGAGGAAAGTCAAAACAAATCAACAACAAATACATTAAGTGAAATCTTGGAGAAAACAAAGATTATGTATATAAGCAATGTAAAATACTAGTAATATTCTCAAAGGGATTAGAAGAGATATTGCATTCACGAAACAAGAATAGCACATAATAAAAAAGTAACACTGAAAATTAAAAAGAGCTCTTAGAAAATAAGAATATGATAGAAAAAAATGAAATTTTTTTCAATAGAAGGGTTGGAAAACAGAATTGAGAAAAATCTCCTGAGAGAGAGAGAGAGAGAGAGAGAGAGAGAGAGAGAGAGAGAGAGAGATAGGTAGGTACAATATGGGGAAAAGAAGAGAAAATTAGAGAATTAGACCAAGAGATCCATTATTTGTAGAGAGAGTGGCCAGGGGAGGGGAGCAGTTCTAGAAAACAGTTACACCCCCTCCAAAAAAAAAAAAAAAAAAAAAGCCTAGGCATAAAGTATATATCCTGGAATAAAAGCTCTCACATGTTGTTATGGTTTGGATATGAAGTATCACCCCAAAGCTTCTGTGTTAATCTAGGAATGCTGAGATGATTGGATTGTGAGAGCTGTAACCTCATCTGTCCATCCTAGTTTGAATGAACTGACTGGGTGGTAACTGGGTGGGGAGTGGCTGGAGGAGGTGGGTCACTGGGGATGTGCCCTGGAAGGGTTCATCTTCCCTGTGGCCCCTTCCTTCCCTCCCCTTCTCTACTTCCTGTCTCCCAGGAGGAGAGCAGTGTTCCTCCACACACCCTTCCACCAGAGTATTCTTCCCAGAGCAATGGAGTCGGCCCACCATGAATGGAAACTCTGAGACTATGAGCCAAAACAAACATTTTATCTTTTAAGAGTTAATCTTATCTAGTATTTTAGTCACAGTGAAGAAAAACTGACTAACATCTGTTAAATCAAAAACTAAAGTGACCCAGAGAGAGATCTCTGGAACAAGGGTTTTTTGAGCTGTTAGAGATGCTAGTCCTGAGAATGGATTCCCAAGCCAGCAGCTGCATAGCCAGGAGCAGATGGAAAATGTCTACCAGATCCGGGAAGCTGGAATATTTTAACATAAAAATTTGGAAAGAAGAAAGCATAAATCATCTTCATTGAACCTACATTGGCTATAGATCAGAGGGGTAGGACACCAGGAAGCACACAATGTCTGGGACAGGAGGGGTCCATACAGAAAAGAGCTTGATGCTTCTGGGTGTTGGTTCTACAGTAGAAGCAAGATGTCACCTCGATGGGTGACCTTCAACCTACATGCTCTCAGTTTAAAATGAACTCCTCTTATCTCTTCCTTGCCTTCATCCTCTGGCCTTTAACTAAATGTAGGACAACCAAGAATTTTTATCACACTAAATGTCCTGTATAATGATGATACCAATATATCAAAGTAGGTATATTCAGAATATAGACACTTTATAGGTTATTTTCTGGGGAAAATTTATTACAAAACCACTGTTAACTGACAGAAGATGATTAAGAACTTAAAAGAAGAGGTCTCTTAAGAGTCCAAAAGTAGGGGCTGCGGTTGTGGCTCAGTGGTAGAGCACTAGCCTAGCACATGCGAGGCACTGGGTTCGATTCTCAGTACTACATAAACATACATAAATAAAATAAAGGCATCGTGTCCAACTACAGTTAAAATATATGCATTTTTTTAAAAAGAGAGACCAGAAGTAGCAGCTGCAAAAAAAAAAAAAAAAAATTATTACCTGTAAGCTGGAGGAGAATAGACCATAAAGAACATAAGAACTAGGAAAGCCGCCTCCCCTCCCTCCTACACTGAGGTTCAGCCTTCTTTGGAGAAGGCATAGCTACCACAGGAACAGCAGTGTGTCGCATGATGAAGGCAAGAAACTTAGACTCAGGTGAGAGTCAGAGCTGAGCTACGGAAATAACAGCCCGCCCGTGAGGAGACCCTGCCCCGAGGACTCAGCTGGAACTTGTGTGCGCTGGCCACGGAGCTCCATCCTAAGTAACAGTAATGAAGAACTAGAACCCCAGAGGGAATACAGACATGTTCAGATCAGAATTTACCTGCTAAGCTGGGTGCAGTGGTACAAGCCTATAATCCCAGTGACCTGGGAGGCTGAGTTTGGGGATTCGAAAGTTGGAGGCCAGCCTGGACAATTTAGGGAGGCCCTATCTCAAAATAAAAAATGAAAAGGGCTGGGGATGTAGCTCAGTGGTAAAGCACCTCTGGATTCAAGCCCCAGTACCAAACAAAACCAAACCAAAAATAAGGACCTGCTCCTTCTGAACAAGGAAGTAAACCACAGAAGAAATTCAGTTTATTTCATTCTCATTTCAGCCTCAGTCCCAGTACTGCCAAAATTAATTAATTAATTAATGTTCATAATTCATTTTAGGAAAATAATACCCTTTTCACCTCTTGGAATGCCAGTGCTGTGTGAGCTTGTTTCTCCACTTCTCAGTAAATTGTTCAGATAAGAAGATCTTTCTTCACCTAATAAAAGTTCTCATTTCATAAATTCTCCAGGTCATAGTATCTCAGTCCCATTACATGTAATCCCCTAATTATACAGGACCTTCAAAACAGGGGAAAAGCTGGGTGTGGTGGCGCACAGTTATAATGTAATGTCAGAGGCTTGGGAGGGTGAGGCAGGAGGACTGTGAGTTCAAAACCAGCCTCAGCAATTCAGGGAGGCCCTAAACAATCCAGTGAGACCCTGTCTCTAAAGAAAAAAAAAAAAAAAAGGCTGGGTTGTGCCTCAGTGGTTAAGTGCCCTCTAGGTACAATCCCAGGTACCAAACAACAAACAAACAAACCCAGAAAAATTTGACCTTGTAGCATAACAGTAGTTTGGCAAGGGAAAGAAGAGCTGGGACAAGCACAGTTTGCATACTAAATTACAAATATGTTTTCTAGACTTGGAAAGATGCAGAATGCCCCACTTAGTGTGTGGTACCTGACAAGTCACTCTAATGTTTTATGAGCAAATTATTAATTGGATGTATAGATGATTCTTTTCAATTATGTAGTTAGAAAAATATTTATAAAGATGATTTTAAAAATAAATAACAGATCTGAGTGCAAAGCTGAAATAAATATTTTCAGAGAATATGACTAGGAAAGTAAACTTTAGTGAAATGTGTGTGTGGTGGGGAGGGGTACTGGGGAATCAGACCCAGGTACATTTTATCATTGAGCTACTTCTGAGGTCCTTATTTATTTATTTATTTATTTATTACTGGAGATTGGACCCAGGGGCACTTATCCACAGAGCCATATGCCCCTCCCTTTTTAAACATTTTACTTAGAGACAGGGTCTTACTGAGTTGCTTAGGGCCTTGTTAAGTTGCTGAGGCTGGCTTTGAACTCTAGATCCTCCTGACTCAGCCTCCGGAGCTGCTGGGATTACAAGCATGCGCCACCGTGCCGGCTTTATTTTTTGTTTTGATATAGGCTCTTGCTAAGTTGCCAAGGCTGTCCTAGAACTTGCATTCTTCCTACCTCAACCTCCCAAGTCACTGGGATTACATGTGTATACCACTATGCCTGCAAAGTATAATTATGGTTGAATACTGTTAGACAGTGAATAAAAAAGAAGATGGGGGGGGCAGCTAGAGAGAGAGACATGAGGATTGAACCCAGGGCCTCACACATGCTAGGGAAGCAATCTACCACTGAGCTATATCCATTTTTTTAATTTTAGGACCAGGTCTTGTTAAATTGCCCAGGCCTGGCCTTAAACTTGTGATCCTCCTACCTTATCCTCCTGAGTAGCTGGGATCATGGTCATGCACCACCATGCCAGAATGGAGGGTTCTTATCTCAGCATTTGCAGCTGAATTTGTTGGTATAAATATGAAGCACTGGTACATGAGTGAACAGAAGGAAGGAAGGAGGACATATGTGGAGCACCCTCTCTGTGCCTGGCATTGTGCAAGACACTGGGTATGTCATCTGTCATCCCTCCAAATCCAGTGAGCTGGGCACCACCATCATTTCCATTATGGAGATGAGGAAACTGAGGCCAGAAGAGATGAAGCAGTTTGCCCAAGGGAAGTGAAAGACTCCAGGGTCTAAACCCAGACTCATCTAACCCCTAGAGGCTACACTTTGCCCCAGTAACAGGATTTCCAATGGAGAGATAGTAATGGGAGTGTCACAGTCTTGAGCCTGGGTGTGGAGGAAGGAGGTGTGCATTTCCCAACACGCTCAGCTGGCCCCATGTTTTCCTATTGCCTCCTTGTGAGCTGCTCGCTGGTGGTGCCGCAGTCTGTCTGGGCACAAATAACTGAGCCGCCAAAAAGCCTTGTAGGTTCAAACAGCAACTCTTTATTCCCGAACTCTCATCGACCTCTACACACACTTCCCGGGAACATACTCCCTCCACCAGGCTCTGCCGCCAATTCTCCAGGAACCCTGCGAGAACTCAATGGGAACTCCAAAGTAGTTGGCAAGGCAGCAGGATCCGCCCTAATCCCGGAGCCGCCCTAATTCCGGAGCAGGGTCACCTTTCAACCATTCCCTCCAGCAAAATGCCAGGCGTCATTCCGACTAAACTGTGGCTCTCAACATGGTGGGGAATGTCAGGGGCCTTCACTGAGTTAACAGCCCTGCCTCCTCATCCTGCTGAAATGTCATTTGGGCAGAGGAGGTACATGGAGATTCATGAGGAGTCTAAGACCCCTCTTAAAAGTAAGCTCAATTAGCAAGATTATTAAAAAGTTTTACTGGAAATATTTAAGTCTAAAAGTATGCTAAGTATATACTTTTTAAAGAATTCTACCCCTGGCCACATGATTTCTATTAGGGTACCAAATATTGGAGAGTCATCTATGTCACCTATAGTAAGGCAAGTGTCCTATCATGAGACCGGTGGCTGGCCCTCCTGGGGAGTGTGAGGCACAGACTCAAGGTCAACCACTGCTGGGAGAGAGGAGCTCTTGCAGGTTGTCTGATCCCACCACCATTGGTTTCTTTACCCATGAAAGGACAATCTTACATGGCTCACAGGAGGTTGGGAGAATTCATGAAACCCCGGGCGAGTACAGTGAACTCCGTGTTCCATCCAGAGGTAAACAGTCTTGCAGACCTGGCAGGGAGCTCCTCTGTGGCTTTTCTTGCAGGCGTGCTAACAAGACATTAACAGAACAGTTGCAGTCAATAAGATCCAAAATGTGTAAAGCAGTACTGACAAGTTTTCAAAATAGAGACGAAATATACGAATACAACTTTGCATGTGTATATAACTTAAAATATGCTAATACCATAATCGATGTTACCTTTTTACGAGTACTGGGGGGTAATTCTTAGAGTTGAGCTCACTTCAAGCTGCATCTGTCATCTGTTGTGTGATACAGTTCACTTACTGCCACAACTAATGTTCCTTCCTCCTGCATAATAAATATTTTCTTTTGACTATTTGGATCAGTCATGCATATACTTTTGAGCCCTTTACCAAATGATCATTAACATCGTTCTGTGTTATTCTTTTTCTTTTGTTTCTTTTTTTGTGGTGCCGGGGATTGGACTCAGTACTCTAGCACCGAGCTACATGGGAGCCCTCTCTTTTTTCTTTTCTTTCTTTATTCTTTTATTTTGAGACAGCATCTCACTAAATTCCCGAGGCTGGCCTTGAACTTGCAATCCTTCTGCCTCAGCCTCCCAAGTCACTGGGATTACAGTGCTATTTTTCTACAAGTTATTTTGTTGTTTGCAGAGTGTTCTCTGCATCATCTAATGTGACATAGTTACTTAACTAGTCCCACCTATTGAGCCTTGGGTAGATTCTTATTACTCATTATCGTAATCCAGCTATGATAACCATCCTTTTATTTATTTATTTATTTTTAAAATATTTTTAAAAATTTTTTTAAGAGAGAGAGAGAGAGAGAATTTTTTAATATTTATTTTTTAGTTTTCGGCGGACACAACTTCCTTGTTTGTATGTGGTCCTGAGGATCGAACCCAGGCCGCACGCATGCCAGGCGAGCATGCTACCGCTTGAGCCACATCCTCAGCCTTTTATTTATTTTTTGAAAGTATTTATTTTTTAGTTTTAGGTTGACACAATATCTTTATTTCATATTTATGTGGTGCTGAGGATCGAACCCAGTGTCTCATGCATATCAGGTGAGCACTCTACCACTGAGCCACTACCCCAGCCCCAATAACCATCCTTTTAAAAATGTTGTACACATCTCTGATAAATCTTTTATAAAATGTTGGTTGTTTTCTGATAAAATTCCATAGGATAAATTCTTAAAATAGAATTGCTACATCCAGGGGAATTAATATTAGTTGGGCACTGTAGCTCTTACCTGTGACCTCAAAGACAGGTGGCAAAGCAGGATGATCACAACTTTGAGGCTAGCCTGGGCAATTTAGCAAGACCCTGTCTCAAAAATAAAAATAAAGGGCTGGGGAGGTAGTTCAGTGGTAGAGTGCCTGCCTATCATGCAGAGGCCCTGGGTTTGGCCCCAGCACTGAAAAACAAAAAACACTGAAGAAGTATAAAGGTTGGGTAATATGTCCAAAACTGTAAGGAAATCCACGCCCTTCACCATACCGAGGATCTTACCCAGGGCCTTACTCATGCTAGGCACACTGAGAAATTTTTTTCCCTCCCTCCCTTCCTTCCTTCCTTCCTTCCTTCCTTCCTTCCTTCCTTCCTTCCTTCCTTCTTTCTAGGATCTCACCAAGTTGTCCAGCCTGGCCTCAAACTTGCACCCCTCCTGCCTCAGCTTCCCTAGTCTCTGGGATTACAGGTGTATGCCAACACACCCAGCTCCTCTCAGTGATTTTTAGGGGCTCTCAGTTTCCCTTGTCCTCACCAAAATAGTGTTTTATCACTTACCAAAAAAAAAAAAAAAAAAAAAAATTGTTACCAAGCTAAGAGAAAGTAAATGGCTCAAGATATCCATTTTCCTCTTTTGATAAGTGCATTATACAGGACATACCCAGGTCTTGACAAGGTTGAATTGTGAGTCTGAATCTTCATTGCAGAGCAAGGAGGATTCTGGTTCTAGCCAGCCAGCTTCCTTAGGCAGGTGATGTATTCCTGATAATTTGCTTTAAACACCCCAGGGGAGCCTGTGGGAAGCTTGTGTGTGCTTAACTTGAACCCAAGCCCCAGAGATCTTCCCTCCAGAGAGCATTATGACAAGCACTGTAAATAACTGTCTCCTGAGTCAGGCTCAGAGGCTGGTTAATTACATAAGGAATGTGGGGTGAAGTCAATAGGATGTGCACAACCCTCTCTGCCCGCCATTGAACATCTCGAGAGGTGAGTCTGCAACACCTCTCTGGAGAATCACGTTTGGCTCTAGAACTCTTTTTTTTTTTTTTTCCAGAACCCCCGCCCCCAACCAAGTATTTTGCTGCTTGCTCTGGATCAGCAGGTTTAACTGATCCTTTAATTATAACATGGGGACACCTGCCTCAGGGAGAAACTTCTGCAAAGGTTGCCGGACAGCACCTGGGGGAATGGTGAAAGGGGGGTCTCTGCTGAACTTTCAGAAATGATTTTGGGCTCTTGTGATACCTCCGTGGCACTGTCGTTCTTGAGGTGGAATTCAGTCTGAGACTTGTGCTCACTGTCATAAGACACCTAGCAGTAAGGTGGGGGGGAGGGAGACAGGTTCGTTCTAACCTCTCTGAAACTTTGCTCATTTGCAGGATGGTTGTAAGAAATGGACTAAATTATCATAATTGTTATTAATATAAGAGAGAGATTTAGTGATAATTGGGATTGAAGCCAGGGGTGCTGTACCACCGAGCTATGTCCCCAGATCTTTTTATTTTATGTTTTGAGGCAGGGTCTCACTAAATTGCCAAGACTGGCCTCAAACTGGCCATCTTACTTCAGTCTTTGAGTTGCTAGGATTATAGGGGTGTGCCTGGCTGGACTACATTATTTTTACTTCCCAGTCCCCCCCAAAATTCTAGATTGCCAGGTGCAGTGGTGAACACCTATGATTCCACAGACTTGGAAGATTGAGGCAGGAAGATGGCAAGTTCCAGGCCAACCTTAATAACTGAGTGAGACCCTGTCTCAAAATAAAACAATAAAAAGGGCTGGAGATGTAGCTCAGTGGTAGAGCAACCCTGGGTTCAACCCCCAGTAATGAAAGAAACAAAACCCCCAAACAACATGAAAACCCCATGGGCTTTAGCTCCAGACTGCCTGGTGTCTTCATTCAATAGAAAGGAAATATCTTTATAAAATTTAATATTAATATTTAAGAGAAAGAAAGTTATACTGCAGGGAGATGAAATGAATCGTCCAGGATTACATTGCTCCACAATGCATGCAGTTTCTACTGGAATCGCCCTCATTATAGACTGAACTGTCTGCCCTCCACACTCATTTTTTGTTTGTTTGCTTGGAGTACTGGGCGTTGAACTCTGGGCTAGGCAAGCACTTTACCACTTGGCTACACCCCCAGCCCATTCAGTTTTATTCTGAGGCAGGGTCTCACTCAGCTGCCCAGGCTGGCTTGGGACATGCAGTCTTCCTGCCTCCTCCTCTGTCGCTGTGATTACAGACCTGCACACAGGGCAGGCTCCCCACCTCCAAGTCCTTACGCGATGCCCTGACCCCCAATGTGACGGTACATCCCACCTTTCCTCTTATGTCATCATCAAAGTGCAGAAAACGGCTGTTTCTGAAATTGGTGGAAGTTCTGTCACCTCACTTCACTACCCTGCTCCACTCTTGGTTTAAAAACATGACCAAAGCTGAGTCTGTTCCAAGGGGCTTTCACCAGGCCCAGGAGTTGACACCACCATGAAATCAATAAAGAACAAAGTGCAGCCCATGCCATGGGAATGAGGTTTGCTTCAGATGAACAAAATTCTCAGAGGAGTCAAACACACTATTCCCAGATCTGTTACCAAGAAGTGTTCGTGTGTGACACATTTTCATGCATCACACAAAGCACAACGGTGTTTTTTCTGCCCCTATTCATGTAACTGTCATGCTCTCTGAGGGATTTATCCATCATCTTGTCTGCCCTGTTGCCTGTGAAGGAAATAGGAGAGCCAAGCAATTACTTTGGAACCGGTTCCTCAAGTTAAAGAATCTCTGTTCTCAAGAACACAACCATTTGGCACTGGGTGATTTCATCGATTGACCTGATAGATTTTGTTTTTCAGCACTATGTATTGAAGCCAGAGATACTCTAACACTGAGGTACACCCCCAGCCCTTTCTATTTTTTATTTTGAAGCAGGATTGCAGTAAGCTTCTGAGGCTGGCCTTGAACTTGTGATCCTCCAGCCTCAGCCTCTAAATAGCTGGGATTATAGCCATGACCCATAATGCCCTGATTCCATTGTTTTTTGTTTTTGGTACTGGGGATTGAACTCAGGGGCACTTGACCACTGAGCCACATCCCCAGCCCTATTTTGTATTTTATTTAGAGACAGAGTCTCACTGAGTTGCTTAGCACCTTGCTTTTGCTGAGGCTGGCTTTGAACTCACGATCCTCCTACCTCAACCTACTGGAGCCACGGGATGACAGGCCTGCACCACTGCATCCAGCTCCACAGTGATCTTTCAAAACCCCAAACATAGCATAGCTGCTAGGATTGGAATCAGTCCCCCTCCCACCTTGGGTTGTATATAGACATAATGCCTTTATTTATTTAATTTTTTATGTCCTCCTGAGGATCAACCCAGTGCCTCACATGTGCTAGGCGAATGCTCTACCTTGGAGCCACAACCTCAACCCTGGAATCAGTTTTAACCTGTCACTTTCTCTTCAATTGCAGATAATTTTTAGATGGTGGAAGATATCTCTGAGAAGTGAGTATCGATCATCAAAACCTGGAGAAACAAAAGAAACTCATGAAGACTTCCTAGAGAATTCACACCTTCAAAGTAAGGAAGGGACATATTATGTACTTATTGCTGTTAAGTTCTCTATGGTTAGTGATAGATTTTTATATATTAATGGCACTGGGAATTGAAACCAAGACCTTGCACATGGTGGGCAAGTGCTCTACTGCTCTATGCCAAACCCCAGTGATAGTTTTTTTGTTTGTTTTTGTTTTTGAAATACTGGAGTTGGAACCCAGGGCTTCATTCATGTGATGCGATAGCTTTACTTCTGAGCTACATCCCCAGTCCAGTGATCGATTTTTGTCAGAGAAATATCAAATAAATCATCTTTTGAAATACTGATATACAATTAATATAGAATATTGTATTCTTAAAAAGCAGAAAATTGTTAAAATATCCTGAAATTTCTTTGGGGAAAAATCTTAAAGTTTTTAAGATTCCATATTAACATGGATTCCATTAAGGAAGTCAATTGTTTTTTTTTTTTTTTGCTATAGTTTTTTAAAATGGGTTTCCTAGCCTGGGGTTTTAGCTAATTTTCTCGTTGCTGTGACTAAATGACCCGACCAGCACAACTGCAGAGCAGGAAGAGTTTATTTGAAGGCTCACAGTTTCAGAGGTGAGCCTCTCAGTCCATAGAAGGCCAGCCCCATTCCTCCAGGATCAAGATGAGGCGAACATCATGGAGGAAGTGTGTGGCAGAGGGAACCAGCTCACAAGATGATCAGAAAGCAGAGAGAGACGCCACTCTCCAGATACAAAATATATACCCCATAGCCACACCCCCAATTAACCATTCCCTCCAGCTATGCCCTAACATTTCAATTACCGTTTAATCCCTATCTGGGGATTAATTCACTGATTGTGTCAAGATTCTCACAACCCAATCAGTTTTCTTCTGAACCTTCTTGCATTGTCTCACATGAGAGCTTTTGGGGCACACCTCACATCCAAACCATAACACATACATGTATGACAATATAACAGTACATGCTTGTAATGCCAGTGATTCAGGAGGCTGAGGCAGGAGGATTGTAAGTTTTAGGCTAGCCTCAGCAATTTAGCAAGACCCTCTCTCAAAATAAAAAAATAAAAAGCACTGGGGATGTAGTGTAGTGGTAAAGCACTCCTGGGTTCAATTTCACATATCAGAAAAATAAATTAAAATAAAATAAAATTAATTAATTAAATATAATGTAGAATGGTCCTTTAGTTAAAAATATATTAAAAGGTTATTTGAAAACTTAATGAAATTATCAAATTCTTGAACTCTTCTGTATCTTGCTGGTCATTTAAAATCTGTTTCTAAGAAAGTAGAGATTTTAAAAAATGAATAAAATGAAATTCCCATTTATTTATTTATTTTTTTCCTTTCTGACCTCAAGCATGCTGGGTAAGTGCTGTACCACTGAGCTCCACCCCAGCCCTCTGTTTCTTTTAATATCAAGATTTAAAGAGGCCTGGGGATGTAGCTCAGTGGTAGCGCGCTCATCTGGCATGCGTCCGGCCAGAGTTCGATCCTCAGCACCACATACAAACAAAGACGTTGTGTCCGCCGAAAACTAAAAAATAAATATTAAAATTCTCTCTCTTTAAAAAAAAACAACAACAACAAAAATAAAGATTTTCTGGAGAAGTAGTTCTAATTAAGTAGAACATTAGAGTAAGTAATAGAAATTTCTTTCCAATTTCCCTTTTCCTTTTTTTCCTCCTATTAAAAGATAAACGTAGGCACATGTTAAAATTTTATCAAGTTTATTTGAGTAGACAGAAATTCACGAATTGGGTGGTGCCAAACCACAAGCAGTTTGGCCCTAACCAAGAGGGCAGAAAGGGAAAACTTTTATAAGGTGTTCATAGAGGTAAAATATGGAAAATATTTTACTAGTTTAAGTGGAAAGTCCCAGTTAGAGGTTAGTTGGTGGTTTCTGATTTGTAAATTCTCCAGTTAGACATTAGCTGGCAGTTTCTGATTGGTTGACCTCACATTTTGTTTTCCTGGGCTGTGACCCTTCATTCCCAGTTGGGTTTCAGTTTGCTTAGGTATGAATTCGGGGCACTGGAGCTATCTTAGCCTAATGGCCTCCCAGTTATTTTAACCTCCCTCAATTTGAAAGTTTCAAACATAAAAAGAAGGCAGAGTTTTTTCTTTCATGGCTTTCAAGTACCCGTAACCCAGTCTAAACAATGCACAACATGTGACCAAATAAGCTATGAATGAGCCCTGGATTATTTTGAAGCAAATCCCAGTTGTTACATCATTTCCTCTTAAGCTGCTTCAGTATATGTTTCTATTTTTATCTATTTATATCTATCTATCTACTTATCTATCTATTGTGCTAGGGATCAAACCCGGGGGCACTTTACCACTGAGCTACATCCCCAGGCCTCTGATTATGTTTTTAAAGTTTGAGACAGGATCTCGCTAAGTTGCTGACAGTCTTATTAAATTGCTAAAGCTGGCTGTAAACTTAGGATACTCCTGCTTCAACCTTGAGTTACTGGGGTTACAGGCATGTGCCACTGTGCTTGGCTCATTATGTATCTCTAAAGGAACTCTTTTCATCTAAACTCTAATAATTTTTCCTTAATACTAAAATTCTAAAACTAGAAGTCACTCTAGAAATTCTTATTAGTCATAGTTAGCAATGGTATGAATATCAAGTACTTTGTTTGAATGTTCTCATTTTATTGTTATAATATCTCTGTAAGATAATGAGATAATGAGATTTAGAACAGATGTGACTTTTCAAGGTCTTATAGGGAAATATTGATGTCACCAAAATTAAACATGGAAAGTCAAAAAGTCAAGTGTAGTAGTCAATGGTGATGGTGATGATGATGATGATGATGATCTACTGGTAGTAATAGGAGTAGAACCCAGAACCTCACACATGTTAGGCAAGCACTTTACCTCTGGACTAAATCCCCAGTCCTTTTTAAATTTTTAAATTAATTAATTAATTTGGTACCGGGGATTGAACTCAGGAACACTTAATCTCTGAGTCACATCCCAACCCTTTTTATTTTATTATTTTTTTAAAATTTTGAGACAGGGTCTTACTGAGTTGACTAGGGCCCCACTAAATTGCTAAGACTAGCTTTGAACTTGCAATCTTCCTGCCTCAGCCTCCTGAGTCACTGGGGTTACAGATGTGTACCATCATGCTCAGCTTAAAATTTTATTTTGTTGTTTTTTTTTAAAATATTTATTTATTTATTTTTAGTTTTCAGCCAACACAACATTTTTGTTTGTATGTGGTGCTGAGGATTGAACCCGGGGCGCATGCATGCCAGGCGAGCGCGCTACCGCTTGAGCCACATCCCCAGCCCATTAAAATTTTATTTTGAAACAGTGTCTTGAAATAAAAATTTGATACTGAGGATTGCACTCAGGGGTGCTTTACCACTTAACTACATTCCCAAATCCTTTTTATTTACTTGGTTTTTTATTATTTTGAGACAAGGTCTTGCTAAGTTGCTGAGGATCTCACTAAATTTCTGAGGCTGGCCTTGAACTTGTGATTCTCCTGCTTCAGCCTCTTGAGTTGCTGGGATTGTGTATCACCATGTACCAATTCAGTACCATAATGGAATAGACTATTAGAAGGTGGTAAACCATGTAGGATGGGGTCTACCTGGAAGAATTAGGTCACTGGGAGTCATGCTCTGGAAGGGTTTATGTCTCTCCTCTGTTTTCTGTTTGCTAAGAGGTGAGACAGCTTCCCCTGCCACACCTTTCTGCCAAGATGTACTGCTCACCATAGGCCCAGAAACAGGAGCCAGCTGACATGGACTGAAATATTTGAAACCATGAGCCAAAACAAATCCTTCCTCCTTGAAGTTGATTTTCTCAAGTGTTTTTTCACAGAAATGTAAAGCTGACTAACATAGAAAATTGGTACCAAGAAGTAAGGCTGTTGTGACTTTGCCTGACCATGTGATGTAAAAGTCTTCAGAGCTGATTTGTGGGGGCAGTTTGGAAAGGTTTGGAGATGCAGTAATAGAAGCCCTAAAATGTTGTAAGAAGAGCTTAATAGATGATTCTGGAGTGATTTCGGAAGACCAGAATGCTGATAGGAATGCAGACAGTAAAGACTGTGCTCATGAGACTTCAGATGAAAATTAGGACTTTAAAGAGAATTAGACTAGAAACCATTCATGTTACATTTTGACAAAGAACTGGTCTACATATTATCCATTTCCTGAGACTTTGTTCAAAGCTAAGTTTAAAGGTGACAGACTAATCTGGTAGAGGAAACTTCAAGGCAGCACAGCATTCAGGTAGTAACATGGATATTGCTAGCTGCTTTTAGCCAGGTTTACTGTGAGAACAAAGAGAAAAAAAAAAAAAAATCAGGGGCACTTGGCCACTGAGCCACATCCCCAGCAGATCAGAAATATTTGAAAAACTTAGCAGGATGCAGCAGCACATGCCTGCAGTCTCAGCAACTCAGAAGACTGAGGCAGAAGATTTCCAAGTTCAAAGCCAGTCTCAGCAATTTAGCAAGACCCTCAGCAACTTAGTGAAACCTTGTCTCAAAATAAAAACTAGAAAATTCTGGGGATTTAGCTCAGTGTTAAAGTGCCCCTGGATTAAAGTTTCAGGAAAAAAAAAAAACACAAAGATTTGAAAAACTTGCAGTTTGGTCACAAAAGGAGTTTGTTTAAAGTTAAGTCTAAGGAAGAGATAGTTGCTGAAGAAATTAGTGCAACTAAAAAGAAGCAAGGCTGGGCACATTGGCACACACCTGTACTCTCAGTTATTCTTTGGGTATGAGGTGGTCCCCTAAAGCTCCTATGTTAATTCGGGAGGTGAAATGATTAGATTACGAAAACCGTACCTAACCAGTGGATTCATCAAAGTCTTTAGGATTTAAAATGTAAACTCATTTGAAAGACTTTGTCTCAAAAACACAACTCCAGGGCAAGCGGGTCGCCCGAGGCCACCTATGAGTTTTCAGGATCCTGCACTGTGTTCAGCTGCCCAGGCACTCAGACACCGTGGCAGCCATGGCCCAAGTAGGCTACTTTGACATCATCCACTGGTTTTGCAGGCACAAAGAATGCAAGAGTTGCAGCTCCTGGAGGCTTCCACGAAGAGGCACAGCTCTCTTTCTCTGTACTGGAGACTGAACCCACAGTGCTGAGCTACGTCCCCAGTCTTTTTTTTTTTTTAATTTTAGTCAGTATCTTGCTAAGTTACTAAGGGTTTCTCTGAGTTGCCGAGATTGTCCTGGAACTTGTGATCCTTCTGCCTCAGCCTCTCGAGGTGCTGGGAGCCACCACACTTGCCTTCCACTGAGATTTCAAAGGAAGACCTGGGAGGCGGAGCAATGTGTGTCAGGGTGGAGCTTCGCAGGCAGTCCCTAAGAAGGCAATATGTGGAGCTCTGGGAGTGAAGCTGCAGCTGCATGGTGAACCCAGAAAGTGAGAGCCTCCAGGAATGCGGAACATCTGCTGAGGACAGCTACAGGCAACAGGCAGAGCCAGGACCGGAGAGGGGTCTGAGGCCTGCAGGTAGCACGGCCACACAGGCAGGGCAGCCTCGGTGGTTTGGAGCCCACATCTTCCTACCATATGCCCTGGAGCTGGGCTTGGAGCTACAGGATTTACTGTTTGGTTTGGGTCCATCTCTCCTTTCTGTGCCCATTCCTCATTTTTTTGCAGTGTGTGTCAGGGTGGAATGTTTACCCTGTGCCTATCCCACCATTGTATGCTGGGAACAGGTGACTCACCTTGTGAGTTTTACAGAGGCTCACAGCTGAGAATTGCCTCCAGTTTCAGAGGAGACTTTATACTTGGACTTTTCTATTTTTGGGGGGAGGTGGATACTGGGGATTGAAATCAGGGGCACTCGGCCACTGAGCCACATCCCCAGCCCTATTTTGCGTTTTATTTAGAGACAGGGTCTCACTGAGGTGCTTAGTGCCTCAATTTGCTGAGGCTGGCTTTGAACTCGCTATCCTCCTGCCTCAGCCTCCCGAGCTGCTGGGATTACAGGCAGGTGCCACCATGCCGGGCTAGACTTGGACTTTTGAGCAGTGCTGGAATGTTAGGATTATTGGGACTCAGGGAGATTGACTGAGTGTGTTTTACATAATGAGATAAATATGAGCCTTTGGGGGCTGTTTTAGTCAGCTTTTTCAGTGGTGTGACTAAAATATCTGACCAGAACAATTGTGGAGGGGGAAAAGTTTATTGGCGCGCTGACAGTTTTAGAGGTCCATTCGCGGCTGGCTGTGTTCCTCTGGACTTTAGGGGAAGCTCAACATCATAGCGGAAGAATAGGGCAGAAGGAAGCAGTACACATGATGTTCAGGAAGCAGACAGACTCTACTCACCAGATCCAAAACATACACCCCAAAGGCACCTCCCCAGTGACCCACTTTCTCCAGCAGCACCCTCCCCACCTGTAATTACCACTCAGTTAATTCCATCAGGGGATTAATTCACTGATTTGGTTAAGACTCTCATAACCCAATCATTTTTGCTCTAAACCTTTTGCATTGTCTCACATATGAGCTTTTGGAGGACACTTCAACTCCAGACCATAACAGGGGCCATGTTATAGTTTGAATCTGTAATGTCCCTCAAAGGCTTATGTGATGAAAGCTTGGTCCCCAATGCAGCAATGTTTAGAGGTGGGGCTTTTGGGGAAGTGATTGGATCATAAGGACTCCAACCTCCTCAATGGATTAATCCACTGATGGAATACTAGCCAACGGATTGTTGATAGGTTATGGAAAATGTAGGAAGTAGACCTACTTGGAGGTGGTATGTCTTTGCGGTTGTGCCCTTGGGAATTTTATCTTTTCTCTAGCCCCCTTATCTCCCTCTCTGCTTCTTGGCTACCATAAGATGAACATGCTCTTTCACCATAAGGTACTGTCACATCACAGGCCCAGAAATCATGCAGCCAGCTGACCATGGACTGAAACCTCTGAAAGTATGAGCCAAAATAAATATTTTTTCCTTTAAGGTTTTCTCAGGTATTTTGTCACAGCAATGATAAACTGACTTATCAGATAAAGGTCTGGATTGATTGCTTCCAATATCATTATTATGTGTACAATATCATGAATTCCTATAGCAAGAGTTTATAAAACTCACTGGCTGCAAAAGAACCATGTTGTGGAAAGACTGTCCATTTCTGATTGAATAAAAATCAGGCCAGGCATGCTTTAAATTATGGAATAGACATGTTTCTGTACAGATAGGTATAAAGTAACCCATATTAGCCAGGTGCGTAGGCACACATCTATAATTCCAGCAACTCTGGAGGCTGAGGCAGGGGGATCACAAGTTTGAGACTAGCTTTGGCAACTTCGTAAGATTCTGTCTCAAAATAAATATTAAAAAGCTTGGGGATATAGCTCACTGATAGAGCACCCCTAGGTTCAATATCCAATACTGAAAGAAAAAAAAAGTCATTCATACACTACAAAGTATATAGAACTGTTGGTATGGTGATTAAGAATGTTGCTTAATATAAACTACCTTGATTAAAACCCACTAAATATGTGACCATAGGCAAATTATTTAATCTTTTTAAGTCTCCGTTTTCTCAACTATTGATAATGAAAATAATGACAGTATCTACTTTATAGGGTATTTATAAGGATTAAATGAAGTGCTTAGAATCTGCCTGGAATATAGTAGGTACTCAGTTAATTCTAGCTATAACAGTTGTTAAAAATCTTAAAGTGAAGATTCTCCCTTACCAGATCCTTTCACTAGAGAGATCCATTATAAGCAGTTTCATTTGCATTTGAATTCTTTCTGTTTGAATGTGTGTATGTGTTTATAAAAATATATTTTATATTTCATTAAGTTGTTTTTATACTTTATTGTTATTGTACATGAACAAGTAGCCCATTCTTTTCTAAGAATGTATGGTATTCTACTGTACAAATATGCAATCCTCATTTGATAATTATTTTCAGATGGTCTTTTAGTTTTGCTGTCCATACACAAGCCTTTAGGTGAACTCTGTGCCGTGTGTATCTGTACACTTAATTAAATCACGTAGATTCTTACGTGTGGAGTGGCTAAATCCAAAGCTCCATACATTATAAGTCTTGGTGGATTTTATCTAAGGGTGAACTCCTGAAGACCTTGCATAATTCAAGTCTGACTTGATGAAGGGTGATGTTTCTGTTAACCAGCTCCATGGCACTGCTGTGGGATGTGGCACATTTGCCTTCTACAGTGCATTTGACCTTTATAATTATGCCAGCTTAATGCTATTTTTGAAAGAATTTTAAATTAAGCAACTTACATTATTTCAACATTACTGCCTAAGTATGAGGTTCATTAATATTTTGATGTCACAATATTTCAATTTTGAATAATTTAAAACTTACATAATGCCAGTCACTTAATATCTTCACAATTTTCCTCCCAGAAGTCTGCTGTATGCATTATATTTTGTGCAATAGGAGGACATAGGTGTTTTCTTAGACCTTTGCCATTGTGAATTAGGTATTGCTATTCTTTTTAATCTTTTCCAGTCAGATGGTAAAAATAGCATCATGTTTAATTAGCATTGTTATGGATAACCAGCAAGCTCAACATCCTGCCATGTTCAATGGCCATTTCTATTCCTTCTGTAATTTGCCTGTTTGTATCCTTTGTCCATTTGTCTCTGAAGTTTTAATCTTTTTTTTTTTCCTGAGAACTTTAAAGATCCAAGGAAATGGCTGGGGACCCATTGTTCCATATTTGTAGATGCACCTGGCATAAAAAACGATTTGGCCAGTATCAATCCCCAGTATTTCCCTTTAGCCTTCCTCCTCCCGTCCCCGGCTCCTTCCTTCTACTCCACTGATCTTCCTTCAATTTTCAGGAGATCCCCCTACCACCATCTTTCTGTTCCTTTTTCCTCTCTAGCTTCTATATATGAGAGAAAAGTACAACCCTTGACTTTTTTAGTTTGGCTTATCTCACTTAACATAATGTTCTCAAGTTCCTTTCATTTTTCTGCAAATGACACAATTCCATCATTCTTTCCAGTTGAATAAAATACTATTGTGTATATATATCCCACATTTTCCTTATTCATCCACTGATGGACACTGAGGCTGGTTCCATAATTTGGAAATTGTGGATTGTGCTGCTCTCAGCATAGATAGGTATGTATCATTACAGTATGCTGACTTTAATTTTTCAGTTAACACTGAGGAGTGGTATAGCTGGGTCATATGGTGGGTTCGTTCTTAGACTTTTAAGGAATCGCCATATTGATTTCCACAGTGGTTATACTTTTAATTTACAGTTCCATCTACAGTGCAAAAGGATTCTTTTTCTTTACATCCTCTTCAGCATTTATTATTATTATTATTATTTATTTATTTTGGTACTGGACATTGAACCCAAGTACATTTTACCACAGAGCCACATCCCCAGCCCTTTTTTAAAAAATTTTATTTTAAAACAGGGTCTCAGTAAGTTGCTTAGGGCATCATTACATTGCCTTGAACTTCCAATCCTTCTGCCTTAAGCTCCCAAGTCACTTGGATTACAGGTGTGAGCCATTGTACCCAATGTTTTGTTTGCATTCTTAATGGCTGCCATTCTGACAGGAGCAATCAGAAATCTCAGTGCAGTTTTGATTTGCATTTCCCTAATGCCAGGATGTTGAACATATTTCATATATTTGTTGACCACTTTTATTTATTTATTTTATTTTTATTATTGCTTTCTTGGCACCAGGGATTGAACCCAGGGGCACTTAACCACTAAGCCACATCCCCAACCCTTTTTATTTTTTATTTTGAGACAGGATATTGCTAAGTTCCTTAGGGTCCCGCTAGGTTGCTGAGGCTGGCTTTGAACTTGTGATCCTCCTGCCTCAGCCTTCCAAGTTGCTGGGATTAACAGGTCACTGTGCCCGGCCTCAGGCTCTTCTTTTAAAAGATATTTTATACAAATATACCATAATGAATCACTTACATAAATGATTAAAATGCACTAATTTAAAAATAATACTAGAAGGGACACAGGAGAACTGGCAAAGGAGTGGGGAAGAGGTGGGAAGAGATGGGAAGGGCATGAGGAGTGATTTGGGGTATGAGATTGGTCAAATAATGCTAAGTGCTTGTATGAACACGGCATAAGGAATCTCACTATTATGTATGACCATAATGTACCAATAAAATTTTCAGAAACAAATAAAGGAATTTGGTGGGAAGGTATGTGGGGATGACATCGGTGATCACGACATGCTTTCTGGTGGTCTGTCAAATCTCAGGATCTTTAGGTTGTTTCCTTCTCCATTATCTGACCCATAGAACCATTGGGAAGCACCCTAGATCATAGACTTTGTATCTGCCTCCACTTAAACTTTTCTAAAATTATGTGTAGTAATGGCTAATTGAGGGTGCAAAGGGCAATTCTGTATGTGTGCATGTGATACTGGGGTGTAAACCCGGAGGCACTTTACCAGTGAGCTACATCCCCAGCTCTTTTTAAAAATGTTTTAAATTTTGAGACCAGGTTTCACTACGTTGCCCAGGCTGGTGTCAAACTTGCAATCCTCCTGGCTAAGGCAATTTTCATAGATGAATTTCCAGTAACTTTAAGATTGTGAATGAAGATTTGTGGATTTCCCAGAGATTTGGAGGCAGGCCTGGGAGAGAAAACTGGCTTGGGGAGAAAGGCCTGAGGAGCTTTGCACAAGGCCTCAGATTAAAGGTATCGTCTCCATGACCTTCTGTTTGTCTCCTGCCTCTCTTGTATTTCTGCTGTGCTACTCAGACCCAGTTCTTTCATTTCAGTGGCTTGGATTATAGGATTTATTGTACAAGAAGCCACAGTTTATTCAACCATTTCCCCCACTGAGGATAATTAGGTGACTTCTGCCTTTTGCAACAATAAATACTTCATTCAAAGTCAAGTGTGTAGAAGTGTATTGGTTGGATGGCAGGACGTCGGTGTTTACGTAAACGATAGTCTAGCCATCCCACGCTGCTCTGGAAGACCGTTGTTTTATAATCCAGGTTCCAGTGTGTACCTGTCCTGTCCAGGGCGGTTTGGCTCCCTTGCTCTATTTGGCTTCCATCAACTCTCCATTGCTTTAATTATCGTCTTCATATCTCCATAGGAAGGTGTTTTACCGTTCAGATGAATTCATTTCCTACCCTCATTGTCTTTTCTTTCTTTCTTTCTTTTTGTGGTCTGGGCGCCTAGGTGTTCCAACACTGCGATACCCTCAGGCCCAGCCATCTTGACCCTCTTAGCATCTTACACTCCTGTGTTTATTAGGCTTGTAAAAAAGTTTGCATGTTCTTTCTTTTTGTTATCTGTCTATTGTCAGTTTATTTCATACACTAAAGTTACCTAAACTTCAGGAGGGATAAGAGTAAATGTAACACTTCACTACCATACTTCACTGGCAGAGACTTCCTAAAGTACCTCTGAGCATGCTTTGGGCATGTTTCCTTGGCATTTTAAAGTGTTCAAAACATATACCTCCAATATGTCATAGTCTTTTTTTCTTCCTAATTAAAAAAAAAAAAAAATCATTGCTTTTTGTTCTTGTTCTGCTGGTGGCCAGGGATTTTCCACCATGCCTACGGTTAAGGCTGCATTGTGACGGGTTCGTTTTCCCCCCAAGAAAGCCAGTGCACTTTAGAAGTGCTCTGAATTGGAAGCTCTTGGAATTGAGGAGCAGCTTAAACAACCTCAGTGCCTTGAGAAAGCTGGACTAACCAGTTTTAGAGAGACTCCAATGGCTGGTCTTCCAAGCAGCACAATCAGGGCTTTCATGTGAAGCCAGCCCACACCTGCCAGCCGTTCTGGAATCAGAGAGCCCAGCCCCTGGGATCCCAGAGGTCTGCCTCTCCTCCAGGAGCCCAGGACTCTTGGCAGCTCCATCCCACTTACTCCAGAGGAACGTCCCAGGTTGAAGAGGGACTGTTGGGGATGCAGCCGTGGTAAAGATGTCCCTGGGTTCAATCCCCAGTACAAGAAAAAACGAAAAAGTACATTGGTAATCCTGGATTATTGGAGGAGGATCAGAAAAGACAAATAAGCAAAAGGAAGAAAATGAGTCACCACCCATATTTAACCACTGTTCAAATTTGAACATCTATTCTTCCAAACATGTTCCCTTCTTTAGTTATTCAGGGAGCTGGGGTAAGAAATCTTTTTTTTTTTTTTTGATACCAGGGATTGAACCCAGGGGCACTTTACCACTGAGCCACATCCCCTAGCCCCTTTTTATATCTTGTTTAGAGACAGGGTCTTTCTGAGTTGCTTAGGGCCTCACAAAGTTGCTGAGGCTGGCTTTGAACTTATGATCCTCCTGCCTCAGCCTTCCCAGCTGCTGGGATCTGTCATCTGTGGTGGTGTTATTTATTTATTTTTGCCCCAGCCCTTTTTATTATTATTATTTTAATTTTGAGACAAGGTCTTGCAAAGTTGCCCAGGCTGCCCTTGATCTTGATCCTCCTGTCTTGGCCTCCCAAGTAGCTGAGATTACAGGCCTGCACCACACACCACCACACTCAGACCCTATGTGTTGTTTTAAATGCCTTTCCTCTTTACCTTTGTCATGCTTTACACATCGGGGTCATCTGAAAGAGGCAAAGAGAAAAATAGATGGATATTTTATAGATTTTTTTTTTTTTTTTTGGTACTAGGGATTGAACTCAGGGGCACCCAGCCACTGAGTCACATCCCCAGCCCTATTTTGTATTTTATTCAGGGTCTCACTGGGTTGCTTAGCGCCTTGCCATTCCTGAGGCTGGCTTTGAATTTGGTATCCTCCTGCCTTAGCCTCCCTAGCAGCTGGGATTACAGGCATATGCCACTGTGCCTGGCTATTTCATAGAATTTATTATAACTTTTGATGAATGTTTTTATACAGTTTTAGTTGTTTCCAAAGAAGTAGTTCATAAATAATCAACTAATACAATGGCCTACCTAAACACATCTGATATAGCAAACAAACAGGAGTTGGAGCCGTGGTGCAGCATGTAATACCTAGCTACTTGGAAGGTTAAGGCAGGAGGATTGCAAGTTTGAGACCAGCCTGGGAAACTTAGTGAGACCCTGTCTCAAAAAAAAAAAAAAAGAGTGGCGATGTCACAGAAGAACAGATGTCTCCGGAGAAGGGTCCGAGGAGTTCCCAGTAAAGAGGGGGATCTCAACTCAGGAACAGTGGGGTTCTTGGCATATATAACAGAAAAAAAATTTCAGCACAAGCCAGACAAAGGCATAGACAAGGTTTATTTAGCAAGGTAGATACACATTCAAGGGAGAATGTAGGCTGTCTTGAGAGTGAGAAGCAGCCCTCCCTTGGGCTGGGGTCCAACATTTATAGAAGGGCTGTATCCCAGGGCCCCGGCTGGAGTGGACCCAGGGTGGAGATGCACAATTTCCCCGCCACTTTCCCCTGCCCTTGCATATTTCTCTCATTTTTTACAAGGGCATGGGCCAAGGGTGTGTTGCTCAAGATTTACTGCTATGCTTTCTACATCTCAGTGGCTTGTGAGTGTTGCCTTTAAGATTCAGTGTTTCTCTCGTTTTCCTAAATCCCTATCTCAGTGTGATAGAAGAACCACAGGGACCAGTAGTTTCTCCTCTCTGCTGTTGCCCAGGGAGGGCTGTGAGGACAAGGCTGATGCAAGACAGGTTAAATCTGTGGTCTCGACTTGAGTTTGGTGCCAATGAGATCAAAGGATACAGAATTCACTGTGTTAAACTATGAGTGTTCCTAGAAGATTCTGATTTTAGGGCAGGGACAGCAATTGTATAAAATGGGAAAAATTTCTTGCTTTACTCCTTTTAGTTGTGCTTTGAGGTTCCTTTTCCAATAGTAGAAGGTTGTAACTCACAGTTAGCAGTGTAGACACGAGGCTCTACATGGGTCTTGCTTTTGCAGTGCCACATCTTGTCTTGGGCACATAAATGGCACATAAATAAATTACCTATTACTGTGGTGATAAGATGTGAACTAACCCTCCTTAAGTGGTAGGAATTCCAAGAATTCTGCTAAGTGAGCCATAGCACTCAGCCCCTCTACTTTCTTGACCAAGAGTCAATGGCAGTCGAGTGCTAGTAGCTAAATTCGGGTCCTGGTCACAACCTGGCTGCAGCACATGGCCATCTGGACTCACAAAAACCAATCAGATTCCCTGCAACTGCTGGGACACCTTCTTGGTCCTGGGGTTCCCTTCCTCATTCCAGCTGTGGCAGAGGCACCCTGAATCTGTGTCTGGGAGAACAGAGGGTCCCCACTGGGTGAGTCACTCCGACCTACACTGCAGGAGGAACTTCCTTGTCCTTCCAATTTGAGCTTTTTCAATCCAGTTCCATTCGGTGAAACCCAATGGACAGCCTCCCGACAGCGAGGTCTACAGGCAGCTCATGGACTTTTCTGCCTTTTGGAGGGGGAGGTACTGGGGAATGAACCCAGAGGGGCTTTACCACTGAGTCACACTCCCAGTTCTTCTTATTTTTTTATTTTGAGACAGAGTCTCACTAAGTTGCTGAGGCTGTCCTCCAACTTGCTATCCTTCTGCCTCAGCCTCCTTGCTGGCATTACAGGCCTGTGCCATGGCTCCGACTACTTTTCTGCCTTTTAGGTCCCCTGGGCTTCTGAAACCTCACTGATCTGGGATTTGCAGCATTTTGCTTCTGGCACTGCCGCAGGGCAAGACGGTGTTGGACTTCCTGTCTGGGTTTGATGTGGGAAGACGCATGTTTGTTGCCTAGTACTGGTGTAAGTCAGTTCTCCTCTTTTTCTTGCTGGGATCTTTTTATTCTCCCTTCCCTCTCGTACTCCTGAAGAAGACATGGGTAATACCAGCATAATTTCTGCTGACAGCTCCTTAGGAAAAAAATTAGAAAAATGGTCTGATTCCTGTTTTGCCCCCATGGTTAAAAAGATAATGCTTTATTGCTGCAATGCTGCTTGACCACTGTGTGTATTGGGGTCTGAGGGAAGGTGGCCAACAAATGGCTCTTTAAATGATTCTGTTGTTACAGAGCGTGGGTCTGCCCAGAGCTGCGGCGCCATGGCTGTCCTTGCCCACCTCGGTTCTTGCAATCATCCCATAAAGATTTCATGTTGCTCAGATTTGGAGTAAGCAGGCTTGAGTTTATATTAGAGGGGATGGAGAAAGGGAAAAGGGGACACTCTCAAGGAAGAGTGGTGGGTCTTCTTAGAAGGAAGGAAGGCATGCCTCCCCTTCTTTCCAGTGTTTGGGGAGTCCCAGGGAAGCTTCCACAGACCCCTGCCCACCTCCTACAGGTCCACCTCTTGACTTTTGACTGACAGCAGGATGACATTAGACTTTGAAGTTTCCAATGCCATGACAACTCTAGGTCACTTTGGCCCATGCTGACTGGTTCTAATTGTTCTTATAGATTTTATGGTTAGGGGCAATTATCTGGTCTGTGTAAGGGTCACAGAAGTCTACCTGCTTCAGGGTATTTTGGGCCTGCATTTCTCCTGCAGATAACAGGTTGTTTCCTGAGGAATGGAACATGTCCTATCAACTTAATCCAAGCAAGGCTTCAGGTAAATTGCTTTTTTGAAAAAAGAAAAAGAAGAAACATGTGAGGGTTGGCACAGGGAGCTCAGTTTATAGAATTATCCCCTTAACCTTGTATTCTCATTGCTCCTATGTGTCTGCTCCCCCACAATGCCATCATCCAGAAGGCTGGCGGCAAGGCAGATGAATTCCCTGTATCTGAGCATTTCTAAACCTTCATGAGGAAGAGAAAAGGGGAATTCAGTGCTCATGGTATGAAGGAAGGACAGGAAGCAGAATGAACCCCCAAGTTGGGATCTGAATATAATGAGGCGATGCCATCTTTGCCATTACCACTACCACCCCCCTCTTCAAAAAAAAAATTATACTTCGACTTCCTAATAAGCTCAGTTCCACCTCAGTCTGAACCTGGGCCAGAGCCAGGAATGATCTCTTGCAAGACCCAACAGGGAACCCAATTTGGCTAGTTCCTGTAAGGGGAGCAGGGCAATTCCTCTGATGCAATGCCTGATAACCAGTTGCATCCTTAGGAGTTCATGGGCCATTTTCCATCTCAGACTTAATAATTTTGAAAAATAACTTCCCTTCTTTCAAGGGCCACCCACAGAGGATGACGGGCTGTTTGTTGCCCACTTGCTTCACAACACCCAACCTGGGCAGGTGTGCAGGCTGTAATGAATAGTCTCCTAACCACGGGGGAAAGGCCACTGGTGACTTACAAGGCTCAGGAGGAAGTGGGTCGTCTCCATCAGGAAAATCTGGCAGAGATGCAGGAACCAAATACGGCCATCCCTCGTGTAGACCCTGGCTGGAACCCAAATCACGGGCACTTTCCTGGGCTGGGGCATTATTGCAGATGCAGACTGGCAAGTTCCAAGGAGGCAGATCATTATTAAGACAGGGGGATTTCAGGACAAAATTATGGAGAATACCATACCTAAATGTTATGATATCAGGTAACACGGAAGGGAATATGGAACAAGAAAGTAAAGCTTGCCTCCTGACCAAAGAGAACTAGAGAAGTTTTTGACCAAGTTCATTTGTTCCATACCTTATCGCCCCCATCATGCTCCCATCCAGCAGAAAGTAGCTGAACAATTCAAAGTCCCTATTCACTCTCATCACAAGATTATGCAATGAAATAAATTGACAATGGAGATCTGTAACAGAGGAAAAAAGCGTTTTTTTGTTCTGTTTTTTAACTTATTTTATTGGTGCTTTAACGTTCCATTTTCTATTAGCGCAGGTTGTACCTCACAGCTTGCTGTGTAGTGTCATATCTTGTCTTTGAGTTTGCTTGCACATAACAAGGTGCCGATTAAAGTAGTGATAAGATTTAAACTAACCCTTGTTGATTAAGTTGTAGGAATTTAAGAACACCCAAGGGGCGCCCTCTGTTTTTTTGACCAGGAGTAACCCTTTGCTAATTTTAGTCCCAAGTTCTCCATCCAGAGGATGTTTGCGCCTGCATAAGACAGGCCCACCTCTCCATGTGATGACATGCAGGAAGAACGGTGCTTTTAAGTATCTGCAGGGGGGAGGCAGATGGGCTCTGTGCCGACGGCCTCTGGCTCTTGGTCTTCTAGTTTCCACTAAAGACTGTTCCCCACCCTGCACCTTGTCTGTCAAGTCTTTGGCAATCCAGCCCAAGTAGCCACATCTGGGTCCAGCAACAATTAGGAAGAATTGCCTCAAGAAATTTAAGCCATGCGCCTGGGGTTGTAGCTCAGTGGGAAAGCGCTTGCCTAGCTTGCTTAAGATCTTGGGATCCATCCCCAGCTTTGCAAAAAACAACAAAAACAAACAAACAAACAAAAAACCAAACAAAACCCCTCTTAAGTCATTAGTTCCCAAAGGCTGGTTGGGGAAAGTAGGAATGACAGCAGTCTAGCAACCCACTCCCAAGGGAAGAAATGCCCCAAAGCTAGTGTCTTACTGATTATTATAGTTTTAAGGTGATTGCACATAATAACCATGTTGGTTTATTGGTTTCTTTGACTTACAGTTCAAATTGCCTTAATATTTGGTGCAAGGATATTAGACTATGTCTTCAATATGTGTGAAGGTAAATTTGATTTCCTCGAACGGCTCTCAGATGATTTGCTCCTGTATATCATTTCTTATCTGGATCTTGAAGACATTGCCAGGCTTTCTCAAACATCACGCAGATTTGCAAAGGTAACATTATTTTGTATTTACGTAGAATTTTCCCTGCATTCTCCTGATACTTTTTTCTTTGATAGAGCTTCGGATTCAACACCAGGGACTCACACCTGTAGGAAAGTGCACTTCCACTGAGCTCAGCCCCAGCCCTTCTATTTGCATTTATTTCAACAATGATTTGTTGAGTGCTGACTCTGTGATGGAACTTGTCCCAGGCACACAAGCAGCAGATGATGAAGCACTATTTCTGCTCTTGAGGGAACTTAAAGTCTAATAGGAGATGTTCATGCAGATACAGGCCATTACAACATAGGGTGACAGAATACAAAGTGATGTCCTCTTCTGGCTTCATTGAAGTGGGTTACTTTATCTGGATTTTGATTGGAAATAGGAGTTTGACAGGTGGTCAGGTTGACTGGGGACATTCCAAGGCAAGGAAGAGCTCAGGCAGAGATGTGGTGGCTTAGCAGAAAAATGCGAGGCGTGACAGCCCCACATCCGCTCCTGTTCCCTGAGTCACAGCCTTTGCTGATTTACCTGTCTCCCAGTAGGTGTGTTCTGCATGGCCACTGAGTGCCCCTTGTGCCCTTCCCCCAGGCTGCCCAGAGGGACCCCTGCTACTTTGAAACCTTACACAGAGTGTACTCACACTAGAACAGAACACAGTTGGTGCCACTTTCAGCCAGAGTCAGGACAAGATCTTTGGTTCTGTGGCTTCATCTGTTCCTTCAGTTCTAGACCCTCTCCCCACAGCCACACTCACTTTTCATTAAACCCCTTCTTGGTCTAAGTTAATCAGAATCGGAGACTGTTGCTTCTTCTTCCAAAAGAAACTTAATGAGCTGGGTGTTTAGCTGTGAAGCATGAGGGTAGTGTCCGTTTTCAAAAGAACATACAACGTTTTCCAAGATGATTCAGACCATAATCTTTCCTAAAATTCAACATTTTTTCACAGTTCAATTTCTTGATTATTAAAATTCTTTTAAAATTATATAATCTGTATTAGTTACAATATATAATTTCTTTGTTTGTTTGTTTGTTTGTTTGTGGGGCTGGGATTGAACCCAGAGCCTTGTCATTGGAGGCAAGCAGTCTACCAACTGAGCTATATCCCCAGCCCCTTACATAATTTCTTTAGAGTATATATATATATATATATATATATATATATATGCATGTATATATATTTTAACTTGATCTACCCCCTAAAAATAGAGGGCCAGAAACAAGTATTAAGAGTAATCATTGGGCTGGGGTTGTGGCTTAGTGATAGAGCACTGGCCTAGCACGTGCGAGGCCCTGGGTCGATCCTCAGCACCACATAAAAATAAATAAAATACTGTATCCAACTACAACTAAAAAATAAATATTAAAAAAAGATTCTTTAAAAAAAAAAGAGTAATCATAATTGTGTGTGTGTGTGTGTGATACTGGGGGTTGAACCAAGGGGCACTCTACCACTGAGCTGTGTCCCCATCCCTTTTTATATTTTTATTTTGAGACAGTTTCTCACTAAGTTGCCCAGGCTGGCTTGAATTTGCCACCTCCCTGCCTTAGCCTCTCAAGTTGCTAGGATTACAGGTGTGCATAGTGCCCACCTTTTCTTCTTCCCATTAAGAAAAAGTTCATTAAAGTTGAGACGTTACACTTGCTGCTGGTAAGAAGCTGCTTAAAATTAGAGACTCTTAAGTAATAATAAAATACGCTGGTGGGGGTCTGCTAAAAGATTCTGCCAGGCCTGGGTTTGCTCCTGGAAGTGGAGGGAGTGGGGGAAAGAGCCAGCCCCTGCAGGTCTACTGTCATTTATCCCTCACTGGAGCTGCCGGCTCCCCTCCAAGTTCAACTCACTTCCCCTCTCACTCTCTCCTTCACGCTCTGCCATTATTCTAGCCTCGTCTTGGAAACATCCTCCGTAATTCTACTTTACAGTCAGGCTTCGGGTGTCCTTGCAGAGCAGAATTATCAGGAGACAGCCCGGGCTCAGGGCTGCGGCATTTTTCTTTCTGTGTGATATGAACCCTTGTGTTTCTGTTGTCAAGCTGAGTTTTATCTGGGTTCCATTTTCCTGCTGTGTCCCTTCATTTATCAATTATTTTCACTTAGCTACTTATATTAATGAAAAAAAATTATTACCAAATTGTGTAAGACGTTTCCTCTGCTCTCAGGGAGCGGGGGCTCTTGTATTCGAGGTCAGCCCTCCGGCCTAGCTCCAGGGCCCAACCCGGACTTCACTTATCTCCTGTCTCTTCTGTTTGTTGTTCAGCTCCTTCGGGGGCTTCTCCAGTGTCACATCTTACACAACCATTTGTTGCAAGTAAGCAACAATACCATGAGTTAAAGTACACATTATTTGGATTTTATCAGTTTTTCTCCTAATGTGTTTTCACTGTTTCAGAATCCAACCTCGGTTACTACATTGCATTTAAACTCACGTTATTTATTTATGTTTTTTTTAAAATATTTTTTTTAGTTATCCATGGGCACAATATCTTTATTTTGTTTATTTATTTTTATTTGGTGCTGAGGATCAAACCCAGGGTCTCACACATTCGAGGCGAGTGCTCTACCCCTGAGCCACAACCCCAGCCCCATTTATTTATTTATGTTTTTGAGACAGGGTCTTGCTAAGTTGCTTACAGCCTCACTAAGTTGTTGAGGCTGGTTTTGAACTCGTGATTCTCCTGCCTCAGCCTCCCAAGTAGTGGGATACAGTCATTTATCACCACATCCAGCTTTTTAGTTTGAATTTTTAACTCTTTTTTTTGTGTGTGTGTGTTGAGGGGGGGCGGGTACTAGGGATTGAACTCAGGGACACTCAACCACTGGACTACCTCTGAAGCCCTATTTTATTTTATTTTTTTAATTTTTTAATATTTATTTTTTAGTTTTTGGCAGACACAACATATTTGTTTGTATGTGGTGCTAAGGATCGAACCTGGGCCGCACGCAGGCCAGGTGAGCGCGCTACCGCTTGAGCCACATCCCCAGCCCCTGAAGCCCTATTTAGAGACAGAGTCTCAATGAGTGCCTAGTGCCTCCTTTTTGCTGAGGCTGGCTTTGAACTCCTGACCCTCCTGCCTCAGCCTCCTGAGCTGCTGGGATTAAAGGAGTAGGTTACCCCATGGGTTTTTAACTCTTACTTTATTTTTTTTCCCTCTCTGTACATTAATTTTCTCAAATCAGCCTCATCCTTCAGAAGACTATAGTAGGACTAAGTTTCCACCCTCTTAGTACCTCACATTTCCACAAGCCATATCCAGACATTTCTATCATGTAGCGTTGCTCCCTTCTCTAGGAATGTCCTCCTGGAAAATCCACTCTGACCTCCCAAATGGCCCTCAAGTGATATTTGTACTAACATGCCCCAGCTCAAGGGTGAGATGGTATCACTGAAATCTGTACATTCCTCTAGCAGAGTGCCTAGCCCAGAGTTAGCTCCCAGGATGTGGTCCCGAATGCTTCCAGAGAGGGGCAGCTGTATCCATTCTGTTTATATTTTGAAAAAGAAAATTGATTTGCATTACAGTGGTCAGATCAGAAATGTTTGAAAATTATACATCCTTGTATGTAGAACAAACTGTCATTCTTTCCATTTCTAACTCTCATTCCTTATTCTCTACCGTATGACCAATGGTCTGTATGTCCTTCTGTATATACATAAGCATGTGTGTGAGATATTTGAATATAGAAAGTTTCCAAGACCAAACCCGACTCCATAGTGAAGAATTACCTGGGAAGTGTAAAGTCACGCTCAAGACCTGAATTGTGTGGGGTCCTTGGGGTGTAACCAGGGTGTAACCCCTGGTTCTTGAGAGTCATGGTGCCAGCCCACAGGGGAGGAGGGAAGTATCCACTTGTCATACTCACTGCCACAGCAATCAGAATCATCAACTGCCTGCCCTTTCTCTGATTCCATATTAATTAAGCCCCATGGGTGCGTCCATGGATGAGCGCCTGAAGACCTAGTAGGTCTGATGGCTATACTTTTCAGTGAAAAATTCTCTGAGAGCTTGGCTAACACCAGTTTGCCCTGAAAGGGGAGTCCAGTGTCTTGGTACATTGGAAAGGCAGAGTTCCATGCCTGTCTGACTGAGACCCAGCAAGTTGGACAAGATGTGTGGGCACATGCCTGGTAGCCTGGTGTCTGACCCCGGGGGGGGGGGGGGGGGGTTGGGGGAGGCGTGGGGGGGGGGGCAGCAGGCCTTTTTCTGCAATCTCTAACAGAGCTGACCTGCAGACCTGTAGCTCACAGGGAAAGAACAGTCATAGTGGGGGTATAATTATAACCATCTTGCTTGTGGCTCAGGAATCACTGTGACACTCAGGGAGGAAGAAATGTCTCCCTGATACTTTTTGGCTGTGAAAAGACAGATTTTTCCTTGTGTCCAGCAACTCCCTGTGAACATGATTCCCAAGTCTGGCCCAGCAGGGGCAGCACCTAGGAAATAGGTGTAAATATCGGTGCTATGTCTAAACCTAATCTGGGAGGTTTGTGCAATCCCATTCTAAGGGCTCATCCCAAGAATTTGACTGGAATTCTTGAAGATAAGATTTGATTTTTGTTTGTTTTTGTAATGGAGGGATATGCTACCACTGAGCTACATCCTCAGTCCTTTTTGTTTATTTTTTAATTTGAGACAAGGTTTCACTAAGTTGCTGAGGCTGACCTTGAATTTGCCTCAGGCTCTTGAGTTGCTGGGATTACTGGCACGCATGCACCAAAGTGCCCAGTTTACCAATTGATTTTTGAATTGTATAGATAAAATATCTCTGCTGGGGATGTGACCCAGTGCTATCTGGGTTCAGTTCCCTGCATTCCCATCCCCAAAGAAAATGTCTCAAGACTAAATAAAAGGCTAGAATCTCATGGGCTGTTGTTCTTGTCTTCACCGAGCACAGCACTGTGGTGTATTTAAATCAGCCTTAGAAGCCAGGTCCTAAGATGCACGCTGGTAATCCCAGCTCCTCCGGGAGGCTGTAGCAAGAGGGACAAAAGTTCAAGGCCAGCCTGGGCGACTTAGTGAGACCCTGTCTCAAAATAAGAAATAAAAAGAGCTGGGGGAAAAATTCAATGGTAGAACACCCCTGGGATCAATTCTCAGTACCCCCCCCCCCCCCCAAAAAAAAAAAGAAAGAAAGAAAGAAAGAAAAATCATTCATTTATTCAATCAATCAATTAATCAGCTCTAGGTCAGAGAGCTAAGTTCTTTTCTTTTTTTTTTTTTTTAATATTTATTTTTTTTAGTTTTCGGCAGACACAACATCTTTGTTTGTATGTGGTGCTGAGGATCGAACCCGGGCTGCACGCATGCCAGGCGAGCGCGCTACCGCTTGAGCCACATCCCCAGCCCCCTAAGTTCTTTTCTTAGCTCCTTCCCACCATAAGCTTTGGATAGCACTCTTTGCTCTCTCAACCGGTTTCCCCATTTGAAGGAGAGTTTGAACAAGAGGTTTTTTATAAACCCTAGGATTCCTTTCAATAGTTCAAGGATGTCAACTTCATGCACCACCACCAGGGGGCAGTAGGCCCACGATTGTGTGTTTAGGAGCAAAGTGACCAGAGCCACAGGCTGGGTACCTGCTTTTTAAGCCCTGCAAACTGCCAGATAAGAGATCTCCAGAGTTTGGGAGTCTTTGTTGAAGGCATTTTACAGACATATTTATAAAACCAAATATATTTCAGTCTTAAATCTGATGAGCCATAAATGAAGTTACTCTAGTGGCAAATTTAACTGTTTTGAAATTCTTTCCTTTGACCCCAGACCTTGTTGTTTTCTCCCGTAATCTCTATTATGCAAGACACACTGATTCCTGAAATGTATTGTGCTAGTAATGGCTAGATCATTTATATTTGTGGTGGAGTTGGAGTTTAGATCTTTGAAAGGCAGTGTAGGCCATCCGTTTTGTGGTTTTTTCTTTTTGTTTGTTTGTTTTTGATATTGAGACATTTCCTAAGAGTTTTCACCTATTTATGTTTAGATTACGTAATCTGAGTGGAGAAATTCAACCTTGAAGGACTGTTGAAGGTGAGATAAGATAATGAATGGCCCTCCTGACCTAAAAATGTTATGGGGACTGTAAATATATGATTTGATGTCACTGTTTAACGATAACCTTCATTATGTGGATGTACTAGCTCTTGCAGAAAGTATCTGAAGCAATTATGCTCTACGACACTCTTCACTCTGACTATAATTCATTCTTTCCCCTTATCTGAGTACTTTTAGAGTGCATGGAGTATAAAAGGATGCTGGCTGCTCTCTGTTGAAAGTGGGAGTAATGGTGTAGGAAGTGGAGATAACACTTGTAGGTTCTTCCTCTTCAGGAAGAAGCCGAGATGAGTGGGCACACAGCATGGCCAGGTGCTGGTTGGTGTGGGTGAGACGCAGGCAGTTTTGGGGTTGGGGGTTGCATAGAGAGGTGGGAGGGGCCGGCTAGGCCCCCTTATAGAAGATAATCTCTAGGATTCACGTGGCATTGCAGTTTGGAAGGACAGGCAGAGATGGCAACAGGCAGAGCAGGGAAGAAGCAGGCACAGAGTTCAGCTCCCATGAATAGGTGGTATGTAGTGTGTGTGTGTGTGGCGGGGGGGCAATTGCAGGCTTCCATCCCAGAGTCTAGGACAGTTTGGCTTACCATAGGGGCATTGAGGCCTCCCACCCAGCATGGCCTCTGCAGTGTTTGGGGCCTGTGCCTGAGCTGCAGTGCTGCTCCTTCGACATGCACGCCTGTAGGTGAGACGGGAGGCCCTTGCTCTCTTCTCCTCCACTGGCTTGGGCTAGTAGCTCAGTGGAACATCTGGCATGGGCTGTGCCTTATGACAGTATGGGTGAGTCCAGTTCTCTTCAGTCTGGTCTCTATGAGCTACAGGGATAGGACATTCTAGAACTCTCAGAAACAAGGGTCAAAATTGTAATTGATACAAGACTTTGAATTTACCTTAATTTTTTTAGGATTTGGGCTCTTTAGTTCTATTCTATCTTTAGATCTATTCCATCATCAGCACATTGCATTGTAATTCTTTCACTGTGAATCTATTTTCTTCAGTATTCTCTTGGCATCCCACATGGCTAACAAATACAGGTTCTAAAGGATTGTCTTTGATGGAAGGAGGACAGACAGATGATTTGGTACTTCACACTTTCAAATTCATCTACATGATGAATTGGACAAAAGAAGGTATATTTCCTGGTCTTAAATTCTGTGAACATAAGTGAATCAGTCACATTAGTCATTGTCCACCAATATGTGGCTCACTGACATACCTGTATTTGTATTTGACTTCTAATTTTCCATCCTGTGAATTGCTGGCTGTTCCTGACCTCCCAGACTCCAAGTCATAGCAACTGAAGGCTGAATTTCCACTTGGATGCCAATGGCCTTCAGGGCCTTTCTTTCTAGTGTCTTCTGAGAAATGGGTCTGGTAGCATGCTGTTCTCTCTCCCCTTCCTGCTCATTGATGGTATATATTCCAGGGGCTTTACATATGTTATCAATAATCCCCTCAGCAGTAAAAGTTTATTATCGTTTCTGTGTAATCACAGTAACTCCTGTTTATTGAATGGCTACTGTGTACTAGGCTCTGAAAGTACATAAGCTGATGTAATTCTCATAGCAGCTCTGTGGGATGTGTAGGGGTTCTCTTGTCCTGATTTTTAGAGGAGGAAATAGGAGCTTAGTTGAAGTTCACAGGTATGAAGCAATGGAGCCTGGGCAGTCTCACTCCAAGGCTGATTGGTTGTTTTGTTTTATTTTGTTTTTTCCCAGTACTGGAAAGTGAACCCAGGACCTTACACATGTGGGACAGGTGCTGCATCACTAAGCTACATCCTCAGCCCTGCTGATGTTCTTAAATCACTATATTCTGCTATTTAGATGGCCGAATGGAGGATCAGTATGGAGCCAGACGCAGAGAAATTTAATACATTCAGGATTACTTTATTAAGTGGCAGGGCCGGAATTCAAATATGTTTGCTAGTTAACTTGTCTGTGTTGGTACCTTGAGAATATAGGGGAAAGTTCAGTCTTCTAAGAGGGAGTTAAACCCGGGAAGGTAGCCAGGCATGGTGGTGCACAGCTGTAATCGCAACTACTTGGAATGCTGAGGCAGGAGAATCACAAGTTCAAGACCAGTATCAGCAATTTAATAAGACCCTGTCTCAAATAAATAAATAGATAGATAGAAAGGGCTGGGGATGTAGCTCAGTGGTAAATCACCCCTGCTTTCTATCCTCAGTTCAACGGAAACAAAAAAGCATGGGGATATATTTGTTGCCTCGTAGACAAGGACTGCACCTTTGATAACTGCGCAAGTGTTATCTTCCTTGGGCCCGTGGAAGCTTCCATGAACAGGGGCGTGGAAATGCAGTCCTCACCCCTCCTTCTGCTCTTCCAGCAAGGTTCCTCTAAGGAGTTCTCTGTCCTTGCTCTTCTGCTGTTCTTTCTACCTTGAACTCTGTAGCTAGATGTTCGTCCCCACTGTGCCAATGAACTTACGCCTGTCAAAGTTGCTGTGGTACATCATCTTGCAAAGCACACAGTCAGGTCTTCAGTGTTTGTTTGTTCCCAGTGTTGGGAGTCAGACTCAGGGCCTGAGAGTGCTGGGGTGCTCAATGCCGAGCCATCCCAGCTCCCAGCAGTCAGTTCTCAGTTCCCCTCTTGATTGACTTTTCAGTAGCATTTGACATTTTGATTACTTTCCAGATCTTCTTTTTTTCTCAGTTTTCCTTGTTGAGGACTTTGCCACTTCCTGGGTGCTTCACCTGGAATGTCGTGCAAAGCTTCCTTAGACCACCTTCTCTATCTTCAGGCACACAGAGAGGATGGCACCTGATCCAGGGCTTTAAATACCATTGCCACTGAGCACCCTCAGCCATGTCCAGTCCACGCTGGACTCCTTCCTTACTGTGAATCTAACTGCATGCTCAGTAACCCCACTTAGATACATTACAGACATTTTGAATTTAACAGGTCAAAATCAGACCAGATCTCTTGATTTCCCTACACACTTACCTATTTACATATGTTATCAATAATCCCCTCAGCAGTAAAAGTTTATTATCGTTTCTGTGTAATCACAGTAACTCCTGTTTATTGAATGGCTACTGTGTACTAGGCTCTGAAGGTACATAAGCTGATGTAATTCTCATAGCAGCTCTGTGGGATGTGTAGGGGTTCTCATGTCCACGTCGACCTCTCTCACAGCCCTATTTTTCCCAGTCATTGACGTCACTAATTTTGCTCAAGCCAAAAAACTCATCCTGAATTCTCTATCCTGGTACAAAGTATTTAATTCATTAGCAAGTCTGTGTGTGTGTGTGTGTGTGTGTGTGTGTGTGTGTGTGTGTGTGTTGGGTGGTACTGGGGATTGAATGCAGAGGCACTTAAGCAGTGAGCCACATCGCCAGCCCCCCCCCCCCTTTTTTTTTTTGAGACAGTCTCACTAAGTTACTTAGGGCCTCACTAAGTTGCTGAGGCTGGTCTTGAACTTGGCCATCCTCCTGCCTCAGCTTCCCAAGTTGCTGGGAACACTGCACCTAGCAAGAGGCGGTCTCTTGAGGTGGAACTTGTGCCTGACACACCTTCCTGCACATGAAGCCGTTGGTGGTGTTTCCCAGGCAGCAGGGGTTTGATGATGACCATGTGGGTGAGTGAATGACTTTCCTTAGCCGGTGTGTGCTGTGACCCACCTCTGGCTCTTTCCACCCGCAGCTGTGCACATCTGATATTCTGTGGGAGCAGATAGTGCAATCCTCCTGTGACACCATCACTTCCGACATGAGGGCCCTGGCAAAGGACATAGGCTGGAGACACATGTTCTTCACCAACAAGCTCCAGCTGCAGCGGCAGCTCCGCAAGAGGAAACAAATGCACGAGAGCCTCGGAGAGAATCAGCTATTTTAGGGACACCTTTGGCTGCCGGCAGGAAGCTCTGAGGCACCTCTGTGCTTCTCTTCAGGGTCCAAATCTTAAGAACAATGTTCCACTGATCCCAGAGTCTTTCGAAAAGAATAGAGGATTTGTACACAAATGCAGAACTTGGCCACCCAGTGCCCTGCTGGAACCACCATCCCTGTTACACTGAGGGCCAAGTTGTGGCCCTAGAACAAGGAGGTCAAGATTAGGAGCTTCGCAGGTCACTGTCTTCCCAACCCTGACGGTGCTCAGAACAGACACTTGTGCTGTACATCAACAAACAATAAACGATCATCAGCAAGTTTTATTATATCTATTGTATGTAGAATTTGAATGGGTGACTGGACTCTTGAATTTTTTCCTGGTGTTGTGTCATCTGAGTTGTCACTGGGTCAGAGATCCTAGAGAGGTCCTGAAAAGGAAGTGGTTGTCACTGGGACAGGGGTCTTACAGAGGTCCTGAAAGGGAAGTGGACCTCAACTCAGCCTGTGAGGGTCCCCTATGTCAAATCAGAAAGGAACTTAAAGGATGGGTCACAGTGAGGGGCAAACTGGTTTTATTAAGAGAATGCAAGGTGTGCACGTTCTAGGGGTTGGTAGGGCGCGGGCACTGGCGAGGAACTGCTAGTCCCCCACGCGACAGGTGTATACGTGTAAGATCTATGGTACACAGACGTCATCGGAGAGGCCTCCCTTGTGTGCATCCCTTGACATGCTAAATCAAAATCTCTGGGTTGTTTTTTTCTGTTTTTGATGAAAAATCTGTATTCATTTCCTCACCTGGGGGTTTCATTGTTGTGCTTTGCGAATTTTAACAGGATGACATTTGTGTGGCATTGAAGGTTCTATGGAGAGTGTGACATGGGGATGAAGTCATCAGATCTTAAAAATAGAAACCACAGGAAAGCCTATTTGTTGAGCAAAGCCCTCTCAGTCCTGTTTTTTGTTTTGTTTTGGTTTGTATGTTTTTTTAGGTCTAAGTCAGGAGAGAAGTTATTTATGAACACAGATAAGGTCTGATAATTGATTTATGAACCAAGTATATGGAATTGAAATTTAAATCTGGGGTTTTAAATCACATAAAAGTGGACTTAAATGATGGCTACTGTCACTTCATCCCATGTCTCCCTAGCTGTCCCCCTGCCTCCTATCCTACCTCAGCCCACGGTTGAGTAGGTGGCTGAGTGTCCCCACTGAGAATTCAGGGCCAGGAGCTGGGGGAGGTGCTCTAGGTAAGTGCCTTCTCAATTTCGTTCCACTGGGTTTGTATTCTGTCCCCATCCCGTGGGCCAGGGTGGCAGGCTCCATCCTCCCACATAGACACCCCTGACCCCGCGCTGAGTCGCGGCTGGGGAAGTCAAGATGCTCTGCTTCAGATGTCAGGCGTTCACTTCTGGGACTTCCTGGGGTTTAATAAGCCAGGCACTTCTCAGAAGGGATGTAGATAGCCACCACTTGATGACAGAACTTTTTCCTTTTCTCTTTCTTTGTTGGTTTCCATCCTGTTAACATGGCCCAGGGGTGAAAACAATACAGTTTGGGGATAGAAAGTCATACTTCACTGAGAAGGGCATTTCAGCTTTCTCCCCTGCACCTCCGCTTCTGTACCCAGGGAACACGGAAAGGAAAGCGAGGAGCCAGAGACAGAGACCAGGCAGAGATCACACGAGAGTTTATTTGTCAGCTCTCCTGCTCCCTTGCTTTCCTTTCATTGGTACCGAAACCCAGGATCAGGTTCCCTGGTGTGCCTGCTCCCCTCTTTGAGGGTCACTGGGCATCCCCTGGCCCTGATCCAAATTCCATTGTGGGACCAGGCCCTCCATTCTGCCGAACACCCTATCTGCACCCACCACAGGACATTCCAGCTAAGACGCCTGTCTCTGGACGACCTAAACGACCTGGGAAGTGACTGTTGATTGTCTGGCACACCCCAGGGTTACCGTGTGGTTGGGGACATCCCCAGCCACAGTTTCACAGCTATGGCTGGTCCCTACTGTCAACTGGGTCTGTAGGTGGTCTTTTATTCGGGTACTGGGTTTTGAGAAAAACCACTGACGGTGATTGGGAGTTGTTCCTGGTGAGACCTCTCGGCCTTGGGTTAATCCCTACTGCTTCTGCCCCCATGTCGTCCCAGCCGGGCACTCAAGTGTGCCTCTATAGGTTTTGCCCCCAGCAGTGGTAATGACCCCCTGACATAACCGTCCTCTTGACTGGGTGATACTAGAAATTGGGAGATGCCCCACCTCTAAACTCTCCTCCTGTATCTCACCATGGGTGACTCCTCATCCATTCCCTCCCATAGTCCTCTAGGCTGCCTCCTGGCTAACTAGGGTCTCTCTCTCCCACCCCAGACCTACCCCCCCAAAAAAAAAAAAAAAACTTATCCATTTGTGCAATCAGACCTGGGCTCAATATCCTTTGGACTCTAAATGGCTGCTTAACGGCACCCCAGATCCCAATATTATCAGGGATCTTTTCAACTATTGTGAGCGTTTGGGAAAATGGAAAGAGATATCATATGTCCAGGCCTTCTTCTCACTATGTCCTAAGCTCTCTCTGTAACTCTTGCTCGCCCACACAAGTCCTCTCAGCTCTTGCCTCCCCTATGCCTGCTTCCAAAAGGACAGAAGATCCTACCCAGGACTTCTCCTCCTTCAACCCAGTGGATGAGCCCCCACCATATCACAATTCTTTTTCTGATGAAGCCACCACAGCAACTGTCCCCTGGGCTTCTCCACCCTTCTCTCCTCCTGCCACACACTCATGGGCTGCCACTGCCCAACCCACATCTCTGTCTTCTACGTGAGGGGGGCTGGCGTAGATGGTGTAGTCTGGGTTCATGTGCCTTTGTCTTTGTCAGATCCTCACAGATAGAAAAGCGGCTTGGGCCCTATACTTCAAGCCCCACCACATATATCAAAGAGTTTCAGTATCTGACCCAATCACATGACTTGACCTTCCATGAGGTCCATGTGATCTTGTCTAACACCCTCCTGCCTGAGGAGCACAGGCGAGTTTGTGAGCAAGCTAGAGATTGTGCTGATGAGGTACATCAGACCTCCCCTGCCCATCCTATTGGCACTGAAGCAGCCCCTGATCGGGAGCCCAACTGGGATTATAATTCGCTTGGAGGAGTAACTAGTAGAAAGAAATTCATTACTTGCCTCATGGCAGGACTTAGAAAGGCAGCCCATAAGGCTATCAATTATGAAAGACTCCAGGAAATCATCCAAGATAAGAATGAAAACCCTTCAACATTTTTAGACCGCCTGACCAAGGCTTTAGGACAATATACTGGACCCCGAGACTCCAGATGGGAGACAACGGCTAATGACATACCTTTTCTCCCAGAGTTTCCCTGACATTAAGGCCAAACTAAGGTGCCTCAAGAGGGGTCCCTAACTCCCTAAGCTGAGGTTCTGGGAGTGGCCTTTAAGGTGTATAACGGGAGAGACAAGAAGATCTGGAAGCAGAAATATCAGATGCTGGCTCAAGCTGTCTGTCTAGCCTCAGCATCTGTCCCTGGTTCCACTGCCCCACGGTAGGGTCACTCAGGACTGCCCGGACCCTGTTTTTTTTTTTAAAGAGAGAGTGAGAGAGAGAGGGAGTATTTTTAATATTTATTTTTTAGTTTTCGGCGGACACAACATCTTTGTATGTGGTGCTGAGGATCGAACCCGGGCCGCACGCATGCCAGGCGAGCGCGCTACTGCTTGAGCCACATCCCCAGCCCCGGACCCTGTTTTAAATGTGGTCAGATGAGTCACTAAGCTTGGACATGTCCCAAGCCTTGAAAGCCTCCAGGCCCTTGTTCTGAAAGCCATCAGGAGGGACACTGGGCCATTGACTGTCCCTGGTCCCTTAGCAGCCCCCAGCCATCCAGCCCTTCTGGTTCCCCTTTCCGACTCTTAGGACTGACCGCTGAGGACTAAGGAGGCCCGGGTCCCCACCACCCGACCACTACCATCACTCCACCGGAAACCAGGAAACTCTGTGTATTTCAGGTGGGCCTGTCTCCTCCCTCCTAGACACCGGGCTACATATTCAGCCCTCAAGGAGTTCTGGGGACCTACTGCCAACCCTTACAGACACCTAGCCTTGTTTGCACTTTTGGATCTCTAATTTTAACCCTCTCCTTTTTGGTCATTCCACAGTGTCCTGTTCCCCTTACGGGTAGGGACATCCTCACAAAGTTGGGGGCTGTGCTCTCCTTCTCCCCTCACATTCGCTTCCATCCAGACCGGCCTGATGCTCCTCTGATCCTCACCCTGACCTTAGGACCATCCCCTATTCCGTCTGCCAGCGCCTCCCATTTCCCCTTCCAAGGTGGACCCTACTGTCTGGGATGTTCCAAGTCCTTCTATCACCTCACACCACGAGCCCATTCACATCCATTTCAGAACCCCCTCCATTTTCTGCCCAGTCACAACACCCGCTCTCCCTCCTTGGTGCTGCTGTCCCTCTCCTTTTGCAGAGCAGCCTCGTCAGGCCCCTGACAATAAACCTGTTTCTTACCCCAGGTGTGTGTGTGTGTGATTGGTCCTGCGCCACTTTTCTCCCATTGGTGCCAGTGACTTGATCATGTTCTCCTATCAGCTTTGCTCTCCCCTCCAGGGATGTGAGCTGCTTTGGGATCCTGAAGGCCCAGGACAATGACCACACACCTTCTTCTATTCATCTATCTAGCACTCTTCTTCTTCATCCACACTCTGGCCTCATTTGGGTAAGTGACTTCGCCCTTCCCCTCTCCTCCTCCTCACCAGTCTATCCCTAGAGACAAGCCTCCTCTCTAGAACTTAGATCTTGGCCCAGCACCAAGATTTTCGCCCATCCCTCCCTCCTGGTGAGTTTACTCCACTTGCCATGGGGAACTCCCAATGCCCTTCCCTTGGTGAGTTCACTCTCGGGTCTTGGTTCTCAGCTCCTCAGCAGAGCTCATGAAAGCCCTGGCCAGGCAACCAAGACTCTCTACAGGCAAAGCCCAGGACTAGGGAAGTAGCAGGTGATTCTCTTCTCTCAGTCCCGACTCCAACCCGCCTTGGGGAATGCCCAAATCCCTTCTGACTCACCTCTCAGCTGCTTCCTCACCCCCTTAGCCCCACTCTGTTTGGCTCCTGATCTAAAGGCCCATCGACCAATTCAACCTTCCAATCTTCATAACTTTTGCGAGCACTCAGGAAAATGGAAGGAAATCCCTACGTGTACTACTTGCCACTAAAGCTCTGGATTCCTCCAGAGACCCTACTTCTAGACAAACAAGGGACCCAGAACCCTCCTACGTTGTAAAGCCCTGGGCAGCAATCTCCCTGGCCAAGGCCACACTGAAGCTGACATTGAAATACAAAGGACAGACTCAGCAGGCTTGATAAGAGGCCTAAGGGGAAAAAAGTGTCAATTTAACTTTTCTCTGGCTACAACTGGCAGAAGAATGGCTTCTTCTTCCTCTCTCTATCTCCCTGATCTCACACTCCCATTTCACCTTTACATGGCTAAAAAGCAGGGATTTGCTCTAGGGGTCCTTGGACACATGCTGGGGCCAACCTTTGCCCCTGTGGCTTATCTACCAAAGGTCTTGAGCCTACTCTTCGGGGATGGGCCCCTTGCTTCTCTACTCATTAACAAGTTAAAGAAATTCACTTTTGGGGCCCCACTCACCATCCTGGCTCCCCATCACCTTAAGGAACTCCTCACCTACAAGGGCTTACCTTCCTTACCCCCCTGTTGCCTTTTATCTCTACAGGTGTCCCTGGTGGAATATCCCAGTCTTACCTTCCACACGTGCTCACCTTTAAACCCTGCTACTCTCCTCCCTGCTCCTCAGGACTCTTCCACCTCTTCTCCTCTCACCCATTCATGCATTGAAACTCTGGAGGAGCTTCTTCCACATCCCTCCCACATACAGGAAGGCCCCTGGCTGCAGGCAACATGCACATGGTTCACAGATGGCTCCTCCTTCCTTTAGGAAGGAGTCCGTGTGGCAGGGTATGCTACAGTCTCTCTCACCCAGGTTGTGGAAGCGGCTCCCCTCCCCAAAATACATCCAATCAGCAGGCTGAACTTGTAGCCCTCATCAGAGCCTTCACTTTGGCAAAGGGAGTCAATGTCTACACGACGCAATGTCTACACTGACTCTAAATACGCTTTCCACATACTTCTCTCCCACTCTGCTATTTGGAAGGAGCGGGATTCCTTGCCACCAAGGGAACTTCAATTACTAATGTCCCCTTTATCTCCAATCTCCTTCAGGCCTCAAAGCTTCCCACTGCCATTGGAACTGAAGGATGGCAGCTAAGTAACCCCCTTCTGCAGTGGGCACTTCCTTTCCTGACCTCTCTCCTTGTCATAGGCCTTTGGCTAAAGCTTGCCCCCTGGGTCATTAGATTTATTCAAACCAGATTCAAAGGATCTCTAACCAAACCGTGAGCCAACTTCTGTTGCAGGACTTCCAACCCCTCACCAACATTGGGCCGTATGGAGCCAGCATCGCCCAGTACCTCCTGACCCTCACCACTGCCTCAATGACACCCTGCCCCCCTGACAAGGGTCCAGACTCAGCCCCTTCCCAGCAGGAAGAAGCTATAGAAGATTGATCTACACCCCTGTCCCTTAAGGGGCCCAATAACAAACAAAAAAGGAGGGAATGTAAGGTCCTTGCTTAGCATCTGGATGGCCATCCTAAGTGACAGCTGCCATTTTAAGAAAAATTTCGCTTTCCTGTCCAAGGGCGTTTCTGAGAAAGGCTCTCCACTCCCTCATACCAACCCCACCCTTAACCCCACATTAGGGCCCACCCAAGTCTGATCCCTGAGCCTGCCCCATAAAAGTCCCCAACCCCAAGCCTGTTTTGCCTCTCTCCGTCTATGGAGAGATGGCCTTCAGTTGTCAGCAAATAAACTCTTGTGTGTATCTCTGCCTGGTCTCCGTCTTTCTTTTCTCTCTCACCTCTCTCCCGGTTCCTTGCTTTCCTTTCAAACACCCCCACGACTCTTGGACCAGAGGAGCTTCCCAGGATGCACTGGGTCTTCTGGATGGTACAGAAGCAGGGGGCTCTGGCCCTTCTCCCCACCTGAGTCTTCTGGAATGTTCTGATTTGCAGGGCTCCATGACAATCTCCCCCCACTCCCAGAGGAGATCTTGTTATGCTGCCCAGATTAGTCACAAATTCCTGGGCTAAAGCCATCGTCCCCTCCCACCTCAGCCTCTCAAGTACATGGGACTACAGATCTGTGCCACCATGCCTGGCTCAGATTTAAAAACAAAGAAACAAAAAAATCCAAAACAAACAACAACAAAACCAAACTATGTTAACATAAAACTGGATTTACACGTATGCACACAAATGCTTGCACACACCCAGGTCCTCCTACAGCCCTCAAAACAGACTTTAACCCTCGTCTACACCTCTCAAAACTCAGTCACCTTGTGCCCAGATGCCAATTTGAGATCCTCTATTCAGGCCTCTGAGCTTCTTGCTGATGGAGGTCCACCAGTCCTAGGTTTCCAATGGCATCCATGAAATCTCATAGTCTGCTTCCTGACAGATGATGCCTCAGTGCAAGCACAGAGCAGTTTTCTTGGTTGACACCCAGCCTCATTCCCATCTCGGAGAGTCTGCTGGCTGGTGCAGGGAGGCTGGTGGCAGCCTGCAGAGCCTCGAGGTCGCACGTTTTGCGTGGCTCCTGCCGTCTGGTCTCTCCCTAGGCTCTCACATGGCTCATGGCAGGGTGTTACAGGTGTACCGAGAGAAGGCACACGTGACCACAATCTGGTATGTCATTGTAAATATATAAATATCTAATTAAATATATAAAATACATAATATAAATACATCATTAAATATACAATATTAATTAAATTAAATACAATTATATAAATATAATTAAATTAAATATAACTAATTAAATTTAATTAAATATGATTATATAAATATATAATAAATATGATTAATTAAATATATAAAAATATATAATTAAATATATAATTATATATGGTTACACATATAATCATATATACTTAAATATATAATTAAATATATATATAATATACACATAAATATATAATTACAACTCATTTGTAGCATTAATGAAAAATGTCAGCAGCTTAAGTTTCTTGTATAGTGTTTTATCAACTAACTGGGATTCTGAAAGCTTATGGATGTGCATCATAACATCAACATCAGTCAATAGGAACACAAATATGGCCCTTTGAAGACATGTGTTGTAATATTACGGTATATTTTTGTTATATATAATGTTATATTTGTAATTATTTCACATTACATGTAACATACTATATAAAAATATAAAATAGATGCTAAAGTTAAATGATAAGAGTTAACATAGTGACTATTGTTTCATAATAGTTAAAATAATATAGGTTACTATTTCAATTATTATTTGACTTAATGATATGCATACCTTACTAATTGATTAGAATTAGTTTTGCCAGCATATGGATAGTATGGTCTTCAGCCTAACATCCTGCGTCAGCAGCATCCTAGTGCTGGATGCTGTGCCTTTTCTCCCCCAAGGCCTTCCCTCTGAGTCTCGCCTGCAAACCCATCCGTCAGTTATAGGCAGCAATGGTCTTGACCTGGCTCTGTTAACAGCTTTCACGTAGATGAATAAACCTGCTTATAGGTGACATCGCACTTCAGAGTGAAATGCTGCAGCATTTTATAATCTTTCCCTTTCTCATCTTTTCAGTCAAATGTGTTTCTTCTCTGTTATCTTTTGCCATTGTAATTATAAAAATAAAATGCTGATATTTTTCTGATGATTTATATTGTTAGTTTTATAAGAATTTGTCTACTTAGTTCTATTTATTGTATTGCTGGGGATCGAACCCTGGGGCTCTTGCTTGCTAGGCAAGTACTCTACCACTGAGCTACATCCCTAGATCAACAGTTTATTAACAGAGCAAATGTGCATATTCAATCTATAAACTGAAAAATATATTTTACATAATGTCAACGTCTACCATGTTTTTCAGACTGGCATAGTACATGCATTACATCTCAGTAATATAGAACCCAAAAGGTTTTTTTGTTGTTGTTGTTGTTTTGTTTTGTTTACTGTGTAGGCCCAATAATTTAGGCTGAGATGATCATTCAGGGAAGGGGTGGTAACGGAGGAGAATGCAGTGCAATAGGTGTCATTTGCCATTGTTTTGTGAGCTTCATGTACATGATGGCCATAGGTCCTCATTTCTTTCTCCAGGATGGCTCATAAGATGCTAAAGAATAACATAAGCAATCCTTCTGAAAACATGAGCTCCATTGCTGGGAGTTTGAGTATAACAGCTTTTATATCCAGTTAAGACATTAGACTGTGAAAGATGATCCAAACTTTTTGATTGAACCCAGGGCCTCACCTGAGCTGTGCAAGTGCTCTGCCACTGAGCCATATCCCCACTCCACCCCCACTTCCCTGTTTTTTTTTTTTTTTTTTCCTGAGAGAGAGACTCTCACCATGTTGCCCAGGCTGGCTTTGGACCCCTGGGCTCAAGCAGTCCTCCTGCCTCAGCCTCCCAAGTAGCTGAGATGACAGGAGACCATCCTATGCCTGGCTCAAGCTCTTCAATACTGAATAGTTGGTTTCAAGCTGAAATGAATGTCCTTAGGCTTTACAAAGCATTACATGAACTAAGTGTCACCAGGCCATAGATCAATTGTACCTGCAGTTAAAACCACAACAGTATTAAGTCATGTTACAAAGTAAAACAGGCACCTTAGCTTCACATTTATTTTCCTTTGAAATGCAATCATCTGCACACTGGGGCAGCAATAATTTGCCCTTGCTACTTGGAAGCCTCAGTGTGGGCAGCTATGGAAGACTCCCTGTTTCCTGCTTATCATGTTCTCTCAAATACAGTTTTTCACTCAAGAAAATTATTTTCAATTGGGGAATCTGTTCTGCCATTCAAAAAGTTTTGGAGCCATAGATCCATCCATGGTCACAGACTGTGTTGGGATAAACCTTAGAAATGATAATAACACTTTCCATGCATTGTTTATTCTGGGAATAGCTGGTTTAACTCTTAAATTAGTCCTGAAAGTCAAATAATATTGTTGTCTCATTTTTCTCAACAGTTTACACACTTCGGCATGGTTATAATCTGACCAGCCCCATATCTTATAAATAAAGTTTTCTTGGAATGCAATATGTGTACCACCTTCACACTGGTAGCAGAGTTAGGCAGTCATGATGTAAGACCATATAGCCTATAAGTGTTCTCAGAGAGGACAAGTTCATTTTCCCAAAGTTTCATAAAACTGCAGTCCCAATATTAACCCATTAAAAATCTATGTTCTTAACCACACATGTATATACCACCTCTTCCGCCAGAGCCAACGCCACATTTGGCCAACGGAACTCGGAAGCTGACGGGATCAGGTCTCATTTGAAATTACAAATGGGAGGGCCTAGAGCATGGCCATGCGAGACCATTCTGGTTGGTTGCCCAGAGAATGTTCTGAGCCTTTGTTTGTTTGTGTTGTTTGTGGTGCTGGGAATTGAACTCAGAGCTCCTGCATGATGCTAGGCAAGTGCTCTACCACTGACCTACACTCCCAATCCCCTCCAAGTTTTTTTTTTTTTTTTAATTTTTTATTGTTGGTTGTTCAAAACATTACATAGTTCTTGATATATCATATTTCACACTTTGATTCAAGTGGGTTATGAGCTCCCATTTTTACCTCATATACAGATTGCAGAATCACATCAGTTACACATCCATTGATTTACATATTGCCATACTAGTGTCTGTTGTGTTCTGCTGCCTTTCCTATCCTCTACTATCCCCCCTCCCCTCCCCTCCCCTCCCCTCCCCTCTTCTCTCTCTGCCCCCTCTACTGACATTCATTTGTCCCCCTTGTATTATTTTTCCCTTTCCCCTCACTTCCTCTTGTATGTACTTTTGTATAACTCTGAGGGTCTCCTTCCATTTCCATGCAATTTCCCTTCTCTCTCCCTTTCCCTCCCACCTCTCATCCCTGTTTAATGTTAATCTTCTTCTCATGCTCTTCTTCCCTACTCTGTTCTTAGTTACTCTCCTTATATCAAAGAAGATATTTGGCATTTGTTTTTTAGGGATTGGCTAGCTTCACTTAGCATAATCTGCTCTAGTGCCATCCATTTCCCTGCAAATTCTATGATTTTGTCATTTTTTAATGCAGAGTAATACTCCATTGTGTATAAATGCCACATTTTTTTTTAATCCATTCGTCTATTGAAGGGCATCTAGGTTGGTTCCACAGTCTTGCTATTGTGAATTGTGCTGCTATGAACATCGATGTAGCAGTGTCCCTGTAGCATGCTCTTTTTAGGTCTTTAGGGAATAGACCGAGAAGGGGAGTAGCTGGGTCAAATGGTGGTTCCATTCCCAGCTTTCCAAGAAATCTCCATACTGCTTTCCAAATTGGCTGCACCAATCTGCAGTCCCACCAGCAATGTACAAGTGTACCCTTTTCCCCACATCCTCGCCAGCACTTGTTGCTGTTTGACTTCATAATGGCTGCCAATCTAACTGGAGTGAGATGGTGTCTTAGGGTGGTTTTGATTTGCATTTCTCTGACTGCTAGAGATGATCACCCTTCTTTCTTGAAGGAAGACTCCCTACCTTCTTAAGGAGTCAGCTCATTTATAAGCCTTGAGTCTTCCAAGTTCTGGTGAGTCTGTCCTCTGCGGGGCATAGTCTGGATCTGGAGAATTCCCCAAATCTCATGTGTGAACTGGCTGGTGGTGTTAGGAGGTGATGGGAACGTTAGGAGGTAGAGACCAGTGGAAGGAAGAGAGTCCCTAAGGGCGTGTCCTTGATGGGGTTGTTGGAACCCTCCTGCTTCTTCTCCTCCACTTCCTGGTTGCCAAGAGGAGAGCAGCTTTGCTCCGCCACAGACTCCTGCCATGAAGTTCTGCCTTGACTCAGGGCCAAGGAGCCTCGCACCGGAACCTCTGAAACCATGAGCCAAAGCAAACCTATCTTTCTTTGAATTGATTTTCTCAGGTATTGTGTCATAGCAACAAAAAGTTGACTAACACCCAGCACTATTCGGGGCCTCCTACCACCTGTCTCTTCCCATCCAGCCTCTCGTCCCTTGCTGGCTGTACTTGATTGTCTGCTGTCTGAACTGCAGGGTCTAAACCCTTAGTAGCATCCATAGCACCTGAAATGCCCTTAGCCCTTTAGCATCTCCACCTAAGTGGCTATGCCGTTTCTCTTCCCTACAGTCAGACTGCAGAACGTGGTGGGACAGTGTCCTAATACATGCTGGCTCAGCCCACTAGTGAACCACACTGGCCTTACTGACTTCCTGCCTTTGCCCTGATCATGTTCTATTATCTGTTTCCTGCACTGCTCACTGTAAATCTTCCAATCTTACCTCCCATTTTGCAGAGACTAAGCTTGTCAGTGTGGACTCCACAGCTTCCCTTCTTTCTGGCCTCTGACCTGCCTCTGCTTTCTTCTGCCTCCAGAGGGAAGAGTCTCCTTTCCCCAGTGCTGACCTCTCCCCATCTTCTTCGGGGGGTCCTGGTCTCCCTTCCTGTTCTCCACCTTCCAGCTCTCTCTCCACTAATTCTGTCTTTTCTTTTCTTAAAAACACAGGTCTTCCCTTGAAGGAATCTTCCCCTGTTCCTTCTGTGCTCCTCAGTGTCGCACTGGTCTTTGCCGCTGAACTCCTAATGGTGAATTTCCCAGGGCTGCTTGTTCCTCGGCCTCCCTGCCTCCTGCCATTCCTAACCCTCTGTCTGCAGTCTTCGGAAGCTACTCCCTTCCAGGCCCCTGAGAGGTTCCATCTGGTACCCTTCTCAGCTCTCATTGCTAATTGATCTTCAAATGCTGTGTTAGTCCCTCTGCCAGGCTCTGGGCTGTCACCAGAACCCAGGCCAATTCACAGTCCCTTAACACCTTGGTTCTCCTCCTTATTTCCAGACCCTCTGCTCCTTTTCTTTCAGCTTGAAGGATTCTTCTCTGTTCCCACGCCTAAATGTGCTGCAGATGTTCCTTTACTTGCTCCCAGACATGGCTCTGAAGGGTTCTTGGTGAACCCAAAGCCACCAGGAGTCTGCAGCAGAGCACAGGGTGCTGCCGCTTCCCACACGCACCCCTCAGGAGCTGCGGTCCCTCCTAAGGGCTTTCACCAGGTGGCTTCAACGTCTGCCCTGTGCTCTGAGGCACTGTGCTATGTGCTTGGGATGCCATGGAAGAAGATGGCCCAGATACCTGTTTTCAGGGACCTTCTTCAGTGTATGCATATTTTTTTAAAATGTTTTTTACAATTTTCTAAGGTAATAGATTTAGTTAAGCTGAGGTTTTTGTTTGTTTGTTTGTTTGTTTGTTTTTTGTGGCACTGGGGATCAAACCCAAGGGCACTCTATTACTGATCTACATCCCCAGACCTTTTTATTCTTTATTTTGAGACAGGATCTTGCTAAGTTGCCAAGGCTCGCCTGGAGCTTATGATCCTCCTGCTTCAACTTCCCAAGCTGTTGAGATTCAGGGGTGCAGCACAATGCCCTGTGACACACTGAATTTTTAGAGGCTCAATTTGTTCTTAGTACTTCTGTTGTGCTTTTGCTAGTTACCTTTGTGACACCTACTGTAACTTATGTGACTTCATTATCACCCAATCAATTTTGGTATCCTTAAGTTTTCCTATATAGAAATACAAGAGGTAGACATACTGTTGTATTATTTTGCAAGATAGTTTTAAACTATGCTACAACCTTATTTTAGAATTCAATATTTTAAAATGTATTCACTTTTATTATGCTTAAGAATGGATCATACATAGATTGTTTTTGTTTTGTTTTTGGTACTAGGAATTGAACCCAGAGGTACTTTACCACTCAGTTATATCCCCAGGCCTATTTATTTTTATTTCAGGATGGGGGGGGGGTCTTGCTAAGTGTCCTAGGCTGGCCTTGAACTTGTGATCCTCCTGCTTCAGCCTCCTGAGTCACTGGGAGTACAGGCATATGACACTGGGCCAGGTGGATCACAGCTTTATAAATGGTGATTAGATTCTCTTTTAGCCCACAGCTGCACTATCTAGGACTAAAGATGCTGAAAAAGATGAAACTGATATATTAAGAGTTTTCAACTTCATTTAGAGAAAAGAAGCGTATTAAAAAGTATAAATATGATTCAAAAGGTATTTTTTCTTGGCTTTATGATGTAAAAATTTCACCTTTTTGATACTTCTTAAATTGTGATATCATTTTGAGGGGTTCAGGGTTTAAGGAAAAAAGGAATTGCATATTTTAAATGTAGATGTGATGAGTTTGTTAAAAGCCAAAAATTGATCATTAACAGTTTTTCAAAGCAGAAATGAAAGAGCCATTGAAGTACCGCCCAGTGTCAGCTACTGCACTGAAGAGCACGGAGCACAGCTCTCAAGCTGGCACAGCTGACGTTGCTGAATGCCTGCTGGATGGAAAGTCAGCAAAAGAAAAGCACTGCAGTGCCACTTTCTAATGGCGCAGTAGCTTGTCAAGTTAAAGATTCAGCTGTGAATATGGAGGCTGAACTGCAGGACTATACTGTTGCCTTACACAGGACCAAATCGATAGACTTGCCGTGTTCCTTGTGTTCATCTGGTCCCAGCAGCAACAGATCAAAGTCTTTTATATGCAGACGTGGGAATAAATACAGTGGTGCAGGAAACTTCGGAGTGAGTGCTGACTAACTATTCCCTTGTGGCTGATTCTGGAGCAACTGTTGATGTTCACCCCGATGGTGCAAAAACAGTGGGTAAAAGTGCTAGTGCCTGAGTTTGAGTCAAAGCAGTGTCACCAAAAGGCACTAGTGTCATGGTATTCGTCACCACCAAGTAACTGCTGGCTAATCATAGCCAGATTCACTTACGGATGGATATCTTTGATGAAAGAGTAAAAATCACTAAATCTTCATCCTTGAGCTCACGTCTTTGTAATAGTCTATATGGCAAGGAAAACACAAAGCATGTCTGCCGCAGATTCAAGTGTAACGGTTGTTTTTAAGAAAAGCAGTCATGAGACCAAGTTGAAAGCCAATCTGCTTTTTTCATGGAACGCCATGTTTACATATGGCAGACACATTATTGAAGAGGAGGCTGTCTCTTCAAGGAAAACATTTGTTTGCCAAGGATAATAATATTCAGGCTTTCCAAAGGAAACACAGAATTTTGGAGGACTTCACGTCAACCTCCACGAGTTTGCAACTTTCCAGTATTTTCAATACTTTACATTTCTAATGAGGTTGGTGGCAAGTGTTAACATATGCAATTTTAAAAACTGACACATAATTCACATACTCTAAAATTTACCCTTTTAAAGTGGTTTTTACATATTCAAAAAGTTGTGTCACTATCACCTTTCTGTAGTTCCAGAACGCTTTCAGTACCCCAAAAGGAGACCATTATCAGCACTTCCCAGCCCCTACTTCTCCCTATCCTGTGGCAACCGCTAATCTACTGTCTGTGTGAATTTGCCTAATATGAATATCTCATGTAAATAGAATAACTATATGATTTATACACACAGAGTAGCAATGAGATTTTAAAATCTCGTATGAGAACACTTGGAAGATTTACAAAACTAAGTAGACCAGTATTTTCCAAATGACCAAAGCGTTCAGTTACAAAATTATAAATAAGGTAAAGACCCATCTAAAGTGTAACCTAATTTAATGGATTGTAATATAACATTGTACAAAAAAAATTCATTTATATTGTTTTAGATTCCACTTATTTTTAAAAATACCAATCATCGAGTTGGCATGTTATCAAAGACATGTTTGCAGAAGCAATTATGAGAATCCACCTGTTTTTCTTAAATCAGATATCAACAACAACAACAAAACATTTAAAGGGAAAACAATGCTACCATTCTTACTTTTTTGAAAATATAGTTATTTTTCATAAAAAAGTTATTATTAAAGGCCCTGGGTTTGAAGAGACAGCCTCATCTTCAATAATGTGTCTGCCATATGTAAACATGGTGTTCCATGAAAAAAGCAAATTGCCTTTCAACTTGGTCTCATGACTGCTTTTCTTTAAAAACCCCAAACTTATTTATATTGGCATATTTCTTGTTGTTTGTTTGTTATTTGTTTTTGGTATTGGTCCTGGGGATTATCTCAGGGGTGCTTTAACACTGAACTGCATCTCCAGTCCTTTTTAAAATTTTTTATTTTGAGACAAGTTCTCACTAGTTGCTCAGAGCCTCGCTAAATTGTTGAGGCTGGCTTTGAACTTGCTATCTCCTGCCTCAGCCTCTGAAATCACTGGGATTACAGGCATGTGTCACCAGGCCCAGTTCATTACTGTTATTTTAAAATAAAGCAATCCATATTTTAAAAATTAATTTTGATTTCTAGTATGCTAAATATTGCTGATATAACCCACAGAAACAAAGCCCTCATTATTTTTTGGTTATTATTTATTTATTTATTTTGCTGGATTGAACCCAGGGCTTCACATAATCTAAGCCAGCACTTGACCCCTGAGCTACACCTTCATCTCTACCTCTGTTGGTTGGTTTGTTTATTTATTTATTTATTTTTGTACCAGGGATTGAACCCAGGGTCACTTAACCACTGAACCACATCTGCAGCCCATTTTATTTATAGACAGGATCTTGCTGGGTTGCTGAGTCTGGTTGCTTCCTGTCTCACCTCCTGAGATGCTGGGATTACAGGTGTGGGCCACCACCCTGTTGGTTTTTAAGAGTGTTAGGGAGACTTCTGACCAAGTCTGTTCTTTGACAAGTGGTCATTCCTAGTGATAGTTCTTCAATTTTTTTTTTCTTTCTCTGCATCTTGTATATCACCAGTGACAATTTCACTGGAACAGGTTACAAAACCCATTTCCCTCAGCTCTGGGATCAGGGACACTCTTGGTGGGCGGTGGTAGCAGCTTACTTGGGCAGGCCGACTGTTGAGGGCGGGACTAGGCATCAACCTGCTTTGTGCCTATAAGAGCCCAGTTTACGTTTTCTGACTTGGAAAAGGACAGAGCTGAGAGCCTTTGTAGTAGAATAAAAGTGCTCCACGGATAGCAGTTGGCCAGATGCTGCATAAAAGGAAATGATAGTCAAGACAAATATTCAAAACCAAAATGTCCCCCAAAAGCTCATGTGTGAGACAATGCAGAAATGTTCTGAGGTGAATAATTAGATTACAAGAATTATAACCTAATCAGTGGATTGATCCACTGATATGCACTAAACTGTAGGCAGGCAGGCTGTGGCTGGAGGAAGCAGGTCACTGGGGCTGTGCTTGGGATCTACATTTTGTCCTTGGTGACCGAGTCTCTGCCTCCTGATGGCTGCCTTCCTCTCTATGGCCGTCCACCATGACGTCCTGCCTCATTTGGGGCCAGAGCTACGGAGTCAGCTGCCCATGGACTCAACCTCTGAAGCTGTCAGCCAAAATAAACTTTTCCTTAAAACAAACAAACAACTATAACAAAAAGCTTTTTCTCCTCTAAGTAGTTCTTATCAGGTCTTTTGATCAGAGCCACCCAAAACTGACTAAAAGGGTGGGCTTCCAGTTTTAGTATGTGTTAAGAATTGGCTGATAAACTTATCCAAACAGCAGATTTATTGGTCCCACTCAGTAAGTTTCCAATCCTCTTGGTTTTAAGTAGGACCCCAAATCTGCATTTAAAATTATTTTGGATACAAGTTTTAAGTTAAAAAGACATTATGTGCATAAGAAAAAAGACCTACCCAGCCTCCAAATTTTCTTTCCTAGAGCCAACCACTACTAGTTTTCTTGTCCCCTCCATCAAGAAATGTTCTGTTCTACACGTATATAAGCCTATGTGTGTATGAGTGATCTTTTTGTTGCTAATAAAACTATAATTGGAGCTGGATGGGGTGGCACAGGCCTATAAATCCATCAACTCGGGAAGCTGAGACAGGAGGATTACAAGTTTGAGGCCAGCCTCAATGACTTAGTGAGAACTTCTCAAAATAAAATATAAGAAGGCTGGGGATGTAGTTCAGTGGCAGAGCACCCCTGGGTTCAATCCCTAGTTGGATTTGGAATTGGAAACATACTAAACATATTGCTCAGGCTGTCTCTGTATCTAAAATCCTAATCCCAATGAATGAGGAGAGAGAGTAGTTTTTATGAGGGCATTTGTACCTATTATTTAATAAGCTGTAAACACCATCTTCCTTAAACATATGTAGTCCTTATGATTATGAGTCCCTGGGTTCAACCCCTAGTACTGCAAAATAAACCAACAAATAAATAAAACCAAAAGGCATATTGCTCTATTTTGCTTTTTTTAAAATTTTATTTTAGCAAGGATATCTTGAAGACTGCTTCCCAATTCCATATATAGACTGGTCTTTTTTTTTTTTTTTCAAATAATTGCAAAATTTTACTAAGCACTATATTTTGTTTCCTATTGGGAACATGTAAATTGTTTCCAATTTTTTATTTAAAAGAAATAAGACAAAATATCTTCATTCATGTCTGTTCATACATAAGAGATAAAAACTTCAGAAATGCAATAGCTGTGTTTTAAGTTTACCATTTGAACAAAGATACTTTTTAATAAAGTCTTTGCATGAACATATGTTTTTATTCTTTCAAATTTGCTAGAACCTGCTTAACATGATCTATTTTACTTATTTTTCTGTTTTTTTTTAAAGTTAGATTTAATTTTTTAAACTTACATATAAACAGACTCAACACAGCAACATCCTAGGTGATTCTTTCCAGGAGGTTCTGTGACCAGGTCTGAAGAAGCACAGTTGCAGGTGAAAGAGCCAAACAGATAATTAGTCTCAGCTTCATTTTAGGAATATTCCCATTGAGAACAAAAGAACAGAGATTTTATATGAAAACTCACCAACCACCTTTAATGAGGACAAATTTTATTTAGTTATATGTAAATGAAAGTCACGTGGGCATGTAAGGGGAAAACTATAAAGCACATGAAATAAATATACAATTAACCCTTCATAGTGTCTTCAAAGAACTGTGTAGAGTAACATCAGTAGGAGAGATTTGCTGTAATTCTTGATTAATATTCTGATATCAACATGAATATTGCAAGCAGGTCTTTCTCCAGTTTTGTAACATGGGAACATCTGCTGCTTTGGTAGGAGTCACCACTTCCATGAATACAGTCAGTTAACCAATGAGTGTGCAAACCGAATGTGAGCAGGTCTAACTTGGAGTAATTACAGCTGGGTCACTGGATTAAAAAGGTCACAACTTCGAGTGCACCACTCGAAGTGTGAACATCTGGACGTGTGGGCTATAGCACCATTCAGAAGATTTAACACTGCCTCTTGTTAGTTTGGTGTTGTCAGAAAAATGTAAGTAATGTGGTTTTAAACACACAGCATGTTTTTCAATCTAGTTATCCTAATTTTAGGGTAAATACACATGTACATATATAGCATTGCCTCAACTTTTATGATTACCAGATCAAAACAGAGAGGGTGGGCTTCTGTAACAGCAGCCAAAGCTGTAATAACAAATGGGTGGTGGTGCTAAGCCAAAGGAGGATGGCGTGCAAATTGTTATCTATGGTAATTCCCATGCCATTCTCAGATCACTAGAGGGGATATCAAGTGTGTCGGTCAGCCATGCTTTTGCTTCTCCTATTAGCTGCCTTTTGTTATCCCTGTTATTTTGGTGGTTCTTTCAGTACATAAGCCTCCTGCTAGACATTGTAGTAGGAAATAATGGAGATGAAACCAAAGGAAACTTGTCCATTTAATCACTTAACAGCTTGGAGGGTTGGTAGAGCACAACACAACTGCTGGCTAATTAGGCATGGGGTAGCATTCGGTGATTCCAAACTGTAGTAGCATTCCTGTTTCTAATCACCAAGGATAATTGAAAATCCGATGTATTCATTTTAGAAAAATATGACCCAAGACACTGCCAATGATATTAAAGGACTGATTTTGTGTGATGAGAAAATTGAGAGTAGAAATTTATTTATTTATGTTCTGCAGTGCTGGGGATCAAACCCAAGGCCTTGTACTTACTAGGCAAGCGCTCTGCCCATGAGGTACACCCCAGCCACAGAAGTAGAAATTTCCATAGTTTTAAGGTATGTGTAAACAAGTAAGGCAGCCAGAAATTTCAAAATGATTCTCGGAAGAAACATTCTGCAGTCTGAAAAATGTTTGGCTTAGAAAAATAGACATCTCAGATAAAGGAGGGCATTATTCATACACAGTCATCTTGTGTATGAAATCAATGAAGAGAACTATTTTTAAAACTGTGCCCAGCTCAGGCAAGTGAATGATCTACAGATCAGTGAGAGGCACCGGGGACTGCCACTTGTCACCACCACTCCAGCGTCAGGTGCACAATCATCCAAGGGCGTTCTATTCATCTCCCTCACAACTTGACAGGCTGGTGTTTTGGATTCAGCAGCATGCTTTACAAGTGATTAAATCACCGATTTTATATGTTAATCAGCAATTAGTTCTCTATTCTATTTGTTGGGCAGGAGAAACTCAGAAAAAAAGTGTTCAAGGCCACAGGTCATGCTCATAATCTGACAGCCCAGTGATATGAATAAAAGTGCCTGAATCATAGCCCTTGATTCAATGGTTGTGTGCACAAATGCAGCTTCTGCTAAGGAAATCATTCACCATATCTGCTTGTTGAGGTTCGGCCTTATTCAGCTCATCACCGAACCGTCTTTTAATACTGAATAACTGAATTAGAATTGATGGCCAATGCTGCCTCTTATGGGAAGATTTATAAATCGTACTTCCTCGCTGTAGAATTCATTCTTAAAAATATAAACCGTGTTTCTTTAATTGTACTAAACTGAATTGGAGCCTGTCTTTGTATTCTACTGGTAGATCAATAACTCCCTATAATTAATTTCTGAATCCAGTCGTATTCTTGGGCTCGAGACTCACCTATCCACACACTTTCTGGAGACATACAGATGCTTCAGTTACACCTTGCAAAGAAATAGATGAGTTGAAAAGCTCTTATTCCCTGTCTTCGCATCTAAAATCCTAGTCCCAATGAAGGAGAAGAGAGAGTAGTTTTTATGAGGGCATTTGTACCTATTATTCAATAAGCTGTAAACACCATCTTCTTTAAACATATGTAGTCCTTAATACCCTCCAGCAATGCCTGGAAGCAGAGGCAGTGCTACTCGAAAAAAGTAATGACAATGGCATTTACAAGCTCTTCCCCAGGTCACAGGCTCCTCACAGCAACCAAGCGAGGTAGGCATGAGTACCACAAATGAAATCCGACCTGAAATCACGTGACACTAAGCATGTGCACCATCTATGTATTTTCTTCTGGATTGTTCTATAATTTGAATACATGGTTGGATGAGTAAGAAGAGTATTCCTACCATGTAAAGCAAACCACATATATAGAAGGAAAAATCATATTTTTGTGTGATGTCGAAGATCCACCCTACAAAACAAAAAAAGATCATATTCAGTATAACACAGTTGATAGAATAAAAACTCAAGAACATAAAACAGGCATTTATTTATTGCCACTGCAATAAATATAGGGATTGATTAATTGCTATTATTATTAATTATCATCATCATCGTAATTATTTTTGGAGCTGGGGCTCGCACGTGCTAGGTAAGTGCTCCGCTGCTAGGCTACCCACCCTCAGCCCTCATTTAGCCATTTTTAAGAGCTCGCTATACAAGTCAGTCTTTCCAGTGCCTGCGGATGGCTGTGCTTATTGGTTGAATCACTTGGGGACTTGTGGCTGCTGGCCCCTGAGGACACCTCCCTGGCTCGCTGCCCTCAGGTGAACCTGCAGCCTGGCCAAAGCCCACAGTTAAAAGTGAATCTAGAAACATTTTGATCCAAGATGGTGAGCTAGAGGGAGGCTGCATAGGGTGTCACCCCATGACCTGGGATTCAAGTAGTGGGACTACTGTTTCTCTGCGAGTGATCAGAGGACCCCCGACAGCTGCTCCCACGCAGGGCATCTATCTACCAAAGTGAGGCTCCCCCAGTTGCCTCCATCTTGGGACAACTCTGCAGCCACTGCCATATCACCTACACATGGTAGCCTGCCTGCACCTGGGACATCACACAGGGTCTGGAGACAGCCCTCAGCCATAACACTGCACACCACAGAGCCGCATCTCTGAACACATCGCCCAGCGCTGCCTCCCAGCCCCGCCTGACCCAACACCCCATTGCTGCAAGCAGCCACCTCCACCCTGGGTCACCTTCGTTGCCATCTTTAGTTGGGGCAACTCCCAGTTTGGTACACCAGCTGGGCAGATACCGAGAGACCCCAACTGCCCTCTCTCCCCGGCAGCTGCTACCCGGCACAGTGACTGCCCAGTACAAAACAGCTCTCCGCGCCAGGTGCACAGCCCCCAGAGCGCAGCCCCCAAGACCTCGGGAGAGAAGGTTCCTGACTGGGAAGTCAAAAGGGAGCGGGTGGATGAGATACAGTTTAGAAACTAAATTAGAGACCAGGAATTGTAAGGTCTACAGGGATATAAGGAGATAAGACCAGGCACCCACATTTCACGAGTGGGCCCCAAAGGAGATGCTAGGGGTGCAGTCTCTCATTGGGGACAGGCAGGTGCTATACCCCACTTCCAGGAGCTCCACACCCAAGGCCAACCCTCCACTCTGGTAACCTTCACCAGGCTGAGGGTGCAGATACCAGCAAACAACAGACAACCCCCCCCCATTGGATGAGAAGGGAAGCAGGAAAGATAGGCCTCCAACAGGAACGATCCTTGTATCTTCCTTCGAGGTTTTTTCCTTCTCCCACTCTATTCTCCCACCCTCACATCCCCAACGTTTGTGAAACTAAATACTTTGCATGAATTAGGGTACCGAGGACTGGGACGTCCGAATAGTATATTACAGTTGTGTTGTACATTCTTTCATCTCCTATTTTTACATTTTAAAATTTTTCTTAATATCTACGTGTGTTTGTTTTATATACTCCATTGCCTTCCCACTTTCTTGTCTCCCCAAAATCGCTTCCTCTCTCTTTTCCTGCTACTAACCAACTTCTTTAGATCCCTCTTTCACAGGTTCCTAAGATCTAATGACTCTATATCCTCACCTCCTACCCACGCAACATCTCATCCTACACTTCACCCTGGTTCTTTGTCCACCATCAGAAACTGTAGACCATTTTGCAAACCTACTATTTATGTTGTAGATAATAATTGAACCATTTCTGTATATTGTGCCAAAACTGTAAATGTCTTAATAGCAGCTATTTGGATTAAGGGTGTATATTATTTGTACTGAGATCTGTTTACATTGTTCTCCCCTTCAAAGGAGAGATATTGGAACTCTGCAGGGGTACTGTAAGCCTATAGGGTAAAAAAACGGTGACACCTCAGCTCCACAGTGCTAGAAGGAAAGACACGAACCACATGAAAAAACAAGGGAAGAAAGTGCCCCAAACAAATCAAGATACTGCATTATTAGAATCCATGGCCAGCACAACAGAAGAAATGACAGAGAAGGAGGTCAGGATATACATAATTAAAATGTTCTGTGAATTAAAGGATGATATAAGAGAGCAAATACAGGCAGCAAAAGATTATTTCGATAAAGAGCTACATAAGCAAATGCAGGAAGCAAAACATTACTTTAATAAGGAGATAGAGGTTCTGAAAAAAAAGAAATCCTTGAAATGAAAGAAACAATAAATCAAATTAAAAGCTCAATACAAATCATCACCAACAGATTAGATCACTTGGAAGACAGGACCAGACAATAAAGACAAAATATATAATCTTGAAAAGAATGTTGACCACACAGTGAAGATGGTAAAAAACCATGAGCAGAACATTCATTAATAATGGAAAGCCTAAAAAGACCAAATTTAAGAATTATTGGGATAGAGGAAGGCATAGATTTCCAAAGCAAAGAAATGAACAGTGAAATAATAGCAGAAAAATTTCCAAATATGAAGAATGAATCAGAGAATCAAATACAAGAGGCTTATATAAGGACACCAAAAGTACAAAATCACAACAGATCCACACACCAAGGCCAATTATAGTGAAAATGCCTAGCATACGTTTCAATAAAATTGAAACAAAATAAATGATTGAAAAAATTGAGAAAACAAAAAGTTATTTTTTTGAAGAAATAAATGAGATTGATAAATGCTTAGTCATGTTAATGAAGAGAAGGAGAGAGAAAACTCAAATTACTAATATGCGTGATAAAAAAGGAAATATCACAATGTACACTATAGAAATACAGAAGATAATTAGAAATTATTTTGAAAATTTGTACTCCAATAAAATAAAAAAATATTGAAGGCACTGACAAATTTCTAGAGTCATGTGATTTGCCCAAACTGAATTAGGATGATATACACAATTTAAACGGATCAATTTCAAGCAGTGAAATAGAAGACACCATCGGTAGCCTACCAACCAAGAAAAGCCCAGGACTGGATAGATACACAGCTGAGTTCCACAAGACCTTTAAAGAAGAACTAATACCAATGCTCCTCAAATTATTTTGTGAAATGGAAAAAGAGGGAACACTTCCAAACTCATTATATGAGGCCAATATCACCCTGATTCCAAAACCAGACAAAGACACATCAAAGAAAGAAAACTTCAGACCAATATTTCTAATGAACATAGATGCAAAAATTCTCAATAAAATTCTGGCAAATTGAATCCAAAAACATGTTAAAAAAATAGTGCACCATGATCAAGTGGGGTTCATCCCAGGGATAAAAGGTTGGTTCAATGTACAGAAATCAATAAATGTAATTCATTACATCAATAGACTTAAACATAAGACTCATGATCATCTTAATAGATGCAAAAAAAAAAAAAAAAAAGCATTTGACAAAATACAGCACACCTTCACGTTCAAAACACTAGGAAAACTAGGGATATCAGGAACATATCTCAACATCATAAAGGCTATCTATGCTAAGCTCCAGGCCAACATCATTCTAAATGGAGATAAATTGAAAACATTCCCTCTAAAAACTAGACAGGGATGTCCTCTTTCACCACTTCTATTTAACATAGTTCTTGAAACTCTAGCTGGAGCAATCAGACAGATGAAAGAAATTAAAGGGATATGGATAGGAAAAGAAGAAATCAAATTAGCACTATTTGCTGACAATATGATCTTATACCTAGAAGACCCAAAAAATTCCACCAGGAAACTTCTAGAACTAATAAATGAATTCAGCAAGGTAGCAGGTTATAAAATCAACACCCCAAAATCAAAGTCATTTCTGTACATCAATAACAAATCCTCTGAAAGAGAAACTAGGAAAACTGCTCCATTTACAATAGGTTCCAAAAAAAAAAAAAAAAAAAAACTTGGAAATCAACAAAAGAGGTGAAAGACCTCTACAATGAAAACCACAGAATGCTAAAGAAAGAAAATAAAAAAGACCTTAGAAGGTAGAAAGATCTCCCTTGTTCTTGGACAAGCAGAATTAATATTGTCAAAATGACCATACTACCAAAAGCACTATACAGATTTAATGCATTTCCAATCAAAATCCCAATGATATTCCTCATAGAATAGGAAAAGCAGTCATGAAACTCATCTGGAAAAATAAGAGACCTAGAGTAGCTAAAGCAATCCTTGGCAGGAAGAGTGAAGCAGGAGGCATCACTATACCAGGCCTTAAACTATACTACAGAGCAATAGTAACAAAAACAGCATGGTATTGGCACCAAAATAGACTTGTAGACCAATGGTACAGAATAGAGGACACAGAGACTAACCCACATAATTACAGTTATATTATACAAAGGCACTAAAAACATATATTGGAGAAAAGATAGCCTCTTTAACAAATGGTGCTGGGAAAACTGGAAATCCATATGCAACAAAATGAAACTAAAACTCTATCTCTCACCATGCACAAAATTCAACTCCAAGTGGATCAAGGACCTAGGAATTAAACCAGACACCCTGTACCTAATAGAAGAAAAAGTAGGTCCAAAAGAAACAATCAGGTAAATCTACAGAATGGAAGCAAATTTTCACCACACGCACATCATTTAGAGCACTAATCTCTAGGATATATAAAGCGCTCAGAAATCTTAACACCAGAAAAAAAAAAAATCAATAAATGGGCCAAGAAACTGAACAGACACTTCTCAGAAGATGTTATATAATCAATCAACAAATATATGAAAAAATGTTTAACATCTAGCAATTAAAGAAATGCAAATCCAAACTATTCTAAGATTTCATTTCACTCCAGTCAGAATGGCAGCTATTAAGAATACAAAGAACAATAAGTGGTAGTGAGGATATGGGTAAAAAGTCACTCTCATACACTGCTGGTGGGACTGCAAGTTGATGCAGCCAATACAGAAAGCAGTATGGAGATTAATTGGAAAATTGGGAATGGAACCACCATGTGACCCAGCTATCCCACTCCCCGGTTTACACCCAAGGAACTTAAAAACAGCATACTACAGGGACACAGCACATTAATGTTTATAGCAGCACAAATCATAATAGCTAAACTGTGGAACCAACCTAGATGCCCTTCAGTAGAGGAATGGATAAATAAACGGTGGCATATATGCACAATGGAATATTACTCAGCATTAAAAGAGAATAAAATCATGGCACTTGCAGGATGGATTTGGAGAATATTATGCTAACTGAAGTAAGCCAATCCCAAAAAATCAAATGCCGAATGTTATCTCTGATATGAGGATGCTGATCCATAATGGGGATTGTAGGGGTGGGGGGCATGGGAGGAATGGAGGAACTTTAGATAGGGCAAAGGGGAGGGAGGGCAAAGGAGGGAGCATGGAAGTAGGAAAGACAGAATGAGACGGACATCATTACCCCAAGGACATGTATGAAGACACGAATGGTGTGACTTTACTTTGTGTACAACCAGAGACACGAAAAATTGTGCTCTATATGTGTAATATGAATTGAAATGCATTCTGCTGTCACATATAGCAAATTAGAATAAACAAACAAACAATAGTGAATCTAATGATTTTCTTCTTCACAAGTACAAACTCTAAAACCCTCAACACTCTTTGGGAACAGTGTCTAGGGCATATCAGGAGAGGCAGAAGAGAAGACATTTGAACTTTCATTCATTCTGAAGTATGTGAAGATGAATGAACATCTGTTCCAGAAAGAATCAACATTTCCAGAATTCACATTTACAGCTACAAAATTTTATTTATATTTTTAAATTCTTTTAACATATACATACAAATATACCTATAAATGGGGCACCATATAATGTTTTGATAATGTAAAAATTGTGTAATGTTTAAATATGGTTAAACATATCTCTCCTCAAACATTTACTGTTTCTTTGTGATGAAAACTTTAAAAATCCTTTCTTCTAGCTTTTCAAAATGTACACTACACCATTGTTACCTGTAGCGTCCCACAGTGCAAGAGAAAACCAGAGCTTCTTGCTCCTAACTCCAACTTAGCACCCCACCCATTGATCAACCTTTCCTCAACTATTAAACTTTAATATTTAAAGATTTAAAACCTGGAATTGCCAGATACATCCTTAGCTGTTGACTAAAGTATCAGTCCTTTTTGAATACTAACAATATTACAAACTAACATATTCATATAATAATCTTATTAAGCTGCTACTACTATGTATTATTACTATAAATTTCTTGGATTCTAAGATATTGATATACCGTTATTTCATTTCTCAGGAAGAAAGTTACTTGTCAATTCAAATATGGCTCAATGCTTTCTTAGGACTTTTAAAATACATTCTAATTTCAGAGATGCTAAAATGTGAAAAAGAAATGTATCTTGGAAACTGTGAAATATATTTTTTTTACTTGAGTGATTAATTCTGAGAGTCAGTCTCAAGCCACTGATCTAACAAAGTCAACTATGCAAACTAAGACTTAGCTACACCATAAATTTTACTTACAGTAAAGCACAAATTTTGATTACTCACTTTTTCCATTTTGGTAATTGTATTGGTTAGCAAAAACTTAAAAAAAAAAAAAGATAAAGATTTTTTTTCAGTGCTGGGGTTGGAACCTAGGGCCTCATGCATGCCAGGCAAGGGCTGTACCACTGAGCCACACCCCCAGCCCCATAAATGATTTAATGACTGAACATACTCTTGGATGCTTTTCAAAAATTCCTTTAAAAAGCATCTAATTGGCAAATGTATGCATAAGTGCAACGTAACCTTCACCCTCCAACAATCAACCACACAAAAGCAATATAGTATAAATCAGTCCCTTGGACGTTTCTGTTTATTGTATCAAGTAAATAATGAATAAGCCTTGATTATCTGCTTATAGGTGTCAGTCAAGGCATCATAAAGAAAAGCAAACAATACCATAAAAATACACAATCTTTCTTTTCTTGAGATAAATACTATGAATTCTGGATATATTTTAAAAGCTCATCAAGTTTTTTAATTTGTTATTTGATATAAAAATAGGAAAGAAAAAAATATCACATTCTTCAGATGTGGCTTAGTAAAATACCTTGTCATCTTTCCTTAATCTGCAATCTGAGACAAGAAGAACAAAAAAAAATTAAACATATAATCCAAAAATAATGATTCAGCTTCAGAATTGAGTCTGAAAGGCATATAGACATTAGCATAAAAACACACCCAACTTCTGCTCATCGTTACCAGTTGGCAACAGGGGACAACTGAGAATATGGTGAAATGAATAGGTCACCTGCATGTGAGGCAGAGGGGTCTGTGTCTACAAGGAGAGGATATGATGGGACTACCTGCAATCTACAATCTAGGAAACTCAGGATGTGGATGTAGCTTGGAGGTAGAGCACATGCTTTGCATGCACAAAGCCCTGGGTTTGATCCCCAGCAACTCCCCGAAAAAGTCAAAATCTGAGGGTCTTATAGTCTACTCATCCCTGATGAAAGTTGGCCTTGTCGTCTAAGTAGTTAAGTCCTTGCTTTTCCTATGGTCAAGTGATGGAACATGGAAATGATGTTTCTAAGTGACAAATACTGACAGCTGAAACAATTTGAACTCTGACTGCTGCTACTATGAACTTCAGAAATAGGACAAAATCCCACCTGGTTGGAAAATGAATTTGTCCTTATTTTAGGCTGTTCATCACCTTTGTTGTTTGAAATGGTTGATCATAAGCTCCAGGGTTCTGTGATGTGGCCCCATCTCCCTCTCCACCCTGCTGCCCTGTGCTTACTCGTCAGCAACAACCATTTGAATTTTGTGGAGTTGCCAATGAATTTCTCTTGGCTCCTTATCTGTACATGTTTCCCTTCAGTGGTGGAGAGCAGAAGATTTGCATAAACACCACTACTCTGAAAATATACTAGGATCCCATTCCCTTTGCCCATCCCTCATCTTTTTTTCTACAGAATATAGAAAATGTCTGTTAATTATATTACATAATGTTATAGCCTCAAGTTGAATTATTATTTTTTTTAAATCTTGCATTTGTCCCCTCAAACTGTTAGTGTTTGTGAAAGCATCTTTGCATGCCCCAAGTTTCAAAACTGTCAGTTTTTTTTAAGGTGCACCCAGTTTTACCAAACAATGTAACATGGTGCAAATTGTAGGAATAGTCCTCAATTTTATGTTCAATTAATCCCATGGGTTTTCTCCAATCTGCCCTTAGGATTTATTTCTAAATAACATTTTAATATTTCTGCTAATTTTGAACTCAAACTCAGTCAGATGCAAAACAGTACTTAATCATGAGCTTTCGCCCCCAGCACACGAGGACACTCATTCCTGGAGAAGATGTGGCAAGCTGTTGGCCTCATTCATCCTCCACCACCTCTTCAGAGGTCATATCTCAGTTCGTTGATTTGAACTTGGGATTCTGGCAATCCTTATCTGACCATTAATTCAAATCAACAGCTTCAAGATAAAATCTGGTTCCCTGATAAACTTCATTCACTTTTCAGATGAGAAGCTATAGCTGTTTTTCTTATCAAAAAATGTTCCCAGCTATGGTATAAAATATTGCAAATGATCGTTGAGTTATTAACGACTGCACATGCAGGGAGAAGATATGTATAGACCTTTGTTCAGCCAAAGCTGGTGGCTGAGTTTTGCTTGACTGTATATGCTAGAAACATCTAGAAAGTATCTGTAACATCACACCTCAGAGGAGATGAAGCGAATGTTCAGCAATATGATAACATGAATTAGATCAAGAAGCTGGCGTTACCTAATGACACGGTTGAAACGTCTGTGCAGTATCTTGGACTGTATATTCTTTTCTTAAGTGAAAATGTGTGATTGTCTAACATGGTACTAAATTATACCAGAATTTTTAATGCCAGTAGAAAATTCTCCGGGAAGTGGGAAACACTTATTTCTGAACCCACTTAAAAAAAAAAAAAAAGAAAAAAGAAAAGAATAATGTGTGAACAAGTAATTTTCCTTGCAGCACACCCAGCTAAGCAGCAATTTCTGGCCCATTTTGAATTTCTAGCAAGAATCTAATGTGGTTATTTAGTCACTCATGTCGCCAGTCACCCCGACCCTATGGTGCATAAATGCTGGGTTGGTGTCTCATTGCAACATCGGCTTCTCGGCCTGAAAAGCCAATGAATTAAACACAGCGCAATGGCCAGCGAATGCCACTCACCGTTAGGTAGTGCATGGATTCAGTGGGAGGAGAGGAAACCCACAAATCTGAGAAGGCGGTGTTGCTGGCCTAGAGAGCCCATGGGAACACTGGCTCTGGAGCCCCGGCCTGGCAATCTGCTGTGCTCTCCTGGGGGTTCTCAACCATGAATATCATGTGTGGTGGAATCACATGGCAGAATGGAACATATTCTGCTACAGAATCTGCTTCTGGGGAGGAACTGGAAGGAGGCCGAGATAAGGCCTGATGACTGGGGGTTGGGCAGAACTCCCTGTCCTCTGCTTGCAACTCCTTTCTTGTCCACAGAAGGTGGCCCTTGGGGATGCACGTGGTTGAGAAGGATGTGAACATGGAACTGGATAAGGAAAGCATGCCAGCAAGCTTCTGTGCCTCAGCGTTGATCATGAATCACGGTGCACCTCATGCTTTGTTGTGATGCTGCTGTTGACATGTGAGGGCATAAAAATAAACCCAGACTGACCAGTAGAAACGGAAAGTACCCCTGCATCATGCAAAGAACCACCAACAGCAGTTTCCACTTCCATATAAGATATATCTGAAGGATCGAGAGTAGAGCAGTTACCACGAACATCCTTCAGTGGATATTTAACATTCCTGTAGGTGCCCCTGGTTGAATGATCCAACCTCCAATTCCAATTATTTTCTTTTTGCTCTTGAACAGATTTCTGAAAAGTGAAATACTTCAATTTCCAGCTCCCTGCAGTTCTAGCCAACCAGATGTAAGTAAAATTCTGCTAGGACTGAGCCTGCTCTCCTCCTTCCCCGTCTCTGTTACAAATGATGATGCAGTGGCTGGAGTTACAGAAACTATTGTGTGATCATGAGGCAACTAGCATGAGGAAAAGGCCAAGAAGATTGCAGGGACATCATCTCAATATCATCCAGATCCTGGACTCTCTATTTCTGGTTATGTAATCCAATTAAATCTCTGTTTAAACTATAGGGGGTTGTAACAATACGTTCCTAACTGATTGATAGAGAATTCTGCATGGTAAAATCATGAGCAATTTTAGACCTTTTGGCTGCCAGAATAACTTGTTGCACTGCTGCAGTTGTTCACTGTCACCTAAATATGCTACATCTGCACCCCTGTGCATAGGCAGGGAACAGGAGCCCTTGATCCTGGAGGAGCCCTGTAGTCTCTATGGTTTTCCTGAAGTGATTCTTGGGCCTTCTGTCCTTAGCCATCCAGCTGCCGGTACTGTCAGCTCTGTGAGCCCAAATCCTCAGACTCCAACTCCAAGGGCGACTTTATGGGCCCAAGCTTTCTGCCATCGGGGGGTTGGGGGCAAAGAGAGGAGGTGACCGGAAAGGCTGGGACGGGGAAGGGAGGGCCTTGTCCTGCACCCAGGGGGTTTCTCCAGGACTGGGAGGAGGTATTTGTGCCAGAGGATATGAGAATAAAGGGCCTGGAGAGGCTGGACAGGAGGGTGGCTAGGAGAGGGGCACCAAGCTTTCAGGTCAGCCTGGGACCCTGCACTGAGCCTCCGGCAGCTCTCACAACCCCAGCCGAGCTGGCCACCCACCACTTCACAGCAGCACCTTCGTGTCGATGTCTGGTCCCACCAGTCTGCACTTCTGCCTCCTGTTCTTGTCAGAGGATGGACCTTGTCACTTTTGCCCAGCACCTGGAGTCTGGGAGACTGACCACCTGCCCAAGCTTGACTGGCATCTCCACAAGCCTAAGCCCTGCTCGAACAACAGACTCAGGAGGTTCTGGTCCGGACACAGAGCTCCTCAGTGCCATGACTCTGGTGTGACCAGTGCAAGGAGCGCCATCTCTGATGAGATGAAGTGAGTGCGTGGGAGAGATGCTACCCAGATGTGGTCCACCGTGGCGGGAAGAAAGCACCCACCCCCAAAGATGCCTTGGAGCTCACGTTTACCACAGGAGATGGGAGTAAGCTGAGGGGGGCCATTACCCTGATCGCCCAGGTAGGCGCCTGGAGCGGCAGCCTCGTAGGTGAAAGGAGGAGGCAGGTTCTCAGAATCAGAGGGAGAGATGGAAAGACGATACGCTGCTGGCTTAGAAGGTGAAACGGGCCACAAGCCAAGGAAGGCAGGTGGCCTCTAGATGCTGGGAAGGGCCAGAGCCCCCAAGGAACCCAGCTCTGCCTACACCCGGATTTTAGCCCAAGAGACCCACTTTGGACTCTGACCTCCCCAACAGTAAGACGACAGATCAAATCATTTGAAACCACTGAGTTTATGGCAATTCATTAGAGTTGGGAACTAACAGTGGACAGATCCAAACCATGGACCTACTTGGTGTTTTGAAAATCTAGAAATGCCAGCTGAGTCCAGACTCCCAGCTCCTCCTGGGGTGGGGGGAGGGGAAGGGGGACCAGTAACAATGTAAGATCTGGCAATAATTTTCAGTATTTGTCTTTATTTATTTAATTAATCAATTTATTTTGGCAGAGCTGGGGACTGATCCGGGGCCTGGATCATGCTAGACAAGCGCTCTGCCCCTGAGCTACACCCACAGCTCTCTGAGCACTGTTGGGCCCTAGCAGAGGCGGCCTTGTTCAGAGGACACAGGGACCCTGCTGTATTCCATGTCACCTTTATTTCCTTGCGCTCCTGGCCTGGCTGACCCATGACACAGCTAAGGATCAGAAGTTTGTCTCCATTCTGCATGGAAGAATGGCCTTTAACTTGCTCAAATTCAATCAGGAGGCAAGAATGGGAAGATATAAGGAGTGGGCTGTACACCCGGGAACTTCCTTCCAACTCCCTCTTGGTCTTTATCACCGGTGGAACCCACCTGCCTGCCTGCAAGCACACAGGCTCTTAGAACCGGGGAGCTTACCTGCAAACGGTGGTCCCAGCAAGGCGGAGATGCCGTTAGCACAGATGATGATGCCGTAGGCGTTGGCCAGGTGTTCGATGCCGACCAGGTCCTCGGTCACCACGGGCATTAGGGAGAAATAACCGCTGGAAAACCCGATCAGGGCGCAGATGACAGCCAGGCCGGCGTACGTGTGCATGGATGGCAGAATGAAAATGCTAAGGACGAGGGTGAAGTTGGCCAGTAGGAAGACGTTCCAGACGCTGATGCAGGGCAGGTCGGCCACGGCGCCCAGGACCACTTTCCCAAAGATGTGGACTATTGCTATGATCGAAGTCAGAGGGAAAACATCGTTTTGCTCCGATAAATTATACAAATTGACTATTTCTGGCAGGTGGATAAAAGGAATGACAAAGCTGCTGTAGGCAAACAAAGCCCAGAAAACAAAGGCGACAAACATTCGATTAGTGAAGAGTGACGATGCCCCAAAATAGCCTGAGTACCAGTCCCCGAAGCCCTTCCGGACTCTCATGGTGAGCTGGCTCATGGTCTTCAGAACCCGGAGAGCACACATGTTCTTCCTGTGCCGGGCCTGACCTTGGCACTCCTGGGCTTGAAGGTCATTGAGGGTCTCTTCGTTCCCGGGCCCACCATCTTTTTCTTCCATTCTGCCCAGCGGCCCAGATGACTTCACGGACTCCATGGAGCAAGCTGGCAGGACCCGGGGATCTTTCCCTTCTGGCAGGTTTGTGTCTTTCCCAGGAGAGAGGGGCCTCATGAGCGCACCACAAACACACAGGTTTAAGGACACGGCACCCTGGATGAACATGGCGTTCCGCCATCCATACTCAGCACACAGGTACTTCAGCAACACGGTCATCAGGAATGTACCAAATCCTGTCCCTGTGGTGCTGAGGCCCTGGGCCAGGGCTCGTCTCTTCTGAAAATACCTTCCCACCATGACCACTGCTGGGAGGTAGGCCATCCCACTGCCAAGGCCTGTGGGGCGAGAGGGAGGAAAAGCACACCGTGTGGCCTCAGTGACCAGAGCCAGAAGGTCAGCATTTAAAGATCCCCGCTAGCTGGACACGGCAGTGCACACCTGCAATCCCCGCTCTGCAGGCTGAGGCAGGGGGATCACATGTTTGAGGCCAGCCTCGCAACTCAGTGAGACTGTGTCAAAATAAAAATAAAAAGGGCTGTACCCTTGGGTTCAATCCCTATAGTTCAAAACAAAACAAAAACGGCTACTTCCTTGCTCCATAAATAGGTGTTCAGCAGGTAAATGAATAATGAATGAATGAATGTACAACAATGTTACTTGAGATCAATAAGCAATTAACAATAATGAATAAAATCCCATTTTAAACACAGTCTGACCATTGAAATCTCTAAATGATGAATAAATCTCAAGTCCCAGCTTTGAAGATGAAGTCAGAGACCATCTAACCAAACACCACCACATCAAGTTCATGAGGGGTCCTGTGAGTCCTCCCAGAGTCCTCCCAGAGACCCCCAGTGTGGCTCTCTTTCCTCTCAGTAAAAGGAGCATTTAATCTCCTTATCTATAACCAAAAAATTCTCAGTGCTGGCTGGCTCTTTTCATTGGGCTATTATGGGAAAGAATTTCTAAACCACCCACGGAAAACACCTTAAGTTTTGCTGTTGTTTTTGTACCAGGGATTGATCCCAGGGGCCTTGACCATGGAGTCATATCCCCCCACCCTTTGAGACAGGGTCTTGCTAAGTTGCGTAGGGCCTCACTAAGTTGCTGAAGCTGGCCTTGAACTTGTCATCCTCCTGCCTCAGCCTCCCAAGCCACTGGGATTACAGGTGTGCACCACCAAGAATTGTTATCAGGTCTTTCACATCAGTGGTTTTCAAACTATGCTTCCAAGGATACAAAAGTGGCGTGTGTGTGTGTGTGTGTGTGTGAAGTAAATTTTAGAGAAATAACTTGGCCATTCATAGAGACAACAGTTTTGTGTTCACCCCCTGCCTCACAAGGCATGTACTTAACTTATAATAGAATATTTATTTTTCACTTAAATATACATACTTAGATATTAGCTAACATCTGCGGAGCCCTTTCTTATATGTCAAGCATTGTGCTAAGGGCTTCATACAAATTATCTCATCCACTCCTTTCCATAACCATGTGATCCAAGCGCTCTTCATCTCCCTACTCTGCAAATAAGGAAACTGAAGTATATAAGTAGGTTAAGTAACTGGATCAAAGTCACACAGGGAAGTGGTTAATAAAAGGTCAGCACTCCAAACTGGAACTTTTCTCTCTCATGCAATGTGTCATTTATTAGGAGCATTTTTGCTCTGGACTCAAAATGTCAGGCTGGACCAGGTTCACAGCTGTGCAAGGAAGTGGCTACTCATCCTGAGAATCCCACTACCTGTGGATAAAGGAAATTACGGCTGGGAATACATTTTGCAGAGCGGATATGCAAACCGCACTGCCCAGCAGTCAATTTCGCCTTCTCCCTGGGTATGGACAGCCTCACAGTGCTCTAGCTTGCTTCTTCAAACCCTACATACATGTGGATTTTACGCTGTTTCATTAATTTGAACAGGGCTGAGAGAGTAAAGGATTATTCTGATTCATGCTTGATTCTACAGTTATTAGATGAGAGAACGTTATTAATTTCCTTAACATTTGTCTATTTATCTCAGCCTGCATTGCTACCCTCCGTTTCCTGTTTCTCACATTAGAAAGGGCTAACATTTAGAACCTCCTATTGGAAACTTGATCTGATTCTATTAGGGAGGCCCAGGACAGTTGTTAGGTTGGTTTCCCACACTTATGGTGCATTTATCATCCTACATTAAAAATGGTTTCCTGGAGTGTAGGGTGGGGTGCGGTGGAGAAGACAGAACAGAATGTTTTAATGGTTCTCTTTTCTCCACAATTAAATCCATTTCCAAAATGCCTAGTAAAACATTTAAATCAAATTAAAAACAAAAACAAAAAATGCTTACCAGCTGCCACTCCGAAGGTAAAAAAAAGACAATGCACGTTTGTAGCATAGGCGCTCAGCACCCACCCCAGGGAGTTCAGCAGCCCACCGATGATGGCAGTCCGGCGGCACCCACAGGTGTTAATGAACAAGCCGATGAAAGGTCCTGTCACAGAGGGTTGGGAAGGGAATTGACTAGGGGCACTTCATATTCATGCTTTCTTAGTGCATCCTCATGTGAAGACAAAGAATGAAATACTACTAGAGTTGATAAATAAGAGCATCAAAACATAGCTTTACATACAAAACCCTCCTAGCACGCAGAGACGGATAGAACTATATCTCATCCAAGTGCACAAAGCTCTAGGTTTTCAAGGTGGACAGACCTGAAATAAAGAGACGAATAAACTGCAACAGACATCCTTAACTAGAGGAATAGGGGTGATATCCAGCCTGTAGATACATTTTGATCCCAAATGAGGTTTGAAATACTTGAAATTGGTTGCTAACATCTAAAATTATGATAATTTGTAAAAAAAAAAAAAAAAAAAAAAAAACAACCCAGTGGCAACACATAGTACCTTCCCGCACAGCTGAGATCAACTGGAGCATGCGCCCTGTCCCCCGACCCCCGCTGGGTCACACACCGTCCAGGTGGCAGAAGTCTCCACTCTTTCTTCTGGTCTCACACTTGCTGACCTCCCGCTCCCGCCTCATTTATGCCATTTGTTTGGCCTCTTTATACAACTGTGGTTTTGATTCCAGATCTAAAGGGAGCCCAGGAAAGGGGTTCTCAGAACTCCTGTGCTTCACACAGGGAACCTATGGCCTGAGACCCTGAGGACACCCCAATGCAGACCATGCTGAAAAGGACTCACTGTCACCCTTCAGCCCACTAAGTCCCTCCTGACCCTGCCAGCCCAGGTGGACCCACCCGGCCACGCATTTACAACACTGTGTGGAGATTCAGGAATCCACCTGAAGGCACAGCACGGCTTTATATGAATCACCTCCTGATGACCTCCTTTACTCTAATGCTCTAATTCTTAACTTTTTATTTTCTCCATAATTTTGTGGTAATTTCTAATGTCTCTGAAGTCAAATGCTTGACTTGTGTTCTATGATTTCTTGCTCAAATAGTAATCCATACTCAATGTTCAGAGAGATGGTTCATTTATGATTGTTATTACTTATTCTATATGGTTATGAAACTCTATATTCAGATATTTAGAATATTAAAAACTTTTTAGGCTCTAAGGAGCTTCCTCTTCTAGCCCAAACTAAAGTTTAAAAAACTTTTTTTGTGTGTTTTTTTGGAACTTAGGATTGAATCCAGGATGCTCTACCACTGAGTGACATCCCCAGCTATTTTTATTTTGAGACAGGTTCTTGCTTTCTTGCTAAGTTGCTGAGGCTGGGCTTGAACTTGTGATCCTCCTGCCTCAGTCTCTAGAGATGCTGGAATTACAGGGTTCTGCCACTGCACACAGTGACACTAAAGTAAAAATTTCTTTTAAAGTTCTAACTATCTTCATGCACATATTTGGGTCCACAGTCTGCTAATGAGTTTATTTTGTCTAGTTTTTTTTTTTTTTTTGATTGGTAGCCCTGGGATCAAACCCAGGGTCATGCATGCTAAGCAAACATTGTAAACTGAGCTACACCCCTAGTCCTGTCTAGTGTTTATGAAAGTGCCTAATCCTGAACATTATGAAGATGAAGATAAAGACTTGTTAATTTAATTGACCCTGTTGCATTACAGAAAATAGTACAGTAGATTATACCTCTCAGAATGATTTAATATATTTTATATAAATATAATGTATGCTATATATTATAAAATATGCAGATCATCTAAAAATGTAAAATAAGCTCATTTGTACAAACATCTGATGGAATTGTTGGGGTAAGTGAAATCAGACACCATAAGTTGAAGAGGTTACTTTGACTTCTTTTTCTTTATTTCTAAACCACTGGTTACTTGACCATGCCAAACTTGGATGTGTGGGTAAAAAAGAAAAAAATGCATGACTCATGGGTTAGCTGTCAACAGCCCTTTTAAGATACGAAAGGTCAACAGGTCACAGTGCAGCAGCACAGTATTTTCCACATTACAGAACGGGCCCCAGAAGCAAGTGTTTCCCAGATACTGTATGTTTATGAAACAGTGCGCTAAGGAGACATTTGTGGGGGCGATGAAAAAGGAGGAAATCCCCCAAGTCAGTGCAAATATTCACATCTGGAGGAATTTATAAGCCAGACAGAAAGTATTAACTCCTTTTCTGATACAAATATTAAGTTAATAACAGTTGATAACATTAAGTTGATAACAGTCTGGCTTTCTAGTTGAGTAGAGTCAGAGCAGAAATGCTGTCAATTCTCCATAGTTATGAAATGTAGACTTAAAAAAAACAAAAAAGGGTGTACATCCAGGTGGTGTACGTCTGTAATCCAGCTACTCGAGAGGCAGAGGCAGGAAGACTGTAAATTCAAGGCCAACCTGGGAAACTTAGCAAGACCCTGTCTCAAAATAAGAAATAGAAAGTCTGGGTATGTAGCACAATGGTAAAGAGCCCCTGTGTCCAATCCCCGGTACCCAAAACAACAAGAGCAATGACAACTTGAAAATAAAAATAAATGAATTTTAAAAATTAAAAAATGGAATTTGAACCTAAACCCAAGCTTTCTGACTCAGTTTCATTATTTAACTATTGCTCATGGTCCAGTCAGCATCACCAAGATACAATTGCCATTGCCTCAAAATAAAAAAGAAAAAAACTCCCTGCACACTCTGGGGAGAGAGGGAGCAATAACGTTGGGACACAGCCCTTGGAAGAGTAATTTGGTGTTTGGAATGGGATTATGCACATGATCAGACTTCTTCCTCTTCAGGAGTCCGAGTCCTGGACCACTTCCTGCATCACATAGTGCCATCGCTGCAGGAAATCCCTCAGGAAGTCAGCCTGTTTTGCCTGCTGCAGCATCTGATGGCTGGAGAAAGTTCAAGGCCAGTGGAGTCTTGCCAGGGGGAAGGGAGCAGGGTAAAGAGTCAGGAGCCTCTAAACCAATGGCCATCTGCATTGGCTCAACACTGGACTCACTTGTCATGCCCAGAGCCCATCCCACGGGATTCTGGTTTAATGGTCCAGGTGCAGCCTGAGCATCGGGATTTTTAAAAGCTCCCCAGGTCGTTCTGTTATGCAGCCAAGATTGACAACTGCAGCTCTAAATCTGCTTAGCAAGTAAATTGTCTCTGAAGCCTGAGGATTCCCCACCGAGAATTATTCAAAAAGCTGTCATCACAAAGCTGTTCTAGTTAAGAAGGAGGTGATTACATTTCTTTAAAAGTTGGGACCTCCTGCAGGACACTGGCAAATCCATGCTTGTAAGAAGGAAATGACACATATTTGTTGGATTTGCCATATGCAAATTGTTGCAACAAAATTCATGATTATTTTTTTCTTTTTTAATTTAAAAGAGGTGCCAGGCGCAGTAAGGCACATGTGTACGCCCAGCAACTCAGGAGGCTGAGGCAGGAGGGTGCAAGTTTGAGGCCAGCCTGCATAAATGAATGAGACCTATCTTAAAACAAAATTTCATAAAGGGCTGAGGATGTATCTCAATGGTTGAGGGCCCCTGGGTCACTTCCCAGTAGAAAGAAAGAAACCAAAATGTGTTTGCAATGATTTGAAAATGAAAACAATTTACACTTATTCATTTCCAATATCTTTTCAGTTCTCACTTGATGTAGCAGCACTGGAGCCCAACAGACTAGGTTTGAAGCTTGAGAGAGTTACTCAATGTTTAAGCATTACATGATCTTCCCTTCTCAGAGAAGAAGGTTGGCCTCCAGTGTTATAGAATGAATGAGATGGTCTATATAAAATGTACTTGGTATGCAGTAGGTACTAAATAAAGGGGAACTGTTATGTAGTTTCTGATTTGCAAAAGTTCCCTCACATTGTTCAACATATCAGCAGCCACCGTGTGTTAGGAAGCTTAGGATAATAGACAGCAATTTAACAGACAGGGTCTGACTTCAAACTTGTAGTCTTTCTGTCTCAGCCACCCAGGTTGCTGGAATTACAGAGGGGCACCACCATGCCAGTCTTGCCTCAATTTTTCATATGACAAACAGTCCTAGTTTTAACAAGAATGCAGAATTAAAGGTATCAGTCAATAATGTTACATATAAAAATGATTTATAAATATTAAATTAACTAATTTATTTTTTGCAGTCCCAAAAATTGAACCCAGTGGTACTCATCACTGAACTACATCCCCAGCCCTTTCTATTTTTTTTTTTTTTTTTTTTGAGACAGGGTCTTGCTAAGTTGTTGAGGCTGGCCTCCAATATGGAATCTTCCTGATTCAGCCTCCTGAGTTATTTGAATTACAGGCATTATTTCACTTTTAGGTGAAACAACTGAAAATGTTCAGGTACAATGATAATTACCTCAAAGGATTAATAAAATTAAATACAATTAAATACAATTAAATGAGCTAATGTAAGGAATAGCACTTGGTGTGTATGATGGATGCTCATTAAATATTAGTTGATGGTAAAAGTCGTTCGATTTCCAAACTAAAACACAATAGCCATAATAGCATTGTATTTATAATAACTTCCTGGGTTAGTAGATCCAACTGTGTAAGATTTGTAGATTGCTGTGTGGTTGCATTTAATAGAAAATACAAGAATATTTTATTATTTCTTCCTGTTAGGTATACAGGTAACCTTTCTCAAAACAGCTTAACAGATTATTTAAATAACAGATAATCAATGATATTTCAAATAAAAAAATATTAGGACTTTAAAATAAGACTGCTACTTTAATTTAAAATATTACTATTATTATTATGCTAAGAATTGAACGTAGGGCTTTGTACATGCTAGACAAGTGATCTACTACTAAGCTACAATGTTCATCCCCTTCTCTTTTAAAAAAGAATTCATAAATGTTAAACAAGATATTTGTAATGACAGATAAGGAATTAAAACAATTATGAAAATAGTTTGAGACAAAAGAAGTTTCTTTTTTTTTTGTGATCTCTGTTTAAAGTGCTCTAAATTGTGCAACACTGAGCAGGCATGTCACACAAAAAGGCGTAAATACTGTACACTTCCACTTACCTGACTCGCCTGGAAGAGTCGAATTCCTAGAGAGAATGGTGGTGGCCAGGGGTGGGGAGGTGGGGATGGAGAGCTGGTGTTGACTGAGGACACCAGAGTTTCAATTTGGGAAAGTGCAAATGTCCTGCAGATGCAGGGAGGGTTGTTCAATATAAATGTACTCAGTGGCCCTCCACTGCATACCTAAAAATGGTTAAAATGGTAAATTTTAAGTTCTTTATATTTCACCGCAATGAAACCAGCAACATCACTAATCTTTAATATCTAAAAAGACAAGGGACTACTTAAAATGGGGAACTGAGGTTTCCTCCCTCAGTGTTAGGGCAGGCTGCTCTGGGAACCTACCGACAATCAAGGTGATGCCCATGCTCAGGGAGCTGACCCATGCAGTCAGGCCGCGGCTCTGGTGGAACTCCTCCAGCCACTCCACGTTGAGGACTCCCAGGGCCATCTGGGAACCCATGATGAGGATGTGCACAAAAAAGGAAGAAAGGACCATCATCCAAGCCCATCCGCCATCAATGTTTGGGTGGGGCTTAACTGTCTTCTTATCCTTGGGGTCCTCTTCAAAGTCATAGCCAATATCTTCATGACTTGTGTACATTTTCCAAGATTTTCTGTAATACAGAGAACAAGTAACTTAATGGAACATCAAAACAAAACAAAAAAATTATCCTCATATTCTTTGGATAGTGGCTCCAGTGTCACATCAGATTGATCTTGTCACTGTGCAGATTTGGGAACACGTCTTACCTCTTCACAGGATTAAATGCTTTTATGAAACCTGTTTCACCCTTGCAGTCATCCCATGCGTAAGTATTAAAATCTTAGAAATAGAGAAGTGAAGTGACTTTCCCTGGGTGACAAAGGACGTGAGGGGAGAGTAGGAAGAAAGGAAGAAGAAAAAATGGAAGAGAGAGAGAAAGAGGATGATGATGATGACGATGACGACGAAGAAAACTAATCCCAGAGGCGGTGGGATGGGTTAGTCTTGATCAGCCAGAGCCTGGAGAAGGGTGAGGCGCGGAGCTAAGACGGTCAGTGGTGGGATGGAAAGTTGAACTGATGTTTAATTTCTTTGGTGAACTAGGGAGTTAGATACTTGGCTGAGAATGAGGGGGATGGAGGTTGTGTGGGGGCCTCTGTGTTCAAGTTAATACAACAGACTGTTGCCTACAACAAGTGGAAATGGTTGTTGGTCAATTCTAAAGACCAAAATGAGCCCTGTGGGGCGCTGCTCCAAGCTATGGGTCGTGGGACACCAAGGACAGAGCCAGGGAGCTTGCTACCCCAGGGTCCAGAACACTGTGGAGCATGATGTGTATAGAATTTCTCTCTCTCTCTCTCTGTACCAGGGATTGAACCTAGGGGTGCTTAACCACTGAGCCACATCCCCAGCCCTTTTCATTTTTTGTTTTGAGACAGGGTCTTGCTAAGTCACTCGGGGCCTCACAAAGTTGCCAAGGCTGGTTTCGAACCTGTAATCCTCCTGCTTCAGCCTCCTGAGCTGCTGAGATTACAGGTGTGCCTGGCTGAATTTAAAGCAATAATAAATGGCTACCGGTTGGTCTGCTTTTTTAAATTATTGCTACGTGATAGCAACTCTAGACAATGACACTGACAAACACTCTCCCCTGAACATTTGTTTGGCTAAGTTCCAAACAATTCTGTTGAGTTCAGTAGGTATGATTCAAACGAGGCTGTTTTTATTACTCATTCATTTGTAATGAAAGTTATTTCAAAACCCCTGGTTTTACACCTGAGCTAGATACACGTATCCCCAGCTACACATTCATCTAGAGAGTAAGCTCTTGAGAGTTCAGAATTGTTGGAGCCCCCTGGCCCAGTCCGTGTCTGCAGCCCCAGTGGCACTACCCCTTGCTGCCCCTCACAGAACACTGAAGACCAACAGTGCCCTCAGCAGAACATTCCAGATGAGCGCTGTGGGCACATTTGTTATAGAGACAAAGAACCAGGACTTGAGTGACTTTGCTTCTGTCACTCTATGTTCCCTCTCGAGATAACATTTTTGTTTAAAGCAGGGTGCAAGTTTTTGAGGTGGAAAAAACAAAACTTGGGTTTGGCAAGTGACATTTTTAGTTGGTACTATACATGAAATCTCTTACTCAACTTGAATACCATGTTTAAAACTGAAACCTACTCTTACTTATTATACAGCAGAAGAACATATAAAAAATAGTGATGACTGTGACAGAATTACTGAGAATCATTTTGTTGTCACCTGGGAGGGTGATATACAAAGAGATCCATTCTGGGGTCAAATACACGAGGAAGCCCGTTGTGGGGATTTTCTCAGCAGCACTCTGCTGGGGAAAGGTGGGAGAGTGTGAAAGAAATGCAGAAGTTGTCAAAAATCAAAATGGAGTCACTTATGTCATCTCTACCAAAACAAGTGACTCAAAGCCAGGAGGCTGGGAAGGAAGCATTCTTACATGCAGTTGCCTGTTAGTATCTATCAGTAAAGACTCTGCTATACAAACTCGCGGAGGCCATTGCAACCGTATACCAAAAGTGCTTCCACAAGGACGCCTGCTCAGCAACGGTCTGCTCAACCTCGGACTGATGTCAATCATGTTATTAATCATTCCCACCAAGGCCTATTGTTTCAAAATATCTGATGTAATCCTCCTTATTTCTGTCTTTAAAAACTTCCTCTTGCATGACCTCCTTAAATAATCTATAGTTTACTATGGCATGCGTATTCTGGCGCAATACTTGGCTACTTCCAAATAAAATATCAGTTTTCTTTGGAGAATCACCCCTTTGATGGTTGCTTTTATTTATATTGACAAAAGAAAAGCAGATTGTGGCAAATGCACAGCGCTGATAGCCTGTGTCTGTAGAATTATTATTATTATTATTATTATTATTATTATCAACCTTTTCACTGAGTTACATCTCCAGCTTTTTTCATTTTTAAAATTTTGAGACCTGGTCTCTCTAAGTTGTCTAGGCTGGCCTCGAATACTCCTGCCTTAGCCTCCCAAGTTGATGGGATTACAGGTTATCATCTCAACAACTTAACTTACACGCCCTGATCCTTTAGAGGAAAAGTTGTGGATCCCGGCAAGATAGCATTAGTTCTGACTAAGGGACAACTGGGTGGGTCTGCTGGGGGAAATGGCTTCTGGGGAATCAAGGACACCAGGGAAGGGCAGAGTGGCTCTGTCCTGGGCTCATCCTCATTCCTTTCTCTCCCTCCTTGTTCTCATTATGATTTTTATCTTTTAAATTAAGCTCCACTGCTGGCCAGTGGTTACTGCCGGCCTGGGCAGCTCTTCCTCTCAAGCTCTTCTTACACTGCATCCCCCCTCCCCCCATCAAGTTATCCTTGGGATCAAGCCCAAGCTCCCCCTTCCTTGGTGACCCCAGTTGCTCCCGTGCTCAGGCTGCTGCCAGACTCTTCTCAGGTCACCTGCTGCCCCTGCCTGACCTCTGCTCTTTGCCCCCGACCAACTCTCCTTCCCTCTCCTGGGAACAGGCTCCTCTCCTAGCCCTCATGGTCCTCTTCTGCTCTTCCTCCAAGACTCAATTGAATTAAACTTGAGGTTAAAAAAAAAATCTGAAAACACTTATAACACCCAACATCAGAGAGCTGTACTTGTTAAACAATGATGGTAGGTGGATACAGTGCCCGTCTGCCACCCACGTCTGTTTGAAGACATGGAGAGAAGATGACAGTCAAGTGTGAACTGTACACCAGGGGTACCAGGTGGGCACATGCAATCATCCCTTTGTGATTGCTGTTGCCCAAAACGTGTGTCTGTAAGAGAAAAAGAGTGGAATAAACCAAAGAAAGGGGTTAATAGAAATTATTCTTTGAATGATAGTCTTTTAAGGAATTTCTCCTTTCTTTTTAATTTATCTTATTGGTTAAAAAATTCTAAATAAACATATATTATACGGAAATAAAGTTTCCTTCCTCTTTTAAATATCTAAATCAATCTCTTCCATCCAGGCAAATTAGTGGTTAAGTTATAAAAAGAGAAATAAAAATAGTTCAAGAGTCATTTGTTGTGGGAAACTGTGCAGTCTATCTTGGGGTCCAAGTTCACATGAGTGCAACAATGTGTAAATGTGCGCACCTGCCTGTGTGTGCTTATGTCTACCTTCCACCCCCCCTCCCAATGTCAGAGCCTGCATGGGGCTAGAAAGGAAGGGGCAGCCCTGGCTCCTCAGACCCACACAGGGAAGAGACGCACTGTCGAGGGCCCAGGGGATGAGCCTAGAAAGGATCAAAGGAGCCAGAAAGAGAACTACACAGCTTGACGGTGTGAATGGCCCACAGGAGTAATAACATCATTTCACAATCAGTTGGGCAATGCTCAGCTGTTTAATAAGGTAACAGCAGAACTTGGTATTTTCCTAAAGTCTATTTACAACTGAAGTCTTTGAAGTAACAACAGCAACAACACTGTAATTTTTCAACCCACAGGAAAGTGCTTGAAATATTGAACACTTTTCTAAAGTAATGTTAAGAACTTTATATTCTTACTGAATTATTTATTCTATGGATTAAAAGATGCAGTTGCTGTCGTGAACTGCTCTCAGCATTTCTAGTTTATCTGTTCATAAATAAATGACATTGAACAGCACTTAATGGATAAATTTTATTCAAGAGGCACCACAGTGCATGAAGAGTACAGTATCGAATATGGGGGGGGGGGCAAAAAGAGTTTGTTTAGATCTTGGGGGGCCTCTACAGCTCTGCCAGACAAGACCGTCATTTGTTGACAAAATCATGGAATTTGCAGGGAAATGGATGGCATTAGAGCAGATTATGCTAAGTGAAGCTAGCCAATCCCTAAAAAACAAATGCCAAATGTCTTCTTTGATATAAGGAGAGCAACTAAAAACAGAGTAGGGAGGAAGAGCATGAGAAAAAGATTAACATTAAACAGGTGGGAGGGAAAGGGAGAGAGAAGGGAAATTGCATGGAAATGGAAGGAGACCCTCATTGTTACACAAAATTACATATAAGAGGAAGTGAGGGGAAAGGGAAAAAAAATCAAGGGAGAGAAATGAATTACAGTAGATGGGGTAGAGAGAGAAGATGGGAGGGGAGGGGAGGGGGGATAGTAGAGGATAGGAAAGATAGCAGAATACAGAGCTTTGTAATGTTTTGAACAACCAATAAAAAAAAAAAAAAGAAAAAAAGACCGTCATTTGTACTTTACACATAAATCTCCCTAAAAATAATTACTCTCTGACTAATCACAGTTAATTTATTGTCCAACTAGTTTAGCTAAAACAAAAGTCAACAGAAAAATAAGTATTTCTCTTTTGGTATGGTTTGAACTTCCCTCCAAAACTCATGTTGAAACTTAGTTGCCATTGTGAGGCTAGCTACAGGTGGACCTTTAAGAGGTGATTAGGCCAGGAGGGCTGTGTCTACAGGGAGGAATGAAGGCCATTATTACTAGAGTGGGGAGTTATTTTGGGAATGGGTTCCTGATAATAAGGATGCATTTGCCTGATTTTTCTCTCTGTTTGGGGCATGCTTCCACCGAGTTAAGATCTTGAGAAAGTCCTCACCAGCTCTGGGACCCTCCATCTTGGACTTCCCAGTTTCCAGAATTGTGAGCAGAATAAACTTCCATTGTTTATAATTTACCTAATCTGTAGTATTCTGTTATAGAAACAGAAAACGAAGACATCCCCCTTCTTCTAAATCTGCTTTTAGAATTTTAGCATTTATATAATTATAAAATACAAACTCATTGTTTCAGTATTACATGTCTATACCTAGAGAAAGAAGGCAGAACTAGGAGAGGGTATCTGGACTGCCCTGCTCCATGTCTTTCCCACTGTATGACCTTCAAGCTCCCTGACTGTTTCTACGTCCTGACACACAATACACGTGTGTGGCACACTGGAGTGAATGGAGGCAGTAGGGGTGGGGCTTCTGCTAAGTATCCACAGTAGAAAGTACATACATTCTAGGCAAATCTGCTGCCAGAAGCTCAGCATGTAACAGTAGGGCTTCATCTGGAACAGGCGAAGGAAGGAAATGGGAAGATTATGGAACCTACAGTCAACTTTCCTTACTCTCCAAATGGGAGTTTGTAAACTATGAAGAAGAAATATAAGGGGGAGAGGATAAAGAAACACATATAGCCTTTGAGATGGGGTCCGCTAAGTATACATGTAGTCATGGACAAAAATGAAGAGAATAACTCCCCTCCCCCAAAGTGGGGATGGAACCCAGGGTCATTCTACATCCCTAGTCCATTTTTACTTTTTTATTTTTAAGACAGCAGCTAGCAGATAGCCAAGTCTGCTGACCTGAAAATTGTGATCCTCCTGCCTCAGTCCTCCCAGTAGCTGGGATTACAGCCTGTGCAGCCATCACACTCACACATGGCTATACCAGTTCTTTCTGGAATGTACCAGAGTTCAAAACAAAATTAAAATTTCCACAGTCCTGTTAAGAGAGTAAGTTTTACAAGTAAGTTGTTCATTTTTAATTTGGCGATTGTTATTATGTGCATGTGGTGAGCTCATTATAAGAAAGAGCAAAGGAGTACACTTTAAGATAAAACTAAACTATCAATCTTCCCAAAAGATGGGCCCAACAAGCAGAGCTCAGTCTTCACCAGATGCACCCATAAGGTGGGTTCACCTTTACTTTGACCCTCCTTGGGTACTTCTGCCTTCTAAACAGGGAGTATAGAGGAATTTGGGGGCCTGTAGAGGGTGTACTTGAGGTCAAGAGGCTTAAGAGCTGGAGCAGAGAAGGCTGGGCAGCCAGGCCGGGCTGGCAGTCAGTAGCCAGGAACCCCAGCTGACTTCATGTCAAACTGGGGAAACTAAACATATAAATGCCTCATGTGGGTCGGGACTGTGTTGGGTGGCTTCTCCACTACAATTGATCTTGCCCATTGGTTTCAACGTCCCCACTTCACAGATGAGGAAAATGACTCAATTGTCGAATGGGAACATTGAAGTTTAGAGAGGTCAAACTATTGGACAGTGGAGCCCAAATCTGAAGCAAGCCTGCAGGATCCAAACCCTCACCTCCGGAGCCTCTCTCCCTCTCCCTATGTCTCTGTCTCTTTCACACACGAAGGCGAAAGGGAATCTTTCTAATTTCAAATAATGACCCTCAATCATCCTTGCTCATGATCCTGAACCAACTTTAACCAAGAAAGGAAACGGCTTCACGGGCAAGCAGAGTTGAGCTCCTAAAACACCAAAGGGAACTGGGCAAGCACTTAGCCCTGAAATGGCAGTCCCTGGGTCCTCGCCCCATTTTGGTCCCTTGATTCCTCCCAGGAGGCGCCCCCGTTGGAACAGCTTAGGGTGGACAGCATTTGTCGCGCAGATCTTCCCCGCAGGACCCGGCCTCGGTGCCCCTCCCTCTGTGTGCTCGCCCAGACAGGGAAAACCCTGAGGGTGCCGTCCCCACCCTGGGCACCCCGCGTCCCCGGGCGCGCTCAGGACCGGGCAGCTCCGTGAGGAAGCCGGGCTGTTCACAGTTCCTGCAGCTTGCGTGGAAGACGTTCCGCGCCCCCATATGTCCCTAGCCGCAGCCTCCGGTATCCTCTCGGCCCCCTCACGGTCCAATTCGAGTCCCAAACTCGGGCCTGGAGAGCGGCGGGGCCGCGAGGCTGAGCGCCGGGCAGAGCGCGCTCTCCAGCCGCGCCGGGGGTGCCCTGGTGGCGCGCGCGGGGCCGGGGCGCAGCGGGGAGCGAGGCGCGCGTCCCCACGCTCCGCCCGGCGCGCCGCCTGGGACCGCCGCTTGCCCCGACCGCCTCCTGCAGCTCGCGAGCCCCGGCGCGAGGCCTTGGCACGAGCTCCGCGCCCCGCGCAGGCCTGCCCTCACCGCCCGGCAGCCTTCCCCGACCCTGCCCAGGGCTTGCACAACCCCTTCCCGAAGATCGCTGGGTTGCGGCGGCCACTCGAGTTCCCCGACTGCGAGATGCCCCCGCGCCGCTCCATCCCTGGGCCCGCGGCTCAGCGCAGCCCCGGGACACTCACCGCCCGCAGCCCGCCGGGCTGCACTTTTCACTCGGCTCCGGGCACCGACCCCCGAACTTGCTGCTCCACTCTGAGTCCCCTAAGCAGCTGGGTGTACAGATGTGTTGCAATGTCGCCTATCATCCTGGAGATGTGGGTGCCTGCGCCTCCGGCTCTCCGCCCGGCTCCGAGCGCGCTCGGTGCGGGGCTCCCGGGCTCCTCCGTTGCTAGCTGCCCAGCCAGGTGAACGTTTTGCGGAGCTTAAAGCTCAATGCCTCAATCCGGGTGGCTTTCAAAAGGGTGCATCTGGAGGTGTCGGAGCCTAATAATCTGAGCTTCCTTTCAATCGGTGCAATTTCATATCTCCAAGCTGGTTCATTCCTGTACCGGCTAATTCTGGTTTGGCAGGAAAAAAAAAAAAAAAAAAAAAAAAATCTGCAGTCACCTCACAGGCACACTCTTGTGGCCAGTTGAATTTTATTGCTTTGGCTGAGGTTCCCTGATGCTCTGCTCATTTGTAACCCAAGGAAAAGGCCATAAACCTGATCCAGAACGCAGAGGAAAAGAGAAGTATCTTCTGTTTCTCTAGGCTAGGACAGAAGTGATCAATCGGATCCTTACTTAAGTCTAGGGCACAAAATATAGCAGTTTATACAGCAAAGAGGAGAAGGACAGGATCTGCAATATTCTTAGCCCCAAAGGACTGAAAAATCCCTTATCCTCTGCCTCACTCTGGGTGCCACCTCTTTCCATTTTTCTGCAGTGTCTATTACCTGCATTCATAGGGCACCAGACACACACACACACACACACACACACACAATTCATCACACTATTCCCAACAGGGCAGCCCACACAGTGGCTGGCCCTTGGAAAGCGCTCACCTGTAATCTCAGCAGCTCCAGAGGCTGAAGCAGGAAGGTGGAAAGATCAAAGCCAGCCTCAGCAATTTAGGGAGATGGTGTCTCAAAATAAAAAAAAAATTAATCAGTCTCAGAAATAGCAAGGCACTAAACATCTCAGGGAGATCCTGTCTCTTAAGTAAAAAACACAAAATATGGCTGGGGATGTGGGTCAGCAGTGGTCATGTGCCCCTGAGTTCAATCCTCAGTACCGAAAAATAAATAAATAAATAAATAAAAATTAATAGAAGTTTGGGGACGTGGCTCAGTGGTCAAGTGCCCCTGGGTTCAAGCCCTGGTACAAAAAAAGAAAATAAAAGTTTTCAACATTTGTTAAGTGAATATGTGAATAAATGAAGCCAGTGCTCTTCTGTCTCACTTGAACAATGCTGCAGCTTTCTGTGGTCATTGCTATAAAATTACTACAAACTCAGTGGCTGAAAACAACAGCTTCATTATTTCATAGTTCTGGAGGCCAGAACTGGACCGGGCTCACTGGGCTAAAAATGACAGTATTGACAACTGAAGGGCTGTGTCCTTTCTGGAAGCTCCAGCAGAGAGCCACCTTCTGGAGGCAGCCCACGTTCCCTGGCTCCTCCCCAGTTCCTCAAGCTCAAACTCAGCAGTATAGCAGCATTCCCGGTCTGCCTCCATCCTCAGACCATCCTCTGCTCCTCTATCCTGCCTCCCTCTTCTACTCTAAAGGACCCTTGGGATATGTGGGGCCCATCTGGATATCACAGACACCCTCCCTCCTTTAAGATCAGCTGACTAGCAAGCTCAATTCCCTGTGCCGCTCTTTGCCATGTAAGGTAACATATTGTCAGGTTCTAGGGATTGGGATGTAGACATCTTTGGGAGACCATTATTCTGCCTAGCACAGATTTCCTTCTGTCTTACATCCTTTCCTTACTTTCTTGAGGAAAAAAAAAAAAAAGCCACATGGATTTTTTACATTGTTTCTTACACCCATTCTTAGTTCCAAAATCATTGAGATAATTGTGAGAAATTGTGCCTAAATGAGGACATTTTGGTGAGGCACTGGAATGAGGTGGTCTAAATCTTTTACTTTTGCTCTTGAGAACAGGAGCAAATGGATGGAGAATACTCGTGGGCTGTCCTCACGTAGCACTTGTTTCAACAAGGCTTTTGACAGAGAGTTAGGATTGGGGTTCCTGGTAAGTACCTCAAGTACAGATGACCTATCTTGTTAGCAAAGAGGTCTGTAGGATTTTTAAGTCTGTTTTTATCTGTCTCTGAAAACTTGCAGATTTATTGAGGTATGATTGGTATAGAATGAACTGCACATATATAAGGGAATAATTTTATACTCCCGGGTTTTAGCATAAGCCTATGGAACCATAACCTAAATCAAAGAACTCCAGAACTTTCCTAATGCCCCTTTGTAATGTGATTCTCAGTATCCCCAGGCAGCCTCTCATCAGCTCTCTGAGAAGCTTCTACCCTGGACTGTGGATGTTGTCCATCTCAAAACCCCATGGAAGGCCTTTCCGAGAAATTTTGTCTTCACAGATTAGTGTGCTCCTACCCGCCTGGGGGTCTCTCCTTGGCACAGGTAGGTTAAGAGCAGCTTTGTGACCTCCCTGTCACCCCTGAAAGGGACCTACCTGGGATTCCTGGGTTAAAATGTCTGTGCTGAATGGATAGAAAACCTCATGTATCAGAAGATAAGAGACAGGCACAGAATCTCCACGTGTCTGAAGGGCAGGACGCTGGAGTCATCTCCTGATTTTAGGCATAGAACCTACTGTCCCACAATCAATCTCACCTCTAACTGAACCCTGCCCATTAGGAAGGTGAAATGATTGGGGTGCTGCCTCTCATAGCCGTCCTCTAAGTTCCAGTCGTGCACTCAACTGATTTGACCATTTCCTGTTTGGAGTTGGTGTGGAACTAAGAATTTGGTCATCTGTGCTTAATTTTGCTGGTTGAGTGGCATGGTTTGGACCTGGAGTGTCTGATTTGAGGACATCACTAACACATAGCATGGAAGATTTTAGAAAAATGCCCTGAAGTGTCACTTTTACTAGCCAGTCCAGATGTGCAGATTGCCTGAAACCTGCATGGTTCTCCAGGGACAGAACTGTTGGTCTCTCAGGCAGAAAGCAGCTTCTTCCCGGCTCTCTGCCCCACTCCTCAAGGTTTAATGGAGGAAGACCAAGGATTGTACTGGGAATGCCCGTACTGACCTGTATCTGTGCTCAGAATCCCAGACAAGCCACATGGCAAAGCCTGCAAAGCTTCAGGAAGGAGGAAGGAAATGCTTTGTCCCACACAGGACCACAAATGCAACCCTGCACTTCTTGGCTGTAAGGTCAGTCTGTGCCCACCCATCATCTACCACGGAATGGATCCTTTCCCCCTTAAGTGAGGGTGCTTTCACCAGGTGGGACCCTGGTTTCATCGTCTCAGAAGTTATCTTGCAGCTTTTCCTGCTGTTGTCAGACATCAGCAAGGCTCAGTGGGGACACAAGCAGGCTGGCATCTTGTGACAACTGCCACACAGGATGACATTGGTCATGGCTTCCAAGAGTTCCACAAATGTGTTTTCAATTTTTAACAAGGGGTTCATTTTTCAAGCTTGATCCCTGAACTGCATGTGCTCATTGTTACTTATCAGCTGTTCATTTATTCTTTCATAAAAAAAAAAATACTAACTCAGTGTCTATTAGGGGCTTTTTTGAGGCACTGGGGACATGGAAATGATTAAAGTCAACAAAAATGCTTTCCCTCGTTAAGCCTATTGTTCCAGTGAGTAAAAGAGAAATAATAGGAAAGTTATATACTCGGCGTGCGCATGCGTGTGTTTTGCAGGTTAGATGGTAATAAGTGCCAGGGAGGAAAAAATCAGCCAGGGTGGGTAATTTGAAGGACTGAGGTGGTGAGAAGTTTTAGATGGGAGGGAAAGTTTCAGCAAGAATGTGAAGTCTGTAGGAATGGGTCATGTGAATATCAGGAAGGAGGAAGGAAATGCAGAGGAAGCCCCACATGCCAGCCTGGAGGCACAGGAAGTACCTAGGGGGTCCCCCCAAAGCCTTGGAAATCACAGAAGGAAAATTGACATTGATTCAGTGATGGGAAGCCGTTGGAGAATGTTGAGCAGAATGGTGCTATGAGCAGATTGATGTCTGCCAAGATCCCACGAGCAAAGAAATAGGTTGAGAAGAGACTGTGGGGGAGCAGGGGCAGCGGCAGAAAACCAGTAAGGAGACGATGACACCATCTGAGTGTGAAACAATGGTTACTTGGAACATAATGGTGGACAGGGATTGAATTCTGAATATCCTTTGATGGCAGAGCCCAAGGACCTTTCTCACAAAATGAGTGTGAGGTAAGAGAGAAAGAGGAATCAAGATGACTCCAAGGTCCCACCCCAAGTGACTGGAAGAGTTGAGCCACCATTAGCCAAGAAGGGAAGACTTCAGGAGGAGTCTTCAGGTTTGGGGGAGATATTAGGAGCTCAGATTTGGACTGGTTCATATTTTGCTTTAATGAGGCTTACATAATCAGCCAATGGTGAAATATTATATAGCAATCGAAAGGACCAGCCACTTCAACTCATGATAATATTTTTTGATCTTGGCAGTCAATTATTATGTTGAAAAAAAAACACTTTTTATATAAAGTTTAAGAGATTTACACCAATTACTTTTAGATGCAATGAAACTATATAAAGTTCCCAACTATGTAAAGCTGGGGATGATGAACTTGAGATATAAGTGATGGCTAATCAGGTTGATGGGCACAGGGAAATGGGATGGGATTGCTAGATGTGCTTTGCTGTCATGCTCCTAGCTTTTATCTGGGTGTTGGGTTCATGGACACATACATCATTATTAAAAACAACTATGATCAGTGGTACTGATTCCAGGAATGCATGGTTAGATTGACATCTGAAAACCAGTTAATGTAATATATTGTGTCAAAAGAACAAAAACCATATGATCATCTTAATAGACACAGAAAAGCATTTGACAAAATCCAACACAATTTCATAATAGAAACACTCAACAGAGTAACAATATAAAGCATTTCCTCAATCTGATAAAGGGCTCACATCACACTCAAATGGTGAAAGAGAATCCTTCACCCAGAAGGCAGGAATATGAGGATGTTCATTCTTAACCACTTCCATTTGATGTTGTACCACAAGTTCTTCTGAACATTGCAAATAGGCAACAATTGATTAATTAAAAAGAAAGAAAGAGTAAAATTATCTCTATATATTCAAATAATGCAGTTATATAGAGAAAATTTTTTAAAAATCCACCAAAAATGTTAGAACTCCTCATTGAGTTCAATGAAGTTTCATCTACAAGATCAATGTTTGAAACCAATGCATTTCTGCATATTACAATAGCATTAAAATACTTTTAAAAATTGACAACAAAGTTAAAGGAAGTTGTACTCTGAAAAAAATCACAAAATATTATTGAAAGAAACTAAAGAAGACCTAAATGAATGCAAAAGCACCCCTTAGGTACTGGTGGACCTTCCGGCCCCAAGCTTTCTATGTAAGCCTGGCTCACTGGGCTGGGTCTCCAGCTGGGCCAACTCTTGCTCCTCTGCAAGACAGGATCCGACAGTTTCTATATCTTGAGAAGAATAAGTGCTAACGTTAGCAAACACTTTGAATTGTGCAATCAGTGGTTATGAAAACCAGCAAGCTGTCTTCTTCCTCTGTGGAGCGGCAGAGCATGCGTGGTGAAAGCCCAGAGTGCAGTGCCTGGTGTTTAGGTCCTGAGGTCAGTCACACCTGAGCGGGAAGGCCAGTTGCTCCACTGTGTGTGTATCTGTGTGGCCATTAGCTGGAGTAGGTATAGTGACAGCAGGTACATCACAGGGTCCTTGCAAAGATTAAATGAGAATGTGAGTGGAGTACTGTGCTTGGCATACTACTGTGGCATGGAGAAGGGATAACAGTATAAACCAAACTCCTTCCTCTGCAGAGATAGTTACCCAACACCAGCACCCTTCTGAGAGGCTGCATAAATTAGTGGTTAAGAGCATCAGACCTGGAGGCTCTTTGGCTGGACTGAAGTCCCAGTGTTCACCACTTCACATCCCCGCGTGATTGCTTAGCATCTCCACACTTCAGTGTTATCTGCTGCAAAACAGCAATATCTCAGGCTGTTTGACCTGCTATAACACAGCCGTGTGGGTGGCTCATGTACAACAGAAATTTATTTCTCACAGTTCTGGAGGCTGCAAGCCCAAGATCAAGGTACCAACAGATCCAGTGTCTAGAGAGGGCCCATGTCCTGGCTCATAGATGATGTCTTCTTGCTGTGTCCTCACATGGTAGAAGGGGCAAGGGTCCTTTTATAAGGGCACTGATGCCATTCAACAGGACATGCCTTATGATCTACCAATTCCCACCTCCTGGTACTGTCACCTTGGGGGTTCAACATATGAAAAAATTCACCCAGGACACATTCAGACACAAAAGAGAATAATAATAAAGATGATGATCTCTACCTCTTGGAAGGTTGTGAGGTTTAAAGCCTGTGAGGTCAATGTACGGGGAGGGTCAATGCCAGCGCCTCACCAGGGGGTCCTTCTTCCTACCGAGGAGGGTGTAAGCCACCAGAGAGGACAAGTCAGAAATAATTAGTGAAGAACGAAAGACACAGAGTCAGAAAAGATAGTTTCAAAGATCCCGCCCACACAGGGGCTGGGGCTGGACAATTAGAAAACGGCCCTCTTGGTTTACTTAAGGGGGTACATCAGAGGCAGAGATAGGATTTTACAGGTGGAGTCTTGCTTCCTGATGTCCCGAAGTCAGCAGTTTGATTGGCATCTTGGCAGGTCACACCCATCTCTGAGAGGCTGTGTGGTTGCAGCCGGTCACCCCATCTCCAGTGCTGTGTGGGACCTCTTAGCAGAGCTGAGGGGAAGTTCACTTGCATTTGGGGGATCTATCCCAGTGGGACTGCCACAGGAAATTCCCAGTGCCACATCTACCCCTCACTGGTTATGATGCTGACAAAGGTCCTCACACATTTCACAGATGACTTCCCCCATCAATGGACACGTGTCCCCTGATGTGTCGCGCTGACAGACACAATATCCCTTCTATGGGCTTCTTGACAAAAATTACATAATGTAGGTATAATCTTAGGAAACATCAGACAAACTGTATTTAGGGACATTCTACGAAATCAATGGCAGTACTTTTAAGGTCAGTGTCACAGAAGAACAGCACAGATTATAGGAGATGAGAGAGACTTGGCATCTAAACACTATGTGATATCTGAGTTGCTTTTGTGGGTTGTGGTGGGACCACTGGCTAAATCTGGTGAAGGTCTGGAGATTGGGTAACAGGATTTGAGCCTTGAAAGCCTACAACTATAGTTCTGTGGTATGTAAAAGAATGCCCTTTTTATATTTTTAGGAAGTGCCTGTGAACATATTTAGGAATAAAGGACAATTTTAAAGTTTTTAGAACCACACCTGGCCCAGTGTGTGAGTGTCTGCTGCTTTCTAACTGAGCTTTTGCAGTCGCTGAATTCCAAGTGGTATCAAACAGTGCTGTCCTGACCTTCATTGACAATGTTGCAGGGGCTAATCTAAATGCCTTTTCTTTTCCTATCTCCCAGTGTTTGGCTTCGGATGTTATGCAGTCCTGGAAAATACAGGAAAGCTACAAGGACTTCTCTGCCCTTTGGTTCCTCCTCCTCTCCTTACCTAGCCATTCCTCTTCTAAGGGCCTCAAGTTAGTGCGTTGAGACTGGAGAGGGTGTCTCTGGCACCTGCAGGCAGACTGGGCAGATGGGACTCCCCCACCATGGCAGGGCAGTCTTGTGGTGAGCAGGGAGAGGGTTGCTTACAGAGAAGCATAGCACCCAGAAATGTCCTTTAAATTCCTTACTATGGTCCTTTTCCCTCGGTGGGCTGGGATAATCAGGTGGGATAGGGAGGGATGGTAAATAAAAATGCTACTTAAACCATGTGAGGAACATTGTGTGAATAGCTCTCTAGGGACCCAGATGGCCAACAAGGGCAAGAGAGCTGTCTTTCAAACTCCTTGCATGCACGGATGGCTAAATTCTGCACTCAGTGACTTTTACCTTGGGATGAGTGGACTGAATGGTGTGGTTATTTTGGTTATTTGACTGCTGCTATGTAAGACATAGTAACCCAGCTTTACTGTAAGAGAAGCCAGCACTTTATATCTGTGGGTGTATAACCAGCCTGGGTCCCACCCACTTAAACCACAGTAGGATCTTCAGAATACTTGCGGTAAAAAGCAAAATCACAGTGAAATGTGCTTCACGTGGTTTTAAACCTCCATGGAGGGAGGTCTGCCAATGGGAAGGATGAGAAAATGGCTTGGTCCTCTCTGATTGGTCCGTACTTGAGAGAGAGAAGGACATTATTCATAGAGGTTGTAAGGGCTATAAAAATAGGAGGCTGTACTTCTTGGTATTGAGACTGGGTGTCAGAAGGATGTAAGGCAATATCTCTCAGAGGATGAGATGGGACCATTGGCGATTTTAGATGGACACCAACTTGTAGTGACCAACATTTGAGTCTCCTTCATATATTCAAAATATATGACACTGTTTCTAAGTGCTGACAAACCAGTAATAAACATGTGCATGCTAATTTTTTTTTTGCAATCTGTTGATTAGTCAAGGAGAAAGTCTCTGGAGTTGAAAGATCTTTAACACCTCACTAATTTATTAGAGGAGAGAACAGCAAGTAGGGCTATCTAGTTGGACTTTCGTAATAGTGGTTTTTTTTTTTTTTCATGGACTTATTTGTGGTTTCCTTTACTTGTTCACTTATTTAGCACCAGTTACTGAGAGCCTCCTGTGGGCCAGGTAAGTTTCAGGAAATGATATTGCTCTGGACAAGCCAAAGTGGGCATATTGTGATTGATTGGTGGTTCTGAGTCCCAAGGGCTATTCCCTGTGCACCCCTGAGCTGGTCACGTGTATGACTTGATCCCCGCTGTTGGGTATACCCAAGGGTCCCACACTGTTCTAGGGACCTTGAAGAGCATGCTTTGGTTTGCTATTCCTGTCCTCTCTCTTTCCTTCCCTGGAAATCAGACTTTTCTTAATTGATGACAGCAAAACCTGTCACCCTGGGAAACCATTTTTTTCACACATTTAGTCCAAAACCACAGCTCCTCTGCTCCCTGTTTCTTAGGAAGAATCCACCTTGGGGGTTGGAAGGAAGTGCTTGTCCCTTAAAGTTTGTCTCAGGGCATTGAGGACACCATCATGACTTACCAGTAGGTAATATCTGTGTTTTGTTTAAATGTAGCAGGAGACCCAAAGGTGTGAGAAGCACGAAAGGGGCAGGCGCAGGAGGGGCCGGTCTCCTGAACAGCATGAAGGCCTGAGGTCCAGAGCAAAGCCAGGAAGTCTGCTGGGATTGTGGAGCCCAGTCCGGTCCCAGTTCAGTGGCCATCTCCGAACTCCTGCTGTTCCTCTTTGGGGGGCTTCTCACCCATCGAAGAACTGAGGTCAGTTGGTCCTCTAATAATGTCCAGCACCCTTTTCCTCAGACTGTTGAAAATTACAATCCTCATCTGCCCAAACCGCCTGTCTCTTGAGTCCCCAAAGGACCATTCTGCCTGGCCAAGCAGCTGGAACACAGAGCATCTCAGAGGGAAGTGCCAGGTCCTACAGCCCTGTGGCTCAGACCTTGCTGATGAAACCTTGCCCTCAGAGCACTCCTCGCCCCACCTCTGCCGCCTCTCCAGCCTCAACTCCTGCCATTAGCCCTCGGGCCTCGGCATGTCCTGGGCTCCAGCCAGGGAGCCTTCCTGCCTCACTCCCCTATTCTCTGAATATGGCCTTACCTTTTCTATGTGCCTTTTGTCACCCCGTTTCCTGGGATGCCTGTCTCCCCCATTTTTCCCATTAGTCCTTCCCACATCTAAGACTCCCTGACTCTGCTCTGTCGCTTGGCAGGGCTGTTCTCATTGTCCCTGGCTGGGCTGTGCATTCTGACAGCATCTGTCCCAGGCTAGCTTGTGGTCCAGTTCCTTGTCCTAATGTTTCATGTGTAAGGGTAAAAGAAATTGAAGTTAAAGCGTAAAAGTTAAAGGGTAAAAGACCGGGTGTTGTAAAGTTTCTAAGCTGCAAGGTCTGAGTTAAAATGTAAAGGATTAGGTATTGTTAGGTTTCTATGTTACCTGCAAAACCTGAAATCCCTGTAGCTGTTAGGACAATACTGGAATTGCCCAGTAAATATTCCCACTGATTCCCTGGTTGTCCAATAACTAGGGACTCTGTGTAACTGGTCACGTAGTCCTCTAGGCCCTAAAACCAATCAGTTTGAATGTGGACCCCGTTTAGAAATGACCTATCACTCCAGCCTGACCTGTTCCCGCCAATGAATGAACTAATCAGGTTTAGGAGTTGTTGTTCAATTTTCCCGCGCCTCATGATGATTTGTTCTGATGTATACAAAGCCCTCCGCCCTCCCCAAAAAGTGTACTTAAGCAGTGCTCAGCCCCTGCTCGGGGCTCTGGGCTGCTTTCCCTTCTTGAGTGGGCACGGAGCCCCAGCATGCTGGTTCAATAAATCCCCTTCTGCCAATTGCATGAGTGGTCACTTGGTGGTCTCTTTCTCCGATGCTTCGCGGGACCCTTACACATGTTCCCCGAGGACCTCTCTTAAAGGGACCAGGACTTTCACCATGTGAAAGCCTCACAGAGTTGTGCACTGAAGTGACTGTGATCCTGGGCTCGGAGCCATTCTGCCTGGATTTGCTGTCTGGCCCTGCCACTCACTAGTTGTGTTACCCTGGGCATTTTATTTAACATTTCTGGTTGCAGGTTTTTGGAGTAAATGACAACAATAACAGTGTTACCGGAGTTCTAGGCCAGAGACCCCACTGGGGGAATCCCAGCAAATCAGGCCCAACCACTCACCCCAAAAGCCAAATGGAAAAAGTAATGGTGAAAAGCAGGAAAGGAACTTTAATCCATGTGGCCATATTGGGAAGTCAAAGTGAAATCCAGCATCTCAGTCCTGTCTTCAGGGTACTGACATGCATTTTAGGTTTAATACAGGAAGAATCGGGCAAAGGGCCGAGAGGTGTGCATAATTAAACAGTCTTGAACAAACTGCATTCTGGTTTTTAGTTTTCTTGGTTCTGTTTCTATGAGATGCTCTGGAGAAGTCTATCCCTTGAGGGGACCGTCCCCATCTGCTCTTCAGGATGTTTATCTATTAGACTGTGAGCCAGGAAAGGGGCAATTAGGTTCTCCTGAGATTGCTCTGCTGGTGGGTGGGCAGCCTCATCCTGGGGCAATGTGCCTGAAGGCTCTGCTTTTCCTAGAAGGTGAAGGGCAATGGCTGGAGATGTCTAGGTGCCACTTCACGAGTCTGGAGCAGGACATTATAAAAGCTGGAAGCTAAATGTTCCTGCAAGTCTTGAAAAATATCTGGATTACTCTTACCTTGGTGTCTTCAGCCTTGGAGGGAGACAAGATAGATTGGGTACGTTAAGGGCTAATAAACTTTTTATAACCCTCCGTAAGTGGTTAAAATGCCTATGTGCAGAGTCCAAGTTGAAGGTAGTAAGGGAGACAGCTACTAAATAAGGCAGAGATGCCAAGCTTTATTCTGCTTTCAGTTATCCAAGTGGAGAGTTCCCTCATGTGCTGCTGTGAAGGAGGTTAGGTCATGGTAAGAGACCAGCATGATGCCTGGCTCAGGGTAGTTGCTCATCGGGTCACCTCTTGTCACTGCTGTCGTCATCATCAGGGCCACCATCATTTTTCTGTCACTCCACAGTATTCCCGGAATGCCACCATGGGGCAGGCACTGCTTGTGGTAGTAGGATTAGGGTGATGAGCCAGATCAGGTCTCTGCCCTCATGAGGTCATGCTGGAGAGAGGAGAGGAGACACAAAGCAAACAGATGGCCAACTTCAGATAGTGATAGACACAGAGAAGGGATGGGTGCAGACCACAGCAGGATGATGAGATAGGAGCTCTCAGGGGCTTTCTGATGGCTCACATGGTACAACTTGTAGATAGATAGGTAACTTGTGTAGTTATCCTCAAGACATTTGGGAATGGTAACTAGATCAATGAGCCATGGGCTAAGATGACATTTCCCCAAGGGTTGTGTTTGTTCTCATTGATTCTGGAAATGGGAAGAACTCTATTGATTCAATGGGTTTCAGGTTTCTGATGGAAGGTGGGATAGGAGGGCGATCCTTTCCTCCTCATTTCATTCATATGCTGGCGGGCTCCCTTGATCTCAAGCTCAAGTTGGGACACTTGGTCTGCTGAGTGACACAATCCCAGCCTCCCGATGAGGCTCTCACCATTGGAGTGTCCAAGGGAGGAGAGAGACCTGCACTGTGGGCAGTGCAGGGAGCACGGCTAGAGGGGCGCTGCTCATATTGATACAATTTAAACCCACTTGGCTCAGTAAGAATATACCCATGGGGAAGGACAGACTTTACACATGGGGGGGTAGAGCTAATCCCCTTCCTTTTCCCCCTAAAGATCACCTCCAGGGGCCCTTGAGAACTTATCTTCTGGGCAAATTTACAGCAGTTCTCCCTAACCCGATGCCCTTGGGAGAAACTCTCTTTCAACTGAATCAACTAAATGTAGATTCATTTCTCAGTTCTTCAGCAGAAAGCAGGAAACTGAGGGAGTTTTCAGACCTAGGGCAAGGATATTTTCATATAAGATGAATGTGTCAGAACATGAAATGCTTCTCAGTGCAATGGAGCCATCTCTAATAGGAAATGGCATGCCTGAACAGAGCGTCCGGGGCTGAAGGAGGCCAAGGCCAGGAGAGAGTGATGTGTAGGGAGAGGAGTGAGATAAAAGAACGGCCTGGACTGGCTCAGTTGTGTTAGTCAGCTTTTCATTGCTGTGAAAATATCAAATACCAAATCTCAATACCAAAATATCTGACAAGAACAACGTAGAGGAAGAATTTTGCTCATGGTTTCAGAGGTTGTGTCCATGGTGTGTCAACTCCATTGTTCTGGGCCCAAGATGAAGCAGAACATCATGGTGGAAGGGAATGGTGGAGGAGGGCTGATCCATTCATGGCAGCCAGAAACTGGGGTTTGGGGTGGGAAATAGATCACAGGGTGGATGACCACCTCCAGGTCCCAATGACCAATCTTCTCTAGCCACTCCCCACCTGCCTACAGTTACCACCTAGTCCATCTAAACTAGGATGTTCTGAATAGGTTCCAGCTCTATAATCCAATCATTTCACTTCTGAACATCCCTGCATGAACACAGAAGCTTTGGGGGGGACATCTCATATCCAAACCATAATGTCAGTCATGCTCCATCTTGCCCGAACTTGGTCATAGTATGAATCTAAGTAGATGTAGTGTAGATTTGTGAATATCAGTAGATTTAAAACAACTTTGTACTGTTCACCCTTCTGAAGTAGTTCTTCATGCACTGGGAAAATAGTACTTAACCAGAATGCATCTCAATGTCACATAATTGTCCCAAACTATCTTCTAGACTATTTTGGGCATAGCAAGACTAAAGCTGCATATTATTGCCAGTGTGGTCAGTCGCAGGGTATTGAAATGTCAACATATTTCTATCATGATTGATGAGTAGGTAAATAAATGGCTGCTTTCTGTTCCCCATTACACCCTCCAAGTTCCCTGCCAAAGCTGGGTCTATACTGACCAGTGGGTAATCTTGCCTTACCAGATATGAAATATTTTGGATATTACTCCTAAGATACCTGAGATTGCTACATAAAATAGCTATAATTCTATATTATACATTTAGACATTTAAAAATACGGAGTTTAACTATTTGCTACAAGCCCATACACTTTTTAGTGACTGCTATGTGTAAGACTTCTGATAGATTGACATTATGCAGGTGAGGGCCATGCACCCGCACCTCGACATACTTTACCCCACAGAAGCTGAGATGGTTGTATGCCTCAGTCTCCCTTCCTGCAGTGAGGAGAAACAGGAAGAGGAAAGACAATGTGAATATAACCATGGTAGCCAAGCCCAAATGAGCTCTCTTCCTTGCTCTCTCAGGGCACCAAGATTGCCCTGGGTCATAAGCAGGCAGCATGGAGAGTGTAGCGTGTGGCAGGTGCTTCTCCAATATGGAGGTCCAGAGCTTCTGAATAGCCTTTTGAGGCCACTGCAGCAGATGACTAAGCCATTCATGGAGTGAACCCACGGAAGAGGTCACTGGCCCTGATTTCTCTGGATCTGGTGGATGACTGGAAGCTTTGGAGGTCAGTGGATGTGGGTCAGAGGCTGAGTGGTGCATGGCAGAGTGTATAGGAGGTGCCATTTGATTGGCTGGCAGGACTTAGGGAGAGGCTCCTCGTGCCTGTGCCTGGGTATTTAGGGACAAGACTCTTTGCAAGTTCTGACATCTTTGCAGTTAAAGCTCTCTCCTGTCCTGAATTATTTATTGACCCTGAAATGCACAGGTTATCCTTGGATGAAATTTACTCAGTTTGAAATGTTATAAAATGAAGGCAGAAGATGGAAAGAATAAAAGAAGGCAAAGAATAACCATGCTTATGCTTTTGAGTTTTCCTTGTTATTAACCCTTGGGGAGCTGCTTTGCTCCTCTGTGGGCCATCTCAGTGGCTCTTAGCGGGCACACTCTCCCTATGGAGTGCATGACCCTGCAAATCCACACAGTGAGAGGCTTGTACTCCAGGGATGAAGGGGTCTCGACTTTCAGGTTGCCTCACCACTGGGATGACGAACTTGACCTCCCCTCTGCTCTTGCTGTGAACATGAGTTTATGTCATACATGTCAACATCCAGGTGCTTGAAGGAAGGAGCACTCTCCATGTTCCTGATGTGCACATGGAGAGGTTTGGAGTGGGTGGCATGGAGATGGGTTTGAACAAAGCTGGACATATAGAGACATTTTAAGTCATCTTCACCCCGAAGGCCATACAGGGACTTTGGTGGCCCTTTCTCCTCCTTTGCACTCTAACTTCTCCCCAGACATTCCTGTTAACCACTTGTGTCCATTCTCATAGACCTGAATTGAAATTTAATTTCAGGCTAAAATAATGTTCAACTGTTAAGGGACCAGCATTGGAATTTCAGAAGGTAATTTGTTAGAAGTTCAATGAATAAACAAGTCACATATGTAAGAAAAACAAAAAAGAAGAAAAAAGAAAAAGAAGTTAACTTATCAGAAAGTTAATCTATCAGAGATTCCTTATCATGTGCTGGCATTTTGAAAGTTAACTTATCAAAGTATCTAAGGTTGAAAAAGATATTGGAGATTATCCAAGACATGAGTCAGCAAATTGGGCCAAATGCAGTTTAACACCATTTTGGGGAAATAAAATATTGGAATACAATGTCCATTCACTTACATTTTATTTATGGCTGCCTTTGCCCTACAGAGACCATATGGCTAGCAAAGCTGAGATTATTATTTACTCCTTTTCAAAGTTTGTTAACACTTGATCCAGACTAACGCCAGGTGCCTCTCCTACAAGTGGCTGTGCAGCTCTTGAACACCTTCTGTGACAGAGAGCTCCTTTCCAATACTCACTAACCCTTTAATTCTAGAAGGTTCTTTCTTATGTTAAGCTGCATTTGCTTTCTTATTTTATTGGAAAACTAAAAAGTCAGATCCCAGAGAGTTAATTTCTAATGGCCGGATTACAAATACCTTTACTGACTGGAGAAAGAGATGTGGTGAGGAGAAAGACGAGTAATGCCCTCTCGAGCAACATGACATAGGGAATGGCCTCTTTTCTCCCCATTTCAAGGTCCCTCAGAGTTCTGAAAATTAGGGGATTCATCTTTGTTCTAGGTTTAGCTTCAAAGATAAATAATTATGCAAGAGAAGAGTCCGAGATTTTGTAAACTCAGAGCTTCACTTGGATACAACTCCCTTTAGTGTTGCTGTGTGACAATCACCCCAGAACTTAGTAGCTTGAAAATAACCATTTAGTTTGTCTCACAATTCAGTAGGTCACTAGTTTGGGGCTTCTCGTGTGGGCATAATCAGTTGTCCCCTGGGCTGGAACGACAAAATGACACACTTCCATAGTGGTCAGCCCATGCTGTCAGCTGGGAGCTCATCTGGATTGCTGACAGGGGACACCCACACTTGGCCTCTCCAGCATCAGAGCCTCAGGGACTTTGGACTCCTTCCGTGTTGACTCAGAGTTCTAAGAGCAAGTGTTCCAGAACATGGCAGGAGCATTCCCTATCAGTTGGAGCAGTCTCAAGCCCATTCAGTTCAAGATGGCAGGGACTGGATCCCACCTTCTGATGGAGGAATGGCAAGTCACATTGTAGAAGAGGAGGTGAGATGGGCCATGATTGTTGCAACCCTTTTTGGAAAATACAGTCTGCCTCAGGTATTGCATTTCCTGCTTCTTCAGGAGCTGGACCACTCCCAAATGTAACCCAGGTGGGAAGAGCTGGAACATAAACTTTCTCCACTTTCTATTCCTCAGTATCTCTCTTCTCAGTTGATTCTCATCCTCCCTCCCCCATTCCTATAATTCTATTTATATAAAACCCAGAAAAATCATAATGTTAGCTGAGATACCTATTTAGGTGATAAAACTTTTAATAACACAAGATGGGCTGGTTGTGTATCTCAACAGTATGTGCATAAGGCCCTGGTTTCTACCCCACCACCTTAAAAAACAACAACAACAAAAAAAGTCAGACTGGAAGTTCTCTTATGATGGTCATTGAGGTGAGACAGAAGTGGTCCACTTCTACGTTCTGCTTCTTGACTTAGATGGTGGTTACGTGATGTTTGCTTTTGGTTCATTAAATTGTCCTTTCTTGTTGGTGCCCCTCTGCACAGTTGTTACATTTCAAGATAAGATAAGGTTTTAAAAATGTAATCCACTCTTGGGATGTATTCATGGAGGTACAAGATCCAGCGCAATGTGAGAACCCTACAGTTGTGCTGATCAGTCTATGGCCAAAGATTGTTCAGTTCTGGGTTGTTCCTCAATTCTGGGAATTTGAGAGGGAAAAATTGACAAATTAATGAGTGAAGAACGAACCAGCTAATGAAGAAAAGACATCTAGCTTAGAAAGAACTAGAGACACTGTGACCACATCTTCAGAAACATGGAGGGTTGTCATGGGAAGACAGACTGGATTGGTTCTGTATTAACATCTGTGCACAGAGTGGGACCAACATCGTGATTCTCATCCTTCTTGCATAACAATGATCTGGCATATGCTGGATTACCTCTGACGTCGATGTGGTCTTGGACATCAAGGGCAGTGCCATTTGGTTTCACTGTACTTGATAATTAATTTATGACTTTGTACAATTAGTCTCTCTGTTGCATGTTGCTCAACAGCTTTGTTTTCCTGATATTTATATCATGGTTGGATGACAACAGACAGTAATTAATCATTTTCTGGAGGGTTTTTTGGAAAATTTCCAGAAGGGTGTGAGAACCCAGTTTCACCTCTATAGGAAATCATCTACTCTAAGAAGGCCATCTGGCCCAAGACCTCTGGAGAGAATGGCCTTGGCAGTCTTGCACAGACCCTGATACAGTGCCACCCACCACCCACTTGGTCTTCTTCCCATCTCTTTTTCAAGACCGAGCTGATTCATAGAGTTTTTGAGTAGTTACTTCGAGGGAAAAACCCTTTTAATGCAAAATACATAAACCCATGAATCATACTTAAATTTTCTAACCTGTACCAGCAGTTCCAGTATTTGGCAAGCTGTTTAAACGGATCAGATAAGAGCCTGTAGGGGAAAAGTTGGTTTCTTATTCTTCATTTGTTTATGACTAAGCTGTTTTATAACTGGATACAATCAGATCTATATAAAGGGAGAACTTAGCAAAGAGAAATGAAATTTGCAATACTATATGAAGGTATCCAGCAACTGTATATGTATGTACTATCAAATTTACATAACCCACCCCACGAAGGGTCGCAGGACTTATGATCACCTCCATCTTCCATCCCCTGGCCCTGGGACCGCACCATGGCTGGGGGCGCGGCATGCTCTGTTGGCCCTCCCACTTCTGCCTCATTTCCATCCGGCAGCACAGCTCACCTCACAATCCCAGGCTAGTCCTGGTGTTCAGACAATCTAGGCGGCATGTGGAAGATGTAGTTTGGAAGCCTCCCATGCCTCATATTTAATTTTTTCTATCCTAGAGTTTAAGAGCCATTTTCTTATGCTATAAATGCACCCAAACATTATTTACATCAAAATCACTGCAGGTGTTTGTTAAAACACAGCTTCCTGAGCCCAGTCCCTGAAGACTCTGATTTAGGAGTGTGGGGTGGGGCCCAGGAAGGTCACCATCAGCTGCTCATCACACTTAGCTAAGCATCCTGCTGATCCCAGCCCTCCACCTATTCCACCCTGGCTCTCCCTTCCCTGTGGCCCCTCTTCCCGAGGTGCTACTTTCTTCTGGGCTATGCCCTGATTGTTTTAGACAAAGAGAGGGAAGGAGAGAGAGAGAGAGAAAGAGAGAGAGAGAGAGAGAGAGAGAGAGAGAGAGAGAGAACCCTGAGGGGCAAAACCATACAGTTCCTCCTCTTTTGCTTTCATTGGGTTGAGCATGAACCTGGCTTCTTGGCCTGAAGGGCGTCTAGCCAGGGGCAGAACTAGGCCAGAATGATCAGTTTATCAATGAGCCCCTCTCTTTCTCTTCTCTCCGAGTCTCTTGCTAGTGGCCTTCGTGGCCCCTGGATAATGACCTGGAAATTAAGACGGTCATTTCAGGTGTGATACCAGGGCAATAAGAGGAGGCAGAGTTCTCATGACCCGCACAATAGAATTACGACTTTCTTCCACTTTTCTGTGTTGAAGGGAGAATTAGGATCATCCTAACAGAAAGCTCAGAGGTCTTCAGAGCTGAGCTTCTCAGACATTTATGTGCCTATGAATGTGGGGAGGATCTCATTAAAATGCAGAGTCTGATTCCGAGGTCTGTCTGCATGGGGCTGAGGTTCAGTTTCTAATAAGCACCCCCCCCCGGGGGGGGGGGGGTTCCATGCTGCTGCTGTGGAGTGATAAGGAGAGTGACTAGATACCAGAATCTCATTGGAAGAGAGCGTCATGTTCATAGGGAAGCCATGTTCTAAATGAACTTTCAAATAAGTGTGAGTGGTCAATTTTGTGAGTTTTGGAACTGATGTTTGCCCATAAATGAGGCAAATAAGGGAAGTCAGAGGACCCAGAAACACGAGATAAAGAGAAGCAGGATGAAGTGGGGGTAAGGAGGGCTTTTTACCAGCTCCCTTTGAAGGGCATAGGATGGGCTAAGGGCACCGCTCTCCTGGATAGCTCCCCACCTCCACTCAAGTGCAGAGATAAAAGACTTAGCAAATGAAAAATAAAGTACCCTATTAAGTTCAGATAAGCAATAAATATTTTTTAGGAGAAATATGCATCCATCTATTCTAGCCTCTATTACACTTTATTAAACAAAAATCACTCTTCCTTGTGCTTCCCCATCCGCTTCCTAGAGACTCTGGCCTAGTTCACCTTTGAACCCCCAGAGACTGGGCATGAGTGCACTGGATTATTTTGTTGAATTATTAATGCCTAATTCCTGTCCCTCTACTCCCCCATCTCCTGCTGTGTCACCCTTAGAGGAAAAAAGGATGATAAAACAACATGTCCTTGAAATGTCCCCTTCCATTCCCAAGAACCTAGTCAAGTTAAGGGAACAATGAAAGCAGGGCTTGGATGGAATGCTCAGATAAATATCATCTCAGAGGACATCGGCTTTCTCTCATGCGTCCTGGAAATCAGAGCAAGTTAGTGAAACCATGGAGATGTGCTTTCTTATATACAAAATTCCTTGGGATGCTGGTCCTATATTGGAACAAAGCAAGCTAAGCTAGTGCTATCACTCCTTCCGTAGCCTAACTTATAAAACCCCTTTCCCTGGGGTAATTAGGGCAAAATTGAAGGCATCGTGGAGAGCATAAGTGCCACTCATCCAGCCAGCTACCGCTGGACAGGATGTCATGAGAGACAGAAATGCTATTATCTGGCAAAGCCCTCTGAGGGACAGAGGGGCTGTCTGGTCAGCCTGGACCTTCCCCGTGAGCATTTGTGAATTAACCTCATGTCTTACCTGCTGGCTCTGAGCACTTCAGTCTCCCAGCAATCTCTCCCACCGCCCTAGCACAACAGGGCCATGGACAGTACACTTGTTGCAGGTTGGAGGTCATCCTGAGGTCCCATAGAAAGCCCAAATGCTCTGACCTGAACTCCCAAAGGAGAGCAAGTGTTTCAGGGGAAGTCCTGAAGACAAGCTGAAAAGATGTTCCAAAATGGATCTTTAGGGCCAGAAGGAGCCAGGCGTGAGAATCTTCTCAGTGGCTGAGAAGAAGAGCCAGGAATGGTGAGATTTGCATGGCAGGTTTAGGCAGATGGAGTGAGAGGGGTGAGGTGTGAAACCTGATGGGGGCCACAGCCATGGTATTGATTTTTTTCTCCCTCCATGTGCTCCTCAATGACTGGGTGAAGCTATTTGAGGAAAGTGGCACTAAACAGGTATGTTGAGACTTTGTTTGGGGGCTTGGCGAAGCAGGATCATCTCTATGTTCTTCTGTAGTCTCTAAGCCTTGTGGGGCCACCAAAGATTTGTGCAGAAGAAAGGGTTGGGAAGAAGACTGGATTTCTCAGCTAGAGAGAACTAGGGAGAAAGAGATTTGCTTTGAAACAGAAAATCTCTTCAGTATTTTTCTTAGTCCATTCAGGGTGCTACTTAAAAATACCATAAACTGGGTAGCCATCAACAATGGAAATTTATTTCTCACAGATCTAGAGGGTGGAAGGTCCAAGATCAAGGTACCAGCAGACTAGGTATTTGCTGAAGACCCTCTTCCTCACAGACAGCTGTCTTTTTGCTCCAACCTCACATGGTAAAAAGGACTACCAATAAGGTCACGAATCTCATCCATGTGGGATCTGCCCTCATGATCTAATCATCTCCAGTGGACCCCACCTCCTCACACCATCACCTCAATGTTAGGATTTCAGCAAATGAACTTTAGAAGGACACAAACCTTCACACCAGAGAAGTATCCATATATGTAAAGAGTAAATAAGTGGAAATAGATATTTCTTTCTTTGGAGTTATTTTAATAAGAGCCAAGGAAAACATCACTGATTGACCCAAGATAAAGTTCTAATGATCTTTTGAAAGTTCATTCGCCCTCATGAAGATGAAGTGAGTAAATGCATTTGACATTTTGATGACACAGAGTTGGGCTGCGGTTGAGCCTTGTTTTTCCTTGACCTGTTTGTGTATTGCAGTATTGGGACTGAACCCAGGGCCTCAGGTCTGTTATCATTTGCCTTGGACTTCTTTGTTTAAGGCATAAAAATGGATGAGGGCCTTTGGCCACATTTACAGTAAGGATAGGTTATCAGGAAATGATATGCTTATCAGTGCTCTTCTTGGCCTATCATTGTTGGTTTTAAAGCAATCAGTAAGACAATGAATTTAAACATGATAACAGAAATGAAGACAGTATTTTAAAAATCCTTGGATTGCTTTTGCTTACTCTCATTTCCCCTCATGGGGGAATTGCTTTCTGGAGAAACTGAGCCAGAGAGAGTGTTTTGTGATCGATGCATGGTTCTGCATTCCAGAGGCCAGAGCCACGAGTGTGGGTCCCTGTGTAGCGCCAAGCATAAAGGCCGCACTTGGTAAATGCATGTGAACTGCCTGGTGACAATCCTGATGTTGTGTGTGCCTGAGGGCTCCACATCATCCAGGAGTCTTGGAGAACATGTTGTGAGTTGTCCTCTCACAGATTTATCTGGGATTTCTTACTGCCCCTACCCCCATTGGAGGGACGGAGGCAGAAATTGGAGCCCAAATTTGAGAGCAAAGTTTCTGTTGAAAGTTTTGGACCGAGTCATTGACATTCAAAGAAGAACCCAAACAGAGCTTTTCTGACACTTCTGTGCATTGCACTCTGGAAAAGATGCTGATTAATGCTCTGAACTCTGTGTCTTTTTTCAACTCAGTTCAACAATTCTATAGACCTAATATGAGAGAAACTCAGGGCTGGGCACTGTAAGTGTTTAGATAACAAAAGACCTCTAGATTTCAAGGAGGTGACAACCCAGGGGATAGGCCTCAGGGGCTTCTTTTATTTCTCCCATTCTTCCCATCTGTCATATCTTCTGCATCAAATCTGTGAGCAATTGGAGTTCGAACATTTACCCTGAATCTGTCTACGGCTCTCTTTCTACAGTACCACCATCCTGGCCCCAAACACAGACTTCTCTTGCCTGGCTTTTGGCAATGATGGCTGATGGTCTCCTTAGTTCCAGTCTTTGCTCCTCTAGGAAGCTGAACAATAGTCCCCCAAGATCTCAGGTGCTATTCTCTGGAAACTGTAATTGTTAGGTTATTTGGAAAAAGGGTCTTTGAGACCAGGAGATTATCCTGGATTATCTAGGTGGGTCCTAAAATCCATCATAAGTGCTCTTATAAAAGAGAAGCAGAGGAGAGGACACAGAGGAGAGGAGAGGGCAATGTGATGGCTGAGGCGGAGACCGGAGTGGGGTAGCCACAAGCCAAGAAATGTCAGCAGCCACCAGAGCTGGAAGAGACAAGGACCAGTGTCTCCCCCATAGCCTCGGAAGGGAATTCAACCCGGCCAGCACCTAAATTTTGGCTCAGAGATAAAGATTTCCTTCTTCTGGTCTCCAGAACCATGAAAGAATAAATTCCTCTGTTTTAAGCCACCGAGTTTATGATAATTGGTTACAGCAACCTATGTCAGTCTTGGGAGGAAGAAAAGGCCAGTGAAACACCATATCCTTCAGGCACAGTGGTGCATCCCTATAATCCCAGCGGCTTGGGAGGCTGAGGCAGGAGGCTCATGAGTTCAAAGCCAGCCTCAGCAATTTAGTGAGACCCTAAGCAACTCAGTGAGACCCTGTCTCTAAATAAGATATTTTAAAAAGCACAGGGGATGTGGCTCAGTGGTTAAGTGCCCCTGGGTTCAATCCCCAGTACCAAAACAAGCAAAAAGCCGAAAAACACTATGTACCTGAAATATCCCTTTCCCTCCCAAGAACCTAGCCAAGACAGGGAACAATGAAAACGGGAACAGACTAGAATGTTCAGATAAGAATTATCTTGAAAGATACTGAGTCTCTCCCTCCCTCTTGAAATTAGGGCAAACTAATATTAATGTGGAAACTGCTTTCTTACAAATACACCAAGACAGGTGTTTCTTGGGATGCTGTGCAGACAATAGAACAAAGAGGTCACTGCTCAGGTAGCCTAACCTATAAGTCTCCTCTCCCTGTGGCAACTGGTGTGGAACAGAGCTCTGTGGGGAAGATAAGTGCTACTCATCCATCTGGCCACCACTGGACTTTCTGGTGAGGCACTGGGAGAGATGGAGGTGCTACCTGTCTAATCTGCCACCCCTGGATCTTCCCCATAAACAGGTTTCCCACAAACCTTATATCTCACATGCTGTCTCCAGCAGCCTATCCCACTGCCCTAGCACGGCTGGGCCACAGACCTGACACACAGCTCCTCAATCCACTCTCTACACAGAACCAGAGTGGACTTTCAAGGGTGAAAACCAGACCATACCATTCTCTTGCATAAGACTTACTCATGATTATCACCACAATTTAAATAAGTCCAAGGTTTCAGAGAGGTATTTGTTGAATGACTGGGAAATTTGAATATGGGTTGAATATTAGAGAATGTTGTGGAATTATTGTTGATTTTCTCAAGTGGTGATCCGATTCTATTTACCTAGAAGCAGTTCCTGATTGTTAGGAGATGCATGTTGCAGTATTTTGAGGTAAAGTGTCCTAATGTTTGACACTTACTTTCAAGCAATTCATGATTAAAGTTCATGTATGTATTTTTTGGAGTGGCCTTATCTGATGGCCCCCACTCAGAGGCTCAGGTCTTGGCTGAGGCTGCTGTCATCAGACTTTCCCAGGGCTGGAAGGTCACTTCCAAGTTGTCCTACTCCTGTCGCTGGCCAGTTGCTGCTGGCAGTTTGTTCCTGGCTGTGGGTTTGCTTGACCTCACCATGCGGTGCCGGCCGGCCTACCCTCAAAGCAAGCTGCAGTACCCTTGTGACCCACTGTTAGAAGCCATGCTCCACCCCTTCTGTTTGATTCTCTTGTTCATACAAGGTGTCTGGAAGAGACCTACACATGGGTATGAACACCAGAAGGTTAGGATCACTGGACCCATATTGGATGCTGGTTACCATATTGGAAAAAAACCATCAAACCAAAGCAAATCATAGCCAACACGTAACTCTAGCTTATAAAGTCTTGCACAATCTGGGTCTTCTGCCACGCCTTTTTAGATAAATCTTCTTGTTCACTCTATTTAGTCACACTGATCTTCTTTTGGCTCCTTGAACTTGCCAATTATATTTGTGCATTAGGGCCTTGAACCACCTGTTACGTGTGCTGTTCCACCTCCTTATTATATGGTAGAAGTGAGACTAATATCAGCGCACCTGTCATCCCCCAGACAGGCCCTCCCTTGCTACTGATTCTAAAGTAGCCATTAGTTCTTGGCTGTGACTCTGCGCCTTTAACTTTCTATGCATAGCAGTTCTTACCATGTGATAGGTTTCTTATTATTTTGTCAGTTTTCTTACTTTATCTTTCCCACTTAAATTCTATAAAAATGCTTCTGTATTGATCATCTTTGAATCCTTGGTGCTGAAAACAGTTCCTGGCACAAATTGGCACTTCATGACTATCTGGTGAATGACCACAGAGAGGAGAAATAAGGTTCCAGCAGTGGTTACAAAGGCTAAACCAAGAGTAGCATTAAGGTGCCATCGGAGCACAGAAGAGGACTTTTCTAGCTTCATAACTGGGATGCTCAATCAGGTATTTGCTTCCTAGAGAGGTCCTATGAAATGATCAAAGGACTGTCCTAATGTGCCCTGTGACTTGGTCTGACAGAGCCTAAGGATGCCAGTCTTCCTGCCAGCACATCTGGAACCTGGGGGCAAGCGTCCTTCTCCAGCCTGTCTGTGCAACCACATCTTGTGTAGGGTGTCCCTGGGCTCTTCATGGACTCTTTCTCTAGTTCACAGAGGCTTGTGGTGTGGCTGGAGCCTTCAGGGATCTAGAAGAGATCTCTGAAGAGAAAAGGGATCTCTGAAGAGAAAAGAGGTTCTTGCTTGCTTAAAGGGGATTGATCTGCCGTGGACAGAACTGGCATCACCTGGGAACTTTTGAGAACTGAAGAACTGTAGAACTCATGCATCCAAATCTGCATTTGAACTTGATCCCCAGCCAATTCATGTGAGCATTACGGTGTGAAAAGTGCTGACTTAAAACATATTGTGGAGCTGCCCCCATCAGAGGCAGGGGAGCTGAGGTATCTCTACTCCTCCATTTGCTAGGATTGGTTAGGCTGCCCCAGGGGGAGTGAATTCTTTTCAGGAACATCTGGTTGGCCAAGTGCAGTGGGGAGGTGGATTCTGGCAGCCTGGGGGTAGTCCTCCAACAGAGAGGCAGATGCTGACTGTTAGGAGGAAGGCACAGGACTTGGGGGAAGGAAAAGGAACAGAAAGTGTGTGGGCAGAGCCTGGACCCACAGCCACACTCCTTAGCACTGGATCCAATTTCATCCTGATTTACCCACCACTGCTCGCAGCAACCTACTCTGAGAGGAAGTGGAAACACTTAAAATAAAATATCCTTCCAGGCTGCCAGACTTCAAACAAGTGTGAGCAGGTTGGAGGAACAGGGAGAGACAATCTTAGCCAAGCTAATTTAGTTCTCAGAAAAAAAAAATGTTGTTGTTAAAAGCCGCTTTTTTAAAAACAAAGATGGAAACAAAATTACATACCATAAAATTCGCCTCCTTTAAATCGTACAACTGAGTGATTTTGGTGTATATGCAAAGTTGTGTGATTATCTCTACTATCGAACTGGAATATTTTCATTACTCCCAAAGGAACCCCAAGTCTTTTAGAAGTTATTGCCCATTCATCCCTTTTCCCTAAACCCTGGCAATATGTAATTTTTGTGTCTCTGCAGATTTGCCTATTCTGGATATTTCATGTGAAATAAATTATATAATATATGGCCCTTGTTTCTGGCTTCTTTTACTTAGTATAATGTTTTCAAGGTTTATCAATATTGTAGAATGTGTCAGAAATTCATCTTCAGGTTTTTGGTTTTTTTTTGGCGGCGGGGAGGGTGGGGCAGTGGTACTGGGGATTGAATACCCAGGGTACTCTCTCTACCATGAAGCTACATTACATCCCTACCCCTTAAAAAAAAAAAAAATTCCCCCAGGCTGACCTTGAACTTGTGTTCTTCCTGCCTCAGCCCCTTGAGTAGCTGGGATCACAGGTGTGCAGCACTGCTCCCAACACTCCATTTACATTTGATTTTACCTTGGCACCTTTATCAATACCCAACTGACCATATTTGCATGAGTCTTTTTCTGGACTCTATTGTGTTTCGTTGATCTACAGGTCGAGCATTCTGCCAACACCATGCTGTGTTAATTACTGTTGTTTTTAGAGTCAATGTTTAAATCCAGTAGTGTTACTCTCCAATCCTGTTTTCCTTTTCCAAAGTTATTTTGAGTATTCTGGGTGCTTTGTTTTCTCATATGAATTTTGGAATCAGCTTGTCAGTTTCTATTTTAAAAAAAGAGGAGGGTTGCTGGGGTTTTCATTGCAGTTGCATTGAATTTAGAGCTCCATTTAGGGAGAATTGAGATTTTGACAATATCGAGTTGTCTCATCTATGAACATGTCCATGAATGGATAGTTTTGGGAAGGCTCATGGCGTTGCCCTCTTCCTACATGTTTCTTTCTCAGGTTTGGTTGGTCTAGGCCAAACGTGGCAGTTCCCCTTTTTGTGCCATGCTTAGCTGGAAAGGGTGTGTGACAATTCTGGTCAGTGAGGCTGGAGGGAACATTGGTCCTAGCAGTTCTGGAAAGACACCTCAGCCTTAGGAAGTCACAGGAAGAGGGGCCCCTTTCTTTCTTTGGGTATGGTATTGTCTAGATATGATTCCAGGAACTGTCTCCATCATCTTATGAAAAGAACCAGATGAGAGCAGATAGCCAGCAAGCAGGGGATGATGTAGCAGCAGGACGGCAGGAAGACCTTGTGCCTGGGTGACATCCCTCAGTGTCCAGAGTAACCAGCCCTGGAGCCCCGAGGACGCTTTCTCATTATGTGAGAAACAGATTGTCTGTGACTAATGAGTTCAGCCTACACTGAGGCTTTCTGTCTTATGCAGTGGAAATCATCTTTCATACCTCCATTCCCATCTCACAGTTTAACACATCCCTGAAAAATCACAAGATACAGATTTTTTTACCCCAAGATTAATTTCTTTTTCCTACTCTTCTAAATTTTAAAACTTGACTTGAAATTTATAAATTCAATATATTAATTCAGTCATAAAAGTACAAACAGACCTGATTAATATCAAAGGCCACTTTTCCTCCAGTATCTCCACAAGCTAACCCAATCTGTGTAGCCTTCCAGATCTTTATCTATATATGAAAGAGACAATGTAAGTATGTTTTAAAAATGTAGCTTATTTACACATTTATAGGCACAGGTGAATAAATATTTAAAATTTACAAAATCTTTTTAATATAAGAATTTTGTCATATTTGAAAGTGTTTCCTTTTATGGGAAAATATTATATTGAGATACAGATTATATATCTCAGAATCCAGTAGATAGTCCTGCGATAGCTTTCCAGTAACTTTTTTAAAAAGATAAAAATGTACATCTAAAAGGAAATATTCTGATGTCATTGAATTCCGATCCACAGTAGCTGTAAAACACACATTTACTATTGATTATGTTAGTCTGATTTTTGCCTCTGGAACTAAAACACCTGACAAGCACAACTTGGAAGAGGAGGTGATTATTTTGATTCCTGGTTTTGGGGGTTCTGTCCTGTCCTGGTGGGTTGACTCCCTTGCTCTGGGCCTCAGATAAGGCAGAAAGAACACATGATGGAAGGGCAGGGCAGAGGCAGGCTGCTTAGCTCATGGCAGTGAGGAAGGGGGCGTGGGGAGACTGTGTGTTAGGAGCTGGGGAAAAATACTTTCCCAAGAATATGTCCCCAGTGACCTCCTTCCTTCAGCCAAGCCTTACCTGTCCATAGTTACTTCCCAGTAATCCATTCAAATTTCCAATCCATCAAATGGATTAATCCACTGATTAGGTCACAGCTCTCATAACCTAATTATTTTACCTCTGAACATCCCTGTGTTGTCTCACACATAAGATTTCAGGGGACACCTCATATCTAAACCATAACAATGATATAGTTTCAGTTTAGTCAGCCCTATTAGAATTGGTGACTATTTGCAATTTTTGTACACTTTCCTCAGTTACGTTTTTCTTCCACTCATAAAGTCCAGGGCAGCCACTTTAAATAAAAGAAAAAATATATATATGTACACATATATATACATATATATGTTTATATTTATATTTAAGTGTTTAACCCTCTGAGCCAATGTGAATGAAGGCTACCCAGAAGGTTTTTTTTTTTTTTTTAAATATTTTTTATTGGTTGTACATGGACACAGTACCTTTATTTTATTTATTTATTTGTATGTAGTGCTGAGGATCAAACTCAGTGCCTCACATGTGCTAGGCAAGCACTGTACCACTGAGCTACAGCCCCAGCCCCTCCAGAGTTATTTTTAAAAACCAACTTGTTAAAATTTTTCAAATAAATCAACATTGAAAAGTTCATACTTTCCCCCCAAACATCTACAATCCCAATCCCTGAATATTTAATGTAAATTAAAATTGCTATGCAATTTTCTTTGTCTTATGCAGTGTGTGTGTGTGTGTGTATGTATGTAAAAATGGGGCTATGCATTTTTATAAAAATATCTACCAGAAGCATTTAGTATGCATTCAGTTACAAGGATTGAAAACTCACTTAAACCTGGCTTCAAAAAACAAGAAAATTAGTTGGTTCGCATAACTAGAAAGTCCAGAAGTAAGACAGATTTCAGCGTTAGCTTAATTTGGTAGCTCAGAAAGTTTTTTAAGGACCTGATTTCTCTTTATATCTTTTTTTGGCCTTCTAGATCTTCTTCTCCATTCTAAATCTGCTTAGTTTTGTGGTGACAAGATGGCGGGTGATAACATCCAGGACCACGTCCTCCAGACCCAGAGGAGGAGTCCTGGATTTCCCTCGGATTGGCCCATCTTGACTTGTGCCTCTTAATGCCGAGTATGGATTGGCTTAGGTCTAGGTTAGATGCTTGTCCCTAAAACAAACACTTTAAGAGCAGGATCTTAAGTTGGGGGTGGAGATGGAATGGGTTCCAACACAATTACTGGATGTTCCCCAGTGGAAAGATGTTGAGGACCTCAATCACCTCAGACCACCCATCCCCAAGGAAAAGACAGAAGGTGTACATCACAGTGGTCGTATTATACATTTTTTACAAAAAAAAAAAAAAAATTATTGGAACAACTTCAAAGAGAAATGAAGGCTCCAAATATGACCCAAGGCTAGCATATAAGACTTGCAATGTAATTAGCAGTTTGAGGAATTTAAAGCAGACATGTTGGCAAACAGGAAATAAGAATTTTCAGAATCGAATTGCCTTTCCCTTGCCTCTGTTGTGAAATTTCAGTGGCTTCTACAGTAATTGGAGATTTTTTTTTTTTTTTTTTTTTTTGTGGTGCTGGGGATGGAACCCAGGGCCTTGTTCATGCTAGGCAAGTGCTCTACCACTGAGCTACAGCCCTAGCCCTTGATCAGAGATTTTTGAAGGCTAGTTCCTGCTGGTCAGAGATGGTGGTGTGTTCCTGTAATCCCAGGTACTCAGGAGCTGAGGCTGGAGGATTGGAATTTGGAGGCTGGCCTGGGCAATTTAGGGAGACTCTGTCTCAAACTAAAAAAAAATAAAAAGGGCTGGGGGTATAGGGCACCCCTGGTTTCAATCCCTGGTACCATAAGAAAACAAAAACAAAAAAACCCTAAATGGGCCCAAAGCCCAGAGGAATTCAGGGCACGGGTGCCCCTTTACCGAGGGATTCCGCATGCAGAAGTGAAGCCCGTGGCTCTGATTCTGCCACTTCCTTTTTAGACAGAAGGCCTGAACTTTCTTTCAGGAAGTGGCCACCAGAGTCCCTGGCTTTCTTAGCCAACCAGCAGCTCTACACACAGCTGTATGTAGTGTGGCCCAGGCAGTAGGCACTGAGGAGGGGACGCTTGGGTCTGAAGGCTCAGGGTCCTGGGTGAAAGGGGTTCACTGCTGCTAGAGTTTGGGTTTTGGAAGTTTTGCCTGGGATTTCAAAGAGAATCCTGTCATTTTCCCATATATTTTTTCCTGGAAAAGAGAACTTGCACTGGCAGGAAAGACCTCCACTGGTGAATTAAGGTAAGAACATCTTGTGTCAGGCTGGGCACTGCGCGCCCACTTTGACTTCTGCTTAACATTGACTTTCAGCTCTGCATTTCCATAAACTTGACCTTGTCCCTTGGGAGTTAGACCACTATGGTGATAAGCAATGGCCTGGCACTATTGTCCTTAGGAGAGGTTTGCTTACAAAAAGAACAGAATTGCCCCGGGTTGGACTAAGGCACTCTGGTCTCAGTAGAAAATACAAGTCGGGGAGGAAATGAGGGCGGAAGGTAGATGTTGGATGGTCTTGAAGGAACCGTTCTGTGTCTTTCCTGGTAATTGCCCCACAAGAATATAAACTTTGGGAGTGAGGCCTTCTCTTGTTCAGTGTTGCATCCACAGCGTCTAAAACAGTCGGAGATGCTCAACACACGTGATGACTGAATGAGCCAGGGACCAGCTCCTGCATGGACGAGTCTTTCATGTTTTTTAAGTCAGTGTCCTAAGGGAAGTCTTCTCTGACCATTCTAGGAAGATTAGAGTCCCTTTTCTGAGTTTTCATAGCACTTTAAATACTATTTTGCCTATGTATCTGTATTCCCTGAGAGTCGGTGAACTCTGCAAATGTGGTGATTCTGCCTCACTTTTTCCATTTACCCACCGGCACTTTTTGTGCTGTGCCCGATGCATAGTAGGTGCCCATTGAATAAAATCGTATTGCTGTGGCAGGGCTGTAACTATTTCTCGTCTTGAGGAATAGACTTATCAAGTGGATCAGACTATGATAAGGGCCCCTTTGCTTCTTCGGTGTTGGTGATGCATTAGCAAGTTCTTGCTCTTGGCCTTTTGTGGATTTTAAGGGAACAACCACCTTTCAATTTTCAGTTGTTATTCTAATACTCTAAACTGTTTGAACCCACAAAATGTGCTGAGTGATCTCATGACCTACGCTCTGGATCATCAGCTGCCTCCTGATTTTAAGTAAAGAGGCACCTGAGTCCTCACAGCAAACCATCTGTAAGTCTTGGGCAGGGTGTGTTATTTCCAGGAGCCTCCCTGAGACTCGACACTGCTCTTGGGCTATATGTATTTTGACAGCTTTGATCACACAAGCTGAAGCCCCCATTCTTGACCTGCCTACTTATCTTTTACAAAAAAAAGGATCCTCAGTCCACATACTCTTTGTTGGAGTCCAGGTGGGGATTAGCATTGTCACCCTAATGACTACTCTGAAAGAGCAAATGACCTATGTGACTTCCAGTCCTGGATCATTCAGAAGTCATAGTCAATGTTTCGAGACCAGCAGTCCCAAAATCAAGACACAGACTAAATGGAAAACATATAAAGTCAGGGCAGGATAAAAGTCTGTATCAAATGTAGATACTCAAGTTAGTTCAAATTGGTAATAATAACAACCAGAGGATGACAGTGTGAGCCTGATTCTTAGGTAGAATTTGCAACTGCCGAATTTCTCTCTCTCTCTTTTGTTAATTTATGTGAAACTGAGCCCATGGATGAGGGTGGCCAAAGAGTTGGTGAAAAGGAAGGTGGGAACTTTACAGCTATACTGGAAGGTTCCCCGAGTACTGGAGCAACTCTCACTACGTGGGAGGGACACAGCCCTGCCTTTGTTGGATCCACATCGTGGGATTTGTGCGTGCCAACCATTATCCCTTATCTGAGGTCCACTTTCCCCTCCCAGGGGGCCTTGCATCATGCACCTCTGTTGTCACCTGAATCTGCTCAGTTGTAGTGCATGTGAGAATCCCTACGATGATGGACTGGTCATCTGTGATGGGGTAGCCTCTCCATACCCTGCATCCCGACGAATTTAAGCCTGTTCATCATTTGGATCCAGACTCCACGTTAGTCAGGATCAAGATCTAGCTGACTGTACTCTTCAAACACTTGCGGGTCCTTCAGTTAGGTTCAATTAGTTCTTTCTGCGTCATTTTCCTCCTGCAAAAGTGCAAATTGCAAAAATGCAAATTGTAAAAATGGCATTATAAACAATAAATATATTTTTATTTGGTAAGTCTGTTAAATAAAAATATATACATAATGGTCATATGTCAGTCTGACTTTATCACATTTGCTCTCATTTCCTAGGCAGGCTTTGGCACAGTTATAGGCTCCAGAGGGTTTCTACCTGCTCTGTCTTCCTCCAATAGCCTCACTAGACATCCCGGGCCCTGGGTTTTTTCAGCAGGGTTCTTTTGCTATGACTGAGCTGACTGGGATCCATCCAACATCTCCTGTCTGGGCTTTCATGCAAGAGAAGGAAGAGTTCCTCCTCCAGATCCTCTTCTTGGGAAAAAGAAATGAACTCAACTTTCTCCTACCAAAGCATTGCCGTTTTCATACATTTTCTCCAACTTAAAAAATAGGAAATCGGTCTGTTTCTGCCTTTTCTCTTATAAACTGCCCCAGAGTTTATTTCTGTTCCCCATTCTTAAATCAATGAAGTAAAGTTTTTTGAGGGCAGTGGGCTCATCTTATTCATCTCTGCTGGCTCAGTATTTAGCACAGTGCCTGACCCATGGTAGGTGCTCATTGAATGAATAAATGAGCAAATGAGTGGATGAGTAGGCAAGGACTGTATACAGAGAAAATGGGGTATGGGCAGGAATTGAAGAATTCCAACTGACTCAATGATTTGTACATTCAAAAATGATTTAATGATAGATAACTGGTGTTTACAAAGTTAGTAATATTCTGTGTCATCCATACTGAGAATATAAGTTCCATTAGAAAAATACAAACTGTATTTACAAATTGCAAAAATGACATTAAAAACAATAAATAAATTTTTATTTGGGAAGTCCATTAAATAAAAAAAAATTAATATAATGGTTGAATTTTAAGAAAATCATGGGAAAAGTATGAAACAGCTATTTGCTCTCCACACATGATTTAGAATTCTATGCTAATTCTAAAAGGCAAATATAAATACTAATGAAAATAACAAAAACTTTAATAACTTGGAACGAATAGATTTTGCTATGGAAAAACGCAAGTCCATCAGCATGGTAATAGAATTTGCTATGACGGATGGGCTCTGTCTCTGCCAAAGTAATTATAAATATATAGGCCTCTTACAATTGGGAGAAATTGATTATACAATAATTAGGTAAAAGTTCACATTCATAATCTATTATGTGCTAAAAGTGCTCAGAGAAGGCCAAAGGTCAAGTTATTCCCTGGATTTTCAGTTTCAATTTTAATATTTATTTAAAATTATATAGTATTTAGATCTAAAGAGCCAACTTTACACAGCACATACTATCAAGTATATTATATACTAAGTAAAGAAACCTAATAAAGATAAAAGTATTCAACCAAGCCATTCATATTACATGTACATTTCAAAACTAAGGGATTTCTTTCTCATCTGCAAAACTAATCACAGGATATAAAAATAGCTAGTAAGAATAGCTATAATTAAGTTATATTTTAATTTAGAGAAACAGAATTATGTCTGACGGTTAACAATAATCCCAACTGCTAGATTAGAGAGAGCTAAATAGCTTCATGGAATCTGCTGATTTCTGCTTTGCTAAGACTTGCACCAATAAAACACCTGGTTTATGGCTAAAGCTGGGTGTGTTCAGACAGGGTTTGTCTTATTGCTTTAGGTGGGGCTGCTGTCTTAACTGTGCAATGAATGAAAATGACTGACTTGAAGAGGGGATTGACAACCAGCAAAGCAAAGCTCACCATGTTGGCTACTATGTGCTGTGTTATAGGCTTTAATAATGCCAAGGTCCTACACAAACAAATTAACTTTTAACTAGCTTAAAACTTGCCAGAATGCAGCATTAAAATAACATCAGCATATTTCAAAGTAAATACTACAAGATGAACTCCAGAGACAAACCAATAGCCCAAAGGCAACATCTTGTCTGCTTCTGGAACATAGTATTAGCAATGAATCACATGCTCAGTAATGTACAGATTGTTGTTTATTCTTTGTAGCTTATTGACATCACACTGACCTTTGACATCTGGGAGAGAGGGAAGAAGGGAGAAAGATTAGATAACTCATAGGATTCAGGATTGGCCAAACTGTGATGTCACAGTTACTGTGGTGGCTCTAGCATTTCAATCTAAGCTGGGGGCACTTGGTAGTTGAAATCCACTAACTGATTGAATAGTTATCTGTTGAGACGTCTACTGGTTCCTTGTCCTGTCTCATGCCAATCATAAGAGAACTCTTATGATTTTATTTCAGGGTAATATATATATATATATATATATATATATATATATATATATATATATATATATATTGTAGTTGGACAGAATGCCTTTTTTTAAAAATTTATTTTTATGTGGTGTTCCAGATCGAACCCAGTGCCTCACACATGCTAGGCGAGTACTCTACCACTGAGTCCCAGCCACAGCCCTCAGGGTACTGTAATTTCTGATAAATTCATTACTTAGGTTTTAATTGAGATTCATGAAATATGTGAATTTTCATATATGCTGCTATTATAGTAAGTGTTGCACAATCTTTTTCTGAAATCCTGGAAGGACTCCTACATCTTATTTTTATTTATATATCGGTACATATAGAAAAGACTGAAATATGTCATTAGATTGTATCCTTTGTTCTTAAAGATATCATTGTTAGTAATAAGTTATAATCACTTATCATTATTTAAATTATAAGATGAAGAAATGCCATCACCATTGCTATCTGCTTTTAAAGATATTTCTTTATGCTCTAGGTTTGGTAAAGATGCATGTTCATGTTGTTCTTAGAGATGTGTGTTTAAATGTAAGTATTTTAGAGAAAGAAAACATTCTATTAAAGCCAGGGGCTGACTCTTTAGAATAACCAATCTCAGGAGCCCTTTGAAGAATGTCTGTAGATCAAAATTTTGGTTGGAAAAAAGTGGAGAAGGAAGCTGGAGAATTTCCCTCCATGTGAAGAAGGCAGGTTGAGACTTAGGGTTAATTCCCTGGGAGACTCTCATCAGGGGAACGTGTAATTTTCCTGTCCTCAGGAGTGAAAATACCTAAGGAGGCTTTGTGATTTCACCCGTCCTCATGTCACCCTGTGAGCTGCCTCTGGATGACTGACACTCACAGCTGATATTTAGTAAATGTTTCTTCTCGATGTCGAGGGCCTGATGCTCAGCAATCACCCATTCCTTCCCTTCCTTCTTGCTCTTTTTGAGAAAAATAACAGAGGAGATTGTCTAAGCTTTGTGGACTGAAGTGATTTTCAAAATACCAAAGAAGGGAGGTCCTAGAACAGAGCAAAATATAAGGAGAGGTCCTTAAAGAGACGGGGGCGTGTTTACTGTGGAGAGGAGGCCGTCTGTCTGATCCTCAGGGGAGGTGGTAAACGTTCTGGAAGCGTCTGCTTCTCTTCCTTGACTTTCTGCCAGCAGCCAATGAGCACGTGGCATGGTTTCTGTACTTCCCGGTCAGCTCATGGGTTCTGCCCATCAGCAGTAACTCAGACATGGGCTCTGACCTTGGTGGCAGACACGGCTTAATGGACCCTAAACACCAAGAAGTAAAGGACGTCCTCCATCTCAGAGATCAGAGTCTTTGTTTCTTCAGAATTCCACACGTGGGTCCTGAGAGGAGTCTAGCTGGACCCAGGGGAAACCATTCTCAGCCACCCAGACACAGATGGCAGCTGGCAGCCTCCTCTTCCTGCTGTAGCCCTGTGCGTAACAAAAGTCAGCACACTGGGTGGCTTGGACTCCTCAGGGTTTGGGGGTTAGAAATGCAACATAAGGTGTCCTCTAAGGTATCTCTCCTTGGCTTGCAGGTGGCCTCCACCTTCCTGTCCCTTTACATGGTCTTTTCTCTCTGTGTATGACATCCTGATGTCTGTCTCGACCTCCTCTTAGGACATAAGGAAACCAGTCAGATTGGATCAGGGACCTTTAATAGAATCATTTTACCTTATTGACCTCTTTAAAGGTCCTATCACTAAATACAGTCACATTCTGAGGTACTGAGGTTTAGGACTTCAACATAGGAGTTTTAGGGGGACGTTGCTCTGTCTATGACACCTGCTCAATAACCCAGGATTTTTTTTTTTCTTTTAAAGAATGGAATCTACATACCCAACCTTGGTGCTGTTGGGGGAAAAAAAATGCTAAACAAACAACAAGAACAAAACATGGCCTCAGACACCAGAAGGGCTGGGGTTGAAGTGAGGGTTCACCATCAACCCGCAGCTCCCTCCCCGAATGTTCTGAGGTCACCTTCTCCCATGAGGCAGGGATGAAAACATGACCTGCTCCTCACCTCTGCAGCCTGTTGGGAGGACCGCATGGAGCATGCGTGGGGCCCTTAGATGTTGGCCTGGTGCACCTGGCCCGCAGGCTTAGAGAGGGGCACCCAGGGTTGGACTCCCTGGTCCAGATTCTGGAATCCAGATCTCGAGCTCATTGTCCTTGGCCAAGTTACTTCTTGCTCCATTCCCCAATTTTCTGAATAGTGGGAATATGGTAGTATTGACTTCATAGGCTTTTTGCATGGATTAAAGAGATTGGCACCTCCTAAGCCATCTTGTAGGACAGTCAACCACACTGTCCTCGGTCATATTGTGCATCTGTCATTGCCCTTCTCTTTTGCTCCCTTCCAGTCTAGTCCCGTTATCCCCTGGATTTTGTTTGAAGTGGGGTGTCTGTTCTGCAGGGTCACCTTGTGGACCCTCCAAGGTGAGAGAAGTGGAAAATCCTCTCAGCTCAGTGACCCAGAGCCCAAGATCTAGAGCCCAAGGTGGTGATTGCCCTCAATCTGTCTTGCTCACCCAAAGTCCCTAGCATGCTCCTGTGGACCCCCACAGTTCATAGTCTCCTGGAAACTGGTTTCAGAGCACATGTCCTCCTGGGGGGCCATTAGCACCATCTTTACATACTGATTTAGAACCAAAGACCAATCAAATGATAGTAGGCAAAGACTATTTCCTCTGAGCTCATGTTCTGGCAGAGACTCGGGGGTCAGCAGAGGAGTGAGAAAGCTTTATAGTGGGAAAAGGGGAGGCTTCAGGTGTGCCCTGAGCTGAGGCTGCTGGCACGGGAAGCTGCAGATAAGCTCAATAGGAGAGGGACAGCTGACGTGATTGGTTAGGGGGCATATTTGACTTTCCCTGTTTGGTCCCAGGTGTGTTATGTTTATAGAACCTAAAGATAAAAAATGCAGGACAGAAATTAGGAAAAGTGCCAGCTAGTGATCAAGTCTTGGCTGTTTGGGGCCAATTTTTACAGGCTTTATTCTTTGGCTTCCTGGTTGTCATTACAGCAGTCTGACTTCCTGGGAGCCTGACCGCTCAGGCTGGCTTCCTGGGCTGGTGACCAGACATAAGGGGTTGGTTGTTGCTGCAGATTGTAGGTCACAGTTTTATTTTTATATATGTCCTGGTCATTTCTCCTTATATTCTCTCTGTCCCCAAGGGAAGCATGTTGTGTTCAGGGTTTGCCCTGAGCAAGGCTCTTAAGGAGGCCATCTGGTATGCTTTGTCACCCGCCACAGGACTTTTGCAGAGAGTGGGGGTGGCTGGCTCTGATTTGGTCAGGGTGCTTGGAGATAATAATGTAATTCTCTGCTGAGGTCTCTTGGCTCCTGTGTCTATCTCAAAGTGGAAACCAAAGTAATATTTTGGGTTAGAAGGAAGTTGTTGTTCCCCATTTTAGAATTTCAGAAGGCAGCTCTAAGAACTGTCTCTAAATGGAGTTAATATGTAGAAAGGGGAACTAATTACATGGCCTTGGCTGTCCCAAGTTCCCGGTACGCAAATATACTTCTGAGAAGAATGGATTTGGAGACGGGGAGATTCTGGGTGTATGATCCTAAAGAAATTCCTGATCTTCCTGAGGCCTCATAAATAAATTAAGGGAAATAAAACCTGCTTTCATTTATTATGCAGATTTCCAACCCTCTTGAAATTCATATATATGAAAAGTATTTAAGCCACTTCCTGTGATTCAAGGGTCCGCTGTGCAATTTTCCACTTTGCTGGGCCACATGCTGTGCAGTCAGGGTTCATGTCCAATACCACCCTGTGCAGATGGCACTTTGTCCTAGCTCTTCACCTCTGGCGTGCATCACATAGTTACCATTTTATCTCCACTCCAATCCAAGTACTTCAAAATCTAATAGTAAGAAGTGTGAATCTACAAGCTTCTACAATCTAGAATCTACAATCTTTTCTTCTTCTGTTATTAGGGCATTATAGTTATACATAATTGTTGGGTTCGTATTCACAAGATCATGTATGCATGGAATTTGGTTTATTCCATTTCAGTCCCCAACCCCTCACCCCCATTTTCTCTTCATTCCTCCTTCCCACTATTCTCCTTTTTCTACTCTAGTAGTCCTTCTTTCTGAAAGAAATTTGTTTATTTTTGATGGGTGCTTTATAAATCCACATAAAGGCAGAATCCACTGTGGTGTATTTGTACATGCACTTCGTGTAATTTTGCTAATTTCATTCCACATTTCCTTCCCTTTCCTGTCCTTCTCTCTCAGTCTCATTCTTCTATACCACTGAACTTCCCTATGCCTTTTTGATATTCAACCCCGCTCCCGTTTCCCCTTGTTTTACTCAGCTTCCCCTTATGAGAGAAAACATTTGACTCTGGATTTTCCGAGTTTGGCTTATTTCATTTAGCATGGTATTCTCCAATTTCATCCACTTACTGGCAAATTCCATGATTTACTTTTTTTAAAAATTTGTTTTTATTGGTTATACATGACAATAGAATGTATTTTGACTGTTATACATATATGGAGTATAATTTCCCAATCTTCTGGTTGTACATGATATGGAATTACATTGGTCCTGTATTCATATATGTATAAAGGAATGTAATCTCCTATTCATGCTATTATCTTTCCTATTCCTATTCTCTCCCCATTCCCTTCATTCCCTTATGTTTAATACAAAGTAATTTTTTTAATTCTTCCTTACCACCACCCCCACTTTATTGTGAGTTAGCATCCACATATCAAAGAGAACATTCAGCCCTTGGTTTTGGGGGATTGGCTTATTTCACTTTGCACGATATTCTCCAGTTGCATCCATTTACCAACAAATGCCATCCATAATTTTATTTTTTTAATTTTTAATTTTAATTTTATTTTTGGAGTAAAACTCCATTGTGCATACGTTCTGTATTTTTTTTAGTCCATTTATTTATTGATGGGCATTTGGGCTAGTTCCATAAATTGGCTCTTCTGAATTGCACTGCCTATAAGTATTGACGTGGCTGTATCACTATAGTATACTAATTTTAGTTCTTTTGGATAAATACTGAGGAGTGGCATATCTGGGTCATGTGGTGGTTCCATTCCTAGGTTTTTGAGGAATCTCCATACTGCTTTCCAAAGTGATTGTACTAATTTGCAGTCCCACCAGCAATGTAAGAGTGTATCCTTTCCCAACATGCCCCTCAGCATTTGTTATTATTTGTATTCTTGATAACTGGCAAGGCTACTTCTTACTCACAAAATAAGTTTAAACCCTTGGAGTGGTATGAAGGTCCTCCAAGTCTGGTCCCGAGTGCCCTGAACACACCTGCTCTTTAATAAAGCCCAGCTACTTATCATGCCTGCAGCATGTAGGTTTCCACCAGCATCAGGTAGGGCTCTCACTGTTTCTCTTTGCCTGCAATCAGCATCGCTCCTCTCCCTCCCCACTTTACCCCTGCCCGTTCCATGTTAGTTCTCATCCTTGAAAGGCCTGATTCAAGCCTCACTTCTTCCAGGAAGCCTTCTCTGACTTCTTCGGACCACAGCGCTCACTTATTTTCTCAGAATACTTCCATAGCACACCTGGCTTTCTTGCTCATTTGGCGAATAAGTGAAACTAAACAAGTTCTTGGTGAGACTTATCTAATTAAACCGTAATCTGCATTATCCACTAAACAATGAGTTCCAGGAGTCAGAGACTCTCACTGCCTTATACCCTCACTGATCAGGAATATGCATTATATGTCTCAGTGCTCAATGGAGGTTGGTTGAGAACAAGAGCAAAACAATGTGTCCCATGGGCTAGGGAGGAAGCAATTAAGGAGGAAGCGTTTGATAAGAGCAGATGTGCAGTCTTGTGTTTAATATCGAGGGGTTCTCATGTAAGATTTTCATTGAAAAATCTACCACTAAAAGAAGCTTGACAATCAATGACTTTGAGAATGACGTGACCTTTACAATTTCTATTCCTCTCTGTAGAACTGGAGAGTATAGAAAATAAATGCCTGGGATTTATAAGCAAAATTCATCCGCTCTGGGAAGATTCTCCATAAAAGGCGACAACACAATATCCAGCAAAGAGGAACGAGGTATTCAGTGGGAGATTTCTTGCGGAGCTGGGTAGCATTTAGGTGCTCAGGAAGGTGGAGTAGTGACATCTCCATTGTGATAAGTCCTTTGGAAAATCAATCTGCTCTACCTTTTCTGGGCCTCTTTGTTCTACTTTGAAGTCTAGAGGACAGAATAAAGTGACAAAAACCCATCTAACTAGCTCAAATAACAGAGGGATGTGTTAAAGTCTTAGAGCCCATAGAGGGAAAATGAGGACATCTCCATGAAATCAGAAGTTCAGCAGAGAAAGTTGCTTGGCCCCTCGTCTACATGAGCTTTTGTGGCCTCTCAGGGGCTTCATAGCCTCATTTATCTCTGTCCTCTCCTACCTCTCTCTCTCTCGGTCTCTTCTGCTTGCTCATACTACAACTTAACTAGGAGGCTGGCTACTTAACCTCATTCTTTGTGTGCCTTGGGTCAGATTTTTAAGAGATAGACTCTGATCGACTCAGTACGATCTACAGAATGATTTTCAGTTGATGTTGTAGGTCATAGGAAAGGGGTGGGGCAACCAGAGCCACAGGGTACATCGCCCTGGATGGGGCACAGGTGGGCAGGCGACAGCTGCTATCTCCTAGACAGGCTTCACAGCTACAATGGTGATAGGGTAGTTCAAGGGTCCCCAGCTACCACCCAGTCTGCCATTCATTGCTGTGCGTGCTTGAGAAGGTTTACTGAGGCTACTGTGTCTGCTTTGTCATTTGGCAGCAATCCCATGATTCCAGCACTTTCCTGGACCTGCAGCCTATTGGCTTCCTAAAAATAGAAACAATATTTCTACCTGTGGAGTCTAGCTGGCTGGCAAAGGACATGGGTATAGGGAAACCTGGAGAAGGCACTCATTTGGTCTTGCATTTGACATGAGCTTCCTCGTAGTGGTCCAGAGGGCCAGTTCTGGCGTGGGGGTCCGAAATCCAAACTCTGGCTCCAGTATGCAAAAGCCATGTGGCCTTGAGGAGGCGGCTGTGTGCTAGTCAACCTTCTATCACTCTAACGAACACCTGAGGTAGTCCACTGATAAGGAGAAGGGGCTTACTTTGGCTCACAGTTTTTGGAGGTTCCAGTCCATGGCAGCTGGCCCCACTGCTTTGGGGCAGATGGCAAGCCACACATCATGGCCTGAGCAGTCGCACAGGGACACTGCTCACCTCCAGGCCAGGAAGCAAAAGAGGGTAAGGAGGGGGCCTAGAGTTCTCTATCCCCTTCAAGGCCACGACCCTGGTGACGAAAGCTCTCCCACTAGGCCCCACCATCTCTCAGTAGTGCCATCCTGGGGACTAATCTTTAACACATAAGCGTTTCGGAGACATTCAAGATCCAAACCATAATTCTTAGCCCTTCTAAGTCTTTTTCATTTCATTTGTGAAAAGTGCATTTTAAAACTGCTTGCTGAGAATTAAAACAAACTGGGGGTCCTGAGGAATATGCTCTGAGACAGGTTTTAACTCCTGGAGAGAGTCCAGCAAATGTCACCCCTGATCGCCATCATTACTGTTCATCTTCCTTTCATGGAAAGCCCTGAATGAATGACTCCTCCACGTGCCTCACAGCTCTTGCCCCCACCTCTTCCCCAGACCTTGGCAGGCCCTAGGTGTTAACATGGGCTTAGTGGTTAATCAACTGACTTGATAATATGCTTTAGGCTCCTACTTCAAGAAGCTCTCACAATCCAAGAAAGAAAAAGATGCATAAAGAATCAAACTGCTGACCTGAATTGGAGCAATCCGCTGGGTGCTCAGAACACATCTTTCAAACCTCCTTTTTGTATGATTTGCTTATATGACCCCCCTCAACTAAAGAGATGACTTCTGAGGATTTCTCCTATTTCACTGATCGATAGCCATACTATCTAAAATTGTCTTCCTCTATCCCAAAGGATGTGCATCTATTCCTCGAGAAGGGAAAGCTGAGAGTCACAAGAGCAGCTGAAGCACAGAGTCACTTACTCTTGTCCTTTTCTCCTCCAGGAGCTGAGCCAGCCCCAAAGATCATGAACGTGTCTTCTGAGCATTGCAACATATCAGATTGGCTGAGGCTGGAAGCATCGGTGAAGGCCTCTGTGTATTTCGTTGCTTTCTCCTTCGCCACATTCATCACTATCGTCATTGTCACAATAGTGTCACAGGATCGGAAACTGAGGAAAGAGGTCCGGCACATCCTCCTCTGCCACCATCTGCTGTGCATCTCCTCCTACTGTGGCCTGGGGGTTGTTTTCCAAGGAATGCGGGCCTTGCTGGCCCACAGCCCGCGGTTAATTTGCTGGGTGGTGTTTGGGGTGCAGCTAAGTGTTGGAGAAGGGATTCTCTTCACTCTGGCCTTGATGGCTCTCAACACTTACCTGGTGATTTGCTGGCCACTGAAATCTCTGTCCTTTGTGGGTTCAGTTAAGTACAGGATTCTGGCTGGAACTTGGACGACCATAATACTCAAGAATGTCTGCTTATTCCTCATCGAGGTCACTAACTTAGCTCCCGTTGCTGTTTTTAAATTGGAACCCCTATGCCCTGTGACCTTGAATAGCATTCCTGCCAGAGCCACGGGCTTGGTTTTCCTGTTCCTTCCTTTATCTGTCATTCTTATAAGTTACTCTCTGATCTATCGAGAAGGGAAACGAGCCGGCCATTTTAATAGGTCCAACCTCAAAGCAAGGAAAACAGTTCTTATTCATTTAGTGCAGATAAGTTTACACGTATTGCCAACCCTGATCATCTTGGGTTTAGGCAAGAGGTGTGGGGTGTCTTTCTTTGCTCTAAATCTGGTGCTTTTTGGTGTCTTTGCATTTGCCCAGTGTTTTAACCCGCTGGTCTACGGGCTTCAGAACACAGAACTGCGGAGCAGGTTGCACCACGAGGTGTGCTGTCACCTGGGCTTTGGTCACACGAGGAGCAGCAGAGGGCCGGTCTAACAAAACTCCGCCACTTTGAATGGATAACTCCAATGCTAAGAGACACATCAGCAAGGGCCAGGACCTGCCTTTGACTCAACCCCAAATGAGTATCTTTATTTGGTTATGAAAGTACCTGAGTAAACCAAAATGATGTTTTGCCGCCACATACACCAAACTGGCCTCTGTGAAATCATCTTAGTGTCTTTAATTTTAAACTGAGATCAACATCTCTCACAGCCTGCCCTACTGATAATCCAGGCCTATGGGGTGGTTCTGAGAGAAACGGAGAAGGGCTTAGGCAGCCGCCGCAAGATGTTAAGTGAGGAGGTCAGGGGCAGGGCCAGAACAGGAGCATGGAGAGGGTCTTCTGACAAGGCCAACTTCCTGCTTGATGAAAGTACTCATGGACACAAGCAGGGACCCAACCAGACAGACATTCCTGTACTAGTGCTCCCAAGCAGGGGACCCAATAGAAACACTAAGACAGACATGTGGACAGAGGGAGCACCAATGAAATGAAATGAAATGAATGCAGGGAAAGTGTGGGTGGGGGAGGGGATAAGGAAAGGAGGAAATTCCAGAGACCATAAAAGAACAGGCCAAAACTCCCCACTGGATTCTCAGCTCTGAGGCCCCTTCTCTCTGGAGAAGTCTGTTTCTGTATCTCTGTTGCTTTTGCAACAAACCTACTTCTTGCTTGCTGTCTCTGTCCTGTTCTTCCATTCTTTGCTGAACAGAGACAACCAACCCAGCACCCCTAGATGGTAACGGTTCTATAGTCAACAGTCTCATTCTCCTCTGCTCTGCCATGATCTGTAGCTACCTCATGATCCAAAATGGCTGTTAGTGCGTCTATCATTACACTCACACTCCAGCCAATAAGAAGGAAGCAGGGGCAAAGAAGGGATTGACTCTTCCTTCTAACGACACTTTCTAGAATTACACAAAACATCACCTTGCTTCTAACTGCCCCAAACTTAATCAAATGGCTACGCCTATCCTTAACAAAGGCTGGGAATAAGCTTCAGTTGGGAAGCAGCGTCCCCAGCTAAAAACTGGAGTTCTTTATACCATGAAAGGAGGGAAGAAGATATTGGAAGGCAAAGTTGTTTCAAGGACCATTTTCCTCCCAATGGATGGTTATGATCACCACAAATAGCCTGCACTTCAATATTTTATATAAACAGAATTAAGTGTTCAGGACCCCAGGAAGCTTTCTTTGCTTTGTGTTAACAGTTCTCAGAAAACAAGAACATCGAAACGGCTTAAACATGGGGGCCAATTCAAAATTTAATTCTAAGCAAGTCTGAGGGGGCAGCATGAAATAAATTCCTTCACAGAAGTTTGTGTGTGTTTCTGTGTTTTTTCAGAGGACCCATTTCAGAATTGGTCAGGATTCAGTTCTAGAGACAGGAATCATCATTCTTGGTATTTTCAGCAAAAGGACTCGACCCAGGACTCAGAAGCTGAACAAAGCCCCTGGAAGGGCCTGAGGAGCAGAAGTCAGGGGCCAGTGATTGATGTCAAGGGTGAACCTCTGCCGTGGGGTCTGGAGGCCGCACAGCCGCTGCCACCATGGTCCCCACGACCTCCAGACCCCACATCTTCGTGCCCTGACTTTCCAGAAGGAACGAGATGGTCCCCGTCTCCTTCTGCTTCTACATGTCACACGACCGTCTCTTACTGGTGTCACCTGGCTGGCTCTGGAGCCCTAGAAGCAAGGAGTCTGGAAAATGCAGCTCCTGGTTTCACAGATTGGGTGGTGCAGGAGGTCCCCACAAAAGGGGAGGGAAATGAGGGCAAAAGGAGCCACTCACAGGAGCCCCGTTACTACTGTTTACAGGGCAGAGCAACAGGGACAGAAACAAAAGGACTAGTTACTGAGCAACTATGACGCTCCCTGACACCGTGCGAGCCATTTTACACTACGTCAAACCCACACACCGACTCTACCAGGTGGTTCTATTTATTCCTGTCCTACCTGAGCTCAGAGGTCAGGACGTTTCCTAACCCTTGCCGTTACATTACGCTGCCCAGCGGGATCACCACTGGGAGCTGGCCCAATTGCTTGGGAGATTCAGGCCTGGGTTTCCCATGTGTCTCGGGTGTGGACACCCAGCAGGGAGAAGCAGCATCTCCCTCCTCTCTCCACCCGCAGGCCTCCCTTGCGTTCAGAGTCCAGGGGCTCCTCTGCTGCCCTTGTGCTGCTCCTGGGCTTCAAGGTCTGCTGTCTCCTCTCAGAGAAGTCAAAGCGCCACCTTCTCTCTTCCAGAGTTCAAGTGTCTTTCCAGGCTGGTGCCAGGTCTTCTTTGTCCCCGACACCCCACTGGAGCTTGCTAGACTGCAGGCACTCAGAGGAGAAAGAGACCCATGACTGTGAATCCGGCTTTGTACACAGTCCCACTCCACAAAAGCCATGCTTTCTTTGTCACAATATTAAACAATATGAGAGCCAAGACTATCTTTGTCTCCCTGAAAGTGAAAAAAAAAAAAAATCACCAAGCTTAACTCAGTTTTAAATCCTCGGTTTACTAAACAACATTCAACTATCCTTAAAAAATTTTAAACTCTATTTTCTGATAGCAAAGGGTTTGACTTTTGCTTGTAACATCAGTTGAGTGCTATATGGTAGTTTTATATTTTCCCTTGAAAATTATCATTTAAAACAAATTTTTAAAATTCAAAAGATTTGAAATGATTTTTAGTGCAAGTAAGCCTCCTCCCCATTTCTCTAGGTCCTCAGCAGTCTTCTAAGACTCAATAACTTATAAGGGTTTTCTTTTTGTTTGTGTTTTCAAGAACTGACCTACAGAAGGTAAGCTGAGTATTTCCCATATGAAAGGTAACTTTGCATTTTTTTTTTTTTTTATCTTTATGTGGTGCTGAGGATCTAACCCAGGGCCTCACACAAGCTAGGCAAGTGCTCTACCACTGAGCCACAACCCCATCCCCTGTAAGGTAACTTTGATTTTGATATCCTGGATTTGGATTGGAAAGTTATTTAAGTTGGTATTTAGAGTGACAGACAGTTCATGACATAAACAATAATCAATTTCATGATGTGCAAATCCTTTGAACCCCCAGTGAAGTACAAACTTGAGCAAGATACAGAAGGGAAGGGGAGAGAGGAAGTAGTGGCTCAAGTCACTTACAGTTAGCTGAGTTCTTGTAAAATGTTCTTTTCCATACAGACATGGTGCAATGATCCTGAGTTTCAAGTTGAAAAGTGTGGGGTTTGGGGCAAATGTTCAGAAGAGATGGACTTTGAAATAGCCCTAAGAAAAAATAAATCACTTAAGGAAGAAATGTGAATTATCTCAGAATTTCCAAGTTTTAACCAACATTTCATATAAATAAGTGCAACCGTATCATACTTCCTGAAACCGTTTCTGCTTCTATGTAGATATGCCAAATAAAAACACATATTGACTAATTTAATAAGCTTGGGCAAAGCATCTAAAAGCAAGATCAAAAAAATAGTTTATAATTTTCATCATAAAAAATGTTGAATGAATCCAGATCATTATTTAAAAGTAGTTTAAGACACACAATTTTTAAACTTTGATGTTCTCTGAAAGTCAAAGGCTATGGCAGGAACTGCCTGCTGATGGCTAAGCAAAGGTATATACATATAATGGAGAGAAAACTGGGCATCTTCCAATGATGGGCATAGGGGAGAGGACACCCTAGAGGTCTCCTGGGCCAAGAGGACAGTGGAGAGGTCCAGCTGTGGGGTTATATAGCTGAGGCCCCTAAAGTCTTCATGGCAAAGGAGAGGGGCCTCAGCTAAGAGGCTGGACAGGTTACCCCTGGCAGCAGAGGATGAAGATGGAGTGAGAAGCATCTGGCCAGAGGCAAGCATTGCCCAAGGGTCCAGAGGGGTTAACTCTGAAGATATCACTAAGTGCTACAGGAGAAAAAGAATCGTCTTTGGAATCTGCTTCAATGGAAAATGCAAACATCTGCCTTTGTTGAGGATGGTGTTTCCTGAACCTTCCATCTCCCAACCTGGAGGAGTCACAAGCACTCTGGAAGTCGAGTGTTGATCCCCAACACAAAGAAAAGACCACCGACTCTAATTTTAAATCAAATTAAAGCAAGCTTGTATTTGTGTACACAAAGGCTGGCCAGCGGCTGTCTCACCCTAAATCTCGGGCCAGAGATCAGCACCCCAGCTCTCCAGGAACACGGTTTTATAGAACAAAAAGTTGAGAACTTACAGATAACAGTATTTCGACAAGATTAATACAAAGGCAGATAGCAGATTAATGATCTACATGGAATTATATTTCAAGGTGGGGAGTAAATTCAGATCCCAACATCAGAATTTACGAGGTGCCACTGAGGTTTCAAAGAGGGTTGTTATCTGGTCAGGGGGAGCCAGGATTTATGAGGCGCCACTAAGTTCTTAGAAGGGGTTGTTATCTGGTCAGGGAAAGCCAGGCATGGGTGAGTTCAAGGCACAGGCAGGAATTCCAAACAAGTTTAGAAATCGCAGTGATTTATAATAAAACAGAAATTAACTTTTCATGACTTTGTGACGAGATGGCTCCTAATCTTAAGAAGGAATTAAGGTTGGGGATATAGCTCAGTTGATAGAGTGTTTGCCTTTCATGCACAAGGCCCTGGGTTCTATCCCCAGCATCACACACACACACACACACACACACACACACACACACAAAAGAGGCTGGGTTCATTGTGAGGAAGTCTAAATAATTCCACCTGCCATCTTATTGCCCCCTTGTAATGTATCTAAATAGCCACATAACATATGTTTATGATTCCGGGGATTAGGATGGGAACACCTTTTCAGGAGTGTGCAGGAGATGTAACTTTTTGCTTATCATGTTTACTAAATTGAGATTATTCTTTGGAACTAAAAATGATCAAAGGACTTTATTATTTAAGACTAGACAAAATGCACATTAGAATTACAGAGGGATATCACTTTGTATCCATTAGGACGACTACCCCAGAAAATAACAAGATTTGGCAAGCTTGTAGAAAAATTGGAAAACTTGTACACTCTTGGTGGGACTGTAAAATATACAACAAATATGGAAAACAGTATGGCGTTTCCTCAAAAAGTTAAAAGTGAAACTACCATAGGATCCAGCAATCCCAGTTCTGGGTATATATCCGAAAGAATCGAAAGCAGGGTCTTGGAGAGATATTTACACATCATGTTCACTGAATGAATGGATAAAAAAGTGGGGTATTATTTAGTCTTAAAAGGGAAGGAAATTCTCTCTTGAGCTACAACATGGATTAACTTTGAAGACATTATGCTATGAGAAATGTGATAGCCACAAAAAAAAATCTATCTATCTATCTATCTATCTATCTATCTCATATGATTCCACTTGTGTGAGATACCTAAAGTAGGCAAATTCATGGAAACCGAAATTAGGATGGGGACTTCCAGGAGATGGGAAGACTGGCAAATGTGGAGTTGGTTAATGAATATTGTGTTTTGTTTTCAACATGAAAAAAATTCTGGAGATCTGATTCATGAAAATGTAGATACACAACATCACTGAATTGTATACTTAAAAATGTTACAAAGGTAAAATCTATGTTGTATTTTTTTTAACTACAATTTTTAAAAGAAAGAGTGTCTAGACAAGAGTGAGGGGTCTCATCCAAGATTTCACAAAAGGGAAAAGTAAAGGTTGAATCCAAAAACACAGTTGGAACGGAGCCTGGGGTAAAAATCATGCTGCTTCTTGCTGCATCCTAGCAGGTCTTGCTGGTACAACAAAAGAGTTATGAGTCAAGCATGATCAAGAGTGCTGTTTAGTACAAAGGATTTACAGAAAATTCATACACAGCAGGTATATACATCCCCTAAGTATTCTCTCTCTCTTCCTCTTTCTATGTAGAGAAACACACACACACACAAACACATATACACACATATGTGTATATGTATGTGCATATATGCATATGTATACACACAAATATGTATATATGCATAATATATAGAGAGAGATAGTTGAGATAGTTGTAGGTTTTAGTTGAATCTGGAATATTTCAAACTGAGTAAAGGTCAGATAGACTTTAGTTATGATGATTAAGATTATACTTACAGTTTATGTAGCAATGTGTATATTTTTAAATATAGAAAACTCACTGTCATTTGCTTTGCTTTGGGTATGAGAACTTTTTCTACCTGTGTTCTTATTTTCTTTCTTTCTTCTTGGTGCTGGGGATTGAACTCAGGGCCTCATGCCTGTAGGGCAAATGCTCTACCACTGAGCTGGACCCCCATCCCCCAGTATTCTCACTTTATCTCCAAATCTCCTACCTTTGATTTCCTAGTTAAAGAAAATAAATTTCTAGGAATTCCCAAATGTTTTTTTTTTTTTAAACATTTTAATGTTTATAAAACCAAGGAGTTTTTTTCAACAAAGACACTTAAAAATTGCTATCCGGCTTCAGTGTCATTGCTTCAATATCTCTGAACCTGGGTATCATAGCTGGCAGTATCTTGGGATCTGAGTAATCCCATGATGTTTCAGTCAACAGCCACTGGTCAACCACTGAAGAAAGGAATGAGTTCGGGTTTTTGTTTGGAAACTTCTTATTGACACTCTGTGTTAGACCAAGACATTTACCAGCAACTAGTTCCTCCCTTCGTTAGGGCAATGGGAAACTTGAACTTCCCCAACTCTGTGAAAGCAACATGCATGGTTTGTCTATTGCTGTATAACAAATAACCCTCAAACCTTGGAAGGTTAAAACAATGACAATCATGTATTATCTCACCATTTGTGTGGCTCAGGAATTCAGGTGGGACATAGGTGTGAGGGAGATGGCTTATCTCTGCCGGGTTATGTTCAAGGGTCCAACTGGAGGACTTGGGGTCTGGGGGTTGGAGTCACCTGAGAGTTAGATTGAGGCTGGAGGACCCACCCACATAGCCAGCCAGTTCACCCCCAGAGAGCTGGCTCCTCCCCACAGGGACTCCTCCTTCTGTGGCCCCCTCAGGGCTGCTTGAGTGTCCTCATGCCACGGTGGCTGACCTTCACCAGAGTGAGTAGTTTGAGAATGGTGGCCAGGTCAGGTATCCTTTTAGCCTTTTAGTGACCCAGTCTCTCAAGTCACACAATACCAGCAGGGGGGCACTCCACCTGGCCCACCTGCAAGGGAAGAGGATTCAGGCTCCATTTGGAAGTGGAAATGTCAACAAATCTGTAGATATATTTTAAAAGCACAGTGTCATGTGACTGGTTTTACCTCTAAGTGACACATGCACCTCTGGAGAAAAACTAAGCTGGTGTGTGATCTCCCATAATCTTGCCCCCTGTCCATACTGAGGAGGCCCATGTTTGTATGGAGGAGCAAAGCTCATTTGTTACATGGGGCAACTGCCCTGGAGAGTAGCCCTGACCTTCAGAGAACCTTGTGTGAGTAGAAATAAGCCTGTGTTTTCAGATACTGAGATTTTGGGACTGTTCGTTATTGCAGCACAACACTGCCTATCCTGGTGAAGCTTTCCAGTATTCAGATTTATAAACCAAGTGTCAGTGGCCCAAAGATAGTCCTGTAAGCTAAAGTATATATTTTAAAAATATATATATTGCATTAATAATGTTTCCAATGGCATAGGGCAATGATTGGCAAACCACCACCCACAGACCAAGTTCAGTTCACTCTGTGTTTTTGTATAGCCTATAAGGACGTTTTTACATTTTTAAATAGCTGAAAAAAATCAAAAGAATAATTAGAGTTCAAAACATGAAAAATCTATGAAATTCAATTTTCATGTTCAAATTTTTTTTTGGGGGGGAGCTTGGGAGGCTGAGGCAGCCTCAGCAAATTAGCAAGACTTGTCTCAAAATAAAAAATAAAAATGGGCTAGGAATGTGGCTCAGTGATTGAAGACCCCTGGGTGTGATCCCTGGTACCTGCCAAAATAAATAAATAAATAGAGGGGGACATACCCATCCATGCCATTCATTTAAGCATTGCCTATGTCTGATTTTGCTCTTTAGCCACAGGGTTGAGTAACTGTGCCAGAGAGCACAGGGCCTGGCAAAACCTAAATTATTTGCTATCTTGCCCTTTGCAGAGCAAGTTTGCCAACCCTGGACCTAGAAAGCGAGAGAGTCTGGCAAAACAGGAGATTTGATGACTTTGAATTAAAATGAGATGTGACTCAGAAAAACTGGACTCAATACATTTAGGGAACATCCTAATTAACTAATATTCTTTGCATGGTTTTTTTTTTTTTTTTTTCTTTTTATGTGCCCAAAGGTGACGTAGGATAAGAAAACCTGTCTGAATAAGTTTAAAAGCTCTTTGAACAGTGTACAACGCAACTCCTAAGAAGTGAAAAAGCACGGGGCCATGATTTAATTCGCAACTTATTTTCCTTTCTTACACTATCTATGATGTCTTAGACACAATGAAATATGGTTTCATAAAAGATAAAGGGATGCTTTTCTGGAGAATGCTTTGAAAGGCTAATTATAGTTAACAGGCTTTCTGAGTCGGAAGCTCTCTTACCCTTACTCGTTGCTGGCATTGACAGAATAAACACAACACAAAGCACCAATTTCTTCCACGTGGTTCTGATAACATGAGCATCAAGATCCGGAATCTTAGCTCTAGGGTGTCCTGGGATTTCAATCAGCAGCTTAGAATACCTGCACCAGTGAGCAGCAGGCATGCCCTTGGGCGGGTGTTGTTCCTAATTTTTCTGAGAAGGGCTCTTCTCCACCACGAAGGGAAATCACAACCAGAGAAGCTCTCAGACTTTGTGTGAAGTTGTTTTCTGAGGTCTCTGTTGTCAGCACTTGTAAGGATTGCAGCAGAAGGGCCTTTGCTTTCAAGAACGCATCTGTGGCTTTTTGATAATAAAATACACAGAAACAAAAGCCCAAGTCTAGACAGCTGTGTGCTTTCTCTTTTTAAGTTCTCAACTCCTCTGGCAATTTAGTCTTGGACAGTAGGAAGTGAAGTTGGTTAAAGCTCTTGATTTTGCTGTGCTTCTCCTGGGAATGGCTCCTTCCAGTGCCCCCCACCCTCCCACTACAGAGAGATTTGCAGGAAAAGTTTGGAAAACACATTTGTTACCTTGGAAAGTAAAAATATTCAGATTGATCAATTTAGGGGATCAGGTAGCAGTGGGACCAAAATATAGGGTATTTTTTGTTTTTGTTTTAGAAAAATAGTAGGGATCAGACAATCGTGTTCTTTTCTTGGTCAGATTTATCAAGGAATAAATGACATACAATGAATTTCATGCTTTCTGCATGTAGGTCTGTTGAGTTTTGACAAATGGGAAGCCACATGGCACCACTACAATCAAGACATAGAGCAGTTCCATTGCCCCAGAAAGTTCGCTCAGATCCTACCCCAGCCTCTGGCCACCACCAATCCATGCTTTATCTCTATAGTTTTCCTTTTTTGAAAGTGTCATATCATTGTCATCGTATATAATAAATTATAAATTTATATGTCTAATTTATTTATTTATGTATATATAAATTATATATATTTATATAATAAATTATAACAAAAAAGGCTTTTATAACAAAAATGGTCTGGTTTTATTTCAGTTAATCTAGTTATCTTGAGATCCATTCTTGGTGTTGCTTTTATCAGTAATTTGTTATTCCCTATTGTTGAGTTGATGAAAATTTGGGTTATTGTCAGTTTTCGACCAACCATCAAAAATAAAGCAGCTTTGAACATTCGTTTACAGGTCTTTATGTGGACCTATGTTTTCATTTTAGCTCCTAGGAGGGGGTTGCTGGGCCAAATGTTAAACATAATTCCGTAAGAAAGCACCAAACATTCCCAATGTAACTACCATTTTGCGTTCCCACCTGCCATGAGTAAGATTTCCAGTTGCATGGCCTTCTTACCTGCTCTTAGAATTATCCGTCTTTTAAAATTTAGCCACAATGATAGGTATATCATAGTATCTCATTGGGGCTTTAATATTTTTTATTGGTCCTTTTTAGTTATGCATGACAGTAGAATCCATTTTGATATAATTATATAAGCAATGAATATCTCTTATTCTAATAAGAACCTCATTCTTGTGAATGCACATGATGGTGAGATTCACTGTGGTGTATTCATATGTGTACACAGGAAAGTTATGTCAGATTCATTCCACTGTCTTTCCTTTTCCTATCCCCCTCCCTTCCTCTCATTCCCCTTTGTCTAATTGCCTGAACTTCTGTTCTCCCCCTCCTCCCTTATGGTGGGTTAGCTTCCAAATATCAGAGAAAACATTTGACCTTTGGTTTTGGGGATTGACTTAAATCACTTAGCATGAAGATCTCTAAATCCATCCATTTACAGGCAAAAGTCATAAAGTCATTCTTCTTAATAGCTGAATATTACTTCATTGTGTATATTTACCACATTTTTCTTTATTCATTCATCTGTTGAAGGGCACCTAGGTTAATTCCATATCTTAACAATTGTGAATTCAGCTGCTATAAACATTAACATGGTGTGTCACTGTTGTACACGGATTTTAAGTCCTTTGGGTATATACTGAGGAGTAGGATGACTAGGTCTAATTCCATTCCAAACTGGGTGGTTCCATTCCAAGTTTTCTGAGGAATCTCTATTCTGCTTTCCAAAGTGGTTGCACCAACTTGTGTCCCACCAACAATGTATGAATGTACCTTTTCTCCACATCCTCATCAACATGTATTGTTACTTGTATTCTCCATAATTGCCATTCTGATTGGAGTGAGATGAAATCTCAGTGTAGTTTGAATTTGCATTTCTCTAATTGCTAGAGATGTTGAACAGTTTTTCATGTTTTTGTTGTCTGATCTTATTTCTTCTCCTGTGAAGTGTCTGTTCAGTTTCTTAGCCCATTTATTTTTATATATACATATATTTTGGTGTTAAGTTTTTTGAGTTCTTTACATATATCCTGGAGAACAATGCTCTATCTGAGGTGCAGGTGGCAAAGATTTTTCCCATTCTGTAGGTGCTCTCTTCACATTCTTGATTGTTCCCTTTGATGTGGAGAAGCTTTTCAGTTGATGCCATCTCATTTACTGATTCTTTACTTTACTTCTTGCATTCAGAGTCTTGTTAAGAAAGTCAGTTCCTAAACCAACATGAAAGAAAGCTGGGCCTACATTCTTCTAGTAGGCACAAGGTCTCTGGTCTAATGCCTAGGACTTTGATCCACTTTGAGCTGAGTTCTGTGCAGAGTGAGAGTTAGGGGTTAAATTTCATTCTACTACATATGGATTTCCAGTTTTCCCAGCACCATTTGTTGAAGAGGCTATCTTTTCTCCAATACTTGTTTTTGGTACCTTTGTTTAGTATGAGATAACTGTACTACTTACATAGGTTTTTTCCTATGTCTTTTATTCTATTCCATTGGTCTTCGTGCTTTTTTTTTTTTTTTGTGTGTGTGTGTGTGTGTGTGTGCCAATTCTGTGCTGTTGTTTTTTTAACTATAGCTCGTTAGTATAATTTAAGGTCCAGTATTGTGACACCTCCTGCTTTGCTTTTCTCATTAAAAATTGTTTTGTTTATTCTGGGTTTTTCTTATTTTTCCAAATGAATTTCATGACTGCCTTTTCTATTTCTATGAAGAATGTCATTGGAATTTTAATGGGAATTGCATTAAATCTGTATAATGATTTTGGTAGTATGGCCGTTTTGACAATATTAATTCTGCCTATCCATGAACATGGGAAGTCTTTCCATCTTCTGAGGTCTTCTTCGATTTATTTTTGTCATGTTCTATAGTTTTCATTGTAGAGGTTCTTCACCTCTTTTGTTAGATTTCTTCCCAAGGATTTTGTTTTATTTTTTGAAGCTATTGTGAATGGGATGGTTTTTCTAATTTTTCTTTCAGGTGATTTATCTTTGGAATATAGAATGCAATTGATTTATGGGTGTTAGTTTTGTATCCTGCTATTTTGCTGAATTCATTTATGAGTTTTGGAAGTTTTCTGGTAAAGTGTTTTGGAGCTTCTAAATATAAAATCATATCTTTGGCAAACAGATAGTTTGAGCTCTTTTTTTTGCTATTTGTATTCCTTTCATTTCTTTCTTTTGATTAATTGCTCTGGCTAGAGTTTCAAGGACTATGTTGAATAAAAGTGGTCAAAGTGGGTATCCCTGTCTTGTTCATGTTTTTAGAGGAAATGGTTTCAGTTTTTCTCCATTTAGAATGATGTTGGCCTTGGGTTTGTCATATATAGCTTTTACAGTGTTGAGGTATGTTCTTTCTATCCCTTTTTTTTTCAGTGTTTTAAACATGAATGGATGCTGTATTTTGTCAGATGTTTTCTTCTGCATCTATTGAGATAATTATGTGATTCTTGTCTTTAAGTCTATTTATGTATGAACTATATTTATTAATTTTTATTTTTATTTATTTATTTTCCTAACCTTATTCATGCCTGCATTGAATAATATTTTTTAATTTTTTATTTGTTTTAATTAGTTACACATGACAGTACAATGACCTTGAAATATCATACATTTGAATCAGATGGGGCATAATTTCTCATTTTTCTGAGTGTACAGGTTGCAGAATCACATTGGTCATACAGTCACATATATACTACAGCAATAATAATGTCTATTTTATTCTGATGTCCTTCCTATCCCCCCTTCCCCTTTATTAATTTTTATATGTTGAACCAGACTGTATCCCTGGGATGAAACACACTTGATCATGGGTCACTATATTTTTAATGTGTTTTTGTATATAATTTGCCAGTATTTTCTTTTAAAATTATGCATCTGTGTTCATCAAGGATATTGATCTGAAATTTCTTTTTGTCATGTTCTGTGGTTTTCATTGTAGAGGTCTTTGTATGATTTGTATGTGTCTTTGTATGATTTTGGTATCAGGGTGATACTAGTTTCATAGAATTAGTTTGTAAAAATTCCCTCTTTTCCTATTTAATGGAATATTTGAGGAGGATTGCTATTAGTTCTTCTTTAAAGGTCCTGTGAGACTCAGCTGAGAATCCCTCTGGTCCTGGGATTTTCTTTGTTGCTAGGCTTTTGATGGTGTCTTCAATTTCATTACTTGAAATTGATCTGTTTAAATTTTTTAATATCCTCCTGGTTCAATTTGTGTAGGCCATATGTCTCTAGGAATTTTTAATGTCTTCAAGGTTTTCTAGATTATTGGAGTACAAATTTTCAAAATAGTTTCTAATTATCCTCTGTATTTTAGTAGTGTCTCTGGTGATATTTCCTTTTTCATCACAGATTTTAATAATTTGAGTTTTTTCCCTCTTTCTTTTGGTTGTCTTAGCTAAGGGATTATTAATTTTGTTTATTCTTTTAAAGAACCAACTTTTTTTGTTGATTTTTTTTTTTAATCTCAATTTTATTGATTCTGGCTCTTATTTTTGAGCCTGTCTTCTATTGATTTTGGTGTTAATTTATTCTTCTTTTTCTAGAGCCTTGAAGTGTAATGTTAGATTATTTATTTGGTATCTTTCTATTATTTTAATGTATAAGCTCAATGCTATGAACTTTCCGCTTGGAACCACCTTCATAGTGTCCTAGAAATTTTGATATGTTTTATCACTGTTCTTATTTACTGCTAAGTATTTTTAAAATTTAACCCCTGATTTCTTTTGCTATTCATTCATCACTCAGTAGTGTTTTATTTAGTTCCCCAATGTTAGAGTAATTTCTATTTTTTATCCTATCATTGATTCCTAATTTCATTCCATTATGATCTGATAGAATACACGGTATTATCTTTATGTTTTATATTTGATAACAGTTGCTTTATGGCCTAAAATATGGTCTGTTTTAGAAAATATTTCATGTGGTACTGAGAAGAAATGTATTTGGTCATTAATGGATGAAATATTCTATATATGTCTGTTAAGCCTAAATTATTAATTGTATTTTCTAGTTCTGTAGTTTCTTTATTTAGTTTTTGTTTCAAAGATCTATCTAGTGAAGAGAGAGGTATGCTCATGTCACCCAATATTATTGTGTCATGGTCTACTTGATTCTTGATATTGAGAAGGGTTTGTTTAATATACATAGATACTTCATTGTTTGGGGCATAAATATTTACAATTGTTATTTCTTGTTGTTGTAGAATCCCTTAAGTAGTATGAAATGACCTTCATTGTCTCTCCTGATTAACTTTGGCTTGACCTCCACTTTATCTGATATGAGAATAGAAACCCCTCCTTGTTTACAGTTTCAATGTGAATGATATGGTTTTTCCCATCCTTTTGTAAGGGTAAAAGAAATTGAAGTTAAAGCGTAAAAGTTAAAGGGTAAAAGACCGGGTGTTGTAAAGTTTCTAAGCTGCAAGGTCTGAGTTAAAATGTAAAGGATTAGGTATTGTTAGGTTTCTATGCTACCTGCAAAACCTGAAATTTCTGTAGCTGTTAAGACAATGCTTGGAACCGCCCAGTAAATATTTCCCTTGACTACTTGGTTGTTTAATAACTGAAGGGCTCTGTGTAACTGGTCACGTAATCCTTTAGGCCCTAAAACCAATCAGTTTGAATGTGTACCCCGTTTAGAACTGACCTATCACTCCCTCCTGACCTGTTCCCGCCAATGTATGTACTAATCAAGTCTAAGAATTGTTGCTTGACTTTCCCGCGGTGTATGATGATTTGTTAAAGGAGACTGTGATGTATGTAAAATCCCCGCCCTCCCAAAAAAGTGTACTTGAGCAGTGCTCAGCCCCTGCTCGGGGCTCTGGGCTGCTTTCCCTTCTTGAGTGGGCACGGAGCCCCAGCATGCTGGTTCAATAAATCCCCTTCTGCCAATTGCATGAGTGGTCACTTGGTGGTCTCTTTCTCCGACGCTTCGCCTGACCCTTACACTTTCACCTTCAGTCTGTTCATGTCTTTTCTTATGCAATGAGTCTCTTGGAGACAGTATAGTAGTGGGTCTTGCCTTTAATCCCATCTCCCAGCATATGTCTTTTGATTGATGAGTTTAGACCATTTTCACTTAATGTTATTATTGAGAGATGATTTTTTATTCCCTGGTGTCCACAGTGCTCTCTGGAGGGTGTGGGTGCTGGGCACCACTGGGGCTAGGTGGAAGCTGGGTCCTCATGTAGGCAGGATTTCTTGACCTCATCTTGTTCTGGGCCTGCCTGGCACTCAAGGCAGAGCAGGAGGACGGGGCCAGGCCCTGGGGCTGGCCTCGCCAGGAAAGGGCTCTGCTTCTCATGGGGCACACAGACTGCCCCCTTGACTGAGCCGAGTCGGGCCCCTCTAAGCCCTCTCTCGGGTCTTCTTCAACCTTGGGCTTCCAATCTGTTCTTGTTGGGGCTGCATCACCAGGTTTCGCACACACCCTTCTTGACGGGTCAGAGAGAATCCCTCAGCTGGGGAATCTGATCACCTGCCCTGCCCTCAGCAAGAATCCTGCCACGTCTGTTCACCAGAATCCTTCTTTACTCCTGAGGTTTCTTCTTGGTAATCTTCTATCCTTGGGTCACTTGTTCTTGTTGAATTCAGAGTTGAGCCCAGTACCATACTGAACTCTCTTTGCCCTGTTGCAAAAATTCCCATTTTTTGGATCCAGTTTTTACCACTTGAACTTCTGTCAGACTCTGGCTGTCACAGAGGGGACCTCCAGTCAGGGCTCAGGGAGGCAGGGAGACGTGGCACGGTGCCCCACTGAGAACCAGAACCCACGGGGCAGCAGAGGGGGAGGCATCCAGGCTGCACTGGGGGTCTGCCAGGGTGGAGCAGGGCCCTGGGCAGGGAGGGCAGTGGCACTGACCAGAGGGCATGGCAAGGACCAAAGCGGGGGCCTGGCTTGCCCAGTGGACACTGGCCTGGGTGCCCAGGTGTGAGACTCCGTTTTCTGAACGCAGGAGTAGGGAGGCGGGAGCTCAGAGACCACAGGCGGCCGGCCGGCCTGCCCGGGCCGCAGGAGCATTGCTTCCACCCAGTAAGCACTTAGGAGCGTGAGGTGGGGATAAACCGGCAAAGGGGACAAAGGGTTGTCCTTGTGGAGCTTAGGTGATGGTGACAGTAGACACCAAACACGAAAAACAAGTTATCATGTGTCAGGGCACCATAAATGGGACAAAAGGACAGCACAGACAAGGTTCAGAAGCTGGTAGGGGGCGGCGTCCCCAAGACGGTAATATCTGAGCAAACCCTTCAGGATGTAAGAATGAACCATGGGAATGTCCAGGAGGGGAATCTTCCAGACACAGGGAGCTACTGGTGTAAAGGACCTTGAGACACAAGTGGCCTGCTGCTTCCAGGAACAGTGAGGGGCCAGGAGGTGGGAGAGAGGACAGCGGGAAGAAGGGAGGGCGCCCGTCTAGGGGGACCCTGGGCGCTGGTGGGGAAGGCCTGGGTGGAGCAGGCTCAGTCTGGCTGCTGTGGGGAGGGGAATAGGCCTTGGGGTTGGGGGTTGGGAGAGGCTGTTGGGATGAGGGCCGGACAGGGCAGGAGCAGTGAGACCAGGGAGACCACGGCAAATCATGGCATTGGTTTACCTGTGCAGGTGAGGAACAGTGGTCAATTCTAACTCAAAGGTGGGGCCCGCAGACATGGCCAAGCTCCCGGGCAGCCTGTGACTGCTGGCCAGGGGATATGAGTCCCAGAAAATATTATAGGGTTATTGACTGTGGATTATATTAACTAGTGTGTGGGTTAGATAAGACTGTAAGCATTGTGTCCACGATGGAATGTCAACTGCAAAACTTAGATAAACTGCAGAACTTAGACTTCAGTTAGTGATATAGGAGTCTACACCCCGGCGTACACCCCAGGGCTCACCAGCAAGCACAAGAGAACTGGGACTTCAAAACCCAGCCTTCTGAGAGCCGGCGGGACTAAACAGGACTTGGACAGAAAGACCAGACCTCTTTAGTGGTTGTCCCCCGGCACCAGACTCCCCTGGCCCAGATGGAGTTCCAGCGGCCTGGACTTAAGACACGTCACAGGTGAGTGCCTGGGACCCTTGGGTGTAGACTCAGTCAGGACTTACAATCAGGATGTGTCTGAAGTGTGATGAGCATCAATAAAATAGATTTGATTGAATCTAACTGCACCTCAGACTGAGTCTGTAGTAATGGCTCGGGACACCAGCTTCCTGCCTCAAGTCTAGATTGTCACCAGGGCTGAACAGGTGAGGAATTTCCACCCTGGGAAGCCGTGAGTGGTGGGGTGGGAAGGAGGTAGAAAGAGGCCTCGCTGTGAGTGTCTCTGAGAAAAACACGGCCCTCCTTCCCTTTCTCAAAAGGGTTCCCGTGCCCCCAAGAACAGAAGAAGTCTCGTCTCAGGATCTGCACCCTCAGGAGCTCCCCTCTGTCTACTCAGCTGGTGGATGGCTTCCCCGGCTGGAGCTGGGTTGTGGTTCCCTCTGGGTATCGTCCTGTCTGACCTTTCCTGGGGTCCTTGATTCTGTCCAGTGTGGCAGAAGTAGGTCACCTGTGCTGTAGTGTCCGGGCAGCAGGATGGGAGCTCAGCTCCAGGGTCCCTCGTGGGGTGGACCCTGGGACAGCACAGATGGAGGGAAGGGAATTTCCTTATCTCATGCCATGGTGAGATGGCTTCATTGAATGCCAGGCACTTGGCTTAAGTTGGGGGATCAATGGCATCTCCTCTTCCCTTCTGAGAAATTCAGGTGGCTCATCTGGGGTTGGGTACCTTCCTTTGCCTGTCAGTGAAAGAAAACCTTGTATAGCCCAGGGCTGGGGGCAGGTGTTCTAGCCTAGGGAAGCCTGAGACAGGTTTAGTCGCCCCCGAGACTTGATGTTTGGTGAATCAGACCAGGTCAGAGGGTTAAACTGAAGAAAGTGAAGCAGGAGGGCTCTGTCTGCTACAGAGAACTGTGACCCTTTCCTGGGGATGAGGAAGGAAATCCACTCTTCAGGGTAAGTGGGTTTTGATTTTAGGTTTTGTAGGATAGAAACTGGGACCTAGGGTGAAGCACCCCCATCTCCTTACACATTCCTCCCTCCCTTCATCTCCTGAGAACAGCATTCACTCAACCCGCTCCCTGACTGCAGATCCCCCAGAAGCCTGGACAGTGGGACAGTGAGAAGTCGATGCACGTGAGAGGATCTAGGGTGCAGGGCTGAGCTGGCTGTTGGCCATCTCACCTGGGCCTGCCACAGGTCCCCAACCTGTTTAAATGAAAAGCGATGGCATACCCTCCTCCCACCTGCACCACGGATAGCATCTCAGTCGTTCCCTTATGCTACTGTGGGGCTTTAGACTCATGACAAAGGACAGAGCGATCTTTGGTCACATAAGCAAATCCTCACAAGCCTGTGCCTAACCACAACGGTTCTGCTCATGGATCCTGGCCAGCCTAATCTTGGTGGGATCTGCCTCACGTTCTTGGCTGGCTCTCCTGTCTCTGGACGCTCAGTGACAGAGCCATTGAAAGCATCTTCACCCCCTTTAAAGGCTTTACTGTAGCTGGGTGCGGTGGCACAGCCTGTGATCCCAGAGACTTGGGAGGCTGAGCAGGAGGACCTCAGGTGCCAGGCCAGCCTGGGCAATTTAGCGAGACTCTCAGCAACTTTGCGAGGCCTTGTCCCAAAATAAAAAAACAAAGGCAGAGGATGTAGCCCAGTGGCAAAGTGCCCCTAAGTTCCATACCCAGTACCCAATTTCTTGCAGAATTTTAATTACCCAGTTACTTTCAGCCTTCACACTGCCCTCTGGTGGTGGGGTTGCACTGTAGTTTTTTTGAAGACGCCCAGGGTACCCACTACTTGGAACTGAGTTCTGTGCCTGCCTGAGAGAGAAGGAAAACCTCTTCTATGCCTGCTTCTCTGTGCCTTCTCCAAACAGCTCAGATCCAGGCCTGGAGGGTGCAGGGTAAACTGCTGGGAAGAGCTGGAAGCTGGGATGGTGTTGATATTAGGCATTGGCTCTGAATAGAAACTGAATCAAGATCAGGTACAGAAACACCACATCTGACCTGTGGGTTATCTGGGAAAATGTAGTAAATCAGTATGTGAGGGGCTTGCCTCCCACCACACACTTGCTGTGCTGCTTGGGGCCAATCTTCTGCCTTCTTAGGAGGAGGCGATTCAGCTCCCACAGGGTGTTAGTATGTATTGGAGGACCTCCAGTTCTCTCTGCTGCTAAGTACAAAGATATGCCTGTTAACCTCATTGCACACCTTTTGCTGGCTTCCAGAACCCCCACTTGAGGGCAGAAAGACCAGGCTTTAATAGCCCCCCCACCAGGGCTGTCCCTATGCCAATATATCTTAGTTCTGATCTTTTCCAGTGGGGTACCATGCTCCCAAAGAAGTCCTGTGCTGGAGGACTTCACTGGTAGTGTTCTTTTTACAGATGGCTCCAGAGATGCAAGATGCAGAGGTGCACTTGAGAGCAGAGAGAGGTGGACAAGACCATGGCTACTTGGATTCCATCGCTTTGCCTGTCACTCCAGTGAAGTAAATGTTAAAACCATCAGTGTCTATGCTTTTTCTTTTCTTTTCTTTTTTAGGCACAATTACAGAAGGGAGAGCTGGGACTCCTGCAGCTCACACACCCAATTTCGGGAGGAGAGGAATTATATGGGATAGAGTGGGAGGAGAGAGAAGCAGTCAGGGTCCTTGGGGCCCAGAAAGGGAAAAAGAGAGTCCAGGACTCACGGGGCTCACCAGCTACAGACTCCCATAACCACCCTGGACATGAGCTTGCTCTGCAGGGCCTGAACTTGGAGCACATCTGAGAAACAGAGTCAGCTCAGATGCTGCTGGCCAAGGAGGTCTGCCCCTCCCCCAGCTCAGCTGCACTCGGTCAGCAGACAGTGACTTTCTGGCTCCTAAGTGCATTTTTCAAGGTGGGATTTCTGATATCAGCTGGAGGGGTACATTTTGCATATAATTCCTCCAGTTACACCCAATAAGAAAGTGTTCTCAGCCTTGGCCCTCACCTGCAGGGAGCCATTTTACAGTCATTTAAAGACTCCTGCGTCTCGGGAGGAGGCAGTCCTGAGTTGAGGTGGGCTCTCCCAGGTGCTGGCTTGCAGTAGGGAGGACAGGAGTGGAAGGCAGCTGGAGCAGGAGGAGAGAGCCCCCCCCGCCCCCCCCCCCCCAAGGGCTGCAGCCAGGCCCTGGGGAGGGACAGTTGGCATTGTCTGCAGGGAGGTCACCAACACTGGATTCATAAAGAGTTTTAATGTGTAGAAGACGGGTGCCAGCAGGGGTGAGGCCTGAGCAGGGAGACCCAGAGGGAGGGCCTGAGCCTGTAGCTCAGGGGAGCTAAGCAGAATAAGAAAGCTAGCAAGGGAGGAAAAGCCTGGAAACCAGGAGTGGGCAGCAACCAAAGGAAGCCAATGGGAGAGAAGGTCCCAGGGATGGGCTCTTGGTTGTCATGGCAACTGAACTACTAGTGTTGAAACTTCCAACCCAGAAGAAATAAATGGCTCTTTAGTTCCCCCCACCCACCCCGTCACCAGGTATAGAGCAGCCCAGGGCCAGAAGTCGATGACAGATAGCTAGATAGACCTGGATCAGCTGACCAAGGCCAGAATAGAAGGCAGGGTCACAAATGAATATTTGTTAGTCAGCTCTTTGCAGCTTTGTCCAAAATACCTGATAACAATAACTTAAAGGAGGAAAATGTATTTTGGCCGGCAGGTCTTTTGCCTAAAAGCCCCATCTCTGAACCTTGCTGTTTGGGGGATCATGATTTCAACCCAAGCATTTCAGGAACAATCTGGATGCAAACCATTACAGGACACAGGATCTTTTAACCCCTGGCAGGCTGGTGCACTGGTGCCCTGGTCCGGAGTGGGACCTTTGGTTGAAACGCACTTGGATTACACTAGGAAGGCAAATCTTTGGTGTGCCTCTCAGGCGACTTGGAATCTGAAGCCTAAACTGATGGAATCTTCTCCAGGATGTACATTCACCCTCTGAGCCCTCTGAGGCAGCATTCAGAGGGCCAGTCTTTGTGGTCAAATTTGCCATCTTCCCATATAATGAAGGGAATTCTGTTATATTACATGCTTTTCTGAGTCAGTGCTCCAATTGCCCCTGCTCCTTCCTGGATCTGTGCCATGGTCACACTATTGTGGACACACTGGGAGTTAGGATCCAAGGGGACTTCCATACACTTTCTGCTTGTTGGTCTGTGACCTCAGCTACCCTGTGGAAACACCAACCCACTCCTCTCAGCCTCACTGGGAGGCCAGGAGCACTGTGGCAGGTTCTGCCTCGCTATGGGGTGGGGGTGAGGGTCCGAGGTCATCATCTCCATCCACACTAAATAAGGAAGGGAAGTCAGAGGCACACATGGGGACAACTTAGTTAATTCCACTACTTTCCTACTATTGTCTTGAGAAAAGTGTTGAGCAAAGTTTATGTCCCTTGAGTCTTGGTGAATAGACAGCAAGTAGCATTATTAAAATGCTAAAGCTTCTTTAGGTTTAAAATGTTGACCATCAAATTACAATTGCATTAAGTTATATTTAAGTCTCATAATGAAGGTATAAGAAGAGTAGTCATTTGGGGGTCATTCCCCCACAAATGATGAACAGGAAGGACTGAGAAAAGATAGCACATGGAGAATACATGTTCTTAAAAGTGAACCTAGAAAAAAACCGGCATCAGTAAGGTTTAATGAAGCAGAATAAAAGGAACTATATGTGTACTGAAAGGGCTTAGGGTACCCAAGCAAGACAAATGGAAAGAACATTACATTAAAACCTAGTCTGGCAAAAAGAACGAATATAGAACTAACGATAGGGACATTCAGGGAAATCTCATTAGCATCCACATACTAACAGAGGAAAAGGATTGTGGGTAAGGAGTGCTGGACCGTGTGGCCAGGGACAGGCCTGCCTTGGTCCACCCTTGGATAGAATTAAGCTCATTCTCCTGATCCAGTGTGGCTGCCAGTAGGCGGGTCTGAGAGGCCAGTCAAGGGTGCCCTGGCTATCATGTGTAATGCACGGCATTATAAGAGTTAGAAGGTACAATAATAATACGGCTATTAATGTTCTAGATTTTCAAGATCTTTATTATTTTTTTTTTTTGTGGTTATAGAAATAACAGAGTCATCACAAAAATTTCAACTGTACCAACACAGAAAGCAAATGTATAACACAGAAAGCAAATGTCCCTGTAATCCTACCCTAGAATAACTAATTGATTCTTTCAGATACATTTTTGGCCACAGGCCTAGATAGTCCCATAAACCAGACTCATTATTACCAGCATAATCTTAACTCAAAACTTGTTGGTGGCTTCCCATTCTCTGTTGCTACAATGGAATGCCCCAGACAGAGCAATCTATAAAGAATAAAGGTTTATTCAGTTCATGGGCATTGAAAATTCAAGATAAGATCAGGGGCCTAATCTGGTAAGTTCAAAGGCAATTCAATATTGACATGGCAAGACAGAGGGTCCTAGCTCAGGTCTCTCCCCTTCTTCTTATAAAGCCACAGTCCCACTGGGCGAGGACCCCACCTTTATGGCCCCAGTTAACCTTAATTACCTCCTAAAGGTCATACTTCTACACATCATAATTGGATTAAGTGTTCACCTCACAATGGAGACTGAATTTCAACATGAGTTTTCTTGGGGACATTCAAACCACAGCAATACCTAGGAACCCATATATATTTTCAAAAAAAATTCATTCTGAAGATATATCGGTTTATTTTATAATATTGATGGGGTTTGTGTTCTTCCATAACTTTTTACTATTACGCTGAGCATCCCTGATTCCCACGGTACTTCCAATCAGCATGGAAAAGATGGTTCATACCACAGATGTCACTGCAGAATCAGTGCCTTAAACTCCGAATGAATCCAGCCAAGGGTCAGGCCAGTCTCCCAGGCGAGACAGGAGAGATGGAAAGTTCACACCTAATATGAAGCTCACGAGTGGGACCTGAGCCTGGAGGACGTGGACGAGCTAGTAGAGAAGGTCGAGGAGGAGAGGGTGGTACAGCCATCACAGGCCTGCCATGCTGCCTGGAGGGGTTTTGCAAGGAAAAGCGCAGCTCAAACCCCGACTCCACCCCAGTGCTACAGATAACCAGCACTTACCACTGAGCCATACTTGGTGATCAGTGAAGGACGGTCACCCATGAGCCAGATCTTTTTTAAAACACATGGACATCACCAGCTTTTGTCCTCCCAATTTTCATTTTTTTAAATATATATTTTTTTTTGTTGTAGTTGGAACAATACCTTTATTTTATTTACTTATTTTTATGTGGCGATGAGGTTCAAACCCAGGGCCTTACACATGCTAGCGAACGCTCTACTGCTGAGCCACAACCCCAGCCCCCAGTTTTCATTTTGAAGAGTCATTTTCTTCCCCACCCAAATTAACTATGAAAGCAGTGGCAGTGTGCTGGCAGCAGGGTGCTAGGGCAGTTGTCGTGAAGTCACCCTGCCCAAGTGAGGGGCGGCTTCGAGCTGGGACACTCAGAGGCTCAGAGTTAACAAGGCGACCAGAAATGTGGTAGGAACACCTGCCATTTACTCCTCTCTTGAGTCCTGCAAGAGAGAAGGGCTCAATGAATGAGATTATTATGGAAGCTAATACTGACCTTCCTCCTTCCTAGGAATCTCTGTGCCTGGACGGCACACTAGATCTCAAACCCAAGGCAAGCAGAAGCTCCCTCCCACATCAGTTCTTGTGGGCTGTACTTAGTGATAAAATCATTTCCCCTGTTACTTAAATCCAAGTTCCTCTCTCCCAGCTCTTCCTTTCCATTTCCGTTCTTCCTCTCTAGATAAAATCCTTATGATTTCATCCCCATAATAATTTTTTTGAGTATTATTGGAATCTTTGTGCTGGGTCCTGGGGTCACAGAGACTGGTACCTCTGCAGTTGTTGTGAGGACAGGAACAGTATGCCCTAGAAGTGCAGAGGAGAGATTAGCCACTGAGCCATAGGGTGGCTCACTGACAGGGTGGCCTGGAAACACTTCCCGGAGGGTCCAGGTGAGCTGGTGTTTACTGGGCAGAGGACACAGGCAGGCTGTTCAGCATCAGCCTTCAGCTACCCTCTTTCCAATCCACCCAAACTGCCAGACGAAGCTTCTTAGAGCCCTTACCCCTCCCCTGCATTTAAACCCTCACGCTACTTTGCTGGCCTTGAAGGTCTTCCTCATCAGCACCCATCCTAACTTTGTCACCTGTAGCTTTTTTCTGTGAGCCCTGAGCTCTTCCTAAATCATGCTGCTGAATCCTAGTGAAATTCTACTCACCCTCCCAAGGTTAAACCTGTCACCTGCCGTCTCTGGTCACTGTAATACTTCCAGCAGCTGACTTAGGGTCTTTCCTTGGCAGCGCACACTCCACTTCCAGTTTTTTGCATTTCTCCCTTTTCCTTTAATGGCAAATTCTTGGGGTGTGAACCACGCTCCCTCTTCATTCTGGATGCACTTCTCGGAGGAGCCTGGGAAGAAGAGGCAGCCCATTCTGAGATCCACCTTGACCCTCTGAGAATTCATCCCAGCCTCTGAGCTCCCAATGGTGTTGCTTCACCTTCCTGGGTCCAGAGGGATTCCTGTGATGTGGAAACCTTTGGAAATCCCTTCACAGGAAGCGTGTCTGTCTCTGCAGCCTGGCCAGCAGGGTCCGTGTCCTGAACTGGACATGGTTTGCCCAGGCACTTCTCTTCCCTTCTATCACCGCGGGATCCACAGAACAGAATAACCAAGGAACTCACCTCGCTTCATTTTCTCCTTATATAAAATCCCTTTTGCTGTACCACAGGTCACAGGAAGTTCAGGAGACAGAAAATCCATGAGGTCATCTTTAGGTTTTTCTGAAAGGAGAAGAGAACATTTTGGGGTTAGTTTTCCTTCACATTTCCTCTTGAATGCTCCCTGTCCCTGGGATTCCAATAATAATAACAAACAATAATGTAAATGGTATTGGGGAAGCTTCTCTGGTTCAGCCACAGGAAGTACTCTGCTCTGAGGGTCAGATTAGTTAGGTGAGCAGTAAATAAACCACCACCACCGCCCCACACTAGTCAGAGCATTTTAGAAGAACTTACGGGGCATACTTTGAATGTGTTTTAATTTGTAAGTTAATTGGCCATCACCCAATGTTCTTTAGCATTCGACAGAATCCTGCTTATCTCTGTGCTGATGGAAGTTCCCATCTAGAATATTTCTTTGTAAAAAAAAAAAATAGAATATTTCTTTGTGATCATGTAGCTGCAGAAAAAGTCTTTGCTCGTTAAGTTTATTCCTAATTCAAACGAGGACTTGGCTAAGTGAGACGGTGTCTGTTTTCAGTGTTTGCTCTCATTTTTTATTTCATGGCGTCCTGTTTTCTTCTTTTATGAATAAAAGAAAACTCTAGAGAGTCGTGGATTAATTTGTAAATTGCACATGGGGATTTGGCAGCTCAGAACCCCCAGGGAGGGATCTTGGATTTGGATTCAAGAGAAGCAGTTGCAAAAGCGTTTGAAATAAATGTCAGCAATTCCTGCTCCCTAGCCCTCTGACCTCACTGTGGGGTAATCCTCTGCAGGGGCCGTGTCCTGGGGGACAGGGGAAAGGGCTACCCATGCCTCAGGTTGAGTTATGGAGGAGGCTCCTCCTGAAATGAGTCAAAGGGAACAAGTGGTCCAACCCTGTGCTGTTTCACACACTTACTGGAAGAGCCAGAAGAAAACATGAGTAATCGAGGCTTTGTCGGAAAAGGAAAGAACAGCATCACTAGTGAAGAATCTGATAGTTACTGGAAAGAGGAGAGATGGGGTGGGAAGGGAGGGAGACTGAGAGCAGAGGGGCCCCTGAGGAGTGACAGCATGGTTTGCCAGCCCAAGTGCCCATCCTTGGAGGAGCAGGGTGGCTGCGGGGCTGGGCATGGGCGTGAGGAAACCTTGCAGGGGAGAAAGACTTGATCTCAACAGTCGGCCACACTCTTCCCGGAGCAGCGGACTCCCTCGTGTGTCTCCAGGCTGCAGCGGGTGAGATCCTGGCCTGGGAGCCCGACCTGGTGGGCTGGTGATTCTCCTCTGCAGCTCCTAGAAGGAGCTCCTAAGGGTGCTCAGTGTTATAAAGTTTGAGTGGGAGATTTTCTGCTTCCAGTTCCCATCTTGGGTGAAAGGCAGAGCTACAGGTAGCCTTGAGTGCAGTCATAAGCCCGGGGGGAAATCAGCACAGCTCTGGGGACCCTCTATAGCTCCCCATCTTCACAGAAACGCCTTCTCCAACTCCCAGTGGTAAACAGAGCTCTAAGGACACAGATGGCCCAGACACAGATGCTCACAGGGGATGAGTGTGGGCAGGGAGCCAACCTGCAGAGCCCTGGCTCAGCTCTCCCTCCCTCGGTGCCACCCAGGGAGTTGGGCCTTTAGGCCTGAGGACTTCAAAGGCACCCACCTACCCCCAAGGGCAGCCTCTGGTCAGTTCCCAGGAGTGCTTTTTGGGTCAGCTTCACCTGCCCAGCTCAGCAAACAGGCTCAGGAAGGCCTGGGGGGGGGCCCTCCAACAACACCTGCCCCTTCTCCAAGGGGAACTTGGATCACCGTTAGCAAGTGAGAGCAAACAGCTGGGAGCCTGGGGGGGAAGCAATTCAAGAGCAAATGAGGGTGGAAACAAAGAAGAGCAGGTAGGAAACGAAAAGAAAGCCGGGAGAGGCCGGCAGCAGGATGGAAAAACCCTAATTGGCAAGCGGAAGACTAATTCCTGGAAATCCCAGAGAAAAACCCCGAGGTGAAAATTATGCATGGAAAGATGAGAGGCCTAGGAAGGACGGGAGCTGTGTGACCCGGCGTGACGGGGCTGGGAGGAGCAGGAGATGGGCGACTGGAAAAGTACTGGTCAAGGAAACAGAAGGGCAGCCCACTGTCCTCACACAATGGGTAAAAAGGAGGAGGCGACCACTGTCCTCATTATTAGATGGGGACTTGGGCTCAGATCTGGGGAGAGTTCCTGGTGGCCCACAGTGTAGGAGGTAGCCTGGGAATGGAACTCAGAGGTGCCCGATTCCCGGCCATGCTCGTCCCATGAGTGGAGAAATGGCTCAACCAGACACCTCACTGGGCCAACAACAGACACCGTTAAATTAGAAGATACCAGGTGACGAGTCTAAGTGAAGACTGCTTCACCTTGTGACCTCCCGTGACTTTCACAATTAATTACAGCTGGGACGAGAGCCAGGCAGAAGAGAAACAGGGCTCCGAGGGGCGTGGCGGGAACCCACCCCGCCAGCTGGGACAGGGCAGAGGGGATCGTTGAGGGAGGAAGTGAGGGTGCAGGGCGGAGAGAGGGAGGAGGGTGAGCGGGATTTGTCTTGGGGGTGAGTACAGGGGACATGAGAGGGGTCCTGGGGCAGGCAGGAGGTGAAGCGCTTGGTGCCCAACCCGCCAACATTGTGAGAAATCTGGTGTGGTCCCTAAGAAAGCAAAATTACAGCCCTACGGAAAAACAGCAAGTTCAAAGCGTTCACAGACAGGAACCAGGTGTACAGCTGAGGAGGTGGAGACCCAGAGGCAGAGGGACAACTATTGGCATATATCTGCTTCTTCCAGTGTTTCATTAAAAAACAAAACAAAACCAGGAGGCATTTGGGTTTGCTTATTTAGTTTTCTAATGTAAAGAACAAAGGACTTCGGATCAGAACCAATCAGGTTGATTTTAGCTCATGCATGTCTTTTACCCTTTAATTGAATCTGCAAAATGGGCTTAACACTCGTTTATTGTAAGGATTAGATGACAAAAGGTAGAACAAAGTGCTTTGTCAGTTGTAAAGTGATACGTTTACTTGTATTATCAGGGCCTATACACAAGGTGTCGTGTCGTGGGTTGTGCAATGAGCAAGGATTCCACGTTTGACGGGGGGACCTTTAAGTCACATAAGAAACACAATCCTTGTGTATGCTTAGTACATCAGTCTTCCAGCAGAGGGCAGCAAAGGGCTTGGTTTCACGACTCCACCCTGACAGGTGTATTGGGAAAGGCGCATTTTCCAGTTTACACAGGTGCACTGTTATTGGCCCTGGTATTGGTTGGTATTCACACTTGATGAAGAAGAATGAATAATATTTCTATTTGTTAGTTATTTAAGTATAAACTGTGAGGCACAGAGGAGCAGGACATGAAGCAACAAGCAAGACTGCTTCACTCAGCGCCACCTCCAGTGACTTTCACAAGGTCCCCAGGAGGCAGGCAGCAAATTAATTACAGCTGGGACACAGGGCTCTGAGGGGCGTGGTGGGAACCCTCCCTGCCAGCTGGGACAGGGCAGATGGGATCTTTAAGGGAGGATGTGAGGGTAGGGCACAGAGAGGGAGGAGGGTGAGTGGGATTTGTCTTGGGGGTGAGTATGGGGACATGAGAGGGGTCCTGGGGCAGGCAGGAGGTGAAGAATTTGGTGTCCAACCCGTCAACATTGTGAGAAATCTGGTATGGTCCCTTGGAAAGGAAAATTACAGCCCTACGGAAAGCGGCAAGCTCAAAGTGGTCACAGATAGAAAGTATTAGAGAAGCCATTTTCATAATTTATATATATATGTGTATATATATATTTTGTATAGACTTATAGATCCTATGTAGAAAGGGCTCCCGTCCCCCATTTTTTTGGTACGGGGGATTGAACCTAGGGATACTTTACCACTGAAATACATCCTAAGTCCTTTTCATTTTGAAGCAGGATCTCCCTAAATTGCCAAGAGTTTCACTAAGTTGCTGAGGCTGGCCTCAAACTTGCAATCCTCCTGCCTCAGTCTCCCGAGCTGCTGCGATTACAATTGAGTGTCACTGCCACTGTGCCTGGTTCTAGAAAGGGCTTTTAAAGGAAGAAGGACATGGCATAAAGCAGTGGCTTCCAATGGGGGGCCGATTTTGGCTCCCCACCCCCACCCTCTCCACGAGGAAGTCAGGCAACATTTAGACTTTTTTTGTTTGTCAGGACAAGGAGCAGGTGCTTCTGGTGTCCAGCAGGTAGGGGCAGGGACATTGCTAGGCATTCCTTGATGCACAGGGCTGCCTTATTATGGACAGTTATCTGGCCCCATATGTCAGTGGCTGCCAAGGTTGAGAGACTATCATTGGCCATACTGTTAAAGATAAACCGATTGGCCTGTATACATTGGTAATAAAACGTCTCTACCACCAAAAGCTTCTCTAGTAAAAGACAAAAAGCAAGACAAATTATAATATCTGCTACAAAGGACTAATTTCTCTAGCTGATTAAAGCTTGAAATGAATAGTCCTATGTAAAAAAAAAATTAGTAACTGTAAACAGATGATGCTCAAAAGAAAAAACTCTGACAAATTTATTTATTTTTTAAAAAAAAACAGGTCAATTAGTGAAGACAGGCTGGATAATGGCACAGTAATTCATAAGTCTCATAAATCTCAGTAATTTATTATAGAAATCAGAAAATGACAGCCTGGGGGCCATTCTGGCCTCCCACCAGTAAGTTTTCATTGGAAGCTGGCCACACCCATCTGCCTACACACACTCCACAAAGGCAGAGCTGAGCGTGTGTGATGAAGATGGCTTGGTCATTTGGCCCTACTGGGAAAAAAGTTTGCCACCTGCTGTTTTTCAGCAGCAAAGCTCTCCTTCTCTCTTGCACTCCCTGATCATCACAGATGAGAGGGAGCTCAGCCCTGCGTCATGGACGCTCCAGGCTCCTGGCCACAGAGCAACCTCTCTGTCCAAAGATGGCTGTTCTCCGGTGGAGAGAAAGAGGCAGGCAGCTCTCAAAGTGGAAGTGACCCTCTCACTTTGGTCTGCGTATCACTGGCCAAGTCAGGGCCTGGACATCCGGAGTTCACAGGCTGGGTGTCTCACTTCTAGAGGCTGCTGGGGCTTGGGAACACTGTGGACCCCAGTATCTATGGCACATTTAGCCACTGGCACAGCAGGAGGAAACTCAGGAACAGCCAGTGGGTTATTGTTCTGTGCTTTCATGTTTGGAAAAAAGAAAAGTCTTATTATTTGTAAAGGTGCAGGGTCAAGGGTATCTCCATGAGGTCAACGGAAGTGTGAACAATTTGGGTCACTGGATGATCAACATGTGTTAATTTAGAATATGCAGACTTGTTGACTAAGTGATTTCGCTTCTAGAAGTGAACCATTAGGAAATCATCCTGTGAACGTAGCCATCCCGAGGCGGGTGGCCCTCCAACAGTGGTGGGTGGGAATCAGAAAGGAGTTTCTCACACTGCGTGGGGTACTGGTGACCCCACCAATCAAAACGAGATCAGTGGGCTATGGGTCGGCTGCAAAGCTGAGGTGAGGGGCACCAGACGACACACGTAGACACACGTACCGGTCCCGACAACCGCTCACGCCAACATCCTTGCCGTCCTTTCCTTGTGGTCCTCTCCCCTGACCTGCCCTCCCCCTCCTTCCCTCCGGGTACCTGCTCCAGGACAGCCATTCCTTCCCCAGACTTACGGTCCTGTCTGGATGCCCAGGCACGTGTGATCCTAGCCTTCTGGGCCCTTGTCACTACCCTCGAGCTGCAGGTTGAGTGATCCTTCCTTGGAGTCTCCTGATCCTGCTTTGGGAGCTTCTCTTCATTTCTGTGCCCAGGTGAGGCTGCCTCTGGACCAAGTGGTGATTTGTGATTAGGGCCCACAGAGAGCTGCCCCTTCCCCTCCCTAGTGACCTGCCTTCCTGCCCTTCTCCTGCTGCCCCGGGGTTCCTAGGTTAAGTCTCAAAGTGCCAGGAAAACTGGAAATTCACAAGTACCGAGAGACGACGTCAAGTACGCTATAAAAATCAAAGACTGTAGCTTCTCTGTCCTCTGGAAATACCACCAGGTTAGGGTGAGGACCAGGATCCTGTCCATCTTATCTCAAAGTAGCAAAGTTTTTGTTTTTGGTACCAGGGATTGAACTCGGGGTTATCTACCACGAGCCACATCCCCAGCCCTTTTTTATTTTGAGATAGGATCTAGGGCCTTCAACTTGCAATCCTCCTACCTCAGCCTCCTGAGTCTCTGGGATTACAGGTGTACGCCACCATGCCTGGCTTTTTAATTTTTTAATTCTCCCTTTAGTCGGTAAAAGGATGGCGGTCCCCCTCATGCACATAAACTAAAACCCACCCCCTTCCATTCTTTGACTGGGGGATGTGATCTGTCACCTGAACTGAAAGCCTCTTGCTCATCTCCAGTCCACTTTGTACACAGCAGCAAACTCGCTCTTGTGAAATTTAAAATCAGGTCAGATCCCTTGACTGCTGAGAGCTCTTCAATGGCCCGCCCTTGCTTTTGGAATACGATTCAACCCCCTTTCCCAGCTACAGACCTGAACAGCTCCCCGCGGGTCCCGCCTCCTCTCATTATTACCTCTCGGGCAGCTTTTTTTCTGACGTCTCCTTTTTGGAGTTGACCAGATATTTCTTCTTATTTTTCTTCCTAAAAAGAAAGGATAAAGAATCTTTTATGGTTATACATACAGATCTGCCAGCCTTACATGTCAGCGACACTCAGTTTTTACTACTGGTCTTGACACCACAGTGGCCAGGGGGTCATTGGTGGCCTTAGGGGATACTGCTTAATGGAGAAGTGGGGTTAGAAGAGGCTCTCAAGAGAGGAAAGAAAGGAAAGAGAGAAGAGAAAGGAAACGGAGACGAGAGGCCGAGGCAAGACATTTCTAGAAATGAAGGGGAAGCTGTGGAGGCAGCTGAAGCTCCCGTGATGAGCCGCGAGCACTGGCCGCAGACGGCCCTGGAGTGAGAGATCTGAACACCCACAGAGCAAGGGACAGCGGATACTGTGAGGAGGGGAGGACTGGGGGGCAGAGGGTGGCCGTCAGGGCTGGCGGCGGGGAGTGAGGGGATCTCCTCTGCTACTGTAACGGGGAGTGTCACGTGAGAAGCTGCAAAAGACAGCGCAGGGCTTGAAAGGACAGTGGCAGGAAGAGGACCTGCCCGCAGAGTGAGGTCATTTACACAGGAAGACGCAGCAGGGGCACTTGTCCAGGCCTGTGACTGTCCAGCAGCGCCCTCTCTCAGATGCCGTGTGCAGAAGCAGATAAGAAAGTTCCTTGGAGACTGGCCGGGGAAAAGACAGAGAGGCAGGGCAGGTTAGGAAGACGGCAACTGGCTATGAGATGGTGGATCTCGGACTCCAAGCCGGTGAGGGGGTGAGGAAAGGCCAGTGGACAGGTCATTCAAAAGCACTGAAGGACAGCTGCAGAGGGGACACATTGTGAGGAAGAAAACAGAGAGGGACGTTGTTAAATTTATTATTATTCTAGTACTGGGCTGAGAAGGAGAGATCAGAAGTTGAAGGACAGTTGTAGAAAACTTGAAGAACAGGTATCAGAAGAGGAATGCTTAATTACTGGGAATTCGGGCTGTTTGGGTGATGGTAAGGCCTATGGATTGCTCTGGGCATAGGCAGCCAAGAATTTGTGGAGGAAAAAGTCATTGGAAATGAGCAGATGACGGGCCGAGAGGCCAGAGGACTGGATGGCCCATCCGCTGTCCTCATGGGTCCTGCAGGCATCCAGGACTAAGGTGGGACCTGAGGTGACAGAAACACAGCCTCAGGCCAACTAAGGAGGGACAGGAGGCCAACAGATGAGAGGGCTGGAGAGAAGGGTGTTTTAATTGAATGGCTGAACCTCAGAGGAGAGGATGGGGAGCAAGAGACTGGATGGGGTCGAGGGTGGCGAGGTGTGGACCACAGGTGTGGGTGACGGATGGCAGAGAATGGCTGGCTGTGTCTTGCGAGGAAGCAGTTCTGTTCAGGAGAAGCAACCTTCAGCTCAAGAAATTGGTGTGACTAACACGCTAAGAAACTGTGGATACGGGCCTCGGAGGGCTTCAGAACAGGCGATTCTGACAGTTGCTTATTTCCACGTGTCTAAATGCCTTCTGGTTTGTCACAGTTTCTATAAAGGCCTTTGAGGAAGGTGGAATCTTGGCCATCAGGACTAGGGACACGTAGTGGTTGCTTTTGACAAGATGTGATCAGAACCACAGAGAGCAACTCCAAAATCACTCTCTTGACATCTAAAGAGAAAGGAAATCCTTACCTTTCTTCTTTGGAGGTGTGCTAGGTGCCTCGTGGGGCTCCTCTGGGTCATTTGACTCTGGAGAATTCTCTGTCACCACTGACAAAAGACACAAAATTCCTCTCAGAGCTCAGAAGAGGCTGAAGAGAAAGTGCCCAGGGGAGTCAAAGGGAGACTCCGTAAAGGGAGAGAGCGCATGTCCTGCAGACCTTGGAATCTGCAGGCCGGAGGGTTCTTCCTTGACTGTGCCAAGTTGTGGTTACTGTCGGACCCACTTACAGACAATCCTTCTCTGGGAGGAAGAGAAGGACAAGGCTCAGCAGCCCTTGCTCAGGGAACTCAGCTGAGAGTGAAGGGAATGGGTGACCTTGAATTCTGAGGGCCACAGGAACATATTATTGCTTAGGTGTCAGCATATGGATATTCACTCACTGCTCTACCTGTGACCATTTCACCTTGAGAAACAGTGAAGGAGGCTGAGGGCTCAGGGCACAGTTGGAGAGGAGGATTGTTGAAAAAGGTAGGGGCGGGCCGTACTTCTAGCACCTACTCACAGCAAATATGAACCGAGTTCTGCTAGTTTTGCTGAGGACTTGAAATAGAATAAATAAAGGTCCATCCCACGTAGGGATGCCCCTTTCTTCTTTTCTACACAATTCTAGGAGATCTGTCTCCAATTCTGCCTATATAGCAGCAGGTGACTGTGTTGATAAGCAACCGCTGAACTTTTGAGACAATTTACTACTTTTCACATTGCTTTAGTAATATCTGCTTTCAAAAATCCAAATGATACAAAAATGACTAGGGTTGAGGGTGGGAGTTCCCCACAGTCAGCGTGAGTGAGGGCAAGGCGGGTCCATCTGTATTGCCCTTCCACTCAGCATTCAGGCCACCCGGTGTTTCTCTGCTTGCTTTGCATCTCGGCAGGGCAGTTTGAGCATTCCCTAATAAAAGTGGCTCTGCCTCCGTTCTTGTGGCCTTCTCCCCTGCGGTTCCCGCTACAATCCCTTGTGGCAGAGGAATGCTCTCCCTTTGCAGATGCCATATAGTACTTGGAGTCCAAGTTTAGCAGGTATACTGGGGCTTCTGACCTCTATGACTGGTGCCTACCTCTTCCAGACCTGCCTCCAGGCCCTTCCCTGGGACTCTGCCTCCATTCGGGAGCTCCGGTCTCCTGCCTGTCCTAAGCACTGGGTGAGCGGCTGGAATGGGGCCAAGATGGCGGCTCAGAGAATGGACAGCCCCATTCCAAGAAGATGCAAATGGCTCTCCTTCTTGGTACACACAAAAAGGTCCAAATGAGAATAACCTGGAATAGGGCCTGAGGGGGTATGGTCTTCCTTATCTTTTGTTTGAGGGTCTGGTTGTCACTGGAGGACAGTGACCAGAGAGAAATAAAAAATTCTAGATTCCAGGACCAGAAAGTGGGGACCAGAGTGAGGAGGTGGAAAGTAATTGATTCCAACTAGTAAAAATAATGGGTGACCAAGCACCAATGCCCAGGCAAGGGTGGGACAGAGTGAGGAAGTGAACAATGATTCACTCTCAATCAGATGCTTATTAGTGTAATAACAGTATTTTTTCTTTTGAAAATCTTGGAGATGGAATCATCCATTGTTGTGAGCTTCCTGATTATTATGTCAACCTTATCGGGATGGTGCACAGGAAGCAGGATTTGGATCAAATAGGACCCCTTATTATACTGGTACCAGAGAGCTCAGAATCCACAATATCATTTTTGACAATAACATAATTAATAATAGTACTAGACCATGGTAATATTTAATGTAACCAATTCCATTATAAAAATGGCTTGGGGAGAACAAGTGACAAAAGTTGAGAAGCTAACTTGGGTCCAACTTATTTTATGATATTTTCTAATAATAATTTCCATAGCATTGTTCTTATAATCCAATCCAAAGAAGAATGGATAAGGCTGACACACAAAGGCAGGTCTGCATACTCGGTGGGGTGAGGGTCCAGGTAAGCACTTCCTACGTGGGTGTTGTGCAAGGTGCACGTCAATTCAGAAGAGATTTGATTGTTGTTTGGCTTTGCACTGAAGTTGGTGAACCACCCACCCCTTGTCATCCCCAGCTCTTTTGTCCAAGGTTCCTGCCATGGCCTCTCAGTTGACAGGTGCCCGCTCTCCCTTCTCAGCCCCCTGGAGCTAAGCCAAGTCAGCCCCGATCAATGTTACCTTGCCCAGCGCCAGGGGGAGTGCTGGGCATCTCTTGTGAGTCTTCTTCCTCAGTTATTTCAGGTGTTAAGTTGTCACTGGCCGCTGAAGGAGGAATGAAAATCATAGGTTACAGGGACTAGGTGTCAGGGAGGACACTGAATGACCAAAATGCCCAGGGTAGATGGAGCACCAAGGCTCAGGGGCTTTGGAAAGTTGGGATGTCCAGGAATGGGAAGCAGGTGTTCTGGGCTCCAGGTCTCATCGTGCCCCCTGGCGGAGCTTGGGATCCTTTTTGGAAAGGTCTGTGTGGGCAGAGGGGTGCGTGGAAAGGACCAGATGATCTATAAGGGCAGGACCCTGGGTTCTAGGCCCCACGGCATGTGTGGGCTAGGCTGGGGATACAAGGGTGCTGGGCAGGGTCTGCTTCTCACCTGGAGTGCTTCTTCCTTCCTGGATTAGGTCAGGGGGAGGCGTGGCAGGGTCAGAGGTGCTGGGCAGTTCATCCAGGGTCACGTGGATTTGCTGCAAGGCTGCTCTGGGCTCACTGACTCTGGGCGCACAGGACAGATGACTCAGTGAGGGAGGGTGAGGTGGGATCAGCGGCAGCAGCGTGTACCTTTCTGCTGGGGCTTTGAGTGGCAGGGCTGTGGTTCTGCTCCTCTCTCCATAGGAAGCACCCACTGGGATTGATGAAGGAGAACACATCAGGACCCAGAGTATCTAGGGAATGGGATTTCTTTCTTTTTTCTTGGTGTTGAGGATTGAACCTGAGGCCTCGAGCATTTGGGGCAAGTGGTTCTACTGTGGAGCTTCAGCCCCAGCCCAGGATATTTCTTAATATACGATCTCCAAGAGGACGGGGACATGGAGTGATTCATTCCCTGCAAGGACTTAGAACGAATTTGTGGTCATATCTGTCCATTTGTGCTCCTTTCTATTTATTGATGTGGGCATTCCGTTTTATAATCACTGCATCTAACCCCTGATCTGCCCCCAAAATGGTTTCACATGTAAAGTTGAGTTTGACTTTTTACTCAGGGATTTAACTTTCTTTAATTTTGGTTTTGTAGAATTTAGTCAATGATATACATGCTATAATTTTAACAGAGGTCTCTGTTTTAATAAACATACTTCCCTAGAGCAAATTAAGATACAATGAAAATTCCTTAGCAAGGTGGATCAGAATATTTATATTCTGGTTTCTGCTCATTTCTGCAGATTTGGCACCTGACCACGTGGCCACACCAAATTTTCCCTCCTGACCCCACCAGCCCAGGCCCTCGGCATCCCCCACGCTGTTCCTCTGAATGGCTTGTGATGGGTTTTTGTTACAATCTTCTCCATTATTTATTTCAGAAGCAAAAGGATCTCAACCAGTGGACAGAAAAAGGAATACATTTTCAAAAGGGACCCAGAACAAAACCAGAGAGGAGCAGATGCAAGAGGATGTGGGATCCCAGCCCAGGCCTGTGGCTCTCGGGCTCTCAGAGGGGCCAGGAGGAGGGCCCAGGCACAGCTGCACCTGCCTAGAGGACTCTCCCTTTGCTGCCCCCTTAGCTCAAGGCATCCTGTGTCTTTAGGGAGGACTCCCTTGCTGTGAAGTGTCAGGGAGCAGAGGAATTGTCCACAGCAGGGACTCCACTGAAGGCGATGTCACCATTGAGTGTGACCTGGAGGTCCTTCCCTTGCCAGAACCACACACTTTGGCCAAAACACTTTCCTCCAGCGGACAGTGCTTTTACTACCTGGCCCTCTCGTTCTTGCTTTTTTTGGTCCCTGCTCCTTTTTCTTTCCCCTCTGTTTACCCAGTTGCTATGGTTTGGATGTTAAAGGTCTCTCCAAAGCCCAGGTGTTGAGGATTTGGTCCCCAGCGCTGTGCTTAGGAGGTGGGGCCGAGTGGGAAGTCACTGGGGGTGTGACTCTGGTCTCTCCTCTTTTCCCTTTCTGGCCTTGAGGTGAGTGGCTTTGTCCTGCCGCACACTCAGTACGCTGTGCTGCCTTGCCACAGTCCCAAAGCCACAGGGACTTGATCATGGGTTGGACCCTCCAAAACGGTGAGCATAATCAACCTTCTCTCTTTATAACTTAATTCCCTCAGGTATTTTTTATCGTGATGGGGAGGTGCCCACCACACAGCTCTCCCTCTCCTCAGCGTACTTCATGCTGCAGTCTTCCTCAGACTCTTCATGATCCTTCTCTTCCTCTCCAGGTACCCTTCTTCCTCTCAGCTTTACAATATGCCTTCCTGCCGCCTTGTTCAAATAGTGGTTATGATCTTGAGCCCTGTATCAGGAAACCCACACTTCTGGCTCTGTTTCTAAACAGAAAGTTGACTCTGAGCTTTGTTTCCTTGTGTGTCAAGAGCAGCTAATAAGGACCTCACAGGGTCTTAAAGATTACATGAGGGGCTGGGGGTGTGGCTCAGCGGTAGAGCGCTCTCCTCGCACGTGCGAGACCCTGGGTTCGATCCTCGGCCACATACAAAAATAAACAAGTGAAATAAAGGTGTTGTGTCCAACTAAAACTAAAAAATAAATATTTTTAAAAAAAGATTGCATGAGAGAGTCATATAAAGTAGGTGGGATACCGCACTAACAAAGAGAGAGACTTCGGATTTTCCATCCCTATCCCTTTCTCTTTCCACCTGACTCTCCTTATCTTTCTGTTGGACCTGGTCTCTCTGGCTTTGCATTTCCGTCACCTTAGCATTCCTTAGAGACTGTCCAGGGATACTGGGCAATCCCCCAAATGCACAGGACAGGTTAGGCAGAATGGTCTCTCTCCTCTAGAAATTCATCTTAGAGAGTTGGGGACAGAGGCAAGAAGAGCTGCCCTCCAGCCACGCCAAAGGGAAGCCGGGGTTGACATGGAAACAAACCTGAACTTTCAGCATAGCAACCCCTCAAGTGCAAGAAGTATTCAAGTAATCACATTACCGCTTCTGAAGCTTCCGAAAATCTCCGTCAGATTGGGGTATTCCCGCAGGTTAATTTGGCTGAACAATGTCAGCAGAAGTGAAAGGTTAAATGTCTTCTCCAGTTGGGTGAGAGTGTTGTACACCACTCTGGACACAGGGACCAAATTTGTACAGGCTTCCAGCGATTCCTTTAAAAAATGGAGGGAAGGATTAGTATGGAGGATTCAGAACGTTTGTGGTTTTCTAAGTTACAGGAAAGCAAGTCTACTCTTTTAAGGAGACATGTGATATAAACTATAGACCCGATCCTCTCTGGTAAAGAGGTCGCAGCTCCACATGTTCACTTCATATATGCTTGGGTGCCTAGTTGTAGGAATAGATAATTTATGCAGCCTTCTTGAAAATAATTCAGTCTTCTTGTGAACTCCACTTTCAGGAACATTGGATGGAAGAGAGAGTTTTAAGGAAGGAAAGTGGAGCCAAAGGGTGCCACTGTGCAATTGATCCTTCAGGGTGCAGGGCGGGGCGAGTGGGGGAGGAGACCCCTCTGAGGAGTGCTGTCTGGCTGTGATCTGAGGGAGAGCTGGAGCCACCCAGGCCGAGCCGGGGACAAGACTGTTCCAGCATGGCTGGCACTTTCCTGGGCCTGGAGCCACTTTTGTCCACATGGCCCTATGTGGACAGCCCTGCCTTATATCAGCAGGGACTGTGAGCAATACCTGAGGATGCAGTGGGTCGAATGGCACTCCCCCGACCCCGAGAGAGATGCCTATCCGGAGCCGTGGATGTGAATGAATGTGAACTTGTTTGGAAAGGGGGGCTTTGCAGGTTGTAATTAGGCTACAGATCTTGAGATGAGATCATTCTAGATTAGGGTGGGCTCCAGATGCCCTAAATGCAAGTACCTTTAGAAGAAAGGAAAAGCGAGGAAACACAGAAGAGAGAAGGTGATGCAGAGATGGGAACAGATCGGAGCGATGCGTCCCCAAGGCAGGGAATACTGGGAAGTGCCAGCAACCAGCCGTCAGAAGCTAAAACAGAGGCAGGCAGCAGGTTCTTCCAGAGGCTCTGGAAGGAACAACCTTGTAGCACCTTCATTCTGGCCTTATGGCCCCAGGAACTGTGACAGAATGAATTTCTGTGGTTTCAAGCCACCTGGTCTGTGGTGATTCACCATGGTGGTCCCCATGGCACTGTCAAAGGAAGGCAGCCCCTAGGACACCCTGTCTTCCAACCGCCCATCCTGCGATCATGTACGACGTGTTTGCTGGGCCTCCCACACCCCAGAGGCCCTGGTGGTTGGTGGTGTGAGATCTGTTACAGGGCACACTGGGTAGGGACTGGGCTGCCAAGGGGAGGGTCCACACCACTCACCCTGTACATTTTCTCAGTGATGAAGGACTTGTCTCGGAGGCCTTCAAAGAAGGGAAATGGCTTTTGTATGGCATAGGAAATCTCCAGTTTCCGGCATATGAAATGCTGAAGAAGAGCCTTTTCCATGGCCCCGCTCACAGTGATCATCCTATGGAGAGAGGCAGAATGAGAAAACAGGGGAAAACCTCCCAGGTGTGCGGGGAGCTGCTCTCTGCATGAAAGAGGCACACAAGACAGACATCCAGGTCCCCAAGGCATCCCTTAGCAGTCCACAAGCAATGTCTGCTTAAAAGACTCAAAGACATAGGGAGGAGAAGGCAGGGCCCAGCAACAATAAAGGCTGAGAGGCTCTGGCCTGATGATGCCCAGATCCCCAAGGGGCCTCCCGTGAACTTGAAGTGGATATTAAAAACTGCTGGTGTGACTGAGTGTTTCCTGTGCACCCCTCTGTTCTAAGGGTTTCATACGCAGTAGCTTATTGGATCTTCACAAACCCCTGCAAGCTGACTGCTCTGATTCCATCCACTTAGCTGTTGAGCACAATGACACAGAAATTCATGAACCTTGCCCTGGGTTGTGTAGCTTGGCAGGGGAAGAACTGAGAACAATCCCAGCTTGCTGGCTGCAGGCTTCTGAGTTGTAGGTCTATACTCACAGCCACACGGAGCTGGGTTAAACTGGATGGCCTGGGCTGCAGCCTGAGCTGTCAACCAGCCAAGCTCAGGGAACAGGGACCACTTGGAAATGGGTAGATGGAAACCTGATAGTATTTACGAATTCTAATAAGCAGCTCCCAACGTTTTGACATAAGCAGATGAAAAAATAAATAAAACCATGAAGGATTGTGAAAGTCTGATCAGCCAGGGTGACCTCAGTGGTTTATTTCACCTGACCACTCGCGTCTTACAACAGACACACCTGCCTTGTGCCGTGCCTACGTGACAAGTACAAAACCGACTGTTTATGAATCATGGAAAATACAAATTGTAACAGGCAGAAAATCTGCAGATGACCTTGACAACAGGGAGGCACTAACAAAGACACAGTCACCTGGAGATTTTTAAAAGACAAGGCAACATGGCACTACTTTCTCCAGCTTCATTTGTGACAGTGGCACATTCAGTGCTTCTACTCCCATTGAAATTTGGCAAAAAAAAAAAAAATGATAAAAAAGAATAATCCGGGGCTAGGGTTGTAGCTCAGTGGTCGAGCACTTGCCTTGCATGCATGAGGCACTGGGTTCCATCCTCAGCACCATATACAAATAAATAAATACATAAAACAAAAATATTATTAATAATAATAATAATCCACAACAGCAGTGGTAAAGGAGAACAGATGCGGGCTTCATGACGAAATCCTAGAAGATAGAGAACGGTGTGCACAGGGAGGAGAGAGTGTAAGGGTGAGTCCAGAGTCAATGGGAGCCAGAAGGAGTACTTGACAGGCAGCCGGAGGCCACCCCCACACCAACCACGGGCTTCACTTAGGACCCTTCATCATACAACAGCATTCCAAATAGGACCTCACCAAACTCCTCCTTCCTCATCCTGAAAGATGAGAATGAGGCAGGTTAAGTAACCAGCCCAAGGCATCCAGGGGCAAAGCAGGGTTTATCTGACTCTTTATTTCCTGTTTCCTCACTATGCAAGATGCCACATCTCTGGGCTGGGGATGTGGCTCAAGCGATAGCGCGCTCGCCTGGCATGCCTGCGGCCCGGGTTCGATCCTCAGCACCACATACAAAACAAAGATGTTGTGTCTGCCAAAAACTGAAAAATAAATATTGAAATTCTCTCTCTCCTCTCTCTCTCTCTTAAAAAAAAAAAAAAGATGCCACATCTCATAGATGACTATGTTCAGATTTTTATTATGTAAAGGGACTTTGCAAATAAATAAGCAAAATACAAACGTCTAAGTGAAAAAAAAAAAAAAAACATGAGCAGGCAACTAAGAGAAGAGTAAGCCACATGTGCAACGATCTGTGAAAAGCTTAACTTGCTAGTCATTAGAAACATGCACAGAAAGACAATGTGACTGCACATCTGCCTGTCTTGGCCAAGACAGAAAATAACAGCAACAATCCCAGACACTGGATGGAAATGCAAACAGGCTGAGATCCTCCAAGTGGCTAATTTAGCAACCAGCATCAAATGTCCTAAAATGTGTATTCCTTCAAATTTCCACCTCCAGAAATTTCTGGGGATTGAACTCAGGGGCACTCAACCACTGAGCCACATCTCCAGCCCTATTTTGTATTTTATTTAGAGACAGGGTCTCACTGAGTTGCTTAGTGCCTCGCAGTTGCTGAGGCTGGCTTTGAACTCATGAGCCTCCTGTCTCAGCCTCCCAACCTCTGGGATTACAGGCGTGTGCCACCAGCCAGGCTTGGAAATTTATTTCAAGGAAACAATGATGAACATGCTTAAAGAAACTAGATAAAAAGTTCATGACATGCTAGAGAGGAAATTAAAAGGACTCTCCTTATTTTCTCTTTTCCACCAGTCTCTCTGCTGGTGGCTTGTGGAGTGGACAACGCAGGTAGGCGCAGGGTCGGGTTGGGGAGATGGCGAATCTCGGCTGCACCCTCTGCAACAGGCTGGCCCTCAGGGAAGGGAGCTGGGCCGTGGGTCAGCTGCGCTGCACGTCCGCGTCTTACCAATCCCCTGAGAAGCCCGCGTGCCTTCTCCACCTCTGGAAAACACTCCTTTACAAAAAAGAGCCTTAGATTTTAAATCCTCGAGCTCCACCCTGGGGTGGCTGCCAGTTATAAAAGCCCGTCCACCGAGACTGAAGGGCAGCGCGGACAGACAGGCAGACACTTACCTGGGGGCTGGCTCCCCTTCCAGGTCTAGGGGCTGGGCCAGCGATCGCCCCGGGAAGCCTGGGAGGACCGCAGGGACACCGGGGCCAGGCGGAGAAACAGGAAGTGCCTGTGCCGGGCCTGGTGGCGCAGGAAAGGAAAGTGAAAGTGACGAGCACATCAGGCAGGAAGCGGAGGCCGGTGCCCGCAGCCTCCCTCACCTCCGGCTCGGACGCCCCCAGGGGGTGGGGAGGAGCCGCTGTCTCCCAGCCCCAAGTGGGAGACCGGGGAGGAGGCAGGCCCAGGGGACCAGAGCTGGGCCAGGGAACTGGGAATCCACTGCTGTCCCCTTCGCTACGCACTTCCATTTCCCCGGAATGAATGACTCCTCCTCATTCTGTACTTTCTTGGGTGATGAAATGTTCTAAACTGAATAAATTTACTAGACACCATCAAAACCACATCAACAGCTAAGGAAGATGTGCCAGAGATGCCTAGAGTTTATCAGGATAAGACGATTATATGAGAAAATTGCAAATAAAGGGACCTGAACACCAGCTGGGATCATGCAGAGGCTGAGCCAAGCCAGGAGAGGACTCCAGATCAGTGAGGCAAGGAGAGAGCACAGGCACCCTCTTCAGCACACCCCTTTTAAAGATTCTTAGTGTGCATGGGCGTGGAGATCTGTGAGAAATTTAGCCATCTGCTTGACTCTATTTAAGTCATTAATTTTAAATGTAGTTGACCCAGGAGTCCCCCATTCCAGGAAACCTATGAAGCCCTCAGGAAAAGAGATGCGAAATATGATTCTGGGGTCTATGGACACTTGAAACAAGGAGACCTGCAGGAGAGAGAGCCCGCCATGCTTCCAGTGGAGGTGTGACCACGATCTGCCCGCCAGGGAGGGACAGAGCAACAGGCCCAGTGCAGTCCGTCCCAGCAGTGGGGACAACGGTGGAAGCCACAGCAAGCCCAGGGTAGCACGAAAGGATGTCTAAGTGCTGCGGGTGCAGGGGATCCGTGGCGATAGGTAGCGACTGTCTATGTCAGGGTCACACTGCATTTCCTAAGCCCCTCCACTTCACCTGGAAAACCTTTCATGGAGGGAGAGGTCAGCAGCAAGAACTTCCTCCAGACTCGCTCAGAGATGCACCAGAGATGCAAAAGCACGGGTGAAGGAAAGGGGTGAAAGAATGTCAAAATGTCAGATCAGGCAAAGGTTATTATATGAGAAAGAGTGAATAAGGATAAAAGATGTTTATTCTAAGCAACACATGTCAAGAACACAGTAAGAAGGGGAAAACCTTGCCTGTTAATTTCAATGCAAGTGACCTCTGTAGTGAGGGCTTATTATGAATATTCTTTATTCTGGGGTGGGGTTCCAGGGATTGAACTCAGGGGTCTCCATCACTGAGCCATATCCCCAGCCCTAATTTGTATTTTATTTAGAGATAGAGTCTCACTGAGTTGCTCAGCACTTTGCTTTTTGCTGAGGCTGGCTTTGAACTCGTGATCCTCCTGCCTCAGCCTCCTGAGCCCCTGGGATTACAGATGTGCTTCACTGTGTGTATAATTCTTCTTAGCTCAATTTTATGGGTATATAAAATGGATCCAACTTAAGTGAACATTGTGATGAATTTTAGCAAATATCGGCACCACCACAATGAAGATGCAGTCCATCTTCAACACACCAGAGTGCTCTCCTGTATCCTTTGCAGAAAATTCCCTCCTCAACCCCAGCAATGGGCAACGGTAGACCATCTGTGACTGCAGATTAGTTCCATCTGTACTAAATTTTACAAAAATGGAAACCTAGGGTGTGCACTTTCTGGTATGTGGCTTTTCTGGCTCATCATAATACTTTTGAGACTCCTTCCTGCTCTCTAGCTGATGTGTTGGCCACCTCTCGCTCATCCTGTCTGGTTAGTATGATGTCACCAATGTGATCCATCAGTGGCACGTTCTATGGATGTCAGGTGTTCCAGACCTTTTTGAATCTATTATGACAAAAGACAGGTGAGCTAATTGAACCCCAAAACAAAATCATAATTAATATTCTTATGTATTGAATATAAAAGCAAACCGTTTGGGATCCTTCTTTCTAATCCAAAAGGAAAGAGAACATTACTGAATCAACAGCCCCACACTGTGCACCTGTGAAAAGAGATGGCTGGGGATCTTCCTGAACTGCCTATCTTCTTGGCCTGCTCCTCCAGTGGCTTATAAATTCTGTGAGTGACCCAATATGCTTCTTTTTTTTTTTTTTTTTTTTTTCAGAGTAGAAATTAGAAGTTTATTAAAGGACAGCAGAAAAGACTTCTCCCGGAGGAAGAAGGGGACCCAAGAGGTGGAATCCGTGGAAGGGATGTTGTCTCCCCTTTTTATAGTTCTTTCAGTGATGGAATGTAGGTGGGAAGGCCCAAGGGGTGGGACACAGGTGGGCCAAAGAAGTAATCTGGTCAGGAAGGACTTCTGAGTCAGCACCTTTTTGCTGGGGGCTATTCATTAACATTTCTTTGAGGTGGACTTTGGCCTAGGGCCTTTTCGGGACTTCATTAACATTCCATGAGTTGTCCTGCGTTTCCCAGAATCATTGCCAGCATGGCCTCCATTTTAGATTTCACTCGGCATTAGACCCGATTTATCTAACTACACTGACTACCTAACTTTAAATCTGGCTTCATTCCCCCCTCTAATTTGGGAACTCCTTACTGCTGTAAGGAAGGGGGGCGAAGAAGATCTTTCTGGCTTCTTCAGGCTGAAAAGGGACGATGTGGGGCAAGCAGTTTGGAGTCCCCCTTTAAAAATCGGGTCTATCGAGTGGTCCATGATAGAAGTCTGATTGAGAAGTAATAGTCTGGAGGGCCATTTGAGTGATGGATGGTCTATAAGAGAAACAAGAATTCATTAGTACTGGAACCATATTGATGCAGCAATAAATGCCATAGCACAGGAATATGCCAATGAGTATGATGGCAAAGACAAAGACTAACAATGTTTTCCACCAGGAAGTACCAAGAACCAGGAGCTAAGATATTGTTTCCATGACAAAGTTGCTGAGGACATGGCTTCTATCTGAGCATGTAAATCTTTAAGGATATTTGTCACATTGCGAGAAATGTCAGGGATGTAAACACAACATTTAACTTTTAGGGTTACAGATGTCCTTTTCCTTAAGATACAGTTTAATAATTTAATGTCATCTGATCTTGAAAAATCCTTTTACTAGTATGACCTCTGTGTCTAATAGAGAAATCTTTAATTCTGTTACTTAGGGCTGGATAACCATACTTGCAAACACTAAGCCTACCTGTGTAGGTTAGAAATAAAGGCCTTAAACTAAAAACTACTCTGGCAGTTCCTTTTGATAGTTATCAGGCATTCCTGTCTGAGAATCTCTTTTGCAGCCTCCAGTTTACTTATTTTTGGAAGTTACATTTAACTATTATTATTATTTAAAATGTCCAGGAACAGCTGTGCTTTGGCTTTGACTGTCTTTGCTAAGTGTTTAAGATGAAGCAAGTCAAACTGACTTTTGTTTTTATCTATTGTTAACAGTCAGCTGAGCTTCCCTGGGAGTCCTCGGGGAACTTACAGCAGCTTCTCAGTTCCGCTAGTGCCATTTGTGCTAGGATGGGTCCAGGCCTTGCTTGACCATGTGGCTTCCCTTGGAAGCATCAGGGATGTCTCCCTTTTCTGATGACCCTCCTCTTCACAGCAAATGCACTGATTGGCTTTCTGTCCTCCACTGGTCTCATTAATCTCCCTGATCGGGAGGTTATGTGGCCTAGAGTTGCAAAGCTCTTTGGAGAAGTCCCCTATTCCCTGATTCAGACTGACTTAGAGGGCAAGAGCCAAATATTGGTTTTCTTGGCCCTTTTAATTTAACTTTAATTTTAAAACTTAATCTTAAACATCCAGCAAATAAGTTTCAACAGCCTTATACTAAGAGTACTGGGCTTTAATGTCTATCTCTCTCTCCTGTAGGTGATAACTCCTTATCTTAAATTAACCCAGGTTGTGTGTTCTTAAAGCAGTACCTCTGCAAAACATTAACAGGCAATCTTAAATCATTTATAAGAAAACTACAAAATAAAATTATCAAGAGTAAAAACATATTTAGTTCATGTAATAGCTACCTTGAATTTTGGCAGAGTTATACATTATAATCCCTTGTTTGAGATCCTGGTAATTGTGACAAAAACCAACTTTTGGACACAACTTTAAATGTACTGAAATTTGGCCTACTTTTTCCATAGTCACTTTCACATGCAGTGAGATGGGACAGAGCCTTATCTCAAGTAAGGCAGGGCTCTTCATAAATCTTAAGTACTGTAGTTCTGAAACTGATCTTTGCTTTTTAAACATCATTTTACAAAGCCTACATAAATTGTTGTGAACTTGAGCAAACACAACATAATATCACATCTAAAACATGAATTAAAGAAAGGCTGAAAGCTTTTAACCTTTTGTAGAAAAGTAGCAAAGTACTTTTGTGTTTTACAATAAAACCTTCACACAGATTAGGCTCTCATTAACTTAAAAATACATTTAAATTGTATCTCAGGGTAAAAAGTAACATAGAACTTTACATATCTTATTGATAACAAGTCCAGTTATAGAACACAAATGATATAAATAAATCTCCAACATGTTTTTCTTTTTAAGCCTAAAATTACCATACAACTTTAGAACACCAGCTTGATATAATGCTCTTTTAAAACTTCTACCTTACAGACTTGTATACCTGGAAGATATGGACACATTAACACCACAATTACATTGATGTTTTTATATTAATCAAGTTTAGCTTTTTAAAGAAATAACATGGCACAATTCTCTAAAAACAGTACTTGTTTAACCAGCTGTTTAATTTCTTTAAGATTACCTGCTCAAAAACTTACACTTATAAGCAACTTACACAGACCTTTTTTATATCATTTACTTAAACCCTCTTAATTACTTAATCATATAGACTCTTATCCAGAAACACATTTTCCCTCTATTAAATCCATACCTAGAACCTTTTAGTTTCTCTTTCTCATCTGTTAACTTTTTTCTGTTCACATTTTGAAACAATACTTGTAAATTTTATAGACATATTTTTTCATCTATTTACCAAATTTAAATTGAGCCATTTGAATCACGTGAATCAAAGATATTTGGATCCATTTTTAAAAAATTTTTCATGAGCGCTCCTCATCTGTCAATTGTCATATCACTGCACAATATATGGACATACACACAGACATACCGACATACAACACGTAACACAAGTGTAACACAACACAATAGTAAAGGCCTTGTAGCTTTTTTAGGTGAAATCTCATTGCAATGTTTAAAAAAATTCCAGTTGATCAAAAATAGAACTTATCAGAAAAACATTAACTTGTCCGTAGGATCAAAATCATGAACTAAAAAAAAAAAAAAAAATACAGAATCTAAGAAAAAGCAAAAGTCCTAGAAAAAATTGACCGGCCAGTAATTAGTAAATGCCATACAATTTACTCTTTGGTTTAATCTAGTTTGAGTTCCCATAAAAAGACACTTTTACTCTTTTTTTTCTTGGGCCTCAGATCTGTCTCCTACTGAGTGCTCCAGACTTCTATTTGCATATCAACTTAAGTCCTGGCTGAGGTCTGGAAGGAACTGGGAAAACTGGAATTCTGAGCAGAAACCTCATGCCTAAGGCATTTTAACCATAAGTCACAATTTTCAGGTTTGGATGTTGAAAATTATGATACAAGTTTAAGATACAATTTACAAAATTTCATACCTTTACATTTTCCTACACTAGAAAAACTTGCTCACACAAAACTGAAAATAGGATCTCTACCATCAGAAGAAATTTCTTTAGGATCATTAAGTCATTTCCTTTGTTCTGAAGTTCCTAAAGTAGTATTAAGTTACATTAAGTCATTTGAAAAAAATTTTAAAAGAGAACCACACACTACCATGTATATCCAAAATTAAGCTTTAAAAATTTAAGACTGTTGCTATTCAATGTTATTTCAATAAGCCAGACCAACGTTCCAATTCAACATTTTTTTCCTAAATCTTACACACTGAGGGGAAAGATACCATATCATAATTTACTATCCTTGCCCAAGTTAATGCACTGGTACACCTAGTGAAATCTTCTCAGGCTACCCAGTTCAAAATAAAACTAAATGATTGGGAGTTACTTGCCAACTTGGAAGTAGAATTCTTTTAATTTTCTATCCTAAGTATTTAAGTTCTCCAGCATGAATTATCTGAAATCACAAACTAAACAATTACCTAACCCCAACTTTTAACTGCAAGATTATGCAATGCTTCAAACTCATTTAGATACCAGATTGTTACAATAAAAAATCATCTTTTAGACACACATTTAGCCAAGATCATCCCCAAGAAATAATCTATAATAACCTTTAAAATAGAGAGACCAGATAAGAGAAAAATCTCTGCAGGTTTTTAACTTCCATTTAATTATGACTCCTATCAGTGGCACCATAGATTTCCCCATGAGTGGACCAGATGTTTTCACAGAGGGGCAACTAACTATAGGTGTAAAATCAAGGGTCTCAGTGTGACTGACTTTACTGCATTCAGTGTCCCTTCTTTTTAAGTGGACAGAGATGGAGCAATCCTTACAGTGCAGGGAAGGATGAGGAAATTCCCCAAAGCGAAAATGGCTCTGGCAGCTGCTGGGAGTACCTCAGTTTCCCTTTTACTTACAGGATTAGCTCCTTTGGATAGATCCAATCCCAGGCAATCTGGCATATCTCTTAACTTTCCAGTAGAGTCAGTTTTTATCTGCCTTAGGTCTTGAAGGGGGAAGGGGTTATGTACTTTGATCGGCCCAAATTTTTCTCCTGATTCTTTTTCCTCAGTGAGTCCAAGATTTTTTTCTCTTCATGGCAGATATCATAGCTAAGTCTACTTTACACTGATGGCATAATTTAGGATTTTCCCTTAGAGCAAAGAAAATCTGAACATACAGCACCTCACACAATTTCCTGTTTTTGTAAATTTTATCAAACTGTAAAATTGTATTAAAATTGATATTTCCCTCTGGTGGCCAGGTTTCTTCATCAGAGTTTGTATTGAGGCCAGGCCAAGAAAATGAGGCGCTTTTTCTTGAGCGTCTGAGGTTCAAATCTATCCCAATTTTTCAATACGCAGGCTAGTGGTGCACCTAGCGTATTGGAGAGAGAGAAGCTCCCGTCTGAGTGAGAAGAAAACAGGACTCAGGCGCCCACGCCGCACCAGAGAAAACTGTTCTCATTAGGGACGTCTCCCTAAGTTTGAGCTTCCTAAACAGTCCAGAAAACCCGTCTCTCACCTTGCTTTGCCAAGGGGTTTCTGGTCCCCTTTAGCAAAGTGCTAGGGTCTCAGTTTGCCCTGTGCCCGAGACCCTGGGAGGGTTCAGACTTAAGGGCATTATTGCTTATCCTCCCGGCCACTAAAAACCCATTGCAAAAGAGAAACATGCGCTCTTTGTTGCCTTTGCTCTGTAGACTAAAGGAGCCGCCTAAGTGTTAAGGGATATCTACTGGTTGTAAGGTAGCAGATTACCAGAGGAGTTGATCTAAAAATGCCTCTCTAGCAGCTTAGGGAACACAACACATTTTAAACATTGGGGTGGTAAAACAGACTAGTTAAAGTTACCTATGCATCTTAGGGAACCTGGGCAGATTTTGCAAATTATCCAATGCCTTTCTCTCAGTCCTACAACCTGAATTGCTAACATTTCTGACCTGCAAAGGAAGGGGAGCATCCAGGAGGAATGGATGCGGGGTTGGGAGTGTTGCGTAGCCCATACGGAGGCAAATGTGATTGGGGCTTTCCCTCAGTGCCATTCATCTACCGATCACCCTAGATACCCCTGAGGGCTGTCGGGAGGGGGCTCAAGAGAAAGGAACCTTAGGAATCCTCTGAGTGTAGCCCAGACCGGAATTCCGCAGTTGTTCCAAACTTCTTCCTCCACCTCCACGCATCCGAGGCAGATCGGGATTCGGAACACTGTGTACTCACGCCAATTGCTCTCCAGGCCCAGACAGAAAAGTTGGAAGCGGCTTTGGCAGAACCCAACATGCCTGCTCTGTATTGAACAGGTGATTGAGAGCTGCCTAGGCCGGGAAACCTCTCACCCGAGTCTTGAAGAGTGGCGGCTGCACTAATTGCGTTTAAGTAGCCGTCGGGTGCCCACCTTACCCTCCAGAAAGAAAGAGAGAGAAAGATGCACCTCAAACAGACATGGGGTGCGTGCACTTACCTCGGTGTAGAATCTCGGTCTGGGACCTCCAATATGTTACCGCTGTTGACCGGTGATGAGTCCTTGCTTCCCCAATGTTGAAGAATAACACCAAAGAAGCACGCCGAGGCAAGGTCAGAGTAGAAATTAGAAGTTTATTAAAGGACAGCAGAAAAGACTTCTCCCGGAGGAAGAAGGGGACCCAAGAGGTGGAATCCCCCCAATATGCTTCTAAGACGATGATTTTCTACCCCAGTTAGCCGGAATCAGTTTGGTTACTTGTATCCCAAATCCTGACTGATTAAAAAATTGGGCACCAGGGTATGAATTGTGAGCAATGCACCTTTAAAGATTGTGTGGTCTCTCTGGGATTGGCACCTGACATAGCTGGACTGCCGCAGTCTGGCTGGGCACAATTCAGGAGCCACTTGTCAAAAGAAACGAACTTTATTTTTAGAACCACACACGCCAAACAAAACTGCTCCTCAGGAAAAACCTTCAGAGCCCAACTGCCACCACCGGCTTCCCATAAGCCTCTCAACCTCCCCCACTCCTCCTGCTCTTGAGGCTGATTGGCTGGGTCGCATGGGCGGAGCCAAAAAAAGTCCCCCAATGAGCAGCTCCGACATCTGAAAGGGCGGGGAAACAGCCCAATGAGCATCACTGCAGAGGAGCCAATCAGCTAGAAGTTGCTGCCACCCCCCCCCCACCCCCCCCCACCCCCCCCGTGAGCCAATCATCAGCTGGCAGTCTGAAAGTTTGCTGGGGCCCCTTTGGCTATGGCTCTCAACACTGGACATGAAAGGAAGTGAGCACCCTGTTGTGTTCACCAACTGGAATTCGGCAGGCTTTGCCTAAAGTCGCAGGTTCAGATTGTGGTGACTTCTGGTTCCACGTGTGGATTCTGGCGCACTCAGCCACATGGAGAGGAATCTTCCAGGCCAAATGAGAGCTTCAACTTGCCTGTAGGGATTACCACTGACTTGGCCTAAATCTGGGTGGGAGCAAGGAGGCAGGCTGGGGTCTCTTGGCCCCACGGTCACAGGGAGGTAAAGAGACAGTTCTGCCCGTGCTGTCTCTGCCCCGTCCCGCAGGCACCCACTGTCTCCTATTTGCCTCCATCTCAGACCCATTGTTCTGCCTGGATTTCTGCTTTTATTTATTTACTTCATTTGTCTTTTGCTCCAATTTCTTTGTCTTTCAACTTTATATCCATGTAGTTGTTTTTGAACGTTGTTTCAGATCGTTTTCAGAATGAGGGTCAGGTATAGTAAAAAAAACAAATAACCAAAAAAAAAAAAAGATGCCCTGTCTTCCCGCATCACCTTGTCTTTGAAGGTCTAGATCATCTCAGCTCTGAGCCTCCATCCAGGAGGCTTTCCTCCAAGTTCTGATGAAATGGTTGAAGCTGATGTTCCCAGGCACCCTGGCTGCGGTTGTGAAGTGCCCGTACATACAAACAACTTAGAATTCCACTTTGGCCTCTCTGCTCCAATTCTCTGCATCTGCCTTTGGTTGGAGGAGTGGGAAGAGTCTTTTCCTACCTCTGGATGCTCTCCAGAGAGGCTGAGAGCTTTATAATGCCACGAGTCTCCACCTCCAATAACTAAGTCTGACTCCTCCAGTCCAGGCTGGCCAAGGTGACTGGCCAGGCACAGGCCTGAGAGAACATTCTCAAAGCTTCACTTTCCCAGCCACCGTGGCAAGTGGAAGGGGCAAACATGGCATTTACTGGCATTTACTTCCCCCGTGCAAACCATGCCACCTCATCTCAGGACAACAGTGGTCCCTGTTAGTTGAATGGACTTTCCCACCCTGTCTTTCAGGAACTCCTGGGTTGGCCCGTTCCTCCTCCCCAGGGCACAGGCTAGAGTATTGGTGCTTGGTGCAGCCACTTCACATGATTGGGCAATTTCACTTTTCTCTTCCCCTTTTGACGCAAACCCCGAGGGATGGAGGGGTTGACCAATTGGCGGGGTTTCTCCTCTGATCTCTGGGATGGCACAGAGGTAGTGGAAATCTAACCCGGCTGCGGCTAAGCCAAGCGCATGGCCCAGGGGCCAGCAGTAGGGACGGCAGACGTGGACCCAAAGTCTCAGTTTCAGGTAAGTCCCAGCCTCCTCTCCTTGTCCTCATCTGTGGTAAGGTCACCTCTGCATTTGTTACATATGTCTCCCCAGCCCATTCCACAGGTCCACAAGAGAACAAGACTACAAGAAATAAAACCTAGGAAAGCAGATGTTGATGGCAGTGGGTTGGCTCTTGGGGGAACTAAAAGCCACTCAAAGTCACATGGCTGGGCTGGGGCTGCTAGAACTTCAAGGTCCCTCCTGAAGGTTCCTTGTGACCTCTGCACTTTCATCTGCCTCAGCTTTCCTTATCCCCACCCAACAGACAACTCTGTTCCCCACAAAAAAAGTCTTTTTAGAAAAATTAGAATCCAAATTAAATGCCTATTTGTTGTTCAGCTTTTTCTAGCCTGCAGAGTTGGGGGCCAGTTCTGCTCTGGGTGGCCATGAGCCCTTGGAGTCCATGCAGGATCTTTAAACCCTTGATTGGGGGAATCAGAAGTAGATGAGCCCCAACAACCAACGGGATAGGTGGGGAGAGTGTTGCTTGTTGTTGTTTTTTAACAAGACTCTGTTACACATCTGGCTAGAGAAGGATAAAAATGATCTTTTAAACACACAAGAAAAGACAAATACAGTAATATAGTCTTGTTGATAGAAACTAAAGCAGTGTAAAAGTGTATGGAAAAATCCTCTAATTGGGACTCTCTGCCAAGGTACTTCTGACACTGTGAAACCACAAGGAAAAAAAAATCATTTCCTCTTTAAATATTTGATAGAATCCAGTAGTGATAATATCTGGGACTAGAATTTCTCTTTTAGAGGGCTATTCATTACTGATTCAATTTATTTAATAGACAGAGTCCTGTTCATATGGTCTAACACTCCTTTTCGAGTTTTGGTAGTTCATGACTTCAGGAATTTGTTCACTTCTTCTGTTATCAATTCTGTAGGTGGAGGGTTTCCCATAGTATTTTTTTAATCCTTTTAATGTCTATAGGACTCATAGTGATGACTCTTCTTTTATTTCTGGCTTTAGTTATTTGTTTTTTTTGTTTTGTTTTGTTTAGTTTTTCTTTGTAAGCCTGGCTCAAGGTTTACAATTTTATTGATCGTTGGTTTCATTGGATTTCTCTAGTGCCTTCCTATTTCAACTTCATTAATTTTTCCTTCCTTCCTTCCTTCCTTCCTTCTTTTCTTTTTTCTTTTGGCACCGGGGATTGAACTCAGGGATGCTTTACTGCTGAACTACATCCCCAGCCCTTTTTATTTTTTAATTTTGAGACAAGTCCTTGCTAAATTGCTGAGGCTGGCTTGAATTTGTAATCCTCTTGGCTCAGCCTCCTGAGTCGCTGGGATTATAGGTGTGTGTGCGTCACTTTTCCCAACTTCAATTTTATTAATTTCTATGTTAATTTTTATTGCTTGTTTTCTTCTGTTTGCATTAAGCTTCAATTGCTCTTTTTTTTCTTCAATTTCCTCAGATAGAAGCATAGATTATTGATTGAGATCTTACTTCTTTTCTTTTTGCAGTACTGAGGATTGAACCTAGGGCCTCCTTCATTCCGGGAGGTGCTCTACCACTGAGCTACATTTATAGCCCTTTTTATTTTGAAACAGGGACTCTCTAAATTGCCCCAGTTGGCCTTGAACTTGCAATCCTCCTGCTTCAGCCTTTCAAGTTGTTGGGATTCCAGGTGTGTGCCACCATACCAGGCTCTTCCTTCCTAATATATGTATTCAATGCTGTACATTTCCTTCTAAGCATGTCTTTACTGCATTCCATAAATGTTGATAGTTAGGTTCTTATTTTCATTTAGTTAAAAATATTTAATTAATTTATTTATTTGGTACCAGGGATTGAACTCAGGGGTACTCAACCACTAACCCACATCCCCAGACTTATTTTGAATTTTATTTAGAGACAGGGTCTCACTGAATTGCTTAGTGCCTCACCATTGCTGAGGCTGGCTTTGAACTCACAATCCTCCTGTCTCAGCTTCCTGAGCCACTGGGATTAAGTTCAGAATATTTACAAACTTATTTTGAGACATTTCCTTTGACTCTTAGAACTGTGTTTTTTAATCTCTAAATAGTTTGGGATTTTCTAGCTATCTTTCTGTTATTGCTTTCTAGTTTAATTCCATTGTAGTCAAACAGCATACTTTTTATGATTTCTATTCTTTTAAATTTGCTAAGGTGTGATTTGTGGCTCAGAATATGGCAAATCTTGGAAAATGTTCCATGTGAACTTAAAGAGTGTGTGTATTCTTCTGTCACTGAATGGAATATTACATAAGTGTCACTTAGATCAAGTTCATTGCTATTGCGGTTCCGGTCAACTGCATCCTCACTGATTTTCAACTACTGAGAAATATTGACATCTCCAACAGTAGTGGGTTTGTCTATTTCTCACTGTCTTCAATCAATTTTTGCCTTGCATTTAAAAATTTTTAAAATTTGTTCTTTTTAGATATACATGACAGTAGAGTATATTTTGACATGTCACCCATATGTGGAGTATAATCTCTCATTCTTGAGGTTGTACATGATGTGGACTTACACTGATGGTGTATTCATATATGAACGTAGGAAAGTTCTGTCTGATTCATTCTACTGTCTTTCCTATTCCCATCCCCACTCCCTTCCCTTCATTCTCCTTTGTCTAATCCAATGAACTTCTATCTGCCTCTGCCCCTTATCATGTGTTAGTATCTGCATATCAGAGAGAACATTTGACCTTTGGTTTTTTGGGGTTGGCTTATTTTACTTAGCATGACAGTCTTCAATTCCATCCATTTACTGGCAAATGCCAACATTTCATTCTTCTTTATGCCTCGCATGTTTTGATGCTACTTTGTTAGGAAATACAGAAATATTGAGGGATAAGAATGAATGATAGGTGCAACCTATTTGCCAATGATTCAGGAAAAAAGAATCTATAGACAAATAGAAATTAGAGAATATAATAAAAAAAAGTCATTATTTGCAACTTTTCTATAAGTGTGAAATCATACCAAGATGTTTTGCTTCTGCTTAGGACCTTTACCATCCTTTACCTTATGAGAAGAAATGAATATTAGTTACATTTGCCTTAAATTCATCCCTAGTTGCTCTTTGATAAATGGATTTTTGATGACTATTTTAACATATAGATTGTGTATAAAAAGTTAGATAGAATTTAATAGATACTACCTTCCAACAAGATTGTTACAATTATGCCTACCCTTACACTTGCAATACATTTTTACACTAATCATGCCCACCTGAAATTACAAACTTCTTATTATCCTTTTTGAACATTGCTCCCAGTTATTTCACTTACCCACACACTAGAATCATCCAGTCGACTTTTGCTGTTATTTCCTTGAACAAATCACTGTTTCTTAGGTCATGTTAAAATAGGAAAAACAATTACTTGTATCAGCTTTTATTCCTTTTCTGATGCTCTCTGCTTTAAGTAGATCTGAGTTTCTAACTCATTTCATATTTCTTCTTTATGAAGAATTTCTCTTAATATTACTTGCAAGATAGATCTCGTGGCAACAAATTCCCCCAGTTTCTGTTTCTTCATTTCTCTGTCACTGGCAAAGTTACTTTCACAGGAAATGGAAGTCTAGATTGGTGCTTTTCTTTTTTTATCATTATAAATATTTTTTCTCCCCTTTTGAGTTATGTCATTTTGTAACAGGGACTTTGAGGGTATTCTTGCTAAAGCACTAACTATTCAGCTGGGCTCATGGATGTCCACTGGGTAACTGAGGCAGGGTCAAACTTGGTCTCTCTGCCTTCCTTTGGCCTCTCTCCTTTGCTAGCATAAACTTTGGGTCAGATTCCTGATCAAATCTGCTGGTAGACATATTAATCATTTAAAGAATGTTTGTTAAAGTTGGTGATCCTCTGCCTTCAAGGCTGAAGGCAGCAAGAAAAGAGAGATGAAGATAGTTTCAAGATTTGCAGGGGCGTGATGTCAACTGCCACCTGTACAACATCCTGTTCCAGACCACTGGACCAGCACCTAAAGACCTTGCACCTAAGCTGGACTCAGTCATTGTGTAATTAATTCCGTCTTGCCTTTCTCACTTAATTTTTTTTTCCTCTGAGTCACTCTCTCCCGCCACATCCTGTCTCAAAATAAAATAAGAAGGGCTGAGAGTGGAGCTCAGTGGTAGAGCACCACTGGGTTCTATCCTGAGTACTGTCAAAAAGAAGAAGAAGGAGAGGAGGAGGAGGAGGAGGAGGAGGAGGAGGAAGGAGGGGAGGGGGAGGAAGAAGAAGGAGGAGGAGGAAGGAGGGAGAGGGGGAGGGAGGGGGAGTGGGAGAGGAGGAGGGGGAGGGGAGAGGGAGGGGAAGGGGAGGGAGAAAGAGAAAGAAGGAAGCATGCATCATGGCAAGGGTTGAAACTTCTGGCAGGCAGCAGCAGCTTTCTCATCACTGAAGTGACAAGGCTCCTCATGGCTCATATTGAGATGACACCAACCAGACACAGTCTGACCACGACGACTTGACCAGGCATATGTCTTCACCCTGCACTTTCGTCCCTCCCCTGTAAAATCCTAGAGCTCTTGCCAGTACCCAAAGACAGGACTGAGGATGCTGGGCTTCCCCTGTCCTTCCCAGCCTGGCCAAACTGAATAACTTCCTTTTCCCTTTTCCCATCATTTTCTGCTTGGTTTCCAGGTGAGTGACTGCACCTGGTCTGTTGGGACCCCCAGAATGAGGGCTCCCCAGCCTAGGACTCCAGTATTAGTTGCTAAAGAGAAATCAGGTGTTACTTTTAGTCTTGTCCCTCCATGGATAAGGGCTTTACCCCCTCTGGCTACTTTCAACATTTTCTGTCTTCGGCTTCCTGCAGTTTGTGAATGGTACATCTAGGTAGAAATTATTTGATGTTTGCTGAGCTTCCTGAATCTTTTTTTTTTTTAGTTGTTGATGGACATTTATTTATTTATTTTTACATGGTGCTGAGAATTGAACTCAGTGCCTCACACATGCTAGGCAAGCACTCTACCACTGAGCCACAGCCCTAGCCCCTGAATCTTTTTTTTTTTTTTTGTCTCATTAATTAGACACAGAATTCTTCACCATTATCACTTCAAGTGTATCCTCTGCTCTACTCTCCCTTTCTTCTCCTCTGATATTCCAATAATATCTCTTGGAATCAACCCAGCCGTCTTGAATATTGGGTTCTGTTTTTCCTTTCTCATTTTCCTCCTTGCATTTCGATTTGAAACATTTCTGTGAATGTAGTTCAACCCACTGATTCTTTCTTTGGCCAGATAAACCCACCAAAAGAATTCCTCACTTTGTTACAGTGGTTGTGATTTCTAGCATTTCACTGTTCATTATTTTTTGAGTTTTCATCTGTCTGCTTTCTCCACCACTTATTCTTGCACTTGTCTGCTTTTTCCTTTTGACCCTTGACATATCAGCTACGATCATTATGTTGCATCCTTACCTAATAATTTGAAAGTCTCTCATAACTGAGTCTGGTTTTGATGGTTGCTGTGTCTCTTCAGACCATTTTTTCTTAAATAGCCTGTTTTCTTAAATAACATGATAAAACGTTCAGCATATTTTATCTTTTATTTTTCCAAAAAATATCAGACACGATGAATTCAGTCATAGGAATGGAGGTAAATGAACCATTAATGTGAGGTTTCATGCCCATCGGTGTTGGGGACCGCAAATCTCTGCCAGGCGCCATCTTGACTTGATTCGCTGTCCCTAACACATCGGGTTGGATGATGGGCTCTATTGAATGTTGGTTCTCCCTGTAGATGGCAGAGATTTCAAATTCCTCTAGAGTTCTTGTTCTTGTTTCCTCTGTTTTCTGTGGATTTCCCAAGAGCTCTTTCTTTTTTTTAAAATTAAATTATTTATTTATTCTAATTTGTTATACATGATGGCAGAATGAAATTCATTTCATATTACACATATAGAGCACAATTTTTCAAGTCACTGATTGTACAAAAAGTATTTCCACACCATTCATGTCTTCATACCTGTACTAAGGGTAACAATGTCTAACTCATTCCACCATCATTCCTACCCCATTGCCCCCTCCTTCCCCCTCCTTCCCCTTTGCCCTCTCTAAAGTTCCTCCCATGCTCAGCCCTCATCACCATTATGAATTAGCATCCTCATATCAAAGAAAACATTTGGCTTTTGGTTTTTTGGGATTGGCTTGCTTCACTTAGCATTATATTCTTCAACTTCATCCATTTACCTGCAAATTACATGGTTTTATTCTCTTTTAATGATGAGTAATGTTCCGTTGTGTATATATATCAAAGTTTCCCTATCCATTCATCTACTGACGTGCTTCTGGGTTGGTTCCACAGTTTAGCTATTGTGAATTGTGCTGCTGTAAACATGGATGTGGCTGTGTCCCTGTAGTATGCTGTTGTTAAGTCCTTTCTTAAACAGTCTGTACCTCATCTCAGCTTTAGTCCATACTGGAGCCCTTGGATAGAAAGAGAAGGTGTCATCTGTTATCTTGTGATTCCATCTCAACAATTGTTGAGGGCCACAGCCGAGTCAGGATGACGCATGGCATTTTTGCCAGAAGTAGTGGTTGAGAGGTGACGCTAGCGAGCCATTAAGATGATGACTTTTGAGTTCTGGAGTCATGTCCAAGTTGGTAATGGATTCGACCATGCTTACAGTGAAGGGTGCTTGGGGACCATAGGTTGTTACAGCCTCCTTTAACTGTTCACTGTTTTGAAATCTAAAGCATGGTGAATTCGCTGCCCTCCTGCCTGCTCAAGTACAGGGCATGCTAATCTTTGAGGTCCTGTCTCAGGATCCCATTTATCAACTACGGGGGTTGAGGGCCACTCAGCTGTCTCCATAGGTGGAGCTGTTGGTTGAATTACGCCCTCTGGTGATAGAACAGAGTTAGTAGCAGCCTCCTGTTGTAGCTTCCCCCCTGATAGCTGTTTCTCCTCTAAGCTTTCTTCCTTTAAATTTTCTTCCTCTGTCCGACTAGCTCGAGAGACCTTCTCTTTTGCTTGATCTAACATGTTTTCTACCATAGTCTGGACCTCTAACAATTTACTTAACATTCTTTCAGTTTGTTTTTTACTAATTTCTAATCTACTATAAAGATAATGCAACCCATCAAGATAACACAAAACAAAACCGAAACAGAATGAAACAAAAACGGAACAAAAAATTGTTGTATCAATTTTCCTATTTTCTTGACATGTGCATTTGTGGTCTATTTCTATCTCTTCCTCAGGGGCGAACAACTTCAAACCTTGAGCCAACCATTTTTCCCAGTTTGCCTGAGAAAGTTCTAGGGATAGGCAGCTTGAAACAAAAACAAAACAAATCAAAACAAGAACACATTGTTTTTTGAAATGGTCACCCATTCTCTCGCCTTCCCTCAGGGGCGAGCAATTTCACTTACCTCCGAGCTTCAGGCTTTCCCCGTACGGGCCACCAAATGCCGCAGTCTGGCTGGGCACAAATCACGAGCCACTGAAGCAGGAACAAACTTTATTTCTGAACTCCACCAGCACACTCCACACACGCTCCCGGCAACTCCCCCGAACGCCACGCCGCCTCCCCAGGAACCAGCAACCGGAAAATCCCTCCTCCGGCACTTCCCCAACCAATGGGAACTCTCCGGGAATCCCCGTGAGAGCTCAAGGGGAACTCAACGGGAACTCCGCCAGAACTCAAAAGTCATCATCTTAATGGCTCGCTAGTGTCACCTCTCAACCACTACTTCTGGCAAAAATGCCATGCGTCATCCCAACTCGGCTGTGGCCCTCAACAAACAATTTAGTAGGACTGTATCCCTTGACTATAACTGGTGCAAGTATTCTTAGTTATTCCCCTTTCCCATCCCGTTTAGAAGAGACAATGCTAAGGGGCTGGATGTACAGCAGCCCTACCCCTAGGACCATAAAGCCTGGGTAGAGTGTTTGGTTATTTAACAATTTTTTTCTTTTCCCTTTCCCTTGACAGAAATGCAGGGGAGTTTTCTTGGCTCTTTACACTGAGAACCTGGTGGTGCTCTTGGAGGGAAGAGCCACAAAAGGCTGGGGGCTGCCCTAAGACTCTGGCCCCCAGGAATTTCTCCCTCCACACTCGGCTTCTGGCAATTCACCAAACTTACAATTTAAATGTCCCCTGTCTATGGCTGTGGTGGCTTCTGCCCCAGGTTGCTCACCTTGGCTGAGATTTACCAGTCTCTCCAGATTTGGGGTTGGCAGTTTTCCCCTGAGACCTCAGTTCTTTCATAGATACAAGAAAAGCCCTTGATTTTCGGTTGCTTTCTTCTTGTTGTAGGAGAGGAGTGATGATTTCCAAGGTTTTTGCATTCAGAGCCGAAACCAGCAGACTAGTGAACTTTCAGATCTCTGTTACGTTTAGATATGTCTCTTAACAAACTTTTTTTTTGTTTTAAAATTTTGGTTTTATCGTACTATTATCTTATAGTCAGAACATGTAACCTGGAAACTTTCTCATTATTAGTATTTATGGAATTTAATTCAGAGCAAGAAACATGGTATGTTCATAAGTGTTTAGGATCAAGAGTTATTTATAAGTCAATCTTGCTAATTTTTGAAACATATTCTGCACATCTTTGATCTTTTTTTATGTACTAGAGGGGTTAAATTGGAAGTGAAATTGTTTTTAGCAATCATGACAGAATGTCTATCTTTTAAAAATCTTTTTTGCATTTGCCCAGTGGAACTTGCTCAGCTTTTGACTGTTAACATTTTTAATGTTCCCTAATCTTTGTTGTATCTCTTGTAGTTAGATTCTATTTTGATCATTTATACTTTATGATGGAAATTAATCTGTTTTAAATGATATATTTTCCTATGAATTTTTTTGGTCCTTCTTATAACTTATGTCTCTTTTGTTTTCTGCATTAGAGAAAACAACATGTTCATTTTTTCATTATTTTGTAAGCTTTGTAGTCTCATTTTGACTCTATTGGTTACTCTTGAGTTTTCTAGTTAATTCTCTCTATATCTCTAGTTGGTCTATAGTATCAAATGTGAAACAATATCATTTAAATTCATTTCACTGAATTTTTTACTAGTACTCACTCAATTAAATTTTTTTCATATAACCTTAAGATTGAAATTCTTATAATTTTATTATTATATGCAGTACATAGCCTTTATTTCTAGAACAGTGCTTCTCAAATTCCTTTAGATTCTTTTTCTGTTTTTGCAATACTGGCTATGAACCTCAGCGTGCTCTATCTACTGCTTGCCCCAGTTTGTCAATAAGAGTTGAGTAGATAATAGGAACAAATGACTCTCAGATCTCAATGGGGTCTCACGGTGCCTCTGCTCCTGAGGACCCTCCTGCTAGACTCTGCTTCTGGCTAAAGCATCACACCATCTGGAATGGCTGCCACCCTGGTAGAGGACCAGAGAGTGTCTAACCAGAGCCTGGCCTGAACTCTGCTGCCAGAGACATCGTCCCTGGAGCAGGGCAGAGGGATGAATCTTTCTTTTCCTGGGAGGAAAGTACATCGTGAAATGGGTGAGCCTCAGAAAAGGGCATGAATGGGATATTTTCTCACTGGTTTGCACAAACACATTTTCAGACATTTCAAAGAAAACAAGTTGGAGATTGCAGGTGGTCCTGGCACAGCTAAATATCAATTTTGTCTTCCTATATGAATAACGGATCAGGGTGTAACATTTTTTGTCATTTCCTTCTACATCTAGGTCTGTAGAATTTCATAACTGTTTTTGACATTTAAGGTTTCGAAATTACTTTTAATTTCTCCCTTTAGGGCATTCTCCCTTTGTTCAGGGAAACTCCCTCCCCAACTCATTTAAAGCCATTCTAGTTAACTTTTTAAAAAAATTCAACTATCATTTCAAATTTCCAGGCTCTCCGTCTTACTTTCTGGATATTTGTTTCTGCATGGCTTTGTGGGCACAAGGTCTTCTCTTGTCTGTGTGACAGTTCTGGTTTTTAGAATTCTGTTTTCTGCCACATCTCTGTTTCTGCTGGGGTAAGTTTGTCCTTTGCTCATCTTGGGTCTAGTCCTTCAAGTGGGTTTCCACCAACACCAATGGTCTGTTGCTCATTCATACTTCAGGATGGGGGACCGAAAAGCTAACTCCAGCCGTCACCTCTCCAGGAGTCCACAGGACACCCTGACCCTTTTCTGACCAGAGAGGAGCATCCTCCACCCACATAGCAATTGGGGCTCTGCTGACACTTTTTCTCTTTCAGACTTTAATTTCTTTTCTAATTTCCCTCTTTGTCATTGTGATTTTAATTCTTTGACTGTCATGTTAGGGGACACTCTAGCAAAGAGGAGAAAAACAATTGTGTTCAATCAACCATCTTTAACCAGAAGTCTTCTTTTATCGACAGAGAAATAGGATACTATTCTATCCTAGTGCACGTTTGAAGTACCTTCTTATGGTGGAATTAAAAAAAAAAAAAAGACCGTACAAGCCTTTATATCAATTAGAAATACAGGGAAGTCTGTTAAGAAATTGCATGTGGACTGGGGCTGTGGCTCAGTGGTAGAGTGCTTGCCTGGCATGTGTGAGGCACTGGATTCGATCCTTAGCACCACATAAAAATAAATAAAATAAAGGTCCATCAACAACTAAAATAAAAAAAGAAGAAAGAAAGAAATTTCATGTAAGGGGAACAAGTTACCAAGTGAGACTCAGAGTTACAGCCTTTCTGAGTTCAAAAATTACTTTTTTCTGGGCGTGGTCTTACTGTATGAAAACCAGCCGTCTTAGAGGTCTCCATTACATCACCTCCATAGGCAGGTGGGATACAGAATAATGTGTCTTCATTTTGAATATTTGTACAAGTCTCCAAATTGGACCAGAGAAGTATACTGATATTCTTGTGACTGTTCAAACTTCACCAGATAAGAATCTTTGAACCAGTTTGATGATGCAGAATCTTTCAGAAGTTAGAGATGGGAGAGGTGCAGGGTGCAGTTCCTTTACATCTTTCTGATGTCTCTCTCTCTCTCTCTCTCTCTCTCTCTCTCTCTCTCTCTCTCTCTCTCGGTTGTTGATTAATAAGACTTGCCTTTCAGTGTTAGGTTCTGTGATACTTCATTTAAAAAAATTCTCTTGTCTGTAACTTTACACACACACACACACACACACACACACACTCTCACACACATACACACACACACATGCTGTATTAGAGTTCTATGCGCAACAGAAGCGATGTGTATATAGAGGAAGGGATTTATGGCAAGGAGCCGGCTCTCGCAGTCATGAAGGTTGGCAAGTCCAGACTCTGTGGTGTGGGTAGCAGGCAGATGCAGTTTTGGTTTCTCTCACTTGGTCTTTTTGTTCTATTTAGGTCTTCGATTGGACAAGGCCCACCCACATCATGGAAGGCAAACAGTCTTACTCCTAGTTCACCAATTTAAATGCTCATCTTATTTAAAAACAGCCCCCGCCCACAAGTTGACATGAGAAATCAACCAGCACAGTATCACGTCAATACCAGAGAAGATCTTCACATTTATCAATTTGATGCTTTTCTAAAGAGCTCAGCTCAGTGTTGGTTAGAGCAGGGGGAGTCCTTTTGCCATGTGCAGGTCTTTCCCCAGATCCCCGTTTTCTTCCTTTGCACCCTAAAATAAGTGCATTCGTGCTGGTCTTCCCGCATGACCCCTTATTCCACACATTGCCTCTCACCGACCTTCCTGCATGTCTGAAATCATCACCAGCCTCTTGGAAGCTCAGTATCTGTCGTATCTTTGTTTCGTAGGGTGGCCACAGAGCTCCCCAGGATGGAGTTCGAGAACAGAGAGGAGCAGGTTTTGCACGAACACCTTTTCAGGCATTTCAAAGAAAACAAGGTGGAGATTGCGAGTGCAATAACCAAGCTGTTTCCTTTCCTCATGAGCCTCAGAGACCGCGCCTTCATCTCCGAGCAGATGTTTGACGTAAGTCAGGGGAATTTCCTCAGGACCGGAAACCAGCCCCACACTGCATGATGTCAGACTTCAGGGTGGCAATGGGGACCTGTGCCATCCTGTCAGGAGGCAGTGGGAGAAGCAGGCATCACAGAAAATGTTGCTTTTTCTGCAGTAACTGTTAGTGGGGAGGTGATGGGAGAGGGCAGGCTAGGGAGCAGGAATGCTTCCTAGTGCAGAGCATCTTAGGTGCTTTATGCAAATACTAACGTAAACTAAAGGTAAATTAAGGGACCCCAGCACTGCTTCATTGCAGGCCCTCTTACTTTAAACCCTTGAGCATGAGATTTTTGCAACTCACAGGGCAACTTTAGAATAAATTTGGAAACAGACGCTTGCCGTTCTCTCTCCAAGTCATTTTCTGTTCTTTAGACATTTCTGGAGCTCTAGGTTAGGGTTAGCATTGGGTCTCCCTGGGGATACTGAGGACAAGCTGCCTCTTTGTCTTCAGAATTGTTCCTTGTCATTTGGCTAGGATCACAGTAGGAGAGGGTGATCCCTGGTTTCTAGGAGGCTTTCAGGCCAGTCCAGTCCTGGGGACAGAGCAGCGGTCATTGTCCAATCACCAGAACATCTTCTCATGGCCTATAGGACACCCCCCACACACAATCTGGCTCTTAGAGTCCCATACAACATTTGACTTTGGACACACTTTTATTCTTCAAAATGGCTTTCCTCTCAACCTCTCAGAGAGCCAGGTTCACAAAACCAAGAGACTATTTTTATGTAAGAAGTCTCCAAACATGCAAAATTCTTGCAATTCATGAGAGGAGGAACGGTCTAGGCACCCACCTAAGAGTCTTCTATAATCCACAAATCCATAGTGACATAATTCTCATTCAACGTTTTCCAGCATCTTCAAGAAGCTTGTAGAAACCTGGTCCCCGTGAACGCAGTGGTATATACCGTCCTCAGTGAGCTGGAGAAGACCTTCAGCCTGTCGCTTCTGAATGAACTGTTCAGCAACACCAATCTGACGGCCTACCCAGACTTAGTGGAGATTTCCAGAAGCTTCCTAAATGGTAACAAAAGCTCTCAGTGGTGTTGTGTTTGGGGTTCAAGTCCAGTCACCCATCATTCACTCTTGCTGAGGAACCATGGCATGGACACAACGGTGAAGACACCAACCTGACCTGTGTCCTCACGGAGCTCACTCAGGCCCAGTAACCCTAGGACCTGACCTGGGGGCTGGGAAACAGAGGGTTTCAGTCTACATTTGAATGAGGGAGGCATGAGCGATGCCCTTTCTTAGGAAGGAGGAAGCCCTCTCTGATGCTTATAGACACACAGTCCTATGCCACTTGCTTCTCCAGAGAGAGAAGTCACAAGGGACAGCTGGTGAAAGCTTCAGTGTGTGGCAGGGAGGGAACACTTTCAGAACCAGGAGACTGGATCATGGAGGGTGGGTTTGGAAGCCAATTTTGGAGGGCCTGATACACCCTGTGCTGAGGAATTTTAAATTTTGTTTTGTTTGGAAATAAAAAAAGCAATAAAGGATTTTTAAGTAGGAAAAAAATTAGAAGTCAGTATGAAGAATGGAATGTGTTGGTTTGTGGAAACTATACCTTGATTTAAAATAAGAGCTACCTCATTTCCATACAATGATATATCCAAAGTCTAAGAAAGGGATAAAGGATATTGAATATCTAGGTACTAATTTTAAGTCGATATTCTATTTGTACCCAGGATCCTTCCAGTTCAAAGTTGCAGAGAGAACTGTGCATATCTCTGTGGGCTCTGATCTTCTCTGTGTTAGCTTTCCTGTCACTGTGACAAAATACCTGAGATAAACAACTTAAATAGAAAAAAAGATTATTATTATTATTTGGCTCAAGTTTTTAGTCCATGGTTGCTTAGCACTGTGCCTTTGGCCTTTGGTAGGGCAGAACATTATGGTGGGGAGTTTATTAGCGAGCAAAGAGCTGCTTACCACAGGGTGGCTGGGAAGGAGAAAGAGAGATAGATAGATAGATAGAGAGAGAGAGAGAGAGAGAGAGAGAGAGAGAGAGAGAGAGAGAGAAGGGCCATGGCCACGCCCCCACTGACCTAACTTCCTTCCACTAGGCCCCACCTCCTAAAGGTTCTACCACCTTCCAATAGCACCACAGCTGGTGATCAAGTCTTCCACACACAGCAGCCTTGGGGGACACTTAAGATTCAAACCATCACACTCTCCATGGACTACGGGGAGCCCCCTCCCTGGCCCCTGTGCCCAGGTCTCCCGGGTTACAGGTCAGGGTTGTCAAGCTCCGCATCCCTGATGACTCACTGTGACGGAGGCTGTGTAGGCTGCTGAGGGCTGGGGTGGCTGGGATCCCTGAGCAGAGGTTGCAGGGAGATCCAGGGCTCTGCAGGTATCCAGGGAGTGGGTCAGGGCCTGGCACAGAGAGCCTCTCATTCAAAAGAGGATTCAGTCCCAAGATGGGGAAAGCAGAGACAATAGGGTGGAGCCTGCCATGTGGGATGCCAGAGCTCTGAAAGAAGAGAAGCCAGAGGAAAAGCCGAGACACAGTAGGATAAAGAGGACCAGGGAGCAGGGCGGGGCAAGGACCCAGGGTGGGGTTCCTCATGGCGTGGAAGCCACAGCATGTGGCAGGAAATGAGGAGAAGGAAGGTCCAGGGACGAGAGCAAGGGAAACGGGGAGAGGGAGGCTTTGGGGGACCTTGGGTGGGGTCCTTGGAATCGCTGTCCCTTTCCCAAGGAGAAGCTCACCTGTGCACTGAATGCCAGAATCCGCACAAAGGCCCAGGCTCTTCCCTCCTCACTGGGTCTGGTTAGTTATTTCCTTGTTTTTCTTCAGTTTTCCGTGAGTGCCAGGCTCTCTGGCGTTGGAGTGGAGGCGAGGCTGAAACCACAGACAGACAGCATCCAGGTGCCCGGGCAGGTAATTATGATTTAAATCACCGACTAACTCACCGATGTGTTTGTCTATCTGTATGAAAGGGACATCTCCATCCTCCCCCCCACCTCTCCCTCACACAAACCCACACCTGTGTTCACCTGTGGCTTTGTTCCCAGGTGTGTGGGAGGCAAGCTGGGGAAGGGGCTTCTGAGTGGAGAACCCAAGGACAGAGAGTAATAGAAATGTAGACTAAGGGCACCAAATGGAGTTTCCCCAGTAGCCCCCCCCCCCTTTTTGTAAAAATATATTTTTTAGTTGTAAACGTATCTTTCATTTTATTTATTTATTTGTTTATATGTGGTGCTGATTGAACCCAGGGCCTCACGCATGCCAGGCAAGTGCTTTACCACTGAGCCACAACCCCAGCAGCCCCCCCCCCAGTAGCCCCTTTTTAATCTAAACAAATAGAGAATATAAATGCAGTCAGATATCATTAATGATGGGGATATATTGTGAGAAATGTGATTTTAGGTGATTTCTTTCTTGTATGATCATCAGAAAGTGTACTTACAGCAGAGGACAGCTGCAGTGTCACTAGGCAGCATCACATTATGGAATCATTATCACACATGAGGTCCGTCCTTGACTGAAATGTCAGGATGTGTTGAGTGATGACTAGCAGGAGGCAGATGGAGAAGAAAGGAATCATTTTAAACTTACTTGCTAGGGAGTGTTAGGAATAATGACATACAGAATATAGGGGGACAAGATGGAAGGGAGTTCAAAGAATAAATAGGGAGATAATTGTGCCAAGAGGTAAGACTATCACGGAGGAAGAGAGAGAGAAATGCAGAAAGATGGTACAAGTCAGAAAGAGGAAGTTGAGTCAAAGAGATCACAAAAGCTTCATGGTACAGATGCAGTGGTGTGTGAAAACAGGGTCAGAATCAGAAAAAGGAGAGGTAGAGAGGAGGAGAAGGGGCCAGGGGGCCTAGAAAGTGCTAAAGGAAGTGAAATAGACTGGGTTAGTGCCACACACCTTCCTCCCCAGCAGCACTGCACTGTGAACATCAGAGGCTAGCATGACCACATCCAGGCAGGTGTCCAGGTCACCATCAACTACCAGTCACGTTCCTGTTTCTCTCTTCAGTGCCCCAGAAATCTTCTCTACAAATGGATGAAGGAAGAGAATCAGAAGACATGCCCAGGTTATTACCTTATGATAGAGAAGGTAATAAGAATTTAAATTACCTGTTAACTAAAGTTTTATTTTTCTGTCAACATACATATCTATTCTTTCATTTTCTTTTCTATGCTTCCATCCACCTATCCATTCATCCATCTGCCCATCCATCCATCCATTCACCCATCCATCCACCAATCCATCCATCCACTAATCCATCCATCCATTCATCCATCCATCCACCAATCCATCCATCCACTAATCCATCCATCCATTCATCCATCCATCCACCAATCCATCCATCCACTAATCCATCCATCCATCCATCCACCAATCCATCCATCCATTCATCCATCCATCCATCAATCCATCCATCCATTCATCCATTCACCATCCATCCATCTATCAATTCATCCATTCACTCTCCTTACACCCCCTGTGTACAGACAGACAAACCAGGCCCAGATTTTGGCTGCTTTTGTAAGAAGACACAAACACATAAGAAGGAGGAGTTCAGACTTGGTGAGATTTTCTTGTGTATAGAACATAAAGAAAGGGAGAATGGAAAATGCAGATAGAACCATTAAATAAATTCCCAAGTGATTGCCAATTTTACCTAAGCAGTCATGCAACTCATCTGTCACCATGTTGGAGTGCACGTTGTCAGGGAAGGAGATAATTTCCACTCTACTTTCTGTTGTTGTGCCGGGAACTTAGACATAATGAGTATAACTGCAGTATAAAAAATTCTTGTGAAAGACTTTTGAAATGGACCTGGTAAGGGGAAGCGTCCCTGCTCCAGTGTCAATGGCAAAGATGAGGCCTTTGATGACATGGGAGAAAGATAAGACAGAAAGACTGAATTTGAATGTTTAAGTTTCATTTCCCCAGGAGATAAGCTCACTCATCCAACAAGGTGCAGCGTTTCCAAGGTGGAGAAAGTCATATTAAGGGAGAACCAGAGGGGGAGACTGCTAAGACAGGGCCTGAGGGGGAGGGCACCCTGCTGTATATGGTAATGGAGAATGAATGAATGAAAAGTCAGCAGAAAGGGAAAATTGCACACCAGAAAAGACAGTTTGAGACATCTGGGGCTTGAAAGTCACTGGACAGAACCAACTTCTGGCACGAGGATGATCACTTTAGCAGAGTTTTCAGCTATTAATGTGACACAATACATTCAGAGGCAATTGGCCTTCCCCAGGCATTCTTATCTACTCCCACCTATAAACGAATGATCCCAAGACACATCTCCAGGCTTGTCTTCTAGCCTCCTTCATTTGTGAGCCTGAATTCATTCATGCAGATAATCTTAGAGTCGTCTACATTTAGATGCTTTTCAGGAGCCTCAGTATGAGACATAACTAAAATCGCACCTGCAACCCTTCCTGACACTGGACCTGCCTCGTGTCTGGGAGTTCACTGTTAGAACTGGTCCCTCTCCCTCAACTTAGACCATCCAGATTGGTTGATTCTACCTTTCACATACCTCCCACCAGTCATTGCTTTCCATCACCAACACAGAAACCTTAGTCAACATTTCCCCCTTCTCTCTGAGATTATAGAAACGACTTCCAGGCTCAGATTTCCCCTCCCGTCTTGCCCCATCACATGCATTTTGTGGAACCCAATGAGAGGACTCTAAGAAAAATGTGAGTTGGCATAACCTTGCTTTCCTGCTTGAGGTCAATGACTTCTTGCTGTCATAAAGGCTAAATCCATTTTCCTCCCCAAATCTCCAGCTTCATGTCTGCCTCTCCTGCTCTTACTTCAGGGTAATGGAACTTCTTGAGTGATTTTAATTTTCCGATTCCCTCTTCCCCTCTGAGCCACTGCACATGCTTAGCCTTGCACCTGGACGCGTCTTCTTGGCCCCTCCCACTTTCCATCCTGCTCCCAAATCTGGTGAAAGCCTGTGAGGTGGCATGACGATCTCCGAGATGTCTTTTCTCATCCCTGGTTCTAGAGAGCAATAAGATGAGAGATGGGGAAAGAGCACAAAGCCTAGCATCAGGGAAGAAAGGAACCGGGAACGAACTCGGGAAAGAAACGAAGCCAGAGAAGAGCGGTCCCAGCGGACCTCATCAGCCAGGCCAGAGGAGGAAGGAGAAGAGGCAGAGACAAATGGAAGGGGTGAAAACGAGAATGAGAAAAAGGGGTGGAGAGAAGCTGGGTGGGATTTCTGACCATCCCCATCAGAGAGCTGAATCATGCAAGACCCCTCTTTCCCCTCACAAAAGCTTCAGACGTAGGCATTCACACCATTGAAGCCTCTCTCCTACAGATGGAAAAATAAGGCCCAGACATGTATGCAGGTTATTTTTGTAAGGGTGGGGTAGAAGAGGAAGAGCAGGCACAGCATCCTGGGATGTTACTGGGTGTCAGGGGCCGGTCATGCAGTCAGAATAGAAAGAGGAAGCTCCGGTTCCAGAATGGACCAGGCCCTGTGTAAGACTGTACAGTTAAATAAGTTGCCGTTAAATAGGAACAAGAAGCTCTGGTGTGACAGTGCCCGGTGTGGTGACCGTCATTACAATGTACAGTGCAGTTCAAAAAGCTAGAAGAAAGTTGTTTGAAAGGTTTCACCATAAAGAAATGATAAATGTCTGGGGGAGATATGTTTAACTTGGTTGAAACATGATGCAGTGTAGACCTGCCTTGAACACTGCCTGCTACCCCATTGCAAGTAAAAATTTTATGTATGTATGTATCAATCAGAATAAATAAATAGGGGTGGGGTTGTGGCTCAGCGGTAGAGCGCTTTCCTAGCACGTGGGAGTCACTGGGTTCGATTCTCAGCACCACATAAAAATAAGTAAATAAAAATGAAGGTTCATCCACAACTTAAAAATATACATATTTTAAAAAAAAGACTTTGAAGAAAAAGTGAAATAATGTTGGTGGGAGGGGGAGAAAATTCTAAGTGCAGAGAGCATAGGACTGGAGCCACCCACTAGGAGAACTGAGGTCCAGCACCAGACAGCTGACCAGACAACAAACAGGAAAGGGATACAGTGTCCCCAAAAGAAAATATAAAGAAACAAGAGATGGGAGGAGCCAGGGGAAGAGCAGTCCCACAGTTAAAGAGAACCACAGCTGGGAAGGAGAGAGGATGAGTGGGTAGAACCACGCAGCCAGAGGGAGAGGGGAGGAGAGTCGTTGAGACGGGAAAGAGGTGGAGGCCGACGGAGGCCCTTCGCCTGTGGGACAGACACGTGGTGCCCCTCACAGGTGGTGCCAGCACACTGGGGTGTTTTCAGACCACGTCCCCCCAGGTTCATCATTTCATTGTTCTTTACAGAGCTCTGTGATCCCCAAACTCCCCAGGAGACTCGAGTAGGAGGAGGAGGAGAACCACAGGAGGCTTTTCCTCCGCAAGCAGGTGAGAAACAGGGCCCTGAGGACATGGGTTCCCAGGGACCTCAATAGATCTCTCCTTTCTAATCAGTGTGGAAAACATCTCCGCCCCCCTTCCTGCCTGTCTCTCTTCATTTTTGCAAAGGTGAGGTGGAATTTTATCCATCTTCTTTTGTTTCAAAACTTCGAGAGATAAGGGATAAAGGCCTGGGACGTCCCGAGGGGAGACGGTGCCCCTGTGCTGAGAACTTAGGCCGATGAGAGTGTCAAAGTAAAGCTGAGCACCAAGGAACAAGTGCCAGGGTGATAGAATGAAGTGCACCCCAAACCCAAATATCAGCAGGTCGTGACGGGTGAGGTGGGGACATGGCTTCAGCTCCTTCTGGAAACACAAGGCGCATGGACCTGTGTTTTGGCAGTGGTAGAAGTCTTGCAATTTAAGAAACTCGTGTTGGGGAGCATTTAATGAGGGCAGGGTCCCTGGTGTTGTGGATCTCGTGAAAACGAAAGGGCTTTTGTCAAGTTGTGAGAAGAGAGTTTCAAGAATGAGGCAAATATAGAAAATCATAGAGATAATCCTGGCATCCAGGAGGTCACAGTAACAGAAACAGAGGTAGAAAAGGAGAAAGTGGGAGACCAAGAGGGAGGCCCACCCAGGAGAGGATGGAGCTTCCCACAACTTTGCTGAGCTTTTCTCCAAAATTCCTCTGAAGCACAGACCAGGAGGATCTCATGGGGGTTCCTCCCACCCAGGAGACGCTGGAGCTTCCGAAACTCTTGCTGAGTCTTTCTCCATAATTCCCCTTTGGGGGTACCTTGACACCTCTGAAGGACATCATTTCTTTCTGCAGAGGGAGGCAACGCCTGTGTGGATATGCATGGGGAAGAAGAACCACAGGAAGCCCCCTGCTCCTCCCCAGGACATGCACCAGGTAAGGAGGAAGCTGATCCAGCCCTGGGTTTCAGGGTGGGGATGGCCAACACAGGCATTTGCTGTTGGCTTCACGCTGAGCACTCTCCAGTTAGTCCTCAGATGGAAGTCTTTGCATTCACCCTGGACTTTATGCTCTTTAAGAAATAAGATCTAGAGACCAAAATTAGGGAAAATTGTTTAGAGAGATGAATGAAAACAAAGCATAACCATGTGGCAAAGAAGCATTGAGGAAACCGTGGAGAGCAGATGAATCAAAACACACATTTTGGGGGCTGGGGTTGTGGCTCAGTGGTAGAGTGCTCGCCTAGCATGCCCAAGGCACTGGGTTCCATCCTTAGCACCATGGGAATGTAAGAAAGATATTGTGTCCACCTAAAACTTAAAAATAAATGAATATTAAAAAAATACACATTTTGAAGAGTAAAAACTGCATCCAAGGGAGGGAAGAAAGAAGTGGCAGGCTGAGCACTGAAGTAAGATTCACAGTGTACACAGTGACTTGCGGAAGAGAGTACTCTCCAGAAGGAGGTCTAAGAAGGTCTTCACAGGAGGAGTGGCCCAAGGACACAATGAGAGTAATGGTCCTCTCTCCAGCAATGTCACCTGCATTCTGATGACAGAAGATTTCCAGGTGCACGTCTGTGGGGCAGGCCTGTCTTGCTGGCTCATCCTTCCTAGTTCTCCACTGGATGTCTTTCAGGAACTGAACCCTTCCCATTGGAACCAACACCTTGTTTCTGACACTAGAATTCCTGCTTCTCCAGGCCTGATTCTCTTGGTAAAGGACGAGTGCCCTGTTTCCTCTTGCACTCCTCCATCTTGCCCATCCAAGTGAGATGGGAAAGACAGGAAAAACCAGGGAGCAAACACAGACAGGGACAAAGGAGGAGACAGTAGCACATCCACAGACAGGCCTCTGGAGACCTGGGGGTCAGAGACAAGAGCAGAGACAACAATGTGCTGTGGAATGGGGGAGAGAAGCAGGTGCTCGGGAGAGGAAATGAACGGAAGCTGGTTCTCGGCCTTGATGAGGATGCCCGGGGTGTGTCCACCTACGGGCCAGGTGATCCTGAAGCACAGACCAGGAGCGTCTCAGATGGGGATTCATTCCACCCAGGAGACGCTGGAGCTTCCGAAAACCTTTGCTGAATTTTTCTCCACAATTCCCCTTTGGGGGTACCTTGACACCTCTGAAGGATGTTATTTCTTTTCTGCAGAGGGAGGCAATGCCTGTGTGAATATGTGTGGGGAAGAGGAACCACAGGAAGCCCCCTGCTCCTCCCCAGGACATGCACCAGGTAAGGAGGAAGCTGATCCAGCCCTGGGTTTCAGGGTGGGGATGGCCAACACAGGCGTTTGCTGTTGGGTTCACACTGAGCACTCTCCAGCTAATCCTAAGATGAAAGTCTTTGCATTCACCCTGGACTTTATGCTCTTTAAGAAATAAGATCTAGAGGCCCAAATTAGGGAAAATTGTTTAGAGAGATGAATGAAAGCAAATCATAACCGAGTGGCAAGGAAGCATTGAGGAAACTGTGGAGAGCAGATCAATGAAAACACGCATTTCGAGGGCTGGGGTTGTGGCTCGGTGGTAGAGTGTTCGCCTAGCATGCCCAAGGCACTGGGTTCCATCCTTAGCACCATGGGAATGTAAGAAAGATATTGTGTCCACCTAAAAATTAAAAAGAAATGAATATTAAATATTTTGAAGAGTAGAAACTCCATCCACAGTCTGGCTGGGCACAATTCTCAAGCCACTTATCAAGCAGAAAGGAACTTTATTTTTAGAACACACACACAGCACCACACGAGCTCTTCAGGAATTTCCTCAGAGCCCAACTGCCACCACCGGCTTCCCACAAGCCTCTCAACCCCCCTACTCCTCCTGCTCTTCAGACCGATTGGCTGGGTTGTGTGGGCAGAGCCAAAAGAGTCCCCCAGTGAGCAGCTCCGTGGTCTGAAAGGGCGGGGAAACAGTCCAATGAGCATCACCGCAGAGGAGCCAATCAGCTGGCAGCTGGAAGTTTGCTGGGGCCCCTTCGGCTTTGGCTCTCAACATCTCCTCCTCTCTGTTTAAACAATAAGCATGTGGCTTAGGGACCGTGCCTGCCTTAGGTTGTCCAATACTACATATGGTCCTTACTCGTCATCGGATGAGTTGACCTCAAGGCATCAGCCTCCTGTCTTAGGTTGGTACCATTGCAATTGGATCTTACCCATCATTGACTCCCGGTCCAGCATACAGCTACACCTTTGGATAGGCCTTTGTACCAGCGGGGGGGTGTGAGGTTCTTTGCCTCACCTCTGTTGGCCCCCAAATTTTAGCTGAACGACCATCACAAGCAGAAGGGAGGAGGATACACCAAGCCAATTGACAGCTCCTTTTGGAAAAATTGTACCACCGATGACATCATCAGCAAAAATACCCCAACACTACCACAAGTCGCTGCACCAACAGATAGTTCACAATGCATAAAAGTGAGTTCACCATGCATACAAGTGATACATAGTCCAGGCAAATTCTGCAAGCAGTTCAGTGATAGCTATTGCAGAAGCTGTAGATTGGTTTTATCTTTTTCTTCACCGGCACTGGGATGAAGATAGGAATTCTTGCAATAATTGCTAAAGAAAAAATTATGTAACATTCCAGCAGGCATTAAAAGAAAACAATTTTCTGAACAATTTACATTATCCTGAACAGAATTATTAAATATAATGAAAAGGAAAGTTGAAAGTAAACTAACAGATCTGTTAACCTCCTTTTTTGTTCACATATTAAAACAATCCTCAACAGCTATTTACCCAATTTAAATTAAACCATTTAAATCACGTGAATAAAAAAAAATATTTGGATCCATTTTTTCATGAGCGCTCATCATATATGATATATGGACATACGTACATACAAACATACAACACAAAACACAAGTGTGCAGCACACATAATATAATACAACACATAACATAATAGTAAAGGCCTTATAACTTTTTACAGGTGAAATCTCCATTGCAATGTTTAAAAACTCTATAGTCAAAAAATAGAACTGATTAGCAAAACATTAACCTAGTTCTGTATGAGCTCAAAAAACAAAATAGAACTTCATGATGTGGGAAAGGGCAATAATAAAATAGATATTGAAGAAAGCATCCTCGTTCTGTCGCAGATGTAAGGATAGCCAAACTGGAGTTCTGAATATCAGCTGTTATGGATTTGAGCCAAATCATCTTTTTGGTCTGTAGAAATCGCTTTAGTTAATCTCTCTGGAATCCAGATTGGCTGCTGTTCTCCCTGTGGAAACACACAAACAGACCCCCAACTCCAGACAATCACTGGGTCAGGACCTTTCCATTGTCCTGTTAGAATATCCTTCCAAAGTACCTTGGGCTTATGCACATTTTTGGGACACATATGCCTTTCCACAGCATTAAGCCCTGATGAATCCAAATTTAAAAATTTTAGAGTAAAAAGGGTTATTTTAAGTTTATCTTAGGGAAAATATACCTCTTACCAATTCCCTCTTTTTGCTTTAATAAGTACATTTTAATAGTTTGATGACCTCTTTCAACTATGCCTTGTCCCTGTGGATTGTATGGGATTCCTGTTATATGAGTAATGCCAAATGATGAGCAAAATTGTTTAAAAGAGGTAGAAGTATAACTAGGGGCATTATCTGTTTTTAACTGTTTTGGAACACCCACAGTGGCAAAATTTTGTAAGCAATGAGCTATAATATCTTTAGTTTTTTCTCTGGCATGAAGGGAGCCCATCAAAAATCCAGAAGAAGTATCAACCCTAACATGCAAATATTTTAATTTTCCAAATTCTGGCAAGTGTGTGACGTCCATCTGCCAAATATGGTTAGGTATCAATCCTCTAGGATTGACTCCAAGATTAGCTGTGGTAAAAAGGTCACACAATTTTGACATTGTTTTATTATTTGTCTAGCTTGTTCCTTAGTTATTTTAAAATGCTTTTGTAAAGTATTAGCATTGACATGGAACTTTTTATGAAAATTTGTAGCTTCTTCTAGTGCAGAGAAAATATGTATGTCATGTGTAGTTTTACCTGCTAAATCATTGCCCAAACTAAGGGCTCCAGGCAATCCTGTATGTGCCCTGATATGTCCTATAAAGAATGGATCTTTTCTGTCCCAGATCTTCAAGGGATACTATAGCATTAACTATATACTGACTATTGGAAATAAATTAAATACAGAATCTTTAAACATCACAAAAGCTTGTAATACTGCATTAAGCTCTACCTTTTGAGCTGATTGTTTGGGTACTAAAAATGTAAAAGTTTGACCAGGTGTAACTATTGCTGCTGTACCATTATTTGACCCATCAGTGAATATATTTGGAGCATTCATGATAGGTGTTTTTCTTGTCATTTTTGGAAAAATTACAGGATGCGATGACCAAAAAGACAATAAAGAATTAGATGGTAAGTAGTTATCAAATGAAACATTAGATTTGCACATGATTATTGCCCAAGTATTTAACTCATTAGCTAACTCATCAATTTGATCCATAATATATGGAGTAATAATTTTATTGGGAGAAATTCCAAACACTCCCTTTGCTGCTTTTATTCCTTTGAGTATTAATTGTCCTACAGCCTCAGGATACCTAGTAAGAATAGTGTTAGGAGAATAAGATAAATGTATTCATAATAATGGACCTTGTTGCCACCCTGTAGGAATATTTTTTGTTGGTAGTACAATAAATAATAAAGGCAAACTTATATCAATTCTATCAAAATGCATATTTTCCATATATGTTTCAATGATTTTTAATGCCTTTCTTGCTTCAGGCGTTAACATTTGGGGTGAATTTGGATCTGATGGACCTTTTAGGATATCAAATAAAGGTCCCAACTTTCCTGTTGGTATGCCTAGATAAGGCCTTATCCAATTTATGTCTCCTAATAACTTTTGAAAGTCGTTAAGTGATTTGAGTTGATCTACTCGTATTTGAATTTTTGGTGGAAGGACCATGGTTGAGGATAATAGAACTCCTAAATAATTAATTGGAAAATTTAATTGTACTTTATCTATTGCTATCTCTAGATTATAATTTTTTAATAAGTTTGTAAGTGAGGCATAACATTCTAGCATTGTGTTTTTATCTTTGTGTGCTAATAATACATCATCCATATAGTGAAACATTTGTAGTTCAGGATTTTGATTTCTAAGTGGCTGGATTGCTTTGTTAACATAAATTTGACACATAGTTGGGCTGTTAGTCATCCCTTGAGGGAGTACTTTCCATTCATATCTCTGATCAGGACCTTCATGATTCAGTGCAGGGATAGTAAATGCAAAACATGGACTATCCTCGGGATGAATTGGAATTGAAAAAAAAAAAAAAAACAATCTTTAATATCTATAACTAAAACATACCAGGTTTTTGGCAAAGCAGACAATTGAGGAATCCCCGATTGAGTAGGTCCCATAATAACCATCTCATTATTAATGGCTCTTAAATCTTGCAATAATCTCCATTTACCAGATTTCTTTTTGATGACAAAAATGGGAGTATTATGGGGAGATACAGAAGGTTGTATAAGTCCTTCCACTAATTGTTGTTTGACCAGGTCATGGGCTGCTTGTATCTTTTCTTTAGTCAGGGGCCACTGAGGAACCCATACTGGTCTTTCTGATTTCCAAGTAATTTTTATTGTCTCATGTGACCCCTCCTGAAAATCCAATCCATGTCTGTCTGTTCCTTGATCTATTTGTATTGGTGCTGCTATACCTTGTTCTTGTTCTCCTAATCTTTTTCCTTTCCTAAAACCTTGTCTAGCCATAATAGTGGACACATTTGAATTGATGTTATTTGTTAATGTTAGTCCTAATTGATCTTGGACATCTCGTCCCATAAATTTACGGGAAGATGATCCAATACATATGGCTGTATAGTTCCTTCACATCCTTCAGGATCCTTCCAATCTAATACCATTGCATTTCTATGGGGATTAGTCGCCACTCTTAGGCCTTGAAGCATTTGAGTGGCTTGTTGTAACGGCCAATGTTTTGACCATTCTTGACGAGAGATGATGCTAAGGTCTGCACCTGTATCCAGTAGTCCATTAAATTCATGTCCTTGAATATTTAGTTTTAGCATGGGGCGAGAATCTAAATTTAAAGAAAGCATAGCCCAATCTATACCTGTGGAGCCTAATACCCTGGAACCTCTTTCTACAGTACAACTGGAAAATTTATCATGTAGGCTGGGTATTATTAGTAACTGTGCTATTCTATCTCCTGGTGAAATTACTAATATACCCTTTGGAGAACTGGCTATAATTTTTATTTCACCTTTATAATCGGGATCAATTACCCCAGGACTTATCATAAGTCCTTTTAGAGTAGAAGAACTGCATCCCAATAATAAGCCTACTGTTCCTTTGGGAAGAGGTCCTTTTATCCCTGTGGGAATGATTTGAACTCCCATCTCTGGAGTTAGTACTGTTCTGGCAGAGGTGCAGATGTCCAATCCTGCGCTTCCTCTGGTTTGTCTAGTGAGGGATCTAATGGACAATGTGTCCTGGGCACTACCCTGATGGGGTTGCTGAGTTCCTCCAGTGCCCCGTATATTTGTGGTCTTGGGCCCCGGAGCATTGGGCCCCCCTGTCCATTTTTTGGCAATGGAGCCCGATGCCTTTCTCCATGATATCGTGGATAGACACCTGGTCCTTGTTCGGAGTACCCTCTATGGTGGTTTGAGAGCAGCATTCATTAGCCCAATGTCTCCCTCTACTGCATCATGGGCAAATATGCGGTATTCTACTCCTTTGATACCTAGTTTTGTTAAACCCTCCTCCTATGGGGCAATTCCTTTTAAAATGTCCTGTTTGTTCACAATTGTAGCATGTTTTTGGCCTGTCTTCTAAAACCTGTTGTACTGCAGCTGCCAAGACTTGCCCTTGTTCATTAATGTCTCTACATAATTTAATATGTGTGTTTAAATCTTCATGTTTCCATGGTCTAATGACCTCTCTGCACCAACGATTCGCTTGCTCATAAGCCAGTTGTTTTATTAATGGCATTGCTTGTTCTGTATTCCCAAAAACTCTGGTAGCTGTTTGGATAAGCCTATCTACAAATTCAGCATAAGGTTCATTAGCCCCTTGTATTATCTTAGATAATTGACCTTGTAAACCTCCATGTCCTTGTAAAGTCTTCCATGCCCTAACCGCATCTGCAGCAATTTGTGAGTATATGTCAGGATCATATTCAATTTGTTGCTGCTGATCCTCATAAGGTCCCTTTCCTAACAACATATCTAGATTTCTCTAAGGATAACCAGCTGCTGCATTTCGCCTAGCTGTCTCCTTGCAAAATTCCTCATTGGCAACCTTCCATAACAAGTATTGTCCTCCATTTAGCACAGCTTTACACACACTAGTCCAATCTGCTGGCGTCATGTTCAAGTTGGTAATGGATTCGACCATGCTTACAGTGAAGGGTACTTGAGGACCATAGGTTGTTACAGCCTCTTTTAGCTGCTTCACTGTTTTGAAATTTAAAGCATGGTGAATTCGCTGCCCTCCTGCCTGCTCAAATACAGGGCATGCTAATATTTGAGGTCCTGTCTCAGGATCCCATCTATCAATTACAGGGGTTGGGGGCCTCCCAGCATATGGAGGTGGCATTGTTGGTTGGACACTTATGCCCTCTGGTGATAGAAATGTGTTAGTAGCAGTATCCTGTTGTAACTTTTCCCCTGATGGCTTTTTCTGCTCTAAACTTTCTTCCGCTGTCTGACTAGCTTGAGAGACCTTCTCTTTTAATTGAATTTTTTCCTGTGTCTGACTAGCTCGAGAGACCTTCTCTTTTACTTGAATCTTTTCCTCTGTCTGACTAACTTGAGAGACCTTCTCTTTTACTTGAATCTTTTCCTCTGTCTGACTAACTTGAGAGACCTTCTCTTTTACTTGAATCTTTTCCTCTGTCTGACTAACTTGAGAGACCTTCTCTTTTACTTGAATCTTTTCCTCTGTCTGACTAACTTGAGAGGCCTTCTCTTTTACTTGAATCTTTTCCTCTGTCTGACTAACTTGAGAGAACTTCTCTTTTACTTGAATCAATATGTCTTCTCCTTCCTCTACCATTGTCTGAACTGAAGGCTTTGGACTAAGCAAACAAGATACCAACGCCCACAATGGCAATGTGCCAACTGGCAGAGTTCCTGGGTTTCTTTTCCTTTTCCCTTAAATCTTCACCATGATGGTTCCATTGTGATATATTTAACAACTCCTCCTTAAAAAGCCATGGGCTACATTTTTGTATTGTATCAACGTATGCCCTGACTGTTCTTGATTTTACTGAGATGTCTCCTTCCTCTAACAATTTACTTAACACTCTTTCAGTTTGTTTTTTACTAATTTCTGATCCCATATTTCTACTATAATACAACCCAACAAAATGACGCCAAACAAAACAGAAACAGAATGGAACAACAAAAAATCATTATGACAGCCTTTCTATCCTCCTGAAATATCCATCTGTCCTTTCTCCCTATCTATTCCTCAGACGCAAATAATTTTTCTTCAGATGTGAGCAGTTTTTCTTCCGTCTCACTCATCTCCAGGGACAGGCAACTTAAAACAAAAGTGAAACAAAACGAAAGAAGAATCTTAAAATGGCTACCCATCCTCTCGCCCTGCCCTCAGGGGCGAGCAGTTTACCTTATCACTTACCCTCAGTCGTTCCCCATATGGGCCATCAAATGCTGCAGTCTGGCTGGGCACAATTCACGAGCCACTTATCAAGCAGAAAGGAACTTTATTTTTAGAACACACACACTGCAAGCTCTTCAGGAATTCCCTCAGAGCCCAACTGCCACCACCGGCTTCCCACAAGCCTCTCCACACGCCTACTCCTCCTGCTCTTGAGGCCGATTGGCTGGGTCGTGTGGGCGGAGCCAAAAGAGTCCCCCAGTGAGCAGCTCCGTGGTCTGAAAGGGCGGGGAAACAGTCCAATGAGCATCACGGCAGAGGAGCCAATCAGCTGGCAGCTGGAAGTTTGCTGGGGCCCCTTCGGCTGTGGCTCTCAACATATTCCATCCTCAGCACCATGGGAATGTAAGAAAGATATTGTGTCCACCTAAAACTTAAAAATAAATGAATATTAAATATTTTGAAGAGTAGAAACTGCATCCAAGGGAGGGAAGAAAGAAGTGGCAGGCTGAGCACTGAGGTAAGAGTCACAGTGTACACAGTGACTTGTGGAAGAGAGTACTCTCCAGAGGGAGGTCTAAGAAGAAGGTCTTCACAGGAGGAGTGGCCTAGGGACACACTGAGAGTAATGGTCCTCTCTCCAGCAACGTCACCTGCTCTCCGATGACAGAAGATTCCCAGGTGCACATCATAGGGCAGGCCTGTCTTGCCAGCTCATCCTTCCTAGTTCTCCACTGGATGTCTTTCAGGAACTGAACCCTTCCCATTGGAACCAACACCTTGTTTCTGACACTAGAATTCCTGCTTCTCCAGGCCTGATTCTCTTGGTAAAGGACGAGTGCCCTGTTTCCTCTTGCACTCCTCCATCTTGCCCATCCAAGTGAGATGGGAAAGACAGGAAAAACCAGGGAGCAAACACAGACAGGGACAAAGGAGGAGACAGTAGCACATCCAGAGACAGGCCTCTGGAGACCTGGGGGTCAGAGACAAGGGCAGAGACAGCAATGTGCTGTGGAATGGGGGAGAGAAGCAGGTGCTCGGGAGAGGAAATGAACGGAAGCTGGTTCTCGGCCTTGATGAGGATGCCCGGGGTGTGTCCACCTATGGGCCAGGTGATCCTGAAGCACTCACCAGGAGGTTTTCAGATGGGGATTTGTCCCAATCAGGAGAGGCTGAAGCTTCTGAAACCTTTGCTGAGTTATTCTCCACAATTCCCCTTTGGGGGTAACTTGACACCTCTGAAGAACGCCATTTCTTTTCTGCAGAGGGCAGCAACGCCTGTGTAGATGTGCATGGGGAAGAAGAACCACAGGAAGCCCCCTGCTCCTCCCCAGGACATGCACCAGGTAAGGAGGAAGCTGATCCAGCCCTGGGTTGCAGGGTGGGGATGGCCAACACAGGCGTTTGCTGTTGGATTCACGCTGAGCACTCTCCAGCTAGTCCTCAGATGGAAGTCTTTGCATTCACCCAGGACTTTATGTTTTTAAGAAATAAGATCTAGAGGCCCAAATTAGGGAAAATTTTTTAGACAGATGAATGAAAGCAAATCATAACCACGTGGCAAGGAAGCCTTGAGGAAACCGTGGAGAGCAGGTCAATCAAAACACACATTTTGGGGGCTGGGGTTGTGGCTCAGTGGTAGAGCACTCGCCTAGCATGACCAAGGCACTGGGTTCCATCCTCAGCACCATGTTAATGTAAAAGAAAGATATTGTGTCCACCTAAAACTTAAAAATAAATGAAGATTTTAAAAAGTACACATTTTGAAGAGTAAAAACTGCATCCAAGGGAGGGAAGAAAGAAGTGGCAGGCTGAACACTGAAGTAAGAGTCACAGTGTACACAGTGACTTGTGGAAGAGAGTACTCTCCAGAGGGAGGTCTAAGAAGAATGTCTTCACAGGAGGAGTGGCCCAGGGACACACTGAGAGTAATGGTCCTCCCTCCAGCAACGTCACCTGCTCTCCGATGACAGAAGATTTCCAGGTGCACGTCTGTGGGGCAGGCCTGTCTTGCTGGCTCATCCTTCCTAGTTCTCCACTGGATGTCTTTCAGGAACTGAACCCTTCCCATTGGAACCAACACCTTGTTTCTGACACTAGAATTCCTGCTTCTCCAGGCCTGATTCTCTTGGTAAAGGACGAGTGCCCTGTTTCCTCTTGCACTCCTCCATCTTGCCCATCCATGTGAGATGGGAAGGACAGTAAAAAGCAGGGAGCAAACACAGACAGGGACAAAGGAGGAGACAGTAGCACATCCACAGTCAGGCCTCTGGAGACCTGGGGGTCAGAGACAAGAGCAGAGACAGCAATGTGCTGTGGAATGGGGGAGAGAAGGAGGTGCGCGGAAGAGGAAATGAATGGGAAGCTGGTTCTCGGCCTTGATGAGGGTGCCCGGGGTGTGTCCACCTATGGGCCAGGTGATCCTGAAGCACTCACCCGGGAGGGTCTCAGATGGGGATTCGTCCCACCCAGGAGACGCTGGAGCTCCGAAACCTTTGCTGAGTTTTTCTCCACAATTCCCCTTTTGGGTACCTTGGCACGTCTGAAGGATGTCATTTCTTTTCTGCAGAGGGAAGCAATGCCTGTGTGGATATATGTGGGGAAGAGGAACCACAGGAAGCCCCCTGCTCCTCCCCAGGACATGCACCAGGTAAGGAGGAAGCTGATCCAGCTCTGGCGTTTGCTGTTGGCTTCACACTGAGCACTCTCCAGCTAGTCCTCAGATGCAAGTCTTTGCATTTATCCTGGAGTTTTTTGGGAAGCACAAGGAAAAATTCTTGTGAATTCTGTTTGGAACAATATGGCCTTCATTGTTCGAATATGCGTTTTCCCTGCTCATGTTGAAGTAATAAGTTCCAAGGAATGACTCTCTTTCTCTTTTATTGTTACATTATAGTTGTGTATGTTGATGGGGTTTGCTCTTCCATATTCGTACATGCACACGATTTAACAACCTAATTTGGCCAGTATCACTCCCCAGCTTCCCCTCCCCCGGCCCGCTGTGGTTCCTGTCTTTAACTGATCTCCCTTTGATTTTTTGGAATTCGAGTCCCATTTTTATTTTCCTTTTTCCTCTCCAGCTTCTTCATATGAGGGAAAGCATATGACCCTTAACGAGTTAGACCTTTCCCCTTCACTCTTCCCGCCTATTTATGCTAAAAATTCAATATATGATTCTGATCTCTGCACGTCCAATATTTTCTCTGAACTCTCTGGCTCCACCTGAGCATACTAAGATATGTTTCAGGGTCCCTCTGCGTGGTCTGTTGTGACCTTGTATCTCTTCAGTTTCCTGGGAACTGGATACTACCCAGATGGCCCCCACAGACAATCTAGAGGAGGTGGTCAGCCAGCCACTGTGGATTGGAGAAGGCATTTGTGCTGTCTGCTCCCAAGCAACTGCGGAATCTTTGTTTCTCCCCGTCTTCTCCCATTCCGCCCTGCTGCTTGTAGTTACCAGGCAGAGGAGCCAAAGTAAGGGGTCAGAAATAAGAGAGAATGTGCTGTTCAGGGAGGGAGCAAGGTGGGAAGACTGTCCCCTGCCTCTGGTAAGAGTGACAGGAGCTGCCTTAGCCCCCACATCGGGAGGATTCAAAGGCAGGGGGGTCTGAGGCCAGGGACGTCCCCCAGGAGTCACTTGCACTGCCTGGGGCTTCCTGGCCTTCCCGTGTGGGCTTTCCTGTCATGGAATCCTGGGGTTGAACATGGAGTCCTCGAAGGGTTTCATTCTCTTCTGCAGAAGGTAACAGTTGCTGTTTCCAAATGTCTGATGAAGAAGAGGCCCAGGAAGGCTTGGGCTCACCCCCCGCGGGTGAGCCAGGTAAGGCAGGGGAGGGGTGGCGATGGCTGCTGGGTGTTGGGGGGCTAGTGTTTCCTGGTGGGTTTACTCTGAATGTGCTTCATAATGAAATGATCCAGTTACTCTTCACATTTTCCCTTGGCCTTTTGGGGAAATTCAGGGAGACAAGAAATCTCGAGAAACTCTGGGATTAAGGAGTCTTTTTGTTTGTTATTAGGTATTGGTATATGCACTTAAAGTCGAAAAATACTAGGATAAGAGAATGCTCTTTTGCCTTCCTCTTTTCACCACTGTTAGTATTATTATTTGAATTCTTATAACAATTTTTGTTCCCATTCACTCCTTATCTTTTATGGAAATAAAAAAAAAAGCTTAGCATTTCTCTGCTGGTTGATAATTTCTTTACAGTTTTGTCACAAACTTGACAAAGCCTTCAAAGAAACACTAATGTAGTATCTAATTGATAGAATTCAGATGAGCTATTTATAAAACCAGATTCTGGTTTGGACCAGTGTTCTCCCTGTGCCATTGGATTACACAGTGTTTTTTCAGTGTGCTTCAATAATTACGCTCTTCTTCCATCCTCAAAAACTTTAAGACACAGGCAGGGAGATGTTGCTACTGTTTTGAGGAACTAGAAATAAGATGTATATAAGATGCAAGGGAGAGAAGTCCCAAGAGAGAAAAGCAGAGTGGAGATCCACATGGGCTTCAGGTTCTGAGAAGCTGGCATGAGGTTGGGCCATGTTCAATGTCCAAAGCAGAAGTCCAAGGGGCCTTTGGGTACCCAGAAATCCACTAGGATTCAATGGACAGAGATTTTATTTAGCAAATAAAGAATGCTTAGGGAGAGAAGAGGGGGGAAATCACAGAAAATATGTGAATGTAATCTACCATATGAGATAGGAGATACCCAGAAGAGTAGAGCCTGAAGAAGTGAACACAGAGGCAATGTGAAAAAGTAGACACAGAGAAAAAGGCAGATTATCATGGAGACTGGAAATGTCAGGGAGAAGATCCAGAAAGTCAAGGAGAAGCACAGAGGCCCTTTATGAGGTGTAGCAATGAAAATGTGTATAGTATTAAAAGAAGAGGGTACCACTTCATATTCAACCAAAGGCTGAATTCATTGTTTTTTAACCGAGGAAGAGTTGTGCTTATGAGTCCAGTTTTTCTAAATAGCACTCCTATTGAGAAATGTTTGGGGAGAGTGTGGAGCTCAGGGATTGGAGGACCTTTGGAAGTGGCCTTGCATGGGGACTAGCTGACGCTTAGTGAGAGCAGGCTAAGGGGAGCATGGCCCCTACATCTCTGCTGACTGTCAGAATCTTGGGGATGTGATGATGGGCTGGCTTTCAGAGGCCTGTGTCCTGGACGGAAGCTATCATTGACTAATTGGGATGATTCTAGCTTTATTTGTTCATGTGGCCAAAGAATAATGAGTTTTCCTAGGAGTGTAGGAACTTTGAAATCTGTTTCCCCATGAGGAAGTCCCTACTAAGAAGATGCAAGAAAGGCCATGAAGGTATTGTTCATAGCCAAATGTTTTCTGTAAGAGGACACTGGATTAAAACTCCTAGGCTTCTCCCCCACTGAGTGACAGGGCTGCTGGACTGAGTGTTAAGCCTATGGAAGAAGACAGAAAAAAGAGAAGTAGTGATATTTAGTAATTAGTTGATCAAATGACTAGTTCCTTGTGGTTGTAGGGCTGAAGTCACAGCTTTGCTGCTGGTTCTTGGCCAGGGCTTACTCAACCCACAGAGGCCACTCACATCCCCTGACACATGGCCCCTGCATCTCCAAGGGAGCAACAGTGTGTGGAGTCCTGTGCACACTCTGAACTTCTGAGTGCCTCTTCTGCTGCCAGCGGGAAAACATTCAGTACTTTTAAAGGGCTCATGTGACTAGGCCCAGCCCACCTTGATAACCCTCCCCTTCTCAAGGTCAACTCTGCAATACAACGTAACCTAATCATGGGAATAACACCTCACGTTCATAGTTCCTTAGATTAGGGAAGAAAATCTCCAGGAGCCTTCGTAGAATTCTACCTACCAAGCAGTGCTTAACAAAACCCAGAGAAAATAACTGTCTAGATGAGCCACTGATTTCCCCAAGAGAATAATATTAAACGGGACATCAAATGAAAGTAGAACATAAATGTATGAAAGAAAAGAATCTGTCTTTAGACGAGGCTGAAGAGATTATAGTAAATGGATTAGGTGCCACAGGAAGTGAAGTGTAGCTGTTCTGTTTAATGCTTGCAGATCTTAAATCACACATAGTGGAGGAATGCCGATGTTCAGATCAACTATAAACTGATCATGCATGGGAGAATTTTTTTTGAACTTTTAAAATTAGTCCTTGTGTATGTTTTTTGATCTGTCAGTCCCATTTGCAGAAGAGATCTCTACCCAGTACATCTGTAGGGGTATTACTAAAGAAAAGAAAGATATGGATTGCTCATTGTTGGGCCTCCTCCCATAGCTCTCCAACACCATTCTGCTGCTCCAGAATGAAAGCCTATTCACCACACTGCACCAAGGCTTCGGCAACTTGGGCAAATGAAGAGGAGACAGGCTGGAGAAATGATAAGAGAATGAAGATCTACAGTGATTGAATCTGTTTGGGTTTACCCTATGAAACAAGAAGGAAGACATCTGTACTTCTTCACAAGGTTCTTCTCAATGTCCATTTCAGTTACAAGGTCCACAACATAAAGAAGGAGAAAGTTCAGAAGCACACCATAGAATATTCATTACATTGTTGGCTGCTGAGAAGAAACAGGCTGCTTTTACCTATCCTGAGCTGAGAGCATCTAGATTTTGATTGGATTGTTGCCAGAGCTCATTAGCATAGTGTACCCTGACCTGGAATAGGGAACAGGAAAATGACCAGAACTTACTGGGACCTGAACGGGAGATGAGTTCTTGACAATATTGTCTACATCTGGATAAGAAGTCAGAAGGCTAATCCACCTATATCAAGAACCTTTGAGAGCAAATTCTCAAGTTCAAATTGAAGGAAATTGAATAGAGGAAAACGTGTGGGTGACCTGACTTTATCATGGAACCTGACGACTTTGATTCTGAAGACAAAGAGGTATTAAACTGGGACATTAATGACATGAAACTGCCACAGAATGTGAAAAAGACTGACTGTTCCAGGAGTGGCCAGATTCCTATGTGAAGCACATCTACAGCTCAGAGGACAGGAAGGCACAGCGGCACCTGAGCAGCTGGGCCATGCGCAACACGAACAACCGCAACTCTCCCATCCTCAAGAAGTCCTGCCTGGGCATGGTGGTGCGCGGCCACAACTGCTCTACCAAGGAGGGGCGCAAGGTCTACCTGAGAAGACCTGCGATCTGTGACAAAGCCCGGCAGAAGCAGCAGAAGAAAAGTTGTCCCAACTGTAATGGGCCTTTGAAGCTGATTCCTTGCCGAGGCCGTGGGGGCTTCCCCGTCACCAACTTCTGGAGACACGATGGACGCTTCATATTCTTCCAATCAAAGGGAGAGCATGATCATCCAAAGCCAGAAACCAAGTTAGAAGCTGAGGCAAGAAGAGCAATGAAGAAAGTGCATGGGGCACCTGCCTCTGTCTCCCTAAAGCTGAAGGGGAACCCAGGATCGAAGTCTCTTCCAGGTGAAACACAAAGTCAGGGAAGTTTACCTTTAACTTGGTCATTCCAGGAAGGTGTCCAATTGCCTGGCAGTTACAGTGGACATTTAATAGCTAACACTCCCCAGCAGAATTCACTGAATGATTGCTTATCCTTCTCCAAGAGTTATGGTTCAGGGGGAACCACTGATCTGGCAGACCCGACTTCCACCTTAGACCCCACTAAGCTGTATGAAAAATGCAGATTTTCCAGTAATAGGATCTACAATAGTGGAGACCTGTTTCAGCCTTCTGCCTCTGGAGTCTACTCAGATTATGACAATCTGCAAGCATGGAATAAAAACGCTGCTTTGGGGAGAAGCCCTCTCAATGACAACTATTGTCCCCATTATCCTTTTCCTCTGGCCTTGTGACTTCTTTCCTTCCCAGAATTCTTTGGAAAACTTTCCCCAGCAGATTCCCCTGGAACCACGTGCTGCCAAAACTAGCTGCCACCCATTATGGCCAAATCCAGGGGGCGAGCTTTATGAAGAGAAAGTGCCTGTGGATTTCAACAGCTACGTTCCTTCTCTCACTTACCATCCACCACAGGAAGACCCCTTTCTGTTCACCTACACCTCCCATCCTCACCAGCGATGCTCCCTGCCAGGCAAGAACACCAAGTGGGATTTTTGAGGAAGAAATGACCTATATGGGTTTGGATCATTGCAACAATGAAATGCTTCTACACCTCTGTCCTTTAAGATGACTTACATCTTTCGACAATCCCTTCCCTCCTGCAAAAACAAACAAACAAAAGAAACCAAACAAACAAACAAAAAACTACTTTGAGAAATGGCTGGAAGAATTTCCTTAGGAAGCAGCTTTTAAAACATAACTACAGATAAATGGGAATCACAGCAAGTGGTAGGCAAAACATTTTTCATGCAAATAATCTTTTTGCCTCCTCCACCCTAATGCTTCCATCCTCAGTAAGGACTAGAAACTTATCCAGTCTGCTGTGTGAAATGCCCTCTGATCTCCCCACCCCACACTCATTGTTTGGGGCTTTTAGCACCTCTGCTACCTATTGGGTTTCATTGTCACAGACACATATCAAATGGAGCAAAGATGTGAAGAGTCCACCTGCTTAGGATCTCCTCCATGCCTTCTTTTTCATAACAAAAAAATGACAGAACCCAGAAACAGAGGGTAGAAAGAGCTGCAGAAGTATATAAAGATAAATAGTCTAGAATTGATATATTTAATACTTTGTTTAGTAATCAAATTCATTTATAAAATATGTATTTTCTAGTTGAGTTCTAAGACTTGTCAAGACAAGAAGCATGAACTAACTCCATAAAGGAGAGCAGAATTAAATGGACACATGAAGAGAATTCCAGTGTTCTACTACATTACTCACGTCCTTCTCCCTCCTCCTCGCTGACTTCACCTTTTAAAGGGATTTGATTCTGTCCTATTTAAGTTATTCTTTATTCCACCTAACTCAGTGCCAAATTCGTAATATGTAATATGTAATATGTAATATGTAATATGTTTGCTTAGAAAAGTATCTTTGGGGACTGGGCATGTTGCTCAATGCTGAGGTGTGTTTAGAACGCACAAGTCCTTGGGTTCAATCCTCAGCACCGAAGAATAAGAAAGAAAAGTCTGTATAATTAACATGGTCATGATTGGCTAGCCATAGTTGAATGCCAGTTCCCCCTCTTTGCTGAAGTGTGTTAATGCAAACAAATAAGTATTTTTAAAAATAGATGATTTTTTTTATTTGTAACAAACACACATGATATAAAATTAAAAAGTAAAAAAGAAAAGAAAGATATGTAGATATTTTGTAATTTTGTTCTGAAAGTAACAGTTTCTGGTTGGGATATGGGAACATCTGGAGATTTCCCCCCTTCTTTTACAGAAGTACTTACCAAATGTGTTACTTTCTTTCTTTCTTTTTTCTTTTTTGGTACTGGGGATTGAACCCATGGGCACTTAACCACTGAGCCACATCCCATTCATTTTTATATTTTATTTAGAGACAGGGTCTCACTGAGTTGCTTAGGGCCTCACTAATTTGCTGAGGCTGGCTTTGAACTTGCAATCCTCCTGCCTCAGCCTCATGAGCCACTGGGATTACAGGCATCAGCCACCACGCCTAGCTGAAATGTGTTATTTTTGACATGTCAAAAGTCCCTCCTTGTAATCCAGTTACCCTTTCTTGCCATTTATTCAGATGGGTGCAAGAGTTAGAATCATAGGGAGTCTATAAAGGAGGGGCAAGTTTTGTCAGGGAATGCTTGTGGCTTTAAGGAAGATAGTCGTGTGACAAACAGCAATGAGGCCATTGCATTCAGCAATGAATGTGAATGGCGTGGGACCCAGGCATGGAACACTGGGATCACCAATCAGAGACTCAAAAGGAGACACATGACCAATGACACGAGAATAACTTAATCCAGCTTGCATACTACCTAAATGATTTGTGGTTCAAACTGACAAGACACCAAGTTGCCCTCTTGAAGGTTGTGATGAGGAACCCAAGACAAAGTGTGACCAAACATCTTTGCACAATTTGGCTACTGTCTATGAACCCACATCCATCAGTTTGGGGGGCTGACTTGGATTAAGGATTTATTAGACCTTTGTCTCCATATATGTGCTTTGGATCACATTCTTTTCTTTTTTTAAAAATATATTTATTTATTTTTATGTGGTGCCGAGATCAAACCCAGTGCTTCATGCATGCAAGGCAAGTGATCTACCACTGAGCTACAACCCCAGTCCCAGGATCACATTCTTTTAATATTCAGAAAGCACAGTAAAATCAGAAACAGACAATACAAGACTTTTTAAAACAGACAAAAGTGAGAACAAATGATATAGTGGAGAATAAGTACATAAGTAGAGGGAATAATTGCTAGATGCTGTACTTCCAAACCAAAATATCTAAACAAAACCAAAATAAATCAGATGAAACAAATTAAATCAGATAAATTCAGAAATAAAAGCCCAGGGAAACAATCCAGAGCTCAAGTGTTGTTAATGCTGATTCATTTGGCAGTGGACCAGGAAGACCACTGAGCTAGGCCCAGGCCCAAGAGGTATGGAATTGACCACTGTGTGGTCCAAGGGTCCCATTGGACCTTCTTAAGCAAGTCTTCCAGAGGATATTGGTGGGGACTCCAAAATTTGAAGAGAAAACTCATCACTCAATATCTGAGCTCAGTATCTGAAATTGCTAAGCAAAGGTCCCATTGGGAGGTGACACTGTGCTTATGGGACACAGTCTCTATGAAACAGGAAACTGCTGATTTTTTATCGAGTTTTGGAAAAATAAGGATTTCAGGACCCAACCCTTCTAGAAGCAGGAGTGTTTATGAGTATGTTGGCATTTAGCCACTGTTCAGGCTTTTTAGGGGGTGTTGGCTGATGGCTCAATGTCAGTCCTGCAGGGCTGCCTCTGACTGGCTGACTTTGAGCAATGTGGTTAGTGATGTAAGTAGTCACTGGCCAGTTGGGATGAGTTTGAAAATGGTTCTGCTGGGTACTCTTTACTATTTCCAAAGAACAACTAGTGGGTTTTTTTTTTTTTTATTTTCTGGAAGAAAAGAGCTTTTTAAAAACAATTTTCTGGGCTACAAGTAGAAAGATAAAAGTTTTAGAAAAGGCAAATGAGGTGTCAAATGGAAAGAGCAGGGCTCTGCTGGATCTTGGGTGTGGTTATTGAGCAGATATTATTCCTCCCCCAGTTCATCTTAGCCTAGAACTTCAGTGTGTGTCATGGGAGCACCGGGACTCTTCCCTGGTCACTGTCTCAGGATCCATGGACTGTAATCTTCTTGTTTCTCATTAGTATCTGGTGAATTAGAAGATCGCCAAACGAATAAAGAAGGAGAGTCAGAAGAGCTTACTTCCAACCTGCTCTGCTCTGATGGACAAGGTAATTAGGACTTAAAAATCATTAAAACAGACACAGTTCTGATAAAGAGGAAAAAACATGATTTAACTTTTGATGATTTCAAGTTTTACCTGGTGTTTAAGGCACAGAAGCTAAGAAGGGAAAATGGTACCCAGCCTTCTGCTTAAATATTCTTACCTTCCAAAGATAATTATTTTCTACTCACGCTTTACTGAAAGTTTTGGGCCCTTTTCATAAACACAAGTACATATCCCTTAAAAAAATTAAAAGAAAGACAGGAAGGGGAAAAAATTAAGACTGAAAGGAAGAGTCAGATACAGGAGAATAATGAAGGGAAATTTTTCAGAGGAAGAAATAGAGAAGTGGGGACCAAAGGGTGTGGGGGAAAAGGTGGCAAGGCAAATGAGATGTCTTCAGAAATCATAATTTTGTTCCAGACACAGAGCAACCAGCACAGGGAAATAAGAAGTGTACCTGTGTCATGTGTTTCTCAAGAGATGTGCCAGGAGGCTCAGGAACAGGGGCGGACAGCAGCCAAGCGCAGGATGCCACGGGTAAGGCTGCGGGGGCCGTGGTGCGGGCGGGCTTTGGGAGGGCTTCGTGGGTACCACGGGCCCCGGTAAAGCAGCGACTGGTGATGCAGTCCACCCCAGAATCCCTCTCTCTGTGTTTGCTTGGCCTGAGGCTTTTGGGAACTGCAGGGAGGCTAGAAATCTTTATACAGTCCCATTTAACAGGATGGGTTCTGTTGAGCATGTAAGCATGATGTAAAAATGCACTCTTTAAAAATGGCAGGTACCTTCTTTACCACAGTTAAACACAATTTTCCCAGGAACCCAAGGAAGCCACCTCAACTTCCGCTGGTAGACTACAGTGTCACTTTCCCACAGCCTTGGAAAGGTGTCTGTCCACAGGCAGAGTCCTGCTGTCTAACTGGCAGGAGGAAAGGCTTCAGACCAGCTCTTCTCAATCCAGGGCATGTTTTCTACTGAGATTCTCCACCGTGTCACTGATTTGCACAGGGATTGCCTAGAAAATTTTGCAAAATTTAAAATCTTATTTAATCTGTAGAAAAATCTAAAGGCCTAAGCAAGGGCAGGGGCATCTGTTTCTATTACCAAAGAAACAGTTTTTCAAAGTCCTGTTGTGGAAAAAAAGAAGACCCAGGGCCCCTCCCGAACGCTTACTTCTCAGTTCAGAAGGTTTTTGGATTCTTTTACAAGGAAGAATGAAATGATAATCCAGACATTTTTGTAAGTGTAATTTCTGCAATTAGAAATTGTCCTAAGACTTGTTTACTTTTATTTATTAATATATATTTCCTCATTATCTCTTGTTATTTTCTAGACACTGTGAATATTGGAAACCAAGCTACTTTAGGAAAACCCAAGAGCAAAAGAAGTAAGAATAAATGAGACTTTACTTGCTTCTAATGTTGCAGATGAGTCTTTAATGCTTATTATTATTATTATTACCATGCCATGGTAGACAGAATAATGGGCTCCCAAAGATGTCTGTGACTGAATCCTTGGACTTTGTAATCTGATTTCTTCCAGATAGAGTTAAGCTAGGGACCTGGAGAGGGAGAAACTATTTTGAATCATCTGGGTGGGCTCAATCTAATTTTATCGGCCTCAGAAAGTGGAGAGGCTTTCCTGAGAGAGGGAGGTGTGATTGTGGAGGGGTGGTGGGAAGGGTGCAGTGTTGCTTAGTTTGGAGGTGGAAGAAGGGACCAAAGCATGTGATTGGCCTCAGAATCTGGAAAACTCAGGAATGTAGATTCTTCCTACAGCCACCAGAAAGAGACTTCTAACTCATATAACTATCAGATCATAATTTTGTGTTGTTTTAAGTCCCTAATTGTGTGGTAATTGTTATGGAAGCAATTGAGAGCAAATCAGCTTTTGGTACAGACAGGCACTGTATAGTGGCATTTCTGCACTAGCAGACCACAGATGTGGTGGTCCTGCAAGATTGCATCACCTAGTGAAGTTGTAGCTCTCTTAGTTGGTGTAAGTACATTCTGTGATGTTTGTGTAGTGACAAACCACCTGCAACACTTTTCTCAGAATGTGTCTCCACCGTTAAGTAATGTATGACTCTACTTGGAAGTGGGGTGCAACCATAATGCATTCCTAAAAATGTGGAAGTGAGTGGATTTAGGTAGTGAGTAGAGAATGGAAGGATTGTAAATAGCAGGATAGAAAGGCTTAGAATGTCTTGAGCAGATCATTGGTAGAAATATGGATGCTAAAGTCTCTGCTTGAGAGCACTCAGAAGGGAGTGAAGAACATGGTAGAGAAATTCTGTGTTGTCTCAGAGAATGCCTAAATCAAACCCAACAGACGTTTAGTAAAAGTATGAAGGCTGCCGATATCACAGGGGAGGCCCAGAAAGGAATAAAAACGTGTCTTTGGAGACTGGTGGGAAGGGGCTCTTTACTATATAGTGGCAGAAGGCTTAGTGAAATTCTGTCCCGCCACTCTGGAAAGTCAAGAGGTTTCAAAACAGAGTTAGAAGGTGCATCCTGCTATCTTTGCCAATTATAGTAAAGTTTAAGAGGAAAGGGATCAATTGAGGGAAGAACTGCTAAAAGAAAAGAAATGAAGGCTTGGTGAGCTGGAAAATTCTCATCCTGTCCAGGTTACAAAAGATGCTCAGATTAGGAGACTCACTGTCAGGAAAGTGTGCTTTGGTCAGAGGTGACCTAGATAGAATGTCTGTGAAGCTTTTTGCTAGTGCCTGGGAAGTCGTGTAAGGTTGGAGTGTTCACTCAAAAATAGGTTCTAAGAAGAGAGGAAGTGTGGGACTATAGATCCATTCAGTCATCTTATCAGAAGTTAAAAACATATATGGGTATCTAGGGAAGATCTATGGGGTGCCTATTGTCTAATGGAATGCCCATGACATATGTGGGAGATCCCTAGGATTCTGAGAATATTGTAGCAAGAGAAACAATGTGGTCCATGTTCTGTAGAATTTATAATCTGTTACTGTAGGTGGCAAAAGGGAATTTGAAGATAGGAATAAGGGCTGGAGATATGTGGCTCAGTCGTAGAGTGTTTGCCTAGCATTCACGCGACCCTGGGTTCAATCCCCAACACTGCAAAAGAAATTTTTAAAAATGAAGATAGGATTAAGTTAAGGATACTGAGGTAGGGAGAGTATTCTGGAGTATTTGAATGGTGCAATCAAATCACATGGAGTTTTAAAATCAGAGATCCTTTTCTCCTTTGGAAGGAGGGATACCTAAGGGCATAGGACCACAGGAGAACCATCAGAGAGGCACAGTGTAGCTGGCTTTGAAGATTAAGTAGGGTCTCTGAACCAAAGGTTGTAGACAGCTGTGGGAAGCTGGAAAGAACAAAGAAATGACTTCTCCACTAGTGCCTCAAGGAGGAAACAGATGCCTTGTGGGACTGCAGGACCCACAGCTGATTTCTGACCTGTAGAACTGTGAGTCAATAAGCTCATGTTGTTTGAAGACACTAAGTTTATAGTAATTCATTATGACAGCAACGGAAAACCAGTACATTCAAAAGACAAAAAAAAAAAAAAAAAAAAAAAAAATCCACCATATATAATTATATTAGATTTGAACTTTTTTCACTGTATAATTTCATTTCTATTAAATACTTAGTTAAAATTATAGAGACGAGAAGAGTGGTAGTTGCTAGGATATATTAGATTTTTAAAAATATAAATTTGTTTTTTTAAATGGTTTATATCTTTATGTTATTTTTTTTCTGATGTTAATACACACACACTTTGGTGTATATTTTCCTGTATCTTTTTAATATTTGTATTTACACATTTAGAAAAATCCTGTTTATCTAATAAATCTATTCATACTGCTATGTCTCCCTCAATTTAAATCAGTATATCATACACTAGACCCAATAACCATTTAATATTTTACTTAGTTTTATTTCATTCCTATTTTAATTTGCAGTGCTTTTACTTTGGGTACATTTTTCATTTGCTATGACCATTAAGTTTCCTTCTCTACAAATACCTGGAACATAGGCCTTGTTGGTGTCTTATGTTGTTCTCTTTACCATGCAGAATAACTGTAGAACTACTTGTATATTTTACCTGCATATGTTGCTATATTTTGTTTCATTAGATGTTATTCTTTTAGGTTTTTTTAATTGCATCTTTATCCTAGAGAAATTTGAAAAATTTATGTAGTCAAATCTCTCAGCTTCTTTCTTGATGGTTTTCAGGTTTTATATAAGCTTTATTGAGAATATTTTCTACCTCGAGACTTTGGAAATATTTTTATTTGCTTCTAGAGTAATTGAAATACTTAGTATGTTTCAACGTTTAATATTTGTATTTACACATTTAGAAATAATCCTGTTTATCTAATAAATCTATCCATACTGCTATGTATCCCTCAATTTAAATCAGTATATCATACACTAGACCCAATAGCCCAGTAATGTAATGAGACTCACCTTTTTGTGTCTGATGTGAGATAGTATTCATAAAAAATAACCCCAACATTAAATGTCATTTAATGTACTTTTTCTGTCATACACAGATCTGTGTCTGGAATCAACTCCGAATCACTAGTCTGTTTATTTCAGCTAACATTATATTCAAAAACAAAATGCTAAAATCTTTTCTTTTAAGATCAGAAGCATCTCACCTTATCCCTTCAACACAGCACTGGAAGTTCTAGCCAGAGGAATTAGGCAAGAAATAAATAAAAAGTGTATAAATCAGAAAGCAACAAGTAAAACTCTTTGCAGATAATATGACCTTATAAATAGAAGCTTCTAATGACTCTATCCCCAAATAATTAGAACCAATAAATGAATTCAGTAAAGTTACAGAATACAAATATCAACATAACAAAGCTCAGTAGTGTTTCTCTATATTAACAACAAACTAACCAGAAAATCCCTATATAATAGCATCAAAAAGAATAAAACACTTGGGAATAAATTCATTCCAGGAGGTGAAATACTTATATACTGAAAACTACAAGACATTGGTAAAAGAAATTGAGCAATGCAGAAATTAATGGAAAGATATCTCATGTCCATGGATTGGAAGAACTAATACTGTCAAAATGTCCATATGCCCAATGTGATCTACAGATTCAATACAATTCTTACTAAAATTCCATTGGCATTTTTCATTGAAATAGAAAAAAGTGATCCTAACATGTATATGGAACCACAAAAGACCCCACATCAGCCAAGTAATCTTGAGAAAGATGAACAAAGCTGGAGCCATCACACGCTGACACACTTTACTATGAAGCTTTAATAATCAAACCAATACAGCACTGTCACACAGATACACAGACCAATGGGACAGAATAGAGAGCCCATAAATATAACCGCACATGTGTGGTCAAATAATCTTTGATAAGGGCACCAAGGGAATAGTTTCTTTATGTAGATCTTATATGTTTTTTAGTTTCCTTATCAGCTTTAAAATTCACCACTTTAGGGTAAAATGGAACAAATGTGTACACATTTAACAAATGGGTGGTCATATAAATACCTTGACAATCCGCGTAGATTTCCATCACCCCCAAAGGTTCTCTTGTGTCCCTCTCCCAACCCCCTGGCTCTTGGCAAGAAGTAACCTCTTTTTATACATATAGTTTTTCTTTTATGAAAATTCATATAAATGGGGTCATACAATAAATAGATTATCTATATCTGACTCATTTCACTCTTTTTTTTAAAATTTTTTATTGTTGGTTGTTCAAAACATTACATAGTTCTTGATATATCATATTTCACACTTTGATTCAAGTGGGTTATGAACTCCCATTTTTACCCCATATACAGATTGCAGAATCACATCAGTTACACATCCATTGATTTACATATTCATTTCACTCTTAACATAATGCTTTTGAGACTCATTCATCTTGCTGTATGTATCAGTAATTACTCTTGTTTTTATTGCCAGGAAGTGTTCCATTGTATGGATACACAGAGATAGTTTATCTGTTTATTTTTTATAATCATTGAGCTGTTTCCAGTTTCATCTATCACAACAAAGCTGCTAGGAACACATGCATACAAATATTTGGGTCAACATATTATTTCATTTTTCTTGGTTGGATACCTAGGAGTGGTACAACTGGGTCACGTGAATATAAATACAGGTTTGATATTTTAAGAATCTGCCAAAACATTTTTTTAGATTGATTGTTCCCTTTTACATCCCCACCAGAAATTCATGATAGTACTAATTGACCTACATATTGCAGATAGTCTTTTGTTAGTTTTAGGTCTTACAGTCTGTGGCTTTCCTTTTAATTTTCTTAACATTGTTTGTTAAAGAGCAAAATTTTAAAATTTTGATGAAGTATCCTTCTATAACTTTTCCCTTTTATGGTCTGTGATTTTAGGGTACTACGTAAAAAGTCTTTGCCTAACTCAAGATTTTATTTTTGTTCAAGAAGTTTTATGTTATTAGTGTTTTAGATCTATGACCTGTTTGGGTTAGTTTTCCTATATGGTATGAGGTAAGGATTGAAAGATTGTTTTTTCTTGGCATATGAATTTCCATATGAACCATTTGTTGATGAACCATTGTGAATTCTTTCTGAATTAAATTTATTGCTTTGACATCCTTGTTGAAAGTCAGTTGGCCATGTGTTTGGGTCTATTTCTGGCTTTTATTATATATATTATATATGTAAAAATACCTGAAATCAGGAAGTGTAAGTCTCTGATTTTTTTTTTCAAAATCATTTGGGTATTTTCAGCCCTGTGCATTTTGAAGCTTCTTCTATCTTTCAGTTTAGCCCCCTTGAGATCACATCCTTGTCGAAGGTGCCTGCTGAGCTTCAGCTATAATACATATTCTAGCCACTAGATGGAGAGGAGAGGACGGAGAGCAAAAACCATCTTCCTCAGAGATTTATTCCTTTTTTCAGAAGTGTCCCCAAGTTTTCCCTCCTTCCACAATGATATTTTGCTGTGGTCTTATGGCCAGATTTAAGCTGGTAGCCACACCATCTGCAAGAGAGGCTATGAGCTGTGGAGTCTTCTCTGGAAACATCTATCTTTCCAATACTGAAGGGGTTCTGTCAGTTAATTAGGAATGGGAAATGGATATCTGAAAGCCAATATAAAGACTTGATCATGGATTCTTTAAGATTGTTGAATGTTCCTTTGCATTCTAATGTGTGGTCAATACTTACAAATGTTCTATGCCACTTGAAAATAATACCCAACTGAGCTGTATGTTGAGCTGTGGCTTTTCTTCATATGCCTCTCCTCTTCAAGTGCCATCTTGTTTAAATCTTTTTCCATGGTAAGTTAGGTTCTATTTCTTCCACTAGATTCATATAGATATGTTAAATTTGCCCACGAGGTTTGTGTGTTTTCCAACTCCTGCTTATTCTGTTGGTTTACTTTAAGTACTTTGAGGCTTTTCATGACATTATAACTTTTAAGTGAATTTTTTTTCTTTTGCAATTAACCATGTGCCATGTTATCTTAACTGATGCTTAACATCTCTTTTGTGGAGTGCTGACAATTGTTCCACAAACTTTTGGGGTTTTTTGTGCTTCTTACTCCCTTTGTGTTAACCTCTCAAGTGCAGCTTTGTTTTGTGTCCCTTATAACAACACTCAGCTCTTGTAATTGTATATGATCATCATAGACTTTTAATAAAGTTTCTTTTGTTTACACTTATTTTGATTCCTGATTCATATGGATCCATGCCCTCTATACTCTTGCTGACCATTCTTTCTCTCTCTCTCTCTGTGTGTGTGTGTGTGTGTGTGTGTGTTTCCTGTTTTCTGACAGATGGATAAAAAAATTATATATTCCTTCCCCTCCCCTCCCCCCAGCCCCCTGCTATTTGGAAATTAGAGATAACATTTCTGTAATTTTTCAACCATGTGCCAATCCTAGAAGATGGCAAATATCTTACCGTGGTTTCACTAGAAATTGAACATTCTACCTCTACCACTTAACTGTTGTTATTTAATATTTTGTCTTTTATTTATGAATTTGGAAACATTCTTTTGTGGTTGATATTTACTTAGATCAAATTTTTAAAATTATTTTGTGTACTCAATAATTATTTTTTTCTTTGGCTCCACTCTTTATCTAGCTGAAGTAAATCCTTCAGGTATTTTAGCAAGTGATCTCTAAGTAGTAAGTTTTTTCCAAATCCTGTATGTGCAAATTATCTTTATTTTTATAGGTTTTTAAAATCTAAGTTGACAATTTGATGTTGACATGTATTTCTCAGTGCAGTAAAGTGATCACCACATCGCCTTCAGGACTCAGTGTGTGACTGATGAAAGTACTTTTTATTGTAACTATTCATTTTTGGCAAGTAATTTGTTCTTTCTCTCCAAATACATTTTCCATGAACATTGAATCATGAAATTTTTAAACATCCAGAGAACCTGGGAGAATATTTCGGTGAACACGAATGTCCATTCACGTGCATTCACAGATGCTATTGTATTATTCCTGCATATTGGCTTTACCACATTTCTATCCATCCGTTTCTCTGTCCATTTGTTAACTCCTCAAAGTTGCAGAAATCAGTACACCTCCCTGCACACACTTCAACACACATATCATTACCTGGAGTTCAAATATTTTTTGCAATCCTTTTTAAACAATTTATAATAAAACATAATTATCAAGTTTACCATCTGATGCATCCTGGTAATTGTATCATTCTGTACAATCGAAATCCTCAAGATGCAGAAAATGACATCACCCTGGGGAGATTCCCTGTGCCCTTTCTGCCCCATGCCTAGAGAGCAACTGCTACTCTTTATTTTTTTTTTTTTCATGATAACTTAATTTGGGTTGTTTTAAAACTTTTTATATAATTAAGGTTCACAGCATGTTCTCATTCGCATAAGCATCCCTTCACTCTGCATAAAGCTTTTGAGGTTCATCCACATTGTGAGTGTGGCAGTAGTTTCTTTTTATTGCTGAGTGGTGTGCATTGTCTAGATTCACCATTGTCTATACAGTCTCCAATCTTCGGATGCCTCCAAGTCTCCAGTTTGAGCTATAATGAGAAAGCCTCCATGAATGTCCTGTAGAAGTCTGTCTGGGGCCAGGCGCTTTCCTACCTCTTGCATAAATACATAGGCGTGAAATGCTCTGCCGCAGGATAGATGTATCAGCTCTCCCCCTGGGTGTGCGTCCCAGATCTGTGAAGGTCATGCTATAGAGGAGGCCTGAGCAGGTGACGCACACCCAGGGCTGTGGCAGCTGAGGGACACAATGCATAGGAAACTCCCAGCCTTAAAAGGCGACTCAGAGCAAATTGGATTTGTTTCCCACAGTATTTAATAAATGTCATAAACCACAACTGCTTTAGGTCTCTGACAACCACCTCTAAAGTACAAGTGGTCCTGTTGGCGTGAGGGGGCAGGTTAATAGCCTGGCTTTCACACAAGAAGTCCAAGGCCCAGGGCACACATGGTCCCCTGGAAAAGAAGTGTTTGCAAGTACTGAGTTCCTCCTCCATGTTAGGCAGAGGGGAGGTGGACAGTGCCTCTAGCATGGCCTCTGGACAGCTGTAAGCCTTGGTTTCCTGTTCAGCTCATTGACTTGGGAGGATACTGACTGAGGACAGTGTGTCCAATCCACCCTTCGTCCACGATGGCAATAGGTGGCATTCATCTCTGCATCCCCAGTGGTGAGAGAGCCGCACCAGGGTGTTTTCCTATGGACAAGGGACCTAGTGGCAGCTCTGAAAGGCAGACATTATCAGTGCTCCTCTTTCCTGCCTACCTTCTAGGGGTTGAGACGTTCCTTCTCTGATGCTTGGAGTCTTGCTCTCACTTTGCTGCCGCACAAGCTGTGTGTGCCATTCCAGTGGCTGTAGCTTCATCTTTTTTTCTAATCATCTCCTTTTCTCACCAAGACCTTCCATCCACAAGGGTCTGATACAAACAGGGCAAAAGCATTTTTAGACAATGTAACTGGAATTAAACCAGACTCCCCTGGGCACTCTGAAAGCTGTATACACTAAGTTATGGAGGAAAGAATGAGCAATGGTCAGAACAGAGGCCTAAATTTTCAAGAGAGGCTCGTATATCACCTATAAGGACTCCATCCCTCACTTTTGTCCTGGTCATTATCCAGGAAGGCAGTGGTCCCTCTCTGCACTGCTACCTTTCGAGAGCAAACTGCCCTGCAAGGTATGTGGACAGGAGGAGAGGAGGGACGCAGAGTCAGGCAGTGAGCACACTGTTGCATACCTGTTTGGTAAAGGGCACATCCCTATCAGGCTGCAGATGGTCCTCATCGCCAGGCATGACACTGGTGAGTTTCCATGGTTGCAAGGGCGTGGCCCAAGTCAGCTGACCTGCAACCTGAGGGGTGGGTGTTGAGGTACTGCCAACAGCCCTAAGAGGGGCTCGAAGGTCTGATCTATGTACCAGGAGCAATCAAAGCACCTTGGTTTCCCCCTAGAGGGACAATTCAGCAGGAGTCGCAAAGCTAGTAGGCAGCAGGAGCCTCCATGTGAGAAACAGCATCAGCTGCCAACAGCAGAGACCAGGCGCTACTTGGCACTTCCATGAGAGACCCACCCACCAGGCCTTTCGGCAACCAGAGACTGTTTCCACAGTTCATGGCCCCAGAGAAGTGTGCCCTTAATCTGCCACTCCTATGGTTTCCCATGTGGTAGACCAAATACGTAAGCCATTGAAGCAAGACCCAATTGTCTAAGTTCTGCCAACCAGGAGGAGTGACCACGTCCACTCTTGGCTCTGCATAGCTGTCTCTGAGGCTGAACAGCCATAGCAGCCCAGCCTCGCCAAGCATGAGTGAACCAGGCCCAGGCCTCAGGGGAATCTCAATGAGCCGAGGCCCCCACCAACCCAGAGGCTTGCTTCAGGCTTGAAGCAGAGGTGCCACTAGGCAAAGTCCCTGTGTTCTTGACAATACCGTTTCCAGTTGAAGAGCAAGGTGTTTTTGAACCAACCTTCCTTGTCAGTTCTGGAGCCTGAGTTGACCCACCCAAAATGGGCTTCTCAGGTGGGGCAGTCAAGGCCTCTCTCCTCCAGTCATGCTTTCACTTCTAGCAAATGAAACTCTAGAAGGTGGCTGTCACTATAGTTGCCAATAATTCTATACAGTCTCCATTCGCTCAGTGCCTGTGGTCTTATGCATTCATTCCTGTGCATTCAAATCATTCAAAGGAAAGCCACAACAGCAAAACAAAGAACCCACTGTGGTTCCTTAAAGTGCTCCAGGCTCTTTGGGAGCTCGATTAAATATGTGAGAGGATTTGCATTGCAACTGCAAGAGCATAGAGATTATTTAACAAAGACTCTCCACATCCCAGTTGAGAACTTACCCCAACTTCCAGGACAGTCTACTACCCATCACATTGTCAGACTCAAGAAATGTGCCTTCTCCTTGCACATTTGAATTTACATGAAAAACGCTTAAAAAGGAAACACTAATAAATAACAGTGACAGTTGTCATCTAGTTAGAAGGCAGGAGTTTATTTCCTCCTCTTTGAATTTTCAAAGAAATGTGGTCTCTGACAGTCTCCCAAGCTTGGGAGCCAATGCAAAGGCAGGATTAAAATTTTACTCTCTAATCAACTTCCACTTTGCTATATTGGGTGTTGACAGTTTTTCCCCATTGCAAACAGTTCTTGAATACTACTGACCTATAAGGCTTGGAGACTTCGATTTATAGCCCTGAATGATTCACTTCATTATTTTTTGAAGGAAAAAAGAAAGGACATAACTGGTCAAGAATAAGAAGGAAAAGGCCACAAAACATACTTCAAAAAGGTAAGCAGGCAAAGTGAAGTAGGGGCATCCTACGAGTTTATTAAGGCACTGCTCATTGTATGCTTGGAGGCGGGCAACCTCCCGAGGGCCATAGTGGTTTCATAGCTACTGTATTGGGTAGGCTAAGATGCTGTAACAAAGAGGTCCCCAAATACAATGGCTTTTACAAAATGGTTTATTTCTCATACATGTTACTGACTCATCCAGCAGTAAATGATCCACAGTTAATATAGGGAGGTGTTGCCATTCTCAGTATGTGGCTTTATTTCCTAGTTTGAGAAATTCTTATTACTTGGAAAGATGTCCCAAAGAAGCATAAATGAACAAAGCAGGTTGTCTATGTATGCATATGCATGTGGGCATGTATGGGCATTATAAAAAATACATGTATGTAAACATATATTTATGAAAGTATGTATTTAAATGTCTATAAATTCAGATCTGTACATATATATTTATCTGTATATAGGGACATAGATGTGGACATATAGAAAAATCAGTGGTAGTTCAACCATAAAACTATATGCATTGGTTACACTTGGTCAATGGAATAAAGGTATTTATATTTTTATTTCTAGTTTTAAAATGTATGTGTATATATTAAAATATTTAACATGTTCAGCTTTTGTAATGCAAAAACGTTATTTAAAAAGTAGTGGCTCAGCAATAGAGTGCTCGCCTAGCATGAGTGAGGCCCTGGGTTTGATCCTCAGTACCGCATAAAAGTAAATAAACAAAATAAAGCTATTGTGTCCAACTACAACTAAAAAATAAATATTTTTAAAAATTTTAAAAAGTAATACATGCAAAGAGAATATTTTTGAACAAGTTAGTTGTGACTATCTCTACATAGTAATGTTTCATACAATTTTATTTTCTAAATTTCTTTAATGTATATATTATTTATAATCAGTTCCCTAAAATCTTATTATTTTGAAGGTTTTTTGTTTGTTGGATTGTTTTTTGTTACAGCGGATTGAATGCAGGGGTGCTTCTTTACTACTGAGCCCTTTTTACTTTTTTTTTTTTTGAGACAAGTTCTCACTAAGTTGCTTGAGGGTCTCATTAAGTTGTTGAGACTGGCCTTAAACTTACAGCCTCCAAGTTTCTGGTATTTCAGACATGAGCCACAATATCCAGCCCCCAGATCTTATTTTATAAAAGGTCTAAGGAATTCCTTTCTCCTAGACGATGAAGGCTAACCCTTGTTTTCCGAATGACTGTCAATTTTGAAATAGTAGATTTTAAAAATCCTATTAAGGATTAAAATTTTCACCAAACTATATATATCTTATGTTTTTGACAATTATATGGCTCCCCTATAGGTGGATGTGTACATTTTTGTTTGAAAAGAAAAAAATGGTTGCATCCATTTTATAAATGGGTATTTTCAAAATGATAAATTATTTGGACTAAGCCATTATAACATTTCACTTAAGTCTATGTGCATGTAGACAAATTCTAGGAGACTTCTTTCCAAAGCATGATTAGATCTTGCACATTGCCAGGTGCAGTGGCGCATGCCTATAATCCCAGCAGCTCAGGAGGCGGAGGCAGGAGGATCATGAGTTCAAAGCCAGTGTCAGCAAAAGTGAGGTGCTAAGCAACTCAGTGAGACCTGTCTCTAAATAAAATACAAAATAGGGATGGGGTGTGGCTCAGTGGTCGAGCGCCCCTGAGTTCAATCCCTTGTACCAAAAATTAAAGAAAAAAAAACAAAAAATAAATCTTGCGTGTCATTTAACAGTGGACCCTCCTAAGAGAGAAAACGCCCTGGACCCCTGCTGGACTTTGCTTGGCATTCACTTGCTTGTCTGAGCGTGTGGAGTAAAGGGTCCAAAGCAAACCCAGGACACCCTCACTTCTTTTTGTTCCCACCTGTCACCTGTGGTTCTGCCCAACTCTCCCTTTCCCATGTCTGTCCACAGGCAACAGCACAGCTAATGACCACAAGGCCTCCAGCAAAGAGGCAGTGACAATGAATCTGCCAGGCCCTGCCAGGATCAGGGGTAGGACGAAAGTGGTAGCACCTTACCTCCGCATTGCAGGTCAGTACAGATTTTGCTACAGTTTCGAGGAATCTAAATCCTTCATTTTTTACTAGTCAAATTTCTTAGTTGATTTGAGAGCAGTGAAATCTCAAAAGCAAACTCGCTTGGAACCAGAGTTGCACACTGTTTGTGTTTATATTCTCATCTGCCCACCGCCTAACCTTTCTTCCTCTTTGATTGTAAAGCAGGGGTGGCATGGTCGCCATCTTCTCTTGTTCTCTCTAAACTCTACCCCTATTCAATACCTGCTGGCTTGGGCCCATCCAGGATTGGGGAGCAGGAGGACAGGAGAGATGAGTGAGGAAGGGTTTTGCTTGACACGCACAGCCATGGAATGGCATTGGAAATCGAGTGAAGATGCTTTCATCAGCTCCCCTTTGAGGGACCGGGAGGCATCAGGCACCACAATTGACTTCTTTCAAAAGAAATGCAGCCTTTCTTCTGCCACCTGGACGTGACTTGGCACAACCAGTTCTGCCAACACTGTGCAGATGACCTGATGCATTTTCTTGGGATATGGGTGCTTGGAACTAGAGTGACCAACTCACCCTGGCTGCCTGGATTTTCCAGTTTTTCCCCTGAAACTCCTGTGTCCTGGGCATTTTCTTAGTCCTGGGCAGATAAGGACAGTGGGTCACCCTACTTGGCACTTATTGAATTGTTCCCAACTATTGGGATGTCTACTAAAGTTTTGAGAAAAAAAGGAGGAAATTGACAACTGTGTCACACTTAATTCTAGAGTTTAATCAATACCATCCATAACAATCATTTTATGATAATTTAAAATTATATTCTGACCATATTGTATTTAAGAGAATTTGTGATGGGATTTTAGTATTATTAAATGGGTATTTTAACCTAAGAGCACAATAAGTTGAATCTTGCCTAGCTCAGCCACTCTGTTTTGAGAGAAAACACAATAGTGCCATATTATGGGCTAGCTGGATGTAAGCTTCAAATCTCCTTATACCAAAGGATCCAAGGGCTAGAGTAGACTTCAATATGTTTGCTTTTTCTCTCCTACAAGTATTAGGCGTAAACAAGTTTGATGAAGGTAAACACAATATGGCTACTGGTCTCAGAAAAGATGTAACCAGACAGAGATAGATAGAAAGCAAGAAAGAACTCTGTCTTTGTCAGACTGTCTGAGGGTGTGGTCAGAGCTGTAATGTCAAGCCTAGCTGGAATATAGGAGGAGAAAGAGAAGCAAGAATAAAACATCTGAATCTCTTCTCATTGGGCTCTGAGTGTGGATCCTCAGAGGAGGAGGGGGTGGAAGGAACACCCAGAGATGTCCTTGCTATCCAGAGTCCTACTGGTGTCTTGGGTGAGAGGGGAGAGGAGAGCCCCTGGGAGAGACTGGTGAATGTGCTGGCCAGAGAGAGGAAGCAAGAGAGAGCAAGCAGATAATATTCTCCCTGAGGATTACATTTCCATCATTTTATTAGTTTTCCTTAGCCCTCGGCTGCTGATACCCTACTTTCTTCCATGAGTTTTTCCAACTCTCCTAGAACTCTTGTTTGAGCTCCCAGTATTTTGATTAAATATTAATGGAGTTATAGTTTGTAAGGATGAAAGTTGTTTGGTCTTGGGATAAGGTTGCCCAATTACCAATATTTGTCCCACAGACCATTATGGATTTAAATAACAGTAATTGTTCAGTCTGAAGAACAGAAAGTGGAATTATATTACCAAGTACCAGGAACACTTTGGGTTTGAATAAAATGAAGGTCCTTTTAATTTTGCAGCCTAACATGGGAGAGTTGACAGCACTTAAGACTGCATAGTCAGGAGAGTTTTTTCTCATGGGGTCTGCATAACTTCAACTAGCACCACTAGATGGTGGTCCGTGAGTGGTAAACTTTGGATATAAGAAAGGAGAAAAAAAATTGTATTGCTTCTTTAGCAGATAAAACACAATTTGAGTGATGGAAAATATTGAGATTCCCATCCACAGCCAGTTAACTTGTAAATGGAAGTATATTCTTTCTGAAGCACTTTCCAAGTCAGGCTATAATTACTATTTGAAACAATTTTCAGAAGACTCAATTTTCTTGGCTAGTCTTCTCCTGGTTAGTTTCTCAGATCCAAATATCTCTGTCCAAACCCCAGTGAACAAAGCCTTTGGTTCCCTTTATGGTCACTTTCAGAACAAATGTGCAGATACCTTCATTCAAGTTGATATACAAGCAAGTATCTCACCTGGAACACCTCAAAAGATTTTCCTGTACTCACTGAACTGGATTTGTTCTTTTCTCTCCACTAAGAGAAACTTACAATGTCTTCACTTAAACTTTTAGTTTCGTCTCAATTTTCTTGAATATTTTCTAATATTCTCTCTAATCATCATCACCTTTATCTCACCTTTATCATCATCACCTTTATTTATTGCAAAAATTAAACAAATTAGTAGAATAAAAATATTAAATAGTAGAATAAATGTTATGTACTAAGGCTCAACACACTGCTTCCTGAGATACAAGTGAAATACTGATTTCAATTAGTTTTTTATTGATGTAGGGATATGAAAATGAAACATAAGATGAGCCTAAGATTAGCCATTTAATTCTTGGTTTTGGGGAAGCTACATTTAAGTGCAGTTTTTAAAAAGTGCCAACATATTCAGTGTGGTGGTTATATTTTTCTGTTTTCTCAGAGAGAAAGAGAGGCAGATCTAGAATCCACCTAACTCAGAAAGCTAGAGGCGCATGGCAAAGATCAAGAGGTAAAGAAGGAGAAGAATACAATATATTTTCAATGGCTAAATATCTGATTTCCAGGTCTTTACTCTGCTTTTTTTTCTTTTCTTTTTTTTTAAATAAACCTATTTCCCCAGTTGCTTCATGACTTCATGTAGCAATGGTAACTACTGAGAAATGTGTCCCATTTAGTCAATGTATTTGGGAGAAAAATGAGCAACTCTATGCCATGTCTGAAACCAGACTCCAGGGGCCCAGGGCTACTGCAGTGCTGCCTTCATTGAACAGATAACGTTCAAGGGTGCAAATAGTTAGGCCATATCAAGGGAACAGTCTGTGACTGCACACCAAGGTGGCCAACATGGTGGTCAGAGGACTTGTCCTAGGGTTTTCTTGTCCTTTGACTGTGAGCACTTGGGTATAACACTTGACGTCTTTTGCCTCAGTTTTCTCCTCTGTTAATTGAAAGGGGAAATTGGGCCAGCCATCCTTCACAGAACCTTTCAGTCCTGATTGGACATCTACCTGTCCCAGATTCAGTCTTAGGACCAAACACCGCTCCCTCCCTCCATCATGCCTCCGCCACATTGGTCAGAAGCTAGATTAGCTCTTCATCCTCCCGGAATTTGTTTCAAGACTTTTCTTCCCCACTTCTGTGGAATCAGGTCTCCATTTCCCTCCCCTCTATAATTTTCAAATCATTCTAGAACTCCCTGAGCTCCCTCCTAACCTATAGAGAAAGGGGAAAATGAAGTATAAGTAAAGCAGAGAACAATAGGAAGCAGACACCATCTCCATCCTCCTCCTCCCTCTGCTTGCCTGGTCGGTGCTCAGATGGGGAAGTGGGACGACCATCCCTGGCTCTGTCTCTGGCTCCCACCTGTGGCAAAACTGCAATGCTGGAGACCTCACCAGAACAGTGACAGTAACTGTGTATTTTATGCTCATGTAAGAATCGGTAGAGCTCACTAGATTGAGAATCAAAGCAGTTTTATTGAAGCCTGGTTTCTCTGCTAAAGCATTTCAGTTTGTGTGAAATCAAGGGAGACATTTCATTATTATCTATCCAAAATACCACTTGGAAAAAGATGTTAACTCTTGAGATTTGTGGGGCTGAATTTCCTTAAGTACCTCCTGCCGTTACAGGAATGACCTCAATAAGGGAGGAGGGGGGCATGTGCAATTGGAAAGTGAACTGGGATGAAGACCCTTCTCTTGCAGGTTCAAGAAAGGTCAGAAATGAACCTGTGGATTTTTGTGCTCCATTACTTCCTGTGAGCTGTGGTGAGATGAAAGGAATTTTATATAAGGAGAAATTGAAAAAAGGTGGGTTTCACTGTCTTCTTTAATTTGTGACTACTATCTGAAGGATTCCCAGGAAGGAAGGGAATCAGTCATGTGAATCACTCAACATTCAAGGAGCTGAGTCTCTAGTTTGACTTGAGAGAAGGAGGAAGGAATTCTTAAGATGATACTTTTACACTGAGAAATCACAGATATTAGATGCTCTCACGTGGGCTTGTCCATAGTAATACCCAAAGAACCAAAGATAAGTGCAGGAAATCCCATCCAGAGGTGGGAAATAAAATATCTTACTTATAGCTAGAGATAGACCTCAGCCTCTACCTTTATACCCTCTCCCCTGCTGGATCTTCATCACAGGGCGGGATGCTTAACCTGGTGAGATCACAGGATTTAGGTTTGGATCAGGAAACCTGAGTTCCTGTTTCAGCGGCTCTGGGGATCGAACCCAGGGCCTTGTGCATGCAAGGCTGAAGCACTCTACCAACTGAGCTATATCCACAGCCCCTGTTTCATTCTCATGAGAGAAGGAGGTCTTGCTGAGCCTGAAATTTTTTATCTACAAAAGGGGAAAATGATTTTAAAAACCTGCATCCTAGTATTGCTGTAAGAATTAATGAGTAGAATCGACACAACATATTTTATGACCATAGTTTCTAAGGCCTTTCAAAAATAGTTCATGATGATGGACTTCATCTCAGACCTCTCCTTTTAAAATTTTTTAAAATTTGTCCTTTTTAGTTATACATGACAGTAGAACGTATTTTGACGAATCCTACCACACGGAGTATAACCTCCATCCTTGCGATTGTATATGATGTGGAGTTACACTGCTCAGACCTCTCTTAATATGGGTCTTTGGGTGTTAATTTTTAAAACAGCTTTACTGAAATATCATTCACATAGAATTCAGTTCACTATTTAGAGCATACAAATCAATGTTCTCTATCTCTAGAACCCGACAACAAATTGAAATCCTCTCATTCTTAGGAATTGCTTGCTTTTCCTCTTGTAGGTGATTCCTAGATATTCTTAAAAGCTTGCTTTTCATGGTAATTGTTACTGTCTTCATGCGAAGATCAAAGAAATGTACACACCCTGCCAGAAATCTCCTTTCAGGGAACTTTCAGGCTGAATTTGGGTCCCCTGAAATCTGAGAGGTGGGACTTCTGCTATTGACCATGAGCCCAATTTGGATGGTGGGAGGCTGTAGTCTAAGCTTTGGGGACAAACATAAATAGGGATCAACTTTCTCTGGTCTTACAGGAATCTCCATAAAGTGTATACAGAGTGAGACTGGAGACTGGCTCACACCTCGTGAATTTGAAATCAAAGGAGGCTACGCAAGATCGAAGTACTGGAAACAGAGTGTGTACTGTGGCGGGCGGCCCCTGCTATGGCTGCTGCAGGTATTCTGTTCACAAAGGGCAAGAGATGTACCCCTCTTGTTGCATCTTAATAATTAGGTCACTATTTCATCATCAAATGTTTGTGAGTTATAGATACAGCCCTGATGCCTCTGCACTTTTCCTTTGACTCAAAGCCAGGGGTCCCACATTTGTAACTCCAGGACAGTACAGCACATGAACGTTGCAAAGGGTAGATGCAGAACCTTAGAGGGGGGTGGCCATTCCAATTAGAGTAAATGCAGAAACTTTCTGCATTTAAAAAAAAAAAAAAAGCCTACAGTCAAACAATGCAAGAAGACACTCCAGAGAAAGGCATTACTGAAATAGCACTGTGGATTTAGATTGATGAGTTGTATGCAATAAGACATATTTTGGGGATCATTTGTGGAGGGTTCTAATACTATGCTAATTGGTTCTAATTCATAATTTAGTCAACATAGAATCGGCAAAATCATTGTTGTTGGAAATAACATTTAAAACAGTTTTGTCTTATTTTGGGTGCTGGGGTTGAGCCCAGGGCCTCGTGCATGCTAAGCATGCACTCTACCTTTGGGCTACACCTCAGTCCCCTAAAACAGTGTGTTAGATAGCCATGTTGCTTTGAAACAGCTTCCCTGTCTCTGCACTCAGCAATCTATATCAAACACAGAATGCTCAGTTAAAATGTGTCACCCCTCCCTAAATGTCCCAGCCCCTCATCATCCCTTCCCAGGGCTCTCTGAGCCCACCACTAAGATTCCTCTCCAGTTATTTTAGATTTGTACTTCCTTGAGTTTGTTTTTCTTCTCTAGACCTCTCCAGGGTTATACATGTGTCTTCTTTGCATGCCCAATATCTATTAGAGGTTCCAATAGATATTGGGCAATAATTGTGTGTTGCCTGGAGAGTCCTAGTGTAGGAATTCAAACTTGAGCATCCTGTGGGAATGGAAATAGGTAAAGGCTGTCTGAGGAAAGCCTCTCAGAGACTTAGAAAAGAGGACAAGAGAAAGGGAGAAGGTTCTACAGGTGACTTTCCAAGTACCATTTGTTGAAATCTGAAAGAGGCAAGTGAGAAAAGAAAGATTCTCATTTAGACACCTTGAATCTCAACTGGCAGTGGAGCATGCAGGCAGAAATATTTGGGAGGAGGTTGGCTATGCAGGCTCACAAAACAGAAACCCAGAGTAACCATATAGTTGAATCTTTTTATCTTGCAGGAAGGATTTCTACCTCATCCTCCAAGAATATATCACAGGAAAAAAAAGGTGATCATTATATAACTTTCTACAAGTTCTCACCACATATGACTTTACTTGTACAGTGTCTTATTTATGGCGTCTCAAGTGGGTAATCATAAATAATCTTACACCTCCTCCACCCCTTCCTTTATTTTTTCTTTCTTTCATTTTGGATGGGGGGGACATGCACCTTCAGAGTTGTGACTTTTGAGTACAATGCTGTATATAAAGCTAGGTCTTCTTTGTTAATCCATGAGAAGTGGAGATGATAGATAGCCATCAAAATAGACCTCATGGAAGTGTGTTAGCAATACTGCAATTGTTTTAAGGGCATCAAAGTTGAAAAGGCAAACATAATTGTGGAATACATAAAAACATCTCATAATCATGTGATAGAGTCATCTTTAACTCAAGCCAAGAGTTTCTCTAGTTTTAATAAAATTTGATGGAGCGAAAGTTTGCTCATAGTCAGTTTTGTTTTATAGTGCTGGGGGTTGAACTCAGGGCCTTGTGCATGTGAGGCAAGCATGCTACCAACTGAGCTATTTCTTCTGCTCACAGTCATTTTGTTAAGCTTGAATTAATAGGTTTTCATGGGACCTATGTGAAATTACGTATCATTTTATGAGTAATACAACCAAAAGCATATTCCTTTTCTGGTCCTTCACATCCTCTTCCACTTTCCAACTAAATATATACATAGGCACATAGAAATCTTTCTCAAGGGAAAATTATTTGCCTTTCATAAATAAGGACAGTGTTGTTGGAGAGGGAGGTCTTGGAAGGTAGGTACATCTATACAAGATGTGCTGAACTGGACACCACCACTTTTGCTCCATCAGAAGGATTGTGCATGCAAACTTTTATTTGTGAGAAGCGGTTTGTCCTTCTATGAAAGAAGGCAACAAACAAATAGGTTGAGTGTGGTGTAGAATCAGGGCAAGGCAACAGTTTTTCCAACACTGAGTATGAATGATAACCTGAGAAAGAGGAGGCGAAGGGGAGAAGTGCCCTTCTTATATACTGTAGGTAGAAAGAGCCACTCAAGACATTCACAGACTTCTAAGACAGGTCACATCACTGACCTCTGGACTTCATGTTAGAATTTGAGATCTCAGCCTTTGCAATATCAGTGGTCTCACTGGTTTGAACTCTCAGCCCCTGGAATATTTCATCCAGTGGGTTTCCTAAAAGGAAACTACTTTTTGCCTACTTGGTGAGTGCTTTAAAGACAAGTGGCTCTAACTTTCCCAAGGTGTCAAGAGTAACTCAGACCACATTATGAGAATGAGCTGGAAATTTCCAACCAACAGAATCTTCCCTATCATGAGTGTAATTCTTGGCTTACAAGCTGCAGTTGCCTCTATATATTGTGTCTCCTTGTTGGTGAGAGCAGATGCTCTCCAAAGTGGCAGATCCCAGGATCCATTTCTACTTCCATAGGTCTTCAGGGCCTCTTGGAGTGTCCCTTGCTTTCAGAGCCACTTGGCTCCTGAAAACTTCAGTGTCACCATTAGCACCAGGTGAAAACTTTCCAGTACATGACACATAATTAATGAACACATCCTAAGTGTCCAGTGGTCACTAGAGAAGATTGAAACTGTATTCCTGACCTTAAGGATTGTGTCAATTCATTGTAAAAATGGAATAATAATAAGCTGGTCAAAGGTGGGCAGTGACATGGCCACCTCTGAGGGTATTGTCCCTGAGGTCCCACTTGTCTATGGTCTCTCCATCCTGGGATAGAGGTAAGAGTTGAGTTTGCACATATCTACAAAGGGAAGAATGCCAGCTCATTGTACTGGATGTTTAAAGGCAATGTAAACAAATCTAAAATTTTCTCTGAAAAGTCAGCCAGCTGACATCTTCTTGGGATTTGGATCGAGGAGCAAGGAGGGGGACATTCAGGGAGAAGAACTTCAGTCCTGGGGACTTTTTATATATTTTATCTTTAGGGATAATCCCTAGGAGAGCTTCAGAAAGTAGGAGAGTTCTCTGTGGGCTTCCTTGGATTCCAGGAATATTCCAGAATAGCCCTGTGGTTATTGAGGGCTGTGACTGCTAAGTCCTCAGACTGATTCTCACTGCAGCTCCTGTGGGTGGGCTGGCAGATCCTGGGCAGCCAAGTTGAAGGAAAATGGCTGGGAACCCCTTGAAGCAACAGGACAGGTAAAATTTCTCCAATTCAGTCTGTGGAAACCAGGTCCTGGGTCCCTTCTTGGCAACACGAAGGCCCACCTTGAATCGAAGAGCTGGGGAAGGGAATGTGCATTGGCACACAGAGCTCTTTGGCACTTCTTGTTCTCCTGATAGATACATAGGTCAACATAAAAAGGTATGAAATAAAAGGTCTATTGTATTGAGAGAAAAATCTTTATAGACAAAATAAATTTGATGAGTTTATTTGAGCGATGAAGGGGTCATGAGTTGGGCAGCACTCAGGTAAGAACACCACTGAGCTCCGATGCACCAGTGTGAGCAGGCGACTTTCATGGGCTAAGGTGGAAGTAAGACAGAGAAGATACGTTTAATTGGTTAGAATGGAAAGACCCTGGTTAAAGATTAGCTGGTAGTTTTTTTTTTTAATTGCTAAAGTCACTAGTTTTTCCTTACTGTTTACATTTTTATGTGGAAACTTAAAGTCCTAAGCCAACCTAACCCACTGACTTCCTAATTAATTTATTTTTTAAATGACTGTTACTTGAATCTCTTGAACCATGATTGTTTAAATAAGTGATAAATTCAAATATCTCATGCAACGTAGTCACCGAATATTTTTCTTTCAACAGACAACACCACAGACTCACAACAATGTTGCCCCAGATGTAAGTACTAACTCCCAGCTGCATCCCCAGACCGCAGACCTTTTTCCAAGCACATTTCCTGTGTCATGACTGCTTTTCCCTGAAGTGCACTCACTCACTGTAGTATGTTGCTGTGTGTAATGAACAAAGAATATCAGGTGTGTCCCCCAAGACAGGGACATGGGTCTGAGACTGGGTGTCTCCACTGAAAGTACCCTTTCCTTATATTTCAGTGGAAAACTTCCCGTGCCTCGTCCCCCCTCCAAGTGGGTATGGGAAGCAGAGATCTAGAGGCAGAATTGAAGTAGGGATGGTCAGGAACGGCCTGAAGATGAGGGTATACAGCAAATTTGAGAGGAAAACAGCACTTTAAAGAAGTCAGTGGGGATGGAAAAGGTGGTAAGGAAAATATGTGACGTCCACCCAGATGCAGGCGGAGCTCAGGATGGTCTTCAGCACCACCCTGAGGGGACAGGCTGGGCCCAACTGGCGAGTTCAAGATGTGGAAACTTAAAGTCCTGAAGCCAACCCAACCCACTGACTTCCTAATTAATTTATTTTTGAAATAACTGTTACTTGAATCCCTTGAAACATGATTGTTTAAATAAGTGATAGATTCAAACATCACATGCAACGTAGCCACTGAATATTTTTCTTTCAACAGACAACACCACAGACTCACAACAATGTTGAACCTGATGTAAGTACTAACATCCTTAGTCTTACATAGTTCTTAGTCCTGCATAGAAATGCACACAGAACACCCAGCACAGTGGTGCCCACCTGTAGTGCCAGTGGCTCAGGAGGTTGAGGCAGGAGGTTTGTGAGTTCAAAGCCAGCCTCAGCAACTTAGTGATGCCCTAAGCAACTCAGTGAGACCTTGTCTCTAAATAAAACAGAAAACAGGGCTGGGGATGGCTTAGTGGTTAAGTGCCCTTGGATTCAATCCCTAGTACCAAAAAGAAAAGGAAGGAAGGAAGGAAGGAAGGAAGGGAGGGAGGGAAAGAAAGACTGTAGCCAGTCTCAAGGGAGCCATTAGGAGGCTGAGCTGGCTAACACTGAAACCATCACCACTTAGCAAATCATAGTTTATTCAAACTGTTTGGCTGGTGCTTAATAATGTACAAACCATTCTGATTCCATGGGCCCTGTTTGCCATGTGGCTTCCTGCTTTGGGGTCTGCTGAAATCATGGATGACTCCTCTCTTTGAGCTAAATCATATCTAGATTCCTTTCATGGCAATGAGATGCAGATTTTAGGCCATGTTAGCGTTTCCCTCAGTTATGGGTCAATACTTGCAAAGAGTGTCTTCCATTCATGACACTCAGCAGAAGAGGCATAGCAAAGTAGTTTTACACACACCTCCACAGCAATTCTCCAACCAGATTTAGATCTTATTCACACTGGTTTTTACCTTGTTCTACAGAGGGCGTCTTCAATAGTCAAAACAGCCCTGGAGTCCAGTATTTGTGTGGCTTGTTGGGGATAGATGTAGACAAAGGATTAGGTCATACCCAAGCAAAGGTATCCTCTCCCCTGTTAATGTTTCCTGGGATAGATATTAAGGCCGAACAACCCTGACATATACATCTCCAGGCCTCAATAACCAGACTTGGCTCAGGCTGAATCTCAAATTTGACACCAGAATCACCTGAAAAGGTGTAAAAAGCATTGTTGCCTGGATCCCGCCCCCAGAGGAAATTCTGATTCTGAACTAGTTTGGACTAGGACTTGTTCAAAGGCTTCAGATGATTCTGCTGCACAGAAATACTTGTTCTATGACTTAAAGAGGAACAGTAATGCTGGTGCCCCAACCCAGACCACATGACTTGGTCTCTGGTGTTGGGACCAGGACGTTGGTAGTTTATGTACTCTCCACTGAGGATTCCCATGGACTGTCAAGGAATCAAATATCTTGTTAAAAGGATTATGATTGCAAGATTCTGAAACACTTGTTGCCTCCATTATTTCCTTGTTGTTTGGGGAGAGGAGGCATCAATTTCTTGACAGTGATGCTGGTAATCCATGAGTCTGCACTAACGAGAAGAATGGGTCCAAGGCTCCGTGTCTGAGCAGTTTCAGTCTCCAACTGCAGATCTGCATAAGAATCCCCCATGACATTAAGCAGGAGCCTTAGGGGCCCAGTATTTTCTCATATATGACCATTTTTTAAGATCAAATAAATGACCAAGATCCCAATTCACCTAACAAGTGTTTTCATCCCAAAGCTCAAAACAAACCTAAAAAGGACTATTAGTCAGCACCTTTTCATCTTTGATTACTTTCCATAGTCAGAACCCACAGCCCAAAGCCTCCCCAGGCCTTTCCTTCAGCTCATGGGGAGCTTACAGCCAAGGCTATGGGATGCAATGATATTTCAAAAGTTTATTCCCTCATATATAAACTTTTAGTAAATCACACTTTGATGAGCCAATTTCAGCAATGTTGTATAAGCAAATGGATTCAACATTTATTTTAGGAACTTTTGTCTGCAGGCTAGTAATAAAATTATTCTGATTCCCTCAAAATCATCACGTTGTTTTGCTGTTGGTCTTTCTGTGTTATATCTCTGGTTTTGAGAGGAAATGTTTTCTGGTATGGCACGTGGTCTCCTCTTCCTGAACTTTAACAGAAGATGTCTTGTCTGAACTCTCCACTCCAAGCACTTACTATCCCAGGGAGAAGCAAATGGGTCCATGCAAGTTTGCCCAGAGGCTTGTGTTCTGGGTTCCCATAGCAGTGGCTTTGCGCAGGGTCTTGCCAATCCCAGTGACGTGGTTGTTGTTTTCTCTTCTAGATGGGAAACTCGGAAGTGTGTGAGGTGTGTCGGCGTAGGGGACTGCTGTTCTGCTGTGACACTTGCTCCAGAGCCTTCCATAGGGACTGTCACATTCCACCAGCAAAGATTGAGGAGTGAGATGTGATTCCTTCTCTCTCTCCTGCTAGGAGTCCTTCCCCCTGCCATGCACACTTGCCCTGCAGTGTTCCTCTTGGGTCTCGATGGGGAGTGAGCAGAGATCTTAGCGACCAGGATCTAGCAGCATGATTCAGAGGGCTATTGAAAGATGCTGCAATATCAATACTCTCTGTGCCACCAGCGATACCTCTTTGGGGATGCAGAGACTGGTGACTGGGGTCCTTAGCCTACATACTATAATTGTCCTTTCTTCAAAGTTTTGCAGCAGGGACTTATGTCCATGGATTGGAAATGGGAAATGACAGGTTTTTTTTTTTTTCTTCTGTGCTTAGTCAGGAAAGAAATAAACACAACTGGTTCCCACTTTTCATTACGCTTTAATGGGCTGATGGACCCAAGATCACCAGGAGTTAAAGCCCCGTTTCTTATACTTGAGCCTCGTCGGCAGGGCTCCTTGTATTCCCAGTGGGGGAAAGGAGATCCTAATAGTCAATATGACACTACTTTCCAAGGACTGACATCCTGTTTCTGCCACAGATGGAAACAGAGTGGACAGCTCAAGATCCCATGTGGGGATCTTGCACTCTCTGGGAGTGTGCTCTCTAACTAGCGTATCAGCTATTCCTTAAAGGAGGACATGCAGCTATAGGAACAGTAGCTATTTCCAGGGGCCGTGTTCTCTGCTCACTTTATGCACAATCTCTCAGGATCCCGTGGAGTTGCATTTTCTGCAGGATGGGCTCCTTAGACAGTCAAGAGAGTCATCAGGAGTCTGAGATCCTAGAGAGGCAGATGCAGCCCGAGGAACAGTTGGTGAGTCCGTGGAATCCCCAAGCCTTCTCATTTCCCTTCTCTTGTGAGAAACACCAACAGGCCTGGGGTCAGAGAAATGGATCTCAGAGGGAGCTTTCTCTTCCGATCCACACTTCTGTTATGCTGATATCACACCAGAACATGTTTACAGAAAGAATAACTTGGCCATTACACATGTTTGGAGAATCTTCCTGAAGCTGGGGGGCATGAGTCATGCTCATTTCTGTGGGGTGAGCATATGGGTTTCTTCTTTTCAAGCTGCTTTTCATTGACAGCCTACTTCTCTTGTAGAAATGTGAGTTCCTCCTCTTGAAGGTCTATTGCTGTTCTGAGAGCTCCATTTTTGCCAAGAATCCACGCTATTATCGTGTAAGTAACAGCAGAGAGCCTCGATCACAGGCCACCAGGCTACGCGGGGACTCTGAAATGGGATCTGTGATCTCAGTCCCTGGGAGTGGGACAGCAGCCCGTTGTCTTTACATTGTTTGTCTCTCTATTGGATTTTATGAGAATCCATAGCAGGTCAAACACTAAACTGTGCTAGTAGCTCTCACAGATTCTTCCAGTTTAAGACTTAAGTAACTTGGTGTATTTGTCAGCAGATGAGGGAGACTTGTCAAAGTCTGAAGGAACCTATGTGGTTAGACAAAATCAAGAAAAGGCTGAATAAACAGGGTTACTCCCAAGTGAAGGGGTTTGTGCAGGACATACGCCTCATCTTTCAGAACCACAGGGCCTCATACAAGGTAAGGAACGCACTCTTGCTTCCCTTTCTGTTTTCTCCCATTGGCTGCTTCTACCCCTCATTTTCTGGCACCTGGGAAGTTTAGTTTCCCTTGTCTTCCTCTAACAAGCCTGCACAAGCAAGGCTCTGGAAATGAGTGATTCTTTTAGTTTAAGACTTAGCTAACAGTGAATCAGAAGATGTCCCTGTAACCAAAGAAAGCCCCATGCTCTCAAGCGCTCATTTGCCATCCCTCCGACAAGAGCACAGAGAGAACAGTCAAGTCCTCCCTTTCCCATACACACAGAAAGAGAATTTATTTATTTTTTATATTTATTTTTTAGTTGTAATTGAACAGAATATCTTTATTTTAATTTATTATTTTTATGTGGTGCTGAGGATCGAACCCATGGTCCTGAACGTGCTAGGCGTGCACTCTATCACTGAGCCACAACCCCAGCCCAGAAAGAGAATTTATATTCAAGTCAGTTTGTGCTTCTTATCTTCCCCCAAGCTTCCTTAAAACTTCTCAGAAATCCCAAACTCAAGGCTGGCTCCTATATATGTTCAAGGACCATATAGTTAACAGGGACTCCCCAATAGAGGAATAGAAGTGATGAGGAAGGAAGAGATCATTGATCTCCCCTCACACATGACTTCTATTAACATAGATCAGTTTTCTAACTCTTACTGAACTCTAATAAACAACCAAAGTCAAAAAAGTAATGGTCCCCCACATGGTAATGATTTCACATTCCTTTCTAATTATGCTAGTAGAACACAGATGTTGCTCCTAGCTATATGAGTTTTCAAGTTTAAACTGGTTAGTGTGCCTCAGAATGTTTAACAAGTGTCCTGATCATTCTCAATGGCCAGATGTCTAACAACACGGATAATGAGATTTTCGTTTTTGTCTTTATTATTTTTTTCCAGTACCGTGAGTGTGGCCAAATGGGAATTAGACTGGAGACTGAATTCGAGAAGAATTTGAAGGGACTGTTCACTATTCAGGAAACAAATGAAAATAGTTGACTGGTGCAGTAACTGCTCTTGGTGTTCTGGTGCAATTTATTTTTCTGGCAAGATCCCCCACCCTCTGCTGCAGTGAACACCGTTTACTAAGTCTAGCATCCCTGTACCAAAGAAAGCCAGCTTCAGCCGGGGTGGCACCTCCCAGCCTGAGAGCTGGTTCCCTTGCCTTAAGGTAGAACCAGGGATACCGTGGCTACTGATCCCACGGAACCAGGCTGAAACTAGTTTCCAGCTGACCTCACCTTTCTCGCTTTGTTATGTTGCTTCCCTTGCTCCTCTTCTCCTTCACAATAAACCAATACCTTAAGATGCTTCATCTCAGACTCTGCTTCTAGGGGACTGTGTTAATTTTTTTTTTCTTGATCATTGTGACAAATGCCTGAGAAAAACAACTTAGAGGAGGAGAGATTTCTTTTGGTTGCAGTTTCAGAGGTTTATGGTCAGCGGACTCCACTGCTCCAGGCCTGAGGTGAGGCAGAACATCATGATGGAAGAACACGGCCGAGGAAGGCTGCTGAGCTCGTGGCAACTCAGAAGCAGAGAGAGAAGGAGGAAAGAGAACAGGGCCAGGAACAAGGAATAGCCTTCTAAGCCATACCCCCAGGACCTGCTTCCTCCAACAGACTCCACTCCGCTGCCTGCAATTGCCCCCACTCTCAGCAGTCCATTCAGTTACCGACTGACTGATCCTCTGATGAGATCAGAGCCCTCGCGATCCAGTCACTTCTCCAAAGTGATTCCCTCTGAACATTGCTTCATTGTGGGCCAAGCCTTCAAAGCATGCACTTTTCGGGACATTCCAGATCCAAACCACAGCAGGGACCCACCCTAAGTAGTGGTCCCAGAAAACAAACTCTTAAGAACATGATCCTGGAGGTGGATCACTGTCTCGCAGAATGGTGATAGGTGAATATTTTTTTTAACTTTTTTTTTTTTTTAAGAGAGAGAGAGTATTTATTAATATTTCTTTTTTAGTTTTCGGCGGACACAACATCTTTGTTTTTTTGTATCTGGTGCCGAGGATCGAACCCGGGCCGCACGCATGCCAGGCGAGCGCGCTACTGCTTGAGCCACACCCCCAGCCCCGTGATAGGTGGATATTGGTAGTCCCTGGGATGTTTTAACAGGACAGTTGCCAGACTTTCTACTGTAGAAAGCCAGATGAGCTACAGGAAAAGAGGCACACTAGCTGATACAATTTGGCATTTAAGAAGGGAGAAAAGGTAACTATAAGAAATGTTGGGTTTGGTGGCTACTGCTAATATATTGATAAGCATAAATATCAGGTTTAGATCTATTAATCGCCAACCTAAAGCCAAGAGGCCCTTATATTTGCATCTGGAAGGCAGACAGGAAGGAAGGCCTGTTTCAGGTCCTGGTTTTAAGAATGGCAGAACTCCAAAAAGGACTGGATTCCAAGCTCAGGTGGTCTCTATGCCAAATTCAAGGCCCTGAAACTCAAAATGGGGCTATCAAGGTAAATGCACATGAGAATTTTGAACGACTATACCCTCTGAACCACTGGTCATGAAAAAGAATCCCCCTTCCCCTTGTTGGAAGAGGGAACTACACCCATTCCCATCTTGCTTAAATGAAGACTTTAAGCATGCAGAGGCCTCTCTGCATGACCCAACTGGACAAACTATGGGTGGGGCTGCAAGTTGAAAGAGGGTTTATATTTCAAAGGAGATGGAGGTTGGCCAACATTACCAACAGGAGCTAGGAGATTGGTAGTAGATCCTGGATCAAGAAAGGTAAGATGTAAAACTAAATAAGGGGGAATTGTTGATACAGGAGAGCTCTTCTGTGCCACAGACTTTAATCAACCTGGCAGGGGATGATGGTAGTGATTCTGTATGCCCCAGGTGGCTATTTCAGGCTTAGAATAACTGTGGTACATATTAAATGAAGTGGAAGGTAGAGATGCCCAAACTGCTGTGGCAGGCTCTGGGGAACAAAAGCCGAGGGACATTGACATGCTAGCGTGACCCTACTCTACAATGGAAAGACTCATCCGGGAAGTGACTGTGTTCCTCAGCCAATGAGGATACTACTTCATATACATCATCAAAAGTGATTTGAAATAGAGGAGCACAAGATGATAGATAGCTACCTCAGTTTAGCCAGTTCTCATGAGGCTCATTTCCAATAAAAGTGAGGGCAAGTTTTCAGAAGAAAGAACCTTGAGAGGGTAAGTAGTAGGATTCCCTCAGTTCTTCCCCAAAGGGATCTATGGCCATTTGTTCAAATAACCACATGTCAGGGAAAGAAAAACACACAGATATTTCAAGAGTTGTTGAACACAGGGTTGGAGTTGATGCAAATATCTGGGGACACAGAGCCATCCTGGCCCCCTTGTTAGAGTGTATGGGTGTCAGGTAATGTCCATCTCAGAATGGGTGTACTGAAGCCAGCCGGCAGTCATTTTCCCAGCTCCTGAATGTGTCATCAGGACACAACAGTTACGTGGGTCAGACAACAGTATACTTGTACTAGGGCAAAGAAATTCTCCTGCTTTCTGTAACAGTAGAGCTCCTCTGGCTGCTGCAACACATTACATTGGCCCACTGTACGGATCACAGTGTGGTCATGGATCTGATGAGCAAGAAGTATTGAGTATTCTGAATGCCTTGGGTAAATCACAGGTACTGTGGGTGTGAGAGGTAAACCTTACCAAGACTCAGAGACATGACATGTAGGTAAGTTTTAGGGACTCAAGGATTTGAAGCATGCTAGGATTTCCCCTCCAAAGTTCCAAACTAGCTAGAAACTCTGGACACTACTCAAAAACCAGCTGCCTGAGGCTTCTGAAAGGTGAACACAAGCAGGCGGGCTTTGGGGAGAAATCGAAACTTTGGGGGGAAGTCGAAACTCAAAGGAAGCAGCCTGTAGTGAATCCACTTCCTCTTCCTCTAAGAACAGCCACACTCTTGCTTGGTGGCCTAAAACTTTGTTAGGAAGCTCTTCTTTCTGCTTGGAAGAGCCAGGAGAAGAGCCCAGAGTAACCAGGCTTTTTGGGAAGTGAGGGGAAAATGTCCAAAAAGAGAGGGTCATAGAAAATGGGTGTGTAAACCCTTCCCTAGTCTGTGGCTGATACCTGTGGCAAACTGAAATCTGTCAGATCTGGGGCTGAGCTTTTTCCACTACAGACCAAGAGTGTAGTTTGAGCCTAACCACCAGAATTACCTGCTAAAATAGAGTTCCTGTTTTGGTTCAAGCAAGAGATGGCAATTAGCTACCCATCCAGTCAGTGTAGATGCTGATGGGACACGGGGGGTGGGGTGGGAGGGGTTGGGGGCTACAGAGCAATGAACTAATCAGAGCTGCCAGACCTTTCAATAACAGGCACGTTCAGATTCTCTGGTCTACAATGTTTCATCTGACACGAAACCACCTGTTTCTATATTGCATCAAAATTAGAAATTTCTCTCCTGATCTCTTCATTCACATTTTGCCCTGAACCTCATGGTATATGGGACTGGAAGAGTGTACACTGCTTCAGACAAGGTCTGTGTGTTCTAGATTCATCCTCTCTGGGTCTGTGAGAATGAGACCGAGCCTGAGGCACATGTAGGTAGCATGTAGACGTGTGGCCTGAGTTCTGTAGATTCCAACTGGTTGTCTTTATTTACTTTGTGTTTATTCAGGAAAGACAAGAAATAGTCCTTGGGTTCCTGCATTGTACATTGTCTGAACAATAAATGGTAAATCCAGGCCCCTCCTGCCAAAACAGCTCAGTGGTAAGAACCCAACTCCCAATACTTGGTTCTTGTAGGCAACGTTCAGGGATATCATATTGTCGTCATACTCAACCCCGAGTCCTTGGATACACATGGGCCGCTCATTTACCGTGACCCCACATTCAACGGGCTCAAAACCTCCCAGATTTATCCATAGGAGAGGGAGCCACAGGCCATAGGCGGTATGTGTGGGAAAGGGCAGACGGGTCTCCATTCTCTCTGGAGGAAGCAAGTCACCAAGTAAACTGAGCCCACCAGCCATCCTGAGCTGGTTAGAGGTTGAGAACTGGCACGTGATGACAGAGAACTTACTGTTTTTTTCCTTAGTACTCCAAGAAAATGGGTGTGTAGCAAGTGAGATGGGTGAGTTTGCAACTTGAATGTCGTTGTTTTGAGAACTAACACAACTGTGCCAAGCATTTCCCCCCAAAGCCACAGTACCAGCAGACCCTGGAGGCCACCTGCTCCCGAGGAGCTCTTCCACCTGTTGGCTTTGGAGCCTGCCTTTACCTGATAAGCCTAGTTGCCGTGTGAGACAAGGATGCTCAGCACAGCAGGGCACCAATGACCTGCTAGAGCCCTTGGGCCACCCTCCTGTGTTCCCAGGTCCACTTCATGACCTGTCTAGACCCAGTGGTTGGCCTGTGCTGGGGCCCTTTTGGGTGCCCACCTGCTTCACAAGTGCAGTGTTGTACCTGTGAGAAGCACGTGCACCAGGCAGGGGAACAGTACAGTAGTTTAGAGACCTCTGTGGCCTTCGGGAGAGCTCGTTATGCTTTATTTTGGAGTTTCCCTAAACCAGAACTGTGATGGTTGGTCGGATATAAAGGCCAATTTATGCTCTGTGCAAATCTATACTCTGTGGAATTTTTGTGACCCTGGACACCGGTTCCCAGGTATTCCAACTTGGCCAGCTCCCGCCCACCACATTTTCTAGCAAGTGCTTCCGTGGGTAAGGCCACCTCCGTCTCTTCCCCGTACATCTCCCCTAGATGCTGACAGCAGGTATACATCAGCGCTTATTAGAAATACACTTAGGATAAATATTCTTAGGATGCCAAGTCCTCTATGCAGGGACAGTTGGATTGATCCTCTTCCGTGATCGAGTCTCCTTAGGACAGTTCATTTCCTGTCCCCTAACCACTAAGTCTTCATGAAGCTACCCTTCCCTTCTCCACCACATCTTTTATTCTGTTCAGCAACACTGAGGTCCCTACCACATGCCCCCCACTTGAATAAAAGCACCCACTTACGAGCTGGAACAAGTGGAAGGCAGCTACCAGTGGGCTCCTTCCGTGTGCTTGGTGGAGGCCATCTCTGACCACGCACGCCTCACCTGGCTCCCCCAGGATCCGATAAGTCCAGAGGTCATTGTGGCTCACCACTCTTAGTAATGGACGTTTGGAGGGATTTGCAGAAACATTAGCAATGGCCGTTTTGTAAAAGGCTTCACTTTTATTCAAGTGGTTGTGCAACCCAACTGCCTCCTCCTCCAGTTCCGGCAGCCATGCTGTTTCCTCTGCTTCTGGGGCATCCAGCTCAATAGACCCCTGAGGCTCCCCAAGAGGCACCAGTTGGACCCTAACTAGGATGAAGTGTTTCTCCCCCTCTCTGAGAGCAGCCCTAGTTCCTTCTTGTCGGGTGTTACAGCACGGAGCCATCCTGATCCAGATCTCCGAGTGTTGGCAGTGAGTGTTCACTGGTGCCCACGACCACAGCGAGCTGCCCCGGGGAATCCCCAGGATATAAAAAATTATGAACTCTGAAGCAGGTTGCTGTTTTTCAGTCAGAGAGGTAGGACCCTAAGTTAGCAAGAGTTGGGTGAAGCTAAGACGTTTTGCTTCCGTCCCTTCAGGAGTCAGAGGACACTGAATGGTAGAGGAAGGTGAGGGCCACCCCAAGGGAGACCAGGGTGCTTGAGGCAGGACTGGGCAAGGCATTTCCTGAACTTCTCAGCGTAACCCACTCCTAGAACCTCTCAGGCCTTCCTTTAAAAGCTCATTCTGCGCCATCTGTTTTTGCAGCTTATTGAATGTTTTAAACACATTTTAAATGACAAGATCTACATGTTTGGAAAGGACCTCAGGATTAGGCTGCGGGGGCCTCAGGGGAGGGAGGTGGGCAGGTTTGAGGGCTTCAGCCTCCAGGGAGGTGGAGAAGGAAGGGCCACCCTGGTGCTCCCAGGTGGGATTCAGCTTTCTGGGAAGACAGAGGTCTCCCTCAAGGATGGATGGCCCAGATGGCAGCACCTCCCTCGGGATTTGAATCAGGAGGTCTCTGCTAGACCACAAGCCCAGATATGCTCATGAACTGTCAAATATTAAAACTTCCCGAACTCAATCTCTTAGTTGGTTCACCTTTATTTAGAATGAAATAACAGAGCTTCTACTACAAACATCAAGGCATTTGGGTTGTTTTTGAAAAGAGAAAGATTTTTGATTTCTGTTTCCAACAAAGGACAAAAGAAGCTAGGTGTAAGGAGACTGTAATACTGAGTTAGGCCACTAGAGGGAAGTGTAGACTTGGCTGGAGCCAAGTCCAGGAGTAAGGTGGGCTGTGGGCTGATGGGAGAGGGACTCTGCTGCACATGGTCAGTCTGTGCCCACCCTTGCTGCCTGGGGACCATAGGAAAGAAGCAAGAGTAGTGTCACTGGACTCTGGGGATCCTGGTTCTGCCACCAGTAATCAGGGAACAGGATACAGCGGTCCTTGTTCACTTGTGGCTACAACAGAGGATAAACTGAAGGGCCGCGGGTGATGATGCAGATCGCAGGTGGGGACTGGAGATGTGGCTGGGCCAACCTCCTCCCTTATGCCGCACAAGGACTGAGGGCTTCTGTGGAGGTGTTTCTCGTGGCTGGACCCCAGACCTTCAGAAGGTGGCCAGATGGACCTCCCACATTCTCCAGTGCTTCCCTTCCCTTCTTCACTCCTCAGAACCCCTCACCCTCCACCCGTTCCTCTTCTGCAATGGTCTCTCTCTCTTCCTATCCATCCCTTCCCCATACATTCTCTTCTTCCATAGAAATAATCCTTTCCACCTCTAATCATCCCTCTTGCATCTTGCAAGCTTTGCGGGTTGGAGTGACCAAAGCTCTACACCCCTTAGCCCATCGCTGAAGTTCTGTCAAGCAAAGGGCAGGGTGGGGAAGGAGTGAGGCTCAGTCTCACCACAGTCTTTAAAAGCCGCCGAGTACCCACTAAGCCAGGGGGATAATTGCATCATGGTGACATAGTTGCAAGGGGTTCTGATCCTCAGACTCTTCACCCATGTGGGGCTCAGGTAGGAGAGAACTGGGGGGAGAGACATAGACCATGGGCTAAACATATTTAGGGGCAGGAGGCCCCCCACATGCCATACTTTCCCCCCACCTGAGTTCTAACCCAATTGAGAGATGGGCAAAAAGGAGGTCAACAAACCTCCTTCATTCCTGATGAAAGTGGAATTGGGGACGTTCTTAGGGGTGTGGTAATAAAGTGATTCCCCAGATGGAATCTCAGAATTGGACTTATCTACACGGTCTCAAGCTGCTCCAGTCAACCACATGGCCCTAGCCCCACGCTGGACCCTGTCCTTGTGCACCCAGCTTGGGGGTGTTAATAGAGCCCCAGTCTCTGCAGGTGGATGGCTATGGAGAGGCTCGACAAGGGGACACTCCCACCCACCAAGCTCTAGTCAAAGAATCTGCCCCAGAAGAAGGGAGGGGGCAGGTGTGTCGTGCTGATCCATGAGCTGCCTCCCAGAAGGAGACTCGGGAGGCCCCCGCACTCACTCCCCATGTGCCCACCCACAGGAGGGAGGCCAGACTCTCCAAACTTGTGTCCAGTAGCCACAGCTGCTGGGGTTGCATCCTGCCCTCAAACTCCAGGCTGGGATGCTGACTCCTTGTCTCAGAGATAGATCTCTTGTCCCCAAGGGGTGTCCAGGCTGGGGAATCACCCTCCCATCCCCTGTTTCGGAGGTCCCAGCTCTTCTTGGTGAAGCTCCCAAAGCCATCTCTCTGTCACTCCCCTGCCCGGGGTCCTCCTCAATTGCTGCTCTCCTGCTCCCTGGCTTCCAGGCTCCTGGATCTCGAGCAGACGCAGAGAAGGCCTGGCATGTTCACGTCAGCGCCCAGCTCTGCACTGGCTCTGGCCAGCCTACTACACAGGGATGGCCGGGGGATTCGCCAGGACAGGTGGGTGAAGTCTGTGCCAGGGCTCCTGTGGCCCACCCTGCCCATAGAGACCGGACAGAGGACAGCTGCGCCCAATGAGGCTCAGCTTACCAGCCCCTCTGCCCCAGAGAGAAAGGGCATGTGGGGTGGCGGTGTCTGTACCTGTCGGCACGAGTATGTACCTGTAGGCACAGTGGCCCTGACCACTGGAAAAGATGTCCTCATCAGTGCCTGGAATCCGCCCCATCAGTTTGGTGCTCACTCTTCTGGGGAAAGAAAGATAAGTGGATCAACGGTAGGAACCTCCGTCCTCCTCCCCACAGTGTCAGGCACCCTTGCTCACCACCAGAAGGAGTCGGGTTCGGTGGACCGTGGTATGAAACTATCACTTTCGAGCTCTGGCCACTTCCGGCCCCTGAGTCCTCTGCCCTTTGCCCATCCCCTCCTGGCCCTGGAGTCTGCACACCCTGGCTGCTGGCTGCATCCCTGACCATGCCCCAGCCAAACAGGCATAACTGGGAGGCAGAGATCCCCCCATTGGGTCCCCCTGCCCTTTCACTTCTAGACCACCTGGGCTCCTTCCTCCATCCTCCTCCACTGAGAGGTCCAGTGACTTCTTTGATACACAGCGTCTCTTCCTCAGCCCTTGCTGATGTGTAGCAGCTCACGGTCAAGGCACCTTATACCCTTGCATCTAAAATGTCAGCCTTAGCCCTAACCTGGCTCAGCATGTGGCCCCCAGGGGCTTGGAGAGACCTCCCCTGCCTCTGACTGATGTCTAGGAATGCGAAGAGTATTCTGCCTCCTTTGTAAGGCTGAGCGCGTCAGCTCTCTCCGGCTCTGGTCTGAACGTCAGGACCTTCCTGCGTTTAGTCCAGTCTCCCCCATGGGCCCGAGAGAAGTTTCCAGCTTTCCCTCCTGGAAGAAGCATCTGCCGTAGACACACGCTGGGACTCACTAAGTCGCTGGTTGTAAGGAACAGCCACGGGCACAGGCACAGGCACAGGCACAGGCGTGCTTAGTCATGAAGGGGACACAATTGATAAGGACTATCATCTAGAGACAGACAGAGGGGACACCTGGGAGTGGCCCTGCTTGTCCCTGGGGCCCCCTTCCCTGCCCTGCAGGCCTTCATCCTCCTGCTACACTTCAGGAGAGCTGGGAGCCCGTGGGCCGAGGGAGGAGGGAGGACTAGCTTGGCAGTGGCCCATCAGAGGTCGAACAAATACTTTCACTTCTCTTTTCCCCAACGGGGCGGAGCGCTGTTTGGTGAGTCAATCCAAGGGCCCACTTCCTGCTCAGGGTCGGGCAGCCACACTGGACACAGGCGGGGGAGACTGAGGGACAAGGGGTCACCCTCCCAGACCCAGGCAGGTCCAGGGCAGGAGGATGGCAGACGGGGCTGGCGACCCGAGCACCAGGTGAGTCTCTCTTCTCCCTTGGATTTCTGTCTCTGGCTGTGTGCTGCTTGAGTTCAGCCGGGGTCTAAGGCGGTACTGTGGCTCAGTCCTGCTCCACGGGAGCAAGGTCTGCACTAGATGAAGTAAGAGCTAAGAAAGAGGAAGAGGGATTTTTTTTAAAGGAGCAGGATGGCTGTCGATGTGAGTGCAGCTCACCAGGAAGCACACGAACTCACCAGTTTCTTGTTTTGCAGTTGCTTCTCAGTGGCGGGGACTCTGTCCCTCCCAGCAGGGATTGGCCATTTCCCATGACCTCTGAATGCTCCCAGTCCTCCCCCACCGCCCTCCACCTTTCACAGGTCACTTCAAAGAGGGTAGGTGGGGCAACACAAGCTCCAGGGTAAACATCTGGCATCTTTTCGAGCCAGCGAGCCTGGGGTGCTATGGTCCAGCACCTGCAGGGGACCAGCTTTGTCAGATCCGGGGCTGTCCCTGTGCTGACGGGGTCTGAGCTCTTTCTCTGTTTATCCTGATCAAAGGAAAAAAAAGAGAGAAAGGACCCATGAGGAGAAAAGCTAGTGCAGGCCGAGTTTTATTTTCACTTTAGTTTTCTGTTTCTGGGTAGGTCCTACCTCTGACAAGAAAAACAATAGAAATTCTATCTTTTCCTCTGTAGTGGGCTCAAAAATAACAAGACTTAATTTTTTTTATGTCTACAAAAGGAATACACTATACAACCTTGCTCATAAAATTTCAAACAGCATAGAAGTATACAATGGGAAAAAATTCCCTTCTCACTCACTTTCAGCTTCCAGTCCCAGGTCTGTGAGAAGTCTGGTCACGTCTTCTCTTTCCTGTGCATTTGTCTATATAACTTGTTATCATAAATGCATTTTATAATAAATGAGATGATACTGTACATTTTTTCAGCATTTTATATTGCCACTTATTTTAAAAGTGGAAATCTTAGAGATCTTTTCACCTTAAAACATGTACATGAACTTTGTTTTTTAAAGCAGCTTAATGCTATTCCACGAGATTGATATAGGTACCATAATATTTAAACCATCCCCTTCTGATGGACATTTAGGTTATTTCAATTGTTCACTTTTCTAAGAGGCTGTGATAATGATTATATACTTTATGTTGGAATTCTACATAATTGTATCAAAACCCAAAAATGTGGAATCATTGAGGCAAAGGGAATCAATGTGTACTCGTTTATAGGCTCAGCTAAATTGCCTTTGTAAGAGGCTGAATATGAATGTATTCTCCTACTAACAGCAGATGAGACGAGCCACCTCCCCACGCCCAGCCAGACTTTGTCAAAGTGACGGATGAGGAGGTGCACGTTTTTTCATTTGTATTTTCCTGATTAGGTAGGAGGTGGCTCAGTTTCTCTCGTTTGTCGGCTGTTAGATTCCCTCTCCTCTTGCAGGTTCATTTTCTTTGCCAGTATTATTTGGGTGTCTGTCCTTTGTTTCATGATATGGGAGATTTAGCTGGATATCCTGGAAAAGTATAAATGTAGCTTCCTTGTCCTAACTTTGTGCATGGTGGCTTTCGTCTTACTAAAACTTACATTTTAAGGTGCAACCTATGATGGCATTGATTTCATAAGATATAAATAAAGTGGTGTGGGAAGTTACTGATGGATTGATTCCATGAGCACTCTCAGTGTATAATGATGGTTCTTGTGTTCTTTTTTGGCTGCATATTCGAGTCTACTTTTAGGGGCAAAAGAAAATAAAAAGAGAAAGTTCCTTTTCGAACATTTTTGACAATTTTTTCCTTTTCAATTTTATGCAAAATTATATTCCACTGGAGTAACTTCAGCCTTCTCAGCCCAAAGGCTGCTGGATACTTTCCTCTCTCTGATTCTTTTACTTCATGTTTCTAGTGGTCACCTTCAGCTTTTCCTCCATGACAATTACTCAATTTTTAGTAGGTTTATTTCTTGTAATTTCTAATTTTAAAAAACCAAACAAACTGTGTGTGTGTGTGTGTGTGTGTGTGTGTGTGTGTTTGGAGAGGATCTTAATTTTTTCCCATAGCACTACAAGCCGCACTTTTAGCTGGGTCCTTTAAATCCATCACTCCTCTACACGCCGCTGCTTTGCTTGGGTTTTTGTGGGGTGTCAAGCCCTTGGGGGGATGTTCTCCTGGTCTTCTGAGTCATTGTTCCAGACTGATCCTGCCTGAATCTTGCATTCTGCGCTTGTTCATTTTTCGGGTGCTGGCTGTGGTTTGGTAGGCCTCTCGCTGATATTTGCCCCAAGTTGCTCACCCAAATGTCGTGCTTGCTCAGATATAATTGGATTGAATATTTTTTTCACATTTCCTGTCTTATCTGAGACTGAATTGTCTCCCACCTGAGCTTCAGTTTGAAGTTTCTGTTTTGATTTTCACCTGTTTTTCTGAGGACACCATTGAGTGATCGCCAAGTGGCCATGTAGGCAGGAGGGTGGTTATGGTTTGGATATGAGGTGTCCCCCCAAAACTGTCTGTTAATGCAGGAATATTCAGAGATGAAATGATTCGACTGTGAGACCTTTAACCCAATCCATCCACCCTGGTTCAAATGGACTGATGTGAAAACCATAGGCAAGCGGGGTGTGGCTGAGGGAGGTGGGTCCCTGGGGGTGCGTCCTGGATGGGCTGGTCTTCCTGTGGTCCCTTTTCCCTCCCCACTTCCTGCGCCACCATGAGCAGCTTTCCTCCACTAGGCCCTTCCCCATGATGCGCTGCCTCACCTGGAACCTGAGCGGTGAAGTCGGCTGACCATGCACTACGACTCTGTCCATGTAAACCTTTCCTCTTCTAAGTTCTTCTTGTCAGGTTTTTTGATTTTTTAATTTTTAAGGCGAGCTAGAGATGTAATGCAGTGAGTTCCATCCCAGTACTTCCCCACTTCCACACCTAAAAAATTAAAGAACACATCAACCGTTTGAAAGATATGGGCCTTCTTTGGATAGCCAGATATTTGAAGATTTTAAGGAATTAATTGTTTTTACTTAGATGTCATAATGGGATTGTGCTTATTTTTTGCAGTACGGGGGACTGAACCCAGGGCCTCACGCATGCTAGGCAAATGCTCTACCACTGAGCTACAAGTCCAATGTTTTTTTCCCCCATAGTTTTATTGAGGTAAAATTGAAGAACAATAAAATGCATATTTTTGAAGTATGCAATTTGATCAGTTTTGACATGTATGTAACCAATATAACCAATATAAAAAACATTTCCATTGTTTTTTTAAAATCTGAAATCATGAAGACTGTGTTTCCTGCATGATTACATTAGAAATCAATCACCTTGATTTCAAGAACAAGAACCCCAACCCCACATCAACTATTTCAAAATCAAATAGTGCACTCATAAATACCTCTGAGGTCAAGGAAGAAAGTACAAGTAAAGTAAATAAAGAGTGCTTTGAAGTGATAATAAAAGCTTAAGATGCCAGGATCTCTGGGATGAACCAGTACTCAGATGAACATTTATAACGCTTGTGTCAGAAAGAAGCTAGAACAGAAAATTATTTTCAAATTAAGTAGTAGGAGGGGAAAAATAATAGTAGGAGCAGAAATATATGAAATAGAGAAGAAAAAATATAGCTAAAATTTGATAAAAATCAAGTCTGTTGAAGAAAAAAGCAAGAACACAAAAATTAATATCAATGGAAAGAGAGCTGTCAAAATAACCCTACAGATGCTAAAAATATATTAAGGTAATATTACAATTGTATGCCAACATATGTGATAGCTTACATAACATGGTCTATTCAAAGAAGGATTTGTGTGCTTCTGAGAAGAAAGTGTATGCAGTCATTGATGGATGAAATATTCTATATATGTCTGTTAAGTCTAAATCATTGATTGTATTTTTTATTTCTATAGTTTGTTTGTTTAGCTTTTGTTTGGAAGATCCATTCAGTAGCGAGAGAGATGTGTTAAAGTCACCCAGTATTATTGTGTTGTGGTCTATTTGATTCTTGAATTTAAGAAGGCTTTGTTTGATGTATCGTAGATGCTCCATTGTTTGGAGCATAAATATTTATGATTATTATGTCTTGTTGATGTATAATTCCCTTAAGCAGTATGAAATGTCTTTCTTTGTCCCTTCTAATTAACTTTGGCTTGAAGTCCATTTTATCTGATATGAGGATAGAAACTCCTGCTTGTTTACACAATCCATATGAGTGCTATGTTTTTTCCTATCCTTTCACCTTTAGTCTGTGGATGTCTTTGCCTATGAGGTGAGTCTCTTGGAGACAACATATTATTGGGTCTTGTTTTTTAATCCATTTTCCAGCCTTTGTCTTTTGATTGATGAGTTTAGGCCATTAATGTTTAAGGTTAGTTGTTGAGATATGTTGTTGAGATGTTAATTGTTGAGATATGATTTGTGTTCTCCGTCATTTTGTCTTATTTGTATTTTTTTTGGTGTGTATGGGGGGGTACCAGGGATTGAACTTAGAGGCACTCGACTACTGAGCCATATTCCCAGCTCTATTTTGTATTTTATTTAGAGACAGAGTCACTCTGAGTTGCTTAGCACCTTGATTTTACTGAGGCTGACTTTGCATTCATGATTCTCCTGCCTCAGCCTCCTGAGCCACTGGGATTACAGGTGTGTGCCACTACACCTGGCTTTTATTTCTAGTTTTTAATTTGACTTAGTTTCTCCTTTGATTGACTGTTCCTTTAGTGTAGTTCCTTCCATCATTGGTTTTCACTTTTTTTTTTCCTTTCATCTTCATGGAATATTTTATTGAGAACATTCTGAATTGCAGGCTTTCTGGTTGAAAATTCTTTTAATTTTTCTTTATCATGAAAGTTTTTTATTTCATCTTCAAATTTGAAGCTTAATTTTGCTGGATGTAGGATTCTTGGTTGGCATCCATTTTCTTTCAGAGCTTGGTAGATATTATTCCAGGATCTCTTGGCTTTGAGGGTGTGGGTTGAGAAATCAGCTGAGATCCATATTGGTTTCCCCCTGAATGTAATCTGATGTTTTTCTCTCACAGCCTTTAAAATTCTACCCTTATTCTGTATGCTGGGCATTTTCATTATAGTGTGCTTGATGTACATCTGTAGTAATTTTAAACATTTGGGGTCCTGTTAATCTCTTGTGTTTGATTTTCCATTTCATTCTTTAGATTTGGGGAATTTTCTGATATTATTTCATTGAAAAGATTGTGCACTCCTTTGGTTTGTACCTCTGTACCTTCATGTGTTCTGATAAATCTTATTTGGTCTTTTCATATTATCCCATAGATCTTGGAAGTTCTGATCATGGTTTCTTTATATCTTCTCTCCGTGGCCAACTCTGTTTGCCTGAGGTTCTGTCTTCCAAGTGGTCTAGTCTGCTGGTAATGCTTTCTATTGAATTTTTAACTTGGCTTATTGTTTCCTTCATTTCAAGAATTTCTTTTTTTTTTCAGACTCTCTCTTTATTGAAGTGATCTTCTGCTACCTGTGTTTGCTTTCTTACATCATCCTTTACTTCTCAGATCAGTTTAATCATGTACATTCTGAACTCCTTCTCTGCTATTTCTTCCACTGTGGCGTGGTTGGATTCTGTTATTGGAGAAACTTGGTTTGCTTGGGGATATTTGTTCCCTAGCTTTTTCATGTTGTTTGTGTATCTACCCATCTAACAGCACAGATCTGAGGCAGTAGAGTTTATACTCTGTGGACTTTATAGTATCCCTGAAGTTTTTGAGTACCTCACTGTTTAGGGGGAGACAAGTAATACAACAACCACTGCAAACAATATAAAGCATTAAACCAAATAGTTCCAACGATGATGTCTACAATGTTAATTATCTCAGTAAACAGAAATGATACGATCAGTTATTGCCTATAATAAAAACAACAAGTTTGCAAAAGGGTTTACATTTTCAGATGGTGGACAGAGAGAGAACAGAAGTGATACAGGTTGTGGTGATCATGAGGAAGGGGGGAGAAGAAGAAGTGAAAGATTAAAGGAAGAGTGAAAGAACAATAGAGATTGGCTGTTAGCAGAAGAAAAGAGAGAATCAAAGGAAACAGGATTAAATCTATACATATAAAGCAAATTTTTAAAAAAATTAAAAATAAAAGAATACAAAACAAAACTAAAATTTACTAATAAACCATCCTAGTTCACAAAAAACTAATCCATGCAAAATAACTGTCTTTGAAAATTCTACAGATGAGAAGAAGAAAAAATAGGAGACTGTATAAATGTCCATGTACCATTAAGGTCACAATTAAACAGTTCTTAGTGAAAAAAGAACTAAAAGAAAAGAAACAAAAGAAAAGAATCTTGATGGAGAGTTAAAGAATTCTTTCCTTTGGAGTCCAGATGATTCCCACCTTCTCTTCTCAGCAGTGTTAGGAGGGGTCTTCTGGAGGGTGATGCTCCGCCCTCTGGGTGCTGGAGTGGGAGAGGTAATCCCATAGGCAGAATTCCTGGAGGTAGGGCTTAGGCTTAGGTGGGCTCCAGGCTCTTGGCTGAATGCCAATTGGGCTGGAGATTTTAAATCAGTGCCCCACCAGGGCCCAGTGATTGCTGGTTCACACTGAAAGATGTCCCCAGGGATCCCCTGAGATCTACTCATGTGGTGGGGAACCCGATTCTTAGTCCCCCTAAGTTACCTGTAGACCCCACATTTCCTGTTCTCGGATTCATTCTCCAAACAATTTCTCCTGACCCGCCCTTCCAGCCAGATGGGTCTTTCCCAGCTGGTCTTGCAAGCAGTTGGATTAGAGGGGAAGGGAGAGCCAGGTGGGATTCCACGACCAGTTGTGCCCTGTGTAAACCTGTCTCCACATTTGATTTTCTCCTGGGCACGTAAGCACACTCCGTGTCATGCAGTGTGTGTTTACTGGGCCTGTATTTTGGGTCAAACTTGGTTTTGCCAGGAATCGGCCCCCTCAGTTGCTGGCCCCACACACAGCAGCTGCAAAATAGTTCCTTCCTTAGTCTCCTGCATGTTGCCTGGAGAGATGGTGGCTTCTCCACACACAGATATCATGCAGTGCATCTTTCAGGTTTACCAGCAATGTCCTTGATCTCTAAATGCTCCATACCCAGATATGCTCTGGGCCTCCCCAAAATGCAGGTTCCTTTTGTAAGGTCAGGCACTGGTGATCAAAAGGAGGCAGGTTAAAAGCAGCTGAACAAGGCTTTATTGAGATTCGTTCCCCGGGGAGACCCTCCAGTCCATCAGAACGGGTCCAGGGGAATCGTGCACAGGCTCAGCCATATTGGAATGTTATTGGGCTTAGGTCAGGAAGGGAGGGCTTGGGACAGGAAAGGGAGGTTTTTAGAGTTCCTTGTCCTCCTGGGGTTGGATGGGGAATCTTGCTGAGATCCATGTCCTTCCAGGATTGGTCAGGAGACCCCGCTGATTGACAGGTGGTTATCACTGCTGTCTGTCGGCGCCTGATTGGTTGTTCTTTCCTATGGTGGGCTGCCTGGTGCTTTGTTCCCTTAGCCACCTGGAACCCACCTAACCCCCTTCATTCCCTTATCCCTCCACTGTTCTCAAAGAGGGACTGCTCCGGCTGGAGCTTCCAGCCCGGCTGTAGCAGCAGCTGTGCCAGTGGGGATTTCTTCCTTATTTTATTATAGCCAGACTCCTGAGGGCTGATCTGCTTTGAATGTTCAGTTTTAAATTCCAGTAAAGTCCCCCTGCTTTTTTGTGTTCGCCCACCTTGCTAAGACGTTGCCTGTTGGCTTTCTTGGTTTCACTTCATGGAGCAGCAACCTCCTCTCTTCCGCCATCTTGAAAACCTCCCTTGCCAGGTATTTGGATCCCAGCGATGCAAAAGCAAACCAAAACAGAAGTTGGTACTGAGAAGTAGGGTCGTTGTTGTGAGCAACTTGACCATGTGACTCAGAAACATTGCTGCTGGTTTGTGGAAGGGATTTAAAAAAGTTTCTAGTTGCAGATGGGGAAGCTATAGAATGTGATAGGTGGAGCTTCATGGGCAGTTCTGCTGGAGCTCAAAAGACCAGAATGCCAACAGGAATGCAGACTGGGTTTGTGAGGTTTCAGAGAAAAATGAGGACTCCACTGGGAACTGGACTAGAGGCCACTCATGAGGTATTCTGCCAAAGAACTTGCCTACACTTTGCCCATGTCCTGAAACTTTGGGAAAGCCACATTTAAAGGTGTTGGACTAATTAATCTGGCAGAGGAAATTTCAAGGCAGCACCGTCAGTGGCATGAATATTGCTGGCAGTTTTTGGCCAGGTTTACTGTAAGAATTGGAAGCAGAAAGCAGAGCTAAATGATATTTAAAAAAACCTCACATTTTGGCCAAAACAAAGTAAAGCTGGGTTAAGGAAAGTGTGCTTATTCAAGAGATTAAACCCCCCAAAGAAATTCTAAATACTTTACAGAGACAAAGGAAAACATGCCTTGAGGGTATTTTCAGGAATTGGTAAGACCACAACAATTTCAGGGTCAAGGGGCCGAAGGGGACATTCCTTTGTGATCATGGGCATTCTACTCACGCAGGGGGCCCTAGGAAGTTGTCTCACCATGCTGCACTGCACAGGGACTCAGAGGTCACTGCAGTTGTGATTCTGGGGGTCCAGGTTTAATGTGAGCTGGCAGCAGACCTTGGTGTTGGTTCTACAGGAATTCAGACTGCTACAGTGACGGGGTCATGAAGGTGTCCACTGAGAATTCAAAGGAAGGCCTGGGAGGACAAAGTGCAGCAGGGTCAGAGAGCCAGGCTAAAAGAAAGGCCATGTGGGCTGCACCTGGCAAGGCCAAAAGGGCAGGGCTGCCCAAGCCTTCTTTTTTTTTTCCTTTTGGTACTAGGGCTCCAACTCAGGATGCTTAACCACTGAGCCATATCCCCAGCCCTTTTTATATTTTATTTAGAGACAAGGTCTCTCCAAGTTGCTTAGGGCCTCACTAAGTTGCTGAGGCTAACTTTGTACTTATAATCCTCCTGCCTTAGCCTCCAAAGCCACTGGGATTACAGGCATATACCACTGGGCCTGGCTTGCCCAAGCCTTTTGGAAATAGCATCTCAAAGCCAAGTGTCCTAGGTGCTGTTCAAGGAATTATGGGTGGAATTGGGGGACCTGTTTCTCCATCTGGGTTTTGGTCTTGCTTTGGCCTCATTTCTTCTTCCTATGCCTCTATTCCTCCCTTTTAGAATGGTGATGTTTACTTCATGCCACTGGACATTGGATATATGCAACTTGCTTTTGACTTTCACACGGGTTCACAACTGAGAATTTGCCTTGAGTCTCAGGTGAGACCTTGGACTTGGACTTCTGGGAAACACTGGAACTGCTAAGACTCTGGTACTCTTAGAGGTGGACTAAATGCATTTTTGCATTGTGATATGGATATGCGCTTTTGGGGGCTGGGGTGGACTGTTATGGTGTGGATATGAAGTGTCCCCTAAAAGCCTCTATTACTGCAGGGATATTGAGAGGTAAAATAATTAGATTGTGAGAACTTTAACCTCAACAGTCCATCCTAGTGTTGATGACTGGGTGGCAATATAGTTAGAGGAGGTGGGTCACTGGGGGCAGGCTCTGGAAGGATTGTTCTTCCTGTGGTCCCTTCCCCCCACCCCTCTGCTTCCTGTTCCCACCATGATTTTCTGTCCCTTCTGCCGATGTACTGCCTTGCCTGGGGCCCAGAGCAATGGAGTCAGCAACCCACAGACTGAGACCTCTGAAACTGTGATCCCCAAGTAAACTTTTCCTCCTCTATGTTGTTATGTTGTTATTGCCAAGTATTTTGGTCACAGTGATGTGAATGCTGACTAGCAGGTGTGTTTATGTGTCCTCTCCTCCCTTTCTTGGGCCTGTCATGGCCCCTCCTGTGCCAGCCCCACCTGGTCACAGCGATGCCAGCTTCCCCATAATTTCCAATGGTTGGTAGAGTAAATCTTCTCTTCTTCCAAAGTGTTTCAGGTCTTTGCCTTTCTGATTCAGCTTGTCAAAATCTTGTGGGGATTACATTGACCTATGGGTTTACTTGAAAAGAATTGATATGTTTATAATGTTGGGTCCTCAATCTCGGGAATATGGTCTGTGAGTATTATTCTTTAAAAATTGTGTTAGTCAACTTTTTGTCATTGTAACCAAAATACTTAACAAGAACAACTTAGAGGAAAAAAGGTTTATATGACTCATGGTTTCAGAGGATTAAGTTCATGGTCAACCAGTTCCATTCCTTTGGGTGGGCCTGAGATGAGGTAGAACATCCTGGCAGAAGATGTGGTGGAGGAAGCTGCTAAGCCAGGAAGCAGAGAGCGAGAGAGAGAGCGAGGTGAAGGGGCTGGGAATATGCCCTGAAAGGCACATCCCTAGTGATCTACTTCCTCCAACCAAGACCTACCTCCTAGTAATCGGTTCAGTTATCGATTAAATGGATTAATTCACTGATGAGGTCAGAGCCCTCATGATCATGTTATTGCTTAAAATACTCTGAACCTGGCTGCATTGGGGATCATGCTTTCAACATGAGATTTTGGGGGACATTTCAGATTCAAACCATAACAAATAACAAATTTATATTCTCCTAACATATGCAAGGCCCTGGGTTTGATCCTCAGTACTCAGTTAAAAAAATAAAAAAAAGAATCTTGACACTGAGGTGGTATTTGCCAGACATCTCTGCCATACAGTTACCATTTCCTCCTGTTATGGTTTGGATGTAAGGTGTCCCCCAAAAGTTCATGTTTGAGACAATGCAAGAAGGTTAAGAGGAGAAATGATTGGATCATGAAGGTCTTAATCAAATCAGTGGCTTAGTCCCCTGATGAGATTAACTGAGTAGTAACTAAAGGCAGGTTGGGTATGACTGGAGGAGGTGGGCAGCAGGGGTGTGACTTTGGGGTATAAATTTGTATCTGGCAAGTGGGGGCTCCCTCTATCTCTGCTTCTTGATCATCAAGTGAGCTATTTCCCTCTGCCACACTCTTCCTCCATGACGTTCAGCCTCACTTGAGCCTGTGGAATGGAGCCAGCCATTAGACCCTCCTCCCTGAGTGGTCTCTGGTCTTCGTTTCTTTTTTTTCTTTTAATATATATGATATGTATTTTTATTTGTTCTAATTAGTTATACATGACAATAGAATGCATTTTGACATATCACACATAAGTGGAGTCTAACTTCTCATTCATCTTATTGTACACGAGATAGAGTTACACAGGTCATGTAATCATATATGCACTCTAGTGGTTATTTTGAATTGTCAGCTTGATTGTATTAAGACATGCCAATGATTAAGAGGCTTCTGGGTGTGTCAATGAGGATGTGTTTAGGAATGATTGGCATATGGGATAGCCAGCTGAAATGGAGACCCTCCCTAAGCATAGGCAGCACTGTCCAATAGGATGATGGCTTGGATGGAATAAAAGTTGGAAGGACAAGGAAGCAGCAGCAGATGTAAGCTCGATTCTTCTTGAACAGGTTCTTGATTGCCGCTTCAATTGTCTGAGGATATTGGACTCTCTCGCTTCTTCACTCTTCCAAAGTGGACTCTGCCAGTGATTCTCCAGGGAGTTTCCAAAGCCTTAGGTCTCTGACTAGGGTAGCACCATTGATCCCTCTTGTTGTGGGGCTTCAGCCTCTTGGACTGCGCAGCTACTGGTTCTCCCAGCTCTCCAGCCTGCAGACGGCCATTGTGGACTATCCAGCTTCTGGTTGTGTAAGTCAATCTAATAAGTCCCCTTTTTATAAGTACACTTCCTGCTGATTCTGTTTCTCTGGAGACCCTGACTAATACATCCACATAACATAGTAATGACTGGACTTCATTTCTGAACCCCTCACCCTCAGGCTACCAAACCTAAGATCTGATTCTCTGGAAGCCACCAAGGTCTTCACTTCAAAAGTGGCTTCTGCACTTGGGCACCCCCTGGGTTTCTTCTGTCTCTTTAATTTTTCCTGGTAAAATCCTTGCCACGTCTTCATCTGTTCAGGGACTTAATAACATTTACATTTATAACAGCTTTTTAAAGTGTTTTTTCAGCATGGGTAGGGGGGCTTAGGTTGGTTTAGTTCTGCCCTTCACCAGAATCAAGGTCATTGATTAATTGATTAATTGGCTTGTTTTTCAAAGCTTATGGTTTGAGGATTGGTGGCAACTTAAGAAGTTTTTCTCTGACTGCCTCTAAGATTTTTCTCTTTCGGGTTTACTGTGATGTGTCCAGATTTCTTTTTCTTTATTTTTCCCATTTGGAGTTTTCAGAGTTTCTTAAGTTTATGACTTGATTTCTTTCTTCTGAAAAATCCTAGTCATCTCTTTAAATGTTTCTTCTTTCCTTCTATTTCCTCTTCTCTTTTACTAGGACTCAAAGTGCAAGTCATGTTAGACATTTAGACTGTTTCTCACATGTCTCGTACTCCTTTATAAATTTTTCCATTCTTAAATTTTAGTTGGGTATTTTGTATTGATCTGTCTTGCAATTTGTTACTTCACTGATTTTGGTTTTATTCTGTATTCAGTCTCCTGCTAAATCCTTCTATTAAGTTTAGTTTAAGAAATTGTGCTTTTCTGGTCTGCAATGTCCATTTGATTTATTTTTGTAGAGTTCAACTCTCTGTTGGAATTTTCTGACCATATATTTTCTCCATCTTTTTATCCATTTTCTTGAACATTTTTATCACTGGGTATGTGTTAACTCCAATCTCCATATCATCTCTGTATATGATTCCATTATTTTTCTCTTTGGTCTTATAGTCTTATGTTTTGATGTGACTATTAATGTTTTACTGAATGTCAGACATTATGTGTAAAACACATAGAGTCTCTAGATGTTATCCTCCATGTAAGAATAATTCCCCCTTTTCTATGCTAGGCAGCTAAAGTAATGGTCTGATTACTTTAAGCAAATCAGGGCATGAAATGAGTCAAGATTAGTTTGCATTTTTTAATAAAAGTTAATATACCTTTAGTTTTCTCTGACTGTAGGTAAGAATCTTCAGGAATTTCAGTAGAGAGACTGGGCAGTTAAGTCTTCTCTGCTCTTCAAAGATTTTGTTATATTTTTAGTCTCTTGCTTCATGCAGCTTTAGAACTGAGAAAAGTTCTCAACAGGAAACCAAGTTGTTTGATTCCTTGAAGGCTATGATTTGGCAGTCCAGCCCCGCAAGACCATCAAATACAGTGTTAGTTTCCGCTTTCTGGTGGGAGTCTCCTGGCCAAGCCAAGCCCAGATTCTCAGCCTCTGGCTGTGTCCAGATTTGACAAGTACCCTACCCTCAGAGGACCAACAAACTACAGATTTCACGACTAGATCCATGTTCCCTCCAGGGCTCTTGACTCCCTCTCCATGTCCTCTGTCCCTCACCATGACAGTTTTTGCCTTTTAAGTGTGGTAGGCTGGCAGGAAATTCTACTTTGCTTTTCAGGGGCACTTGATATAATTTCTAGCCTTTTGCTCTGAATAACTTCTCCAGATACCTGGAGGGGCACCTGGCAGTGTGTGTGAGGCTCCTCCAGTCTCCACGCCTGCACCATCACCAGACACTTCTGTTTTTCCTGTCCCCAGCTCACTCAACCTTGGCCACGCCCAGCTACTCAGCTCCCTTCCCACAATGAACAGATGCCCCAGGTAGAGAAGGAGGTAAAGAACAGCAGCAGCTCCTCAGCTGTCTCTGAGAAGTTTTGCCTCTGGAATCTCAGTCCCTCAGTCTGGATTGTTTCTCTAGCTCTCTAATGCCTTTAAAAAATAGAAATAAAAATTATTTTGATTTAGTTTTCTAGTTGTTCTAGATTGTGCTTTCGACCTGCCTCTGATCATCCAACCCCCTGATGAATTTTTGGCTAGATTATCTTGTGCAGATACTAAGTAAGGGTGATTCTGTATTCTGCTTTTGCTCTTCCAACATTACCCAAAATTACATTCAAAAGGTTTGTGTTATAAACTCAAGTTTGTCGATATTTTCCCCTTTGTGCCTTGTTTAAGAATGCCTTTCAAGAACTGGCAGTGTAGCTCAGTGGTAGAGCACTTGCCTAACATGTGTAAAGCCCTGGCTTCAATCCCCAGTGTGGCAAAAACACTACCACCAACAACAACAACTAGGAATACAAGATAAACCCTCCTAGCGCATGTCCCCCAGTGACCCTCTTCCTCCAGTGAGGTCCTGCCTCCTAGTGGTGCATTCAGCTATGGATAAATCCACTGACGATCTGGGAGCCCTGGTGACCCAGCCATTGCCTAAAGCCGGCCTCTGAACCTTGCTGCACCGGGGCATTATTTTTGTAAATTTGAGAAAAAAAAAAAACATTTTTATTCACTATAATTCCCATACTGTACAGAAGCTCACCAGAACTTATTTTTCAAACTTAGTACCTTTTGACCTGCGTTCCCCCTTCCCCACCCACCTGCCAGCCCTTAGCATCTGGTAGCTTTCACTACTTTGCTTCTTTGAGACCCACTTTAGTTTCCACACATGTACAAATGAGATCACACAGTATTTGTCTTTCTGTACCTGACTTATTTCACTTAAAACAATATCCTCTTGCTTCATCTATGCTGTTGCAAATGATGCAATTTCTTTCTTTAAAAAACTAAGTAGTATTCCATTGTGTGTATATACACTACATTTTCTTTCTTTCTATTTGTGTAGAATGGGGGTAATTGGAATTGAACCCAGGGGTGCTCCACTATTGAGCTGTACCCCCAGGCATTTTTATTTGATGGTTTGTTTTTGGTTTTATTTTTTGAGACAGGATCCCTCTAAGTTAAGGATCTCTCTGAGTTTCTAGGTTGTATCTAGTAAATATAGTTGTGTTTAATCTGCCAGTCTTATCCGAAAGCATGGACAGGATTTCAAATGTGACCTGTCTCATAATTCCTGAGCTAATACCTACTTGATCATGTCACACTACTTTTTTTTTTTACCCATTCCTGAATTGGATTTATGGTTACTTTGTTGTGGGATTTAACCGGATGTATTTATTAGTAGCTTGGGCTTAAAAATTTTGCTTCTTAATTTTTAACTGTCTGGTTTTGATAGCAGAACTAAAGTCGCCTCATGAAATGATTTGGGGCCATCTGAAAAAAATTTAAAAGGTTTAGAATGATTTATTCAATTCAGACATGCTGGGGTGCTGGCGATTGTCCCTAAAATTGTGGGAAACTGTGCGGTGTGAGCAGAGGTCAGGATCAGACAGGTTTGGAAGTATTTTATGCATTTCCTCTATTGTTTTTAATTATATTTACTTCCAGGGTTGATTCTTAGTTCTGTTTTCATTTTCCTCAAAGGTGACATTTTTCCTTGATTGTCATACTTCTTGGTAGGAAGTTGTAAAATAATTCATTTTTTAAAGTTTTTTTTTTTTTTGTAGTTGTAAATGGACAGAATGTCTTTATTTTGTTTATTTTTATGTGGTGCTGAGGATTGAACCCAGTGCCTCACGCATGCTAGGCCAGCGCTCTGCCACTGAGCTACAGCCCCAGCCCTGTGAAAGAATTTCTTTCAAAACGTTTTGATCTTGCCCTTCTCTGGAGAAAAATCCTCTTCCTTATTCTTACCACGGTTTATCTTTTCTTTTGTTCTCTTGACCAGTCTTGCCATTTGGTGGGTCTTTTCAATGAACCACATTTTGTTTTTATAGATTTACTACATTTTGTTTGTTTGTTTGAGATTTAATTAAATTATGCTTTTCATTATTATATTTCTCTACTTATTTTCTTTCCTAATTTCTTACTTCAGACTTGTTGGAAGATTACCTTGTTTTTATTTCCTAATAATGACTTCGTTGAAAACTTAATTTTCTTGTAAATGTTCCTTGTTTTCTAAAGCACACATTTTAGGCTATGAGTGTTCATCTCTGTGCCACTTTGGAAATGTCTGATTTATATGCACTGTCTTCATTGGCGTTGATTTCTTGACCAGTTGTTATTTCTTATTTGATTTGCTCTTTAGCCTAAGAAATGTTTGGAATGCCTCTTAGAGATCTCCTTTTGACTTTTCATTATTTATCACACTGTGGTTAGAAAATGTGTTCCTTAGGATTTCTGGTTTTGAAGGTCTATTCCTATTTCTTTTGTGGCCTGATGGATGGTCATTGTTGAGGCTTCTCTGTGTTTGAAAGGTAAATAGTGTAATGATTAACTGCATGGCAAATAATGCCAGATAGGAGACAGGGAGGAGGTGGTAGAGAGGCCAAGTAGGACATCTGAATTCTAGCTCTGCCACCTCCCAGATGTGGAGCTGGGCCAGCCTGGGTCATACCTGTAAAACTGGGGGTGACAGAATTTGCGTCCATTGCACGTAGGGGTGTAGCTCAGTGGTAGAGCATGCGGTGAGCATGTGCAAGGCCCTGGGGTCAATTCCCAGCAATACAAAAGAGTGGTACCCATTTCATAAAGGGAGTATGGGGGAGAAATGAGTTAAACCATGTATCAAGCACTGAGAAGAGTGGGGTAAAGCAGAGTGAGCACTCTGTGGAACCCCATGGTATGACACCCTGAAATGTATTTATTTGTCATATTTCAAGTTGGTTATTCGGAGAAACTGCAGACACAGGTACTCCTCCAAAACTTTGTTCTTTTATATAATGGAACTGACCCCCATCTGCACCAATAAACAGCAGATGCAGTTCTGGGCTTCTCCATCTGATGTCCCCCTTTCTGCCCAGAAAGATCTTTTCCCAGGAAGGAGAGATTGGGGGTCTGACGCCTGGCCCAGCAGAGATGAGCACAGGTGGCTATTGCCTGGGAGAATTTATTTGTATAACAGGATCCTTCCCTCAACTCTCCATAGATTGTTCCCCCTCTCCCAGAGGCCTGAGCGCCTGTCCTCCTGTGCAGCTCTCTGTAAGATTCAACCTTCTTGACCTTCTCTGAGTCTCATTCCGAATGTGTGTGGCTCTGTGTTAAATATGTAATAAATTTGTTGTTAAATCTCTATTGTCCATTGACTCAAAAGGCCTAATGATTGAACTTGTGGAGGAAGTAGGGGAAGCCCCTTTTGACATCTGAAAGATGTCAGATATTTTTAAATGTGCTGCCACAAATTGTGAGCTCTGTCGTACCCATCTATTTAATCCAGATGCTCATGATTATTTTCAAATCTTTCATTTGATTTGATTTCAGCTCACTAAGTTGGCCAATTTCTAACAACTCTGTGTTAACCTTTTATACTACAATTGTGAGTTTTTGACTTTTCCTGCACCACTGTTAGAATTTCCTTTCAATATTCTTAAGCAGTTTCTTACAGATCATGATTTCTGCTAGTTTATCTGGAAGAGTTTTATTTTTAATTTTTGTGGGAAACTTCTACTCAAAGTTAGCTTCTGTGATGTCTGTAACTCTTTCAACCTAAATGCTTTGTGTTCGTGGTGTTAGTTTTGGCGCAGAACCCTCCCTCACTTTGCATTTGCCTGGTATATCTTTTTTAATTTCTTCATTTTTAATCTTGAGTTGGTTTTTTGGGGGGTGTGTCTATTATAAATAGAATATAGCTGAATTGTGTATCCTAGCCAACTGAGGTAGCTCTACATTGTACAAACCAAGTTATTCCACTAACAATTATTTTGATCACTGTAGTCTCTGTATTTATTCTTGCTCTTATCTTTCATTTGGTTTATACATGAATTTCTGTTCCTCTCTCACACTAATTCTTACCTGCCTTTGGATTTGTTGCATTTCCTTTGATCTACATTTTTTTCCAAATATATATATGTATGTGTATATATATATATATATATATATATATATATATATATATATATATATAATTTTTAAAATCCATTTGTCAATGGACACTTAAGGTGTTTCCTTCCTATGTTGTCACTGTCGTGAGTCATGCTGCAGTGAACATGGGCGTCCAGGAATCCCTTTAACATGCAGATTTGACTTCCTTTGCATATATATCCAAATATGGATGGGTTGGTTGCTGGGTCATATGGTAGTTTTATTTTTAATTTTTATGGGAAACTCCATTCTTGCTTTCCATGATGGCTACATGAATTTCCATTCTCACCAACAGTGAACAAGGGCTCCCCCTCCTTCAAATCCTTGCCAACACTTTTTATCTCTTGTCCTTTTGACACTAGCCACTAGCGGTCCTAACAGGTATGAGGCGGCACCACACTGTGGTTTGAGTCTCTGTTTACTGATGTCAAGCTTTTTTTATATAGCTGTTGGCCATTTGTATATCTTCTTGGGAAAATGCTTCTTCAGGTTCTTTGCAAACTTTGAAATGTGATCATTTGTTGTATTGTTCTATTGTATGAGGTCCTTATATACTTTCAATATTCACCCTTTACCAGACACAGGGTTTGCAATACTTTCTCCCTGTCTGTAGGTTGCTTTTTCATCTTGTTTTCTTTGCTGTATGGAAGGTTCCAGTATGGTGTAATTTTTCTTTATTTTTTCTTTTGTTGCTTATGCTTTGGTGTCTTACACAAAAATCTCATTGCTAAGACCCATGCCAAGGAGCTGCTTTTCTATATTTTCTTCTAGGATTCTTGTGCCTTCAGGTCTTACATTCATGATTTTAATCCATTTTGAGTTAATTTTTGTGAGTGGTACAAGATAAAAGTCCAGTTTCTTTCTCTTTGTTTTTCCCCTGTGGATATCCGGTTTTATCAGCACCATTTGTGGAACAGATTATCTTTCCCCGAAGTGTGTTTGTGGCAATGTTGTCAAGTATTATCTGACTGCACATTTCTGGCACTATCTCTAGTGCCACTATCTCTAGGCTCTCAACTGTGTTCCTCTGGTCTATGTCCCTGATTTTATGCCAGAAACATGCTTTTTGATCACCATAGCTATGTGATACAGTCTGAGATCAGGGGATGTGGTGTCTCCAGCTTTGCTCAGAAATTTCTCAAGATTACTTTGGTTTTTGCTCTCTTCTGTGTTTCCATTACAAATCTTGGAATTGTTTTTCTATTTCTACAAAATGCCATTGGAATTTTGATTGGGATTGCTTTGAATCTGTAGGTCACTTCAGGTAGTATGGACATGTTAGCAATATTTATTCTTCCAACCATGAACACAGCATTATTTATTTATTTATTTCTGTCTTTTTCAGCTTCTTTTATCAATCATAGACTTCAGTACAAATCTTTCATTTTTTGGTTTAATTTATTTTTAAGAGTTTTATTTTTTAATTTTTTTTTGCTATTGTAAAAGAGATTGCTTTCTTAATTTCCTTTCCAGATAGTTCATTGCTAGTGTACAGAAACACAACTGATTTTCATATATTGATTTTGTATCCTGTAAGTTTATGAATTTGTTTATTAGTTCTAACTGGTTTTTTTCTGGAGTCATCAGGATTATATATATATAGTCACGTAATCTACAAATAGAGTTTTACTTCTTCCTTTCTGATTTGCATCCTTTCCTTTCTTTCTCTAGCCTGATTCCTATGGCTAGGACTTCCAGTACTGTTTTGAAGAGGTAAGTGAGAGTGAACACCTTTTCTTGTTCATTACCTTAGAGGAAAAGTTTTCAGCTTTTTGTTCTTGAGGATGCTAGCTGTGGACTTGTCCTATATGATCTTTATTATATTGAGATGCATTCATACTATACCTGATGTTTGAGAATTTTTACCATGAAAGGCTGTTGAATTTCATCAAATGTTTTTTCTGTAACTGGTGAGATAATGGTGTGAGCTTTGTCCTGCATTCTAGTAATGTGAGGTATCACATTTATTGATTTGCATATATTGAACCATCCTTGCATTTCTTGCATCCCTGGAATAATGGTAATCGGTCCTTTCAGCGTGCTTTTGAATTTGGTTTGCTAGTGTTTTGTTGAGATTTTTTAACTTGTTTTCATCAGGGAATTAGCCTGAAGTTTTCTTTTCTTGAGGTATTTATCTGGGTTTGGTATTAGAGCAATGCTGATCTTTTTAGGAAGTGTTGTCCCCCAATTTGATTATTTTTTTTCAGCATTTGAGAAGAATTGGTATTATGTTAAAAGTTTGGTAGAAATCTCCAGTAGAGCTATCTGGACCTGGGGTGCTGGTGTTGTTATCATCGTTTTGTTTTTTTGTTGTTGTTTTTTTTTTTTTTAATTTTTTATTGTTGGCTGTTCAAAACATTACATAGTACTTGATATATCATATTTCACAATTTGATTCAAGTGGGTTATGAGCTCCCATTTTTACCCCATATACAGATTGCAGAATCACATCAGTTACACATCCATTGATTTACATATTGCCATACTAGTGTCTGTTGTATTCTGCTGCCTTTCCTATCCTCTACTATCCCCCCTCCCCTCCCCTCCCCTCCCCTCCCCTCTTCTCTCTCTGCCCCCTCTACTGACATTCGTTTGTCCCCCTTGTATTATTTTTCCCCTTCCCCTCACTTCCTCTTGTATGTACTTTTGTATAACTCTGAGGGTCTCCTTCCATTTCCATGCATTTTCCCTTCTCTCTCCCTTTCCCTCCCACCTCTCATCCCTGTTTAATGTTAATCTTCTTCTCATGCTCTTCGACCCTACTCTGTTCTTAGTTACTCTCCTTATATCAAAGAAGACATTTGGCATTTGTTTTTTAGGGATTGGCTAGCTTCACTTAGCATAATCTGCTCTAATGCCATCCATTTCCCTGTAAATTCTATGATTTTGTCATTTTTTAATGCAGAGTAATACTCCATTGTGTATAAATGCCACATTTTTTTTTATCCATTCATCCATTGAAGGGCATCTAGGTTGGTTCCACAGTCTAGCTATTGTGAATTGTGCTGCTATGAACATCGATGTAGCAGTGTCCCTGTAGCATGCTCTATTTAGGTCTTTAGGGAATAGACCAAGAAGGGGAATAGCTGGGTCAAATGGTGGCTCCATTCCCAGCTTTCCAAGAAATCTCCATACTGCTTTCCAAATTGGCTGCACCAATTTGCAGTCCCACCAGCAATGTACAAGTGTACCCTTTTCCCCACATCCTCGCCAGCACTTGTTGTTGTTTGACTTCATAATGGCTGCCAATCTAACTGGAGTGAGATGGTATCTTAGGGTGGTTTTGATTTGCATTTCTCTGACTGCTAGAGATGGTGAGCATTTTTTCATGTACTTGTTGATTGATTGTATGTCCTCCTCTGAGAAGTGTCTGTTCAGGTCCTTGGCCCATTTGTTGATTGGGTTGTTTGTTCTCTTATTGTCTAATTTTTTGAGTTCTTTGTATATTCTGGATATTAGGGCTCTATCTGAAGTGTGAGGAGTAAAGATTTGTTCCCAGGATGTAGGCTCTCTATTTACCTCTCTTATTGTATCTTTTGCTGAGAAAAAACTTTTTAGTTTGAGTAAGTCCCATTTGTTGATTCTAGTTATTAACTTTTGTGCTATGGGTGTCCTATTGAGGAATTTGGAGCCCGACCCCACAGTATGTAGATCGTAGCCAACTTTTTCTTCTATCAGACGGCGTGTCTCTGATTTGATATAAAGCTCCTTGATCCATTTTGAATTAACTTTTGTGCATGGCGAGAGAAAGGGATTCAGTTTCATTTTGTTGCATATGGATTTCCAGTTTTCCCAGCACCATTTGTTGAAGATGCTATCCTTCCTCCATTGCATGCTTTTAGACCTTTTATCAAATATAAGATAGTTGTAGTTTTGTGGATTGGTTTCTGTGTCCTCTATTCTGTACCATTGGTCCACCCGCCTGTTTTGGTACCAATACCATGCTGTTTTTGTTACTATTGCTCTGTAATATAGTTTGAAGTCTGGTATCGCTATACCGCCTGATTCACACTTCCTGCTTAGCATTGTTTTTGCTATTCTGGGTCTTTTATTTTTCCATATGAATTTCATGATTGCTTTCTCTATTTCTACAAGAAATGCCGTTGGGATTTTGATTGGCATTGCATTAAACCTATAGAGAACTTTTGGTAATATCGCCATTTTGATGATGTTAGTTCTGCCTATCCATGAACAGGGTATATTTTTCCATCTTCTAAGATCTTCTTCTATTTCTCTCTTTAGGGTTCTGTAGTTTTCATTGTATAAGTCTTTCACCTCTTTTGTTAGGTTGATTCCCAAGTATTTTATTTTTTTTGAAGATATTGTGAATGGAGTGGTTGTCCTCATTTCCATTTCAGAGGATTTGTCGCTGATATACAGGAATGCCTTTGATTTATGCGTGTTGATTTTATATCCTGCCACTTTGCTGAATTCATTTATTAGCTCTAATAGTTTCTTTGTAGACCCTTTTGGGTCTGCTAGGTATAGAATTTTGTTGTTGTTTTGATAGGAGAGTTTTAGTTACAGATTCAATGTCCTTACCTGTTATTGGTCCACTCAGATTTTCTTTTTTTCTTGAGGTACTATAGGCTGTTTTTCATATATATATATATAGTGTGTGTGTGTGTGTGTGTTGCTAGAGATCAAACTCAGGGCCTAACAAATGCTAGGCAAGCATTCTTCCACTGAACTACATCCCCAACCCTGATAGTCTCATGATCCTTTGCATATTTGTGGTACCAGTTGTAATGTTTCTTCTATTATTTATACATTTATTATTTGAATTCTCTCTCCTTTTTTGTTACTTCAGCTAAATGTCAACTGTGTTTACCGTCTCAAAGAACTAACTCTGGTTGGTTTGTTTTTAAATTATCTCTGGTCTATTCTCCATTTTTTTCCCTTCTGTCTGGTTGCTTTGAACTTTGTTTTACTTCCTTGAGGTATAAAGTTAGATGGCTCATTTGAGATTTTTTTTTTCTGTCTTACTGAAAAATTTTATAACTATTAATGTTCTCTCAGGATTACTGTTGCTGTATCCCATAAGCTTCAGGTTGTTCTGTTTCCATTTTTGCTTGTCTCAAGGTATTTTGTGCCAGGTGGGGTGGCACATCCCCGGCTAGCCCCTTGGGAGTCTGAGGTGGGAGGATCCACACTGGAGCCTGCGAGTTTGAGACCAGCCTGGGCAACATATTGAGACCCCATCCCCACCAGCCCCCTAAAGTTTTGGTTGTCCTTTTGGTTCCTTTGGTCTTGCTGCTTTCCAAAGTCTATGAATTTTGACAGTTCCATTTCAGTGTTCTTTGTGTAGACATTTTGGGTTCTACCTATTTTGGGACCTTTGGACCTCTTGAGTCTGGATGTCCATTTCTTTCCCCAAATTTAGGAAAATTTAAGCCATTATTTACTATTTGTTTTAAGTTGACAAATAATTATATATTTATGGAGTACCACATGATGCTATGATATTTGTATATATTATGAGATGACTATTTTTTTAAAGAAATTGATGTCTCTCTCTCTCTCTCTCTCTCTCTCTCTGTCTCTCCCTTTCTCCCTCCCTCCCTCCCTCCCTCCCCCTCTCCCTCTCCCCCTCACTCTTCTCTCTTCTCCTTCTGGACTTCCCATAATGTGTATATTGTTTTACCTGATGGTGTTTCATAAGTCTAATAGGATTTATGAGAAATTATTTTTATTATTTCTTTCTTTATCCTCCTGTGACTGGACAATTTCAAGTGACCCGTCTTCAAGTTCAGATAATTTCCTTTGTTCAACTGAGTCTGCTGTTGAAGCTCTTGAGACATTTTCTTTTTCAGTCACTGTATTCTTAGCTCTAGGATTTTTAAAAATGACTTCTGTTTCTTTGTTAAAGTTCTCATTTTGTTCATGTATTGTTTTCCTTCTGTGCCTTCTTTAGGTCACTGAAGATTATTCTGAATTCTTTGTGAGTCCGTTCATAGGTGTCTATTACTTTAAAGCCGGTTTCTGGAGTTTGTTTCCTTAGGTGCTGTCCTTTTTTCTAATTATTCATGATCCTTATGTCTGAACATTTAAGGAAGCAGTAACCTCTTCCAGTCTTTGTAGATTTGCTTTTGCTCTGGTGTGGGGAAGGGCCAGGGCTGGCCCTGTAATCAGGTGTGTTCGCAGTCAGAGCTTCACACTCAGGTGGAGTCCTTGGCTGGGTTCCCCTTTGCACTGGGGCAGCTGGCTGTGCTCCGAGATCAGTTGGGGTTACTCTCAGCCCTGTCTGGGGAGCATCACACACTGTAACCCACAACTTGTGCTTGCTACATGGGCTCCTTAGTCAGATGGTGTCACTCTCCAGGCTTCCTGGTCAGACAATGCTGAAAGCTCTGCCCAACATTTGTGTGTGGTCACTGGCTGGGCTACGTCATTGAGTGGGGCTATAGGTCATGCTTCTAAATGGGGCAGGATCATGGGCTGAGCTCTCTGCCAGAGCATGACTGCAGGATGTGCTCAGCGTCCAGACAAGGATGCAGGCTTGGCTGGGGGCCACATGCTGTACCCCACATGGGAAGGAGTTGCTGGGTTGGTTTCTTGCTGTGCAGTTCATAGGCTGGCCTCTGAGGTTGGACAAGTTCACAGTTGGTGCTCTTTGGTTTGGGGAACTAGAGGCTGTGCTCTGCTGTTGGGCACAGTCATTGGTTTGTTTACTTGTCCAGACAGGGGCATAGGCTGGGTTCTGAGGCTGGGCATGGTCACTGATTGGCTTCTCTGGTCTACTTCATATGTAGGCAGATTGCCAGCTTGGCTCCCTGCCCAGGAAAGGCTGTGGGCTGGGTTATAACAAAGTGCAGGGTCAGTGTCGGGGCTCTCTGGTTACTTCATATGTAGGTAGGTTGCCAGCTTGGCTCCTTGCCCAGGTGATGCCATGGGCTGTGCTCTGGGGCTGGATGGGGCTCTTATTGGTCTGCTTAGTTGGGTGGACCCAGAGGCTATCTTCTGAAATCAGGCGGGTCCCAAGCCTGGCTGCCTGCTCTGGCCGGGCTAGACTGCTGGCTAGGAACCTAATCTGGGCAGAACTGCTGAGCATGCTCCCTGGACAGACAGTCACAAGTGTGGCTCTACAGGTGGGCAGAGCCACTGAAGGGCTTTCTGATAGAGTGCCTCTGATGGCAGGAACCTGGTGCTGTCACCAAAATGGGATGCCTGCACCCTCTGTTTCTGAATGACCCCAGTGGTCTAGCCTGTTGATTCCTCCAGAATTCCCCACTGGGCAAGACAGGAATGACCTCCCTGAAAGCACCTCAGCATTCTGGGGGAGCTAGATGTCCTCCTCAGGCTCTGTTTTTACCCACTGAAGAAACCTTAGCCCAGGAGTCCCCTGTTGGAAGGAACAAAGGCAGCCTGGGGAGGAAGCACCAGAGTCAACACGAAACTGCTCCTCCTAACCATCTAGTGTGACTTTTCTTCTTTTTCCTGTAGTCAAAGGGGGTTGGTTCAGCCCACACCCCAGGTCTTTCCTGTGGATAGCTGCTAGTTGATTTTCCTGTGATGGTAACTAAAGCCAGAGACTTCCTCTTCTGCCATCTTGCTGATGCTGGGCCCTCCGCTGGTCTTGGGTCTTTTCATTCTGGGGAATTTTTTTCTTTGTTTTATTTGATTTCCTTATTTTTGTACTTTCTATTCTCTCCTGAAATTCCCGTTTGTGGAATGCTAAAGCATCTTACGCAGTGTATCTTTGTCTTTCACATTTTCTATACTTTCCCCTGCATTCCAGAAAGAAAATGTGGCTCATTGACTTACTCTTCAACTGAGTCTACTCAACTATTGGGGCACCCACTTTTATTTTTTAATAGCTTTCCTGGAGGTTTGGCTTACATGCTGTAGAATTCACCTGTTTTAAGTGTACAATTCAGTGGGGTTTTGTGTTGTTTGTTTATTTGTTTTGTAAATGTGCAGATTTGTGCAACTGTCACTAGTTTAGAACATTCTCATACCACCCACCCCCCAAATTCCTCATGGTTATTTGCAGTAAATTCTTATTCCTCTCCCCTGACCCTAGGCAACCAGGAATATAATTTCTATCTCTATAGGTTTTCTTTTCTTGGACATTCAAATCATACATGGTGTAGTTTTCTGTATCTGGCTTTTTCTTTCTTTTTGTGGGGCATGGGGAGGTACCAGGAATTGAGCTCAGGGGCACCCAAGCACTGAGCCACATCCCCAGCCCTTTTTGTATTTTATTTAGAAACAGGGTCTCACTGAGCTGCTTAGGCCTGGTGTTGCTAAGGCTGATTTTGAACTTGGCGATCCTCTTGCTTCAGCCTCCCAATAATCATAACACTTTTGAGGTTCATCTTTGTTACAGGATACAGTTGCTTTGGTTGCTTTTTATTGTTGAATAGTATTTTATCCTATGGCTCTACCAATTTTATTTATCCATTTATCAATCAATGGATATTTGGGTTGCTCTCACTTTTTTGGCTATTGATAAGGCTCCCATGAATATTTGTATGCAAGTCTTTGTACGGAAATATGTTTTCATTTCTAAGAGGATGCATGGGAGTGTGGAATTGTCAAATCATTCAATAACATTGTGTCTAACATTTTAAAAATTATCTAACATTTAAAAAATTAGATCCTGTAGAGGCTGCAACTAACACAACATTTTCAAAGGATCATCTTACACTCCCACCAGCACTATGGAAACACTACAGCCTTGCCAACACTTGTAATTTTATGTCTTTGAGTGTAGCCATTCTGTCATGTGTATTGATGTCTTATTATAGTTTTGTTTTTTCCCTGATGAATAATGATATCGAACATCTTTTCACAATTGTATTGCTTTCCATTTATATTTTTGGAAGAATATCTATTCAAATCATTTACCATTTTTAGATCCTATTGTCTGTCTTCTTATTAGTTGTAAGAATTCTTTGCATAGGGGTACCCGTGCCTGTCTCCCTGGGCCGAGGCTAGATGCTGTTGTTATGATCGAATTCGGGACCCCCAAAAGACCACCAGAGACCAAGATCGATGTAAGGAGCAAAGAGGCGTTTATTGAGAGCTAGCTCGCTCCTCCACGCGCACACAGCAACTGGTGACGCTGAGAGGCCCAGAGCCCAGGGCTTGCAGCAGTTTTATACACTCTTTGGGGAAGGCAGGGACTTCACATATATCATAGCATCTCCTAGCAAATCATCACACACCACGGGAAAATCATAAAACAACTCTAAAACATGATTAGCACAGTCACTGACAGGAACAAGTTGGGTAGGGGTGATTGGTTACTACAAGAGGGGGATTCATTTGAACTGATTGGTTTAAGCCAAGAGGGGTGTTCGTGCTGAACTACATGGTTTCCCAACACCATAAACTACTGGGAGGGTCATCTGGCTTCCCAGGTACTTCCCTGTCTCATGCTGATTGGTGGTTGCTAGGGGATTGCTATGGGTCCTCACCTAGCCTGACTGAGTCAGGGACACCTGGCGCCGAAGATCTCTCCTGTTATTTGTAGATAAACAACTAATCAGGGTGGGCATGTGCCTAGGAGTGCTCTGTGGGTCTTTCCAAGGACAAGGGTCACTCCTCCCTTCCTTGGACAGGCTTTGCTCTGAGGCTGGGTTCTCACTGTGTTCTGCCCTCTGCCCACTACTGTGGGCTTCCTGAGTGGTCTCCTGACCTCTCCGTGTACCTCTTGCCCTGATGGGTTTGCTGACATCTCAAGACCGCTGGATTCTGGAGTGAATTCTGACAATGACCACAGTCTTCTTGAACAAAGAAGATGATTAGGCTACTGCAGAATCTCGAGTCTCTACGGGACCTTCCTTTCTTTTTACAAATTCTTTTAACTCATTTGGAATAATACTGAGTGAGTAGTGAGCTCCTTCATAGCCAAGTTCTTAAGACTAACTGCAGAGTTTCACCTTTAAACTTTTTTCAAACGCCTAATGGCTTCCTAGGGGCGGGTGTAGAAGTATTCGCACTTAAAGCTTCGCATGTTCACCGAGAACACAGTCCTGTCTTCAGTGTTGTAAGGGTTGGTCTGGGTTTAATTCAGTCACATCATGTGGCATGTAACCAGGAGAGGTGAGGTGGTCAGATCCTGTGGAGGCTGCGACTAACACCAGCTGTACAGAAGAGAGTCCTCGGTCTATTGGCTGTACACATGTTAGTTTTTAAACAGTCTTTTCCTGACCTTTGAAACGCTGCACTGCGGTCAGCAGGTCGAGGGTCACACAGGAGGTAGCATGGGATGGTGAAAAGCCTATGTGCACCACCTCTTGAGCACCCTCAGATAGGAGTCTTTCAAGCCTGTTTTCTTTAAATATATATATATATATATATATATATATATATATATATTGTATTAGGTATGCTGTGTCCACAACAGTTGCTTTCATAATGCTTGGGACTGACTTAAATGCTTTGGCCACATCAGTGTGACATCTACTCACCCTACACACTCCGTCATTGGCGGCAGCATTTCAGACACAGCGGAGGACCAAACAAGAACTCTTGCCTTTGTAGAGATTGTTCGGTCATTGCTGTTCCTGTTAAAAATCTAATTGTTATTAAACAAAGAAGACGGGATCTAATGGTTATTCAAATCCAACTGTTTCTGATCCAGGGGAGCTCAGGGGGCCTTTAATCAGAAAGGCCACCCACCCACGGTGGCATCTCTGTATACTTTGGGACCTCTTCGGGTCGCCCTTACAGCTCTCCACTGTGGACACCAGAAATTGGCTGGACTTGAAAGCAGTGGTACTGGACGTCTGTGAACTGTGTGAGGTAGTCCCCTCCCTGGGATCCAGGCATAAGATCCAGGCAACTCAACACCCTCTGCCTTTCAGCACGGTGCTCAGGGTTAGGGTCAGGCCTGGAGGTGCCCTTGGTGATCAGTTGGCCTGGTCACTCTTAGTCGTGGCTTCAGGGTGGTGGTGCTCTGCATAAAGAGAACGTTCTGTGGAAGGTGTGGTGGGATCATCAGGAGGAACAAAAATGGGATTATACTGGGTTTACCAGATGATGATGACCTATTTTTCTGCTGCTAACAATTTTATCTAATAAACATTTACTTACATAGCTGGGGAAAAAAAGAATTTTTTGCCTATCTGGGTATGTGGCTTATTAGAGATATAACTGACTACTGTTTTCTCCCTGACTCTATCTGGTCTTTCATTTTCTTAGTGCCTCTGAAACACAAAATATTTAAATTTCATTGAATTTCAATTTATTCTTCTTTGGACCATGCTTTTGGTATTTGTAGTTAAATTTATATGTAAACCAAAGCCACAAAGATTTTGGTTTCCCAGATGGAGCATTCATTCATTCTGATACGTTGTACATAATTTTTGGGTCCCAGGGGAAAAAAGTAAGAGGGATATCCTTGTCTACAAATTACTAAGAATTTCAAAACAGAGCAGAGCATGAAACCAAACACAGGACCTAGGTGACTGCATACAGCGCACACCTGTGAGGCTGACTCTGCTCTCACATTGAGGTCTGTGATCCATTTTGAAGTGAGTTATGTATATGGTGTATGAGGGGAAGGTCTAAATTAATCTCTTCCACGTGCAGATATTCAATTATCCTAGTTTGATTTGCTGCAAAGACTATCTTTTCCTCATGTGTTTCTGAAAATCAGTTCATTACAAACATCAGGATTTATAGCTGTAATGTCAACTCTGTCCATTGATTTTTATTTGCCTTTACATCCATCCTAAAACTCTCTTGATTCATGTAGCTTTAAAATTAATATTAAAAAAAGTATAAGTCCTCCAACTTTGCTCTTTTTCAGGATTGTTTTGGCTATTCTTTTGCCTTTCAACATAAACTTTACGATCAACCTCTCAATTCTTGCAAAAAGCCTTTAAGAGAATTGCTTTGAATTTATAGGTCAATTTGAGGATAATTGCCATCCTAACAATATTGAATCTTCCAGTCCATGAACATGAATGTATCATTTATTGATAGCCTTATTTTATCTTTGCAACGTTTTATAGTTTTCAGCATACAGTTCTTGTTTGTAAGATTCATTCCTAAAATATTTAAGCTCTTGCCTTCCTTTGTTTTTGAATTTGAAAACTCAACTCTGAAATGTTTAAGTTTCCTAGTCGATTGTTGTTTTGATTTGAATCCTAAATGTCCCCCAAGGCTCCTGTGTTGCTCCGTAGCTGATGCCCTGTTGGGAGACAGCGAACCTTTCAGGGTGGGCTTTAGGGGAAGGAATTCAGGTGTGAAATTGAAGGGGACATGGGGGTGCTGGTCTCTTCCTCTCTCTTATTTTTGCTTCCTGGCAGTCATGAATTGAGGAGCTTTGCTTCCCTGCTTTCTCCCCGCCATGATGTGCTGCCTCACCACAGGCTCCAAAGCAACAGGGCCAAGCGACCATAGGCTAACACTGCTGAAAGTATGTCCAAAATAAACCTTTCCCCTTTACAAGTTGATGACCTCAGGTGTTTTGTCACAGTAATAGGAAGCTGATTAATATCATCGTATTAAAAAAAACAGTATCATGTCAAAGATGTGGGAGTATGAAATATACTTAAAGTCTTGTTCTTTTTTGCTGTAATGTTTCTATTATTTCCTTTTTTATTTATAAAGAAAAAATAGTAAAAGAAATATCGCCAGATACCTAGATGGAAGCCTGGCACTGTTCACTACACTTCTTGTCAACAGCCTTGGGTGGTAACATTCATTCATTCTGAAAATTTACACACAAATAAAAGAATATATTAGTTTGACTTATGTAAAAATGAAATCATGTTATGTTAATCTGAACTTTATGTTTTATTCAACAACAACAACAACCAAAAAACTATTACAATCCATCCAAATTACTACAAATAAATAACTGTAATATTTGAACAGTGTGTGTTTACCAGAATGTTCTTAACTATTTGGTTGAATGGACAATCAAGTTGTTTTCAGGTTTGGGAGTCAGTGTTGTTGTTGCTGTTAAAACTATGCTTCAATAAATAATTGTGTATTATGGGCATCTAATTAACAAATATTGAGCACCTTGTTTATATCAAAACCAAATAGAAAGACAAAAAATAAAAAGACAAAATTCCTGCCTGTTGGCATCTGTATTTTTGGAAGAAGAGAGACAATGAATGATATGATAAATAATAAGTTAAATGAGTAATTAATTTAGTATGTTAGGGAGTTCTGAGGACACTGAGCGAGATTGGGGGGTGGAATCAGGTCAGGGTGGGGATTTGAGGTTGTGACTCTGGATAGGTCAGCCAAAGCCAGCCTCAATGAAGTGACAGTGGAACCCAGACCCAAAAGGGCAGAGGGGGTGAGTTGGCTGCATGGATGTCTGGGCAGTGAACCTGCGAGGCAGAGGAGACAGCCAATATCAAGTCTCTAGGACTGGAGTGTGCCCAGTGTCTTCAGGAAATAACTAAGAGGGGGACATGGTGAGAGAGGGGTACACAGAAGAGGAAAGAAGGCCCTTTGGAAAAAAGTGTAAGTGTCTGGCCTTTATTCTAGGAGACGAGGGAGCTATTGAAAGCTCTAGAGCTCTTGCTTCTGGAAGATGCATGTTGGATTTTTATTTCTCTAGAATAGGTTCCAAAATGGAACTTCTAGAACAATCTGTAGTATATGTCAACATTTAGGGGACATTGCCAGGCATATTCTGAAGACTGTAGTAATTCATGCTCACCAGCTTTGAAGGTCTGTCTCTCTGAATCTTTTCCCACTCAGCAGGAGGTCACTAATGAGATCATGTTTGCCACCCTAATGGGTTTGCCATTGATGGTTTAGCTTTTAAGTATTTATATGTTTGCTAGATGTTTTGATTTTCTCTTCTCTAAACTGTCTGTTTAGATCCATTTCTTTTGAGTTGCCGTTTGTTATTAATACACTAATGTCTTTATATATCAGATGTATTAACTCTTTGTCAAAAGTGTAGAAAATATTTACTGCAATGTCTCGTGATATATGGTTTAGACATTTAAATTTATTAAGGAAAATCTTCCTTGAGCTATTTTTTTAAATTTTTCTTGTCTGACTTAGATACTTCTTCTGTCATAAAACTAGTTATATTATTCTACCCGATTTTTATTGAATTTCAGATTGCAAATGCAACACCCTTTCAGGCGGAAAAGTGTTGTAAAATCCTCTCATTTACGACTAGGGAGGCAGCTCAGTGTGCTGCCTAGGATGCTCGAGGCCATGGGTTCAATTCTCAGCACTGGAAAAAGAACTTTCACACCTAACTGGGAACATTTTATATATCTCCAGTTACTTGATCTTGTTTCATTTCCTTCCTAAGCAATAGTGTTCTTCATGTAGATCTCGAATCTTTCAGATATTTATAAATATGTGTGTATTTGCTATTGTGTCTGAAGTATGGCTTCTTTTCCATTTATATTGTCTCAAATAAAAAAATCTCTAAGTTTTATAGATCTATTTTTTATTCATGATCCTTGGCAAAAGCTTTTTCCATTTTCATGGGTTTTGACTAGATTTCTATGAATATGATTACAAGGCACATAATGTTGTTTGTACAGCAATTGACTACCTATGCAAATTGCTTCATTTTGATATCTGTGCGTTAGTTAAAACTTCTAAAATATATTTAAAATAATGGTGGTAATGATAAGCAGCACCATCTTTTTTCTGTCTAAATTATTTCGTTTAATATCTACCATAATACTTGCTGATTTAGGAGAATTTGTATTGGATTGATTTCATTTCATATAGATATTTTACTAAAAACAGCTCCTGAGTCTTTGGTCAGAGTCCCTCTGAAAATCATTATGGATGTGCGTATACATCTTCTCTCTTCTATTTGTTGTAAAGTTATTTCAGGTTCTTTGCTTTACCCGTTCTCATTGTCATCATTTTTCTCATTTCTTTTAAATAAGTTCTAACTGCAAGTTTAATTTCATCTTTGACCTAACAGTGTTTTCTTCTATGAAATCTCAAGTAATTAATTTTATTTAATATGAAATCTGTGTAGCTCCTATTGATTATAACTTATTGAGACTTCTTTTGTGGCTAAGATCATGATCAGTATTTTTCAAGGATATTGAAAACGATGATGGATTATCTGTTATTAAATCACAAGATTAAGTAATAAATTATTCTTACTAATTTACCTAGAGTCTATTTATTTTGTACATTTTTTCCATGTGTGAAGAGTAAACATTGAGAGGTGAACTGTTTTCCAATGTCTATAAAACATTGGTTCAATGATCTGCTTTCTGAATTCTGCTCGGCCACTGATACGTGCACCCTTGCCTTTTGCTTTGTTTGTGGTTGCATGCTACAGCTTTGCTCCTCTTTCATTTTAACAAATTTCACATTTCCTTGTCTTGGTTGTGACTTCTATTTGGATTCAATTTTTTTGATTTTGTGCCTTTCAACATCATCATTTTTCAAATATAGTGTTATAAATGTGTATATGTATACACACACAGAGTCATGTGTGGTTCAGTAATGGGATCCATTCTGCAAAATGTATCACTGAGCAATTTTGTTGTGTGAAAACTGTAGAATACACCGAACTTACACAGGCTAAGAGGGCTCAGTGTCCACTAGGTGGTACAACATTATGGGACCACTGTCGTATGTGTAGTTCATTTTTGATGGAATGTCACTATGTGGTGCATGACTGTGTGTGTGTGTGTGTGTGTGTGTATGAGAGAGAGAGAGAGAGATATTTAGTGGCAATAACGAATGCTTTTTCTTCAAATTAGCAAAAAAGAAAAAGTTCACTTTCATAACTTGCACATTATATTTAAACACATAAATAGTACACTAGGATAAGAAAAAGAAATAATTGTTGGAAAAGAAGTAAAATCATTTTTATTTGCTGACGACATTATTATTTACTATAAAATTCAAAGGACATCTGTAAGTTCTTCAGTAGAACTAATAATACCTGAACTCAGCAAAGTCATAAATAAATGTCTAATATTTTTAACCAGTTCTGTTTCCATAAAATACAAATTATTTTAAACTAACACCATTTAAAATAGCATTGAAAAGAACAAAATAGCTAGAAATAATTTAATGAAAGAAGTGCATGACTGCTATGCTGGGAACCAAACAGTGCTGGGAAAAATAAGTGGAGAGGCATACAAGGGGAACAGGTTGGAGGCTCAATATTGTTAAGATGTCATTCTTGAAAATATGTTAATAGGCTCACTGCAAACCCCATAAAAATCCAAAGGGCTTTTCTTATAGACACTGACTAATGGATTCTACAGATACTTGGGGTGTTAGTCAGCTTTTGGTGACTGTGACCAAAATACCTGACAAGAACAACATAGAGGAGGAAAGATTTATTTGGGGCTCATTGTTTCATGGGTTTTGTCCAAGGTCAGTTGACTCCAAGTGAAACAGAATGGCATGGTGAACGCGTGGTGGTAGAGCAAAGCCACTCAGCTCATGGGACCAGGAAGCAGTGGGGAGGGGGCTACAGGAAGATATAACCCCAGAACACACCTCCAGTGACCCACCTCCTCCAGCCACGCCCCACCTGCCTACCACTACCACCCAGTCACTAATTAGTCCAATCATGTCACCTCGAACATTCCTGCATTAACACAGGAGCTTTGGGGGTCACCTCACATCCAAACCAAAACACATAGAAAACAAAGATGTGGAAAAGTCAAGACAGTTCTTCATAGATGAATTCAAGACTTTCTTTAAGCTGCAGTCTTCAAACCAAAAATGGCATTGGCATAAGAAAAGACAGATAGACCAATGGTACAGAGTAGAAAATCTAGAAATAGACATGCTTAAACTATAGATTGATTTTTGAATGTTTTTATGACCTGGTAATGGGCAGATTTCTTACACAGAATACTAATTAGCCATAAAAATATGAATAGATTGGACTTCTTCAAAATTAGGAATTTCTTCTCATCAAAGGACATAGTTAAGAAAATGAAAAGCAAGCCAAAGATGAGGGGAATCTTCACAATACGTAACTCAGACAAATATTTCTATCCAAAATAAAAAGCAAATAACTATGCATTGATAAGTAAAAGATAACCCAATAATACAAGTGGGCCCACCTCACAAAAGAAAATATATGAATTTCCAAAAAACACATGAAAATGTACTGTACATGATTAGTCACTAAAGAAATATGAATTAGAACTAGTATGAGATACCACATTACACACACTAGCATGGCTAACGTTAGAGGGTCTATTTCTAATAGTCTTTGAAAAACAGCTTAAAAAGTTGTAAAGTGCTTAAACATATTCCTAAACGACCACCCACAGTCTCTTTCCTAGGTAATGAAAACATTTTGCCATAAACAGACTTCTATAAGAACAGCAGTTTTATCCATTCCAGACTCAAACTGGAATGGATCCAAATGTCCATCAGCAGGGAGTTGGATGAGCAGATTGTGGTCGATTCACACAATGGAAAATCATTCCACAATAAAATAAAAAAATAAACACAACAGCACGATGAGGAGCACAACAGTAGACACTAAAGCAGAGACAATGTTCTTTTCCATTTATAGGAAACCCCAAATGGGCAAAATTAGCATGTGGTGATAGAAATTCCAGCAACGTTTGTCCCTGGGAAGTTGACTGTGGTCAGCTCACGGTTTGAGGGGTGAGGCATACTCTTCTGTTTTGATCTCTCCAACAGCATGTCACCCCATGACTCCTTTGCAATCTCCACTGTCTCTTTGGGGCTCGTGGGACACACTGATTGCTTTTTGAGCTCTGGGTGCATCTTCTACCACAACAGCAATGAGCACTCCTCTGTCTAGTTTTTGTCTTGAGAAGTTTTTCATCATCCTCTGCCATTTTATTTGTGTTCTGAATCTAATGCTTCATCGTTTAAGTATCTTAGTTTTAGTAAATGAGAAGATGAATAGTTCTCTTCAGTCTATGATCTTTAACCAGAAACTTTGTTCACAGGAATTTAAAATAAGGGGAGTTGGTGTTTTCATGCCCTGCTGCACATTAGGTCCTGGGAAGTGTGCACAGGTCTCTTCTGGTTTGACAAAGAAAGCTTTGGGTTTTCATAACATTTAGAAACACAGAGAAGTTGATTAAAACACTGTTATTAGAGCAATAAAATCATCAACTATGAATCAGAATTAAAGAGTCAGAGTTCAAATTATTTTCACAGGAAATGACTAATTTCTGAAATTCAAGTTGCCTAAGAAGAGTCCGTGTTCATGACAATAGCATAGACAGATTTGTAGTGAATCAACGCAGAACCTGATGTCCCAGGAAATAGCTTTGATATTCTTGGAAATTCCCAACTTACCATATTGTTATCATCATTTTTGTTACTATCATTGTCACACATTTATGAATTGATTTGTGGCATGGGATGATATTTTTCTCTTAATAGCTATAAGTCAAAGAGGGGACATCTTGTTTTTATTTTTCTGAGATTTATTCTCTTTTAGTTGTTAATTAAGATGTACTTTCAAGGTTAGATTTTGTTTTTCATTCTCTATGGATGGCCTGCTTTATCTCAATTTTGCACAAATCTAAATCTTTATTTCAGAAATAGTCTTTCTTTGCAAAGGCTTTGATCAGGGAAGGATTTTGTAAGCCTTTTAGATAAGGCTTTCATCATCTCCGTGCTTTCTTCCATTGTTTCATCCCATCTATCTGGGTAACTCTGCTCCGGACCACCTATTTAATATATGTTGGTTCTTCATAGCCCAATCTTCATGTATAAGATCCTCTACAAGCATCTCAGAATCTTGATTTCCCATGGTATTCTTTTCCCTTAGGATGTCCACAGAAGAGCAGAGTGTAGACGACAGTACCATCTATGAGGTTATATTCCATCACTTCAAAAGACACAAAGTGGAGATTTCAAATGCCATAAAAAAGACATTTCCTTTCCTCGAGGGCCTCCGTGACCGTGAACTCATTACCAATAAAATGTTTGAAGTAAGTGAAGTTTATTATGTCACAACCTGGTAAACAAGCCCCAAATTAAGTTATGCTTACCTTTCATGCAATATGATTCATACAATATAACATAAAGTAAAAATTTAAGATAATTGTAGTGAATTGATAAATGATCTTATTGAATTGATTTGTTGAAATAGCAGTAAACACAATATTTTATTTCAACTAATATCAACTTAAAATACCTAGCTCTAAGAACATTAAAATCCAATGGCAAATTGATGTGTTGTTAGAATGAATTTAAGAGTGGATGATTGCTGTTATATCTGCAACATCTTTTAACAAGTTTTCTTTTCTTTTTTGTTTTGAAGGGGCGGGTACTTCTGGAGTCTTGGAATTGGGATCAATCTTTGGTCATTATGGAGATACAGAGCACTGACTCTTTGTTTTCTCCTATGAATATGCTTTCTCGTGGCCAAGTTCATAGTAAGGAGGAATGGTCACTTGATTTCCTTGAGCCCTTCAGGCCAAGTCAGTACTGGGGGAAGTGCAGAGGTGTCCAGTCAATAGATCAGCCCTCATCACCTGATAAGTCTATTCCCAAAGCACCTTGGCCAGGCTCTTTAGAGGGCTACATGTCAGTTAACTATGAACCCACTTTCATCTTTGCTCTTTCTTACATTAAATGTAAATAAGGATGAGGAGATCAGCCTTACCATTGGGTATTTTTTAAGAGATAGGATTTACTTGTTTCATTTAGTAGCTATCCAAATGTACAAAAGTTCTGAAGCTTTACATGAGATGATACCTATGTAGAGAAATTGAAATACATTAACTATAAAATTACTTTCTAGCATTCTTTTGTAACGTAGAAGTCTCTATTTAAATTTTTCCATTCACTTCTTTTTAAAGGATTCTCAAGAGTCTTGTAGAAACCTGGTCCCTGTACAAAGAGTGGTGTACAATGTTCTCTGTGAACTGGAGAAGAAATTCAACCTGGATTTATGCGAAGCATTGTTCAGTGAGGTCAACTTGCAGGAATACCCTGATTTAATTCGTGTTCGTAGAAGCTTCGAACATGGTAATTAGATATATTACCACATTTTGAGGCCCAGGGTCAATTTTCTTTTTCAACAAGCATATCTGAAGCTTCCACCACATGCAAAAAGGTCACGTGCCATGGGCTATAGTAGTTAATAAGTCAGACATGTCAGGTGCTAATGACAGAATGGCTGTTCAGTAAGCACCACTGGACGTCTGTTCAGCTGGGTTTTTAGACTCAGGGCAACCAGAGTCATATTGGTGCCAGGTTTACTTAAAAAAGCATAGAACTAGAAACAAAGTCCCAAGAGGGATGCATGACCCTGTCTCTTCAGTGGGAAACCTTTCAGTGGACTACATAGAAGTCCACCAAGTTCACTACTACACACCTTGAGCAACTGCTTAGCTCTGGGTGCAGGGTCCACCCTGGGTTAGCACCACATGCCCATGGAATCAAGACCTCTTGGAATTCCAAAGTCCTGGTTTTCAGGTAGCCCACAGGGGACAAGCCAAGTAATGAATCACCATTGAAGGAAGACCTTCATAATGTTGTAGCTTTCTACAGGAATTAGTAGTCCCTCTCAGGCAACTAACTAGTCATGGGTCATTTTTAACTCTAAAGCCCAGTGTTTGCCTAGTAGCCCAGCAAAAAGGCCCCTTTTTATTAGGTTTCCAGAGTAATGAGTTAGAAAGGTAATCCTGGGTCAAACTGTCCTAAAAGAATAAGAAATGGTTTTGTTAACTCTCTAATCAAAAGGGGCAAAACCATATATTAATCAAATAATCATCATGGATTTCTTTGGTGTTATGCAAAACTAAAGATTTGATTCTTCACTTTTTCCAAGAAGGCATGATTCATACTTTTATTGGTATGCAATAAAAAGGATGCCCCCCAATTTTTTTTTGTTTGTTTGGTTTTGTACTTGCATAGACAATTTTTTTATTCCAACAGTTTGGTCTCAACCAAGTTCTCAAAATATAAGATAGAGACATCACAAGTAAAACAGACACATCCCCTGAAGAGGAGAGGGAATAGGTGTGCGAAAGTATGTCTGTGAAACCAGCAAATTGGATTCGGCTGAATTTGACAGTGAGCAGCAATGTAGGAACCAACTCTAGTGAGATAAATCCAAGGGAGGCTGCGAAGGTTCTGGCATTGAATGCCAAGAAGTTGAGGTTTATTTCCTAGGCAATAAGAGCTATGACAGGTTTATAAACCAGGGTGAAAATGTAAAAGCAGGGACCTATGGCTTGTTGACGTGTGTCAGTAGTTACCTTATATAATAAAGAACAGAATAATTTCTCTAGCAGGTCACAAAGGAGATTGAACACCCAGGCACCAAGGGCAAGTCATATTCTATTTATCACAGGACGCCCCGCAGGCTGGAGCTGCAAGAGGAACAGTGTTACCTTCACTGTCCACTTCCCAGGGGCTTCGACCTCTTTCTGGATTGCAGACACCCCCCTCTCTGGCCTTAGCACCCACATCTCCTGTGTTTGTTTCCAGTACTCCCAGTGCTTGGGTGATCCAAGCCTAAAGTTCATGGCCAGGGTGGCAGCACTGCCCCCACCCGCAGCACAACCAGCACGCCTGTCCTCAGGGGACATGCTGCCACCTCCTGGGCCCTGATGTCCCCTCCATCTGTCCTGTATCTTGTATACTCCTTTGGAAACTATTCATCCTGCCTGACCCTCTTCAGCCCAAGCCCCCCCCCCCCTTGTTTCTGGCCCTATCTTTAAAGCCATTGGGACTTCCCCTTTCATACACTGATCTCTCCAAGGTCCCAGACTCTCTGAACAGTTTATTCCTACAGTTCAAACAGTTCAGAAAAGACATTTCACTTCTATTATTTATTTTGAAATTTGCCTTGCTATCCTCTGAATATTTTTTAGAGGAGTATCTCAGCTTACAGTGTATCCCCTCCCACTGAGTATCTCCTTAGTGTGTGGGAAGCATAGACTCCTTTGTGGGAGTCTCCTCTGTTTTGTCGCAGGGTGGGAAGGTGAACTGTGTCATGCGGGATTCACTGAACTCTACATAACTGGGGGACTGGAAGTTCTTAAATGTGTAATTTCGAGATGGTGTACCTGGTCCCTGCCGGAGATCTCTAATTGCCTTCTTCTCCTTCCCTCTCTTCAGAGGTGAGAATGCTATATCCCCAAGAAGATAATGGAGAAGAGAGGCAGGAAAGGCTTGAACAAGGTAATTACAACTGGATAAAACATTTCTCATCTGCTCAAAAGAAAAGGAAACAAGGGCATCGTGCAGTAGAGACTGTGAACCAGGGAAGAAATGTGGAAGGACCATGGAGATGGCAAGGAGGGGTGATTTGTATGGACCTCGTGTTAGTCAACTTTCTGTCACTGTGACAAAACACTTGAGAGAAATCAGCTTAAAGGAGGAAAGATTTATTGTGGTCCGTGGTTTCAGAGGTTTCAGTCCACAGTGTCTTGGCCCCATCATTGTGGGCCTGTTAGTGAGGCAGAACATCATGGCAGAAGTGGAGCAAAGCTGCTCAACTCATGGCAGCCAGAAAGCAAAGAGAGACTAGGGGCACATTGTCCCAGTGGCCTGACTTCCTCCCATTAGGCCCCACCTCTTAAAGTCTCCACTAGCTCCCATAATGCCTTGGGGGATCATTATAATCCCAACCCTAACTGGCCCCAACAGGATGTGGGATCTGGGAAATAGCATAACCAGAGATAGCCAGCCCAGCAACCATGAGGAAGGAACCAGAGCTCAGTGGGCCAGGAAAACAGATTTAAGGAGACTGACTACCAGGAAGTAATTGTGATTTAGGAAGGTCCCTGCAGGAGAAGATTAGTATGAAGCTGTGAAGGGCTAAGAAAAATGACCCGTGGCCAACATGAAGGAGAAAGACCCTTAGCAAAAGAAAAACAATGGTTCTATCTGTGCCTTCCCACAGCACTCGACACCTACGGGGTGGAAGTTCTCCTTACACCAACCAAACTTCCAGTTCTCTGCAGACAGCCATGGGGTGTCCTATAGTTCGCACAGCCCACAGGTTGAGGACCATGCTCCATAAGACCATCCCACTTGTCAGTTGCAAGTTCCAGGGTGTGACCTCTGTTTCTGACCAATTGACTGTAAATTGGAGGTCTCCCTACCCCTCCTTGGGTTGGATGGTTTGTTAGTATGGATCACAGAACTCAGAGAAGTTTTTACTGATGTTCACCCATTTGTTTAAAGGGTACAACTCAGTCAAATGGAAGAGATGTTCAGAGCAAAGTAATGGAGAGCTCACATGCCCAGCTTTGGCACCGCACTCTCCCAGCACTGCTGTGTTTGCCAATCCACAAGTTCTCTGAACCCTGTCATTAGGGATTTTCTTTTTTCTTTCTAGAAAACCTACTATACTGACAGGCATGATGGATGAAATGGACTTCTATCAATGGACCACTGATAGAAGTCAACTTCTATCCCCTCTCCCCTCCCTGGAGGTCAGATCCTTCAACCTTCTAACCACTCTCAGTTCCTTCCATCCTTAGGAACATTCCAAAACTCACCTCTTTAGCATAAACTCAGGTGTTAATGAAAGGGACTGGTTGTGAGTAACAAAAATGCTCTTTCCACCTTTATCACTTAGGACATTACAAGGGGTTCCAGGCGCTGTGGCCAGGATGAAGACCAAAATATCTATTTCTCATTCTATCTCAGTGTCACACTTCACGACAGCAGAAGCCCGGGCTGGTTTCAATACAGTAACTGCTGTCCAAAAGCAGGACTCTCCCGGGAGGAAAACAGACATAGACACAGAGAGGAAGTGGCCAAGATGTGAAAGAGCTTATGGGGCCTTGAGAAGGCAGGAAGGAGGAGGGGCAGAAGGGGGCAAAGGACAATAATAAAAAATAAAGAGCTCTGTGTCCTTAGCAGCTCACCTCGAATGTCCACTCTCTGCTGTGATGATTAGTGCCCAGGCTGTCATCGTGTTATTGTAATTAGGGCAAAGGCCCTGGCTCTGGGGGCCCCAAAGGACTAGGTTCAGTCACCCAACCCAAGATGTTGGTCAGAGAGAGGAGTGTGGTGAGGACAGGAAAAGAGCCGTAATCAGTGTGGCCATGCTGGGCAGAGCAGGGAAGGTCTAGTGAGGTAAGATCTGACTCCCAGGGGCTGGTAAGAACGTCGAGGTGTCATAGTGGGGTTTAGGGGTTTGCGCTGCTGGAGAATGTACAGAGCTGGTAAGGCAGCCGATCCTGGTCCTGGTCTGGTGGGTCGTCATATCAGGACTGGATCTGTGGCTCTCTGAGGAAGTCACCATTGCTCAGGGGGACAATTCAGTTCCCATCCAAAGATGATTGCTACTGCTTAGAGAGCAGCCGCCATTCTAGTCCAGGGTTCATTGGGGCAGGGGGCAGTCTCCTTGTGCCTACAAGACTTGCTATTTCTGGGAGGTTTAGGGCAATGATTGGAAAGTTCTAGGCATGGCTCTGGCAGTATAGAAGAGAATGTTGTAAAAGCCGGCAGTTGCCAATCTGTTAATTATAATGTCCTTTCAATTTTTGAAAATACCTGAATTAGTCTTATCTTGGTGCCTTCAGCCGCAAAGAGAAATACCAGTTTTAGTTGAACACTCCTGAAATGATTGTCATGCTTGTATGCAGAGTTGAGCAGGAGAAGAGAGATACAAAATGAAGGCATGGACGCCAAATTTGCATCCTGCTTTTAGTTACCTGTTGGGCATCTGCAAGTCCAAGATCAGAGTCAGTGCTTTTAGCAAAAGCAGCCTCTAAGGTCCTGTTGTAATTAGAGATGGTCATCACTTATAAGCCCTTGTTATAAAGGAGGAAACTGAAATCTAGAAGCCACATATGGAGTTTGCCTGGGGTCAAAGGAGCAAGGGAAAAGGATTCTTAGCCCCATGTTGCTGCCCAGGTTGTCTAATGAAAAAGGCAGGAACATGAAACCAAAGTACGGGAAGAGGTGCAGACAGAAAGATAAAGGAAACAGAGGATGCCCGGAGAGGGAGGAGTGAGGCAGACCAGTCGCTGATCCCCACTGGAGGTCACCAAGGAGGAGGCAGACCAGTCGCTGATCCCCACTGGAGGCCACCAAGGAGGAGCCACAGGCTGTGGCAGGAGGCCTGGTATGGGAGGGCGGGAACCAGGCGGCCAGGGCTTCTAGGAACTCAGGTAGGGCCATGGGGCAGGCCAGCTGGGGACAAAAGCAGGCCATCTCCAGGTGCCAGAGTAACTCACAGAGGACCCTAGTGAGGGGGCCCAGTGAGACCCTCAGACAGGGCTGCAGCTGACCCAGACCCCACTCTTGAGACTGAAGTCAGGAGGGAACTTCCAGCTCCAGATGAGTCTGGATTGACACTTTGAGGGGTCTCTACCATCTGCGTTGTAAAGACAAAAGAGAGAATGGCAAAACCCATCCTTCAGTTTCTGAGATCAACTTCTAATTTCTTCCCTTAGGAACGGGGGAGAACTCTTTTCTGCGAAGACTGACCTGGCCACAGCACTCAGATCCCTCGTCTTACAATGGTCTGTTGCTGTTGCCTCTTGTGGGACCCTTTGCTGTCTTACTCCATTCTGGAATGTTCTGTGAGGCTGCTTCCTTGCGTGACTGATTGCCCAGAACTTTTAATCTTTGCATCTATAGCTTCTCCAAGTTTGGAAACTAAATAACAGAGATTTTTAATTAAAGACCCTCGGGGTTGCCTAGGAGGGATTCTTCTTTCCTACCCCTTGCATGCACTTGCTGCCAGTCCTGGCACCAGCTCTGGGTCTTGGCACTTGTCCCGAGCCCCTGGCTTCAGTTTCCTGCCTTGCTTAAATCTGCCTAGTGCCTTTGGTCACATGTCCAGTGGGGGCCCGTGTTGTGGCGGCTGGAGGGGTGCAATGAGCCTGTGGGGAAAATATCATCCCTCTTGGGTCCAACACATGAGACCATGACACCAGGGTGCCTCTCATAGGACACCTTCGCTCACCATCCCTGGGGCTCAGACACCAGGGGGTCTCTTCGAAAACCATTTGGTACTTTAACAACTCTTGACCTTCCTGTAATCCAAAATGCTCTTAATAATATATCATCCAATTATTCAAAATATTATACATTTAAGATAGTAATTATGATGACTTTATTTTTTCTGATCAGTTACAATATCGCATATATTGATACAGGTAATATTTTATTTATCTTCTCAAATACTTTAAAATGATGTTTTATCACCCTCTTTCTCAGAAGAGAAAGAGTTGGTTTAGAGAGTTTGATTTTTTTTTTTTTTTTTTTTTGTAGTTTCACCCAACTAAGAATTGGGATTGAACTCTGCTATAAAATAGGGTCAGAGCAGGAATATTGATGCTCTGCTGCCTGGGTTCGAATCCTGCCTCTGCAATCTTGGGCAAGGAACCTCCCCCTTTCACCACTTAGTAGTATATACCTTACAGGGTTGATGTATCTAAACAAGTTGTACCAATGAAAGCTTTCACAATCGTGCCTGGAACTTCATCTATGTTGCATGACTTTGTCATCTTTACTAATTTAATTACCATTGCTATTCGTACCTGCCTCCAGAGTCTAACCTTTTAATCATGACAGTAATTTTTTGGGGGGAGGGAGTGCCAGGGATTGAACTCAGGGGCACTCAACCACTCAGCCACATCCCAGCTCTATTTTGTATTTTATTTAGATATAGGGTCTCACTGAGTTGCTTAGCACCTTGCCATTGCTGAGGCTGGCTTTGAACTCTCAATCCTCCTGCCTCAGCCTCCCAAGCTGCTGGGATTACAGGTGTGTACCTCTGTGCCTGGCCAACCATGACAGTAAATTTTGATATACTCTCTATCTATATGTCTGACATGAATGTTTGTTGTGGATCTAATTATTTCTCAACCAGGAGAAATGATGAACAAAGCAATACCAACCTCAGAGCAGGAAATTAAATTGAGATTCCCCATCTCTAAAGTACACTCATGTGTGTAGAATAACTTTTATGTCTTTATTCCATGACTCTTCTTTGGAAACAAGTCTCCAGGGAATGCCCAACAAGGAGGATGTTATTTAAGAAAATATTTTTAAAATCAGAAATACATTGTTACAGAATATTTTCAGAGTGACTTTTAAAAGCATAATTATACTTTTAGAAACTACTTTTATTCAAAAAATTGACATTTAAATTATAAAAAAAATACAACAAGCATGAGCCATGTTCTTAATTGTCCATCTACCAGTGCAGATAGTGGAAGCAGGAAGGAATGAATGGATGGAAAGGTGATTAATAACGAGCAGAGAAGGGATTCAGTAGGGGCAGTGAGCATGTGGGAGAGACAAGTCAGTTCTTCATGAATCTCCCTGTGGTCTGGGGCAACCCTACCTGGGGTTAGAATCTTAGAACTCAGTGATGAGAACCAGATGAATATGAAGAGAAATTTCAACCTGAAACCCAAATGATGCACAGACAGCACAATAAGTCATCAACGAGTGTGTCCAACAGTGAGCCAGGAGGACACTGCCTGTGGCATGCACAGGGGAATAAAGGCCGTGTCTCACGCTCACAACACGAAGAAGCAGTTCCAAGGAGCTTCGGATGGTGGCACAAAACATGCACCTGCTCTAAGTTCCACATTAAAACTTCTGTAAAAACTTTTAAAATAATTTTTCCATAACCCACTTTGTTTAGAAAAAGAGCACTAAATGGAAAAAAATGCAACTGCAAAAAAATACACTTGTCCACTCACAGACTATCGAGGTCCCTGGAAACAGAATGGTGTGGGTAGTTGAAGTCAGCAATGGGCCAGGGAAGTTCACCAGGGGGAGGAGGTGTTCCCACCCCAGGTTTGTGTGCTTGGAATTCATTCTTTGCCCTCCTGCTCCACTCTTCCCTCTACCTGTAGCTTCTCACCTCTGTTATTTATTTATTTATTTATTGCCAACTCTCCTTGATTCCAGCGTGAGAGACATTAGAAAAAGTTTGCACAATTGGAGGAAGTATAGCCCCACCACGACACTGGGGAGCCACTGAGTTGGTAGCTGCTCCTCCCCATGGCTCTCCCCACCTTCCACCACGCGGGCCAGGCTTCTGCTCACCAGCCTAGAGTGGGCAACCTTCAGTCCCCTCCAGCCTCCTGTTGACGCTTCTGCTTGCTGCATCTTCCCTTTGGAGCACTCAGCTCTTCTCTCAACTGAGTCAAATTCTCTCTACCTTAAGATCTTCCAGTGATTTGTATTTTCCTATTTGATCCTGATTGATGCAAGGGGCGAATAAAATATCTATGAATTAAAATGTGGTTTAGGTACAGACCTACCCGAAAATGAACTCTCGGCGCATCCTTGCGAAGCAGAAGAGAGAAATGTAAATAAAAGAGAGCCGGCCCAAGACCCAAATGGTGCAGTAGGAAGCCACCAAGGAAATGAGCAATGCCCTCGAGAGTCAGAGCCAGTAGGTAAGGCTGACTCACTTCCTTTATGTGAGTGTGGAGGGGCTAAGAGGCCCTAGAGAAATAAAAGGCAAAAGAAGGGCTGGGGTTGGGGCTCAGCAGTCGAGCGCTCACCTAGCATGTGCAAGGCCATATAAAATATAAAAATAAATAAATAAAATAAAGGTATTGCATCCAACTGCAACTAAAAAATAAATATATATATTTTTTAAAAAGGCAAAAGAAGTCAGAGAGGGATTGGCCACAGAAACAGTGAAGCACAGACACCTTCACAACTGCAGGTGGCAATATATGCAAACAGGGCTACAGATAGAAATGTGGGAAGGAAGGAGAGACAGTGAAATAGAACAAAATGCACACAGAGCAGAGCGAGGTTCTACTGGGTCTCAACCGGGGTCTTTTTAAACTTCAGAGTCCCACCAACACATGGCTGCCCACGTGGACCGTGGAGAGGCGAGCGTGGGGACACCCAGCCCGTTGCCCCACTGTGTAGAAGGTAAGTGTCACTTACCTTACCCTTTTGTTTTTCCCCAGATCCTCCATGTTTGTGGGGTTATCAATTGCCTTTTTAACCACCCTAATCATTTTAGAGCTGATTTACATAATATGTTTATATTTATATATATTTATTATGTACAATGTGTAATAATATATATTTTGTGTAATTTATAGGTATTATATACAATATGATGAAAATATATACATATTAGATACATACATAGATAGAAATGACTAATTGAGCTAAAATTGACATGTTTTATTTTACATATTTATAATTTTTATGGTGAGAACACTTAAAATCCATGACCTCAGCAATTTTAAGAATACAATACTATTACTAACTATAGTCATCATATTATACAGTAGATCTCTTGAACTTATTCCTCCTAATAGAAATCTTATATCCCACATCTCCTCTAACCCCTTCCTCTCTCCCAGCAGCTACTGATAGATAACCATTATCCCCTTTGCTTCTATGATCATGATTAATACTTTCACACTCCACATATAAGTGAGATCATGCCATGGGACTTTTTCTGTGTCTGGCTTATTTCACTTAACATAATATTTTCCTGGTTCATTCATGTTGTCGTGAATGACAGGATTTTTTTTCTTCTTTTCTAAGGCTGGTATTTTGCATGTATATTCCATTTTCATGGTCTGTTGTTAGGTATTTAGGTTGATTTCATATCTTGGGATTTGTCAATAATGCTGTGTAATACGCGTGGGAGTTTAGATATCTCTTTGACACACTGATTTTAATTCCTTTGGATATGTACCCAGTGGGGAGATTGTTGGATGGTATGGTAGCTCTACTTGAATTTTTTGTGGAACCTCCATTCTGTTTCCCATAAGGCTATACTAATTTACATTCCCACCAACAATGTGCAAAGATTCCCTTCTCTCTCCTTTCACACCAACACTCACTATCTTTTGTCTTTTTTATAATAACCATTCTAACAGGTATGAGGTGATATTTCATTGTGGTTTTATTTGTAATTCCCTGATGAACTGTGATGTTCACCTTTGCATACACTCACTGGCCATTTGTAAATCTGTGTTGGGTAGACGTGGTACACGTGGGCGTTCTTTTCTTGTTCCTGATCTTAAAAGGAAACCTTTCAACTTTTCACTGTCTGATGCTTGCTGTGTTTGTCCTATGTGGCCTTTATTTACAACAACAGTATAACTTCCATTTTGATCATGAATTCGGTCTCCTTATTTCTTGTGGTGTGTCTTGGTGTAGTTTTGTTTGGATTGAGTCTGATTGGAGTCCTTTGACTTTCCTGTACCTGGAAATTTGTATCTTTTCCAAAATTGGGAACATATTCTGCTATTATTTCTTCAAATAAGATTTCTACCCCTTTGTTTTTCTCTGCTCCTCTATAGACCACTATGACTCTAAAATTTACTCTTTTGAAATGTCTCAAAAAACCTGTAAGTTTTCCTCACTCCTTTTAATTTTTCTCTTCTGCCTAAGTGTTGTCAAGTAACCTGTTTTCAAATTCACAGATTATTTCTTCTGCTTGATCAATTCTGCTGTTGACTTTCAGTTGCATTTTTTCATTGCATTCATTGTATTTTCTTTTTTAAATTTATTTTTTAGTTATAGGAGGACATAATATCTTTATTTTATTTTTTATGTGGTGCTGAGTATCAAACCCAGTGCCTCATGCATGATAGGCAAGCACTCTACCTCTGAGCCACAACCCAAGCCCCTAATTCATTATATTTTCAGCACCAGAATTTCTGTTTTAGTTGTTTTTCTATTGTTTTTGTTTTGTTTTGTTTGAAATTTCAACCTCTGTTAAATTTCTCACTTTGGTCAATTATTGTCTTCCTGATTTCACTGAGTTGTTTCTCTGTATGTTCTTGAAGTTCACAGAGCTCTCCTAAAACAATTATTTTGAATGTTTTCTCAGGTGGCTCATATATCCATTTCTTTGGGGCATGCTACTGGGACACGGTGGTGTTCCTTTGTTGATATTCTGACTTCCTGATTTTTCAAGTTTCTTATTACCTCAAATTTCTGTACATTTGAGGAAGTGGGGGCTTGTTCCAGTCTCCGAAAACTGGTTTTATCCTAGAAAGCCTTTGCCAGTCTGCTGACCCAGAGATCTGTGGCAGGGCGTCTGGTGTGGTCCAAGGACAGGCTTGCTGGCCCAGTGCCTAGGACAGCCAGTGAGTCGTCCTGGGCTAGGGTGGACCTAGACTCAGAGATTGCAGAGCTCTTGGGGGGCTACAGTGGAAGCTGAAGCCTGGCACCACTGGGCTGTCCAGGTGCTGGGGTGGGCCTTTGGCTTGATGCTCTGGGGCTGATCTGGAATGGACCTGATCTGAAGTGTGGGACTGCTGAGGCTGACCTGGTATTGAGTCACCTGTGACCAAATTCACAGGACTGGCCATCATCCTGGGACTGTGGGACTCAGCCTGGGGTTGGGCAGGCTTGAAGGCTCAGACCACAGGAATGGGCTGGAATCTGAAGTCATCTGGGCCTGCTCAGCACTGAGTTTTGCTGGGGAAGACCCAGTGTTGGAATATAAGACAAAGTCTAGCTCTTACTTCCCTCTCCCTCCCCCAGGTGAAGGGTCTCTCCGTGCTGTGCTGCCTGAGGTTAGGGAAGGCATGACCCAGATTATGTAAGACAGTCCTTTCTGCCATGTTTTCTTAATTTTTTGCCTCACCTAGATGCTGTGATCTCTCACCTGGTTCCCACCGCTCTTGTGAAGGTTTTTTCGTGCACACAGTTGTTCAGATTGGTGTTTCTGTGGGGGGATGAACAATGGAGAGTTCTATTCCACCAACTTGCTCTGCCCCTCCCCAATTTTCTAATTATATCTTCACTTTTCTGTGAGAGCAACAATTCTGCTTGTGGTCCCACTAACTGCCTGCCCCGCCCAGACGCGGCCTTTGGGCACACCCTCTGGTGGTTTTTAAGAGCTGTGAAAGGCAAGGGAGAGAGGGCTGTGCGCTTTCATGGAGGTGGTGTGTGTCCTTGGGTAGAGAAAACAAGGCACGAATGTATAGGAAAGGTCAACTAAAGATCAATAAATAAGTACATGAATGAGGCAGATGTTAGATAGATTGACATGGAATCCAAACATTTCCATGTCACATGGTTGATTAAAACAAATAAGGTGCAACTTATTTCAAAGGTTAAATGGAAGCGTGGAAATCATGCATAATGTTTCCTATAAGATTTGCAAGGAAGGAAGCCCAGGGGAAGGCCCTCAGGAGGAAACCACAGGTGGAAGAACTCCAGGGCAGTGGGAGTGGCTCTGGGGAGACTTTGGTGATGACTGGAGGGGTTGGAATGAGATAATATAGAAAGACAAAAAGTGACGTAGAAGAGTCAGGAGTCACACTGATAATTAAATTTAAAAAGCAGATGAGGAGCAGGTAAAAACGTAACAGATGGGTCAGCTAAAGCATCAGGTAGGGGACAGCAGGGCCGAGGCCAGGTGCAGCAGAGGGAACCCCAGGCACAGAGTGTAAGGAGATCTCCCTCTGAGCACCTGGGCCTCAGGGTTCCTTCACTCTGTGTCCACAGTACCACCTCTGCCTCACCTAGTCCTGGGGTGTGTGTGTGTGTGTGTGTGTTTCTTATTTTTTAAAGAAAAAAGCATAGAGAAGAAGAGTAGACAAAGATACAAAGGATCGAGAAGTATCAAGAAATAGGACAAAAACATGGGGTGGGACATGAAGAGTCCTGTAGAAAACCAGTTAAAACGCAGTGGGTGGAAAACTGGTAGAGAGGGGCCGTGTCCAACAAGGGACAGAGGACAAATCAAGACACTGTTTGATCTGAGGATAAAAGGCACAAGTTGCCTCTGTCAATCCTGAGAAGGGTAAGGTGTCCTTTACCAAAATTCTCCTCCCCTCGGGAATCCTGCCTCTCCAAGGCTCAGTCACCATGTAGATTCTCTTGATTCCTAAACACACATTTCCCACCCAGACCTGTTGTTTGTCTCATTTTTCAAAGTGTCTGAAAATCTTCGAAGATCTGAAGGATTTTTCTATTTTTGAGGTTGTCACCATTATCTATGGCAGTGTAATGTACAAACCACCCCAGACTTACTGGTGTAAAGCAACCATCACTGTATTTACCACTTCCTTCAATTCTGATTTTAAAATATCTCCAACGGTTCCTTTTCTCTGCACCCTCAGCACGATCATCCTGACCTCAATCCCTCTGGCTCTCAGAACTGGAGGAACAGTGTTTTTGCTTGGTTTGCTTTGTTTTGGGTTTGGTTTGGTTTGGTTTTGGTTTGGTTTGTTTTAGTTTTGGTTTGGTTTGGTTTTGTCTGTACAACCTTGCCCCCTCAAACGCATTGTCCGAACTTACACTAAAAATGGAACTTTCAAAAATGCAAACCAGTTCCCATGGCTCTCCTATTTAGAACCCAGTGCCTTCCTGTGGTCCTGAATTAGGTCAGTGCTGCCTGGTGTGACACATCCTGAAAGAGGACTGTGTGCTGCCTACCCCCATCACCTGCCTCTAACCCTCTAATGCCTTGCTCACCAAACTTTCTTCAGTTACTTGAATTTGCCAAGTTCTTTCTCTTATATGTCTGCCTTTACATGTGCTTTTAGAAAACAGTTTGGTGTCATCTGTTAAAGTTGGAAATATTTACTCTAGAATTCAGAACTGCATTTCTCAGAAGAAACTACCAGAAATGTATACTGTGTTCATCAGAAGACAATGTCCACAGCAGTATTCATAAAGCCAGACACTTGAAATAGCACAAAAGGAGAAACACATGTCAGCTTGTTTCTATGATGGAATACGATAGTGTGTGCAAAAAGAATAATTATACAAAATTATATAATAAATATAATTATACAAAAATGAATATGGATGATTCTCACAAATGTTATATAAATATATAACATGTATATATATATAAATATGCGCACACATACACATATTTATAGATGAATTTGGGGCTATTTGGCTTCTTCAGGGATATATATGAGAGAGTGAGTAAGAAGAACATGATTCTGTTTATATAAAATTAAATTACTTAAGAGGCAAAACTAATGGGAGTATTGGAAATCAGGAAGGCTGTTGACTTTGAGAAAGATAGTGGGGGCAATTAATGGGAGATGTCCTAGGAGGCTTCTGGGGTGTTGGCAATCTGTGTCTTGTCCAAAGAGACATACTTCGTAATCATTCAAAACCCACTTTTATATGTACTGCAATTATAATTTTTATTTTTTAAAAAGGCAAAAAAAAAATGTTATTTACAAAAAAAAAATGGGGAAAAAATAGGTTAAAAACAAAACACCATCAAGAGAGGTACAAAGGGAGGGACAGAACTAAGCAGCAGGAAATAGAGGACGGGCATCTCAACAATGCAGTTTCAGAAAGAGATTGTTATCAATGGCATGTTTGTCAATGGGGGAGGAGAAGGAAAATTCTTTATTCATTACAATTTGGCCCAGGAGCAGAGCTCTCCAGCCATGGAATCCACATGACTTCCTGTTCTGTGCGTCTGGTGGATATAAAGAAGGAAAAGCCATTTTTTCCCACGCAAGTGAAGCAAGGATCTCAAACCAGGACCAACCATTACCAGCCATCCGAAGTAATAGGTAAGGCTGACTGAAAGGATCTGTGAACAGGTTCCCAGGTAAAGGGTTCCGCATGTCATGAAGGCCCACCAGGCAGTCCAGGTAGCCTCTGGAGCAGGCCAGCGCTGGGTAAGCTGAAGCAAGTTAGCTTAACAGAGGTCCTTAGGGTCTGGGAAAATACTGGCAGAAATAGTGGTAATAATGAGAACTGATGTCAGAGGAATTGTTTCTTTTTCTTTTTCTTTTCTTTTCTTTTTGAGAACTAAAATCGCATTTGACATTTTTATTTTAAACTGCAAAAATAAAAACAAGCAAACAAACAACAAAAACTTGAAATAGGCTCATCGAATGTTATAAATTCATCCATTTTGGGAAAGCAGAAGGTAGACCCTACCACAAAGAAAAGATACTTAGTTAATGGAGGTTAAGTTTACAAGTACACTTCTCTCAGGTTAATAACCTTCTGAAAATTGTTTTATTCACCTCACTGTGATAAACAATAACCATATTATGAGTTAGACTTCCTTATAATTGACTATATCCCATTAATACTAATATTTATCGGGTTTGGTCTGACTGCAAATTCTTAACCATGTTAGTTACGGAGTTTTTTTCCCCTCAAATGATGAGTTATGTTAGTAAAAAAAAATCACTGCATTTCTATAACAAATAAATGAAAAGCACAACTATGCAAGCAGACTTAAACTCACTCTACTACCAATTGAAAACTACTTTTGTTCTTCAAAAAAAAATTAGCAAACAAAAAACATTTAGTTTGGGGGCTGGGGTCGTGGCTCAGTGGTAGAGCACTCTCCTAACATGTGTGAGACACTGGGTTCGATCCTCAATACTACATAAATAAATAAGTAAAATAAAGGTATTAAAAAACATTGGTTTAATTTAACAGTTGTTAATTTTTATAGTTGTATTCCAATAACTACATGATGTAAATGTTCCAGAAGAATCAAACTGCAGCAATGAATGAACATGCATGAGAGAATTTGTGCATTCAACAGATATGGCAGAAAAGCTATAGTTAAAATGCTAAGGAGAACAAATCTGTCTTGAAAATATCAATTCCTCTCTTTAAAAAAAAATACTGAGTCTACCAAGAAAATACAAAATCCTCAAGGCCACGTACGTCCTGCCTCATTGTTGCTTGAATTCTGCTGGATTTTGATCCTTCAAGTCATAGTTTGGATCATTTTCTTCATTTCCTTCCTCTTCCCTTCCCTATATTAAATTTCAAAATGCATCCATGAAATAGGTTCATGGTAGGAAAAATTGGCTCATAATGTAGGGAAAATTTAATACAATTTACTCTATGGGTCAACAGATTTCCATGATTAGAGAGTTTAGTAATAATACAATTTAATTTGAACACTTCTATTAAGAAAAATTTCCCAACCATCCAGACAGCTTTTATCAAAAAGATTTATTGCAGCCAAAGTTGAAAAAGCTTACTGTAGCTCTTGACTTCAACAGAGAACTGATAACTCTCATCTGCTTCTTCACCTTCTCCTCCTCCTCCTCCTCCTCCTTCTTCTTCAATAGCTTCTCCAGTGAAGCAGAACACTGATCTTGGGATTATACGCTCACATAAAAAGTGACCAGTTTCAAAGTCTGCAGCAAGAATAGCTTCGACATCATCATCCAGCTCTCCACTGTCAGGAACTTCAGGAGGGGCAAAAAAAGTAAAGAAAGAATCACTATTTTAGTCACACTATGAACTGTCCCATGTCCTTATGTTTCTGCTTCTTAATAGTTTTCAGAGTGACATTCTGTCCTTTTTATTCCCATCTATCCAGAACCCTGTACGACCCATAACTTCTGGACCATCAAAAAAAAGGGATCAGAATTGTCTGACTCTGGCCTCATCCTAGATGTCTTTGTGAACACTTGTGAAATATTCATTGAGTTCAAAGTGAAATTCTAAGATAAAACTCATAGGCTGGCCGGCTTCTGAGAACTTCACTTTAATGTCTTTCAAGTGTTTCAGAATAGGTTCATCAGCTGCCTGAACCAGGTCACTGAGCAAGTCAGCACTCTTAAAAAAACAGTGAAACAAAATTCAGGAATTCCTTTAGGGTCTTCTTTTTCTTCATCTTTTTTCTCGTCGTCTATCTTGGCCTTTTCTTTCAGCTCCTCTGAAATTTCCTCTTCTTCATCTGGTTTCCATTCCCATTCTTCTTCTGGAGGTTCATAAATTCCATTAATGATCTCAAATCACTTAGCAAATAGAGGCTGACAGAGAACAGCATCTTCCCTTCAAGATCATGAACTTCCTCATGGAATTTGGCTTCCATCTGCGCACATTTAACTTGAGGGTCTGAGAGGATTCACTCCTCTCTTAACCACCCTAGGCCACCTTTCAATGTACCCCGTTGGCGTTTCTACTTGACCCTCGAGTCTTTCTTGAATCTGAGGATTTTGTATCATCTGAACCAAGTCAGCTGATGCACTTTGATTTTTGTTTCTTCTCCAGTTTCTTCTACTTCTTCAACATCATCCAAATCTTGATCAAGTTCAGAGTGTTCTTTGTTGTCAGTGTCTGCCATGTTGGAGGGACTTCAAATGGGCAGCTAGTCTGGGGAGCCGGGCACTGCCCAGGCAATACCTGGGGAGGCAGCAGAGACATGGAGCTGTGGGCAGTGCCGAGAGCAGAGGCACTCCCTTCCTGAAGAAAGAGGAAAAGGAAAGCAGTAGGAATTAAAGAAAAGGGGGAAAATGGGGAACCAGGATATTCTCAAGAGGAGATGGAGAAAGAACAGATCAAGACAAAGAGTTACAAAGAGGAGCCATTGCCAGAAACAGAGGCAGAAGCTGGGGTGGTGGCCAGAGCTCAGAGGAAAGGGAAGAGGTGGAGCAGAGGTGGAGGTCAGGGGGTCCGTGGGCTGGGAAAAGCTGCCTCATGTGTCAGTTTTGTCGTTTGTGTTAGCCCTGGAATAGCCCCCAAGCCACACACATGCAGAGAGCCCCACGTTACCCTAGTTCCCAGGTCTTCCTTGTGCTCTTGTTGTGGGGCGCCTGGCTGTGTGGGCTCCTGCTGGGCTCCCTGAGACTCTGAAGGGATTTTGGTCCTTTGTGCAGTCATCAGCAGTGAGGACGACGCCAGCGACACAGAAGAGCCTGCAGCAATCTCCAACTCAGCACCGAGGAGCCATCCTGGTAAGGAAGGCTGGGACAGCAGGCTGGGACAGTGGGCTGGGAGAGCAGGCTGGGACAGCGGGCTGGGACAGCAGGCTGGGACAGTGGGCTGGGAAAGCAGGCTGGGCTGCAGGAATTGGAGCTACTGTTCTCTGATGTCCTTTATTCTGAACCTATTCTATATGATGGCTCCAGTTTATCCTGAGACTCCCAAGTCTGCATTGATTTGACCCTTTGGGGGAATGTGTGGACCCAGAAATCATCATGTATTTATTTTTGATGATTGAAATTGTGAATAGATGGATTCTATTTATCAATATAAATTTATGCATTGATTATATAGTAGAAATAGGCTAGCAAAGTAACGATTTTGTTTAGAAACTAATTACTATGAACACAAAGTTTTAGACTTATCCAGTGATTTCTATACAGAACAGAAAGCTAAATATTCCTTTATTAGAAGTTTATGCTGCCATTAAATATTCCTTTATTAAAAGTTTATATTGTCATCTGACCACAAACAAAATACAGTTCATTCAACTATCTAATGTTAGCAGAAATAAAGAATTGAGATGATTTATTATGAAACCCAAAGAGTTGTTTTTGACAAAATTCTGCAGCAAGCCATGGCATTTGTAGTGATTTTTCAAGAGAACTTTGCAAATAATATACTTATTTTTTTCCTCTACAACAACTTTAAAGGGTAAGCAGGATAGGCACTGTCATCTTTGTTTCTCAGAAGAGACAACACAATCCTAGAAATGTGCTAAGTTCTTCTCCAGAGTCTCATGGGGAATTAAAGGAAAGACAAGACTAGGATCCTGGATTTGGAATTATGTCCTTATAAAATGCAAGATTAATATGATTATCGAGATGTTGTATTATCTCAGTCATACCTGCGGTATGAGTTTTAAGATGTAAAAATCTGTAGTGGCCAAGTATAGTAGTGCACACCTGTAGTTCCAACTGGAGTTTGAAGCCAGCCTCTACAACTTAGTGAGGCCCTATCTCAAAATAAAAATTTTAAAAAGACCTGGGATGTAGCTCAGTATCCTGGGTTCAATCCTCAGTACAAAAAAAAAAAAAAAAAAACAAACAAACAAACAAAAAAAACCTCTGTAGCCCACAAATTGGTAATTTGTTTTCCTTTTAAATTTTCTAGATCCAGAGTATTTTGGAAACATGCCTCTTTAGGGAAACCATACTGGAAAAAGGGCAAATTAAAATTTTTCCTGGTCTTGAGGTCACAAAAGAACAATATTTTAAATCATATGTTCTTTCCAATTGCTCCCAATAGCTTCTAAAGAAAAATGTGAATTTGCTTCAGCAAACTGTACATCTCTGACTCTTATCGTGGTGTGGACAAACTGCTCCAAAGAGTAGTTCCCAGATATGTCTAGGACTCACACCCAAGAGAGTGTTATTTCTCGATCTTGTAAATGGGGCGTGGGGGACAAGGAGCCTTGTCATCCTCAACGTAAGATATTCAAGGCCTCCCTCCACGGAGATCAGGCAGAGAAGACGGAAACACGGAATGGCCAGCAGAGGGGAAAAGTAAAAGGGAGAGGTGTAGGAAGAAAGGCCAAGCCATGCAAAGACGCCCCTTGCCAGGGAAGTGTTTGTGTCACCGAGGATAAGTATGGCGAGTCACTAACCTACATGGCAGGTAATCAGAAAAGCAGATCACCGTGGCCTTACCTTTTTTCCTAAGGTTTTTCTAAGTTTTCTTATTAGGGAATTTTCTACTGAGTTGATTCCTTGGTCACAACAGAGGCTCCTAAAGAATTCTGTTCTTTTGTGCAGTGATCAAAAACCATGTCCAGTTTGACTTGAGAGATGAAGAAGAGGCCCAAGAAGCCACTTGCTCATGGCACCAGGCTGCTCCAGGTAAAATTAGATGGCAACTCCAGGAATACAGAATGGCAGAGTCCACAGCTGTTTTCCTGATTAATTTTATTCTGAGCATTCTTCATATGCCCTGATTCTGTAGCTTCTAGGATATCTTTTTCTGCAATCTGGTCCTAATGGGAAATCGAAGGTGTTAAGAAAGCATTTTAGACTGTTGTTTAACTGAAAAAAAAAAACTTAATTGACTGCTACAATGAAAACATTGCAAAAATGTGTTTATAAAATGAGTCTTTTTGACTGCATATCATTACACCTATTACTGATAAAGAGTTGAAATAATATACTTATTCTCCACCCACCCTTTTTATTTTATAGGATATAGTAAGAAAAGTGTTCTTCTTTTCATTAATATTGTCATTTGTCTCAAGCTTATAAAGTTTTAGAGGGGGAAAGAGGCATGATCCTATTCTCGGTGGTTGTCAGAGAAATAGCCAAATAGAAGATTCCCCTTCTTCAATACCAGACTTCCATGATTGTCCTGAAAGAGAAGCAAAGCTAGGATCAATACAGATGCAGACATAAAGCCAACAATAAATCCATAAAGGACAAGTAAAAGAAGAAAGAGAATGCAGTGGAGGAAGACAGGGGCCAAGGCAAAGCAAGATGCCCAGTGAGGGTGAAATTTTCTTAGCGTCAGGCTAGGTGATGGTGAGTCACATGAATTTGAAAGGCAGACCATGGAAGTCTGAGGGGAGGAATATTCTTGCCCTGGAATTTCAGAGCTCTCCAAGTTGTTCCTAGTGTCCTCTCTATAGAATTCCTCTGTCTTGGTTCCCTTGGCATACACTAAGACCTCCAAGGGATATTTGCTCCTTTCTGCAGCGAGAGGACATGACTATGGCTCTTCAGAATCCAGTGAGGAGGAGATACCCTCAGCACTCCGGATCTCAACACCAACAGGTGAGCTTGATGCCAAGGGCAAGTTCTGCCACTTGGGCTCCAGGACATCCAGGGCACGATGCAGAGCCCCTGTTCCCAGGTGCATTATACTTTGAGCACACACCACAGCATGATTAGGCAGTCCAGGGATCCCAGATTCATTGATAAATTATTTAGCTGCAAACCTATGGGGAAAAATTATCAGTTTCTAAACTCTTTGATTTTGCAGTTAGAGCTAAAAGATGTGTGTCTCTGCCCCATTTGGTAGGGAACTCTCCTCTTTAGAGAGACAGAAATAATCATTATAGCATCTTTGAAGTCCAAATCCTGTCTCAGTAGACACTGGTCACTGGTTTTGCTTTCCTTTCCTTTCTAGATTCTGTGAGGATGTCTACTTGGAGAATACACAGTCAGAAAAGAAGTAAGAGCAATTAAAAACTCTTGGTGTAACAAACAGTTTTCCTTGCCACAAAAGCCTCATTTGGTTTTTATATCCTTTAAAATCAAAATACAATTTTTGAGATTTTAGATGATTCACACGATATTACTATAATTAGTGAGTCAGAGTAATCGGTATAACCCAGAGGCCTCGAGTGTGCAGTGGCACCAGCACAAGGTCATTCCTCACTCACTGAGATCAGGTGGTTCCCAGATGGAGTGCTCACCCGCCTCACAGGGTCATGGGCCCAGCTGATGGAGGTGCTGATGTCTCTTAAAGGTTGTGTCCAATGCCCCCAGTAAGAAACGCAGGTGGAAGCTGACATCTGTGCCAACAAGGGGAAGGGGTCAGAAGTGTTAGAGATGGGGACAGAAGGGGCTGCTTTCCCTGGCAGAGCTGGCCCCGGCTCCAGCCCCAGCCTTGGGGATGGTTCCTGGAGCAACCTTGTCCAGCGGTCAGATGGAGCCAAAGGGTGGCCTGGTGGCAGGAATATCCCCTCCTCTTACTCAAGCTTCCCTTTGCAGTCCTCCTTTTAAAGACTGGATGGGATGCTCAGGCACAGGCGAGGACTGACTCGGAACTTCCTTCCTTTCTGTAGGGCACAGCAGTGACAGCTCTTCAGAGCTGAGTTATGGAGAGGAGCCTCGGGAAGCCCTGAGAAGTGGATCAGGTAAAGAAGATTAGACGCCGCGCCTTGGCCTGCAGGATGTCAGGACTCTGCACTAAAAGCCACTGAGTCCAGATGCCTTTTATTTTGAACAACTTGACTGACTTGCGTCCAGTTATCCTGGAAACTTCTTTTCAATACTTTAGAAAATGGAAGGAGGCAGGAAATCATTACAAACTCACATTGAACAGCATGAGTCCTGTCAACTAAATGTATGTAAATATATTTTGCTGTCGCAGGAGAAATAAATAGCAAAGCAATGGTATCTGTCATGCCTACTCACACAAAGTCTCTAGATTTCTAGCCCCACACTGGTCATTTGTCATTTGCAACTGTAGAAGCCTAAGAAGACAACTGGTCCTGCTGTGTAATTATAGTCAGAAATAAAAGCTTCAGATCAATCACTCTCAAAGTTTAGTATAGTTTTTGACAGATGTCCTTCACCATAGAATTGGATTATATTGTATTATTTCCATGTACTTTGACAAACAAGATCTGTTTTTATCATCACAAAAGCCTTAAGACTTGGACAGGTAAACCCTTGCTATCCCCATTTGGGACAATAGAATAGATGTACAAAATGTGTAAGAGTCAAAAACTCAAGTAACAATAGGAACCGTGATGTCTTACAGTGAGTGACTACTGTATGTAATGGGCAGAAAAAAAAAAGACCTGTGTTACATGATCAGAGTCTGAAAAGTTAGTATAAGGAACTCGTAATATTCACAGGGAAATGTGTCAGTAGCTGATGAAAGAAAGAAAACATTTACCAACAACAACAAATAAAAATATAATATGTAAAGTATATATTATATTTTATAATATATGGTCTATGGTATATATGTATACTATGTGTGCTGTATATGCACATACTCATTTACACATTAGCATATACACGTTTTCACATGTGTGTATACATAGGTTGAGATACATACATATCCATGGAGAGTAAGAAATGAAAATCACAGATAGACAATAAGGACAGGAATAGAGCCTGATATTTTAAATACAAAACAACTAGAAGGATCCATCCAGAAAGGATTAATAGAGAAATAAAGGGGAATAGAGATTCAGGGCAACACTGAGAAGAGACAGTGCAACATGGGAGGCCAGCAAAATCAGAGACAGAGGCTCACAGGAAGGAACAGAGGAAGGACCTTGGGCAGGAAATAAGGAAGAGGAGAATGAGGTGTGGCCAGACAGAAGAGAGGCTGCAGCTCTGTTGGACCTCAAGTGCAATCATGGGGTGGGTGTATTTTTTTCTCAGCTCGTCTGAATGCTAGACGTGGTTCCCTGTGACCACACTGAAGTTCGTTCGCTGGTCACACTTGTACTCGATCATTTCCTTATTTCTCTTCAGTGTCTTGGGGATCCAGAGGTCTTCAAATGAATAGTGGTGGAGTCAGAAGGGACATACGTGATTGGAGAAGCCAATTATGATATCATCAATTATCTTTGTTTACCTGCCTACACGGGGCGGGGGGAGCCATTCTTTTCCTCCTAAACACATGTGCACATGCACACACACACACACACACACACACACACATGCGCACATACGCATGCAGACTTGTGCACAGACTCAGTGTTTTCCACAGGTCTGAGAGGACCAAGAGAGAAAGAAGAGCTGGCTCTTGGATGAAGGGAGGTGACTCTGAATGAAAACTGTTAAGAGAAAACAGTGGAAAAGGGAATCTTGGTGACCAGATGGAAAGAGACTGAATAAGTTTCAAGGTCTTCTAAGTGGATGTGGATCCAAGGATCCCAGATTGGGGAGTTTGAGGGAGAAAAGGGATGACTTGCAAGATACCTCTCAGGAGCTAACCAGAAACGTGGAAATAAAAGTTGGTGATTGATTGAAAGCCCTGCAACATAGCGATCTCATGTGCAACTGGCAAGGGAATAGGCTGGGTGATTGGTCAGTGTCAAAGGACTGGCATTTGATGAGGATAAAAGTAGTGTCTGTGAGATGAAAATGAACCTAGAAGAAGGAAATATAGATAGGCAAAGACTGACATTGCAAAAACAGTTCACAGATCTAGATAAAAATGCTAAAATATCAAGATAAGATGGCCAGAACCAAAGCCAGAGTCAAATAGAGAACAAAAAGGGAAGTGAATATGGAAAAGGGTCACTTCAATAACAAAACGAGATCCAGAGACATGAGCCCAGAAAAGCAGGTGGAATGAGATGGGTAGAGGATGATTCCTTCAGGAAGAGCAGGGACCATGGGGCACGATGGAGAGGAAGCTGTAAGAGGTGAGAGAAAAATGGCGGTGGGGCCGCCTGAAGAGGAAGAGTGACAGAAATCATGGGATCCAGGGTGAACATGAGACAAAAGCAACCTGACCCAAGGCATGGTTCACAGTAGCAGTGAGTCTTCAGGGTAAGGTGTCCCCAGAGATCTAGGTGGCCCTGATTACTCGCCCAGAATAATAAGGAGACTTGCCTCAGGCGTTGCACCCACCCCCTGGTTTCTCTAGCCAGCCCAGTCTTCCCACCTGAGTTTGAGAACGTCTTCTGTCCAAGGTTCTGAAGACTCCAGTCTTCCCTTGGACGTCAAGACCTTCATGCTCCAAACTCCAAGTTTCCCAAAACTGAACCCATCATCTTTTGCCCTAAAACCAGACTCTCCTCCTTCAGTGTTTTCTATCTCTAAAACACACTAGAGATTAATCTCTTCATTCAAGAAGAAATTCTTGGATCACCTAAAAAAGAGAGGTGTATTTTATACATATATATATTATACATATATATGTACACACACATATGCACACCTTTATGCACTAAGGAATAACAAAAGAGAGGTTTCAAAGGTAAAGCCATCCTTTGATGTAGGAGTGGGAGGGAGAAGTCACCAGTGTTAGGGGAAAAGAAAACTTGGGCAGGGGAAGGAACATGGATGAAAATTACTTTACTAATCATGATTTAGGAACAGGGCAACAAGAGACTGGAAATGAGAAGTGCTCCTGTGTCCTGTGTTCCCCAAAAGGTGTGCCAAGAGGCCAAGAAGCAACGGTGGAAAGTGGCCGAACATCTCACCCAATAGGCAAGTCTGCTCAAGGGCATCAGGGTGGAGGTGGCTCAGAAATACCACAGCTGCTGGGCAGTACTATGTCAGGAGAGGAAGCTGTAAAAGGTGAGAGAAAAATGGCGGTGGGGCCACATGAAGAGGAAAAGAGACAGAAATCATGGGATCCAGGGTGAACAAGGTGATCAAGTTCAAGGAGAACATTGGGAAGACTCTAGCTCACTGACAGGAGGTGGGCCCCGGGCCCCAGGCTGCAGGAATCCAGAATAAGAGTTTCCATTTTCTGTAGCACTTACTGAGTACACAGTGACAAGGAACAGGTCCAGCCATGCCAGAATCCTGTTCTCTACATCTGCATGACCTGACCTTTTGGGAACTACAGAAAGGCAAGAGAGCGTTAGATACACGTGTTTAACAGGATGAGCTCTGTTGGTTACATGTGGTTCGTGTAAAACAAATACGTTGGTAAAAAACAGCAGTGTCCTGTTTATTATCAATACTGAAGCATCCGATTTATATGGCTTCCATCCTTACCTATAGAACCAAGGAAACAATGTGCTTCTGTTGGTAGATCTGAGAGATGGTAGAATAGCTTTTCCACAGCCTTGGGAAAGCCTAAAAGGACAAATGGCCATGTTACCTGTTAGGAAAAAGACCTCACATAACTATTCTTAAACTAAAAATATATAGTTCCAATAGCTGTCTTCCAACATGTTATTGATTTATATAGTGATTTTCTATTAACTCACCAATGAGATCATCTAATCTTCATAAAAAACTTAAAATTTGAGGATTACCCTTGCTATCTCTGTTTCATGGATCCCTGTTTCCTTAAACAGGCACACAGAGTAATCAAGAGCTTTCTCCAAGTGTCAGGGAACTAAAGGAAGGCCTTACATCTTCCCTACCAGTCCATTCCCTTAGAATGAAGATAGAGAAATGAAGCCCATCACATCAGTATGATCTTTAGTCTTCCACACACTGAATTGTCATATATTTTTAACTTTTATTTATAAACCACAGTTCTCTGACCCCCATCTTCACTTTCTAGATACCACGGATGTTGGAAACAATTCTACTTTGGGAAAAGGCAGTGGGGAAAGAAGTAAGAACAAATAAGTATTTGCTTGATTTTTATGTTACTAATGAACTATTTTTTAATGCTAAGGTTTATTATCATCATTTTTATACCTTTCATAAGACAAAAATGCCTTTGAAAGTAACAATGTATTTTTCAAAAGGTTCATATCTTCATGTTTTTATTCTGAATTTTAAATATTTCTATTCTGAATTTTAAATGTTTCTTGTAAATATCAATGTATAGATTTGAGAATATTTCTATGCATGTATAAATATGTTTTGAAATATTTTATTTATTTAAATAATATAATTCTACATATTCTTTCCTTTTATTGCTTTTTAAACTAAAATATCATAGATAATAAACAGATTAGCATCTTTAATTGAACTATGAAAATAATATTATAGGGCTACTTTAACATGACTTTTCCCACTTTTAGTATGGCAGGAATTCTTCAATTGCTCTTTTTTTAATTTATTTTTTTAATTTGTTCTGATTAGTTATACATGACAGCACAATGCATTTTGACACATCGTACACAAATGGAGCACACCTTCTCATTCCTCTGGCTATACACAATGCAGAGTCATACCATTCGTACAATCACACATGCACATGGAATAATAATGCCGGTCTCATTCCACTACCCCTATACCCTCCATTCACTCCCTTCTGCCCAGTCCAAATTTCCTTCATTCTTCCCTAGCTCCCCCACCACACACATACACACCATTATGGGTCAGCATCCTCATGTCAGAGGAAACATTTGGCTGTTGGGCTTTGAGGATTGGCTTATTTCACTTAGCATGATATTCTCCAGCTCCAACCATTAACCTGAAAATACCATCATTTCATTTTTCTTTATAGCTGAGTAATATTCCATTGAGTATATATACCACATTTTCTTTATCCATTCAGATGTTGGGGGCACTAGATTAGTTCAATAGCTTAGCTATTGTGAATTGAACTGCTATAAATGTTGATGTGGCTGCATCATTATAGTATGCTGATTTTAAGTCCTTTGGGTATATACTGAGGTGTGGGATAACAGGGTTAAATGATGGTTCCATTTCAAGTTTTCTGGGGAATCTCCATACTGCTTTCCAGATTGGTTGCACCAATTTGCAGTCCCACCAGCAATGTATGAGTGTACCTTTTTCCCCACATCCTCACCAACACTTATGTTGCTTATATTCTTGATAATTGCCATTCTGACTGGAATGAGATGAAATCAGAGTAGTTTTGATTTGCCTTTCTCTAATTGCTAGAGATGTTGAACATTTTTTCATAATTTGTTAAACATTTGTATTTTTCTTCTGTGAAGTGCCTATTCAGTTCCTTAGCCCACTTATAGATTGGGTTATTTATATTTATTGGGGTTTTTTTTTTTTGGTGTTTTTTGAGTTCTTTATATATCCTGGAGGTTAATGCGCTATCTTAGGTGTGTGGGGTAAATATTTTCTCCCATTCTGTAGGCTCTCTCTTCACATTATTGATTATTGCCTTTGCTGAGAAGAATCTTTTTAGTTTGAATTCATCCCATTAAATAAGAGACCCAGAATAGTCAAAGCAATCCTTAGCAAGAAAAGCGAAGCAGAAGGCTTCACAATACTAGACCTTAAACTATACTACAGAGCTATATTAACAAAAACAACATGTTATTGGCACCGAAAAAGACATGTAGACCAATAATGCAGAATAGAAGACACAGAGACAAACCCACATGAATACAGTTATCTCACACTAGACAAAGGCACCAAAAACATACATTGGAGAAAAGATAGCCTCTTCAACAAATGTTTCTGGGAAAACTGGAAATCCATATGTAGCAAAATGAAATTAAACCCATATCTCTCACCTTGCCCAAAACTCAACTCAAAGTGGATCAAAGACTTAGGCACTAGAACAAAGACCCTGTGCCGAATAGAAGAAAAAGTGAGACCAAATCTTTATCATGTTGACTTAGGACCTGACTTCCTTAACAAGACTTGATTTGCTCTTGATCACTTGTTTTTCTTCTTCCCAGATCTCTTTGCTATAGATGCTGTTTGTTTGCTTCCTCACACTGCTGAATGACCATGGATACCCTCCTATGTCATAGACACTAAATCTTTGTCATGTGTATTGCTAATAGTTTGTACAAGTGGTTGTTTTTCTTTTAGGTTTGTTAATGGAATCTTTTATGCTAGAGGAGTTTTAAGAATTTGGTAGTCAAATTTGTCATCCTTTTTTTCACTGGTTTCTGAGTTTCATATAATATTTACAATAGCCATTTCTACATCAAAATTTCAAAAATATTGTTCTATATTTGTCAAACACTTGATCATTTTTAGTCTTATCTATAATCCACATGGGATCTATGCATCTCTTTGTGTACATGTAAGCTGGGAATTTTAAAAATACTCCCTACACTATTGCATTGTGATCTAAATTGCCACTTAGATCACACAGTGCCTTTCCCTATTCCTATATTAGTTTTTCTTTTATGACAGAAGGCACTACAAAAGAGAAAGCGGAAGTCAGAATCATCCTGATGACTTACTGGGGGGATCAGTTTTAGAATAACTTCAAGATTTCCCCCCCACCCCTTCACAAATCCAACAGAATCTCTAATTAGAAATGCATTGACCTCATAAATGCAGGTTAATTTGGGAATAATACAGACTTTTACCCATTTATTCATTTTTACTTAATATTCTTCCAATAAGAAGTTTCTTAAAATAGCTCCTGCACTTTTAAAAGAGTTGTATATATTATATAAATATGTGTTACCATGAACATAGTTTTTCCATCTATATAATAACCCAATGAATTTAAATGAGACAAGACTCTCAAAATCTTAATTTAAATAGAAAATCCATAGTCATTTTATTACTTATTTACACGTGAGGGAATCAGAAAGTCGCTGACTTGATATAAAATATTACAACATTTATGCAGTTTCAGGATCCAGATGTAACTTAAAATATTATGGTTCTAAACTATCAAGTAGCATGATGAATCAGAACTACAGCCTCCTTTGGAAATTGGTTTCATCAGAAATGTCAATAATCCTAACTTGGAAGAACATCACTAGAAACACTCTACTCTTACAACTCTTCCAATGATAAATTTATATTAACAGAGGACAGAATGAATTGATAATAATTACAAATAGACACGTGTTCCTATATTTTACCAGAGAATAAGACTCTTACAAAACTTCTCACTTTAACCCTTCAGATCATATCTATTAGTTTTGTGGTGAAGATATTCTCTCTCCTTCTACAACTGTGTTGAGAGAATTTTCTTTCATCTCTTTCTGGAATTGTTTTTTTTGTTACATGGATTTAAAAACCCAATCTCTGGAAATTTGTTAGTCTTATAAGAAAAGCAAATATGTGGAGCTTAATTTTATTGGCAGAAATAGAGAAAGGCCTGAAAAGAATTTCACCTAAAAATAGGAAATAAGGATGTATACAGATTTTTCTACTATGGCCTATAGTTCTTGTTGCTTCAATCTGAGCCAGCTGAGACCTCTTATTTTTTTTATTTTTACCTTTCCTTTCTTGTCTTCACCTAAATACAAAATGTGAACAACTATTTCAATATTTAAGTGGGAGGATGGTTATTATTTTTTAATAATGTATCATATAATATTTTATAATCATTATTTTGTATTTATAGGCTAATAATCATCCCTGGCATCATTAAAATGCTTTCTACACTCTTTCTTTTTTCAAAATGCAGTTTCCACTTACAAGACCTCATCCTGTGGGCCTCACCACACCCCCCTTTTTATTGACCTACTTACCCACTTCTCATCCTTGGCCCTTCCTCAACTGTTCTTTCCAGGCAAATCAGACCACATCTGTATCAAAGATTACCGAATCTCAGTTTCCCTTCAAGGTACCTGTTTTGGGTGAGGATATACAAAATGGTCTTTGTAATTGCCTGCTGTTACTGGAATAAGATAGATAATTTGGTGAAAATGAAGGAAGAGCCAACTTGGGAGGACCAGGGCACCCCCCAAACAAGTGTGCAAGGCTTCAGCAGAGAGGCCAAGACTTCAAAAACCTTTACTCAAGTTTATGGTCACACTGAAGACTGGTTAGCATCTCATTGGTGACAGATGAAGTCGCCATAGCTCAGCCTGCAGGACATGGCAGGCAAGTCACAGTGACCCTCACTTCCACAGATAAGGTAGTCAACTCAGAGCCTACAATGGTTTTCCTAAGGGAATGATCTGGGCTTCTTGACCAATGAAGGACAGAATCTATGAATGACTCTAACTTCCTTCAAATATCTGCTCAAAAGTTAACTTACTAGAGATTCGTCCCAAGTCCTCTATATTAAATTAGTGCACGCACGCGCGCACACACACACACACACAGCCCCATCCACCGCTCTCTGATCCCTTCATTCTGATTTACTTTTCATTATAGTACTCTGTCATCTTATGTATTTATTTTTCATTATTTGTCTTCCCACCAGAATGTAAACTCCATGTAGCAAGGACTTTATGTTATTCACAACTTTATCCTCAGCTCCTGGGGTTAATTAGCTATAAGGGCTCAATAAATAGTTATCGAATGATATATTTTCATGAATAAGTTAATTCTACCAGTGTGTGAAAGTTTAATCCAAATATATGATTGTACAAAATACACAGTTAAAACAAACAAACATATGAAAAGATGTATCAGAAATGTCAGGAAACTACCCGTGAGAAGAGTGGTGATTTTTCACCATCATTGTCTATTTCTCTAGTGTTATCTATTTCTACATCATCATCTATGCTCTCTGTCACAGATATGCTGCAATCTAATGTGGGTTCTCTGCAGACCTCATTGTGGGGTGAGGCTGCTTCTAGACTACATATTCTCAGTGGGCTTCTTCCGAGGACAAATGTACAAATGGCCATAGATGAGTGACCCTACTGACCTCACAGGTGAGGCAGAAGGAAGGCAGCAGGTGTGAAGGTAATAGTGGAAGGGGAGAGAGACCCCTTCCCAGGAGCCTGGGACCTCAGAAAGCTAGTTCTCCAGACTAGAGGATGGAGCTGGTGTGGCTTATCTGAGGGTGGCCGCCGGTGGTCACCTGATCATGTTCTTAAAGGTTGGGGTTGTTGGCTGCCTTTTGCCTTCTAGCACCCAGCAGGCCTTGGCACCACCATGATCAGGTGGATGACGGGGAGAACACAGCCCCTTCAAGTCATGTGGATTAAAATGCAATCTCTTCTTTTGTCTTCTGGGACCCACGATCTCTTACTGTCTAATAGTGCCTCCCCAGTCACTTGCTGGCTGTGTTGATGATGGTGTTGAATGGTAGTACCGGTGGTGGGCCTTCTGAACTTGCTGACGTCTACATGATGGAAAGACCTGGGTCCCTTCCCATCTCTACAGTACTCTCTCCATTCTAACCATGCTGTTCTTTAAATTTCGTGTTAATGACTACCAATTATATATCTCCTCCTCTTTCTTTTGAACTGCCAAATCATAAATTCAACTTCCTACTCCAAATAGCCACTTGGATTTTAATAGGTGTCTCTCTCAAATTTCATGTGCTAAACAGACTTCATGGTTTGTACTTACAACCCTATCACCCACACCAGTCACCCTCATCTCAGTAAGTGGTATATATCTTCAGTTGCTTGAGCCAAAAAAATGTAGGGCACGTACTGATTTCCGCCTTTTCCTAACCCTCCACATTCAATCCATCAAGTTTCAAAAGTATATTTCACATTTCTTCACTCTTTATCTCCCCTGCCCCTCCCCCAGTTTAAGTCCTATTATCTTGCATGGGGTAAACCAGAGCCCTCCCCACCAGTCACCCCACTTCCCTTCTTGCCTATTTATAATTCATTCTCTACTCAACAGCCTGCCACCCAACTGCTTATACTCTTTCAATGGTTTCCAGTTGAATCAAGAGAAAAAGTCTAAATGTCTTTCTATTCCTTCAAAGCTCTACATAAGCTGCCCCCGGATCACCTTTTAAATCTTATCTCTGTCACACTCCCCACCTCAGTTACTACTCTGGCCCACCAAGCAATTTTCTGCCTCAAAGCCTTCCCTGGGGCAGAAGGCTCCTTATTCATGTTTCAGCTCAAGAATCTCCTCTTCAGAGAGATGTTTTCTTAGAAACTCCCCCAGCCTATTTCCATCTCCCTTTTATCTCTTTCCCCTGATTGATTGTGCTTTTGATGTACAAAAGATACTTTCTTTGTGTTACCTGTCTACATTATCCTGTATGATCATGCTTTTCAGTCTTGTTTAAGGAATCATGGCCTAATCCTGGAGCATCCCAGAGCTTTTCTGCTCTCCTGCTTTACTGGGCATCTTGACCAATACAGTCAGACCCAAGATGGACAGTGTGGAGGCCACTCTTCGCTCTTCTTCTTGCATGCTAGGCAAACGCTGTACCACTGAGCTGCTTCCCCAGCTCCTCTGACAGCCACAATTACAGTTCTTCAGAGGGTTCCCAGTAAGACGGAGGACGAGTTGGACACCAATTGGCTTTCCTTCTTCCCATTCCCACTTCCTAGTTCCTCACTCCTGCTCCTTGGGATTGCTTCAAGAGTAAGCTTACTGAATAAGATCTGCTTTTGAGAATACTAGACTGCGACATCCTTATTTATTTTCTCACTTACATATTTAGTCCTTTTGGAGTTGATTTCTTTTCAGTGTGACGTTAGGTGGGGGTCTAATTTTTTTCCCCAGTATGGCAACCAATTGTCCCAGTTTATTCAAAGATATTGCAATATCACACATGGCCTGCATCAAGCCACACACACACACACACACACATGGCTGGGCTGGGGTTGTAGCTCAGTGGTAGTATACATACACACAGAGACAGGTAGGTGGATAGACAGACAGATTTGTTTCTGGGCTTTCTAGACTGATCCATTGCTCTCTCTATTCTGTATTAGTACATATCATACTCTATTAAAGTACTCTAATTGCATAATATCTTAATATTCTCCCAATGGTTTTCTTTCTCAAAATTATTTAGGCTCTTATGTCCATTTTTCCCTTCATCATGATTTTTGTTGTTGTTGTTATGGGTCGTTTAACTGCTGAGCCACATCCCCACCCCATTTTTGTATTTTATTTAGAGACAGGGTTTCACTGAGTTGCTTAGTGCCTCTCTAAGTTGCTGAGGTTGGCTTTGAACTCTCAATCCTCCTGTCTCAGCCTCCAGAGCCACTGGTATTACAGGCATGTGCCACCTTTCTTCATGAATTTTAGTCAGTTTGCCAACCCTTTAAAACCTTGTTTTATTTTTATCAAAATTGCATAGAATGGAGAACTGACATGTCTAAAATATTGAGTCTTTCTGCTCAGGAACTCAAGTGGTCTCACTATTGTTTCCTTCTCACATCCTTCATTTATATGTTCAACAGATATTTCCAAGCTGCACAACAGAGATAAAGAAATGAACAAAATCTCATCAACCTTACATCCTACTGTGGGTATGTATAAAATACACAAATAAATATATCATATTTTATTTTTATTTTATGCTTTTGCAGTTCTGGGGATCAAACCAAGAGCCTCTGGCATGTTAGGCAGGCCCTCTACCACTGAGCTATACCCCTAGCCCAATGTATAATATTTTATATGGAACAAAGGAATAACATATAAATAATAATAGATTATATTATTATATAGCATACAATAGTATGTAAATAATATATAAAGGAACAAAGAGTAATGCAGGTGTAGAGTGATAAAAAACATTTCATTTTAGGAATGGTGGACAAGGAGAACCTCATTAACAGACCGTGTATAAGATCTTAAGGAGGCAAGGGACTGAGCCAGGGAGCTGAGGCAGGAAAACATTCATTGCAAAGCCTAAGACAGGACTCCACATGGTCCTTTACAGAATGGCATTGGAGGTCACCAGCTGGAGAGATGGAGTAGAGCTGGGGGAAGTGGTCTGTCAGGGTTCCGTAGCTCTCACGGATGGTCAGCATGTTGTGGTGCTGAGACTCCCCACCAAGAACACAGCGTGGTGGCTCATCGCCCGCCCTCCCTGCCTTCAGTAGCGCTTCAGCTTTCTCTCCTATGGGGGATGCAGGCCTTCTGTTTTGTCCGTTGTTGCTGCTGCTGTTGTAATTGCTGTCTTTCCTCCCAGTGCGCCTTTTGACTGATCACTCATTACTCCTATATAAATGAAAGCTATTCATTTCCATAATCTGAAATTTTCTGATTTTTCTTATTATATTATTAATTGCTTCTTTGGGGGTTTCTGAGCCTATGATTATATCATCTGGAATATTTTATATTTTTTTAACCTTTCTGAGGCAGGTGTTTTAATTCAATTGCTGTCATTTTTATCACTGATTAATTATTTAAGGCTGATATTTTTCTGTGGGCATTCTATTATCAGTCTTCTATAGGTTCCTGTAAGTGGTGTCTTCAATGTTGTTATTGGCTAGATGTCCCACAATTCACATTTGTATTTTCTCCTTGACTCAGGAGACATTGAAGAGAAGGGGAAGAAAGGGCATGTGCTCTGTTTTCTGGCTATGGAGTTCATTACACAGGGACCACGTCTGCCTTGTTAAATGTGTTACTTGGGTCTTTCATAGCCTCCTCTGTCTTGTCCAGTGATCTCTTATGAGCTAAAGAAAAAAAGTCTTCTAATAGTATATTTCTGCTTCTTATTGAGTCTCCTATGATTTCTCCTTGCTGAACACTTTTTGGCCTGTATTACACTTTCTTTGAGATTCAGTGATAAGCCCTGATTTCTTGTAGAGATATGCTAATGCATATTTATTTTCATTGTTTTTAAATATATGTTTAAGTTAGTCTCTTGTATGTAGTGAAAAGTTGGGTTTAACTTTGTAATTGGATCTAAAATTTTCTTTTTCAAATGAGTCAAGCACATTTACTTTTATGGACATCAAGATGCTTGATCTTGTTTGGTCCCATTGATTTCTACTATGAATTCTAGGGTTTGGGGTTTTTGAAATGTCAACATTCTACATTCTGTCTCTTTGCATTTTGTGTGGGTGTGGGTGTGTACTTCAGATACCTAGGAAGGTTGGCCTTTTTGTTCCGCTGGACACCTGGCCACTGAGCTAAGACTATACCTCACTACATTCCTTACAGTTACTCTGGTGACTGGATTCTGGCCCCACCCATTTCCTAGTGTGCACTGGTGGGAGCAAAGACACTGGATATTTAAGCATTAGGTTTCTGCTCTTGTCATCACTCTTAGATTTGTCTTTTTATGATACCCTTGATCTTCTCTTTTAGACGGTACCCATTAGTTTCCCATCCAGATTTGTAAAATCAGAATGTGTTCAGTCTCTTCACCCACTCAGTTTTAGACCATTATTATTGCCTTTCAGCTGTTAAAAAATGCTTCACAATTACTCCTGGGTTTGTCCAAATAATACCCTTTGACTCCTAGTGATAAAATAAAAAACTTGCTCTACCACCCATATTTCCCTCTAATCCACCCCCACTCCTTATATTTTAGTCCTTTTGCCAACATTTTTCCAATACTGCCTTGATTTAGTGATTTAGGTTATTTTCTCAAAAAGGGATCAAAGGAACAACATCCCCCAGGATTCTCTTGTTTGAAATTAATTATGTGTGTTAATTATACCTGAAAAACAATTTGCTAATTATTTATAGAAATATATTGTAGATTTTTGTCCACATTAAATGTTACTGTGGAAAATTCTGTAGCTGATAAGATTCCCTCTCTTGATCTTTTTGCCTAGGCCGCTCATTCAATCCTTCCTGTAACTTTGAGGTGTGGTAAATTTCCTGGAATATGTCTCAGGGTTGACGGTCTTGAGTGCACGTCTTTGCTACAGGCTGAAAACACGTGTACTGGTGATACATATGTTGTATGTGATGCTAGAACTGCACGTACCTTCTTCTTGACGTATCTTCAAGTATTCCTTCTATTTTTTTTTCCTTCAGAAACTCCGATGATCTGTTCATGGTTTTCCACTGACTCTTTTCTCTCTACTGATTTTTCTCAATCCTTCTTAAACATCCTTGTTTCCTTTTCTGAATTCTATAATCTATGTTTTTTTTAATTTCTAAATTGTCCCATCTCCTTTGTTTTCCTCCTACAGTTTGACTTCATTGTTCTGATGGGTTTATTTCTTAATTTCTGCATGTTGTAAACAGGAAATATAACTTTGGATTTTCAAGGTATTCCTCTAAATTCCAGCAAGTGTGCCGACATTGTCTGAAATCTTGTTTTCACCTGTTGGACATTCCCCTTCTGTTGTCACCTTCTGCCTGGTATTGAGCAATTCTAAAAATTTTTATTTACTGTGAGTGTTAAAACCTCATGTACTGGTGGGATTGTGGCTCAGTGGCAGAGTGCTTGCCTGGCATGTGTGAGGCACTGGGTTCAATTCTCAGCACCACATATCAATAAATAAAATAAAGTTCCATTGACAACTAAAAAAAAATTTGTTAAAAACCTCATGTAAATATTCTTTTTTTTTTTTTTTTTTTTTTTTTAATTTTTTATTGTGGGTTGTTCAAAACATTACAAATTTCTTGACATATCATATTCCACACTTTGTTTCAAGTGGGTTATGAACTCCCACCTTCACCCCATACACAGATTGCAGAATCACATCAGTTACACATCCATTGATTTACAAATTGCCATACTAGTGTCTGTTGTGCTCCACTGCCTTTCCCATCCTCCACCCTCCCCCCTCCCCACCTCTCCCCTCCCCTCCCCTCCTCTCTCTCTACCTCCTCCACTGTATAACCCTGAGGGTCTCCTTCCATTACCATGCAATTTCCCTTCTCTCTCCCTTTCCCTCCCACCTCTCATCCCTGTTAAATGTTAATCTTCTTCTCCTGTTCTTCGTCCCTACACTGTTCTTAGTTACTCTCCTTATATCAAAGAAGACATTTGGCATTTGTTTTTTAGGGATTGGCTAGCTTCACTTAGCATAATCTGCTCTAATGCCATCCATTTCCCTGTAAATTCTATGATTTTGTCATTTTTTAATGCAGAGTAATACTCCATTGTGTATAAATGCCACATTTTTTTAATCCATTCGTCTATTGAAGGGCATCTAGGTTGGTTCCACAGTCTTGCTATTGTGAACTGTGCTGCTATGAACATCGATGTAGCAGTGTCCCTGTAGCATGCTCTTTTTAGGTCTTTAGGGAATAGACCAAGAAGGGGAATAGCTGGGTCAAATGGTGGCTCCATTCCCAGCTTTCCAAGAAATCTCCATACTGCTTTCCAAATTGGCTGCACCAATCTGCAGTCCCACCAGCAATGTACAAGTGTACCCTTTTCCCCACATCCTCGCCAGCACTTGTTGTTGTTTGACTTCCTAATGGCTGACAATCTTACTGGAGTGAGATGGTATCTTAGGGTGGTTTTGATTTGCATTTCTCTGACAGCTAGAGATGTTGAGCATTTTTTCATGTACTTGTTGATTGACTGTATGTCCTCCTCTGAGAAGTGTCTGTTCAGGTCCTTGGCCCATTTGTTGATTGGGTTGTTTGTTTTCTTATTGTCTAATTTTTTGAGTTCTTTGTATACTCTGGATATTAGGGCTCTATCTGAAGTGTGAGGAGTAAAGCAGGAAGTGTGAATCAGGCGGTATAGCGATACCAGACTTCAAACTATACTACAGAGCAATAGTAACAAAAACAGCATGGTACTGGTACCAAAACAGGCGGGTGGACCAATGGTACAGAATAGAGGACACAGAAACCAATCCACAAAACTACAACTATCTTATATTTGATAAAGGGGCTAAAAGCATGCAATGGAGGAAGGATAGCATCTTCAACAAATGGTGCTGGGAAAACTGGAAATCCATATGCAACAAAATGAAACTGAATCCCTTTCTCTCGCCATGCACAAAAGTGAATTCAAAATGGATCAAGGAGCTTGATATCAAATCAGAGACGCGCCGTCTGATAGAAGAAAAAGTTGGCTACGATCTACAGTCGGTGGGGTCGGGCTCCAAATTCCTCAATAGGACACCCATAGCACAAAAGTTAATAACTAGAATCAACAAATGGGACTTACTCAAACTAAAAAGTTTTTTCTCAGCAAAAGAAACAATAAGAGAGGTAAATAGGGAGCCTACACCCTGGGAACAAATCATGTAAATATTCTTTTTAAGAAATAGTAAATCATTGACAATGCAAATATAGGTTTTTGTGTTAATTTTTTCTATGTGACAATAACCAAGGTGGTGTGTTTCGAGATGGGGATTTAGCCTCACAAAAGCATAGTGGAATGAAGGTTTAAAAATAGAATACTTGAAAGCTACTGATATATAAAGCTTGTAAACCTTTGTTTATAGCTCTAAAGGATCGTTTTCTCTCTTTTCTGTTGAAGGGAAAAAAAGACTTCATAAAGTAAACCATCTCCAAAAAGGTAAGGAGAAATGTTAGCCTTCACTCCTTGAGCTTGCTGTCGTCCTGATCTTTCTTCCAGATCTCACCTTTGCTGCAGCCCCTAAATCTCCTATGAACCACGATAACTGATTAACTCTTGGTTTATTAAGAATACAGGCTAAGTCATTGTAACAAGGATATCCCCAAATGCAGGCTTAAACCAAACAACGCATATCTCTTTCATTTAACCGTTCAGGGGTGGTAGGAAGAAGCTGCCTTCCTTGACATGTGGTTACCATTTCTGGGTCCAACAAGGCTGACCTTGTGGTTGCTCTCTCTCAACCAGTGGGAATGGGAGAAATGAACAGAACAACCACCATTGGTTTCTTGGAAAGAAGTCTTCTACTCAAATCCCATCAGCCAAAACTTGGTCACTTGGCCAGAGTTTGCTGCAAGTGAGGCTGAGAAGTATAATCTCTCCCCAGCATCCATGAGGGCAGCCATAACTCTCTTCTTATAGAAGAAAGAGAGGATGATTGTGGGTGACAAGTAGCAGCCTGCCTACTTGCCCTCCACGTTTGCATTCAAAGTCACCAGTTCCTCCAAATGAGGAAAGCATTGGTTCAAACCAAGCCTTCTCCACATTGAGACCCTTTGGCATGAGCAAGAGCTGGAACCTGGGGTGCAGCACAGAATTACAAGCCAGAGATGAGCCATCCCTGATTGGGAAGTGGGAGGAGAGGGCAAAGTGTTAGAAGGGGGTATTGTAACTAATTGATCCAGCCCCTGCTGGAACAAGGAGAAATAGACAGTGGGAACTCAAATCAATGAAGCAAAAGCTACTGCCCTGGAACCATGTTGGGTCTAAGCCTGGGAAACACAGTTACTCAAACCAAACTCAGAGCACACACCGTGTTGTGCTTAGGTGTTGGAGGAAGAAGACATAGGATGTTCCATTGTTTGCTGCACAGGCTACAATGTTTTGTTTCTATAAAATACTTCTAGTGTACTTATGTGGTAGTGGTGTCAGGGCTTCTTTTTTTCCTCTAGAGTTAAAGCATCTTTGGATATATTTTTTTTTCTTTCCATTACTTCTAGCATCTCTATCATTTTCCTCTCCATCCCTATCTTATCATGTTTGTCATATCCTAATGTGTACTTACCCAGGTCTGAGACATTTTTCCTTTGAGCTTCTACTGGTTCCCATGGCCGTCTTTTTGGTAGATCCTTGATGTCTCCCAGATATGGTGAATGAATGAGCCACATTCTTTTTTTTAGTTCTTTAGAGACCCAATATAGAGTAAATCTCTCAACTCAAGTTCCCTTAATGCAGAAACTAACCGGCTGTGGAGATCCACACTCCTGCTGGGCCACCGTCCACGTGATCCATCCTAGTGATCTTTCTGCACAGAGTATCTTTCAAGAAGAACTAACTGAACTCCTCCTTTCCCCGGGGAAGCCCATGAAAATTGTCCTTCCTCAAAGCTCCAGTGGGCCTGTGGCTGGCTCCTAGCAGAGTCTCCCTTGTACTTGTCCCACGGTCAAGGCTGTAAATATTTCTGCTCCTCCAAATTCCTAGAGATGCAGGCCAATTACCTTGAAGGCAAAGCCTTCTCACTTTCCTTGAGGAGAGGGGATTTCTTAGCTCAATTCTATAGCAAGTGTAGGGTGCCAATCAATGGCAATTGGACAGGAAATCTAAGAACAGCCACATTTCCTGTATGCTTAATTAAATTTGAGGAAAAAAAAAAACTTAAAAAGAACGACTCTAAAGGAAAGTCCAGGAGCTCTATGGGATTGGAAGTCTTAAGCCCAAGATCTCTTAATGAGGAGAGCTTGGGTCAACTGAACCAGACAACTTTATGCCTTTAATCTGTTTGACCTCAACATATTTTGATGAAAGGTGAATATAGCAGTACCAGAGAAAGACACAGAGAGATAGAAAAAGAGTCTGTGTTTGCCTAAGGTGTTCACAGCTGAACCAGGGGAGAGAAAGAGGGTATCTTGGCATGGTGAGTCGTGCCTGCACACACCACCTCACTGCTCTCCACCCACACCCACTAACTACTGAATCTGAGAACATCTTTCCCTGAGATAGGGTTTCAGTGAACCACTTTTTTCTGTCTTTAACCTTTAGGCTTTCTAAGATTTTAACATTTATCTCTACAATTCCCCTAGGGCAGTGTCCTTTTGCTATTATCTGTTCAAAACTATTTAAATAAGGTCTTTGGTGACTTTCATTTTCTTTTCAGCCCAAATTCTTGACCAGAGCTAAGATGCTAGTGTCTCATCCTTGTAGCACACCCTCCCTTCTCCCTGAACAATCCAAATTCTTATGTTGCCACCATTGATTTCTGCCTCTCAACCAAAGGAAATCTACAATGTTTCACTTCGTTTTTTAAATTTTTGTATGCTTCAGTTTCTTCATTGGTAATGGGGTTTTAAAAAACATTTCTCTCCTAAATATACTAGCATATGTATGTATTGGTGGTACACACCTGTAATCTCAGTGGCTCAGGAGGCTGAGGCAGGAGGATCCCAAGTTCAAAGCCAGTGTCAGCAACTTAGCAAGATCCTAAGCAACTTAGTGAGACCCTGTCTCAAAAAATTAAAGGTGCTGGGATGTGGCTCATTGGTTAAGTGCCCCTAGGTTCAATCCCTGGTGTGTGTGTGTATCTTGTATTACTATCTAGAATATAATAAGCACTTAAGTGTTAGATATCATTATTATTATCACAATGTTCTTTGGTATAATATGTTAATTTTTTTATTGACATGGGAGTAAATGAATTTGGATCAATGTCAGAGTAAATAAAATGGAATCTCAGGTGAACCCAGGTTACTATTAAAGGCTTGGAATTTGCAAGGCTATGGACTACATAGCTTTCATTATGTATCAGACTCTTGAAAAGTTACAGTAAAGTAGAAATTTGAAAACCACTGTTATGCAATGCAACTGTTTTATATTTTTCCTTTTTTCTCAGAAATAAAGAAAGGCAGACATAGATTCCACTCAATTCAGAATAATGCCCTTCAAAGGAAAAGAGGTTGGCCAAAAGGTAAGAAAGGAAAAGAAACATTTTCAACAAACATTAAATTCTCGTGTTTTATTTTGTTCTTTAGTAACAAACCTGTTTCCCTAATTGCTTTATGTAGATGTGCTGACTGTTAAGAAATATATAAGATACTGTCAATTTTCAAAATGGGTCAGGGAAGGAAAGATAATAGCACTACAAACAAAACGTGAGTGATGAGTCTGCCACTCCTCCCCAGGTCCCCGGCCACTCACTGTGGCCTCTGCTGATCTGATAACTTCTAAGGCTCAAAATAGCTCACACACACACACACACACCTGTAACTCACAGGAGATGTGTCCACTCCCACTTCCCTGACGCCCTGTGGTAATCCTGCAGACTTGGGCCTGCCCCTTCGCCACTTCTGCCTCAGTTTACTCCTAATAACATGAATCAGACTGGCTGCCCTCCCAGGCTCATCGCGTTCATACGTGGCTTCCCTTGAGAATCTCCCACCCAACCCGGCGAGCACCTTGGACAGCTGCCTGTCCTGCAAGGAGAACAGCCGGCCCCTGTGGAGTGTCTGCCATGGCCCCTCACCATTGCTGCCTGGAAGGGTAGGAACAGCAGCTCGTCTTCCTGGAGCCCACCTGCAGATCTTCTTTCCATCCCACCTGTAGAGGTTCCACCCTACCATGTAGAAAGCCCCCTTTCTCCCTGGGAAATTTGCTGATCCTTCTAGAACTCTGCTGAGTTTCTCTTTCAGCCAGGAGAAAGCTGTGGCAAAGGGATGATGAAGCAAGCAGAGAAGACATTTATCTGCCTGTCTCCTAGGTTGCCCCATTGTGATTCAGCCAGTCTAAAATCAACCTTCTCTGGATACGTGTATATATATATGTATAAATGGAATATGTACATACAGAAACATACGTATATTTATAAATATAAATACATATATGGCCATAAATTTCTCACTAGTAGAGCAAAAGCAGTATCTTCACTGCCTGTCCATTCTTAATAGTGACAAACTTGCTTTGAAATTGAGGTGTCGAATGGTCCTTCTAGAAGGTCCACCCCCTGCTGCAGTTACTTTGGGCAGAGTACTTCTCAAAAACGCTCCAGTCCTGCTCCCAGGAGGCCCTGGCAATCATGGTTCTTCTCTGTTCCTTTGTAGGCTCTCAGCACAGTCCTCTGCCACCACTTTCCTCATAACTTTCACACTTAGAGCAGGAGTGAGTCTGATCGTGTCTATGTCCCTCACATCCCCATGGCCAGACACAGTGATGTCTTAAAGACTTCTCACTTGGCTTGAAGGAGATGTCTGACGATTCTCTGTCTCAAAAAAAAAAAAAAAAAAGTAGGCTCTTTCATAAGGCCTGGGGGTGGGGCAGTCTGATGCTGGCAGAACCGGGCTCCCCCTTTCCTACCGTGTTCTGTGAGCAGGGCTAGACCAGCACTCTGCTTGAGGATTTAGGATCCCATCACACCATTCCTGGATCCTGAGACATCTGCTGGAACTCGGAGAAAACCCAAGAGTCACCTAAACATCCTAACCTCTTTTGCTCAAAATTATTTTTAATGACTTTCACTTTTTTCTGACCACATTGTTATTTTTGAAAGTTGATATACAGTTTTAATAGTAGTAACAGTACTAGTAGTAGTAAAGTGGTTACTAAGACTAGTACACACAAGAACAGTTAAATCCTGCTCTGTCCGGGTGTTTTACTTCCTGACTGTAAGATAGGGCAAGCCGTTGTAAAGCCAAGTTCACTTTATCAAATATGATCTGGTCTTCAGTCCAAATTTCTCTAAGCCATGAACTAAGAGGGAGCACAATGATCTTTTGTCTCTCCGCCCTGAAGTTGTTTGCCCTCGCAGGTTTTGATTGAAAGGAGAGATTAGCTAACCCACTAGCCCTAGGAGGATTTAAACAAAGAGAGACTAAGAGAAAGTAATGGCTGTTGCTGGAAAGATCCAGTTGCAGCCAAGGCTGGCGCTCCAGTTTGGCCACCTGATGGGAAAGGAGAGAGCAGATAGAACAGGTGTCATCTCATGGAACCAGGAGTGGAGAAAGAGAGAGAGTTGGCCTGAGTCCCTTCAGCATCGTGAGTGATGGGGAGAGAGTCCCACAGAGAACCACACCTGTGTCAATGACCTTTCACCCTGGCCACCACAGGAACTATCACACCTCAATCATATTCTTTGAAACTGATCAAATTAGAGCAATTTGTTCTGAGGCACAATCAAGGAGTGTTAAAAAAAAAAAAGGTTCATCTACCTCCTTGAGGACTCCAATTTCCCATTTTGTTTGTTCTTCTTAAAACTTTGAGTATAATAGCCAAGTTGATTGTTCTTTCATGCAAGGTTAGTAATTCCTCACTGCATGTATCTCTGTAATATCTTAATTAACTTCCTAAGGGTGATGTCTTGTGAGGTAGGACAAACTTGATTTTGGGATGTGAATCATCAATCAATGTCATCTGGGGCCATTTTTATCTTGATGAGGTTTAAAAACATAAAAGCAAAAACCTCTGAGTAACTCTTACAGCAAAGGTTCAGAAAATAAAATAACATCCACCCTGAGGGTTCTTTGTACTAGATTAAAGGAAAGACCTCTCCCCAGCCTAATCTGGTCACAGTCAGCTTAAAGGAAAGCACATGTATGATTGTGTACATGGAGGAGGTTTTCTCCTAGGATCTATACTGACAAATCAATACCCCACAATGACAGCCATGAGCACGGAATCACAGGCACAGGCTTTGAGAAGTGTGAGTGGGCACTCCATGTCCCTGACTTTAACAGCCACAAACAACAGAATGATACAGTCTTAAATTATCACATGGAGTGACTCAATCTTTCTTTTTTTTTTTCTGCACATCCAGTCAACACATAAAATCAGATTTTACATTTTTCTTAGATATCTTTTAAGTCAATTTTTTGTGCTGTCTTTAGCTCTATAACTCTTAGACTTTGTGCCTTAATTTCTACAAATTCCCCCCTTGATAACTTTCACTAGCTTAGTTTTGAAGTCCTTAGCCATTTTCTCCAGTATTTTCAGTAGAAAAATCTTTCAAGTTTAAGTTTGGGCGTGTGATTGATGAAGTCTGCCATGAGGTCTGTCCCAAGACCTTGAATTGCCGTTTTTTTCTCTTTCCCAAAGGAAATTTTCACTACTTTTCTTTAATTTGTTTGTTTTTTTTTTATATAAAGTTTTTCTTTTTGTAGTTGTAGAATGCCTTTATTTTATTTGTATATGGTGCTAAGGATGGAACCCAGTACCTCGCACATGCTAGGCAAGTGCTCTGCCACTGAGCTACAGTCCCAGCCCTTAATTTGTTTTTTAAAAATCTCTGAGCATCAGTTTCCTCACCTTTAAAGTGAGAATAGTTGTAGTAGCTGTTTAATAGATTTGTTCTAAGGAGTTAGTAGAGACAAAAGTTTTCTTCATATTGTTCTCACCCTGTTGCTCGGGAAACAACATAAATCAGTGTTTCAGATGTGTTTGGGATGGATTGTGGATACTAATAAAGAAATGTAAGGTGAATCTCAGGTAAGTATTACTTTTATTCTTATTGTAATGATACCAGGAATTGAACCCAGGGGCACTTAACCACTGAGCCACATCCCTAATCCATACATATATATATGTGTGTGTTTGTACATACTTTTTTGAGACAGAATCTCTCTAAGTTGCTTAGGACCTTGTTAAATTGCTGAGGCTGGCTTTGAACTCACAATCCACCTGCCTCAGTCTCCCAAGCACTGGGCGCCACTATGTCTTGCAGCATTACTTTTAGAACTAAGTGTAGGTCAGGGGTCAGCAAACTATGGCCCACAGGGCAAATTCCGTTCTCCAAATGTTTGTTTTAAGGTTTATTTAAACAAATCCACATCCTTTCATTTATATATTGTCTTTGGATGTTTTCCTGATACAACTCCAGAGTCAAGGAGTTGCATTGGAGATCATGGACACAAAACCTTAAATATTTACTACCTTTACAGAAAAAAACGCCTGACTTTTGATCTTGGCATTTGTATTTTTCTTTAAGTACTAAACAAGCTCCTGTAAAATTACATTTAAATGGTGTTTTTGAAAAACATGGTTATTTGCAATGCAATGTTGTAAACAAGAGATAATCATGCTGCTTCTCAACTTTCTCAGGGAGAAAAAGAGTCAACGTTAGACCCTTGAAAAGAGGGAGAAAAAGAGGTAAAAAGATGCGACCAATAGACTTTTAATAATTAAACACCTAAATTCCTGTTCTATAGTCTGCGTTCTGAGTGATAAATCAGTTTCCATCATTGGTTTATGGAGCCCATTCCGAACATTAGGATCTTCGTTGGCAGTGGTCAGTTTCAACCACACGGCAGATCAACGTGAACTCCCATTCTATTGACTAGACAATTGATCTGAGAGGCCCCAGGCCACCCTGTCCTGCACCTCCTTTCACTATGCCCACAGCTTTTGAGGAGAGAAATATAAAGAAAAAAATATAAACTTTGTGATTGTCATGATACTTGGCAGACCCTTCTCTGGCCAGGTAGAAAGCTGTAGATGGCACAGAAGTAACACCAAACCCACGTTCTAACCCCCAGACTTCCTGGACTGCGTGGCTTTAGCCTGTCGTTTGCCATTTTGGGCTCCGTTTCCTCATCTGTAAAGATGTGGGGAAGGGTGTTTGGTAAATTAGACCAAGTTCCCTGCTGGGGCTCCCCCAGCTCTGATAGTCTGTATCTCTGAAATGGCTCAGGAAAAGCCATAGACAGCTCACTGTCCCCGTCCCAGAGAGAAGTCCTGGCTGTGTGCTCGATGGATCTCCCGGATCTTGGCTGGAAAGGCAGAAGGTCATTTTAAGACCTTCAATACTGATGTCCGTGGAATCAAACCTCAGTGACCCCAGGTGGGGACTGCAGGGGTCCCTGAGCCATTTGAAGTTTCTTCTCGAGCCCCCACCCTGAGCCATTGAGGAAGCTCGGTGGAGGATAAGTGAAGCAACTCAGAGAGCACAGAGAGAGAGACAAAGAGACAGAGAGAAGCTACCCCATTAGGTGCCCTGTGCCACCCTGCCCTGTTCCCCCAGTCAAAGCCTTGAATGGGGAGACTAGACTAAAATTTAGTTATTTTTTTCCACATGCAGAACCTCAAAGTCATAACATGATTAGACATACTTCTTCAAAACACCAGGAGGAAAGTCATTGTGCGGTAGGAGTTGTGGCCCCACAAGTCTGGGAGCTCAGCTTTTGCCTCACGAGGCTTCATGTTAGGAATTCAGAAGGTGAGAGTGGAGGGTGACATTATCGATGGGCATCTAATCGGCCATAAAAGAAAAACCTTGAAATCCAATACATTTTGAGTTATAAAAGAGGGATCTCAAGATAGATGGGGAGACAGAGTGCACAGTTTTAGAGGAAGATGGAGTTAAAAACAACAACAACAACATCTACTACTTCTTTGCAGGACCAAGAATTCCCAGAGAAAAAAATGTGAATTTCAACCTTCCTAAACTTCCTGTGACCTGTGGTGAGGCTAAGGGGACTCTCCATAAGAAGCAATTTAAGCAAGGTGAGTTTTGTTACCTTCGATTTTTGTTCAGGAAGTAGATCTCTGTGTGGGGGTCTCTGGGTCCAGATCCAGGTCTGGGGACCCACCAGGAGGACTCCTAGGACTCAGGATATCACCCCACACCCAGGATTTATTAAAGTGGAGGGATGATATAAAATCAGCAAAGATAAGAGGCCCATGTGGCAAAATCCAAAGGAAGCCGAGGCTGGCTTCCAGGGGACCCTCCTGGTGGAGTCACGCAGTGCTCCCTTAATTCCCCATCAACAAACTGTGACAACACAAGTGAAGGGTCTTCTACTCGGACTGGCCTGAGCCTAAGAGTCCAGGATTTTTTACCAGAGGTGAATTTCATAGGCACCCTCTGCCTAGCACATTCCCAAATCCCGACTCTCAGGAGGAAAACAGGTTTTCTGCATAAACCATGTTGCTTGGACAGTTTGGACACAGTGAGTCATCTCATCAGTTCTGGGTAATGGTAGAATTGCTTCCAAGATCCATATTCCCAGATACCAGCCGGGGGTCCAACTTGCAAGTAAGCCTCTCTAAGGATAGAAGTTTCTTTTTTTTAATATTTATTTTTTAGTTGAGTTGGACACATACCTTTATTTATTTATTTTTATGTGGTGCTGAGGATCGAACCCAGGGCCTTGCATGTGCTAGGCAAGCGCTCTACTGGTGAGCCACAACCCCAGCCCCAGGATAGAAGGATCTTATCGGTATTAAGTCCTTACGGCACAACATCCCAGGTAGGCTGCAGTAATGTGGCATTTTCACATTTGTAAAATTCATAAAACATTACCCTACCAAGCCATCTACCCTTTCACTCATGAAAAAGGCCCACAGGATGCCCATCTGGCACCCGATGCAGTGAGAAACATTTCAACACTTGATGGAAAATGTGTACATGTGAGAAATTCAACATCAACCTTCCCGGGGCTGTTTCCTATAACATTTGTTCAGCTTTAAGTAGGAAGAGCACAGGACTTTAAAATAAACCTGTATTCAAGTTTTAGCTATACCAACAGGTTATTAGTTTATTTTTCATTACTATAATGAAATACCCATGGCAGGATACTTTATAAGGAAAAAGGTTTATTTAGCATACAGTTTCAAAGTCTGATGTCCAAGAGCTGACAGCCTCCTGTGTTTGGCCCTTGGTGATGGCTTAATGGTAAGATGACATCATGGTGGGAGTCTCTAGTAGGGAAAGAGATCACATCACAAGATAGGAAAACTAGAGAGTTATTGGGGTCCCATAGCAACTACCTTAAGTACTCCCAGGCAGTAGCTTCAGTGACCTAAGGACGTCTTAGCAGCCCCACCTCTTAAAGGTCTCACCACCTTTGACATCACCATAGTAAGGACCAGGCCTTCAACACCTGAACCCTTGGGAAACACACTCTAAGTATATCCAAACCATGGCAGACAGCATCTGTGTCATCAGCATCAAGGAACTCAGTCTCTCTGACCCTGAACTTCCTCCTCTACAAAATGAGAATAATAAAGTTTCCCTCACCATATTATTATGAGGGGAAAAAAAGAGACAATAGGTTTTGCCAATTATAATTTAAAATGTAGCATGAATGTTCATCTCTCCTAATTGATCCTCCCTCCCACAATACAGTTCTGTGGGTACCAGGTATCAGTGTTTGCCCTGTGACTCTACTGCCTATGTGTGATTTAACGTTTTCCTCCATAACACTTCCATAATTACTTTTAACATCAAATAGCCATTATTCCAAAATTTGAAAAATCATCAGTTGTCATTAGCAGGAAGAAGGTGTTGCACAAGATGAGGCAGATGCACCTGTAGTGACAACTTTGACATGGCCACCTGGGTTCGCAGGAACTCAGCAGGCGCTTTGTGCCTTCATCAGACTTTCTGAAACCCAGGCTGGTTCCATCCTGAGGTGCAGAGAAAGGGGAAGAAAGAATCTTGCTCATTATTTAGGATCATTCATTTTTTTTCTCTTTTGATGGAACAAAATACTTTAAGAAGGTAACGTCAGTGGTAATTATTCCTTTCATCACATGAAGGTCAAAGAAACACACACACATGAGGGGGGTCCCCCTCTGTCCTTGCCTTCCGGGCTGGACTGGGGTCCCTGATGTCTGAAAGGAATCCGTTTCCTGACCCACAGCAGCCTGGGCCCAGCGTGAGGGAGGTCCACCATAGCATTTCCTGGCTGGGAGCTCAGCTTCCTTGGTCTTGCAGGGGCCCAGATGAAGAGCATAAGGACTGAGGATGGAAAATGGCTCACCCCCAGGGACTTCGAGATCAGAGGAAACCACGCAGCAGCCAAGAACTGGAAGCTAAGCCTGCGCTGCCACGGATGGACCTTGAAAGAACTGATAGAGGTATTCTGTGACAAATGGCTTCCATCAAAGGCCCACCCACATCAACACCAGGCTTCCGCAGAGTGTCAGTGTCCCAAAGCCCATCGTGATCCCCTTACTCAGGTCATCATGCAAGTGTCCTTACGACGTGCCACTGAGGTGGTACCTTGGCTGGCTGAGGCCCTCTAAGCACGTTCACTCATGTCCTTGAAGGCAGGATGGCACACTGTGGCCGGGACTCTGCCATTAATGAACTGTGAGATCTGGTCACATGAAAGTCACTTAAGGTGGAGGGAGAAAGTGTCCTTAAACTTGGAGGGCCAATGTTAAAAGTCACCCATTACATACCCAAATATAATGCATCTGTGTGGGTAGTTCCTGGTAATAGAATATTTCAACAACATCTCTTTTGATAAGCCCATCAAATTGATTCTTTAACAATTGTTGGGTGAAAGTGAGAGAGAGAGACAGAGACAGAGAGAGAGAGAGAGAGAGAGAGAGAGAGAGAGAGAGAGAGAGAGATATGCTGGGAAGAAAAACCAAGACCTTGAGGGCAAGACAAACACTCTTGTACTGAGCAAGACAGCCCAGCCCCCTCAAGTTTACTCTTGAAAAAAGAGTATAAATAAAGTGCATTTTAAAATAACTCCTTTCCTCCTACATCAGCTGCCGACATGGAGGAAAGAGGAATAGGTCTCTGTTGCAGATGAACACCTGCGTGGCACAAGTAAAGAAAAGGTCTGCTCTCAGCAAATATTTACTGAGCAACATACAAATCTAGGAGGGCATCCAGTGTCTGAGCCCTTAGCCAGGATTAAGGCCACACATTGAGAGCAGGACTGCAGGTGCCGCTGCTGTAACAGGAGGCACCAACGGACACAGCTCCAGTAGCTGGGGATGGGATGGTCATCTCCAGAAAGCTCTGAGGTTGAGGAAACTTGCATAGAAAAATTTGCACCGAGCTTGGTCTTAAAGGAGATCAGCTCTGACAAGGAACAGTGTAGAACAGGGCATCCTACAGTGCAGAAGGGATGGCCGGAAGCTCGGCTCCTGGGAATGTCGAGAAGTTGGAAGCAATGAGACCCAACAGTCACTGGGCTGGCTGTAGAGGTCATGTGGCCAGAAGGAAGAGCCTAAATGTCCTTCAATCCCAAATGACCTCCACGAAGACACCTGAGTTTGAGTTGACAGTGAGACATCCAGGTAGAAAGATCTGGAAGGCAGTCAGAAATACCACCCTCAAAAAATCAAAAATAAGGCCCCATCATCACATCATTGATCGATCTTTTCTCTCTTTCAGGCAGGGCATCTACCAAACCCACCAATAACAAGAAAAAAGGTGATTATCCCATGACCTTCTGCCAATGTCTCAACCGTCAAATTGTTGATTTTCCATTTCTGTTTTAAATTGATCAGTTATGATAAAATCTGTCTTCATCAAATGGTGTTTGTGTAGTTGCTGCTTTCAAACATTTCTTAGCATAAGAGGTCAGAACTTCTTTGAGCATTAGAACATGTGAGATGGATGGCGGTGGGAACCATCCTTGAAAATAGACAATAAAGCAAAACTGTCCTTGTATGTATGTGTTAGTGAAAGGTCTGAGTGCCACATTATCTTAGAATTAAACAAAAAAATAATGGGGCTGGAACTGGAAAAGCAAGCATAATTAGCAATTCACAAAACAATACTTCTAATGGCCATTGTCTCTGCGTTCTCATCTTAAGCACTGTCTGTCACTGTTTGGGGGGTTGTGTCTTCAATGAAATAAGAATGGAGCAAAAGTTTTCCGAGAAATATCCCAGGGTCCCTCCAGATGACCTATTGCAAACTTCCCCTGGGAAGGTGTGTCACAGGGAAGCAACAGTAAAAACCAGACTCCTTTCTTTTCTGTCTTTCGTCTACTAAACACACACACACACACGTACACACACACACCACGCGCGCGCACACACACACGTACGCACACACACACACTTCTTCAAGAGAATTGTTTTTCCTTTATGACACACTTGAGAATATAGTGACTGAAGGCAGAAGTACCCTGCAAGTCTGCCGTGATGTTTGGATGTCATTTGAGTGTGCTCCGCAAGGGTTCGTGTGTTGAGATTTCATCCCCTTTGTGAGGTATTAAGAGGACAGAAACTGAATCCAACGATGGTGTCCAGAGGTGGGACTCTTGGAAAGTGATTAGGATTAGATAAGGTCACCAGAGTGGAGCCCCGAAGGCTGAATACGGTGGCTTTGTAAGAACAGGGAGCGAGACCAGATGCTGTCCACACGCACTCCCTGTCTTTTGCCGTGCGATGTCCTGCATCACCTTTGGACTCTGCAGCAAGGCCATCATCAGATGTTGGTTCCTGAACCTCCAGAACCTCGTTTCTTTTTTTCTTTGTTTTTCTAATAAAAACGGACGTGGGTATTTTGTTATAGTAACACAATATGGATTACTACGGCTGCTGACATGGAAAATCCTGTCCTCTGTGAGAGGCCCTTTGACCCCGCCAGAGGGTCTGTACAGACCTCACTTCCATCCATAAAGGCGGATTCTCCTTCATGGCAGTGGTCTGTGGAGTGCATGGAGGAGCAGTTTCCTTGCTGTGTGGACTGCAGGGAAGGTGTGAGCCTGTCGGTGCCTTGCGTGGCCTCTCCAAGCCTGGCTGTCCCAGAACCTGGTGAAGCGAGGAGATGGGGGAACCGCCACTCCCTGACCTCTGACCCTGGTGAGCTTGTATCTCTCTTCCACATCAAGAATCCAGTCCTCACAAGGCCGACTCTGGAACTCTCTGCTCACTGGCTTCCTGGCCAGACACTCAGTGACTAGACTCTGGATCCACTGGGTTTTCTGGAAAAAGAGACATTATTTGATCTATTTATTAAGGCCAAACATGTCCTCGCAGCCCCAGAGCCAGGGGTGACTCTGCCCGGGATGATTAGTTGGGTTGAACGTCACTCATCCTTCTCTCTCCAAGGCCTTCCTTCCACGGCCGTTGGCTTCTGATGCCCATGTCACTCTCTGCGCCATGCGGCAGGTGCTACTGTCAGCATCTTCTCTGTTCCTGCATTTCCTGATCAAACCTGCTGGTGATAGCTAAGACTCTCTGGGCTAATAAGATCTGAAAGTCCAAGATGATCACTTCCTGGCTGCTAAGAAACCTCTTCTTCTGAGTCATGACAGTGTTCATCTCGTCATGCCCTCGAGTATTCAATCACCAGCCCTCTGGGGAGCAGTACTAGTGCCAGGCAACGAGCTTGACCAAAGGCAGCTGAGGGGGGCCCACACAGCAGGCCCCAAAGACTGTGTTCTCCTTGCCTCACCTGAGAGAATAACTAATACAGTGGGGGCCCATTCCAGGCCTCTCAGAGAGGAGCAGTGAGAGGGTCACCTCTTCAGTCAGTTGTACCTTGCTTCACATCGGGTGCTTTGTCTATGACCTCTCTGCCCCAGGCTGAAGGCAAATGTGAGGCCACCAGTGCTCCAGATTGGAAGGAGTACACATCATTTCAAAGGTGTCCAAGGTCAAGGCCAGCTCCTGGGGTTCAGGGGAAGTGGAAAGGTTCTTCTCTTCAGGAAGAGGCGCTGCAGCCCCAAGGACCTTGGACACATTTTGTCTTCAGGGAGGGGCTCCAGGAGAGCTGCAGGAGGCAGTGGAAGTCTTCTGAGGGACACCTGCATGGCCTCCAGGACTGGGCCCTATGGTCACAGGGGGCCTTGAAGGATGAGTCCTCAGCCTAATTCTCACTGCAGCTCTCTGGGTGGCAGGACACCTCCTTATATACAGAAAATGCTGGAGGGTTGCAGGTAGGAGCATCAGTGAGGTTTCTCCAACTCAACCAGGAAAGGAGGGCCAGACTCCCTGCATGACTTCACACAGAGTCCCCCTGAGTCTTAGAGCCAGGGAAAGGAATTTTCACTGGACTGAACGGTCTCAGACACATAATTTAATGTGTTCTCATTCTCATTAGGGAAAATAGCCCATAAAAGCAGGTACAAAACAAAACAAATAGAAGGATATGGCCTAAATCCCTTCAATAAATAAGTCTATTCAAATATGTGATTAATAAAACATCACATTCAATATTTTCACTCCAAGTTTCTCTCTTTCAGAGGAAAACACGGGAGTCTCTCAACAATGTCTTAGTTGACCCCCATGTAAGTACTATGTCCAGCTTATCCCCAGACCTCTGCCCTGGTACATGTCCTGTATCATGTCTGCTTCTCCCTGACGTGCTCACTCCCTGTTGGAGTATGTTGCTATGTGTAATGAACAAAGAATACCAGCCAGGGACATGGCTCTGAGGCTGGGTGTCTCCACTGAAACCACCCTTTCCATCAGTCTAATTGGAAAACTTCCCGTGCCCTCATCTCCCCTCAAAAGTGGGTATGGGAGGCTGAACTTAGACAACTGGGGTATCTAGAGGCAGAGCTTGAGTGGAAAATACAGGTCTGGCCTGAAGATTAGGGGGTGCAGCAAGTTTGATTGGAAAACAGCTCTTTAAAGAAGGCAGGATAGACAGGAAAATATGCGACATCCACTCAGATGCAGGCAAAGAGCTCAAGATGGTCTTCAGTATCATCCTGAGGGAACAGGCTGGGCCCAGCTGGCAATTCGAAGTGTGGACCCTGGACCCTGTCCTTAATCATGCATAGATATGCACAACAGAGCAAGTGGCTCCTTCTTGGAGCCCCTGTGGCCAGTCTCAAGGGAGCCATCGGGAGTACTGTAGCTGGTTAGGACAAAACCATCACCACTCAGCAAATCACAGGGCGCTTTTATTCAAACTGCTTGGCTGGTGCTTAATAATGTGCAAAGCATTCTGTTCCCATGCGTCCTGTCCATTTTCGGCTTGCCATAATGCTGCCTGCTTTGGGGTCTGCCCAAATCATAGATGACTCCTCTTTCTAAGCCAAATCACACCTGGATTCTTTTCATGAAAATGAGATGCACCTTTTAGGTAGGTCTGGTGTTTGCACAACTGCAGGGGACACCTCTCATTATAGAATGCTATGCAGCTGGACTGATGCAGGATGCCAGCAAGAGGGATAAAAAGCGGGGGTTGCCGTGCCCTCTGGTTTGCTGTCAAATGCACTGCCCTAACAAGATCTAGGTACCTCAACACAGCCGGTGTTCCTGTGCTGGAGCTGGGACCCTTCAGTGGTTGAAGAGCTCTCACATCTGGAGTCTGGATAACTTGATTGACAACAGTCATGGTTCTTGCAGCCCATAGTCAAACCCTCTGTGAAGATGAAAAGGCAACTGTTGCAGTGAGGATGTCCTCGCCCTTCTTCAAGCCCAGCCCTTGCTCAGAAGAAAACCTTGTCTGCACATTGCAATCACCAGGGGTGGGGGTCACCCCCCAGATTCTAATGTCATTGGTTTAATGTGCTTCCCGAGAATGATGATTTTCCAAAGCTCCTCTGTTAGTTTCTTTAGCGCAGCCCCTATTGTGAGTGGCTGTAGACCAGGGCTGCTCCATCTGTAGTGTGTGTGATATCCCCCTGGAGCCAGGCAGTCCACCACTGGCTGGGTCCCATCCTGGCCCCTGATTCAGCACCTGAGGGGTAGAACCCAAGACGGTGGACTTCTAACACATCCAGGTGATATTGATGCTGCTGATCCAGAGACTATTGCCTTAGACACAGAGGTCTCACCTGATGACTGTGAATTAGAACCACCTGAGCACATTCGCCACCAACCCAGAATCACTGAGTTGAAAAATCTCTGGTCCTGGAGCCCCAGGCCATCTAAAGTGTGTGTGTGTGTGTGTGTGTGTGTGTGTGTGTGTGTGTGTTTTGCTGGGGATCTAACCCAGAGCCTTTCATATACCAGTCCAGCACTCTACCACTCAGCCACACCCCAGCCCTGAATTTTTTAAAAACTTCCTGGTGACTCAATTCTACAGCAGATTAGAAACCACTGCTGAGCAAAAGAACAAATTTTTCTTCCTAAGAAGATTAAAGAGAGGGACAGGGATGCGACTCAATGGTAGAGCACTTGCCTAGCACACTCTAGTCCCTGGTTTTTATCACCATCATAAAATAAAGTACGAAAGAAAGAAGGAAAGGAAGGAAGGAAGGAAGGAAGGAAGGAAGGAAGGAAGGAAGGAAGGAAGGAAGGAAGGAAGGAAGGAAGGAAGGAAGGAAGGAAGGAAGGAAGGAAGGAAGGAAGGAAGGAAGGAAGGAAGGAAGGAAGGAAGGAAGGAAGGAAGGAAGGAAGGAAGGAAGGAAGGAAGGAAGGAAGGAAGGAAGGAAGGAAGGAAGGAACCTTAAGTCTGCAGGCTTCCTACACCATGTAACTCCAGCATGGGATTTGCCTGTATTAATCATTCTTTCTCAAGGCCCACTTGCCCTGTATTTATAAGATGATACTCAGGAATCTTGACCCAGAAACCTAAAAATAATGGTCAGCATCCACAAGTCTCACCTGTTAGGACAAAAAGGAAAAATGGTTGCCGGGCTCTATGCAAGGGTGACCTTGGGAGTCCTTGGAGGTGTGCCCAATGATTTCCCTAACAGGCCACTCAAGTTTTCTTATTGAAAGGGAACACATTGGCCAGATACATCTTGCCACCTAGAATTTGCTCATATGGGTGACTTTTGATTCTCTTCTTATCTTGAATTTATAAGATCAAGAGAAATTAGAAATTATAAATAAATCACCTCAACTCACTGGGCTCAGGAATGACTACTAATGACTTTAAACCCAAATAGCAGGGCATTTTGCTTTGGCATTTTGCTCTACACCCTCATAGCAGCAGACCTTACAGAAGCACCGAGAAAGAGGTAGATATTTTAAAATTAGAATCAGCAGGACAGGGGTAGGGTCGGATCCCTGAGATGGAGACCAGGAGGAATCAGAATTCTCTTCCAGGCTTCTGGGTGGGTTGTGGGGAGATGAGGAGCATAAATGAGGAGCAGATTTGACACAGGAAGACAAGGAATGGGTATTGTGCCAGGATGGGTTTTAGACATGACAAAATGCATTTCACTAGGACAAAGAGCAGAGTTTTAATGTTTGGAGGCTCAAAAGGAGACCAGGATACAGGTCTAAAAGTCCTGGGACACACATGGTGAGTTTGGTCATGGAAGGAGCTGGTCGTTGAGAAGAATGAAATGAACAAAGGACGCTGGACAGAGTCCCAAGGAATCCCCACGTCCCAAGGGCAGAACCTGAAAAGAAAGACAGAGTGTTAGAGAAAACCCCAAGAGAACGGGGTATCATGGAACGGTGCAGAGAGAATATTTCTAGAAGGACTAGACACAGAGGTCCCACCTGAGAACTGTGAAGACATGGAACGGTGCTCCCTGTCACCTCCCCACCTCCTCCCCACCCACCAGAATCCCCACCCCAGCCTCACTACTAGATGGTCACATGAGCATGTGCATTCCTCCTTCCAGCCCACGGTGCAGGTATTTCAGCCAGGGCTAGAGGCACTACCCACGTCTCTCCAGACAGTTAGTTCTCCTTGAACTCTTCTCTTTCTGCTCAGATGGTTCCAGGAGAGGAGGCAGGGCCCATCCGTCTGGGTAGTTCTCTAACATAGACACATAGCCCCCATACCCAGAAATTATAGCATGTAGGGCTCCAATGTTAGTTGTTATGTAAATTTTCACCAAAAAAGAGAGGGGAAATGTAATTTCCCTTGCTTAACAGTGAGCTCCTTCCTTAGCCAATTTCTATCGTGACCTACAAATTCTGTCATTTTGAACATGTGTGAGTCTCTCCACAATCCTGATAAATACTGTCAAATTCTTAACTAAATGAAACTAAATCTGGCTAAAGGTCATATAAATTGAGATTGGTCTGAAATTCAGTACTGGCCAATTTTCTGGGCCCAGCCATCTTCCTTTTATAGAACAAGTTTACCATCTCTTTCCTGGGCACAGAAAATGAGGGTAGAGTCTCAGTCTTCAACCCTGGGCAGTTGCCATGACCATACTCCTTGGACATTAGAAATGGTGTTCCACACCTCACATGCCAAGTTGGCTGAGTCATGGGGGATCTTCCTCCAGGTCCCCAGAACCTGTCCTCCCTGGCACTCACCTGGTCATCTGCACCCATGGTCCTTCCACCCAATGGTATTGCCACAGGTCCAGGGCCCACCAGACACAGAACCCACAGTCTAGGGCCTTCTTACCAGACCCTTTCTTCAACTCCTGGGGAGCTTATGGCCAAGACTATGGGATACAATGATATCTCAGAAGTTTATTCCATCTCATTAAATTTCATTAATTTAATTGACTCACCCTTCGTTGAGTCAATTTTAAAAATAGACAACTAGATAAGACACTGTGTTCCTGGACCAGACTTTACCAGACACATAACAAGTATATCAGATTATTTTTAATTCATCCTTTTTTGATGCTATTGTTGCAAGCTATTCCATGTCAGAATCACTGTTTTCATGAAGAAAAATATTCTGGTGTGGCACATAGCAACTGTCTTCTGAACTTTGTGGTAGACCAGAATGTCCTCTTATAAAATCTCCACTCAATATTGTTTCTTAATATTTTGAGGAGAGAGGTTTATAAGCGTCACCTTGGTACATGGAAAGCCCACACACTCTGGAATCCCAACGTGTTAACTTTCTGGGTCTCACAAATCCCAGTGATGTCTACACCATTTCCCTTCTAGCAAAAAAACTCAAATAAGTGCGAAGTATGCCGCCAAGAGAAACAGCTGGTCTTCTGCAATACTTGTTCAAGATCATACCATCAGAACTGCCACATCCCACCAGTAGATGCTCAGAGGTTGGTAAAGCACCTTCATCCACACCCCTTGTCCTTTCTTCTTGGGGTATGGTTCCTTTCACCATGCACACATATCCTGCAGAGCTTCTGTCACTGGTAGGGTGCACCCTGATGCAGAAGGAGCAGGATGCTTAGCATCTCAAGATCCAAAAGCATCATCCAGAGCTATTTAATGGTGCTGGCAACAGTAGATTTCATGGAAAGCAAAAGTTCTTTGCAAGTGGTTATTAGGTATAATAGTAAGAGCTGTCACTCCCACCTCTTTTTTTTAATATTTATTTTTTAGGTGTAGATGGACACAACACAATGCCTTTATTTTTATGTGGTGCTGAGGATCGAACCCAGGTCCCGCCCATGCTAGGCAAGCGCTCTACCGCTGAGCCACAATCCCAGCCCCTATTGGGTATAGTAGTAAGAGCTGCCTGTCACTCCCACCTCTTCTACTTGGTTCCCAGACCGTGCACTCTGACAGGCAGTAATATCCGAAACTGACTGCTGATGTTAGGCATATATCATCTGCTGTGGGAACATTGCAAAGTTGATCAAGCTGGTTCTGTAATGAGCCTTCAGAAGTCCAGCCCAACAGTCTATCAAGCCAATTGAAGTCTGGGTAACCGGTCACATTAAAAAGACCCGTGACTTCTGTCGGTGTTAACCCCCTGGGATGCACTTCTTTTGCTGAGTGTATTTGGACAGAGGTGATGGGGTGCATGACTCCACAGAGGTCGATAAGGGGTTCTGGGAATGGTTTTGTGGGCAGAATTACGGTGGCCAGGAGAATGATCTCTACCAGGAATGTGACTGTCCCTGTGGGGACAGAGCACTGCCCTTCTGTGATGTGGTCCCCTGCTCCTAGTACAACATCTCAGAGGATCAGTTTAAGCCTCTGCTTTTGACTGGTTGGGCAATCTGCAGAGGCAGAAAACAGAAGCTCTTTTGTCCAACCCACTTATAGTTCCCATCTCTTCACCATGGGCACATAATGGGCCCCTTGAGTAAGCATTGGGTGGCCAAGAAGAGGCTGACATTGCTAGGATGGGTCATTGTGTCCACCTGATTTACCAAGATCCTCCCAGCACCTCCTAGAACCTGGAAGAGATTAGAGAATGAATCCTGGGGCAAATGGAAGCCATCTGACACCCTGTCAGTAGATTTCCCTTCCAAGAAGTTTCTACAGCTCAGATTCTAGGTACAGCTCTGGCACAGATAGAGGAGAGGCTGCCTTAGCCTATGCGCTGTGCTTACTCTGCCCAATTGAGAAATGGGAGCTGGTTTCCTGATTTCAACTAAGGTCTGATTGACTCATCAAGTTCCAGAACTTCTGGGCTTAAAGTACTAAATTCCAATAGTTGACCAAGGCTCACAGTGACTCAGATGGGAATTCCAAGTTTTGAGGTGACAAGAGTCCACCACTCCCTGGGGCATCTCAGTCAACACACTGTCACCCTGTGACCACTATTGATGGAAGGGGATGTCCTTGGCTATATGGACGTTGGATACATGGCAGAAACTACTAGACACTCTTGAACTTTAGCAGCCATGGGAACGGTGGCTGGTTCACAGACGGTGCCCTTGCTCACTTTACGCCTGACCTCTCAGGAGCCAGTGGAGCTGCACCTTATGCAGGACAAAAGCCTGGGAAAAGCACCCAGAAAGCCAACCATGTCATCTGGAATCTGAGGTCTTGAAGAGGCCTATGCTGCCTGAGGAACAGCTGGTAAGTCAGTGTGACCCTGAAGCCCCCTCCTTTCTGTTCACACAGAGAAGCACAGACTGGCAGAGGTGGGAGAAATGGTGCTCCATGGCAATCACTGGCCCGTGATGTGTTTTGACTACTTGTCCTACCACCAAAATTCACATTCCGGAGAAAATCCCCATTCCCTTTTTATTTCAAAGAGCCCGCAGGTCTGAGAGCCATGCATTCTCTCTAGACAGCCTTCAGGCTCTTTCTCTCCATGCTACCTTTTCCTTAAAATCTCCTCTGTCTTTTACAGAAATGTGAGCTGATCCTATTGAAGGTCTATTGTTATTCACAAAGTGCCTTTTTTGCCCAAGAACCATATTATGTAAGTAACAGCAACAAAGCCAGAAACTTGCATTAGTCAAACTTGTGATCTGAATCCTATGAGTCCAAGCTCCCATCATCTTTGCCTTGTCTTTGTTCAGCCTGTCCTAACAAATTACCACAGACTAATGGGTTTAGAAGCAACAGAAATTTATCTGGAAGTCTGAGGCCCGGGTGCCGGCCTGGGGGGTTCTGGAGAAGCTACAGAGGGCCACTTCTCACTGTGTTCTCACCTAGTGGAAAGGAGGGGGGGACCTCCTGGAGTCTTAATAAGGACACAAATCCACTCTTGAGGGCTCCACCTTCCTAACATAATTAGCTCCCCAAGACTCACCTCCTAACACCATCATGCGAGGGTTAGCATTTTGGAACAAAAACTGGAGAAAGTGGGGTCACAAACGTTCAGACCATAGTGTTTGGGATGTGTGGGAGGCAGGCCTGGACCATGCTAATGGTCCCCCCTCCATGTTCTCCTCAACAGACTCAAGACCCCCAGGAGCACATGTGGTTAAACAAGGTCAAGGAAAGGCTGAATAAGAAGAAGTACCACCGAGTGGAGGGGTTTGTGCGGGACATGCGCCTCATCTTTCTGAACAACAAGGCCTTCTACAGAGTGAGTGGTCCCCTGCTAACCTTTCTCTTTAAGTAACTTTGCCTTTCATTTTATATCAGGTAAAGTTGCCCTCCCATGTGGCAAGCCTATAGCAGCAAAAATTCTGGAAATATTCTAAGAGCCCTGTGGCACAAGTGGGAAAAATAACAACAAACCAACAGATGCCATTGCAGACACCACCCTAGGACTCCGAGTCTGCTCGCTTGGAGACTATTGATTCTTGCCCATGAAGAACTGCCCCTGCAGACCCATTATCTTCCACAGGAAGTAGAAGTGTATTTTAAAGGCATCTAGTCTTGCTCTTCTCTAAAAGAAGATAGCAAACTGAATTTCTCAAATTTCAAAATCTTGGATTTCTTTTTAGTCAGGTTTTTAGTCAGGTTTTTTCACTGCTGTGACCAAAGGATCTGACCAGAACACCTATAGAGAAGGAAAAGTTTATTTGAGAGCTCACAGTTTCAAAGGTTGACAGATGGCTCCATTCCTTGGGGCTTGAGGTGAGGCAGGACATCATAGCTGGGGAGTGTGGCGGAGGGAAGCAGCTCACATCAGTGATCAAGAAGCAGAGACTCCACTCTGCAGATACAAATAGACACCCAAAGCCACGCCCCAATTCCCACCTCCTCCAGCCACACCCCACCACTTCAGTTACCACTCAGTTAATCCCAATCAGGGGATTAAATCACTGATTGTGTTAAGACTCCTACAACCCAATCATTTGTCCTCTGAACCTTCTTGCACTGTCTTACACGTGAGCTTTTTGGGGGACACCTCACATACAAACCATAACACTTTCCATCAGAATTTCCTGGTGCCATTATCGAAAAGCTAACAAGGATTTCCAAAGAATAACTGTGAAGGAAATAAGAAGACACCATTGATTGGCCTTGGATATTTCTGCAATATTTTGCTGTTATGAATAATATTGTCTTTAAAAATCAAATAGCAAAAAAAAATCAAATAGCAAGAATGTTTTAAAAAATTAAATTGATGATTTTCTGAATAAGAATTAGAGCGTGATCTACAGGTGGAACATCAAAATTCAAAATATGAAATAGTCCAAAATTTGAAATGTTTTGAGGGACAATATGACATCATGGGTGAAAAATTCCACAGCATGAAATTTTGTTTCATGTATAAAGTTATTAAATATATTGCATATAATTACCTTTGAGCTATCCATAGCAGGTTTATATGAAACATAAATGAAGTTTGTGTTTAGGCTCAGGTTCTATCCTCAAGACATCTCATTATGTACATCCTAATATTCCAAAATCTGAAAAAAAAATCTAAAACACTTCTGATCCCAAGCATTTCAGATGAAGGACATTCAACCTGTAGTGCTATTTTTGCTTCTCTGTCTTCCCAACAAAAAGAAATAATCAAGCTATCAGGGAATATAAACTCCTCTTGACTGGGTTGATTCTCACTTGACGTCTGAAGGAGTCTAAATGAGGCTCTGGAGTACCTGAGACTGGGAGTCTAGGCTCATTGAACAATGGCTAAGAAGGTTATTGTTTTTGCTTTTCCAGAACCACAAATTCATCCAGCTGCCGCTTAAGATAGAAGCCATATTCGAGAAGTATTTCAAAAACATTTTTTCAATCCAAGAAACAAGCGAGAGCATCTGTCAGTTTAAGCACATTATTATGTTAACATAGTCCATGTCTGTGTACCCCCTGGGGACCCTCTGGTTGTGTCACTAGTGACATGGTGCTCTGATGGTCCTCTATTCACTCTGCCTGTTCCTGTACAAATAACCTCATGTCACAATTCTTTTTTCATTTTTTATTATTGTTATTGTTCCTTTTTTTAAATAAAACTTAAAACTGTCTTACCCAAGTCTCTAATTGAGTAATTTAGAGTGAAAATTACGATTAAAGGTATCCAATATTTCTATAAGGGATCACATCATGTCTTTTCATTGATTCAAATCTTATATTAAGCCCTTCAGTGATTGTTTTTCAGCTTCCAGAGGCTGTTTGAAGCCTTGACGATTCTTGGCTCTTGGGGACTGGCTCTTAGACGCTTGCACACAGACAAGGAAAAAGTAATTTCCCTCTACCCTTCGAAGTATTTATCTGGGTTGCCTGTCACAATGAACAGGTTAACAAGAGAAAAGAAAAACAGCTTATTAACATGTATATACAGTCAGGTGTCATTTAATAGCAGGATGCATTCTGAGAACTGCATCATTCGGCAATTTTGTCAATAAGGACATGGGGAGCTGGCACCTTTGCTTTTCTTGATTTTGCTGTTTTTGCAAGTAATAAACTGAATCCTAAATGGTTCCATGTTTCTTTACCAGACAAATCTGTCAGCCTTGCCTAATGGCTTCCCAGATCCACTGTCTTCTGGCTGTGGACAGAGTACCATGTATTAGTATTAGTGGTTCAGAGCATCCACTACAGCCTTCAGGGAAGAACCCCAACCTCAGTGTCAAAATTAAGTCCCCAATGCACCATTTCACCGTTTGAATAATGAAATTTCATCACTGGAGTATGTAATTTTGAAGATTAAGTGAGTTTATGAATGTATATTTTTTTAAATCATTCCAGAAACACATGAAGTTATCATAACTACACATAGTAAGAATTCTATGTGTAGCCAGGTACAGTGACGCACACCTGTAACCCCAGCAGCTGGGGAGGCTGAGGCAAGAGGATCATAAATTCAAAGCCAGCCTCAGCAATTTAGTAAGGCCCTGAGCAACTTAGCAAGACCTTGTCTCAAAATAAAAAAATTAAAAGAGCTGAGGTTGTGATTCAGTGGGTAAGCACCACTGGGTTCAATTCCCAGTAACCAATCCCCCATGCAAAAGAAAAAAGAGAGAGAGAGAGAGAGAGAGAGAGAGAGAGAGAGAGAGAGAGAGAATTCTGTACATAAAATGCTAATTCAAGCAAGAGAATAATTCTAAATAACAGCAACATGAAAATTGCTTTTTGTTCCTCTGGAGGAAGAATTTATTATGGAAGTTTCCAAGTATGGTATAGAAGTATCGCTATCAGATCAGTATGACACTTTGCATAGGTCTGCTCTATATTTAATCATCTGGATGGGGTGTTATGAAGCTGGCCTAGGAGCAGGGGAAAAGCTTATTGGTTCTGAAAACCACAGATGTAAGCAATGAAGAGGACTGGCTGAGGGTTTATCAACAGCCTGGGACAAGCACAAACAATTTACATTGTATCCATCACTTTTGACTTCGTATTAACCTCTGAGAAATCCTGAATTTTTCAATCAGGTATTAGTCAATTTCATTTGATAATTTCAGCAGTTTTCTAAATTGTTCTATTTTTTCATCTGCAATATTGAATATTATGGGATTATTTACTCTAGATTTTCTGAAGAAAGTAGAATGTGTAAGATATCATCATTTGTTTTTACATCAAGATGTGTTGTAATACAGCAAAAAGAAAAAAAAAACATATATAGGCTCTTTAAAAGGCATTGCAGAGAACTCTCTATAAATGCCAAAATCCAAGTTCTCCTCCTCTTCCTGAGCACGCAGCTAACCCACATTCCCCAAAGATCAGCCCCGCACTCCTCATTAGCCATCGCCATGGGCATCCAGTGAAGGAACGTGGGCAGAAGTGGGAGAGGCGATGCCAAAGCCTGGCCCATAGGTCTGCCATGCTCTGTCCCCTGGGAGGAGGGATGTCCACCCAGGGTGGTCATGATGCAGTAAGTCAAAAACAGCAATACCTCCCTTCGTCAAACTGGGCCCCGAGGGACAAGGAGGAGAGCTGTGCTGCCATCCTGGCCCCTCTTAGGTGGAAAAAATCCACATCCACAGAACCTGAGTCATGGCACACTATATTCCTTGACCAGGGTAGACGGCCTACCCTAACCATTACAGAGTGTACCGTGTGACCATCTAAAGCCAAAACAAAAGTATTTCTAATTGGAAAACATATAAAAATTTGAATCTGTTTTCTCTAGGAAAAGAAATGTTCATTGTAACACTATAAGTTCTTATTTGCTGTTGGGTATTTCATAATTGCATTTTCCAAAGTGAGTTTGTTTTCTACTTTGTCGCCTGCTTCATGGGATCTAGAAAATGAACCAGGGAAGGTTAAAAACAGGAACTTGAAAAGAGTAGGAAATTAGGCAACAACTCACATGGCAGACAGAATTGACATCATAATGATGCTTTGTCTCTACTTTTCTTATGGAAAAAAAAAAAGAAGCTCAAAACAAACAATTATGGAATGAATTCTGAATGATCAAAGTCCTGGCTCTACCTCGAATTTTCCATGTTGATTTGTCAAGATCCTTTAAATATTTACAAGCTTCAGTTTTCACTGTAATACCAGTTCCCCTGCCAACTTCTTTAGGTTATTGGATTTTACAAAAGTGATTTGGAAATCTCTATACTAAACCAATCTCATTCTGGAGAATCCTTGTCAATAATATAATCTGGAGTTCCGGTGGGTGAACTAAAAGATTATATTTTTAGCAGTAACTAAATAGCAGAACTTCTTACCTAGAAAGTTTCTTTCAAGTTTTCCATTAACCCATTAAGTCACAGGTTTTCAATCCTTTATAGAACAATGGGACATAATGGATTAACAGAAGAATGCAGTGTTCCGTGGTCTATAGAACATGGAAGGCAATTTTAATGTTCTAGTATTTGCAGGCATAAAGATATGCGTTGCCTCCAATACTCTTTTCTCCAGAAGATTACCACATATATGCAGTTCATAAGGCCAATGTGAATTTATTCTGAATAATCAATTCAGAATTCTCGCCTTCTTGCATTTTAAGTAACGAAAACATAGAAAATGGAATCCCTGGCTAATGTAAATCCACTTCAAGAATATTATCTGTGGATACAAATGGGCAATTTCCAACAGATGGTTTACCTTTTTAATTATTGGCTATAGGTTAAAGGTACCTGGGTTCTTCTTTTGTAACAGAATCCACAGGGTTATCTCTTCTAACCATTGCACAAGGGATGAAAGCCCTCATAGTCTCAGACTAGTCTCAGAGTGTGATAATAGAGTACCCCAGAAGGTATCCTCAAAAAAAAAAAACACTAAAAATTAGCTTGGGGGCTGGGATTGTGGTTCAGTGGTAGAGCACTTACTTGCCTAGCACGAGTGAGGCACTGGGTTCGATCCTCAGCACCACATAAGAATAAATAAAGGTATTGTGTCCATCTACAGCTAAAAAATTATTTAAAAAAAAAAAACTGACTTGGGATCTCACAGGGTCATCTTGGCCTGCCTTTGAATTAATTTGGGCCTAATGTTGTTTAAGTCCCTAGTAATGAAAAGTAACGCATCTCCCCCACATGGAGTATCTCCACTGAACCCCACTCCCTCTTCTCACACCCTGCTCTTCCCTTTTGCCGGACCACTTGCCCCCATATGTTTGACATGTCGCTGCCTCTTCCTCCCATGAAGATGTTGGAAGCCATGTGCTGAAGATGTTGGAACCTCTGTCAGCCAGAGTCCCTAAATAGCTAAGTGGAGCAAAACCCCCCAACACCAAGAACCACCTTTGTACTGTCTATGCCCAGTTGTGCTAGGGGAGTGCAATAGGTTGCCAAGAGACCAAGGAAGAGCCTGGAGATGGGTTGATGAGAAATGCTTACAGGGAGGTTCGTGGTTATGGGCCAGACAGGTACTTTGGCAGAAAGTCCAGTGGTGATGGACTAGACAGGTGTTTTGCCAGAAGGTTCCATGGTAACAGGCTAGACGGGTGGACCTCTGCTGCATGCAGTGCCTCCAGCACCTTACCAGAAAGTAATGCCTTCGATTCATCCCCATGCCTTGTCCACATGCAGCTGCCTGGATGGGCACTCCCCTCTCCACCAGGCTCTGCTCCTCACCAGTCACCACAGGAAAGAGGACGGCTAAGTGGATCATCAGCCTTAGGGTGCTGCTCCTGGTCTGACCAGCCTCCCAAGGAGCAACGGTTCTGACATATGTGCATAAAATCAGCTTTAGAATTCCCAGCAAACGTGAGAGAAAGCCAAACACTGTTATTGGACATTCTCACCAGAATTGCTCTCATTCTTCCCTTAACGAGACTAGGTTTGGGGGAACGCAAATGGACATTCAGAGACATGGTGTTTTATTGCCCGCCTTTTCTTTAAAGGGCAACACAACCTTACACTGATTGTGTGAGCAAGAATAGAACCTTTACTGTTTGAGCCAATAAACATTTGGGAGCCTATTTCTTACAGGAGTTATCCTATGATTTACTAAAAAACATTGTGCTGGGAGAGTATGCCACACAGAAACCTGAGATATGTAGCAGTGGCTTCACAGGTAGATAACAGCCAGGCAGGAAGCACATCACAGGCTGGGAAGATGGAGCTCATGTGTGACAATAGCGAATCATTCAGCAGGACTCTGACTTTCACATTTTGAGAGCATATGAAGAGCCTTTCAAACAGGGACTTCAAGGGAAGAGGTTAAATAACAGGGGTTATATCTGTTGATGTTTGTGGCATTGAAAACAAATCACAAAAGTCACTTAATTTTTTATTATTTGCAGATGGTATCAGTATGAACAGGTATGTGATTTCTTTCTAGCACCAAATGAGTGATGTCCTTTTCAATAACAGACACATCATTCCAATACCAGTCAATTCTCCAATTTTCTGACCCAAACTGAGCACCCAACAACTTGATTCAATTCTGAGGTTAACTACCCTGGGTTAGCATGGGCCCCACAAGTTTAAAGTTCAGTCTCACAAGACGGCCCCCAGTTCAGACACCAGCCACAAAGAGATGAGATTCTCTACCTCTGGCTCACTATTCCTGATCAAAAATAAAGTATGTTGAACATTTTTTCATATATTTGTTGATTGATTGTATATCTTCTTCTGAGAAGTGTCTGTTCAGTTCCTTGGCTGATTTATTGATTGGGTTGTTCTTTTTTTGGTGTTAGGTTTTTTTGAGTTCTTAATATATCCTGGAGATTAGGGGTCTATCTGACATGCACGTGGCAAAAATTTGCTCCCAAAATGTAGGCTCTCTCTTCAGCTCATTGATTGTTCCTTTTGCTGAGAAGAAGATTTTTAGTTTGAATCCATCCCATTTGCTGATTCTTGATTTTATTTCTTTCACTTTAGGAATCTTCTTAAGGAGGTCAGGGCCTAATCCAACATGATGAATATTTGGGCCTACTTTTTCCTCTATTAGGCGCAGGGTCTCTGGTCTAATTCCTAGGTCCTTGATCCACTTTGAGTTGAGTTTTGTGCATGGTGAGAGATAGGGTTTTAGTTTCATTTTACTACATACGACTTTTCAGTTTTCCCAGCAACATTTGTTGAAGAGGCTATCTTTTCTCTAATGTATGTTTTTGGCCCCTTTGTCTAGGATGAGATAATTATATTTATGTTGGTTTGTCTCTGTGTCTTCTATTCTGTGTCATTGGTCTACATGTCTATTTTGGTGCCAATACCATGCCATTTTGTTACTATAGCTTTGTATTATAGTTTAAGATCTAGTATTGTGATGCCTCCTGCTTCAGTCTTCTTGCTAAGGATTGCTTTGGCTATTCTGGATCTCTTATTTTTCCAAATAAATTTCATGATTGCTTTTTTTATTTCTATAAGGAATGACATTGGGATTTTAATTGGAATCACATTGAATCTGTATATTCAACATCTCTAGCAATTAGAGAAATGCAAATCAAAATTACTGTAAGATTTCATCTCACACCAGTCAGAATGACAGTTATCAAGAATACAAACAACAATAAGTGTTGGAGAAAATGTGGGGAAAAAGGCATACTCAATACATTGCTGGTGGGACTGCAAATTGGTGCAGACAATCTGGGAAGCAGTATGGAGACTCCTTAGAAAACTTGGAATGGAACCACCATATGACCCAGCTATCCCACTCCTCAGTCTATACACAGAGGACTTAAAATCAGCATATTATAGTAATGCAGCCACATCAATGTTTATAACAGCTCAATTCACAATGGCTAAACTGTGGAACCAACCTATATGCCCTTCAATAGATGAATGGATAAATAAATTGTGGTATATACATAATGGAATATTACTCAGCATTAAAAGAGAATATAATTATGGAATTTGCAGGTAAATGGATGGAGGTGGAAAATATCATGCTAAGTGAAGTAAGTCAATCCCAAAAACCCAAAGGCCAAATGTTCTCTCTGATATGTGGATGCTGATCCATAATGGGAGGTGGGGGGGCATGGTAAAATGAAGGAACTGTGATTGGGCAAAGGAGAGGGAGGGATGGGAGGGCATATGGGGGTGGGAAAGATGGTGGAATGAGATGATCTTCATTACCCTAGGTACATGTGTGACTGCACATATGGTGTGATGCCATCATCAGGTACAACCAGAGAAATGAAAAGTTGAGCTGCAATTGTATACAATGAACCAAAATGCATTCTGCTGTTGTATATACCTAATTAGAATAAATAAATAAACAAGAATTCTCACATTCCTAACAAAAATAAATAAAAATAAAGTATGAATTGAAAAGACAAGATTGACTCAGAATCATGACCCAGTTGTTATCAGTGACAACAGAGGCCCATGGCTGGAAAGAGTCTAGTATAAGAAGCCCTGTGATCAGGTCACCCACATTTTTGTCTAGCAGCCTCCATATCTGGGAGTTCCCAGGACCCTCCCCTTTTCAGGTTAGAGAATCAGAATGACTTACATTAACTCAAAAAAGAGTTTTAGGTGATTGTGGCTTTATTATAAAGAATACAACTCTGAAACAGCCAAATGGTAGAGCAAGGTATGTGTGTAGCAGACAGTGGGGGTGGGGGGGCGCAGGGGAAGGAGAGGTGTGTGCTCTCTTCAGCTCCCAGCACATCGGTGACTTCACCAACTAGGAAGCCCCTGAACCCCATTGTTCAGAGGCTTTTCTGAGCTGTCATTGTGCAGACATGACATTTTATTATTGGCCATTGTTGATGCACTCAATCTTCCATTCCTCTCTTCTCCCCAGAGGTCGAGAAGTGGGGCTGAAAGATCTAACCCTGTAATCATATGCTTGATTTTTAAAAGATGCTCTTCTCACTGGAAATTCCAGAGGTTTTACCACTCTGGATCAAGAACTGGAGACAAAGACAAATTATGTAATTTTTGTTATACTATCATATGTACAACCACGTGAAGGAAAAAGGTGTAAAACAGAAACATACATCCTGTCTCTACGCAGACATTCAGACGTGAAGGCAGCAGTCAGGGAGAACCGCCCTTTCCCACGTTTCCCAAAGGGCCAGCCGAGGCAAGTGTGAAGAATGGGCGCCCAGGGTTAGCAGGGCCCTGGCTGGCAGTGCCCTCCGAGCCATGTGCACCAGCAAGCAGGAGCTCTAAGATCCTGGAGTCCGGGGCAGAGGTCCGCGCCCTCCTCACCCGCCTGAATCCTGCACCTTGGTGCTGAGCAGGAGACACCTGGGGCTCTTCCTCGTCACTGGATTGCGAGTCCTCACTGCTGATAACTGCAGAGAAACAAATCTGTGAGGGACGTCAGTGTGACTCAGAAGCCAGCACAGCTGGACACCCATACATAACACAGGGACACTGGAGAAGACTCAGAAGTTTGGGTGACTGTTAGGCAGGAATGGCTCGGCTCCTGTGATCTTTCTGGTTTCTGCCATTGCACGCCAAGATGGCCACTGGCCAGCCTTGATTGTCTTGATCTCCATTTCCCTCTCCCTCACTCTCCTCTTCCTTTCCAGCTGTCTCTACCCACTTCCTGGCCTCTGCCAGCTCCCACTTCCTTGTCTTCTCCGCCTCTGTGTTCCCTGTCGGGTGCCTCCTGTTTCTGCCCTTCTTTATCCTCACACCTCTACCCCGCACCCACCTGGCATCCTTGCCGATATATGTCCTCTTTGCTATTCCCCGCCCCTCGCAGGTCTCTGGGTACATTCTCATTCCCCACAAACTTGCCTTGTTGAGTCAAAGTTCTCTGGACTGAGCGCCAGAGTCCAGGTCTCTCTGCATTCATCCTGTGCTCTCCAGGCCACCGACTGGCCTCCAACGACATGCCCAGGCGGTCACCTTTGGGGTCACTCACAGGGTCCCAGGTGACCTGTCAGTCTTACCTATGATTTCGTCCACTTGGCTCTGCATGGTCCTTGCCTTCTGCTGGTCCTCCGGACTCACAAGGGAAGTGGGCACCAGATCCTCGTATCTGCATCGCCTTGCCCCTACAACAAAGAGTGATTCTTAAAGAATTTGTATCTGTCCCCCTTAAAAAGCCGCTTATCTCCAGACAACTCATAATACCTAATACACTATAAATGCAATGTATAAATCCAAAGCTGCGTGGTATCCTGCCCTCTCCCTGCACTTGACGCCAGGGGATGACTCTACTGCCGACTTCACCTCCTGGCCTCATCTCCACTCCATCTGCACCTTGCTTTCTGTCCCACCTTCTCAAGTGCTTCCCTTTTCACCCTGAACTCTGCATGTTTTTTTTTTCCCCTCTTTCACCTTTACCTGCTATACTCATCTACTTACTGATAATTATCTTGGCCAAACTTGATGTTTTAATATAACTAACTTAATTCTCAACTTGATTAAGATCTTAAGTTCTCAAATTCCTCAACAAGACTCCTAAAGCACAAGAAGTAAAATCAAGAATCAATAAATGGAATGGATTCAAACTGAAAAGCTTCTTCACAGCAAAGGAAACCATCAAGAATGTGAAGAGAGAGCCTACACAATGGGAGAAAACATTCGCCACCTGCGCCTCAGACAGAGCATTAATCCCCAGGATATATTTAAGAACTCAAAAAAGTTAACAAACACACACACACAAAAACCAAATAACCCAATCAACAAATGGGCAAAGGAACTCAATAGACACTTCACAGAAGAAGAAATAAGATCAATATATGAAAAAATGTTCAACATCTCTAGCAATTAGAGAAATGCAAACTAATACTACACTGAGATTTCATCTCACTCCAGTCAGAATGGCAATCATCAAGAATACAAGTAACAATAAATGGGGGGAAGAGGGGAAGGGCAGGGGGATGGGAATAGGAAAGACAGTAGAATGAATCAGACATGACTTTTCTATGTTCATATTGAATACACAACCATTGTAACTCCACATCACGTACAACCACCTTATGGAAGTTATACTCCATGTAAGTTTAATATGTCAAAATGTTCTACTGTCATATATAACTAAAAAGAGCAAATAATAAAAAAAGATCTTAAGTTCTTAATTCTTATGATAATTTTCACAAAGGTAGCTTGTTACATATACTGTGGACCCTCCAATTTGGGGGTTCTGCATCCACAGATTCAATCAAACACAGGTCAAAAATACTTGGGAAAATATATCTATACTCAACATGTATAAGCTTATTTTTCTCATCATTATCTCCTAGACAATAGAGTAAACCAACTACATTGCACTTATAGTGTATTAGGTATTACGAGTTGTCTGGAGATAATTTAAAGTATACCAGAGCATTTGTATAGGCAAATACTATGATATTTTATATAAGGGACTCAAGCATCCCTGATTTTGGTATCCATGGGGAGGAATAACTGATACTGAGGGACAACTCTAAGTATAAATACAATCCTTAAAACTGTTTTTGTAAAGCTTTCAATATGAATACATCAATAGTATCATGTTTACCAAAATATGTGTCCAATTTTCAGGGTACCGAAATATGAATACTTTCATTTCCTGATAAATAGTAATTGAGGTTTTATTATGTGCCAGATCCCGTGCTAGGTTCAGAGGACACAGCAGGAAGAGGTCAGATGTGGTCCCTGCCTCGTGATCACACAGTCCACCACAGATGGCACATGCTCACCACTTTGGCACAGTGAGTGCTGCCTCATAGGAGGTGAGAAGCACTCTGCAAACCTGCAGTCCTGGGTGAGACCAGGAAGAGGCTTTCCGAAGGAAGTATCACGTAGGCAGGAGACCGCCAAATTAGGGAAGAAGCCAAGAAAACAGATCCAAATAGAAGACAGAGTGAGGGCAAAAGCAACTGGAGTATCACGGGGCTCAGCAGGACTTCTTGGAGTGAAAGAATAGAGGCTGGGGAAACAGGAAGGATTGTGTGGCCTGAGCCTTGGGAGCCTAGTGAAGGACATTCCATGAATCCCAAGCTTTGTTAAAGACACTGGGGTTCAGGTAGAAAAGTGGCGTGAACACATCCATACTTCTGTAAGCACCTCAGCTGAAGTTCAAGAGAGAGTTATCAGCAATCTGATTTGTATTACAGTCCTGGCAACAGAAAGAAAAAATGGCCATGTTATTGCCAGGTCACGCCCTCAGGACTGAGTGACTGATGGGACCTGAAGCTGGAGGACAGAAGGACTTAGGAGAATTTCTGAGATTTTGCTTGAAAAACTGGACACTTGTCCACATTACCAAAGAGAAAACCCTGGCAAAGGAGAAGGAGGAGGATCAGGTGGAGGGGGACCTAGTTTCACGCAAGATGATGAGCTCCCTTTTGGTAGCACTGAACCTGAGATTTCTGGAAGGCATCCAAGCAAGATGGTTCATGGGGAGATTTCAGGTTATTAGGTGAGTGAGCTGAGAGGACAGGTCTGGGCTGGCAACATGTAATTGGGGCCACTTGGCTAAGGAAGATGGAAGCTGTTATAAATTGCAGGTGGATCAGCTCTCAGCTCTTAGCGTTAACAACTCCAAGAGCTGGCAACCCCCCTCACCAGCCTTCAGTGTTAACAGCTCCTAGTGTGACCAGCTTGGCCGATGAGGATGCAGTCTGAGATAGAAATCATGAATAGGCAAAATCAAAGCATCTGAATGAACTTAACTGGGGCTTTTGCTGCAGCACAAGGGAGGTGGTACCTGGGATGGAGCTTTCCCGGACTGACACTCAAAAGATGAGAAAAACCAAGCTTATATAGGCCAAAGGGGTGGGCTCCCGCAGGCGCACAGTTAGCTGCTAAACGCAGAATTTCTGCACCATCGTGCCACTCTGAGCTCTCAGCACTGGGGTTTGCACACGGGTGCTGAGTCTTCTGCAGTCAGCTGTCATGAGGTGGGGGAGGTGCTAACCACCACCACTGCAGGAGGTGGTGGAAAATCCCCAGCAAATGTCTTGAGGGCAACCCAGTGAGCAGCTCTATTTAAAGCAGCGCTGCCTCAGCTGCCAAAGAACCAGGGTGGCTGTCACTGCAACAATGACAGCCCTACCAAGTATGGAGGCTGCAGAGGCAGCAGCAGTGATGCCCAGCCCTCACCATGCCTTGTCCCACGAGCTTAGTGTGGCTGCTTGGCTGCATCTAGGGGCAGCAGCAGTGGCTCTCAGCCAAGAGGGGCGCAGGGAGTTGGGGTGAAAGACTTTTCTTCCTCCACACGGTGATCTAATCAGGTAACAGTTTGTTTAGATGTGGGATTCAGGCCCAGTTACCTTGTCCACCTCGCTGCAGGGGGCTGGGCTTCTCTTCTGACCCTTCCTCTCTCTTCATTGGGAGAGCACTGAATTCACCAGCAACTGAAGAGATCAAAGGAAAGGAGCGACCAGCACCATGGCTGAGAAATAACCACGGTGTGACCCTCCGGAGCTCTGAGGTTGGACACTTGGACACCACAGAGGACATACTCCTCGCCAAGGAGCCCAGCCAGGCTCCGGCCAAGTCCTGCTCTGAGCTGCTGCGTTCCACCTTGTTAGATTCGTTCTCTCTCTCTCCTTCTCAATTTGCCACCAGGAACCAGAATCCAGACATTGCGGCTTCTACCAAAGGAAAGCCTCTCGCTTCCTGGGCTCCACCAGCTTCTCTCGCCCTGACTTCTCCTGCCATCGCATTTCCCTTCTCCCTCACCTCCAGAGACAGTCCCAGCTCACTCCTCACTCTCTGTGCTCTGTTGCCTACTCCCTTCCTCCAAACTCTCCCATTCTCTATTCCAGTCTCCAATCCTATTTTCTCTGTCTCTGGGATTTTTTCTGTCCTCCCCTCAGGAATTGTAAGGTATTCTTTTTTGTTATGTCATTGGCTCCTTGCACCGGACACTGGTCCATTCTCCTGCTGTCATTTGGGGTTCACATTGATCGTGTGACTCGGCCCCTACTCCTGACTATAGTATAGTGCCCACTACTGGTCACCATGTAAGTGCCAGAACATCAGCAGCCTTACCTGCTTGGGCACAGTCATAATTTTCTTGTTGAGTTCCAAGAGCCTTCTCTGGGCTGCAGATAGGCTGTTCTGTCTTTATACGCTTTGACTTTACATCCCAGACAGGTTCTGAGGTTCTAGTTCTAGTTCCAAACAGGATGGCTCCTAGATGACATTCTGGTTTCATAAATATGACATTGTGACATTATGAATCAAAATCAAAATTTTTAATACATTGATAAGTTAACCAACTATTTAGGCCCAGAATCCTTCCTAGGTAACTCAGAGGCTCAAGACCCTCCTGTTTACATCCCGAACTTGGAGAAGCTACAGATGCAAAGGTTGAAAGTTCTGGGCAATCAGTCACGCAAGGAAGCAGCCTCACAGAACATTCCAGAATGGAGTAAGACAGCAAAGGGTCCCACAAGAGGCAACAGCAACAGACCATTGTAAGACGAGGGATCTGAGTGCTGTGGCCAGGTCAGTCTTCGCAGAAACGTGTTCTCAACCGTTCCTAGGGGAAGAAATTAGAAGTTGATCTCAGAAACTGAAGGATGGGTTTTGCCATTCTCTCTTTTGTCTTTACAACGCAGATGGTAGAGACCCCTCAAAGTGTCAATCCAGACTCATCTGGAGCTGGAAGTTCCCTCCTGACTTCAGTCTCGAGGGTGGGGTCTGGGTCAGCTGCAGCCCTGTCTGAGGGTCTCACTGGGCCCCCTCACTAGGGTCCTCTGTGAGTTACTCTGGCACCTGGAGATGGCCTGCTTTTGTCCCCAGCTGGCCTGCCCCATGGCCCTACCTGAGTTCCTAGAAGCCCTGGCCGCCTGGTTCCCGCCCTCCCACACCACAGCCTCCTGCCACAGCCTGTGGCTCCTCCTTGGTGGCCTCCAGTGGGGATCAGCGACTGGTCTGCCTCCTCCTTGGTGACCTCCAGGGAGGATCAGCGACTGGTCTGCCTCACTCCTCCCTCTCCGGGCATCCTCTGTTTCCTTTATCTTTCTGTCTGCACCTCTTCCCGTACTTTGGTTTCATGTTTCTGCCTTTTTCATTAGACAACCCGGGCAGCAGCATGGGGCTAAGAACGCAGGTTCTGGGTTCAGAATGCCTGGGTTCTCCCTTGCTCCTTTGACCCCAGGCAAATACCGTCCATGGTCCCTCCAGATTTCAACTTCCTCATCTGACCAGAGGACAGTAAGTGATAACACCTCCAGCGGCGGCCTGAGCACAGAATCCACAAAAGCCGGGGTGGGCTCAGTCAGAGCGAGCTTCTCTACCCCTTCCTGTGCGCGTCCTTTACCCCTCCCTTTCACTTCTCCCCTCCTTCCCGCTTCTCTCTCTTCAAGCACCCTCTCCTCTCCCCAAACCTCTGCCCCTTCCTCTGGGTCTCTCTTTGGGTCAGCTTTTCTCCTGAAGCATTCCTGCTTTTGAACAACAACCACCTCATTACTGACTTGTTCATTTGTTTCATTGTTGATCTACGGGGTGCTGGGGGTTGAACCAGGGCCCTGCACGCGCTAGGCAGGCACGCTACCGCTGAGCTGCCCCCCCCAGCCCAGCTGCCACATTTATGCCAGTCTCTCCTGCCATCACGAGGGCTCCTCTTGGACACTGTTCTTGATAGGCCCCTACTCTGAGCCCTTTGAAGCTTCCCGCGGAGGTACTCTTGAACTCATCATTCATCAGATTCCCCGTCCACCCCACCCACAGACTATTGGACAGAAAGTCTCTCTGCCACCTCACGGAGTCAGGCCATTTTGGAATTCAACCTAAATCAATACTCATCTACCTTCACCACCTCCCCTGGATTCCCCCCCAGCATCCATCCTTCCTCACACAGCTTAGTCCCTGGTCTCCTTTTCCTCTTAGTCAACCTGAAAACCAAGTTTGTACTCGGTCCTAAGTACCTTGCTCACGGCTTGGCTGAGTGATGGACGTTTGTTGCCTTCCTTCCGGGTCACTTCTTAGGGAAACATATTTTTCTTGGAACACTGAACAAAGGGGAAAAAATAGAGTTTTCAGGCAAGAGATTGGGAATATCGCCTCACAATTACACAGAGGGAGCACCTGGGAATTCTTATTTTTCAGTGGGGAGTTCCTAACCCTTGGTAACTCTCAATTTCTATGGCTCAAGACTCAAAATAATTTATCCCTTCCTCTTGGACAGCCAAGGGAAGAAACAAAACCTCTGAAATCCTGTAGGTGATGAACCTCTCAGTTTTTAAGGATGGTGAAGTAGTGGAAAATCATAAATAATTAATAGCCCAACAAGATGGTCAGGAAGGAGTGAAAGGTTATCTCAATTAAAATTCTACAGACAGAACATTCCTATGAATTGTCTAAACCTTAGGGAAGAAACAGGGATTTCTGAAGAAGCCTAAGGTCCTAGAGAGATCTATATGGATGAAAGAAAAAGGTCAATGGCTTTAAAGATGGAGTTAGAGAAGGAGAAAGTTTGGGCTTCATTGGGTAAGAAGAATGAAAAGATCCCAAAGAGACCTAACAGAGGATGTGGGAAGGAAATACAGGGGAGACTCAGGTCCCAGCAGCAAAGGCAGGACTCTGGCAGCTAAAGCAGGAGTGAACCCCCTACACTGGGAATTGTCCCGGGATGCCTTAACCAGGAGCCTGGAATGTGGTCAATGAGGGGAGGCCAGGACACCAGACTAGTTAGGTTCACACTGCCCAGTGCAGGCCCTGGGACACAGCCAGCCTTTCATGAATGCTTGTTAAGTGAATGAATGAAAAGTAGAGCTGGACACCGAAGGGAGAGGAGAGAATTCATTACCATTTTCAAAGGTTTTATAAATCTGTATTAAGCCAGGGTACTCTTTCAGGTTCACTTTGCTGAACAGGGTTTGTAGAAGTGACCAATCAAACACCTTCTCAAGGTGGCCAAGAACATGGTACACCACTCTGGCTACAGGAACCAAGTTTCTAAAGGCTTCTTGAGAATCCTTTCAAAAAAATCAATGGAAAGTTTATAAATCATAGCTTTGAAGTCAAACAGAGGAAGTCATCACATAGAAGCTCTATTTTCTCAGTGCAACTAAACTATAATTTTTCATGTAATATTTTAGAACTTCTTGAATATTTGATCACCTGTTTAAAAGAACAAGTAAGCCCTGTCTCTTGACTTTCAAATTCTCATCCAGCCTAGGACGTTCCAAGAATGGATTTGTAGTAATTCTGTTGACAACATGGCAATCACTGTACCCTCCCCATCCTCCACTAACACCCCATCTTGGGTATGAGAAGTCCTGGAAGTGCTCTAAGGAGTGGGGAGGTGGCTCTGCCCTTGCTGTGAAGAACACAAAGGGAAGGGCACAGTCCCACATGGAAGAGATGGCTTCCCCCTCCATATCTCCAGGTGGGCCCACTGATCAAGCTTATTGAACCCCAAGGCTGCAGAATCACCTAGCAAAATTAAAACGCCTTGCAGGAGACAATAGCAAGGCATGATTCTGTTTTATAATGGCACAAATTCCCTCAGAATTTTATCGAACACATGTGAACAATACAGTAAAATACAGCTCCAGTCTCTTAATTATTTTAATCTTGCTTATGAATTTCATTGAGTCATATCACCATTACCATCCATCCCCATCCCCACCTATGCCTCAGAAAAGAGCTTTGGTTAGAAACAGAGGTGTCTGTAATGACCTCTTCCTGTTCTGTCATCTTCTGCCTCGTCAGGTGATGGAGATAAAGGGGTCTTCCTACACAAAGCATAAAAGGCGTCTCAGCCAGTGAGTGACATACTAAGCTTTGAATCCACGAAGCCAAACATGAATTAATGTGGGACTGGGTTACTGTGGGGCGATGTAATGAACTCACTTACAGCATAGATTTGTTCGGTGATAAAGGATCGGTCTCTGAGGCCCTCTAGGAAAGGAAACAGCTTTGTTATTGCAGTTGCTATCTCCACTTTATTTTTCTTGAAGTGGTTGAAAAATATATCACAAAATATCTCCTTATTCTTGACCATTGCAAACATCCTGAGGAAAAAAATACAATGGTAGAAAAAAAAAATCAAGATTTCAACTGCGATTTCATCTCACTCCAGGCAGAATGGCAATCCTCAAGAATATAAATAATAATAAATACCGGCAAGAATGTGTGGGGAAATGTACACTTAAACATTCTTGATGGAACTGCAAATTCTGGAGAGCACTATGGAGATTCCTCAAAAAACTTGGAATGGAACCACCATCTGATCACCAAAAGAACTAAAATCAGCATAATATAGTGACACAGGCACATCAATGTTTATGGCAGCACAACTCACGATAACAAGTTATGGAACCAGCCCATGTGCCCATCAACAGATGAATAGATACATAAAATGAAGTTTTACTCCGACATAAAGATGAATGAAATTATGGTATTTTCTGATAAGTAAAGGGAATTGGAAAAATCATGCTAAGTGAAATAAGCCAGACTCAGAAAGCCAAGGGTCAAATGTTTTCTCTAATATGTGGAAGCTAGACCAAAATAGGGGCATCCTATGGAAACAGAAAAGACGTCAGTGGAGCAGAGGAAGGGGATTGAGAAAGAGGGAGGAAGGACAGGAAGAGAGGAACAATGGAATGAAATTGACCAAATTATGCTGTGTACAGTATGAATATACCACACTGAATCTCACATTTCTGTATATCTATAAATCACTAATTTTAAAAATACTATAAATAAATAGAAGGAAGATAGGTTTAGTAGAGAAGGGAACAGAGGGAAGGGAAAGTACTGGAGAGTGAAGTGGAGCAAATTATACCCCATGCTTGTGTGATTATGTCAAAATGAACCTCAATATTATGTATAATATAATGCTCTAATAAAAAACATCAAAAGTAAAAACATTTCAAGATGATTCTCCCAGCCAAGAAAAAAATCAATCTAGATGACTTCACTCACAAGTTGTTCAAAACATACAATTAAGGAAGAATATTATCAAACTTACTCAAAGTCTTTCAATGAATAAAGAAAACAAAACACACTTGCTATATAAAACCACAGCATAATCCCGATGCAAAAAACTGACGAAGACATTACAAAATATATATATATAAAAATATAGGTCGATATCTCTCATTGACATAGATGAAAAAATGCCAACAAAACATTAGCAACTCAAATCCAGCAACAGGTAAAAGAGATAATATGTCATGACTAAGTGTGACTTATTCCAGGAAAACAAGAACTTTTTAGCGTTTAAAAATCAGAAAATGTATGTCACCACATTGACAGGAAGAAAGGAGGAAAACATGATAACTTCAATTGATCCAGAAAAAGCAATTACAACAATTGAAATTCAATATCTGTTCAAGATTTTTTTAACCCCCAGAAAAATTATGGAAAATAACTTTATGAATCTTAAGTATACAAACAAACAAAAAACCTAATGGCAAACATTATACTTAAATATGAAATGGTAAATCCTTCCCATTCAATTGGAGAACAAGACAAAGATGTCTACTGTCACCTCTTTCATTTAACATTTGCTGTAAATCTTAGCCCATGTAATAGGTGAGGAAAAGAAATTTTTAGGTCTGGGGTTGTGGCTCAGTGGCAGAGTACTTGCCTAGCATGTGTGAGGCACTGAATTTGATTCTCAGCATTGCATATAAATAAATAAAATATAAAGTCCATTGACAACTTAAAAAAATAAAAAGAAACTTTTAAAAATAAACCTAATAACTACCATTATTTACAGAAATTTTTAAAGAGTTTCTAAATAAACTATAAGAATTAATTAGTAATTTTAGTGAGGTAACTGGATTTGAGACCAACATTAATTATGTTTCTAGATACTAGCAAATTAGAAAATGGAATAAAAATAGAAAAACAATATCACTTACAGAACCATCAAGAATAAAAATAAATCTAACAAAAGATGTGTAAAAACCCAATACTGAAAGTCACAAAACATTTGGTGAGAGAAACTTCTAAAAACCAATTCCAAAACCAGTAGAAGGAAGGAAATAATGAAGATCAGAACCAAAATCAATGAAATTGAGACTAAATAAGCAATAACAGGGATCAATGAAATGAAGGGTTAGTTCTTTGAAAAGATATACAAGACTGATAAGCTGTTAGCCAAACTAACCAAAAGAAAGAGAGAGAAGAGCCAAATTACTAAAATTAGAGGTAAAAATGGAGAAATCACCACAGACATCACAGAATCCATGGGATCATGAGGGACTATTTTTGAAAACTTATACTTCAATGATTTGGAAAAGCTAGAAGAAATGGATACATATCTAGACACATGCAACCTACCAAAATTGAACCACAATGACATAGATAATCTAAACAGACCAATAACTAGTAATGAGATATCAGCGGTAATAACCTTCCAACACAGAAATCCCAGGACCAGATGGATGGATTTTCAGCTGAATTCTACCAGACTTTTAAAAGAATAACTAATGTCATTGCTCCTCAAATTATCCCATGGAATAGAAAAGGATGAAACACTTCCAAGTTAATTCTATGAAGCCAGTGTCACACTCATACCAACAACAGATAAAAACACATCAAGGAAAGAAAACTAAAGACTATCCCTGATGAACTTAGATGCAAAAATTCTTAATAAAATCTTAACAAATTGCATCAACAACATATTAAGAAGATTGTATATAATGGTCAAATTGGTTTTATCCCAGAGATGCAAGGATGGTTTAACATATACACAACAATAAATGTAATTCATCACATAAATAGAAGTAAGACAAAAATTACTTAGTCATTTCAGTGGATGCAGAGAAAACCTTTGACAAAATTCAGGACCCATTCATGATTAAAAAAAAAAAAAAGAATAAAATAGGGATAAAAGGAACCTACCTCAACAACATGAAGGCTATCTTCAAAAAACCCAAAGCCAACCTCATAGTAAATGGGGAAAAACTGAAAGCATTTTCTTTAAAATCTGGAACAAGACAAGGATGTCCACTCTCACCACTGCTATTCAACATGGTGTTAGAAATTCTAACCAGGTCAATTAGGCAAGAGAAAGAAATAAAAGGAATAAAGTTAGGAAATGAAGAAGTGAAATTATCACTGTCTGCAAATCCTATACTTAGAAAATCCAAAACAAACTCCACCAAAGACTGCTAGAGCTAATAAACAAACTCAGCAAGGTAGAAGATCACAAAATCAACATAGTAAAATCAATAGCTTTCCTACACACCAACAATGGATCTGCTGAGACAAAAATCAGGAAAACAATCCCATTCACAATAGCCTCAAAAAAAATATCTAGGAATAAATCTAACCAATGGGGTGAAAAACATCTACAGTGAAAACTAGAGAACACCAAAGAAAGAAATTGAAGAAGACACAAGATGAAAAGACCTTCCATGCTCATGAATAGGCAGAATTAATATGGTTAAAATGGTCAAACTACCAAAAGCAATATGGAGACTCGATGCAATCCCCATCAAAATACCAAAAAAAAGTCCTAAAATTCATTTGGAAAAATAAAAGACTCAGAATAGCCAAAGCAATCCTAAGCCAAAAAGCCAATGCTAAAGGCATCACAATACCTGACTTCAAATTTTACAAAGTTATAGTAACAAAAACTTCATGGAACTGGCATGAAAACAGACACAGAGGCCAATGGTAAGCAATACAAGACCGAGACAAACCCCCACATCTACAGTCATCTGATTCTTGCCAAAGGTGACAAAAACATACACTGGAGCAAAGACAGTCTTTTCCACACATGGTGCTAAGAAAACTGGCTTTCCATATGTAGGAGAATGAAACTAGACCCTTGTCTCTCACCCTGCACAAAAATCAACTCAAAATGGATCAAAGACCTAGAAATTAGACCAGAAACTACACAACTCCTAGAAGAGAACATAAGGTCCACACTCCAGCATATAGGCACAGGCAACCACTTTCTCAAGAGGACACCTAAAGCTCAGTAGGCAACACCAAAAGTTTAAACGGGATGGTATCAAATTTAAAAGCTCCTGAACAGCAAAGGAAACAATTAGGAACGTGAAGAGAGAACCTACAGAATGCGAGAAAAATTTTTACCAGCTACATTTTTGACAGAGGATTAGTGTCTAGAATATATATATATATATATATATATATATATATACTCAAAAAACAACATAAAAACACAAAAAAAAACTCAATAAGTAGGCAAATGAATTAAATAGACACTTCTCAAAAGAGCTACAAATGGCCAACAAATGTATGAAAAAAATGTTCAACATCATTAGCAATTAGGGAAGTGCAAATCAAAACTACACTGGGATTCCATCTCACACCGGTCAGAATGACAGTCATCAAGAATAGAAACAAAAGACAAGAATGGTGTGAATATACTTTGTATACAACCAAAGATATGAAAAATTGTGCTCTATATGTTTAATATGAATTGCAATGTATTCTGCTTTCAAATATAACAAATTAGAATAAAAATTATATTTAAAAAAGAATACAAACAATAGTAAATGCTGGAGAGAATGTGGAGAAAAAGAACACTTTAAATGGTTGGTGGGATTGTAAATTAGTACAACCATTAAGGAAATCAATACGGAGGTTCCTCAAAAGACTAGGCATGGAACCACCATATGACCCACCTGTACCACTCCTTGGTATTTATACTGAAGAATTGAAGTCCTGAAACATGCATATACAAACGATCCCCAATTTTTAAAATACATGCAAAACAGCAAGTATTTCATAAAACAATATATCTACATGAACAACAAGCATAAGAAAATGTCCTATAAATCATGACACATTAGGAAAATGCAAAATAAAACTTCAATGAGATACTGTTGTACTTCCACCAAAACGATTAGGAGTTTTAAAAAACCTAATGATATCAAATGTTGAGAGAATTACAGTAATGGAAACTCTCATTGCTGATAGAATAGAATTTAGCATCCCCATTTTGGAAACTAGCAATGTCTACTAAAACTACCCTAGGGCCCAGCAATTATCCTCCCAGGTGTACACCAAGAGAAAGGGAACTAAGGTTTCCAATGGTTCTACCACATCTAGGTGACATATGAAAGTTGACAAGTCAGAGTCGGTGACATCTTTCCAGCAGCTCTCATTCACCGCCGTTTACCTGATATCTCCTAACTCAGTTTTTTCCTATTACAATACATAATTGGTTTTGTAACCCAGCCCAAAGTTTTGGAATTAAACCGGATATGAGTAAGTATGAAAGCCCACATGGGCAAAGATGACAGAGGGGCATACAGACTTCTCTGTTAGCTTGCTACCTCCACCTACTGGCTTTCTATCCCACCACCTCTAGGCTGCTGAGCCTGACGGGCAATGACTCACCACTGGGGGAAACAGCTGTGTGTTCTAGGCCCAGACTGGAGCCCACAACAGGGTTACCAGGGCTCAGAACAGGAAGCCCATGTTGACTCTCCCAGGAAATAGAAAAGGGAAGTAAAAGAATCTATGATGCTAAAAAATAGGTCACAAGTATGTTTTGGCCTTCTTTTTCAATCTCCAAGTTTTTCAAGCCTTGTGGGAACATGGAAGCTGGGGATTGAAGAGGATGTACAGGGTCAGAGTCACGAGGCCTGGGGAGGGGCGGGGAATTCAGTGTCCAGTGAAGAGGAGGAGAAGGCCAGTGGCAAGGGTCTACAGAAAACACGGGACCCTGTGTTTATGTAAAAGGAAGAGGGCCTAAGGTTTATTTGGACAAAATGGACCAAAGTCATTTCTAGGGGGAGTGGCATAGTTTATATTGGAAGGAGCTAAGTCTCCATTTTGTCAATCCCCTTGCAGAAACCACAAGGGAGGGAAGGGAAAGCCAGAAACTCCCAAGCTTCTCTCAGGCCTGCGGGTTGGCCGGGTACATTGTGACCTTGACTTTGGAGACAAGGCTGGAGGATCTAAAACGTTCTACATTATACAGTGGGAAGAATCTCCTTAGAGATTCTGGAGATCATGAGAGAAGGGGGAAAGGCCAAAGGCAGGGCCAATTTGGTAAAGACAGTGAGCCTATTAAAGGTAGGATGGGGCTTTTACATGCCCCCCAGGATTCTTTGACCCCTAAATACGGTGGTGAGGCTTATGTTCCCTTTCCTGGAATCTGGACTCTGTGTCTGCTTGACCCATAGGATATGACAGAAGTGATGTTGTGCTAAGCTTGCAGGCCCAGGGCTCAAGACAGAGTTCAGCCCAACCCAGCCACCAGGAGAAACACAGGGCAGAAACAACCTCTCGGCTGAGCTCTGCCCAGATCACAGACACAGAGCAAAATGAACAGTTTTGTGGTTTTAAAACACTACATTTTGGCGTGGGGTTTTTTTCCCCCACAGTAGTATCACTAGAACGGATTTTGAAGGAGGATTCTGTCATAACAAAAATATAAAACACATGGCCTCGGCTTTGGGGTTGAGAAGTGTGTGGGCACCTAAAGGTACAGTGGGTGGGGCTTATGAGAAAAATACTGATGAAACTGGAGCCCCTGGTTATGTGGTTTTTGTAAAACTCTCACCTGCGGTAATATAAAAACAGGAAATGTAGCTAGGCAGAGAGTAGAGATGGTCACAAAGGGACCACAGACCATAGACCAATGGGATGAGATCCAAGATCCTCTACACCCCAAGGGGCCAGGTGGACTCACAAATATCCAACTACATTTACACCTGCGCACGATGATTCGGTCACACATTCTCTTGAGGATTTAATGTGACTCTTTTAAATACTGAAAATATGACAGAATAGAGTTAAAGATCAATTGGAGCAAATGAGAGTGGAGACATGAAATAAAACCAGGTGCAGGACATCTGGGCAGGATCACGGGGCAGAGACGGCGAGGCAAGGGGGAGACAGGCTGTGTGGACCCAGAGTCTGAGATGAGGGGGAGCAGGTGAGGCCGGGCCGGCGTCAGGCATGCTCTGCAGCAATGTTTTCCAAATGATGTTCCACTGAATCCAATTTCTTCAAACTGCTACCGGTATCCCAGAGACAAGGGCTCCCCATCCACAAAGTGGAACATGTGGGGGAAGAGACTTCTGCCCTTCTGTCCTCCCCAGCCTTGGCTGGCTTTTTCCTTCACATAAATTTGAGTGGAACAGATTCCAGGCCATCAGTGAGGACACCAATAAGGACACTTGTACCAGGGGGTGGCAGACTGCGTCTACAGGTGCTGCAGATACATCTCCCTCCCCTCCTCCCCCCTCCTTCTCATTTCTGTGTCATAAAGTTCAAGCTGAGGCAGGGTCTGTCCCCTTAGCAGACCTACCTCTCTTGGGCTCTGCTGTCATTGCTCCCAGCCATCACAGGACAAGTGGACCTCAGGGAGACCTGGCCCTGAGCAACCTCACCACTTCTGCCACTCCCTCCTCCTCCTTCCCCACCCGCCTCTCATTCTGCTCTTCTTCTTTCCCTTCTTCCCCAATCCTCTTCCTCTTCTTCTCCTTCCTCCACCCCAGTGGCCAGACCCAGTTCCAACCCCAGCCTTGGTCTGGGCCACTTCTGAGCAGACAACAGCCCACGTGGGTTCAAATGACTCCTCTGACTCCAAGAGCAAAAGACGTCAGAGTTCCTCAGATGACTGGTGGCAGGAGTAGGACTCACGTGGTTCAGAAGAAGCCCTTTTGATCCTAGACCACCTGATTCTAGTCCAGTAACAGAAGGTTCTGCATCGCAGCATCCTACACAGGCTGCTAATCATACACCAGAACTGAGTTCTCCTCTCTGAAAGTCCCTTTTCATATTCTTCCAATTCACTCAAGAACTTTAAGAGAGAAGAGTTGTTCATGATCAGATTAGATTTGGCTCCCGAGGCCTTCCTTCCTAACATCACCCATGACAACACTGAGCTCACTGTAGTTCCTGACTCCCAAGAGCAGCTTCAGCCCCCTCCCAGGCCACTAGAGCAGTGACAGCTAGCTTGTCTGTTCTGCCTTCCCTCAGATGACAGCCAGGCTTAGGCCAGTGCCAATAGAATTCTGGGTACAACTCCAAGCTTTCTTACCCCCTAGCAGACTTTTCCCCCTCCAGCCCTGGTGGGTGTGCTGGGACCTGTCACCTAAAGTTAGGGATGGTCTAGACAGAGTTCTAGCTACAGCCACAACATAAGAACCTGGTTGCCCAGCTGAGACACAGAGGAGGGGATCCACAAGGCCAGGACCCCTGCAGGAGTGAAGGCCCCATGATTAGTGCCACTCATAGCCTGAGGGACGACAGATTCACTTAGGCCCAGATCCAGCTTGTCAGCACCTCACCCTGAAACGGCAGCTGCAGGTCAAATACAGGGGTCAGCTCCTTCCGGATGGGGAACTAGACACCGTAACTGATGGAGGTTGGTTGCAGGTTTCTTAGGCACTGGTCAGTGGAAGGGATTTTCCACCACAGCTTGTTTTTGCATCTTGATTTTGCTGCTCTCCTGAGCTCCAAACAGGGCAGCAGGGACCCCTGAGGATTGGTTCTCGGACTTTGGAGAGCTAAAGAAATGCCAGGGATTCTTATGACAAAAGCAGTCCAGGGGTCCCGCCTAAGGACTAGTTTGGCGGTCAGCCCCAAGTATTGCCAAACTCTTGCAAGCACCCCTCCTGAGGCCAAGGCAGTGTCCAAAGACCCCTCCCTGAGAAAAAGTCTCTGCCTTTGACCTTCAGGCTCTGAGAGCTGGGGTGCATGGCATTCCAAACCCCACTATCTCAACTTCTACTGGTCTTTCCTTTCTTTGGAACTCCAGTAAGGCTCGAGGACCATGGTGGGTGTGTTGAGGGTAAAGCTTATTTCAACTCCCATCTTCCCTCCTCTTATGAGGCCACATTCCCGCCTTGGAAGAGGCTAACTATGGTAATAACTTGCAGGGAACCGTTTGTTGTTCCAGATCCAACCGTGTCATGGATGTATCCGTGACTAGCTAAAAAGCCACAAGGATCCTTACTCTATAATAGACAAATCAGACTCTTGGTTAAGGTTCAGGAGAGTAAACACAAACCTAAGTGCTAAGGAAATTGATTAAAAGGCCTATGTGAAGAGCACTCAGCTCAAAGAGAGAAGGCATTCTGAGCGACTCCAAATCCCCTCTGCCCAGGCCCGTCCAGGCCAGTCATGGTAAGCCCTCTGCCTTTCCAGCCTCTGGCTCGTGGGTGGTCACTAAGCCAGTGTGGACTGATGAGTTGCTACAACAGGTTTTCCTGGAGTTTCTGTGTGGACTGAGTCACACTTCTTCCTGTGGCTCCAAACAAGTCAACTGCCACCAGTTGCTCCTAGAAGCCATCTCATGACCATGAGGGGAACCCACAGCTTTAGGATGAAGTTGAGCAGAAAGACAGAAAGTACCCAAGCGCCTGAAGACCTCACTGGGCCACGGACCATCCAACCCTGAAACCTCTGCCTTCCTGTTAGACTTTCCTTTACGAAAGGTAATACATATTTCATTATTGAGGCCACTTTGAATCAAAGTATTTGTTAACTTGTAGCTAAAAATCTTCAGGCCAGGCCCAGTGACACAGGACTATAATCCGTGACACAGGACTATAATCCCCAGTACTTGGGAGGCTGAGGCAGGAGGATCACAAGTTCAAGGCCAACCTGGGCAACTTAACAAGACCCTGTTTCACAAAAAGAAAAAGGGCTGGGGATATATCTTCGTGGTAAAATGCCCTTGGATTCAATCCCCGATACTGTAAAAAAAAAAAAATCTCAGAATTCAGTATGGGAACAGAAAGTCTTTCGAAGAAATAAAAAGAAATGGGAAAAAAAGGTAATCAGTTTAAGAGCTAGGTTTTGAAAGATTAAATTATCTCTTTACAGATGACATGATCTGTATAGAAATTCCTAAAGACCCCACCAAGAAACTTAGAATTAATGAATGCTTTCAGTAAAATCCTAGGATGCAAAATCAACATACAAAAAACAGTTACATTTCTATATACTAAACAATAAACTATCTGAAAAAGTAAGAAAATACTCCCATTTCCAATAGAATCAAAAAGAATAAAATAGGAAAAAATTTAGCCAACAAGGTAAAATATCTGTACAATGAAAACTATAATACATTGATGGAAGACATTGTAGAAGACACAAATAAGTGGAAATAATAATAATAACCTGTGTACATGAATTGGAAGAAATAATATTGTTAAAAATGCCCTTACTATCCAAAGTAATCTAAGGTTCAGTGCTATCCTTATCAAAATTTCAATGATATTTTTCACAGAACAAAAAAAAAAATCCTAAAATTTATATGAAGCCACAAAAGACCCCAAACAGCTAAAGCAATCTGGAGAAGGAAGAACAACACTGGAGGCATCACACCTCCTGATTTCAAATTATATTACAAAGCTACAGTAATCAAAGAGTATGACACTTGTAAAAAATACAAACATAGACCAATGGAACACAATAGAAAGTCACAGAAATGAAACCCCACACATACATTCAACTGAGTTTCAATAAAGGCACCAAGAATACACAGTGAGGAAAGGGCAGAGTCTTCAATAAAGAGTGTGGGGAAAACTGGGTATTCACATGCAAGAAATGAAACTGGACCCTTAACTTACACCCCTTGCACTATACCCAGAAATCAGGTCAAAGGGGTTTAAAGGTTTTTTTAATGTTTTTATTTGTTTTAATTAGTTATACATGACAGTAGAATGCATTTATGCATTTTGATATATCATACATAGATGGGATTATAATTCCATATTTTTCTGAGTGTAACTACAAATCTTCTAGAAGAAAACATAGGAGAAATGTTCCATACTATTCATGTGATTTTTCAGATATGAGATCAAAAGCACAAGCAATGAGAAAAAAAAAATTGACAATGGGATCCATCAAACTAAGAAGCTTCTGCACAGCAAAAGAAATGCTCACCAAGAGGAAAAAAGCAACTTGAGGAATGAAGAAAATATTTGGAAGCCACATAACTCCTACAGCACTAAGCCCCAAAGTACATAAGAGACTCATGCAACTCTTTAGCAAGGGAAAAGTTAAGAGAGTAAAAAGAAAATGTTTAAAAATCATATATCTGATAAGAGCTTAATATACAGAAATATAAAAAACTCCTATAACTCAAAAAAATAATTATAATATCAATGCGATAAAATGGGCAAAGGATATGAATAGACACTTCTGCAAGGAAAGTATGCAAATGATCAGTAAGTATATAATAAGGCTCAACACTATTAGTTATTAGGGAAATCAAAATCAAAATTTAATGAGATACCATTTCAAATCTGTATGGCTAAAATTTTTTAAAATGGAAACAAAATAACACATGTCAACTTAATTTTAGATGCACAAAAATCCTTAATTTTTATGAAGTCTAATTTAGCTACTTTTTCTTTCGTTGTCTGTGCTTTTGGTATCATTTCCAAGACTTTCCCCAATGTCCTCTTCTATGAGTTCTGTATTTTGGCTCTTAAGCTTAGGTATTCGAGTTAGTTTTTATGGTAAGGATCCAATTTTATTTTTTTTTTAATGTAACTATCCAGTTTTACCAGCACCATTTGTTGAAAAGACTCTTCTATCTCCCATTAAATGGTCTCAGTATCCCTGTTGAAAATTGATCAATAAAAAAAAAGAAAATTGATCAATTATACAATTATATATATAAGAATTTAGTTCTGAGCCGGCATGGCGGACACACACTTATAATCCCAGCAGCTTGGGAGGCTGAGGCAGGAGGATCAAGAGTTCAAATTCAGCCTCAGCAACAGCAAGGCCCTAAGCAATTCAGTGAGACCCTGTCTCCAATAAAATACAAAATAGGGCTGGAGATGTGGCACAATGGTTGAGTGCCCCTGAGTTTAATTTCCCATACTCTACCCTCCAAAGAGTTTACTTCTGACTCTCTATTCCATGTCTTTGGTCCATATGTTAGTCTTTATGTTAGTACCATAGTGTTTTAATTACTGTAGATTTAAAGTAAAATTCAAAATCGTAGAGTGTGAGACTCCAATTTCATTCTTTGTCAAGATTGTTTTGGCTATTCAGGAACCTTTGTAATTCCATATGAATCTGAGGATCAGCTTTTCCATTTCTGTGAAAAAGGCTATTGAAATTTTGATAGGGATTATGTTGCATCTGTTCATCACTTTGGATAGTATTGACATCCTAACAATTTTAATTCTCCTATCCATGAATATGGGTTATCTTTTCATTTTTAGACCTTCTTTAATTTCCTTCAGCAATGTTTCTCAGTTTTGAGCATACGAGCCCTCCACAATATGACCTGGCAATTCTACTCCTTGGTGTATATCCACAAGAAGTGAAAACAGTGTCTCAAATGTATATCACATACCCATATTTATAGTAGCACTCAGTGGCAAATACAATGGCACACTATTCGGCTGTAAAAGGGAATAACATTTTGACATGTACTATGACATGGATAGATTTTGAAAACATTAGCCTAAATGAAATAAGCCAGATATAAGACAAAAGTGTAATTGCACTGACATGAGTTACTGTGAACAGCAGACTCACAGAAACCGAAAGACAGGCAGAGGTTTCCAGAGGACCACAGCGCTGTTGTTTCTTCATTGGGTAGAGAATTTATATTGGGAATGATGAAAATAGTTTTAGAAATAGAGTGATTATGGTCATACCACATAGGGAAAGTATTTTATGTCACTGATGATAATATAAGGGTAAAATATCATATTGATGGACAAATGATATTGTGTCTGTTTTATCACAATTAATAATGATAATAATAATGGGAGGGCACTCATTATTTGAACTTGTGGCTTCAGATCAATTATTCCAACTAGGTAATCACGTGGCGCTCTCTGGAGAGCCAATACAGAACGAAAGACTGGGCACAACCCAACACAAAAGCCAATGGGGCAGGGACAAAGTCTGGGCTTAGTGAGAGCGAGAGCTCGCAGCCAACGAGTCACAAACACCAGAAACTTCTCAGAGGCACAACTGAGCTTCTCACTCGGTCTAGAAGAAGTGGTGGCCCAGATGCTGGGGCCAGGCCTCAAGCCAGCCTCCCAGGGCCCCTCGCCTCCCTCCATTCGGCCACACCCGGGCCCTTGTGTGCAGTGACACTTGGGTCTGAGACTTAACGATTTAACCGAAAACTAAACAAGGAAAGGACTGAGGATGACCAGGAAATCGCTGGCCATGCTCCTCGCTCTTCCACTGGGGAAGGGATTCCGGGCCGCGAGTCCCTTTCCGGGACGATGGTGGATCCGGCTGGTGCAATCCGAGCGCGGGACTCGGGCGCTTATGCAACCCAAGGGCGGGGAGCCTCCGGGGCTGCCCCGGCTCCTACCCGCGCTCGCTCGAGGTCCAGCCCCGGAGCCCGGGTCCTCGCTGCAGCCTCCTCCCCGTCCAGCCTGGGGCCGAGATTCGCCGCTGAAGCCACGCGTCGCACCGAACCTGCAGCAGGCTCTTCCCCGCAGCTGGTAAACTGCCCCCACCCCGAACCCTCGGAGCTCAGGAAATGCAGCCCCCAAATCGGCCTCTTTGGTCCACTGATCCCTTGGAGCCGAAGACCCCAGCAAAACAGCGACTGCAGGAGGGGCTGGCTCCGCCCTGCCCCCTTCCGCCTAAAGACAGAGCCTCCAAAAGGAGTTCACTTGCATCAGGGAGTTTCGTCCAACTAGGTAATCAGATTAACTCGCACCCAGGTGAGACTAGAAGTCAACACACATTCAGATGAGCTTTGTCACAAACTGTCATTTCTTCTAAGGACCCCATACATCTTTTCCCTCTCCTCTCACTGGTATGAGATGGTCTCTTTCTTTCCTATTCGCTCCCACGCAGGTAATAAATTTGCACACTTCGTTGTTGAACCCAGAGGCGCTTTACCACTGAGCTACCCACCCCTTTTTATTTTTGACCTAGGGCCTCGCTAAATTGCGGAGGCTGGCCTCGAACTTGTGATCCTCTTATCTCATCCTCGCGAGTCACTGGGATTACAGGCGTGCACCACTGCACCCAGCTAAATTTATGCCCCTTTTAAAGCTGGTGTTCACCTGCCAGCTGTCCGTTTATTTCATAGACTCAGTAATGCAACCCTCAGAGGGTAGAGGGAGTCTGCCCTCCCCTCCACCCTGCAAGGTACTCCCTCCACCCGCTTCTGCCCCCCACACCCTCCCAGCACCGTCCAAGGAAAAACCTGATGTCCGGGGATCCTCCTGGATCCCGACCCAGCCTTCCGCAGGGCGACAGTTCTAATCAGCTGGAGCACGCAGAGCAGAATGAAAGTAAGAACGTCGTCGTGGTGGAATTTTTTTATTATTGTTGTTCTAATGTTAGTAAGTGAAACCTTAGTTGAAATTTGCATTGTACCATATGGTTCTCTCCCCACAGAATTTCAGTACCCCTTTTCTTTCTCCGAATTGCCAGAAAGTGTACAGTACCCTCTGGTGGCAGGAACTTGTTATGGCACAGTCCCCTTTAGAAGTAAGGTTGAATAGGCCTTACCTGAAATATTTGGAACCAGAAGTGTTTCCGTTTTGATTTTTTTAAGATTTTAGAATATTTGTGTGTGCATAATGAGATATCTTGGGGAAGGAACCCAAGCCTAAACATTAAATTCTTTTATGTTTTATGTTTAGCTTGTACACCTGGCCTGAAGTTAATTTTACACAGTATTTTCAGTGTCTATTTTGATGGGACAGTGGCTTGAGGTTAGAGCGAAACTTTAAATTTGAGGCCTCATTTCAACTTCTCAAAAGTCCCAAATTTTGGAGCATTTTGGGTTTTGGATTTTCAGATTTGGGACACTCCACCTGTGTCTAGTAATACCTCCTCTTGTAATGCATCCTGTTGCCCATCCTGGGAAAACAGAATTCCTTTCTCCAACCTCTAACCAAACACTGCAAAATCAAGGTTATAAGTGCCATTATTTCCTCCTAAATAAGGGTGAAATAGCATAAGGAATAGGTGTATGCGATGAGCCCCATATTGGGCAGTTCGTGTGCCCACACTTGGGTATATAGTCTAGACAGAGAGAGTTCAGACTCTGAGGAAGCCCATATTTTTAATGGAAAAATGAGTTTTCCATTTCCTTAGGTCTCTGAGACCTTCCTTACATTTAGGAATCCCCAAGGCCGATGTATCCCTGCCCACTTGGATTCTCCCCATAGACTGCAATGCCCTGAAGTGAGCCTCCCCCACAGAGCACCTCAGCTTCACCACCACAGGGCAGGATCCAGGAGAGGCTGAACCTGCAGAGCAGTGAGGGGACACTTGGGGCCCCTTGGCCGACTTCCATGAGGAGCACACAGCTGTTGGCCCACAGCTTACCCAGAGGGTTCTCACTGTGCCAGTGTCTTTTCCCAGGGCATCTCAGTGGGGGATTGACTAGAGGGAAAGCCTGAAGTTATGGGGTAAGTGGACAGTCATCTCCTAAATGGAGAAGTGGGTTTTTAAAGTGAATGTTGTCAGGGGACAGAACGCCTCCCCCGCCTACAGCATCCCAACAAATCAATGAAGAGTGTCTGACCTTGCCCTGGAGGCAACCAGTGCTGCGAAGGTTTTTCTATGAAATGTGCAGTTTGCATCAGATGCAAAGACTTTGTGCACTCATGAGGGGTCCCACATACGGAACAAGGGGTGTCTTCTCAGACTGATGGCCATAACTAACAGGGCGTAAGGCTCTGGCCCCAGGAAATAATGTCTAACTAGAGCATGGCCGGGTCCAGCCAAGCATCTGGATCGAGCCCAGCAGTGCCTGGAGTTGCTCTGGTTTCTCCTGCCTCGTGAAGACGACAGCGGCCCGCGTAAACAAGAGAACTTCATGCCACCATCCCCCAAAATTGAAATCCCAAGTAACAACAACAAAAAAAATCTTAGCATTTTTCTCCCCAGCATGAACACCAGGACTTTTACAAATTCCACATATTTTACTGGAAAAATGTTTACTGTGATCTTCTCAAAGTTTGTTATCAGTGCTACATTTGGCCTTTTTGAAGAATATTAGCTATGGACCACAATGTTCTACTTCCATCCCCTGTGAAACATCACAAGGTCTGTCTTCCCAACCTGTGTGTTCTGAGACCCTTTCTGCCCAGCTGCCCCAAAGCAATTCACGAAGGTGAATGAGTTGTATTCCTGCTAAACTCTTCAAAAAATGTAGCTGGGGATGTAGCTCACAGAGCACTGCCAAAAAAGAAAAAAAGAAACAACCTTCAGGAAAATATCAGATGAATTTATTTCCATGTTTTTATTCAATTCATTAATGAGGAAACCAGGAAGATACTACAACTGACTGGAAGGAGAAATTGAATAACTGATATTTGCATTGTCATTCAAGTTAAGGAAGGCTGAAGAGAATTTTCTAATATAAGCAAAACTGACTAATCCCCTACTACACAATAAACTGTCTGAAGTCATTTTTACTTCCAGACAATAATCAATGGCATCTGTCACACTAATCATTTTTTTCTATTTCAATTCACTTGCATTGTTAAAGTCAAGAATCATTTACAAAGTTTTCAAACAAGAATCTTTATATTATCATCAGTTTTCTGCAAGCTAACCTGTACCTCTTAGACTTAGAAAATACCCTGGGAGGGATGAGTCAATAAAATAGAAAGCATGCACTGAAGGAATACCTGGTAAGATTATTAGGTATTTTCTCAATTTTTCTGACAATGTATAAATTTGATATGTTAAGAAACTAGGAGACAGGTGCAGTGGTACACACCTGTAATCCCAGCAACTTGGGAGGGTGGGGAAGGAGAATTGCAAGTTCAAGGCCAGCCTCAGCAATTTAGCAAGACCCTAAAAGCAGCTTAGTGAGACACTGTCTCAAAATAAAAAATAAGAAAAGGCTGAGGACTCAGCTTAGTGGTAAAGTGCCCTGGGTGTGACCCCTAGTACCAAAAAAAGAAAAACACCAGGGCAGGATGGTCTCCATTCTTCTCCTTTCTGGAATCGTGATTGATGTCATGCCAAACTCGTTTATCAATTCCAAGCCCACAGCTTGTTTTCCCCATAACACAGGTGCTTGCTCAGGTGTGTTTATGCTAGTGATGGGCCATCTGAAGACCCAGTTAGCCAGGCCGACATCCTAGAGAGTACAACATAATTGTAGCACAGAAAAGTGCCTGGGTTGGCCCTTCTACAGACACACCAGCATGACCCTCAAGCAAACTTTTTCAATATGAGATTAGATAGTAAATAGTTTAGACTGTTGTAGGCCATAAAGTCTCTGTGGCAACAACTTGACTCTGCCATTGTAGCATAAAGCAACCTTAGCACCTAAGCCAATGGGTGTGGCTGTGTCCCAATAAAACTTTATTTACAAAACAGACAGTGGGCCAGGTTTGTCAAACCCTGATTAGAGAATACAGAAGTCATTGATTCACTCAACAAATATTAGCTGCTTTCCAAAGACAGCCATCTCCAGACAGACTTGTCCCTGCCCTCATCACGTTGCTGATGAGGCAAAGAAGGCAGTTTAAACAAGAAATTTTGGCAAAGTATATTGGCAGAAATGGCAGGGTAAACAACCCTAGTTCAATGGGGAAAAAAATGACAGTCAAGTAATAAATATTTATTACAGTGCTGAGCTTGAGGTCTCTACAACATAGCTAAGCAGAGATGTGATTTAGATAAGCGTTATTAAGTTCAGAGCTCAGAAAGCCAGTCTGGGCTGCACCTTAGATTTGGTGAGTAGGCTGAAGCCTTAGGAGTAGGCAGCATTGCACAGGAGATGGGTGTGGCAAGAAGGACAGCAGGAGTGTCCACACCAGCCCTTTCAAGCCTGAGAGTGCCCCTCAGCCACATGGAGGGCTTCTGAAAACAGACTGCTGGGCCCCGGGGTGGGGCCCAAGAATCTGTGATTCCATCAAACTCCCAAAGAAGAAACATGTAGAATTACAGTCAGGTTTGGGGGAAAGGACTTTTAATTACAATAAAGATATTGCTGTTCCCAACAAAGAAATAGAAACATCTTTTAAAAGTACAAAGTGCTGACACTTTGGTCATGGAATCAAGAAATAAGCCCAGACTACAAAAGAAAAAAAAAAAATCATGTCATCATCTTCATCGTCACTGATATAGACCCCAAGTCCATTTCACTGATGTTAGATCTCATGGACTATCTAACACAGAGAAATAACACCTTTCATGAGGCTGGATAGCTCTCGGACTTCTGTAAAACATTCTTTAAAAAATGTTTAAAAGTTCTTAAAAATGCTTAAGAAGCAACCTCAATGGATGTTGATAGATGAAAAGAAGTTGCTATGGCAAAAAGGATACTAATGTGTAAATCCTCCATCCTTGGGGCAGCTCTAGCCCTTGACTTAAGTTGAATGTGACTTTTGTCACTATTGCTGCAGCCAAGAAAATTATTTAGTTACAACAGGTCCTACAAGAGACAAATCCCAAAATATTAGTGAAAAGTTACAAGAAAAGGTTTTGGAGTCAGGCAGCCATGGGTTTCATTTCTAGACCTGTTATTTACTTCAAGTGACCTGGGGTATATTACTTTATGAGTTTATTTCCTCATATGAGAATGATAATAGGTTCTGAGATACAGGTTTAAAATTTTTCCAAAATAAGAAGGACAGAATGCCTGTGGTGAGTGCCCAATAGTTTATAACTTTTTTGTCATTATTTCTATTTTGTCATTATTTCTATTGTTGTTTGAAGAAGTGAGCAGTTGGAGTGCTTAATTAGTTCATAAAGTTTTCAAGGGACTTTAATATCTTACTCTAGAGTAAAGTGATAAAACATGAAACTTAACCTTACAGAAGAAGCTTAAAAGAATGACCCAGGAAGTTTAATGGCTTTTATAGTTTAGTGTAATGAATCATCACAAGAAAGGAGCACACTTCCAAATCCCTTTTCACCTGTAAACAACAGGACAGGAAAATGCAAAGGCAGCTAGCAGAGAATCCTAAAGAGAAGCAGAGAACCATGCAAACAGAAAAAGAATCATTTCCATATTTATAAATAACTGGCAACAGGTCTTTTTGCAGAAAGCACTGGAGCAGAACCTTCTCCACCACAGTTGAAAAGGATTTTGAATTAACATGGAATGGCTGCAGGTACGGGGTCCTAGTCATCTTTCATCACTATAATGAAATTCCTGACACAGGCTAATTACAAAATAAAGGAGATTCATTTGGCTCACAGTATGGAGATTCAAAGTCCAAGCTAGGGCAGCACCATTGGTTTGGCCTCTGGTGAGGGTGGTAGTTGGTGGCACATCATGGCAGAAGCATGTATAGTAACAGTCACATTTCAAAAAGGAGACCAGAGAGGACTAGAGGACTATGTTTGCTCCTCTCATTACAATGCTCTTGCACAAATTCAAAGGGTTACACGAGAACTTCCTCACACCCAATGACTTAAGGAGCTACCTGTGGGCCCCATTAAACCATTTCAGCAACTCCCAGTAGCACCAAGCCTTCACTCACAATGGACCCCTGGGGAACATCCAAGCCAAATCACCTAGGGACTGAAAGTCCCAGCTACACAGTGCCAAACATGGCAGGGCACAGTCTCTGCAGGACACAGGGAACACAGATAAACCATATCAGGACCAAAGAGAAATCCAGGTAGGACCAGAGAAATGACAACTGCAGAAAGCTGCTTGGGTGAGTTTTGACTCAAGAAGAGGAATTGGAAGTCCATCTTAGTTCTTTCCATACCCACTAATTCATTTTCTGCCTTTCACTGTCTTGTCTTAGAGAATCTTCTGGATGGTGTCTAAGACAGCCACATTGATCAGACTCTTAGTAGAATCCACCTCAATGTGACGCCTAGAGACTGCTGTTGCCATTGTCTTTCTCAATCACTTGCATTCTTCCTTCTTTTAAGACTTTTTTATAATAAAGAAAAAATAACTAGATGAAGACTTTAGCCTTCTAAACTATGTAAGGTTGCAGGGAGAAGTGAGGAGAGGGGAATCGGAGGAGCAACCTGCAAACAAATTTAACCCTGCCCATCATGCAAATGACAATGACGGATCTCCAGGTGCACGGAGACGCTAGAGGACACTGAGGAAAGAGGTGTGTGTTTGTATGGAAAGACAGTTACCCAAGCTTGGTTTGGTGGGCCTGAAGAAAGACGAATTCGAAGAAAACACCTGCTTCTAATGAAGCAGCTATGACCCAGGAGAAAAGAAAGAGGCCTGGCCAAAAGCCCTGCCCGAGCTCTGTGCAGGGACACAGGAGCAGGTCCCAGGATCAGGGCCTAGGGGAACCCACACTAGGCCTCAAACCTTCAGGCAAAGTTTGGTTTTTTGCATTTTCCAACAAGAAAGAGACATGCAGAGTGCCCAGGGGAGGAAAAGGAGTGTAGATAAAGGGTAAATAAGAACTCATTAGGACAGGCTGGGGCTGGGGCTCAGTGGTAGAGTGCTTGCCTTGCACACATGAGGCCCTGGGGTTGATCCTCAGCACGACATAAAAATGAAGAAATAAAAATAAAGATATTGTGTTCATCTACAACTAAAAAAAAATTTTTTTAAAAATAATGCAATAAGGAATGAAAGTCTTCCAATAATCCCCAGAGACCTACCTTTAATGGAATAATGGCTCAAGCTAATGATTATTCATTCTTTCACTAAATGACTAATTATCCAGCCCTGCGATGTGCCAAGTGTGGTGTAGCTGGCTCACAGAGAATCTTGAAAAGCTAATGTACACTTCTCTCCCCAACTCCACATTTAGGGATGTCATGTCGAGAGTTCAAAATCAACTGTGGTGAAATATTTGCACCATAGTAATCAGCAAATGTTACAAATCAGTGTTGGTTGTTTTTGTTTTTTTTTTCCCCAGAGAGTTGATTTACCAACATACCATCCGCCTACCACTGTGTGGTAGTGGGAAGACAGCAGTGAGCAGAACAGCAAGGTCATTACCCTAAGAGAGCACCTGTTCTAGGAGAGGAAGATCAAAAAAATGATTGATTAACAAGCTATTTTCAGATGGTGAATAGGCTGTGAAAAAAATAAAACAGGTGACTTGATCAGCTGCAGGGGTTGGCAAGGTCTTTAAAGGAAGTGACACTTGAACTGTGTCATAAATTTGCAAGAGTGGGCCGGGGTGCAGCCTGGTGGCAGAGCACTTGCCTCGCACACACGGGCCCTGGGTCCGATCCCCGACACCACATAAAGAAAATAAAAAATATTTCCAAGAGCAAATCTCGCAAACAAACTGGGATATATAGAACAGAGTCTCTATAGACCAGAGACTGAGATACAGTTTTCATTCTCTTTGTATCAAGCTCCCATTCTAAAAACACCTCCCCGTGCCCCTTTGCCCCTGCCAGCCACTGCCCCTTGCCTTCAAAGCCAAATGCCCAATTCACTTTCTCCACAGCCACCTCTCCTGTCTTGCTCCTACCCTCACCAATACTGCTCTTGTCAAGGTCAAGATCTTGTTAAGGTCATCTGTGTTGCTGAAACCAAGAGTTGACTTTCATCCTTAATCTGAGAGACACTGCTGGTGGCATTTGAAAAAAAAAAAAACCACCCAGTCTTTCCTACATGCATTTTATACCTGGCTTCCAGAATCTTGTCCTCTCCTGATTTCCTCTATCTCACCGACTGTCTCTTTTGCTTATTCTTTCCCATCTCCTTGACTTCTAAGTGGTGAAGTGCCCAGGACCCGTCCTTTCCTAACTGTACTTATTCCTCAGAGGTCTCAGAACCCGCAGCTCTAAATGACATCTCTGTGCTGATGGTTTTCAAACTCATGTCACCCTGCCAGATGGCTCACCTGAGTTTATTTGGACATCTGCTGCTTATTTAACATCTTCACCTGGAGCCAAAATGATCCTTTAAAATATGGTTCGTAAATTGTAGCTCCTTCACTTAAAATCCTCTAATAGCATGGAAAGGACCAAAGACAGTCTTTTTAACAAATGGCACTGGGAACAACTGGACATTTATATACAAAAAAACAAATCTAGACACAAACTTTATATGTCAAAAAAAATTTAACTCAAAATGGATCAAATGCAAAACCATAAAACTCCTGGAAGATAACAAGAGGAAGTCAAAATGCCACAGTGGTTGGCAATGGCTTTTCAGATACAGCATCAAGGGTATGATCCATGGAAAAAGGAATAAGTTGAACTTGACTAAAATTAAATTTTTTCTGTTCTGTGAAAGACACTGGCAAAAAATAAATAATAAAAACAGAGAAGCCACAGACTGGGAGACAATATTTTCAAAAGATATCTGATAAAGGACTTGTCTAAAATAATTGAAGAACCCTTAAAACTCAAAGAACAATAAGAAAACTGTCCGATTACAAGATGGGGCAAAGATCTTAATAGACACCCCACCAAAAAAGACATACAGGTGGCAAATAAACTTGTGAAAAGATGCTTCACATCCCAAGACATCAGGGAAATGCAAACTAAAACAACAGTGAGATGCCACTGCACACCTATCACAATGGCCACCAAATGCTGACCAGGATGTAGAGAAACAGGAACTCTCACTTGATGCTCTGGGGAATTCAAAATGGCACTGCCACTTTGGAAGACAGCTTGGCAATTTCTAAACATGCTCTTTTGCTCAAAACTAAACAAACTCTTATCAAACAATCCATCCATTGCTCTCCTCCATCCAGTTAGGAGCAACAGGTATTCCAGGACAGACCCCCTCTGATGGTTGGAGGCTACAGACATCACCAAAAGATTTGGAAGTGACTTAGGTACCGTTCACAGCCATTTCCTTTGAGGGTCATGTCATTTCACACTTTTCTCTTTATGTTGTCGCTTCCTTGTTCCTTTACTCTGTCAAAGCCACGTCCCCCGCTTCTTCCTTTCCTTCTCTTTCTCTGGCTGCCTCCTTCCCCCTCTGCTTTCTCCATGACTTTATCCCACCTGAGCTTCCTGGCGTCTCTCAGGAGCCTGCTGAGTTTGCTAAGTTCCTCTTCCCCGACTCCCTTCAAGTTAGACCTCCTTGCCGCTCCTCACTAAAGTCACCCACTACCATTTTGGACAGTCATACCATTTCCAAGTCTCTGTCTGGGTTACTTTTTCCCTCGGGTGCATTGCTGTTGCAACGTCTCATCAGGGTAAGACCCACCTCATCCTCGCCCAGGTGGCGTCTTAAATCCCCACCCACTTCTCTGTTTGCCTGGTTCTGTCCCCAGGAGGAGCGGTCCCTGCTTTATTCTTTGCTGTCTCCCCAGTGACTGGAGCTGTGCCTGCAAACTAGAGATATCCCATTAACAGTGTTGAAACTGGGAGATGGACACAAAATGTGTCTGGTCCCTCCCCTTGTTTTCCTCAGAAGCACACCACTTCATTCAGAAACTCACAGATTGTGGGCGTGTGTGTTGTGTGTGTGTGTGTGTGTGTGTGTGAGAGAGAGAGACAGAGACAGAGACAGAGACAGAGAGAAGGAGCCAGCCAATATGGCAGACATAATTCAGCCCTTGTCTTCCCACTAGGGTTTTCTCTTCCCATAGTTCTGTGGGGCTATAAATCATGGGTCACACCCTGTCTTCTACAGGGTGGGTACTTGACCAGAGCTGGACAGTCAGTCCTCCTCAAGAGTGTCCCACTAGAGCCAGCTCCAAAGCCGGAGTCTCCTCCATTGGAATCACCAAGCTTCTTTTTAAATGGCCCCTAGTGGTCATCCCTTTCGAAAGCAGAAGAAAATGAGGCCAGTTCTCAAGGAGGAGACAAACGAGGTAAGAGGGAGACAAAGAACCTGAGAAAGAAGACAGGAAAGCCTTCTCAGAGCCCCCGTCAGCCACAGCCAACCTTCTCTCTAGCCTTTTCAGGTGGGGAGTGGTCCAGGTATTTCTCCCAAGCTTTGGATCTACTTTCTATCATTTACAGTCCAGAGAATTCTGTCTATTCTTTCCCCGTGTCCTGCTCCCTCAGACCGGACCAAACTACATTCTCCACCAGCGTTTCATCCAATGCACCCAAAGAATACTTAGATGTGATGCTACCCTTGGGTGCGGGGTGGTGGTTGGAAGCAGTATGGAGCACAGGGGTGGGGAAGGGACGGGGAGAACACTGTCACATTATGCTTTAATTTAAAGCCTGAAATTGATGAGCAAGGATTTCTACACATGGCCCAGCCTCCTCTCAGGGTTCTGACTGGAGACCAGGTTTCAAGTTCAGCTAACAATAAAATAGTGCTTTTGTTGCTTTTGCCACTGTTCTTTGGGCATCTGCCCTACGTGGGTGCATGAAGGACATGGGTGTCTATGGTCTGGGAATAAGGCTCATGTGCTCCTGGGTGCCCTGGGCAAGTTACTGCCATCTGACAGCATGAATCTCAATCGTTATTTTAAAGTGCCACGTGAGAGTTAGTTGGTTGTTATCATTTATTATTTTTATCATAATCATCCCAGCCATCAAAGTCTCATGTGTTAAATTAAGTGAACAAGACCTTACATAAAATGTTGTCCATTAATTTTTCTAACAAGTATTAAGGGAGCTTCTACCAGGTGACAGTCACTTGCTAACCACTGAGATATAGCAATAAACAAACACTCAAGTGGGAAGAAAGAAAACATAAACAAGTAAAAACAATTAGCATGTCAGATAGGGATACGTGTAGTGAGGGAAAATAGGGGTGGCTGTCTTAGAGAGTGGACAGAGCTGTCCTCCTTGTCATGGTGACATTTGAGCAGAGCCCAGAGAGAAATAAGCTGACAAGCTGTGGGGACATGGACCACTTCCATGCAAAGGCCCCAAGATGGAGACCCACGTGGTCAGAGGGCAGCAAAGGAAAGGAGTTGGTATGAGATGGCCTCAGAGGGAGCACATCAACAGGTGGCCGAGGGCCTTGGGTCACTTTAGGAATCCACAGGACAGTTTTAAGCAGAGGAGTTTCATGTTCTGTGTTATATTTACAGGGAGTAAATTCTCCTTTGCCCTATAGCCGCCTTCCACTTCCTCTCTCAATTCACATTTCTCGTTTCCTCTTTCTCTCTCTGTATTTTCTTTAGGTCTTCATAATGCTGTTTTCCCCTCTTCTCCCCTTCCCTGTACTTCTTCTCCAGGGTGGGCCACTCCATCCGGGATTCCCCTCACCCCTTTTTAATCTCAGTCTCTTTCTCTCTCTCCCAAGGGACTTTCTGCAGCTAAAAGCCCTGTAGTCCCTCTACAGGACACCACTGCCATCTCTTTGTTTCTCTATCTTCTCTGGGGTGCCCAAGGCCCTCGACCAACACTATTGCTATTCTCCACAGCCCTGCTCACCACAGAGAGGCTCCAAACCATGTCCCTCAGCTGACACAGCAGCTGAGCCTTTGAAAGCATTACTGCTGTGACCTCCTCCTCCTCCTCCTCCTCCTCCTCCTCCTCCTCCTCCTCCTCCTCCTCCTCCTCCTCCTCCATCATCATTATCATTTTCTTCTTCTTCTTCTTCTTCTTCTTCTTCTTCTTCTTCTTCTTCTTCTTCTTCTTCTTCTCCTCCTCCTCCTCCTCCTCCTCCTCCTCCTCCTCCTTCTTCTTCTCTCTCTCTCTCTCTCTCTGTCTCTCTCTCTCTCTCTCTCTCTCACACACACACACACACACACACACATTTTGGGTTTAAAATATATTGACTATAAAGAGAATGCCAGACAGAAACTCTTCGTGCCAAGTGTGTTAAGTATCTCATACACTTTGCCAATTGAAGCCATGTCATTAGCATGAGCCTAGGGATCAGGGCACAGGGGGAAAGCAAGGGCCCCGCGGGAAGGATGGGGGAGGGAAGTTCTCTGACGTGATCACACTGAGCCTGTCCAGGGTTCTAACCAGGAAGAAGCTTCTTGAAGAAGTTGCTGCAGACAAAGGAAACACCAAGTGTGCAGTCTTTGAGCTCTCCAAGATGGGAAAATAGTCTGCTGAGAGCTAGAAGCAGTTTTCGGTCTCCCTGAAGGGGAAATCTGAACATCCTTGACCAGGCTGGTCCTTTGGTTTGGGGAAAACTTACCTCTGTGGTCCTTGGGGTAGGCAGATGGCCTCAGAGAGGAGCCCTGTGACCTTCTCTCTGGTACTATGCCTGCAGTGATGTCAACTTACATGGCAAAAGGGACTTTGCCGATATCAGTGAGGCTACTAATCAGCTGAACATAAAACAAATCATCCTGGATTATCCAGATGTGCCCAATATAATTGCACAAATCCTAAAAACAGAAAAGAAAGGCAGAGAGATTTTCAGTATGAGTGTTTTAACAAATTCTGATGTACAGGGTACAAGAACCAGCCATCAAAGACAGAAGGAAGGTGTCAACAGACTGAAGAAAGGCTGACAAATCTAGGATTGTACAAGGTGCCATTTGTTAGGGACTTAGAGACAGAAGCACATCTTGGGCCACAGCAAGGCAGGAAGATCCGCAACCCCAAAGCAGGAGGAAAGGGTTCACAAAGGTAGGCCTTGACCAGAATGTACCTGGGCTTTCTCTGTTTACATGTCAAAATGCAGTTAAGAAACTGTCCAACGACATGCTCTACCTTGACAGTACTTAACTTATCCTAAAGGGTCTGAAAAGCTCGATACCAAGATGACCGTAATCACATCAACCTGGATCCCTGTAGCGAGCAAAACACACCATTGTTGGCTTTGAAGATGGAGGGGCTACAAACCAAGGATCACAGACAGCTTCTGGAAGTGGAGAACACCTCCGGCTGTCAGTCAGTGAGGGAGCAGGAACCTCCATCCTACAACCACAGGGAGAACCAGAAGCAGGTTCTTCCCCGAGTCTCCCAAAAACCCAGACTGATGACATCTTCATTCTGGCCTTGTGAGACCCTAAGCAAAGGACTCAGGAGCCCAGCTGGAACTTCTGACCAACAGAATTGTGGGGTAATAAACTGTATTTTTTGAGCTGTTAAATAGTGGTTATCTGTGATGGCAGAAATGGGAAAGAACACATCTCTCTAATTACACACTTATAAAAAGGGGCAAGTTATTAATTTTTACAACAATGCACTAAATTCTGAGATTTCTCAGAACATTTATTTATATAAAAATAAAATACCATTATTTTAAAAGGGAGGGGGATAGTTATGAAACTGTGGGGATATAGAGCTGACTATGATCATGGAAAGTGTCATTGACAGTGTGGCAAAAGCCACACCTCTGTGTGATGATGTACCTTCTAGAAGAGTCTTTCATTGCCAACTACAGATGGAGACCCTGTGCCAAAGCACCATTTGGTCAACGGAAAAGTGCTCTCTACTCCTAGGTACTCTTGGAGGCTTGACCAAGAGGCCTTTCTGCTTCCTTGGTGAAGGAGAGCCTTTCCTTAGATTTTGATCATGTGAAAGGAAATATTCTTTAAACTTTCCTCCGGCTCTTGGTATGGCAGAGGTTAGAGACCTAGTATTATTGGTTAGAACCCACAGAATGTGCATACCCAGAGACAGATTTATTTCAAGGAATTCCTCATATGATTATGGTAAGTCCCAAATCTGCAGGGTGGGTCAAGAGGCTGGGGACCCAGGGAAGAGCTGATGGTGCAGATGAAGTCCAGAGGTCCCTGCTGGCACAATTCCTTCCTGCTCGAGGAAGGTTGGGGTTTTTTGTTTTGTTTTGTTCTATTAAGGACTTAAAATGATTGGATGAGACCCACCCAAATTATGGATGGAAATCTCCTTTACTCAAAATCCACCATTTCAAATGTCAGTCTTCCAAAACCACCCCCACAGAAACATCTGGAATAATGTTAGCCTGTTATCTGGACACTGTGGCCCAGCCAACTGACACATTATAAGCCATCACACTGTGGGCAGAGAGTGGATTGGTTGGTTTGTTTAAGATATACATGTTTTCTTCAAAGAATAAAAAGCACATTTTAAAAATGCACAGTAATACTGCATAGAGTTTTAGGGTTAAATACAGATAGAAGTTAAAAGTATAAAAACATTCATGGGAATGCTAAACACTAGATTCAGAGCTACTGTTCTGATACTAAATTTACCACTGGAAGATAAGGTAGGAGGTGTGGTTTAGGGAGCATTAGTAATATTTATTTTTATTAATTGTTCATTATATTTTTCTTTATACATTTTATAGCTTGAGTTATTTGAATTAATTATTTTTAAATGAATATATAAATTATCCAAATTTTTAAAAACAAGAGTAATGGGAGATTAGACTTATTTTTATAAAACCGTGTAATAAAGCATCAGTAATTAAAAGTTTATCACTAGTGCAATTATAGACCAGACCATAAAATAGAGCATAAATTCCAGAAATAACCACCAAACATATGAAATAAAAAAATATACTGCTGGGCGCAGTGGTGCATGCTAATCCCAGCCACTCAGGAGGGTGAGGCAGGAGGATCATGAGTTCAAAGCCAACCTCAACATCTTAGCAAGGCACTAAGCAACTCAATGAGACCCTGTCTCTAAATAAAATACAAAAATGGGCTGAGGATATGGCTCAGTGGTTAAGTGTCCCTGAGTTCAATTCCCCAGTACCAAAAAAAATATGTATATATACATATATACATATATGTATATATGTAAACAACATACATACACTTAGGTTTCAATTTGGATTAGCAGAACAGTATAAATAATTTGATATATGGTCTCAGAGAGACTAGATAACTTTTGTCTTTACTCTCAAAAAAAAAAGATAGATTTTTAATGTAATGAAAACACTAAGCCGTGAAACAATAAAATGTGAATTTAGTTATGTTATTGACCTAAAGAAGGACTTGGTAGCATGATATAACACCATAAAAGAAACATTTATTTATATAAAAATAAAATACCATTATTTTAAAAGGGAGGGGGATAGTTTAATCATCTAGATAAAAACTCAAGGGAAAAAAAAACAAACCAAGAGAAAGGATTTAGAGATGTGTGGCTACTCTTCTTAAATCCAATGAAGTCATTAAGATGATCCAATAGAAAGAAAATGTGTGAAGGAAATAAACAGTTGATTTAAAAAAATAAAAATAGGGACTGGAGATATAATTCAGTTGGTAGAGTGCTTGCCTTGCATGCACAAGGCCCTGGGTTCAATCCCCAGCACCATAAAATAATAATAATAAATAGTAATAATAATAATAATTAATAAAAATAGACATTAAACATGAGAAATGTTCAGCTTTACCAATAATTAAAGCAATTCAGATCAAAACAACTAGATACCATTTTTATTAAATCAGATTTGCAAAAGTTAAATATTTGATTGGTGAGGCTGTGGGGGAAAAGGCCGAGGGAAAAATAAATGAGGCAGACTCTTTAGTGAGTAATTTTGAAATAGCTACCAAAAGGCAAGTATATAGCCTTTGATTCCCCAAGGCCAATTCTTAGGGGTACACTCACACACATATGCAGAGAGGTGGTGTGGAAATGTCCACGCATCGATGACTGACAGCAAACCTATGGAAAGAGCCAATTGTGCGTCAGTAGGTGAGCAGGTATAATAGACACGACCAAAGTCTCCAAAGGTACAAGATCACACTCCTCCAACCTCAGATCTACAGTGAATATGAATTGCTTACGTAATGAAAAAGTTAAATATGTATAGATTAGACATTAACATAGATGATTAATAGGTAGAGGACTAGACAAATGATGATAATGGATGGATGGGTAGGTGGATAAATGGCTATAACTAATGTATAATTATGTTAATCAACTTTCCACTACTGTATCAAATACCTGAGATAATCAACTTATAAACAGAAAAGGTTTGTTTTGCTCACACTTTTGGAGTTATCAGTCTACAGCTGATTGTTCTTGATGCTTTTTTTTTGGGGGTGGGGGGGTACTGGAGACTCAACTCAGGGGCATTCGGCCAAGGAGCCACATCCCCAGCCCTATTTTGTATTTTATTTAGAGACAGGTCTCATTGAGTTGCCTAGCAAGCCTCGCCATTGCTGAGGCTGGCTTTGAACTCCCAAACCTCCTGCCTCAGCCTCCCGAGCTGCTGAGATTACAGGCATGTGCCACTACGCCTGGCTTGATGATTTACCAGCTGGTCTTGTCCCTGAGTGAGTGCCACAATGCTAGGCTTTGCCTGTAGTCAGTCATGCTGTCAAGATTCAAATATTCTCTGGAATTTTTCTTTAGGATCAATTACATACCTTTAAATAACTTCAGAGGGGGTTCCTATTCCTTTTATTTTTCTTTTGAGGGAAACTGCTTGTAAGAAATAAGACAATTTAATTCTGATTCAAGTGTGACATGTAGGTTTCATGATCAAATTAAACAATTTTCTGCAAAGTAAGCCGTGAGAATAGTTTTAAGAAGATGTTTGTTGCTGCTGTGGGTTGAACTGTGTTCCCCAAAAAGACGGGGAATCCCTAGCCCCCAGGACCTCAGAACACAAACCTCATTTGGACATAGGATCATTGCAGATGACTGAAGAGCAGGTCATACTCGAGCCAGGTGGGCTGCTAACCCAATGTGACTCGTGTCCTAATAATAGAAGACAAGAGCTGTGAACCCAGAGGTAGACAGAGAGAAAGCAGCGTGAAGACCCCCAGGGAGGAGATGACACTGGGACTGTAGTGACACAGCCGAGGATCCCCAGCAGACGAGACAAGGAAGGATCCGGAGAGCACAGCCCTGCTGACATGGTAGTTTCAGGCTCCAGCTTCAGGAACTGTGGTACAACACATATCTGCAGCTTCACCAGTTGTTGGTGCGGTTACAGGAGCCCGGGGAAGCTAATATAGTTTCCTACACATCACCCGTTTCTGTCACCCAGTACTCAGATTCCCGTGTGTGTTTCTCCCTCCTGCACACTCTCCAGGTACTGCACAGAAAGTGCCTTCCCCCGTGGCCAGGTTGGACTCTGACTGCCTTAGCCAATCAGCATCATTGTCATTGGCTCAGGGATGGATTGTACCTTAAACTGGGCCATTCAGAGTGACTCTTAGGACTCTCACTTAGAATGGCAAACAGAGAGACCAACAGAGAAGAACATGATCCTCTAGACGTGAAGTAGAAAGCAGAAAGCCTGGGTTGCATCTGGCGACAGTCATTTTCAGACGCAGCCCACAGGACAGGCAACACAGCAGAGACACACAGAGGGCCTGAGCCCTGGAACATCCTTAAACCACTAGGTCCATCCGCCCTGAGAGATCAACCTTGCAGTTAAAGCCTTCAGGGTTTAAGACCTCTTGACTTGGATTTTGCGTTCCTTGTCACCCAAAGCTTCCTGGATAACAGATTGGCCTCCCAGGACACCAAATGCCAGCCAAGGGAGAGTGGGATGTTTAAGAGACCCCCTGGAGACCTAGACATGGAGGATACAGGGCTGGAACCACACCCAGAGTCCTAGGCCTGGAAGCTGTGGCCAGATCTCCCCCTGCCTGGTAGCCACATGAAAAGTCATGACCCTGTTGGGAATGGCTTGCACTTCCAGAGCCTGGTGGGACTAGGAAGGGTGTGCATCTCCCAGAGGCCAGAGGCGGGCTGGCCCAAGGGGCAGGAACAGCTCTACTTGAGGGAGACTCTGTCCTGAAGAAGGGCCTGGAAGCACAGAAGGAGAATGAATCCAAACACAGGAGAAGCCTTGCTTGGAAGTCGGCTGGCCAGCAGAAGGAGTCATCCACCACCTCAAGGGAATGGTTTGATTGCAGGACACCCAGCAGGGGTGGAATTCCCAAAGAGCCCCCAAAAATGTTCCCCCAGAAAATGATTCCACAGCTGGCATCTGCCCCATCCAGAGGGCCAGACTACAATGGCACAGGTCAAGAGCAGTGTTTCCTGCCCTCACCTCTTCTCCTGTTTCCACTCCAGTCCTGCAGAGACCAAAAGAGCCAGCAGCCAAAGAGGGAAGAGGTTGAGTGTGAAGGGAAAGCTGTCAGACTCCTTCCCCGCTGGCCCCAGACCAAGGCAGGCCCAACTACAGTAGGTGGGGGGTGTTAGTAGGATGAAACGTTGAAGGTGACAGCAGATGGGACTGTTTGATTATTAAAAGGAGTTATTTTCTTACCTCTCAAAGGGCCTGGGAAAACTCTGGCCCTGCCCTAGACTTTAACCCAGTCTAGCAGGCGCGGCAGTGCCCCTGTCCCTAGGCTGGCCCCTGTGCAGGAAGGCTGTGCCCGGCCAATACCTACTATCCTGCCTGCAGGGGTTCATCTGGCTGGACAGGGTGATCGAGTCTGAAGCAAGGCAGCATGCTGGAGCTTTCAAGTACCCAGAACTTCTCTTCACCCAAGGAGAGGCAGGAGGCTGTAGGGTACCTGCGGGGTGCCTCCTGTAAGTACCACAGCTCCTTGGCCCCTCAGTGGGGAGAAGGCTGTGACCTTGGGTCTGAAACTGTCCCTTTCCTATCTCACTTCCTCACTACTTGCATTCAAAATCATGTCTCAGGCTCTGACTCTGAGAAGACCAAAAGCAAGACATCGCCTGGAAGAGAGAAGATGATTTCAAAGTGCGGGTTTGAGTGGGCATTGGAGAGGGACCGAGGGCGTCGGGATGTTTCTTGCAGCTGGTCCAGTGAATAAGTCAATCACACCGGAGTTCTGGTCGTACTCATAATTGAGTTTCCTGCCTAAAACTTGGGGACAGGAGGTGGCAGGGGCAGGAGGTGCCTATTTCCTTCCGCATGTTCACCGCATTTTGAAGCTGAAGCTAAATAGAGTCAGATATTCATCACACACCTCTGACTTCTTCCTGCCTCTTGAACTTTCCTCTTCCTCCCATGATACCAGGAAGGGGACGAACTGCACACAGGGGCCAGTGCTCACACGATGCCCAGTTCACCAGGTCGGAGGTATGTCTGATCTACACCAGGTACCTAGCTTTCAGCAGTGCTGAAGCCTTGATTACTCACTTTCCATTTTTTATTAAAGTGTAGTTTAGGTACAGTTAAAATTCAGTCATATGCTTAGCTCTCACACTTTAGGGGGTTTTATTTATCTGTTTTCTGTCCTGAGGATTAACCCAGGGCCTCACGCATGCCAGGCAAGCACTCTACCGTTGAGCTATACCCCCAACCCTTTTTCTTTTATTTTGAGACATGGTCCCACTAAGTTGCCCAGGCTGACCTCCAACTTGTGATCCTCCTGCCTCCCTAGTAGCTGGGATTATAGGCGTGCACTTCCACACCAGGCATTTTTTTTTTGTGAAGTATAATTTGTGGAGTAAAAGAGCATAAGCAACTCAGTGAGACCCTGTCTCTAAATAAAATAGGGCTGGGGATGTGGCTCAGAGGTTGAGTGCCCCTGAGTTCAATCCCCCAATGACCTTCCGTGCCAAAAAAGATCCTAAAGCATAAATATATACCTGGATGAACGGTCACCAAGTAGATAAGCTTTTAACAAGTTAATGCAGCCATATTACCACCAAAATTATAATCAAGATATAATTCTGATGGGGTGCTGGAAAGGCTATCCAAAACGCGGTGCCTTGGTGTACTGAGTATTCTAAACTAAAGGAAATTGAGGAAAACCCAGAAGCAAGAAGACCACTATCTGATCTCCTGTAGCCTTCCTTGTCTGAAACATGGCCATAAGGAAATTCTCTGACCTACCTCTCCTGAAAGTAGGTCATAAAACCTTTATGTGACAGGTGTCCTGCCCTATACCTGGAAGCCAAGAGTGAACAAACTAGCCTGGCTAAATTCCCCCCAGTTTATTACCATTAGGTCATCCTCCCTTTCTGTCTGAGCACACTTCTGCACAACTGCCCATGCATTCTGTGAGGTAGAGATCAAGGTTAATTTTCCCCCCATGGATGTTCAGTTGATCCAGCATTGATTAATGGCAGGGAGGGGTACCCTTTCCTCACTGACTTGCCATGAAGTCCTTGCCAACAATTCAGGTGACCACAAATGTGAAAACAGTTTTTTATCTCTCTTTCCTATTCCATCAGTTATCTGTCTCTTCTTGCACCACCCCAGACTGTCTTAATTACAGCTTTATTACAAGTCAGCCATATAGGTTCTCTGACTTTGTCTTTATTAGGATTTCCTTGGCCTATTCTAAATCATTTGAATTTCCATATACATTTCAGAATCATCTTCTCAATTTATTTATTTTATTTTTTAATAAGATTTTTATTAATGAAATAAACAGTTTATCTTTTTTTTTTAAAGAGAGAGTGAGAGAGGGGGAGAGAGAGAATTTTTTTAATATTTATTTTTCAGTTTTCGGCGGACACAACATCTTTGTTTGTATGTGGTGCTGAGGATTGAACCCAGGCCGCACGCATGCCAGGCGAGCGCACTACCGCTTGAGCCACATCCCCAGCCCCATCTTCTCAATTTATTACAAAGCAACCAGCTAAGACTGAACCTATAGGTAAATTTAGGAAGAATTGATATCTTAACAATACATAGTCTTCCACTCCATATCAAAGTATAGGCAGGGTCCCTGTGGTCTCCTTTAAATTCTCTCAGTAATGTTTAATGTTTACACTAGAGAAATCTTGATCACCTTGCACTCTATTTATTCTGAACTATCGGGCATTTTCTGATGATGTCTCAAGGCCAGGCCTAGGGTGAAGCAAGGAGGAGGAGGAGGGTGAATGCCTCTCTCACCTGATGCTAGTCCCAGCCCTGGCTGTTCTGCAGGATGCATCCTTTAAAAGTTTATTTCTACTAGTTTGTTTCTAGTATATAAGGATTCGATTGGTTCCTGTCCACACACTCCGTATGCAGCACTCTCCTCCCAGAGCAGAGAGTAAGACATCTATAGCTGGACTCGAGCCTAGGGCTCAAGAGGCAGAAGCTGGCACTTGAGAAAGAAAGGGGTTTCTGTGTTTGGGGTGATCTGTGGGTTTCTACTGTATTTTTCCACTCATGGGCAACTGATTTTCAAAAAATTCTAGGGAAGGTTTCGAATTAGCCAGAGATCATGCATACTGATGCCGACTAGTGTGGAAAACAGTAGGAAAAGCAGCTCCCACTAGACCCCTGTGGATGGAGTCAGCAGGGAAGAGGTTTCCCCAAAGAGGTCTCTCTGTTTTATACGAATGGGTGCTAAACAGACCACCTCAGAATCCACACCATTTGGGCCCCAGCTACCCTGGAATTCATTCAGCTGATACCTTCTGTCCTTCTAGGACCAACAGTCTGTGCCTTTGTCCTGTCCCAGGTTGGTCCTCGCGTGTAGTCTCGCAGGTAGCTGCGGAGACACTCACAGGCATGCCCAAAACAAACCATCACCATTTCTTCTCGTTGCTGGTACTGGCCCCTCCCCTCGGTGCCCAGAGAGGCATTTTCAACCACAAATCCACAAACTGAAACAAAACTATGTTTGTGGATTTGGCGATGCCCAGTAAATTTTAAATATGGATACCTTTGACCCAGCATTTCTGCCTCGAGAAATGCATCCTCTACTCTCAGGAAACATGCTTTCAAAGATACAAATGTATGTCTGAGGATACCCACTGCAGTTATGTCAGTAATGAAGTAATAAAGGAAAAACTGGGGAGAGATGGGATTCCCAATGCTTATCACTAAAAAGCTCATTAAACTAATGATTATTCAGAAATGCAATGGAATGTTTTATAACTATCTGAAGTATAGGGTCCTAATATTGAATGACGTACAAGAATTGTCAAAAAGGGAGTTGCCAGACAACGTCACTGGTAATGTGAGAATAAAGATAATGATGATGATAATATCTACATTAGTAGGTGCAGAGAGCAAAAAATCTGAGCCATACACATGAAACTATGAACAATATTTAGGTACTTGGTGGTGGGGCGTAAAGCGATTTATGAGGAACTTCCATCTTCTAAGTATGTGTTACTGCAATATTTACATTTTTAAAAGAAAATATATTTCTTTAAGATCTAAAACATAAAATAATGATCTGTTTTTTAAGTAAGAGTCTCAAAAGTTGGGAACAGTGCAACAGATGTGGCTCGATTGCCTCGCAGACAGATGTCTCGCGATCACAAGGTTGTTTAAGAATTCAGACTTGTCTCCTTGCTCACTGACCCATAACACAACAGACTAAATGTTTGACATGGGAAAATTCTCAGGGACAAAAGAGTTTATTCAAGCAGACCTGACAGCCATGAGCTATCTCATAATCAGCAGAGAGACAGACGTCCTGCCTGTGCTGGGGGTGGGGAGGGCTGGGGAGAGCCGGCAAAGGGCCAGGAAAGGGATGGTCCTTCTCCCCCTCCGTGATGGCAGCCTTGGCTTTGCTGGTCAATGAAGCGTTGGCCTGAGTGGAGGAGAGCCAGGAAGACATTGCCAAGTGCAAGCCTGGGTGCTTCAGGGGGCTCCAAAGCTGGGACAGACACAGTTAACAGAGAATGCAGAACATGAGGTGCATCTTGGAGGAGATCAGCATGGAACCTGCGTTCTGAGTTTTCCTTTCTTTAAAAAATATATACTTTTGATTGTGGTAAAATACACATGATAAAAGTTACCACCTTAATCATTGTTGAGTAAACAGTTTAGTGGTATTAAAATCCATTCATATTGTTGGGAAACCATCACCACCATCCGACTCCAGGAAGCTTTTCATCTTGTGGAACAGAAACTGTACCCCATTAAACTACGGCTCCCCAGCCCCTGTGACCACATTCTGCTCTCTCCATTCTACTTTCTCTATGATTTTGACTATTGATGAGACCTCCCGTCAATGGAAATGACAGCAGTTTTTATAGTGTTTGTCTTTTCGCGACTGGCTTACTTCACTTAGCAAGATGTTCTTAAGGTTCATCTATGTCATGGCATACCCCGTGAGGCTCGGGAAAACAGATACCCCCAATTCCTTTACCTATCTGAGGCCCAACTCCCTTCCCCAGATAACTCATTGACTGGAGGAGACTGACTCATAAAAGAGACAAAAGGTCAAGGTCTCACCAGAGAGACTTTGTCACAGCCTGTCACCTCTTCTTCTGAGGCTGCTACCTGAGATCTTATCTGCACTACAAGACAATTTCTGTTCGCAGGCCTCCTCCTCCAATAACCAGTCATCACATCTCCAAGCCCATATTTCTATTTTTCTTTTCTTCTCTCTTTTTCAATGCTGGGGGTGGAACCCAGGGCTAGGCAAGTATTCTCTTTTTTAAAAATTTTTGAGTCTTGCTCGGTTGCCCAGACTGGCCTCGAACTTGCAATCCTTCCACCTCAGCCTCCCAAGTAGCTGGAATTATATGTGTGTGCCAGCACCCATGGCTCCAGCCTCCTATTTCAGTTTAGAGCCCAAAATACTATATATTTAGTTGAAGTTTTTCAATTTTCTGACCCTCCTTTGAGTCTCATATTTTGTAAGACTCCTGTGCATATTTACAAAATTCATATATCTCTCCCTTATTCATCTGTCTACTGTCAGTTTATGCCAGAGACTCAAATTTTCAAATCTTCAGTGAAAGAGGGAAACTCCCCTAGACATATCAGAATTCCCTTCATTTTATGGCTGAATAATATTCTAAAGTATAGATATGCCACCTTTTGCTCATCCCTCCACCAAGGGCACCTGGGTTGCTTCAACATTTTAGCTACTGCAAGTAATGCTGCTACAAACACAAGGACACAAGAATCTTGCAGCTTGGGGACACAAACCCAGAAGTCCCCTTGACTCTGGCATGGGGCAGATCATCTCTGAATCAAATGAAGACAACAGTAATCTCCAACTTGCAAAGCTGCCCTCTGGTTTCCCATGTGGGTTCCTCCCTGTCTAATCCTTACCTCATTTAATTTTCACAGCCTGCAGGGAGGCCAGGCAACTCTCACCTGTAAAACAGAAAGACCAAGAGTCATGCTCATGGTGTCCAGCTCTCCACCCCTCAAGATGTGGTGTTTCCCCCAGAACCCCCCCAAGCAGAGAGGTCACCACACGTCCCTTCCTGTGTGAGTCTCAACTTAATCTCTTGCACCTATTATATACCAACTATTATACTGCTGCTTCAGGCACATGGCCGTGTTACAGCCTCATGTGGAAGGTGACAAAGAGCTATTCCTGTGTCTGCACACACACAGGCACATCCCACCAACCCTCCTTCAAGACAGCTGGGTGGGTCAGGCACTGGTTTCCAAGAATAAGCCTCAATACCATTGAAGTTTATCAGAAAATTGCTAATGTTGAAGCCCCCACTCCCAAAGAAGAGCTGGTCACTTACATCACACAGGAAAAATTTTGTCCCAGACCAGTTTGGGGACAATTTTTCTTTTACAGGTGGTTGACATACATCAAAATCACCTGTGTCAAGAGGAGGGTGGGGGAGGTGCCTCCTCCATTCCCCAGCTTTAGAGAACCCCACTGATGGTTTTGCTGCTGGTCACCCCAGGACCAAAGTCTCCTGGGAAAGTAACGCTGCACTCCCCAGGGCCTCCCCAAGGGCAAGGGGATGGAAGGGAGCTCAGATCTGGGTGAACGAGCACTCCGACTCCGGTGTGTATTTCAAACAGCTACAGAGAGATTTGAATGGTCTCAACACAAAAAAACGAGAAATGTTTGAAGTAGCAGATGTGCTAATTGTCCTGATCTGAGCATCGCACATTGTAGACACGTGCTGAAATACCACACTACTCACCACAAATATGTAAAATTACTGTTATGTGTCCATTAATAATTATTCATAATTATTAGATAAACGGGGCCCACCCCACTACAAGGCAAAATAGACATGGCTGTTCTTACTAAGTCCCTTGTCCATTCTGCCAGCACCCCACAGGCCTTGGCTGGTGCCTGCACCCCCCAACCCCAACTCCAGAAACAGGCCTCCCATGGCATTCTGCAGAGGGGCCCCTAACTTTGAATATGCAAAAGGCCAGGGACCAGGGAGGCAGGGTGAGCAAAAGGTCCCCGCATATTCAAAGACTTATGGAGGTTATCTCCCAGCTCCTCCGGCTCCTCCCGTCAGGGGGAAGAAAATGGGAGGTGGATGCCACTGCCTGTCCGGCACCTCCTTCTCTAGGGTTCTGCTTCTTGAAGTAGAATCTGGAGGCTTGGGATTTGGGAGGAAAAGGCTCTTTATGTGAATGAAGTCATCAGCCCCAGTGGTGTCCCCTTCCATCTTTTGGGACAAAAATGCATCTCAGCAAAGGCTCAGGGACAGATGCCAACTGCAGACAAAGAACAGAGCGGATGACAGATGACAGCAAGGCATAAGAACCCCACCCCCAACCCCTCACCCCGCGCAAGGACCCAAGACCTCCCGCCAGTGGCTGCACACCTCAGAGGCACCCCAGCGTGGGTTCTGCTGCAAACCTGAAGAGTAGGAAAAAGGAATAAATCAAGTATGATGGGCTGAAGGGATCGGCTGACGTACGAGGCCATGAGGCAGAAAGGGCCCCAGAGAGACTGAGCTGTGGAAGAATTAAGCTCTTTTGGTATTTGAACACTTGAATCCATAGCTGTGAAACAGAATTTCCTGCTATCTGTATATTAAGCACTTCACATAATTCAGGAACTATTCTGGGTACTGAGGACAAAATGTTGAAGAACCCACCACCCAGGAGAGCAGGGTCCCCTGTGGAAGATGTCCTGGAACATGTTTCCATGTTCCCCCCCCCAGAGGGGGCCTGCCAAGGAGGCACCCAGAGGCGAGGACCCCTGACCTGAGGAATCATGAGTGACCCTGTAAGATAGCAAATACAACAGATGCTTTTATTCAAAATGTAAAAGTCTAGAAATGAGAGAGTGGTGTAAGCATTGGAAACAAAACTCAAGAGGAGCAGGAGTCAAGGAAAGGAACAGGGTTTGGGGGAAGGTACTCCCGGCAGAAGGAGCAGGTGCCGAGGTGGAGGGCTTCAGGCAGACTTTGATGGGCCTGTCCCCCAGGTCTGAGAGGTGGACTTCTGGGAAGGGCTCCCAGGGAGGAAGAGGGCCGGTTGGCTCCACTGAGGAATTTGAGTTGTACCCAGAAGGTAACTGAAAGCCATTAAAAGGGTGGGGGATCAGCCTTTCCACAACTTCTCTAGCAGAAGCTCTGCAAGAATGGCCTGGGAGGGGGCTGCCCTGGAGAGGCTAAGGCAGGAGCAGGTGGGAGAAGATGAGAGCCAGCGAGCGAAGGGAAGGGAGGGAAGATTTGGGGGAGTCTGAACCACGGTCAGGTGGATACCTTGGGGTGAGGAGTGACAAAGGGGGTGAGATTGATAACTGGGCAGGTGACAGGCATGTCTCTGGATATGGAGCAGGTTTTGAGGCACAAGAGGTCATTTGAACCCTGCCCTTGCCTTCTTGCCTTCCCAGGGTTGTGGCTGGGTGGAGTTTACTCCTCTGTGTTCTGGAACATTCTCCAAAGAATCTCTGGGTTGTCCAAAAGCAGCTGAAAGAACACCCAGGAACCCCTTTTGGAACTCTCCAGAGATTCTGCGGACCCCCTGCTTCCCGGGGAGCCTGTCATCTCTGACCTTCTGCTGGTATCACGGGACGGTACAGAAGTCAGTAGTTGTCCCCTGTAGAAATGGCCAGGCAGATGTGAAAGGACAGGGCATCTCTGTCCACTCTGGGGTGAGTGTAGGGGAATCAAAGACAGACTGCACAAGGAGTACAGCAGACACACGGTCACAGGGTCCCATCACTGGGGGACAGGCGAGGAAGATGGTCCACCCAGGTCCTGCCCCGACAAGACACAGGGAAGGGCAAAAGGAGCGCCAACGGGCACTGGGCTCGGCCCCAAAAGAGGCTGGCAGTCCAAACTCCCAGTGTGCTGGATCCTCTCTCCGAGCGATAACAGCAGCTGCCGTTTGGGGAGGTCGCTGGGGCTGGGCCTCGTGCCAGCATTTCTGAGCATCTCATGTTATGCTCACAGGGAAGAAGGCACAATCCAACCTCGGATTACTATTAGCTGTTGTCATCTGTACCGTGACTCTGCCCAGGTTGTCCCTTACCCTCCCATAACCTCCCCTGCCCAGGGGGCCTCAAGGCTCAGGTCAGGGCCTGGCTCCACACCCCCAGACCCCTGTGACAATTCCTCGCCTGGACCCTCCATTCTGGGGTGTGTAGGCCTTCCTGCGTTGTGCTGGTTGGCCCTGGCCCTGCCTTTCTTTCCGAGGTCTCCCTGCACACGTCACAGTCCTCTTGGGCAGCTGAGAGGAACTGCTTCACGGAGAGTAGACACCAGGCCTGCAGCAGTGTGGAGCTCTCCTTGGGGGACCCCTCATCTCTGGAGGAACGGCAGCCTCTGCTCCCTAAACTGGGCAGCTGACCCCCAGTAGCCATTGAGTTTCCGCAAGTCCCCAGCACAGCCCTGAGTTGTCCAGATGGTTGGATAATCCAAAAAAGACCCTTTCCTGGACATGCTCCCTCCTCCAGCCAGCGGCCCCTCCAGGGTCATGCCCCTTCGCAGCCTCGGGTTCCTGTGTCAGCAATGACCTCTTCAGCCTCTTTCTAAAAAAAAAAAAAAGTGTCCTACTCTCTTGTCCCTGGCCCCACCTGACAGGCACACAGGCCACCTGTTTCCTTCCAGGCCTTGGGGGACCCCTGGAACTGTTTTGAAGAAGGAAAAGCAATGCCTGCCTTTCCTTCTGCATGAGCCAGACCCTCTCAGCCATGGCCAGGACCCTCGGCCACAGGCCCAGTGACCATATCCCCTGGGACAGGGCTGGGGCTTCCGTTCCTGTGGAGCACTCCTCTGCCTGCCTTGGCTTGTCCCTGGCAGCCTTGGTCTCTGCTGCCATCACTGGACTCCTGGCCCACCTGCTCCTTGGTTCCCCAGGTCTCTGCCAGGACGACACATGACATGCCAGTGCTCCCACCTGGACCCCACCCTGCCCCACGTCGCCCTCTGCCCGGCTCCTCAGCGGCACCTGAGCAGCAGCTCGGTCCTAGTGAGTCCATTCGGGGCCCGACTCCTCTCATTCTGCCAGCTGTGAGCAGCCAGAGGCCCCAGGCTGCGGCTCAGAGCACGCAGGTCTGCCTGGTGGACACAGAGATCAGCTTTCCAGAACATAGCTGGTTCTAACTTCTAGAACTATGGAGCCATCCAGAAAATGAGAAGAGGACCCTGGCCTCTGATAAGTGAGGGCAGCACTTGGGCAGGGTGCAGATCATGGGGAACTGGAAGGGAAGTCAGTTTGCTAGGGTTTCTAAAGAAGAGCCTAGAAACAACCCCAACAGAAGGAAAGGGTGTGGTTGGGGCATCAAAGCCCCGCTGGGCTGCACAAGAACGTCCCCTGTGTGGTGCCCGGCTTCCGTCAGCCCGTGCCAAGCCCAGCCCCCAGGGCCTCAGCGTCCCAGAGGTGCAGTCAGCAGCCTTTGCAGGGCTGTGTGGGTTGGAGGCACCTCAGTGCTGGGGAATCAGGCATGGCCTTAAGTGGCTTCATCCTGCCCTGGGGACTCCTGTCAAGGAGGAGACTTTGGGTTCCAGCCATTGACACACCACTGCCCTCATGCTGTCAGACAGTTCCAGTGTGCTGCCCAGGGACAGAGGTGGGGAGCAGGCCCCTACCAGACCTGGGCCATGCAACTGGGCACCTGTACTAAATCCCCTGCCCCCAACATAGAGGGCACATCAAACACGGAGGGCGACACCCCCCCCCCGCCCCAGCACACTTGGCTGCAGACTCAGCGGCCCACTGGCCTGAGGAGGGCCATGGAGAAGGGCCAGATTCAGGTTCAGAGCACAGAGCTCCCTGGTGTGTGAAGCCAGCAGGGGAGGAAGAAGCCCAGGCAGGCTCCAGAAGCAGAGTTTGCCTTTCCCAGAGCAAAAAGGCCACAGCCCTGCACAGTCACCCACAGTTTAGGCTGGGACCCTGCCCTCTGTCTGCAGGGAGACGATTCCCAGCAGGCGGCTCCCAGGCCTGTGTGCACAGAGCCCGCAGCAGGTTCGTCTCTAGGCTGTTCCTCTAGGAAGGGCTTGGCAATCCCAGCCCCAGGGAAAGTCCTTTTCCCTCCTCTGCAGTGATGACAGGGCTGGTGACGCAGGGCACCTCCCCATGCATGTGCCCTTGTGAAACTAGCTAAAATAAATCTCTGACCTCCAAGGAGGCACTGTCAGCTCCAGGCAGAGGCCGCCGGTGGGGGGGGAGTGCAGGCAGGAGAGATCACAGACCACGGTGCAGGGGTGCACATCTTTGTCACGTTGGTTGGCAGTTTCCGTCCTCTTACCCCCAAACTTCCTTCCTGATTCTCTGCCCAGCACAAGGGGTTTGGGGGATGTGCCAGCCAGTCACAGCCTAAGGCAGCTCAGAGAAGCGTGTCCAGCCAACGTCTGTTCCTGGTTGAGTGGGCCAGCCCTGGAGCGATACGCAGCCCTGGCCCCACACTTGCGTGCACAGAGGCTCAGTTTCCTCATTTGTTAAATAGTGATGATACCCGTGACCACCTTGCAGGGCTGCTAAGGGGATTATCAAATGAGGAACTGTGGAGGACTCTTAGGACAAGGCCTGGCAACAGTAGAGCCTCAATAAAGATAGCTGAGAGCACAGCCTTGCCTAGGAACAGCAGCTGGAGAACCAACAGGCTCCTCCCATCTTAGAGAATCTGCCTCTCCAGCAGGCTGGCAAGTTGGTGCATGAGGCCTAAATGCTTTGAGGGACAATAAGGCTGCCCAGGGCCATCGTACGCCCTTTTCTCATCCCCATTGGTCTCGTCTGAAATTAGAGATTAGTTCTTTGGACTCTGCATAGAGATGCAGGTACAGTGGGCTGTCCCTGGATGCAGAGGGTCCAGACTAGGCCTAATTAGGGGTGAAATGGGAGAAAGATGAAGGACAGGCCTGCTTGTCCACAGGCTCCAGATAAAGAAGGGGCCTGACAGGTCAGGCAGCCCCAGCAGCCCTCCTCTGCCGCATGAGAACTTGTACTCCAAGATCTGGCTCCCCCAGTTCCCCACATCATCACTTCCTGGATCTGTTTCTGCATGCAAGACATGAGTGCCTGTGTCTTTGAGTCACAGTTAGGGACAAAGGAGACAGCCTACGCAAACCGTCTGAGCAGAGCCTGACAAAGTGGGTGCATCCGTCTGCTAGAGCTGCCATGACCAAGTACCACGAGCCGGGTGCCCAAACAACAAACATCTGTTTTCTTGTGATTCTGGAGGCTGGAGGTCTGAGATCAAGATGTCAACAGGGTTGTTTCCTTGGGCTCGCAGGTGGCCATCGTCACCTGTGCCTCTCACAGTCAGATTTGGCACAGGGCAGATTTGGCACAGGATTGGTTGTGTAGTAGGACTGTCAGCTGCCAAATAACTAAAAACTTCTAGTTTTCTTCTAGTTAGAAGAGCAGGGGTTCAAACAAAAAGGAATTTTTGTCTCATGTAGAAAACAAAATTCAGAGCTGTCAGTCAAGGACTGGGGTTGCCACTGAGGGGTGTCAGCAGGATCTGGACTCCCCTCTTCCTCCTCCACCACACCTAGCCCCTGGCTTTTATCCTCATGGTTGAAGATGGCTGCTGCACCTCCAGCAGACATCCAAACTATCTTCCAGGAAATAGCAGGAGGTAAGAGAAAGCCAATGACGATCAAAGATAAAGGATCTGCCAGTGAAGTAAGCGTGTTTTTAAATATCTACCACTGACTTCCCCTCTTACCCCACAGGCGGAGCTGGGTCAGCATGGCCAGTGCTAGCTACAAAGGATCCCAGGAAGTGTTTTAACTGAGCACATTGTGACCCCACTTAAGCCACAGTCCCATGGGTGAGGAAGAAGGGAAGCTAGACGTTGGGCAGATGCCCAGCACACTGGTCTCCACAGAGCTCAAGGGCAGGAGGGTAGATGGTACCTCAGAGCCCTGGCCAGGTGGGCCCAGGATGCCCCACCAGCAGCGAGGGCCAGGGCTGGCAGGCGAGTCCAGAGCCCTGTCAGTCAGCTCTCCTGCACTGGATAACAGACCTGAGGAAAACCATCTTAAAAGGAGGCCATTTTTATTTGGCACACAGTTTCGGAAGCTTCGGTCCCTGGTCGGTCGGCCAGGCTGCTTTGGGCTGTGAAGGGACAGGAGAGGAGAGAGGAGGAGGGGCTGGGGTCCTAACGTGGCCTTCTGAGGCTGACCCCGCAAGCCCAGCTCCCTCCTCTGGGCCCCTCCTTCTAAAGATTCTGCCACCTCCCAGCAGCCCCAGAGGCCGGTGACCAAGCCCTCAACACGTGACCTTTGGTGACCTTTAGGATCCAAACCATAAAAGAGCTGAGAGGGCAGCACCTGGGGCTGTGGGGCGGAGCCTGCAGGGAGGGGCAGGCGGTGGCCGAGAACTTTCCCCTCTGCTCACTCACACCCTCTGCTCAGGGCTCGGGTGAGGCCCTGCCTCACCTCCTGGGGGCCCAAGTCAGGCAGGGTGTGGAGGGGTCAGGCAGGGTGTGGAGGGACAGGGGACGGGAGACAGCCCCACCACTGCTCCTGGAGGGTGCCCCTCACTCTTCCAAAGGAGGACATGCAGCTGGGGGGGCCGGGCTGTGTGCTTCCAGCTCCCGCTGCCCCTCTCCACCTGGGGTCCGCAGGGCAGGGCCATGGTGGGCACCTGGGTCCAGAGCCTGTGGGCCAAAGCCAGAAGCCCGCCCTCCCCTGTCACCACGGTGAGGAGGAGCCCAAGGGCGGGCCTGGCAGCGGGCACGGTGTACCCTGCTCCCCTGGAATCTTCCACTGGGTGTCTAACAGGCCTCTTGAATTTAACACATCCAAACCTAAACTCTTGAATCCCCAAATGGGAACCTTGTCCTCTCAGCCAGCAGGAGCTTCCTCCTGCCCCATGCTCAGGCCAAAACCCTAAGAGTCCCCCTCTTCCCAGCCAGCCCATCATCTTCCTCAGACAAACCTTCAGAGTCTGACTCCTCGTCCTGCTTCCACAATGGCCACCCTGGTCCAGGTGTTTCGCCTGGACATTGGAAGAGCGACCTAGCTGGTCTCCCTCCTTGTGTGCTCGGCCTCAACACAGCAGCCCGAAGAGGCCAGCTCCTTCCTGGCTGAAGGAGTGTCTCCCAATTTTTGTGATGGCTCACAGGACCCCATGTGACTCCTGTCCAACTCAGAACCCTTCTAGCCACCAGCGAAGGGAACTCCTGCCTCAGGACACGGGGCCAACTCCTCACCCTGCAGACCTTGGCTGGCATCTATCCGAGGCTTTCTCTTACCTCCCTGTGTCCATAGCAGTGGCTCTCCTCCCGGTCACACCCCAACACTGCTGGCTTTCCATTCCCCACAGTAGGTGTCATCACCAGACCCAAGGGTTCTGAGCTCCTGGGGGAAGGACAGGTCCACTTTGTTCCCCGTTAGACCCTCAGGACCTAGAACTCTGCCTCAAGGACCCACCCACATGTACCGAATAAATGACTGAATGAATGAACAAATGAAGCATGAGAAGGTCTCGTGACCCCGAGGAGCCCACAGGACGGGGCAGAGGAACCTCGGTCTTACTAATCCTTAGCACACAATGACATGCCACGTGCCCTCTTAGAACACCCTGGGAGGCCCAGAGACACCCAGAGTGGAAACTTCCAACGGATGCACTGCCTGAGAAGGGCCCCCAGGGGGTCTCCAGCTGAGCCCTGGGGCTGCGCTGGGGAGGGGTTGGCCTTGCTGAAACAGGCTGCTCCTGGAGCCCCAGGCCACGGGAGAGTCGCTCAGACTTCTCCTGGGAGCCTGGCAGCCCTGTGCATCCGTCTCAGCTGGGTAATGGGGTAAATAACACTTTGATCATCGCCGTGAACCCTGAACTCAGACTGGCCTAACGTCCACTCCTTTCCACCTTGCTGGGGCCCCTCTTCCTCCACCAGAACCATGGGGGCTTACAGGCCCTCAGCACCTGGAAGGGCCCCAAGCTCTTGTACATCAAGGTCCACCTAGTTCCTTTGCTGTCCAGGCTCACTGGGGGTGGTTCCTCAGTGTCCCTGGTAACTTAGGGGGTCTCTGACAGTCCAGGTGCCCTGCCTTGTACCTCCTCTGGGGTCTCTGCTCACCTCCAGGGTGCTGAGGGGCACTGGAGTCCTTGGAGCTCAGGGTCAAGGCACTGTCTCCCTGGGGTGGGGTCCATGTTTTCCAGACCCATCTCCACGCCTCTCCCAGGACTGTGGTTATCAACACCTGGCTCAAAGGAACTGAGGGCAGGTGAGAATGCAAATACTCCAGGCCAAGCCAGGGCGTGGGAGGGGCCCTGTTCTAGTTTCCTGAGGTGCCCTGACAAAGTACCACACGCTGGACTGTGTCGGAGTTCTGGAGGTGACACGTCAGAATCAAGGCATCTGCAGGACCTGCTGCCTCTGAGGGAGCTGGGCAGGACCCCGGCCTCCCTCCCAGCTTCTAGAGGTTGGCCGGCCACCTTTGCTCTTCCTTGGCTTCCAGTCCCTGTCGTCACTGTCACCAGCCTTCTCCCCGTGCTGTGTCTCTGCCCACAGTTCCCCTTTTTTCAAGGACAGAAGTTAAGTCAGGGCCCTCCCTATTCCAGGCTGACCTCATCTTAACTGATTACATCTGCAATGACCCTATTTCCAAATAAGGTCACCTTCTGAGATAGTGGGGACCAGAAGCTCAGCCCAGTAGTTTAGAAGAGGACACAGTGCAGCCCACAATAGAGCCCATGAGCCTGGACAGGGAGCCCAGCTGGGGGACAGCCCCGACCTGCTGCAGGCCACTGTGCCATGCAGGACTCTGGAGCCTGCCTGGGGTCTCCTGGAGAAGGGGCTCTCATGCCAACATGGGGAGGGTCTCAGGAAACAGGATGACTCGTCACTCCCAATGGAGCCCCCACTTCAAATGTTTTGAGAGAAGTCAGAAATTCTGACTTTGTGTGAAATCTCCCAATTTTAAAATGTGCAATGAATTCAACAAACTTAAAAATCCTGTATGGCCCCACCTGAATGTGTCTAGGCTGGGAACAGCCAGTCTGTCATCAACAGAAGATAGACCCAAGAGAGGTCATTCTGGGTTCCGCTCCATTCACAAGAACCGGGTAGACAAAGCATGGCGTTGTGTTGAAGTGGGCGAGGACACGCAGGGGTATTCACAGTTCAGTGAATTTTGCTGCCGTGCCTACGGGATGCCTTCCACGGGGCAGGGCGGAGGGTAGGACTCTGCAGATAGTGGCCGTGACAGCTCATTACAAGGCCCTGCTTCACTCACAGCTTTTCAGGTCGACTTCCTGGGCCCCTGCTGCAGACAGGGAGGCTTCATGGCCAGGGGTGACGTTGACAAATTGTCTTCTAGTTGGTGACCCAGGAGAAAGGACCCTGGATGGAGGATGATGAGAAGGCGGAGAGTACCAGGCAGGGTATTTGACTTAATCTGCTTTCTGCTGCTATAACAGAATACCTGAGACTCAGGTATTTATAGAAAGAAGAGGTTTATTTGGGTTCATGATTCTGGAGGATGGGGTGTCCAAAAACATGGCACTGGCGGCATCTGCTTGCTTTCTGGGGTAGGACTTGTGCTACTTCAGCTCATGGTGGAAAGCAGAAGAGCAAGTGGGCACACGTGGAAGAGGCAAGACGCCACAGCCTATGTATCCACCTGCACTAATCCCATCCCACCAGGGAGAGGGAGGAAGGCCTTCCTCCTCCTGATGAGCTGATCACCCCTTAAAGGCCCACAGCCTCTCAACACCCGAAGATTGGGGACCAACCCTGCACATGAGTTTGGGAGGGACAAACCGCGCAGCATTCTTGGAGAAAGAGCAAACTGTGATGTCCAGTATGGGGACAGACACTGAAGCCTGTACCTGGCCCCCTGACTGCCAGCACCACCGGCTGGGACAGCTCTCTTTCACCCCCCCCTCCAACTGCACAGTGTGCCTACCCCTGCTCCTTCCCCGCACAGACCAGCTCTGGCACTTTCTAAGCTAAGACTAGCTTCTTAGGCAACATTTTTTGAGAAGGGAGAGAACCGGGGATTGAACCAGGGGTGCTCTGCCCCCAAGCTGCATCTCTTGCCCTTTTTATTTTGTAATTTGAGACAAGTTGTCACCCAGTTGCTGAGGCTGTCCTCCAACTTTCGATCCTCCTACCCCAGCTTCCAGATCATAGGTGTCACCACCACACCCTGTTTCTCAGCAACCTGAAAGTCTCCAGGACAGCACCCACTCTGAGGTTTTGCTGCTGTGACTAACAAAGGGAATTTCCGGCAGGGTAGGAAAGGGGCTGGCCCAGGACAAGATGGGGGAAGACAGTCTTTCCCGTTGCTCCCCCCACCCTGCACCTGGAAGCGGCCTCTGCCCACCAGCTGGCCTTGCTCCCACTCTGCTGGGGCCTGCAGCCTCCCTCCCAGGAAGCCATGCCCTGCAGAGCTGAAGGGGAAAGAGGAAGCCCAAGAGGAGATGGTGTCCTGAAGATGGGTCCCGAAGGAGAGGGCAAGAGCAGGGGCTCCTGCTTCCCTCCGGCCAGGCACTGCAGGGCGGGGAAACCAGGTCCCTGCTGGGAGCTGCACCCGTCCTGGCCTGGCCCTGAGTGCCCTGTCCTGCCTGCCGTGACCTGGGCAGAGCACGTTCCTGCACACACGCGTGCTTTCTGAAACCCGAGGAGGCAAAAGGAGTGAGGGAGAGGCTCATGCAGCCCAGGCCAGCTGGTCGGGCTAATTTTAGGTTTTTCACAGCCTGTCCGAGGCTCTCTAATCTCCTTCATCCCGGAAAATGCACGTGGATCCACTCATCAGTGTCTTCACTCAGGGGGTCCCCTGCCTCGACCCCCCAAAACGTACCTCCCTCTGTTCAATTTGAATCTCTTTACCCTGCCCAGCCCAGCCCTCCCAGGAAACCTGCCCTGACCACCACCTCACAAACAGAGTTCTCCTTCCCCGGCCCAGGGGGCAACTGAGGTCAGAAGCCACAGAGAAGCCCTGTGTCCCCACCCCTGGCACAGTGCTAGGCCCAAAATAAGCACTAAGGGAGTATGGGTGGGATGAATGAATGGAGACGCACTGTATCACGGGCCCTGGGTGCTACGTGGAGGTGAAGTCTAAAGTTAGCAAATACTGTAAGGTCAAAAGAGCTCAGAGCTGAAGCCACCCTTGAAACGCCACCAGGAAGCAGCTCAGCAGAACTAACGCGGATTCTCTCAACAAGCCCAGGACAACCGTATTCCTCCACCAGACCTCCTGCCTCCCTGGACCCCCAGCCTGCAGAGAGGGACCTGGTCCGCTGTCCCATGCCCCCAGCCCTCTGTCCAAGGGACTGACAGGTGCTTGCCCTCAGAAACTCTCGAGGCTATTGCAAGAGACCCCCACGAGAACCCTCATCCAGAAGTCTTGAGTGTAAGAGGCCCTTCACCCCTCCGGCCTCCTCCAGGGCTGCCCCTCGGTTGCTCTGCCAGCTAGGACAGCGTGGAGTGCAACCTCCGAAGTCCAGAGAGCTGAGGATGAAGTCAGTGAGAGGTAGTGGGCACCCCAAAGCAGACAGCAGAAACTGGGGGCCCTTAGTGGGCAGCCGGAAGGCTCAGGTTCCCCTCAATGTGGAGGGGGAAGAGCATCAGGTCCAGGCATAGAGGGGAAGTGCCCTAAGCTGAGGCCAGAAAGACCAGCCAGGGTGGGCTGCCTCCTCCTCAGGCCCGTTTCCCCCCCCCCCCCCACCCCACAGCTCAATCAGTTTTCCCCACCTTTTTATTTAACATATAAAAATGGAAAGAAGAGAACGACACTCGCAATTGTATTCAGCAACGGTTAGTAGTTTGCTTTGTTTTCTATCTAGCTCCATGGATATCTTAAGAGTGAGCTGTAGAAATCATGACTTATCAACCCCAAATAGTTCAGCTGCAAATCCGAGAATCATCCATTCTCCTATATAACCCACAAAACCAAGTTTAATGGGTATCTAAATATTTTTTAAAAACTTGTAAGTAATGGGTTTTGTTTTTTTTTCTAAATAAAGAAGTTTTACATGACTAGAAAAATATATGGGAGGGTCAGGGATTGCAGAGGAAAACCATACCAAACCAAACCTAGATTTGTTCTGAAAAACTTCTAAATTGGGTTCTCATCACAGAAAAACAAGTGAGCTTTCAGCTCGGCCAGACATCTCCTGAGGGTGCATATTAACGGCGAATCTGCAAGTCGCACATTCACACTCTCCACAGTGATGCTTTGTATACCTGGGGCTATTCTATAAATGCAGGATTATCACACAGTAGGCACTTAATAAATCCAAATGCAAACTTTGCCTCTGGGGCAGTAGAAAGTCTGTCTACAAAGCCCGCCATCTGGGCCTGCTTGGGACTGCCTGGCTCAGCCTGGATCTGCCCTAACTCAGAATGACTGTAGCTACCCATAAGATAATCCCTCTGGGCCTATCAGGCCCCAGCTCTAGCTCCTCTGAGAAGATCTCCTTAGCCCATCCTCCTGGCTTTCCTTCTTTTATAAATCCCTCATTTATTTGGGGCCAGTGTATTAATCTATTTTCTGATGCTAAAATGAAATATCTGAGACTAGGTACTTTATAAGGAAAAGAGGTTTATTTAACTCACAGTTTTGAAGGTCTAAGAGCAGAGCAGCAGCTTCTGCCTGGCTACTATGAGGGCCTTCAGGCTACATCACAACATGGTGGAAGGCATCAAGGTGGGAGCACTTGCCAGAGGCCGAGAGTAATCAGAAGTCAGTGGCAAGAAATGAAGCAAGAGGGATTTGAGAGCCAGACTTACCCTTTTTGAGACAAGTCACTCTCACTGGAACTAACCAGGGTTCCATGGGAACTAACCAGGATTCTATGGGAACTAACCAGGATCCCATGGGAATCCAGGAGAACTACATTAACACCTTGCAACTTCCAGTGACCATCTCCCACCAGGCTCCACCTCTTGAAGATTCCACCATATCCCACATCATCATTGCCACACTGGGGACCCAGCTTTCCAGCATGTGACCCTTTGGAGGCCACACTAAGCCATTTCCAGACCAGAGTAGCCACTGTCATAACTTAGCTCCTGCGTTGTCCTCTGGGTCCCCCATAGGTGTCTCTCATTCTCCTAACCACAGAGCTCACAGCAGAATGAGATGCTTGGCTCCAGCCTGTTGAAGATCCAGATCTTCTCAGAATCCCCAACTTTCGCGTGCTGGGTACTAAGCTAAGCACTTTTCAAACACAATCTCACTCAATAATCACAGATCCCCAGGATGTGAGTACTCGTGTGACCCCTGACTCAGAAGAGGAAACTGAGGCTCAGAGAGATCCCCTGCAGTCACACAAGTAGGGAATAGCAGAGGCTTGAACTGGATGTCCAGAAGCCAAGACCCAGGTTTGAACCCTCTTGGGTGCCCCACGTGGTCTGTGGGGCAAAGGAGGCCTGTGCAGGTTCCCATGCCAACTGGGGTGGTGAGGGTCAGGGAGAAGATGATGAAGGTCCCTCTGCACCCATCGGGTGGTGTCAGCATTGCTAGGGTTCTGCTGTTCCCTCTACGACCTTTGTGTCCTCCTGCAGAGAGTCCCACAGAGCAAGGGATTCTATTTTCTCCTCTAGCCCTCTCCTTGGATTTCACCCAACAGGTGCCCCATAAATACTCAGTGAGCCCCAGCAGGTCTGAAGAAATGTAATTTATTTCTCCTTCGTCCGTCCCACTGTGCAAACACCCAGATGGCAGAGTCTGGGGATGCCACCATTTGCATCCGTTGACCTTTCTGCAGCCAACCCGGGAGCAACTGCGCTGACACTGACGGAGAGAGCCCTTGGCTGCTCAGGTGGTGGTATCCTGACATCCCCGCAGTGTCTCCTGGGGGGACATTTTTTCCACAGCAGGTGACAGAGTGAGATACCCCACATTCTTCCATAATATGTGGGACAGCTGCGTGGGTTACAGGGGAGGCCAGGAATGGCAAGGGAATGCTGGAACTTGAGACCGGGAAAGAAAGCGAAGGCTGCCCTCAACCCATCACTTCATCTGAACGTTCTCTACCCAGAAAATACAAAAGAAGGAAGCAAAAAGGGGATCTCGGTTCTTTTCCTCAAACAACCAAAGGAAAGTCTTTTTCCTTTTTGCAAGATCTTTGTGATTGTACATGAGGAACGGATGAGTAGAAAAGTGTGAAAAATACTAATGAGAAGTTGAACTTCCACCTTCATCTCTGCACCACGAGCCTGGGGAAATTTTAGGGATTTGTTACAGATGTTGAATTAAGGGGGACAAAACCCGGGTGCTATTCAGCTCCTCTGGAGGAATAAAGAGGCTTGCAGGCAGGTCATAGACTAGATCACTTTACCCAGCCCCCTAGGTCAGCCTCTCTCCGTCCCACGTTCAAACAAGAGCAGAGCTGGCCTCTCCAGCCCAGGAAACAGCAAGAAGCCAGGCAGAGAGAGCAGAGGGAAAGCAAGGCAGCCCGCGCAGGTCAGAGGGTGTGTGTGGCAGATAGGACCTAAACCAGAGCAAGGGGGCAGGGGACCCTCCTGCCCTCACCCCACCCTGCCCCACCCCTACTCCAGCCTCAGGGCAAGGCTGCCTAGAGACTTCTCTGCGTGCCTGGCTTGCAGCCCCTGTCACCACATCTAGGTTAAGAAGGACACTTCCCATGGCTGAGCTCAGGGGTGTGAGGTCCCCCACTGCACATTGTCAGGGCCACAGAGTGGATTCTGAGGGCCCAGTAGCAGCAGAGTTCAATGTCACCTCCCTTACCCTTACTCTGCTGGTCCTGGGGGAAAGGTGGCACTTTGGCAGAGGGACCTAGAAACCTCTGAAAACAAAAGCAACCTAGACCCTGGCCCTTCCAGCATCATAAGACCTTCGCTGAGGAACGGGGACTGTTCCAGGTGAGGACTGGTGGCAGGAGGGACTCTGGCGAAAGGTAGTGGTGGCACTCAAGGTCGAGGTTCAACACTGAGGCTCAGAATGCCTGTGGACGGACCCAGGTCCCCAGGGACTGGCCTTCAGGGACTGCAGCAGTCACACCTCAGGAAGGCAGGGCAGGCACCTCTGCAGACTGTGCCAACACAGAGCAGCCAGGGCACCCTCCCAACAGAGAACAAGCAGCCCTTCCCCACGCGGCTTCCTGTGGGGACACAGGAGCCAAGGCAGCCAAAGAAGCAGCTGAAGTTAAGTCTCCACCCACTCGTTGTCCCCTAGAATTTGCAATGCTGTTCCATCTACAGCGCTTGTCACGGGTCCTGTCCCTGATTGGCCTGCTGCTAACCAAGATCCTAAGCCTCTCTCCTATTCCAGAGTGAGTCCCCAAATGCCACCTAGGTTCTGCCATCCAGTGTGATTGACTGAAGAGTGGCTTGACTGTCCAGTGGAAGGAAGAGGACACTGTATACCATGGCCTCCCTCCATGGCTGAGTCCTACACTAAGCGCCCAAACAGGCCAGGGGCTGTGTCTGCCCAGTTACCGCTGCCCCTGCCCACTGAAACTGCACCACACCCTGAGGCCTTGCTGCGCTGGGGGCAGAAGCCAGGACCAGCAGGATGCTCCTTCTAAGCACCCACCTGGTGTGCTCTTTCCCCGGCCCACCTGGATTCACCTGGCTGATCCTCAGGGATGGGGCTGAAGACTCTGGCTTTAGGAAGCCATCTCTACCCTCCAACGAGGGCTGAACTTCTCCAGTGCCTTGTACAGACCTGGCTCCTTGTATTTCATTCTTTCATTCAACAAATACTTTAATGCCCACGATGCACCTGCCCACAGATGCAGCTGTGAACAAGAGAGACCAAGAAAAGAAAAAAAGCCCTATTTTTATGGAATTTACATCCTAAAGCGTGTAGGAGGGAGACCAATGATAAATGAAATAAAAGACTTGGAATTTCACACTCAAATGTCTGAGAAGACAAGCAAGGCAGCCAAGGGGGTGAGACCTGACGGATGATGGGGAGACCGTTTGGGGGTGTGCTCCTAGGGGACAGGTGTGCAACTGTGTCTCTCTTTGGGCCTCCAGACTTAACAAAGTGGCCTACAGAGCAGTCCTCATTACAGAGCTCCACTTGCCCTGTTAGAGTTCAGGAGTCCCTTGGGTGTCTGCACCCACCCTTCTCCAGAGCACCCAGCCTATCACCAAGGAGTGGGGGCCAAGAAAGCTAAACCAGAACTTCAACAGACTCCCACCACAACTGCCCAAGCAGCTCAGGCTTCTTAAAACTGACTCTGAGGGACAAGCCACTGTCATCCGTAGGGCCTTGAGTCCTGCAGAAGTCCACCGCAGACAAAGAGTCCATGCACAGAGTCCTGATCTCCAACAAGCACATGAATTGCACTGCAGCCTTGGTGACAGGTGTGCCAAAAGACATCTCAGCCCAGACAGTCACCTAGGAGCCACAGTCCACCCAAGAAGGCCAGTTCTGGGCTCGGGCAGGAGGGGTCAGCGTAGTGCTGCTTCCTGAAAGTGTTTTCAAGTTTCATTTTTTGATCATTATATTAGAGATAGGAATCATAGTTCAGTCAGGCAACTTAGTGTCCCAGAAGATCCCTCCCTTACACCCACTCCCCATCTGTCTGGGGTACACCCTGACCCAAGCTGGGCCAGCCACTTCTTCCTGGGCATGGAGTCCCAGGAGTGCAGTTGGATGGTGACAGGGAGTGGATGTCATCACCACTGCAGAACAAATCTCCCTGCCAGTCAAGGAGAGAGAGCAGCTGGTGCACAGAGGGGCTGCGATGCTGAGGCCCAGAGACAGAGACAGAGAGAGAGACCCATATACATAGACCCTCACCTAGAACAGTGCTGTCTCCTAGCACACACCAAAGCCACCAAATCCCCCAAAATGTTGCAAAGTAGACTTTATCCCACAAAATCCCCCCCCCCCCCCCCCCGTCAAAAAAAATGGTCCCTTCAGCTTATGCCTGAGAACACTCCATCTAAGGAGGCTCAGTCCAGGCCCTGTCAACTTTCACTTCCCTTTTTCTCATCCGTGCACAGAAACTTCCCCTGCCTTTTTCCTGCAGCCAAAAATAAAAGCCACCATGTTCCAAATGGATGCAGCCATAACTTTCCTTGCTGTAAAAGTTGCCACTTGAAATGTATCTCCCAGGGGGACCTCCTCAGGCCAAAATCACTCCGGGTCTCCTGTCTCTGTAAAATACTAGTATCTGCCCACAGCAGGTTGGTGACCTTTTGAATTGGTTACCTTCTGTTGTATAACAAATGTTTTGGTCAGCTTTTTGCAGCTGTGACAAAAAAAAAACTGACAAGAACCACATACGAGGAGGAAAAGCTTATTTGGGGTCATCGTTTCGGAGGGCTCAGTCCATAGGCAGCTGACTCCATGATTCTGGGCCTGAGGTAAGGCAGCACCTCATGGAGAAGGCATGGAGGAGAAGAGCAGCTCAGGACATGGCACTCAGGAAGCAGAGAGCTCTGTTCCCCAGGGACAAAATACATACCCCAAAGGCACGCCCCCAGTGTCCGGCCTGCTCCAAACACACCCTACCTGCCTTCAATTACCTGCCAGTTAATCCACATCCGTGGATTAATACACCAATCAGGTGTATTTCATGATCTTCTCTTTTCACCTCTGGATGTTCTTGCATCGTCTCCCACATGAACTTTTGTGGGACACCACATATTCAAACCATAACGACAAATCACCCCAAAATTTAGCAACTTGAAGCAACACACGGTTTTTATCTCACAATCTCTGTGGGTCAGAAGACCACACCGAGCTTAGCTGGTCTGTGGCTCCAGGGTCTTTCACAAGAACTGGAACCAAGGTGTCTGCTGGGGCTGAGAGTCATCTGAAGACAGCTGAAAAGGAGCCACACCCACGTCTGTCACACGGTTGTTGACCCGGCTGTTGGACCGAGGACCCCAGTTCTTTGTCACATAGCCCTCTAGCCCTTGCTTTATCAGAGTAAGCATGTGAGAAGAGCCAGAGAGAGAATGCAGATAAGCTGAAAGTCGCTCTTAACAACCATTTTCTTCTGCTATAACGACAAGTTCTGAGGAAACACATTATTTCCTCCCAGCAGATACACTAAGGCTACCATTTGTCCTGCAAATACAACCTCAAAGTAACCTAGAATCTAAATGGCAAGAGAAACAGTTTAGCCCATGATGTACCGAGCAAAGTATCAGTCCTTAGTCACAAGTGTTAGGGGGATTACAGCCGATGCATTGGCCTGAGAGGCAGCCATTCCACAGACACTTTTCCATTCCTACCGTGGGCCTGACATTGTTTTAAGTGCTGGGAATGCATGAGAAGGAGGAATTCAATCAACAAATATTTATTGAGCACCTATCATATAGAAAGAGCTGGAAGCTCTTGGTCAGTACATGAGTAGACAAAAATAGCCCAGTATCAACAGGGCTCACCCTAGACTGATAGCAACAGAAGTCATGCAGAGCTGAGTTGGTGCCTTGTAAAGGGCCTTCATGTTATCCCGCTTGAACCGCAGACGCAGACACTCCCAGTGTTATGATCACGGTATGCTATGATTTGATATGAGGTCAGGGGAGCCCCCAGGGCACAGCAAGTCAGAGATGCGTGGGCTTCATCCTTACTTCCTTCCACAAATGGTTCTCAGACCCGAGTGTCCCTAGAGTCTCTGCAGCTCTCGTGAAAACGCCGAGTGCTGGGCCTGGTCCCAGAGGCTTGGACCAGGGACACCTGCACTTTCAAAAGCACCCAGATGATTCTAAAAACACCTACAGAATCAAAACCACTTGGCCAACATTCATCTGTTTAGTTGAATAAAAAAAAAAATAGTGCAAAAGAAGGGGGTGGATGGGGATTTCAACATGGAGGAATGGAAACCCAGAAAGCCAGAAATCCCCAAATCTCTTAGATGATGGGGGCTCAATTTGGCTTAAACACCTTTATTAAATGCATCAGTTAGGATGCTTCTAGTTGTGAACAACAGAAAACTTTCCCCAAACTGGCTCCACACAAGCAGATGCATCCTGACTCCAAGAGTCTTCTGCTCCACCTACTGCACAAGGGACAGAGACGCCCACACATGGTTCCTATCCTCAAGGACGTCCAGAAGAGGGCACGTGGCTCGCCTGAGGACACCAGGCAGGGAAAGCTTCCTGGCAGAGGTGACGCCCTGTGGGAACCAAGCCTGAGTCAGGAGGAGGCGGAGAGGAAAGGAGCAGAGGCGGGTTCAGGCCGAGTGGGTCAGAACTCAGAGTCATGAGGCCCCAAAGCACATCCTGTGGATCTGGGGTGACTAGACAGGAGCAAGACGGAGACCGGAGGGAGAGAAGAGCAATGGGCTGAGCACAGAGGCCCATGGAGCAAGACCCTGGGCCTCCATCAAAATGTCTCGTAAGAACTTGCTGAAAGGTAGGAAGTGCCAGGTGAGAGGCTGTCTTGGAAGCCAAGGAAATAGAATGAGAGTGCGGCAGCCAAGTCGCACGCAACGGAGAGGCCCAAGAAGATAAGCTGTGAAATGTATCCAGTGGGCTTGATAATCTGGAAGTCACTGGAGACTTTGGAAAATAGTTACACTGGCCCAGAAGGGACAGACCAAGTGCCATGTGGTGGGGAGTGATTGACTGGTGAGGGATGGAATTACCCAGTGAAGATGGCTCTCTTAATAATGTCAGGGCAAAAGGAAAGGAAAGAGAGAGAATAAGAGGACTGTTCAGCATCAAAGGAAGGTGTTTCACGGGGGAGACCTGAGCGTGTATATAGATAAAGGTTAAGAGGGGACAGAGTCCAGAATAGCCTTCCAATTCCAAAAGAATACCACCCTCTTGCAGTCACCTCTTACGACAATAAGGGAGAATCAGAGCTTGGATCAGAAATGGGCTCTTTGTTGTCAGTAGTTCAGGAATGGAGCAGCTCTAGACGATGATGAGGTCCAACCTTTGGATGTGATATGGTTCTGAAGTGGAGCAAAGGTAAGGGTGCCTAGGATTGAGAAGCTCAAACAAATGTGAGCTGCAAGCAACAGAAATATGGCTACAGGGTTTGAAATGAGGTAAACATAAGAAGCCCAGAAGTAGACAGACACTGGTGATAATTCTATAGCTTTTTTGTCTTGTTTGGCTTGGTTGTTTTCTACCTTTTAAAAGTTTCTTCCTGCTATCCACGTCCTCATGGTTGAGAAATGGCTGCCGCTCTCTAGTCATCACATCTGCAGTCAAGGAAAAAAGAAGGAAGAGAGGTGATGCCAGCTGTTCAGGTCCCCCCGTAACAGAAAAGCAAAAGTCTTTCTAGGAAACACTCCTCCCCACCCCAGCAGAGTCCTCCTAGGACTCAAGAGAATCCACACACTTGGCCCTTCCTGGAAGCGAGAGAACCAGGAATACGTCTGCCATGGGAGAGGAAGTCCCCACCTGGAGCTGGGCACACTGCTGCATGGGGCCAAGTCAGAGTCCTCGTAGGAAGGCAGGAGTGGGCTGTGGGTATTTGTGAGGCAAAGGTGAGCTCTGCTGCAGTGCGTCCTCTGTGGGAATGAAATCTTGACCTGCCCCAGATGTTTGAGACTCGTGCTGGTGAGGGACAAGGACAACTGTTGGGCCCAGTTGAGGGCAGGGCTAGAAACAAGAGTAGAGTTGACCAGTCATGGTTCGTGGATCCAAAATATTAAAAAACATAAAAAATAAAGTTGTAGTGTCCATTGAACGTGTCCAGGGTTTTCTTCTTGCCAGTGTTCCTAACTATGCAGCGTGACGACTGTTTGCCCAGCACTGCCATTGTGGAGGGGCTATAAGTCATCTAGGGGTGATTTAAAGTGCAGGAGGATTGCAAAGGTTAGATGCAACACTACACCTTCTTCTTTCACGACTTGAGCATCCAATCCCCTCAGAGACCCAGGGATGACGGTGATGGGGAGGAAGTGCGGGTAGGGTCCTTGGATTCCAGGCCCTAGTTTGCTCTGTGCTCAGGGGGGAGCCCTGAGCAAATTTTGAGCAGGTGAGTGACAGGTAGAGCTGTGTGCAGGGGGTGGAAGGCGGCCTTGCTCCCACTGAAAGGACAGGTGGGGACCACAGCAGCAGTTTGAGTGGGGCAAAGGCTGCTCTGCCCTGGCACCCACTTAAAGTCCCTAGGAACTCCAGAAATGTGGACTGGGCTCCCCAGGCTGCTGTTACCCCGCTCCACTTGTCAGAGTAAAGCCTGGGCTCGTGGATCCCTAGGACAGGGGACTCAGGTCGGAGTGGCCTTCCACAGGTCCCAATGTCCCTCTGCCCGCAGGCCCCTTCCTATGCCCTATGGTCCTCACCAGGGTCCTCTGATTTGACGCTGGTCCCCTGCCCAGCTGTCCTCTGGCTCATCCACGGGGCGGGTTCTGCCTCCAATGCTGCATGAGGACTTCCCAGGCCTCCCGCTCCCTCCCCAGGGTCCTGGAGCTGGATAGGGCAACCGTGCTCCTCGGCTTGTTGCTGTGACCAAAATTCCTGATGAGAGCAATGCAGAGAAACAAGAGCAACGACTTAGAGGAGGAAGAGTTCACTCTGGCTCACTGTTCCAGAAGCTTGATCCGCGGTCAGTCGACTCCAGGGCTCTGGACCCAAGGGGAGGCCGCACATATGGCGGAAGGGGGTGGTGGAGAGCTGCTCACTCATGGCAACCAGGAGGCAGAGACAGAGGTGAAGTGGCCACAGGGAAGAGGCGCCCTTCCAGGGCACCCCCCCAGGTGTCCCCCTCCTCCAGCCACACCCACCGGCTGGTTCATTCAAACTAGGAAGGACTGACTGGGTTCCAGCTCTCAGAGTCCAGCCATCTCACCTCTGAATATTCCTGCATGAACCCAGGAGCTCTGGACACCTCATATCCAAACCATAACAGCAACAGAGGGACACACCAGGGCCACGGCACTGCCAAAGTGGTTGATGTACAGTTGCAAGAGGCTGAGGAAGGGGAGGGAAAAACTGGCTTCCCTTGTCAAACCTGGGTGACACTCCAGTAGCCTATGACAGCCCAGTAGGCAACGGTGGCATTCCACATGTGACCTCAATGTCAGATCAGTCAGACAGTAAGTGGAGAGCCCTTCCTGATGCACTCCTCCTGACTCTCTGCCCTTTGTCCATTCATGTCTTGCACCCTCTCACCACAGGGCCTTTGCTCATGCTGTCAGCTCACCTGGCATGCTTCTTCCCACTGTTCTCTAAATTAATTCCTCCTCTTCCTTTGAATCCTGGCTTGCATATCACTTCTCCACAGATGTCCTTCTTAGCTTTTTGCCTGTTTAGTTCATTTCCTGGTCTCTCTCATAAGAATTAATGACTGTTCATTAGTTAAGGTAGTTGTATGAATTATTGAGTCAAACCCCTAAGCTCTCAGTAGCAAGCACGTTGGAGGCTTATTTCTCCTTAAATCACATCTCAACATAGTTGTGAAGCCCCCCCACCCTTATCTTGCAGCAATGCCATCTGGAACACACATGGCCCCCAAGGTCACCAAAGCAGGCAGTAGAAGGTTGCAAGAGATGTGGGTTCTTAACACCTATCCTGGAGACACATCACACCACTCAATGTCCTTAGCCAGAGTTGATCACATGGTCCTGACCCAAAGTGTAAATGGGTGGGAAATGTGGGGGATACACAATGTTCAGGGAGGCCCTACCTGTCACGGAGCCTCTTACCACAGTTGTCATTTATTTATGGGTGTCATTGATGACATCCATGTCTCTCACCAGGCTCTGTATCTGAGGACAGGAACAGTGTGTGGTGGCTCACGGCTGCTCCTCGGGGCCCAGCATGTCACATGTCCAGCAAATATTCTTTAAATCACCAAATGGACAAATGGAGGAGACGGCAAGGGGCTCGCACCGGGACTTCACTTCCAGAGACACAAAGCATCACTTCAGAGGGGAACAGAGTTTCCAAGACTAAGGGGTGAGTCTGAGTGAGGGGTCGGTGGCAGCTAATTTTAACAGGGAGGAGCCAAGATCCAACAAGGAGAGGCAGGAGATTTTCCCAGAAGGACCAAGATCCCTAAATCAGCTTTCATTAAGCCACTGGCCAGGGCCAAGAAGTGGAGAAGCAAAGAAGTGACATGGAGACAGGAGGAAGGCTCCGCAGCCCCCCCACACCCACTGCTTCCCCCCTGACCAGACCATGCCAAACCCCTGCAGCCTCAGCAAAAGGGACGTCTCTATAATTAGGCTCCTCCGAGAGGGGAAGCAGTCCCAGGCTGCTGTGGCTCTGGTGGCAGCCTGGGTGATTCAAACTGAATGAGTTTTCCAGGACAGGTGGCTTGAAAAGACCCAGATGGTGGTGGGTGGGGTGGGGAGGCCTTGAGCCTCTGGCATGGCAGGGGAGGGGGCGAATCTCAAGGTGGTCTGCCCTGAGCTCTGTGGTTCTGGCCACCCTGCCCAGCTTCGGCGAGCCTCGGCTTCCTCATCTGTAAAGTCCTTCATCACAATTTTTCTTCACCTTTTTATATTGCTGAGACCAGCCTGCAGTTAGCCCTCCATGACCGCTTCCAGCACACGCAGTAGGGCTTTTCCTTTAAGGTGACATAAAGCAATGGAGAGTTTTGCAGCCCCAATTTGTTAGATCCCATGAAACAGTTCCCTTTTGTCTTCGGACCAGAAATAACAAAGGTGGAAGGGCTCTACAGGACCCACTCACAGAAGAGTCCCCAAAAAACAAATTGCTGTTTCAACCTTAGTACTTCAAGACATAAACGCGATCTTCAAGGTCATTATAAATTGGTTTCTACCCTCAGTGTCTGTGCAGCTGTCATTTCAGGCCTAGGAGGTGCCCTGGTAAGATTTGGACAAAGTATACTGAGTTGGCAGGTGGGGCTGGAATGAAGGCCAGAAGATGGAGGAGAGAGAGTGAGAAAGAGACAGATAGACAGACAGACAGAAGGGACAATTAAAGATGGAATGCGTATCATTGCCCCACTGGAGCCTTAACAGTGGTGATGAAATGTCAGAGATGTGGGTTCAGCGCCTGGGAAAAGGGGAAGTGGGCCCCGGGGAAGTAGTCCCGCCTCCTGGATGACTCAGCTAAGGGCAGGAACATCATCCAGAGGAAAAAATACTCCTTAGCCTCAAAAACCAGAGAATTGATAAACCATGAATGCTGATTTCTGTAAAGCTGAAGTCATAAATACAAATTTTTTTCTTTTTAATTGGAAAGATAGGGACTATTGTTCAGGGCAAAACACCCTATTGATTTTTAAAGGGAGATGCAGGAGGGCTGGAATAATGCCCAATATATCTTGGGGCTTAGAATGCGGCCCCTCCCTCCATGACTGCATCTCCCCAGCCGCCACCTTGAGTGATTGGCTCCATTTGGATTGTACCAGTGTTGTTAAAATTCTGATAGTATATGTACTTGGGCTTAACGTTGGAAAATTTCATTTGCCTTTTGAAATGCTTTTTATTAACAAATTTTTTTTTCATTACATTACTTGGTGGAGTGGGGTAATCTTTAAAGTAAAATCAAAGGCTGATCTATATTGATCGAGAGAAGTTCTGCAGGATGTTAAACGTTTATGGTTTTGCAGGGCCCAATTATAAGAATCAGGAAGGGCATTGAAAACATCAAGATAAATAAGCTTGTGCAGAAATTCTGGAAGTAGTGACTCAGGACACTCATTATTTTAGGGGAAGGGAAATATCAATGAATTACTTTAGGAGTAGAATTACCAATTGTTATGTTATCTTTGTGATAAAATAAATCAAATATGAAAATGATCAGTTTTGTTTATGATTCAGCATAAGATTGTGTACCTGTGGTCAATTCTGCTAAAACAAAGTATAAAGTTGTATGCCAGATTTATATTCAGAAAATACAGATGATATAAAAATCTAGGACTGATTTTTTTTAATCATAAGACAGCTTGGCAAACAGCCACATGTTTATAAATATTTTCTATGATGTAATCTGTCCTTTAATTCAATCAAGATGTCTTTAGAGATGACTTTTGTTAAGGCAGTCAGTGATGGAACTTAATTGGAAAGGCTGAGTTAGAAATGGAGTTGTTTTAATGTAATATTAACTAGAAACATTCCATGGTAATTAATTCCAGGATTAATTTGCTCGGTAATTTTTACCAGGGACATGCAATGATTATTGGTGAATTCATTGAGATCTTATGTTTTTGAGGTGCTTATTCAACTCATAATCTTGCCTTGCGATCTGGGGTGGTTCGTGGTGTGATCACGCTAAAATAGTCCTGGGCCAATGGACACCAGAGATGAATTTAGATATAGAAATAGACTACGAACACATTTAGTGAAGCTGTTACATTGTTGGTGCTTTATCCATCGTGAAAGTACTTTTTATCTCTTATTCTGTAACTTGTTTGCTAAATAGTCAGTCCCTACCCCTGGGCTGGTTCCAGAAAAGGCTGGAATTGTATTTCAGTGATCCTGGGGTGGCTAGTAGAATGTGCAGTGGATGTGGAATTGGTACGGCTGAGTGCACTGGGGTTTGCCCAAGCCGCACTGTCATTGTGACTGTACACGTGGGTCCTCAGCCTGGATAAAATCAAGTTCAGTTTGATGGATTTAATCTAGGCCATCTCCTGCACACTTTAGGTACCTTATGTACCATTATGTACCGTTCCTCAGACGCTGTGACAATACAAATAATATCTTCTGCATTGGTCCCAAAATAGCTGGATATATTGCAGCTCCTTCTCAGGGCCCTGCTAGCAAGCGAAGCCAGGTGCCAAGTTCATCAGCTGCATCCTCCCTGCAGCAGTCCAGGCGTGAGTCAGGGCATGCTGTGGCCCAGACCATGCCTGGACTAGAAAGAGCCTGTCTTCTGCACCATTCCAGGAGGGTCTGAACAATCCCTCTGGAAGCAGAGGGACTGAACCACAGTGGCTGGCAGCTTCCCCGGGCTCTCTTCCACTGCAGCAGAATCATGAGAAGGCTGGATTCCAGCCACAACTGCTGTGTGGGTGTGTGGGCCTGGTGCCTCCACCCCATTCTCTGCAGGACCCTGACCCTTGGGTCCTTCTTTTTCTTCTAGAACACGAGCCAGTGCTTGCAGATGTCACTTATCACCCTTTGTGGGGGGGAGTCTGGTGTGCCTGTAGTTGGGCTCGTCCTACCTGGAAGACTCAACTCATTTTTTTTCCCCAATAGGGAATAAATTTGGTGGAACATGCTGGTTAAAAAAGCTCTACCTCGTCTTGCCTTCCTGATGAGCCCTGATGGCGCTGCCTGGGGTGGGTCGGTGGGTGTCCTGTGTGAATGCTCCAGGCCACCTCTTGCTGCACCTTCCTCCCATGGATACACATTGTGCTCACTCATGCACACTTATTCATCTACATGCACCCCCTACACCAAACAACCCCCAACACACATTCTCACCATAGGCACAAACCATGCCAATGGGCAGACCTTCCCGCTGGGTAAACATCCAAGGCAACCACAGCTTCCCAGATGCTCCTCCCCAGACCTAAGAATGATGTTATTCACCAGGAATCAAAACCCTCCACCCTAACACCCAGAGCAGAAAGAACCTGGGCACTTGCAGATAACTGTGACCTTTGTCACAACAGATCACAGGATATCCGGTAAACCTCTGAACTCGGGGCCACACCATATGGACAGACACATAGCACAGCTGAGTGCCTGCTCTGAGGTGCCCCACTGTTGCCAAGAGCTCACCACAGGACTCCTCGACTGCTACCTGTAGCCTCAGCAGGGCACTGGGTTCCTAATGGCCCTCTGACTGGAAGTCTGGTGTCATCTTTACTTAGACACATGGTCGTAGAGTTACAGCCAGCACCATCCTAGGCAGGCATCCTCCATCCCGGCTCTACCAGCAGCACAGCTTGATGATGACACATTCCTTTTGAAGTTCAGGTCTTTCATCCAGGATAGTCTAGAAGAAATGTCTTCTGGGGAGTTAGCTGGTACTTGATCCTGCCCATCAGGGGCTGATGTCTTTGTAAAGAAAGAAAACTGGGAACTTCAGCTAAAGTAGAACTGCTTCGAATGGAGTGGAGGGGTCACTAAGACAAGAAAGGACATTTGGAAGGGGAACTAGGATCCAACTATGTAAATACTTGTAGCCATCATTTTTTCTCACCAGAGCCCAAACCTTGCCTTAGTTGCCCTAGTCAGGGCCATCACAGTAAACGACCGCTACTCATTCTGAACATTTTCAACCACAGAATTAACTTGAAGAATCCAGCTTATAAATAAAGCTGGACTTTCTGAAAGCAAATAGTTCAGGAATGGGCCTGTAGGCCAAGAAGACGACCTTTCAGATGTGCTGGGCCCAATTATTTGGTGATACCGAGGCCTGAACCATCCCACATGGATTCACAGGTGTGCCTCTCCAAGGTCCCCTGGGACAAAGGCAAAGCCATTCTTGATGGATGTCCAGACCCACCGTGATTCCTTGGGCTAGTCTTTATCACATGTGTTGGCCAGTGTCCCCTCCCCTAAATATCCGAATATAAAAATCCCCTAAATATTCAGAATATTGAGGTTGATGTGACCAGGTATCTTAAGTCAAGTGGCAAGCCCCACATCAAATCCTCTGGTTCCCGTAGGTATTCAAACACACACTTCTCCCTCACCACCTTGACAATGGACCTGTACCCCCAAATAAGCAAAAACTCCTAGGAACCAGGAATCTGATCTGCTTTGCCCTCATTCAAGCCCACCCTACCTCAGCTTCCCATAGCTGCCTGACTTGGAAGCCTCCCAATCATGTTTATGGCCACCGCGTTGCTAGTGGACTTTTGTTCTTCTGCCTGTTTTCCAAAGAATCCAGTTCGGTTCAAAGCAACTTCCAGCACATGAATGACATTCAAATGGGCTTTAAGGTGTGGAGAGATGAATTCAGTGGAACTCACAGCACAGGGCCTTGAGGGATGACCCCTGTAGCTTGAGACAACTCTAAGAGACAGAAGAACTTGGCCTTGGCCACTTAGAGTAAGCTCTTGACTTTTGATGATTGAAATTTTCAAACAACCAAGTTCTAGGCACTAGAGTTTAACCACTTGGCTAAACTCTTGTCATATGAGCCCAAACAAGAGGAGTCACTCTTGGTTACCCTAACTTGAGAAAGATCCTCCATTTTGAATATATATATATAGCTAACCTCTGTCAGAACCCAGCAGCATAAATGTCTATTAGTCACAGACTGTGCCTATGTTCAACAGCCCCTGGACAAGGTCCTACACCTATTCTGTAGAACTACCAAAGTTCAGGGAACAGAGGAAGCTAGTTCTGTCACCATAACCCCTCCATCACGTTCTCTGGAAGAAATTCAGGACACAAATACAAATTCTTCCAGGATCTTGACCCAAAAGAACCCAGATTTCATGTCTGAGGTTCAGGTGTGGCCCATGAAGATGCTGAAGGTTCCTTGGCCCATTTCTGATGCCAGATGCTTCTGAAAACCTGGAACCTCTCATGGCCATGGCCCCTTGGGATGCTGGTGTTCTGGGTGACCTCATCAAGACAATGCCCACCCTCTCATCAAGACAATGATAAATGGTAGTGGCACAGCCCCATCTCCAGCCACCACAGCCCTACTCATCAAGGTTGTGTTCCAACTCCACTGACTATCAGTTCACAGCCCAATTCTGGAGGCATAGTTCAAAGCCTAATTATGCCAACACATCTTTCTACCGTTCATTTTTGTTAAAATGATAAATGATCCAGATCCCAGAGGTATATTGCCATAGCTCTACACAGTGCTGATTTTTAGCCAGAACCCATTCTGTTCAGTAGGCTCCTGTGATGTCCAAGCTATTAAATATTTTTAATATCATCCCTGGTATCACAGACTAGGGTCAGCATGACCTTTTCCCCTACCTTGCCTCTAGCCAGTTTTCCTGCTTTGTCATTCTTTATATGACCTGGAACACATTTTACACAGTAAGTACAGATTCTCAAACACTGTGAAACACCTCCTATGGGCACTGTGCTAGATTTCAGACACCACAGAGAATACCCAAGGGCTCTAGGAATCCTCAGGGGTTTCCTGATAATCACTGACTCCTGCAAGCTGGCCCCAGACATGCTTATTTCACCAGGGGAAATGGATATCAGACACCTCAGTGGACAACTTGCTACGGATGCCTGGAGCCCTCAGACAACCAGAGAGATTATTACAAAGTTAGGTATAGGGGTGCACACCGTTAATCTCAGCTACTTGAGAGACTGAGGCAGGAGAACTGCAAGTCCAGCCTGGGCTACTTAGCAAGACCCTGTCTCAAAAATAAAAAATAAAGAACTGGGGGTATAGCTCAGTGGTACAGGGCTTGCTGTTTTAGGCAGGTTTGTCATAGAAGAACAATGTAGAAGAGGAAAATTTTGTTTCAAGCTCACAGTTTCTGAGGTCTCAGTCCATGGATGGCCAACTCCATTATTATGGGCCTACGGTGAAGCCGAACATCATGCAGGAAGGGCTTGGCAGAGGAAAGCAGCTCAGGACAGGGCAAGAAGGAAGCAGAGAGAGGACTCTGTTCACCAGGGGCACCCCAGTGACCCACCTTCTCCAGGCACACCCTACAGCCCCACAGTTCCCACCCGAGGGTTAATCCACTGATTAGGTTAGGTTACGACTCTCATAATCATTTCACCTCTGAAAATTTTTGTATTGTCTCACAGTTGAGCTTTTGGGTACACCACATATCTAAAACAACATGAGGCCCCAGGAACAGCAAAAAAAGAAAAGAAAGAAAGAAAGAAAAGAGAGAGAGAGAATTAATGAATTAATCCTATTAGAATGGCAATGTCATCTGAATCTCCTGGCTCTTCTCCTAACGTGCCCTTGTGAAATCAGGAAGGTCATTTTCTGATCCTTGTAAAGTTGCAGAGACTCCCATCACTTGGTGCCTTTGATGCTCCTGACTGGGCACATTATAGCCAGTGCAGCCTTTCCTTCCTGTGTCCACTCACCTGCCAGGAAGATGAATGAGACAGGGTCAGGTTAGTTAAGGACACGCACATCTTTTATTCTTGGGCCAGTCTTATCCTCTGGACATTCCATCTTGGAGACTCCCCACCTTTAGGGCTGCCTGCAAGCTCACTCTTGGCCTTCATACAGGTCACCAAGCCAGTTCCCCCAACCTGGGCAGCACCTACTCCAGTCCAGCTCTGCTTTGGCCTGCCTTATCCTCAATGCCTGTCCAGACTGGACCTCAGCTGCCTGGATATTTCTTCCCCCTTCTAATAAAGACATAACTGGGCATGTTTTACCACTATCTCAGCTCAAAAGCATCTCAGACTCCAGACAGAATGTGGGAGTTCATTTCCACAAAGGTACTGCTACCTGAGGTCCCTAGGGAAACCCCTTCTTTCCCTAGTTTCTCCCAAACTGCTGTGTTAAAAGGTGGTTGTCCACAGGGTTAAACCACAGGAGGTTTGAAAAGAGCCTGGGGGCACAGAAGGTTGTCAATCTAGCTGATTGCCATCAAAGGAGGGCTTCCCTAAACAAAATTCACCTGATAATTAAGGAGGTGATCTTATTCAGGCTAATGCAATAAGGAGAACATTCTTTGTGTATGTGTATGTGTGGGTGGAGGTAATAGGGGTTGAACCCTGAACCTCGTGCCTACTTGGCAAGTGCTCTACCACTCAGCTACACCTCAGCCTTTTTTCCTTTTTATTCTGAGACAGGGTCTTACTAAATTGCCTCGACTGGCCTCAAACTTGGGATCCTCCTGCCTCAGTATCCAGAGTAGCTGGGATTATAGATATATGTGCCACCATGCTCAGCTAACATTCTTTAATGAAGAACATCTCAAGGAAGGGGGTCTGGGGTTCCACAGAGGCAAGTTACAGAAGGGAGTCATCCCTGAGACCCGGGAGTCACGAAGAAGGGTGGAAGTGGGTCTCTTGCCAGAAACTGTGAGGGCAACATGGTCCTTTGTAGTCGGCTGCTCAGCGTCTCTTAGCCATTGCTGCTGAGGTCACACAGGGCTCAGATGAAGTTCAACACTGACAGTGCCAGCTTGTGTCATCCATCAGTGAACAACTACAAGGAACCATTACCTCCTTGGCGTGCTGAAGCAGGGCCTGAAAACAGTCTCTCCATGATTCTTGTTGGCATTGCTCCTATAAAACCAGTTGAACCCTCCACTGCAGGGGAATTTGTTTTAGGATCCTGAAGATCAGGCATCTTAAAAAGTGGATGCCTAAAATGGACAAATAATAATATAAAAGTTGTATTAAAGAGCCATTATTTGAGGGCTGGGGTTGTGGCTCAGAGGTAGAGCACTTGCCTAGCACGCGTGAGTCACTGGGTTTGATCCTTAGCATTACATAAAAATAAAACAAAGGTGTTGTGTCCACCTACAACTAAAATAAATAAGTAAATAAATGTTTTTTTAAAAAAGCAGAGTCAGAAATGACTGTTTTATTAAGAGAGAGAGAGAGAGAGAGAGAGAGAGAGAGAGAGAGAGCGCCAATACTTGACTTCTGAGAATTAGAAGTTCAGTAGATTCCACAAGGTCAGAGGAAGAAGAATTAGCACCACCACTGGAGTTTCCTGAAGCTGAGCTGTGGACTGGCCATAGCCTTGGCTCCCTCTCACCTAAGGGAATGCATGACCCAAGAATTTTGTTTGTTTGTTTCCTTTGGTGGTGCTGGGATTAAACCCAGGGATGGTGCATTCAAGGCCAGCACTCTGCCACTGAGCTACAACCCCAGCCCAATCTGAGTGTTTTTCTGGACTTCTTTAGTGATAAAGATAGAGGCTTGGGCAGGGAGAATTCCCATCTGTGAACAGTCAAGGTGCTGAGTTCCTTCAAGGTTCATGCCAATTCACAGGGCTTCAGTTCTGAGAGACAAGGCCACCTGAAAAGCAGCCTAGTCTCCTTCTAGGGATCTGGGCAGTCAGGTTTTCATTCTTGGTGATGCCAATTCAGGCCGGAGGAAGAAAAATGTGAAAAGTCAGTTTGGAAGGTTGCGAGGTATCAAAGAAACCTGGAGGAATTCGAAATTTGGTACAGATTGACAATCTGGGCAAGGCAACAGGATGCAGTCAGATTTAAAGGCAGGTGCCCAAACTGGTTTTTCCACAGGGAGTGGGGAAAGGAAGTCAATTAAATCTCATCAGACAAGACAGAGTTTGCACAGTCATCAGCGATCTGCAATATAAAAAGAAGTGCAAAAAATATGTCAAAGGCAAGGAACAGAGCTGGTGTCTGATGACCAGGAAGGATTGCTACATATTGAAACACGAAAATTTCTCCGGTTAGCCATTCCTCTTCTGAAAAAGATAGTCTGAAAGATTTTTCTTGGTCACAAAATGAGATTGGCCTCATTATACTCATCACTATTTCCACAGAAGCAGCAAGAATGGTAATTTACCTTACAGTCTCTCTTGAGTTTGCCTTGCAGGAAACTTCAACAAGGAATCTCAGATTGGACTTTTAGTCCAATTGAACTTTGTGTTCTCTTGAGGCTAGGAGGCCAAGCCAAGAAATTGACATCAAATTCACGTCTAGAACCTATATATTTGAGTAAAGTCTCTCTTCTTGAAGTTGCTCAAATATTCTAAAGTTCACTGGCTTAGCAGGAATTGACCTTCCCCCTTCACCCATAAGGTGGCAGCTCTGCAAGCCAGGTACCAAGTCAGTTTTCCCAAGGCAGTTATAAGCCCTGGCTTCGTAAAGTCAATGCTAGTTCCTTAGAAGTACGGGTTCATTTCTGATTATATAATCATCATTATCAAATATGATATTTCGGTTGAAATCCTGGGTACATAACCAATGTGTCCAATTATGCAGTTAGCAGGAAAGACAGATTCTCATTGAACCTATTATAGTTTGGATACAAGACATTCTCCAAAAGCTCCTGTGTTGAGGCAGAAATAGCCAAAGATGAACTGTGAGAGCTGTAACCTAGCCGGTCCCTCCTAGTTTGAATGGATTGACTGGTGGTAACCATTGGCAGGTGGGGCATGGTTGGAGGAGGTGGGGCATGAATGGAGTTCGTGGGTCACTGGGGGTGTGCCCTGGAAAGGTTTGCCTTTCCTGCAGCCCCCTTCTGCCCTCCCTCTCTCTGTTCCCACGAATGAAGCAGTGCTTCTCCACCATGTCCTTCCTCCATGATGTGCTGCCTCACTCACCTTGGGGCAGCCATCTATGGACTGAGGCTTCTGAAATAGTGAAGCCTCAATAAATACACTTTCCCTCTTCTAAGTTGTTTTTGAGTATTTTGTTCACAGTGATGCAAAGTTGACTAAAGCAGAAACTACACAAAAAATTGTATTGCGGTGCAATTAAAAATTATTCATCAAGAATTTCCAAATTTTGGAGGGGTCAAAAAGGGAGTAAAGGATATTCACAAATCACTGGTTACCTAAACATGGCATACCAGATTGTATGAGTTATAGATTTTGAAAAACCCCATCCGAAAAACAACACTAATATGCCAAATAAAACCTACCATCATGCCTTATGAGTTCATTCAATCTTAGGTAATAAATTCTTGTTCCACTGGGTCTGGGGTTAATTGCCTTTTGAATGCATCAGAGTTTCAATTAGAGTTCTAGAAATTCTGACTCAATCCATCAGTATGATTTCAAAGTTGTTTAATGGCATCAGAGCTTGATCCCCAAGGGCACCAAGCTTAGTTCCTTAGCACATGGCTCTGAGACAGTGTTCTTTGTTGAGGATGAAGCTCTGTGGTCTGAAGTTCATTTTGAGTGTTCAGAGAATTATCAGAGTAAAACAAACAAACAAGAAACTATCTGTAGATGACAAAATAAAATGGCTGTGGTTAACCTGTTAACCACAATTTTCCAATATGAAAGATCTTCTGGGAGTTCATTTCAAGAATAGCACAACTGACAAGGAAATCTGGTTGTGTATGTTCTGCACACTAAAATAATAGCCGATCTAAAAATGCTTTAGACAAAATACCTTTAAATATAATAAGTAATCCTTTTTTCCAAAGAAGAGTGGATATTATGTCTAATTTATAAAATGTACGAGCATAAACTTTATAGAGGAAAAAAACTTCAGTAATAATACTGACAAGATATACAATGAATATACTACATATTTTGTTAGGCTATACTAAGGATATATAACAAATATGAAATAAAGGGATCCTGAATATCTGGAATAGGTCCTAAGCTCTATATAGTAATAAGATCTCATGGGTAAGTAATGTGAATCCATAGTTGAAAACTTCTGACCTAGTAGATGCTAGATTCAAATAAAAATTGTGGCTGAGTTATCATTTTAAGAAATAGCCCAAATGATGATGGTCACACCTTGCTTGTCTAACATCAGGAAAAGCAGCTTCAAGAAACATGTCATGGACAATGAGGATGTTGACAAATCTCTGGAGATTTCTCATGCAGCATACAATCCCTGAAATATCTGCATTCAATAACATTTTACCATATACATTTAACCTGGGGAAAGCTAAGTATCGCTTCTGATTTGACGACTCTTTCCCTGCAATTCCTCTGTAGGAACATATCCAATAAACCTAATTATTTCTAGAACTTATCTTTTTGATTGTGTGTGCGCATGTGTGTGTGTGTAGGGCGGGGGGATACTAGCACTTGAACCCAGGGCACTCTACCACTGAATAACATCCCAAGCTCTTTCAACTTTTTTTTATTTGAGACAGGGTCTCACTAAGTTGCCCAGGCTGGTCTCAAACTTGTGATCCTTCTGCGTCAGCCTCCCGCCTGGTCACTGGGATTACAGGCATGCACCAACACATCCAGGTAGCACTTATCTTTTACAAAGTGAGAAAACAAATCCTTTTTAGTTTTTTCCTCTGGAAAATCTCAAACACAATTTTAGGCACAAAAGATATTACTTAAGATCAATTGGGGAAGGGAAAATATCAAACATTATCAGGCAACATGAACACCTAATTCAAGTAAGATCATAAATTATGGTGAAATAATACTTGACTACTTAAAGTGACAATAAAATATTTTCAAATAAACATAGGAGATACCAATAATGAATATTCTTGGTCTTCCTGAGAAAACTTTGTTCTCTTACATAATCAAGGATATTATAAAGTCAACATAAATCAGAGACGCTATTCTGATAAAACACAGAATCTTTGTTCTTTAGGCAAACTACGCAGAAAGAATAACCTTTCACAAACATATGCATTTCCTCTTACGGTTCTAACGAATCACCGTACCCTCAAAGGCTTAAAGCAGCACAATCATATTGTCTTAGTTCTGGGGATCAGAAGCCCAAGGTCAGCCCCTGTGGGCTAAATTCAAGTGTCACAAGGCTGGTTCCTTCCAGAGGTTCTAGGGGAGAACTCATGCCCTTGCCTTTTCGGGCCCCTAGAGGCTCCTTTCATTCCTGGCTGGTGGACCCCTCTCCACCTCAAATCTAGCACCGAAGTGGCTTCTGATCACTTTCCCTCTCCTTCCACTCTCAAGTCACTTTTTCGGACTCTCTGGCTTCTTCTCTGGCTTCTGGTCACTTTGAACCCACCAGATGATCCAGGATAATCTCCCCATTTTTAATTTAATTCCATTGGAAAAGTTTCCTTTACCACATAAGGTGACATAGTCACAGGTTCCAGGGATTAAAAAATGGACATCTTTGGAGGTTTCATTTTAACAGAGAGAAAACTAAATTTTAATTTTACATCAGAGTATTTGCGACTAAGTCTCTGTTTAAAATTTTTATCAATAAGTCCATCAACTCTTGCCAGTTTTGACCATAACAAAACTTCCCTTTCTAGACCCTTCTATGCTTTCTATATTCACCAGGTTGTGTCCATCAATTTCTTTCTCGTTCTGCAACCAGTCGTCTTATTCTAAGACAAAAATACTCTCTCTCCGTTTTCCTTTAACAAAGCACTTCCTAAAACTGCAGCTCCAGAAACTTCCCCTTCCTCTCACTCATCCACCCTCACCTAGGACCTCTGTTTTTTGCTTTCTTGGCTATTCCAATAAAAGAGGAACATCTCTTCCCACTCCTGCACTCCTGTGGAGTGTCCTTCCCTAGGGACCTCTGGGCATTTGTAATTCCTCCTCTCATTGCTCCTTCCTATTAGCATTTATTTGTGTGTGTGTGTGTGTGTGTGTGTGTGTGTGTGTGTGTTTAGTGTTTTTTTTTTCCTATTAGCATTTAAACAAGCGTATGCTCCCCCACTTTCCTGTTGGGAAAGTGCAACCCAGCCTCATTACTTCCATTTCCCACTCACGCCTTGAACTCACTGCCACCTGGCTGCATCTTCACGCATCACTCTAAGGTACAGCTCTCTCCTTCAAGGTCCTCAAGGTCCCCTGGGTACCACATCCAGTGGTTCTCTTCAGACTTTGTATTACTTGACCCTCTTTCAACAGTGGAAGGCTGATCATTCTTCCTATGGAGATGCGCCTGTGGAACACGGTGCTCTCTTGGTTTCCTCCCATCCTAGTGTCCATCTGAGGAAATAGCCCCTCCTGTCTAATCAGCTGCCCATATCAAAAGCCTTGTTGTCTTCCCAGGTTCCTCATTGTCCTTTACTATTTATATCTAAATACATTTACCTTCTAAAAGTTTCTGCCACCACCCCAGTTCCTGCCCCTGCTCCCCCTTGCCAGAATGAGAATAGCCTCCCTGGTCTCACTGCCTCTAGTCTGGCCCTCCTCTCTTCCCGAGGACACACCCCAGAGTCAAAGCCGTGTTCCTAACCCTGAGGCATCTTCCAAGAAGGACACTAGATGGCTTCAAGTTTCCACAGCCATCTACCCAACCCAGACCCACTGCATTGATGTCGAAGCCCAGTCTCTTCAACATGGATGGCACGGCTCTTCATGACTGGGCCTTCACTTCTCTCTGCAATCTTATCTGTTCTTAATTCCCCTCCTCAAACCCTAATCTCTATAATGAACTACTCACAAGCAGTTCCCTGAGTTCACCATGTTTTGGTGCTATTTATGTGACTTTCCTCCATCATTGTACCCTCTCTTCCACTGTCTTATTCCAGCTTCGCGCCTCACTCTTCAGTAAGTGCCTGTTCGCTGGACTACAAGTTCACCAAGAGTTGGGACCACATATTGTTCAAAGTCCCCTTCCCACTGAGCTCAGTAATTATTTGCTCTCAATAAGTATTTGTTGGATACACAAAGTTCTAATGCGATTTAGAGCAGGTTTGGTGAGTCTGAGGGTGTGGGCAGGTGGAAGGACGGGAAGAGGAGGTAAACAGGAGAGCTGGAGTTCAAGCTTCAAAGGCACAGCCCTTCTTGTGACTGCAGAGTCCAGGGTGGGGCTATCAAAGTGGCTGTTGAAGTGGAGTGGAAGTGGAGGTCACTGGGACAGAGACTACAAGGGAAATGCGATCCAATACATTGGATGGGTGGCCTTTGTGCTGCCCAGGCGAAGTCAGGCACCAGGTGGAATGGGAGGGAAACCATGAGTCAGGCTCCAAAGTCCTTCCACAGATGGTCTGATTAAGGCAGGGAGGTGCCTTCATCCTATGGTCAGCCCTGAAGGGCAGAGGAAAGGGAATTGGATGACGGAAAATTTACACAGGACCAACACTAACTCAAGCAGCACAATGAACCTGCCGAGGACCCTGATCTCTGTGGTCATGGTCAGGAGAACAAAAGGCCTCTGGGAGGGTTCAAAATGAAGAGACAGAAGAATTTTCCAGAAAGTGGTTGTGCCTACAAAGAAATATTTTAATGGAAACGGCTTTCCAGAGAGCCCCATAGAAGAGTGTAGAAGGTGTCTCTCCAGTGTAAGTTCCAGTGGCCAAGTGACATGGTTCCTTCCAGTTTGGTTTCAGAATTTGTTATAACCCTTCTCCAGAAATTTCTACCTGTCTTGCTGCTATGATTCTCAGCTATGGTGGGTTCATTCCAGTTAAGAGATTAATCTGGAATGTATTCTGATTCTTAAAAGCATAGGACTCAAAACCGTTCATATGAGGTGACCCACCTTCATGCAATCTTTTATTCTGTGGAAAATTGGTTCTTGACTTCTTTTTGTGGACTGTTAATATAATAAAGGCCTCTCTTAGAGACTACAGTTAAAAAGAACTCTTATCTTTAAAAAAAAAAAAAAAAACAAAACACTGTAGGATAAAGTCCTTTATGAACAAAGTTTCAAAATTAGATAGCACTTGCAATCTCCTTTGAGTCTCACAGGCCAGGGCTAAGTGCCAGGATCCTCCCTTCCCTCCTTCCTCATTGAGCAGAGAGGAGCTGCACTACTGCCAGCGGAATCTCTTTGATTTTTCTAATAGCTTCCAACATGCGTGAGGTAAATTTTGCTTGGTTGAATGCAATTTACTGCTAATATGCTGGTATTTTACTTATATTTTTTAGTTAGGTTTTTTTTTTTTTTTCTCTCGAACTAAGTTCACAAACAGGAGTAGTTTAGGTTTTGTGCATGTGTTGCATTTATTGAGGTTTTGGTAGCGTATCAAAAACACGATAGCCTGCTCCTCACTTCCATCCCCAGCTTATTAGAAATGCAGAATCCTGGGTCCCACCCTGGCCACTGGAACCAACACCTGCATTTCAACAAGATCCCTGGCAATGCACAGGCGCATTACAATTTGAAAGGCTGCCCTGGTCTTATCATTCCTGAAAACTGCCTCTTCCACAATCCCAGTCAAGCCACCTGCTCTCCACTCCACCATCTTCCCTCCAGTTCATCCCCTGCAGGGCTGATTCCAACAGTCCTGGGCTCACTGTTGCCCTCCATCCATCCTCCACTTTGGCACCACCTCTCTCTCCCCACTGCTCGCACCCCTCCTCACTCGCTCCTCCACAGGCTTGGGGTCAACAGTTCACCATATTACTATTTCATTTATGCTCTTTTATCTTCCTTCTTCCCACTCCCTCCATAAAATTATCCAGCAAAAATAATCCTGGTAGAATCCATTTTCCCACCTTCCTATGCCTATATCTTCCCAGCAAAATATGGCTGGTAAAAAAAAAAAAAAAAAAAAAAAATCATAGGATACCCCCACTGACTGTGCCTTCACACCTTCTCTCCCCTCAAACTTCCAACACCTGCTCTCCTTCCATGCTCTGAGCGATGATTCGGCTTCCTGTTTCACTGAGAAATCAGAAACCCTGAGAAGGGCCGGGCCTGTATGGTCCGGTACCTTATCTACCTAGCTCCCTGCCTTTGTGCCCACTTTCTGCCCTACCGCCTAGTCCTGTGAGTGAACACCTCCTTGCTCATGTCCAAGATGTCCAAGGCCAGACCCTCCACTGAGTTCTTCACCCTTCCCTTCTTTATCCCTCAGGGACAGCACTCCAGAACCCAGCATCTCCACCTCATCAGCATTTAAAGATGCTGTCATGGTCCCATCCTGAACAGAGCCAAAGGAAATCAAGAACAAAATGTGCTTTGTCTTCATATTCCCCTCCAGCTGCCACCTCATTTCTCTGCTAAGTAGAATCAAAATTTGATGAAGAATTTGTCTTGGCTCATGGTCTCTCTAGAACCCTCTCTTTCTAGAAATCGTTCTAGGTCTCAGTCTTTGTAGACACCTCTCCAATGAGGCTTTCCCACTCAGCTCTCCACTAAAACAGTTCTTAACGAAGTACTGGTTACCTCCATGGCACTGGGAACCGTGACCCATCACTAACACCAACCTTACTCAAACTATTAGCCTCACTTGCCCCCTCCCTAAAAAGTGTGCCCTCTTCTTCCAATAGATGGTCCTCTTGGGCCCCCCACTGCAACTCTGGCTCTTCCTCAGGATCCTTTGCTAGTTCCTTTTCATTATTTTACCCCTTGATGTCGGGGGTCTAGGTCAGTCTTTGACCTTGCCCTCTGTTAACACTAGTTTCCTAAACCATCTCATGGAGTCCTGAGGTTTAACTTACTCTGAGGACTCCCAAAATTACATCTCCAGCCTGGGCCTCTCCCCAGAACTCCAGACTTCTAGATCCAAATTCCTCCTTGTCCATCAGGTAACTTAATACGCCTCCAAACGAACCTTGTTTTCCTCCCTTCTGCTCTGCTGCAGTCTGGCTGGGCACAAATAACCGAGCAGCCACAAAGCCTTGTAGGTTCAAACAGCAACTCTTTATTCCCGAACTCCCACCGGCACCCTACACACACTTCCCTGGAATACACTCCCTCCACCAGGCTCCCCGCGCCAATTCTCCAGGAACCCCGCGGATCTCACCGGGAACTCCGAAGTAGCAGGCACCTGCGGCAGCAGGATCCACCCTAATCCCAGAGCAGGGTCACCTTTCAACCATTCCCTCTAGCAAAATGCCAGGCGTCATTCTGACTAAACTGTGGCTCTCAACACTGCTCCGTCTGTAGGGAAGTCTTCCCCATATCACCAAATTGTCTTACTTGAGAAAAATAAAAATAAGCAAAATCCTGGCAGGTCTCCCTCTGAAGTATGTCTAGAACCCACCACTTCTTCATTTCTTTACCTCACCACTGCTACCACTCTGGGCACTCTTCTAGGTGATGGGTCTGTGAGCTAAAGAGTCCGGCTTTTAAGAGAAACAGTAAACAAAGCCACACGGAGACTGTTGGGCAGTGTGAATTGCTAGGGAGAAAAGCAGCCCTGGGTGGGGAGGGAGACATCCCTGTCTTCCCTCTCCCTTTTTCCTTCTCTTTCCTCCTGGTCCTAGGAATCCAACGCTGGGCCTCCTGCCTGCCTGGCAGGTGCTCTACTCCTGAGCTATGCCCCCTCCCCCCTCCCCTCCCCCACCAGCTAGCCATCTAGATTATTTCAGTGTCCTCTAACTGGTGTCCCTGCTGAAACCCTCAGGCCTTTCAGTCTTGTCTTCACACCACAGTGACCCTTCTAAAATGTCATACCAAGTCCCTCCACATGGCTTCCTGTCTTCTGTAAATACCACAGTCCCCACTTGGCTCAACAGGCCCCACTCTCTCCCCCTCTCCTAACTTCCTGCCATCCCTTGGCTCAGCAGCACATCCCCTCCTCAGGCCCTGGGTCCTCCTGCTCCGCCTCTCCAAAGCTCAGGGGCCTTCAGGCCCTTGCTGTCTTTATGGAGCTAGCTCACAACTGCAGACCCTCCTCACCCAGGGCTGTTCCTCTCCAGCAATTCACACTGTTCAATGGTCTCCGTGTCGCTTTGTTTACTGTTTCTCTTAAAAGCCGGGACTCTAGCTCACAGACCCACCACGTAGAATAGTGCCCAGTACACATCAGGCACTCTGGTTACAAGTTAATCACTTTGATTACACTTTGATTACAAGTTAAAAATACAGAAACAAATACACACAAATCTTTTTTTTTTTTTTTAAACTACCAGACTCTGTCATCAGACTTTTGTAAAACAGTATCCTATTTATCGGCGTGAACCTATGGCAGGTACTACTGTTATCACACTTTTGTCTTTCTTTTCTTTGTTTTTTTTTTTTTTACCATGAGGAAACAGCCATTCCCAGCGGCTAAGGAGGCTGAGCCACGAGGATCACAAGTTCGAGGCCAGCCTCAGAAACTTAGCGAGATCCTAAAATATAAAAAGGGTTGAGATGTAGTTCAGTGGTAAAACATCCCTAGGTTCGTGGTGGAACTGGGTTTAAATCCAGGCTGAATCCTACATCCTACCACTTTCTATACTGTTAGGGATGCTAAAATGAAGTCATCCGTTTCTTACAAGCAAAAAAGAAGCTGTGCACTAAGTCGGCTCCAGGCCTTTCGCAGAATTGAAGCTTTAAGAGTCGAGGAAGTGCCGCTGAAGGTAGGCGTGTAATCCTCCAGGAAGAGTGCTAAGACACTGAGCAGGAGCTGGGCACCAGCCAGTAAGGGGCAGAAGGAAGAGGAACTCGCTCTGGGCTTCTGCTTTTCTCTGCACCCCCTCAACTCCAGTCTCGCGCGATGTGGGTGTTCTGAGTCCGCCCGATCGCCCGGGGGCGCCAGAGGCAGAAGGGGGCGTTGCGGCGCTACCCGACGTCGCGCCCTCGGCGGCTGCGCAGTGCGCACGTCAAAGCCGGGCTCTGGCCGGGAGCGGGGCGCGGGGCGCCGGGAGCGGCGCGGTCTGAGAGACTGAGCTTTCAGGAGCTGGGCGGAGGCGAAGGCAAAGGCGGCGTCGATCCCCTCAGCCGCAGCCGCATCCCGAGCGAGCGCAGCAGCGCGGCGGCCACCGCGAGAACCTCTGGGCCGCCGTCCGCCCGCGCAGTCGCCGCCGCCGCCGCGGGAGCCCGTCGCCGGGAGTAGCAGCGGGCGGAAGACAACGGAGGGGCCGAGCGCCCGAGCCGCGCCGCGGGGACCGAGCGAGCAGCGCGAGGCGGCGGCGGCGGCGGCCGAGGACGGGGACGGCGACGACGCGGAGGCGGAGAGGGAGCCACCCGGCCCGGCCGAGCCCCGTGAGTGACCCCCAGCCAGGCCCTTCTCGGCGCTGACGCCGGGCCCGGCCGCAGCCCCGGCCGCCTCCATTTTCTGGGGTGGCGGCAGCGGCAGGAGCGGCTGGGCCCGGCCCTTCTCGGAGCCTTCCCGCTGCCCTCGCCGGCGCAGGGCACCCGGAGCCTCGGCCGAGCTCCGGGAGCCGCGGGTCCGCTGCCGTCACCTCGGCCGTCCTCCTGCGGGCTGGCGGCGTGGGGCGACCGCGGCCAGTGTCGGGAGGGCAGGGAAGTGCGGACCGGGCCAACTGTCACTCCCACTGCGCCCGGCTCCTGCACCGCTGTCGGGCCCCGCGCAGGTTCCTGTTCCCGGGGGCAGATGGCATCTTTGTGGCCGTCATTTCGGGAAAATGTCTAACTGATTTCTGGTTAGGAATTGTGCGGTCGGCGCGTTCCTGAGTTCGGTTGAAGCCACCCGAGCGCTGGCTGCGAGCGGGCGCCGTAGTCGGTCCCAGCCGGAGGGACTCGGAGGTGAACCGGGTCCCGCGCCGCCTCCCCCGAGGAGCTTACGCTCTGGTGTGGGAGATAAGAGCAGTCCACAAATAACCACGATACCAGGAAGGAGGCGATAAGTCCTGTGAAAGGACCAGACACGGGGCTAGAAAGGTGCCCGGGGAAGACCGCACCGGCCGATCGCTTCCGCCTTAGCATAAATTAGGAGGGCTTCCTGGGCGAGGCGGCGCCCAACACGGTCCTGAAGGCCTGGGAGGGATTTGGAGGCGGTTGGGGAGGGTTGCCGAAGAGATGTATGTCCAGGGCCAGCAAAGCTAGAGGACAAAGGTACAAAGGCGTAGTTTTAGAAATCGTAGATAATTCGAGTTTGTTGTGTTGAGGTGGGGTGGGGTGGGGCGGGCTAAAGAGGTATTTTGGGGCCAGATCCTTGAATGCTGTGGAGTTGCTGTTAGAGCGACGTTCTAAGGGAAACTTAGAGCTCATTTCTCAGTGACTCATGAGCCCGGAAATGTAGGCTAGGGCATATTAAAGGCGCTCTTGTGAAAGAAAGGAGTGGAGGAGGCCCAGGCAGGAGTTGACATTCTGTCCATTGAATATAATGCAATTTGAGATCGATTTTTGACAGCTTCCCGGATGGATATTTAAGTAAATCCGCATCCAGGCCAAGCACAGTACCTCTTACAGAAAATGTTCACTAGATGTTAGTCTCTTAAGAGGTAAGGGAAAGATGTCTGTTAAAATAAGCTCATCTGCACAATAGGTGATTTTGTTGTCGAGTTCCCTAAAATGCATCAAAACTCCTTGCACTGTATAATAGGTGTCTACAGTGAGCTAAACCTGAATTGCTTCTTTAAGAGGGCATTTGTGAAAAGTCAGTGTTACCAATGTTGTGGGATTGAAAGTTAAACATAGACCTTTTTCTAGAAAGGTAAAAATTTCTGTTTTTAGTTATGAAAAAACTTTATAGGAGAGCCAGAGTGAATTTTTTTAGCTCTGTTTTGTGGGTGTTGGTTTTTTTTTTTTGGGGGGGGGGGTTAATTACTGGCAAATAATTAGCTGTCTTTGAAGTCTGCAATATAGAAGTAGCTTCTAGGTTTTGTAAGCACTTATTTGTGTGTGTGAAAAACAAATGCCAACTTTTTCAGTTTTAAAAATTTGCTTATCAAAGTAAAGCATGATCTTTGTAAAAAATTTGTGAAATGCAGAAATACTTAATTTTAAAAAAATCTTAATTTTACCACTTAAATCTGGCTACTGTTAACATTTTTGCTTATTTTCTTTCCAGTCTTTTTTTTTGTACAAAGGAATATATTGTGTATTTATGCACCTGTGTTTTATTAAATATTCCTTTGTCAGTAAATTCTTCATAAATATATTTTAAAGATTTTTTTTTCCCCAAAAAAACAAGGGAAGTGTTTTTAAATTTTCTTTTTCCTGACAATGTTCCATCATGAAATGCAGTGGTCATGCTATGTAACTGCTACTGTGAACTGAACTTTTTCTAAAGGCTTCTTGTTTGAAGTATGTTTATTAACATCTCTTTAAATTTTGGATCCTATTGCTTACTGAATAAACTTTATTTGGTGGGAGGCATGTGATTATGAATTATGGAAGAGATTGTGCAGGTCTTTGCCATATGAGCAGATGTACTTCTAGAAGGGTACTATGGAAAGATGACTCTCAAGGCTGGTACACTGTCTCCCATACACTGTGGTGCAGTGACTCTTTTCATCTCCACTTACCCCTCTGAAACAGTTTCTATAGGTTAACACTTTTTGATAATGACACCACAAAGACCGGACTAGATGCATTTTTTTCTATTGGCATTTCTTTAATAAAATGCCTATTTTATTAAAGAATTTGTTATGAAATGAATTTCTATAGTTACACAGCTTTTTTTTTTTTTTTTTTAAGGCCAGCTCACTTAGGTTCTTTAGCATTTTAGACTGCAGGTCCTTGTATTAAAACAGTTTTATTATATCTTTTTTTATAGCATTACTTTGGAGTATTTACTAAAGGTTATTCTTTCAATTAACTTTTGTGAGATTATAGATTTATGTAGTTACTTCCATACTTTCCCAAGAGCCTTTTTTCCAGATTGATCACTGACAATTAATTCACAACTTTCTATCTGCCATAACAAGGCATACACACTTCCAACTACACTTCTCCGTCACGAAAAAATAAAATCCAATCATAGGACAGAACTTCAATGTTAGGTAGTGTCTTTTGATACCTTTGTTGGTGTTTCTTTTTCAACTCTATTTTTAAAATCCATTTGCCTCTTTTCCATGGCTCATGTTAATTAGGAGTTTGATTTTAAGGCTGTCCTTGGGTGTTATACATAGAGGAATGTGATCACTTGATTAGTATGGGTAATGACAAAAATTTTGGTTGGTAAAACTTTGGTTTTTACAAACAAAAAGTGAAATGTATAAAATGTGATAAAATTGAAGGGAAGTAGACAAAATCTGTGAAACTCTGGGCTAAATTGCTTGTGACTTGCATTGTTATTTAATTATTGAGGAGTAAAGATCTTGAATCTGTATGAATGCAGATCAAGCCAAATAGCCTAAGAATTGCACAAGGATGTAGTCATCAGTCTCTTTTGACTTTGATCGAGAGAAGACTGGTAGTGGAATCTTCTTTAAAGAAGGGATTGGACTGTGTGAGCTTTCTTATTTTGTGTGTGCTTATGGAACTGGACCCCAGCCATTTACCTGTCTGGAATATGAGGGGAGAGGAAAAATGGGTGAATATTCTCTCCACTATCATTTGTAGAGTAGATTAGTTTGGGAATAAAATGATAGATGTTTTGCTTCTGTTTCTCAGGCCCTCCAAGGATTGTGAGAGGAATTATTGAGGTACTGGGTAGCAGAACAGAGGTTGCAAGTTAACAACTTGTCACCATCAGCATTTTAGTGTGTGTGTGTGTGTGTGTGTGTGTGTGTGTGTGCAGTTCTCCATTGTGCCATTTCTGTCTCTCAGAGCTTCATAGTCTGATTGTGCTTTTAACTTTTCTCTTGAAATGAAAGGGATGAGGGGAGGACAGAATTGTGGTTTATAGCAGCTGTGAAGTTAAGCTGGCAGAGAAAGGGAGAATGGCATGCAGAGAATTAGAAAAGGTCAGTCAGGTGTGAAGTGGCCCCAGAGAAGGGAGGTAAAGCTTGCCCTGGCCATTTATGTTGATCATGTCTGCCACATACCTATTTATATAATCCTGACTAGATTGTGACTGGCTTCAGATTTTGGTACAGAGATTCTACATGGTGTTTTAACTTGTAGTTTTATATTTTCTTGTTTTTGTGTATGTAAGCATTTTCAAATACATGTTACAAAGGCAGAAAGCCTAGTGTATGTCGTGGCAGTCTCCTTGGGAGCATTATCCATCAGATAAATTGTTGAGGACCAGGAAATAAGATAATGTTAAAACATCACAATACTTTGATGAATTTTGATGAAATGTTTGTTTGAGAAACAAAAAATAAATTTTGAGAAACAAAAAATAGCTTGATCTTAATTAAGTTGATACTTTATAATGTTTTCTAATGAACTATAGCTTGCTCTTTTACAGGTACTGTTAACATATTGGTCCCTATTCTCTCCCTCCACAGATTACACATCAGCTGTAATTAGGCACACAGAAGAAATAGCATGAACAGGTTTTTGTTCATATATCTATAAGGCCCACTCTTGGATTCATAGAATTTGGAGGTGCAGTATTAACTCTGGTGTTGAAACCATAGGTGCAGGCTGGTTCACTGGATTTGAACCCTCACCCCTCCTTCTGAGTTCTACAATGTTAGACAAATTCCTTAACATCTCTCTAATAATTTCCTTGGATGAGAAAAATAATAGACCACATCTAAAAGAGTTGTAAGAAGATTAAATGAGTTGCTACATCTAATGTACTTAGAGCAGGGTCTGGCATATATCAAATGCCCAGACATCTAAAGTTTTGTGATGCTAATAATGGACTGTTCCAGGTGGAAGAAACTTTAGTACCTCAGAAACTAACTGGAATGGTTCTTTCTTCAGGTGGGAATACTGAGACCCACTGTAAACAGAACAATGTTCAATTAATTTTGCAGAAGTTTTTACAAAGTGAAGTCACTTGCCACAGGACTGGATCTTGAGCCAGATCTACTTTTCATGCAGTTTGCATGAAGGAAATTTTTATTCTTTGTGCAATAATGTCTTCAAACGTTTCCATTCACATGTACAAAGATTGTATTCACAATATGTTAAATGCTCTTTGGCACATGATTTTTTTAATGGTTTAATACACTGATACTCATATTTGTGATGTAGTTGGCAAGTTTTAGGGGCAGCTGTATGAGGTTAAGAGTTGAAATGGACAAAGGATCAAGGAGATGAAAAAAAATCCTAGGTAAATTGTATTCTGCCCAGCATCATTACAGATGGGAAACCAAAGTGTGGGACCTTCCACAAATATTGTATCGTTGAGCTAGGATTGGAACTCAGATCTCCCTCATTTCAAAATGTGTGCTCCCTGCAATAGGGCGTGACTTTCTTATCTGAAATAGTTTTATTTTCCTTCATAGGGTCTTGGTTTCTTGCTGAGCATTTTTGATTTAGCATGAGGGTTATAAATAGACTCTATTGAGGATTTTAATAGGTTCCCAAACAGTACCCACACATTATAATCCTAAACGAGATGGTGTATTTTAAATGTTTTAGAGTCATAATTTGATTAGTGGTTTATAGTTTATTTAGACCATAAGGTAGTGTTTATTTTTCATGTTAGTCTTGTAGTGAGAATAGGAGGCCTATGTTATAGTGGGAAGGGCAGAAACCTGGGAATTAACCGGGCTGGGTCCTGACTCAATGACTAATCATGTTGTCACCCTAGACAAGTAATTCCACTTCTCTAGGCTTCAGTATTCCCATTATTATACAAAGGGGCCTAGGTTCAAAACCCCTCAAATCTTTCTTGCTCTTATTTTCCATGATCATGTGTGTGGGCTTAAGACCTGCCCTTTTCTCCTGTACTAGGTAATCTCTGGTTTTGCTGTGGTCTTGAAGTCTGTTTCTTTATGAGAACTTTATATCATGTGACCACGCTTTAACATTTTTTTTTCTCCCCGTTGGTCATATGCCTGGAGTTATTTCACAGCACTGAAGTTCTTTGCTTGGGGTAGATGTGAACAACATCAAAATGTATATTTTCCAGTTTTCTACCTTTGTACTTATGAAATATGGAGTTAAGAATTAAATGTTATATGGTTGTAAAGTGCAAATTTAGTCAGGTAATGATTAACAAATCCTCAAGCCTCACATGAGTTTCATTGTCACAATTGTATAGTGAAGTTGTATGAGCTGTTTGTTTTGGGAAAAGGAAAACATTAACTGTGGGAATGAGAGTGGAAAAGAAAGAACTAAATATGTACAATCAAATTGGAGATGTAAAGAGCAGTCCTAAGGCAGTATTCTTTGACTATAATAGCTATTTGGTGGTGGGGGCAGGGGTGCCCTGGATTGAACTTACGTGCATTTGACCACGGAGCCACATCCCCAGCCCTGTTTTGTATTTTATTTAGAGACAGGGTCTCGCTGAGTTGCTTAGCACCTCACTTTTTGCTGAGGCTGGCTTTGAACTCACAGTCCTTCTGTCTCATCCTCCCTAGCTGCTGGGATTGCAGGCGTTGCCACCATGCCTGGCTGTAGTTGCTATTGATCCTTTACCTTTGTAAAGGTGGAATGCTAGCTTAGATGTCAAGTCTTTGCTAGCCTAGGGTACTATAACCTATAAGAAATGAGGGTGATACTTAGTACCATGAGTATTCATAGCTTCTCAAATAACTATTAATTAGCTTGATCCACACACAGTTGGGTTTTTTTTGTTTGTTTGTTTTGCAGGTTATTATTCTAAGTGTCTGGCCTCAGGGAGTTCTTGGTCTGTCTAAACAACTCTTTCCTGCTTTGATGGCATAGTATGGACCAGTTAATTTACTTCTGGAGTCTCCCAACATGGAGACAGGAACTCAGGTCACTATCATGAGCCCGTATAAATCACCTTTTGGCTCCAGTTCTTTTACTTACATTTTTTCCCCTCTGTTCAGTCTTCATATGGGAGTTATAATGTTGTGTTTCAGGGTTTAATACATTGTTTCTGTAACTGTTAAGTGATATATCCATGTGATGGTATGATAAAACTTCTCTTTTAGTCAGCAGAGATGAATATTAAACAATCCAGTTTTGGTTTATTTATCTCTGCTCTATTTATGCTTTTTTTTGAAAATGATCTATGCACTATAATCGATAATGACTGATGCTTAGGATTCCCCCTTTCCCAGGTAAGTTCCATATAACACAGTGTTTTCCATTAATTGCTGGTAGAAGTAGTTCCAGGGTAAAATTTAGCTTGAGGAAACACTGGATTGAATACAGTTAATTACATTTTTATTTTGGTTTTTATCTTTGTCATTGAGATGAGTTCTTGCTGGGTTGCCCAGACTGACCTTGAATTCCTGAACTCAAGTAATCCTGCCTCAGGTTTCCAAGTAGCTAGGACTACAGGACTACCAATGCACACCACCATGTCCAGCTCAGATTATTTTGTATTTATGTGTGTGGGTTGTTACTAGAGTCTGGTTTGGGACCTCACACATGCAAGGTAAGCACTCGACCACTGAGCTACATCCCCAGCTCCAGTTTTATTTTTGATGTTTTTGTGTTACTGTGTTTCTGCAGAGCGTATCAGAATTTTTAATAGTATGCCTATGACTATTTGCAAAGGAAACAGTGCAGTGTTTCCCAGTTTGCCAAGTTTATTTAGTCAGGACACCCCTTTCACTAGGAAATACTCACAAACATCTTGAAGAGGGATTCTAGTCTAACAGATTTTGGAAAATGCTCCTATTTGTACTCTTAGTAGTATGACGTTCAAAGCATTTATTTTCTCATTGGTTGATGACTTTTATAAGAATTGGAATTCAAGTAAGGTTAGAATAATTTATTTTCAGTTAAGGAAAAGAGTAAACACTTTAGCTCAGTGGCTTTTCAAGTACATTTTTCTTTTTTTAAACTTCAACCCATAGTAAGAAGTTACATTTTTTTATCAGTGGGCCTAATACATTCACACATACTCTCAAAACTGATAGAAATTTCATGAAACAATTTTTAGGCCTTACTATGTCTATTTTATTTGATAATGTTTGTTATGAGCTCCTAAAAATAACTATGCAATTTGAGGAACAATGCGAATTTACAAACTCACAGGATGGTTCAATGAAAATATATCATAGAGACTGTTTTATAAGAGAAAAAAATCTAAAGCTCAATGTTGATAAGACAAGAAGAGACTTTGACCTTAAGGATTCTGGATTTAAATCCTAATTGTGCATTGCTGGGCAGGGTATTCAGTACTCATTTTTCCTTAGCTTTCTCCTCTGTACAGTAGAAAGTATAAAACAAACGTGCATAGTTTTGAGATTCAGCAAGAAAAGCTCTGCAGTGTGTCTGATGTGTTCTGTACACCTAGTACACATTAGCTTTTATGAAGATTAAAGCTCTCAAAATTTCTGCTGTACTGTAAGTATTTCCAAAAATATTTTTATGACTTTAAAAAGTTGCCGGCAAGTGAATCTGGACTTTTGATGTGTAGAGGGCTGTTAACAGTTTGATGTGATTATCAGCCATAAGTTTTAAAATAGCAAAAAGGGCCCACTTTAAGTTGTTTTGCCTCATAGTAACTGAACTTTATGCTGTATTATTACGTACGTTTTAAAATTATTCTTTTTAAACAATATCTTAAATTTAAAGTAAGCATGTAATTAAATATAAATATGTACATATTTATATCAGTGATTAATTTAGCATGTTTGTAGTTTTAATTCACTAAAAAGTGAGGTAAAAGTTGATATTTCCTGTTTTGTCTCCATTTCTACAGGTTTGGTTTTTTTGTTTTGTTTTGTAGTTTCCCATCCTTGATATTTTCTACTGTTACTGGGGGTTAATTTTGTGACCTGACATAGGAAAAGAGATATTTAGAGGAGAATAACAATGCTGAGGGGCAGTGCTTGTCTTAACCATAGCTGTTGCTTCATATATTTCTGTCATCTGCTGGGGTATTTGAGTTTACTAGGCCTGGATTAAAAGTTTCTTGGATTGTTTGTTTGTTTTATTACCTATTTGTATTCAGTAACTGAAGGGGCTGAAATTAGAGATTCTAATCAGTATCATTGGCATATGCCAATTGAGTATGAAAATAGCCTAAAGATTCTCTAGTAGTGCTAGCAGGAAAAATGAGGCAAAAAGAATAAAATAATTGCCAGCGTACACATATATTTCAGCTGCTGGTATGTTGCTTAAGGCCTCTATAGATATTTACCTCATTTAAGTCTATAAGAATTCTATTTGTTTCTTTGTATTTTCAGATACAAGTAACTGAGAAAAAGAAGCTAAGTAATTGGTCTGAAGTTATGCACAGGAAGAGGCCCTAGATTTGAAACCCTCATTGCAGAGCTTGAATTTGTAACTTACCCAACTTTGCTGTCTCTACCACAAGCTAGTGGAATGTAGAATCATCCTGGAACAGAAAATTTCTGGTACAAAAATGACTCAAGTCTCTGGTCCCAATATGTTATATCCCAGGATACTGAGAGGACTTTCATATCACTGAGTTATTATCAGTGATCTTTTAGGAGCTGAGAAGAAAAGGAGACTTACAGGAAGATTAGAGAAGTTAAGGTACTCTTTTTTTCAAACAAGGAAAAGATAGAATGCATAAATCATGGAGACTGAATTCAGTATTGATTTTTTTTTGAACAGTCCTTGGCTAAGTGTTGGTGTCCAGAAGTTCCCATCCATTTATTAGCTATTTTATTTCCTGATAGGATTCTGTTAATTGAGATTATCTAAAAAAAAAAAAAAAGTTAAATCATACAATTTAATTTGGAATATCTTCTAGAACTGAAAAGTTATTTTGATGTTTGTACAAGATCATTCTATTTACGTTCGTGTTGTCAGAATATAACTGGCTAATACACTTTTCCCAAGAGGTATGTGGCAGATTAGCCACAGATAGGGTGATCTGCATTCTTGTACACTATCTTCACAAGTAGGCGAGAAGGAACAAGGAACTGGTAACATCTTCCTGTATGTGCACACAGCAAAGTAAATATTTCCTAGTTTTATATTGTTAAAATCATTCTTCCCTGTTCTTTGAGATTATTCATAACCCATTTGTTTACACAAGAGCTGGTCTTGGTCTTATTCACATAGAATGAGTAATTGGATGCTGAAATGATGGAAAGTGGCTCTTCTTCCTCACAGAAGCCTTAGAGGGTTGGGAAATATTTTCCTTTTATTTAATAGAAGCTCCTCCACTCTTTAAGTTAAATGTAGTAGAAAGAAGACCAGAGAGGCATTTGTGTGCTTAGCCTGGGATATGTATGTAGACACCCATAAGTGTTTAAAAAGGTCAAGACTATCTTTACAGAGGTTTTTGTTATGTTTGTAGAGAAGAGGAAAGAAGAAATAAAGAGGGAAAAGGAACAAGACAAGATCTTATGATGGAGGTAGAACTGGTAGCTTTTCAGAATTGTCTTAAGAAGTAGAGCACATAGATAGATTGTTAATCATGGAATGCTTATCTCAAAGGTCACAGCCTCCAAACCAAAATGGGATCCCCCAACCCAGATAGTATAGATATTACATTCTCTTTTTTAAAACTGAAAATCTTAAAACTATCCTATGTATTCCAGATTCTGGAAAAACAACCCAAAATAACAAATTGGTGTTATGAAAATAGCAGTCTCCTGAACAGGGGAACTCAGTTTTACAGTTTCAAAATCAGTTTTACACACTTGGGTTTTAGGAGATACCTTCCACCTTATTTTTATTCAAAACTCATGTGCACACAAATACTGTGTGCACTCCTGATTTTCATTTAGTGTTTCACATGGTTGAGAGCACATGAAATGTCCCTTGCTCTCTAGGGTATGCATGAAAATGTAGTTACAAAATTTTCAAATAGAAGGTGCATAAGCCAGGGTAAAATTATAGCTCAAAAGATTTGGGGGAGGAGGAAGAACTCAAAGACACTGGGCTTTGGGAGAAATTTGATGTGCTAAATCAGTTTATTCTGATTCTTTAGCAGTGAGAGCAGGGTGAAATGAATCATGATAATAATGAAGTGTGTGCCTGTAGGGGAAATATCAACTAGTTGAAACCACCTGGCTATGATCAGCATGCTTAGCTGGAGATTGAAGAGTTATTTCATGACACAGCTGAATTCTTCCTTAAGATTGGTAAATTATAAGTGTTGACTGATTTGGAATATCAAATTGCTGGGAGAGACTTCTTTTCAGCATCCCTAACAAGAATTTATGTAAAGGTGACCCTGCTAGGCCCTGCTCTAAGTGGAGAATGCTTTGTCCTTATTAGATTGGGACATTAATATGAACATAATTGAAAAGTCGGCTTCTACTCAAGATAGTGACAGTGTAGTAAGGGTAAACAAATGTTATAATTTGCCAGGGAAAGTACACATTTATGTCTGTTGTCCTGAACATAATTATTCATTTTTCTCCCACATTGCGTAAGTTTGGAGGATATATTGTAATTTTATCATTTAGCAGTCCCAAAACTAGTTGTCATGACCCCCTTTGGCTCTTTTGTTATTGTTGTTGTTTGCTACTAATATACATGGCTGTCCATCAGGTCCTCAGGTGTCTTTCCCTAGGATAGCTTGATTTTGGAGCACTAATTCTAGAACCAGAGGGTTTATAGAGGACTCCTTCATTTTTCTCTGAGTGAGAGCTATGATGTTATAATACGTCAAACTTTAAAATGTTTCTGACTTCAGGTCAGAAACTTGAAAGATTCTCAATATAAACAAATTCTTCCTCTGACACATAAAAGCTTCTGATAACTACTGAAAGCAAAGTTGGGGAGTTCAGTTTTAAATGGTGGATGCTCTTGCCATGTAACACTTGAAAGGGCTGTTAAAGGAGGGTAATGTGCCAGTATTCATATACCTATATATTTATGTAATTTTTTTTTTTCGTAAGCCTTCCAAGTTCGTGAGCCCACATATCCAAGGGAAAGAATTTCACAAGATTATCTTGAGTTCAATTTATCATTGTTGGGGAGGGGGGCTGCATTTAATTTGCATTTCCTTATGTCATCTTGAACTGTATTCTCACTGAATAAACAGATGTTTTCACACTTTTATTGCTTCATGTTTTCCCTTTTTTTCTGTTCTTTAATGACATATTTTAGATATCCAGCCTCAAAAGTTAGGTATGCAGAATATGTGGAGTCAAAAACAGTGCCACTCTCCTTTTCCAATGGGCCAGTTTGGCTCTCTGAAGGTTAAGAGGAAAAATACCTGAGCCCTGCTCTTAGAGCTTCCCACTCCTCCAGAGTACTGAGGAGTAAGGCCTAGGAAATGGCCCTGTGTTAATTGGAATTCTTTGTTTCTTCCAACAAAGTGGGGACTTACTAAAATTGTATCTTAGGAAAGAATCAAAGACTCAAGGTTTGAGAAGAGGCAGAGATGAACCTGGATCCCAAAATGCCTGGAACCAGTAACAAATATCATTGCAGTGATCCATTTCTTACTGTATTTCTCTGCCCATTCACCCTGTCCTCTCTGTGCAGACCAGATTTCTCCACCTGTTAAGAAAACCTGGCCACCTACATTTCAGTGTGTTCTGTCATGGAACTGTAGTGTCTGGATAGAGACTGACCTAGGTTAAATGTCTAGCTCCTCTTTAGTTACTTTTCTGGAGCCAGCAGGGGATTAGCTCATAAAGACTGTAGCACCACCCACAGGAGCTATGTGAATGCTACATGATGGACCTGGAGTATTGGTGGAGGGGTATTGGTAAATATAGAGTGACCCCATGTTCTTTCTAGGAAAGTATTACTGAGGTTATCTTAACCTGTTATCCAGTTTGTTTAGGTGTCCAGGATAAAATTTTAATGGAATTCTTTGGTCATTTGCCCCAGGCCACATATTTGTTCCTACTCTTATTTTGTCCTTTATCTCAAATATTAGCCTCTGGTCACAGATATCCTTCGGGTCTCAGGGGCATTTTCAAAGGACTAGATCATGTGATCCTAAAGGCATTCTACTCATGCCTAAAAAGCCACTTCATTTATATTCATTCAACCCTCCACCCCAGAATATAGAAAGAAGGACTGAAATGTTGGCTATCCCAGGGTGGGACATTTTTCAGCATTATTGATCTTTTGGTTTAAACCACTGATATTTGTTGATTTTGGTACATTTGACATTATACACAACTGATTTTTCATTTACTGTGTGCTCTTTGCCTGTCCCTTTTCCTGTCATCCTCATCTCCATTTGTATTATTGCTTTCCTAAGTTTCCTTGGAGAGATGAGAATAGGCTGTGGAATAGTGGTTTGCAAGTTCAGCCCAGCCATTATTTTAATTTATTAATGGGATTTTTTTTTACCATAGTTGAGTAGAATATATTTTGCATACCTGGTAATAACATAATTTTCTATAAAGGGAGCATTTAAACCTTAATGTCTGTAATGCCTCATGTACAGTAATGGCTTGAACAATATGTTGAATAGACTTGGAAATAATTTTAATTTTTCTTATTTATCAGAAAGAGAATGATGGGAACTCAACAGGCATTGCACACTGCAGTAGAGATTCTTTGAGTGATGGAGAAACTTGGACAACCTTGGACATCTCAAAGTACAAAGAAGCCTAGACCACTGTTACGGATAGAAATCATTGGGCTCTTAAGAAAAATTATCAAAGTCCCCTTATTTTGCTGTGGACCATACATGTTGATTGCTTTAATGTGCTTTCCCTGGATGATGAAATTAGAGCCCCTCTACACCCAGACATGATGTCCCTTTAGCATTGTTACCAGTATCCACCTCAACAAGAAAATGGAAGAATTGACAACAGATCTTTCAGTATTTAACAAAATTATCATGGTGGAAAACTATACCCTCATGCTCAAATTAGATTTTTCTTTTTTCCCCCTTCTGTGGTTTGAATTTGATTTGTTTCCCCAAATGCCCATGGGTTGGAGGTGATGTTGAGCTGGTGAGACCTTTAAGAGTGGGGTGTTTGGGGCGCTCCTTAGGTCATTGAAAGCATGTCCCTTAACAAATTATGGTAGTTCTCATGAAAGGAGACCCTATCCATTTCTCTCTGGCTTCCAGTTTAAGATAAATCACTTGCTCCTGCACTTGTTCCTACCATTGCTATTTACCATAATGTGACACAGCCAAGGGGGCCTCATCAGGTCAGAGCTGATATAGCCATGCCCTTTGAGCCTCCAAAACTGAGCTAAAGAAACATTTTTTTCTTCATAGTTAGCTTGTCTCAAGTATTTTGTTATAGTGACAAAAAGCTAATACACTTAGCTACCATTTTAAGGAACCCTGGAGGAAATTAGGAATGTTTTTTCTTCTTTTACTCTACATCCCCCTTCTGTCTGTCCTCCTCCTCACCCCAAATACTTGGATAAGGATCAATAAATAAAATGATTCCTGGGCAGAGTTAGTATACAAACAAATGCATGTCTTTTACACTAGCTAGATGGAACCCATATATTTGGCTTTAAATTTGAGTAGCTAGAACAAAGAAGGAAACAAGATCAGTTCTGATACTGTTAGATTAAAAGTCAAAACTGACCACTTAAGAGAAGCATAATTCTTCCAGGCAGTGAGACTCTGGATCTTTTATTAATATGGGCTCCAAATCCTTAGTATACATCTCTCAAATCTCTATAGTATCTGTAAAAATGAAGTACCTGGGTTAAAGTTTAAGGTATCTTAACATAAAACATAAAAGATAGTATTGATCTGGAGTGTGGCCCTGTAGGCCAGTGAACTTTTTATTAAAATTGGTTATCTAGAGAGGACCAAGGTTATAATCTGGTCACTGCTCTGGCTTTAACAATTAGCTGAGCTGATGGCAGCACTAATAGCTACCTTTGAAAATCAAGGAGCTTAACCTGGACTTGATTTCAAATCTAGTTATGTGTGTTGACTTGGAGGCCAGGTCGTTGTTTTCCTCCGATAATAATGTCCATGACACAGGCATATTCAGTGGATGTTGTTTCGTGTCATAAAATGGTGGTTGTTAAATATTTGTTAAATCTGTGGTATAAAAGCCTAATATATAAAACTGATAGAAGTGAGGTATTTGGGCTGGAAAAGAAGTAAACCCTTCCCTGCTCCAGACCTTAGCTAGAACAAGATTTAAAAGCTGCTGTCAGAACGACTAATGCCATTTTAGTTTGGAAAAATTTCAGAGCCTGCATCACCAATTTCCCACTGTTATGGAACACGCTTACCCTATTCACCTCCTTCCCAGAAACCTAATTTTAATCAGTATAACTTCTGTTAAAACCATTGTGATTCTGACAAGTTGATGGTATGGTTAATAAATAACCCCAACATTTGAGAGAAACTTAAAAATCAAGAAGGTAGATTTTTTTGGTCTGTACAGGAATGATAATTTGTTTGGGTTGTTTGGTATTTGTAGATAACAGAGCTTTCACAAATATTGAGTCATCACAATCACTTATGGTTGATAGCATTCCTTGGCTAGAATTCACTAAAGATGAAATCCTGTGTTCAAAATTTGTAGAGGAAAATAAGTTTTAATGTAAATAAATTTATCCATTCTGTTTGGGGACCTCCCACTAGAATTTAACTTTTTATGCTCCCTTGGATATAAGATGCTTTTATTGTGCATTTTAGATACAGCTTTAAGATTTAAAAGCAAACTTTCCAGTTTGACTATATTATGATGTCAACACTTACCTACAAAGCACTACTCCATAAAGAGTGGAATGTTCTGTGAGCAATAAAAGAAGGCATGTGGTTATTCTGTAAACAGCACTTGGGCTTACAGTGAGTTTTTCACCTTTTGCCTTCCTTGTCACTTGATACTTTATTGCCTACCAGAGCTTGACAAAATTACAAAATAATTGTCATTTTCTTTCTTATCGTAGTTCAGATGGTTGCAGAAAGCTCTACAGTCAATTGTAATACATTTTCTGGCTCTTATCCAAAGTTTTCAGTCTCTGAGAGGCAGTACAGGAAGCATCTCCTCTGTTGATGTCTGTGACCTTCAGCACACAGTGTGTGTCTACACTCTGAACTTGCTACTCATCACTTTTTTCGTGCAGTCTGGTAAATGGGGTGTGTATTAGTGTTGCATAGATTTTAAGTGCTCTGTGTGTACCTGTATCCTCACTAGGCTTTGTGTCATTAAGTTCTCTTCTGTCCATGAGCTGAGTTTTGGTTGTATGATTGGGAATTTTTTTCCTCCAAAAGCTCAAACAAGAGCTTTTGTATTTAATTCTGGTACTCAGTTGACAACTGAGGTATGGTTACTTCCTCTGAAGTTAAGTGGGTTTTTGTTTTGTTTTTTTTTAGCCTCATTATTTCATTGAAAACTCTTTTCTCAACCTAGGATCGAGACTTCAGATGTCAGTTGGTGCATTGCTGTGGAGGGTGGGCAGCATATATGACTGGTTATGAGAACTCTCAAAGAAATTATCCCCGGTAGAATGTTCTACATAATTCTCTAAAGGGCCCATGTAATAGTGCATTCTGTGACTCTGGATACTAATGCTGGACAGTCTATGTACACTAAATACCATCATACAGCAGCCTTTGAGCAATTCAAAAAGAAAACAAACTTTCAGATCTCCAACTATGGTGATTTAGCTCTGGCTGGTTTTGTGACATGTTTGTGCTTTTGTGGGCATTTGGCCAGAACAGAAATAGTAATGCTTGGACCTTGAAGGAGAGTGATTTTTTTCCAGGATTATATCTGATCCTATAGAAGTAAGTTTAAGGTTATAAATTTTAAAAAGAATTTTTTTTTCTCAAAATACACTTCATTGGAATGACTAAAAGCAAAAAATAAAAATAGTTTTACCACTCTTTCTTGAATATAACTTTTTAGAATCATAGCATTTTTAATATACTTTAATTCTTTGACCCAAAAATAATTTTTGAAGGGCGTTATTTTTTTACCATATTTGAACCTTGTTTCAAAGTTTTCATTTGTTTACAATTCATGTTTTGAATTAAGCATCATTTTTAAGGAATTATCTTTTTTAAAGGGCAAGATTGGCTATTTGCCTTTCTTATTTACAAAAATGTGGGGAAGAACCATGATGTTTGCCCTTGATCATATGGACTATGTTTGCACAAGTCTGTGGCAAAACAGGTAATAAATTTAGCCAGAATTAAAATAGATTATAATTCTATCCTTGAAGATTGACTGTTTTAAAAATGTGGACATTAACCATTAAAATACAGTGCTAATTTGTCTAAAATAGTCGGAAGTTCACATTTTCTGAAACTAATTCTTAAAAAGTGGTAATGTAATTCTTAACTCTTTTGACTGTGAATGAATCATGAAGATAAAACAAAGATGGCAGATCTATATTGATAAAAGATCATAAAAACTAGTCAGTCATGGGTTAAAAATGATGGTGGAATGTGATGGACATTATTATCCAAAGTACATGTGTAAAGACACAAACTGGTATGAATATACTTTGTATACAACCAGAGATATGAAAAATTGTGCTCTATATGTGTAAGAAGAATTGTAATGCATTCTGTTGTCATGTATAAATAAAAAATTAATTAAAAAAACTAGTCAGTCATATAGTACAGACATTTCTAAATGTTTTGTGATATGTGGCTATAACTTCAAGTCTTTAATTGTGAAAAAAAATCTTTGTTTTATGACAATTTGAGAATTTTGACATTATGAATAAAATAGCTGTCATTAGTAAAAGAGCTACTAAGGTTTTTTTTTTTGGGGGGGGGGGGTAACTGGGGATTGAATTCAGGGGCATGTGACCACTGAGTCACATCCCCAGCCCTATTTTGTCTTTTATTTAGAGACAAGGTCTTACTCAGTTGCTTAGCACCTTGCTTTTTGCTAAGGCTAACTTTGAACTCGTGATCCTCCTGCCTCAGTCTCTTGAGCTACTGGGATTACAGGCATGTGCCACCGTGCCCCAGCTACCTAAGGTTGATTTTTAAACCTTTTACTAACTTCAGGTTTCATCCTATCAAAATTTCATCCTGTCAATTTTATAACCTATAATTCAATAGGTTATAAAATCAAATTAGTTGATTATGATCGTTATTTAAAGGGAGTGGAGAGAGTGGGAGACTAGGATGGAACAAAATAGGCTAGAATAAAGAATGTTAGTATAATTTTACCTAGTAAAGATAAGTGCTGTCTGACAATACTTGTTTTTTATTGAATGAGTGTATATCTTGAGGTCAAAGAAATCTGTAAGTCACCATTGGTAGTGATAATATAGTTAGGTGGCCTTGTGGCTGTTGAAATAATTGTACACAAAAGAAACTGATGACAGGCTTTAATTGGAAGGTTCTAGCACTCTGTCTTCCTTGATCTCTTTGTACTTTTTAAAAGAAATAATGTTTATATGGTTTTATATATATATATTTTTTAAAATCTTTATTTATTTTATGTGGTGCTGAGGATCGAACCCAGGGCCTCTCACGCGTGCTAGGCAAGCGCTCTACCGCTGAGCCACAATCCCAGCCCATCTATTTGTACTTTTTAAAGGGAGTAAAGGAAGAACTGTATGATTTGCTGACTAGATTTATGATTGACAGAAGTAAGGAAAGTTAATAATATACTAGTTAACAGAATTGAGAGCCAATAAAAATTTTTAAATGTTGTATACTGAATCAAAATCAGAAGAAATTTAACAGGAATAATTGTACAAGCATGTCCCAAAATGCAATAATAAACCATGAATGACAGTGTGGCTTCCCACAAAGCAAGTACCAGAGACCAAGATCAGTTAAATTGCTTACTGGAAAAGTTTTTAGCTTCGTAGTGTGACTGTTAAAAACTATTAATGGGCCAAACTTGGTGGCATACACCAATCCCTGCAGCTTGGGAGGCCAAGGCAGGAGGATCACACGTTCAAGGCCAGCCTTAACAAATTATCAAAACTCTAGTGAGATCCTGTCTCAAAACAAAAAATAAAAAGGACTGGGGATGTAGCTCAGAATAAATTGCCTCTGGGTTCAATTCCCAGTCCCCTCCCCCCAAAAATAAAGGAGGAGGAAGAAAAAAAATAGTGGAGGAAAAAAAAAAAACTATTGATGGAATTTAGGATCATATTTATGAAATAGATGGATAAGTAATGTTGGCTGGTCAGATCCCAATACTCCACATGGAATCTTTGGAATGTCACAATCTTTGAAAAGAACAGTGATATACTGTCACTGCCTAGAGAGTAAGTGAGGGGTTCCCTGAGTGAGTCAGCTCCCTCAAGGTTCATCATCTTCATCTGTAACAAAACCTGAGCTGGATAAACTTTGTAAGAATTTGGTTGCCAACACTGCTAAATGTCATGCAGATTGAATGTGACTATATGGTTCTTGCTCCCAGACACTTCACAGGCTAGTGTGCACTTGGTAATACATTTAGAAATGTATCTGATTTGACTGTTTAAAATGATTTTCTTTCTTTCTTCATGACACCTCTTTCAGTTTATCCCAGTCCTGGATGCCTTTATGCTTTGGATGTGAGGATATAGGCCTACCTCAAAATAGTCCTACCTAATACCCACCAAATGGCTGCTCAGGTTTAATGGTATATTTTGGCACCTTCTAATTCTAAGTATTTACCCTTGGCTTGGACTGGGATGAGGTCTAGGACTAAGAATTCTGTCACATAAATAGTTGGAATTCGTTTCTGAAAGGCATGTCTGTTTTTAAAATATTCTCAAATCATAGACCTATAATTTTGAAAAATACAAATTTAAGTAAGTTTATTTAACATCTTTCTTATTTAACATCTATTTAAATATAGTCATCACATATAAAGAAAATACTGTGCATCCCCAAAATAACTTGATTAGTTGTTGGTTAACCGGAGAAAACTCATGAATTATTGTGTCATAATGGATTTGATTAACTTTTTGCCTACAACTAAGCAGTATTTTAAATATTTTTTAATATTTTTTTGTAGTTGTAGTTGGACCCAATACCTTTATTTTTTATGTATTTTTAAGTGATGCTGAGGATCGAACCCAGGGCCCCGCACATGTGAGGTGAGCATTCTACCACTGAGCCATAACCCCAGCCCCCAGCTATGCGGTGTTTTAAAGAAAGCAACTACTCTTCAAACTGTAGTGAGGTTTGAAAAATGAGATTAAGCTAGAATGGCTTATTTCTGAAAAAGTTGTCATTCTTACACAGTTGGCTGTGCACACTGGCTTCAGCTTTTGGTGTGAGTTAAAAAATCACCTGAGTCACTCTTATATAGTCTTCCGTGGCTTCATTTTACTCTGGTATCTGGTATATAGAACTTGCACAGAACATTGGTCTTTGTGTAGCCAGAGTGGCCCTTTGTTTAGTCTTTCCTTATGAATACTTTTGTTCCAAAAATTATTTAAGACAGCTTGAAATATTTTTTGTACTTAATTATCATAACTTTAGAAATCCATAATGACTGCATTTACACTGAAATTATCACAGTAAAACTTGACAATAGAAGCATGATTCTTTCAGAAAGTATTTGAGGTTTAATGTGAAGTTCCTATTTGTAAAGTTAACACATAGCTTTTTTGGGGGGTGGGGAGTGCCAGGAATTGAACTCGGGGGCACTCAACCACTGAGCCACATCCCCAGCCCAATTTTTGTATTTCATTAGAGACAGGGTCTCACTGAGTTGTTTAGCGCCTCATTATTGCCGAGGCAGGCTTTGAACTTGCGATCCTCCTGTCTCAGCCTCCTGAGCTGCTGGGAGTATAAGCATGCACCACCGTGCCCAGCCAACACATACCTTTTTATGAGCACTGTTGCTTTTTAAAATTTGTTAAATGGGTCTTTCTCTAAAAATCAGGTATTACTGCAAAGACTTGTCCCACTGATAAGTAGGCAGATCCTACTTTCTAAGTAAAAAACATATCAAGGATTAACAAAATTCAACCACTTGTGGGAATACTACTAAAGATAGGTTAGTACTTTAGTTTATTTAGTACTTTAGTTTACAAAATTGGAGTTAACTGGTCCATGTGACTTTGTAATCAGAAAATGTTCAGTTCACAATGGTTTACTCTCACCTCTAAATTCTGAAAAGGTTAGAAATATTTTAACTCTTTGAAAATCTCTTAAAAATGTTCTGAAAAAATGTAGGCATACTGCTAATGAAATTTTATATTGGTTAAGATAGGATTTTCCTAAAGAATGAGTGTATGGAGAAACTGATATCCATTCAGATCTATGCAAATGCTCCAGAGGTTTGGTTGGGAACAAAAAGTAGTGTACAATATGGATTGCCTAGTTCTCTATGCAGTACAGAGGTGAGACAGATCCTCTTGAAAGATCTAAAGCAGAGATATGGGCCAAACTTAAAAAAAAAAAAAAAATGTGATGTTTTTTGAAAGGCAGAGGGCTTTTCCAGGAAGGTTATCTGTTCCTCTGCTTTTTGGAAGGATGATGCTGAAGTATATTAAAGCAAAATCCAGATCATTCATATTTCATAATTTGATGTGTCTGATGACATTTTTCATGTATCGGTTATACTCCATTGTAATACCTAACAAAACTAACAACAATTGCTCATACCCAGTGAATAATTTTTCTGGTTGCCAACATATCTTTTCTTCAGTTGGTTTATTCAGATTAGGGTCCAGAGAAGATCCGGGAATCTCTCTTACCTATGTAACAGTCTCCACTGCCTTCTTTTCCCCCTCTCATGTTGTTTGACTTGTTGGAGAACCCATTATTTTTCCTGTCACATGTACCATGTTCTGTGGGTTTGACTGCTTCGTTGTGGTGGTGTTTAACTTGTTGGTTTATTCATCTGTTTCCCATAAGTTGGTAGGTAGATCTGGAAGCTTGATTGGATTTTGATTTATATTTTGGGGGATAAAAAGGGTCAGATCTTTTTATAGGTGATGCTTTTATTCCTTGTTATGTGGTATCATGAGACACTGGGTCTGGTTGTCCTGCTTTTAGTCATAAGTCAGTGTGTTCTCTGTTATTAGTCCGTGCACTGTGAAATTGTCCATCTACTATTCAGCTGTAGTTAGTAGTTTTAATGCCATTGATTATTGTTGCTAGATCCATGATTTCATCAAGGATTGTATAACTTTATGGTTTTTCTTTCAATATGCATTAGCTATGAATCTTTAAGAACTTTCCTTTGTCATTCTTCAGTTACCCTGAGAAACAGGGTACAGAAAAAAGGTCGTCTAAAGTGTTCTATTCCTTCCTCTTATTTACCAATTTTTAGAGTGTTGAATTGTTGCTTTCACAACCTTCAGGGTGACCAATAAATATTTTAGAGTTTTTAATGGATTTTTATGGTTTACTAATATTGCTGTTAAATATATAATACTTTTTATATGCATATTGCTTAATTTGCATGACAGCACATTATAATCTTTTTCTTTTAATGCTTAAATTATACCATCAAAGGCCTATGGGTACTTTTTCAGTTTGGCTCCTCTCTTTTTTGCCATGATCTCATTAATATTTGCTTTCTGGAGTAAGGTGTCTGTCCCAGGCTCATCTTGCATATTTCCTACTCTTTTCATGGAGCTCTCATTCCTTTTAGTGGAAAATAATCTTGAATTAATTTTTTAAAATAATATTTGTATAATCAGAAAAAATGTTGGATGTATTTTGTAGATACTTACCCATAAGAAAAACATAAATATACAAGTCTCATTTTCATTACCCATTATTAACCTTTGATATTTTTTCTCTTAGCAAATACCTATGTACATAAAGATCACAGGTGGGACTGTAATATATATGCAACTTCATACATAAAGTGTTTTCATTTAAAAGAAATTGCAGACTTTTTATAACGGTAGAAATATTCAGAAGAATTCATTTTAAATTACTTTGCAGCGCTCAGCTATAGTTTCTGAAGATTCAGTTTTTCCTTTTTCTGCTATTTTACAGAACTGTTTAACCTTCTTTGAACATAAATCTTAGAGAAGCAATTATTAGGATACATTTGTAGAAGTGGGATTGAAGGTTTGAGAGAAGGACATTTTTAAGGCTATTGATGCATAATGAATGTATTCATTGTAATGTGAAAGGTACTGGATAACCTGATAAACACTGTATAAAAGTTAGTTAAAACCTGGTTTTAAGTCCCTGTTCTTCTATTAAATAGCTTTTTAATATTTAAATACATTACCATCATTTTGGCCTTTTTTATTCATCTACAGAGCAGAAATAATAGAACTTCTCTTAGGAATGAAGGGACAAAAGAATCCTACCTTGTTCTTTTGAAGATTAAATAGTCATTTATTATAAATATCCCTTTAAGTGTATGCCACACAGTTTTCAGTGAAGAAATGACATTGATAAAGTCCTTGTTTTCATGTGATTTAATAGAGAAGAGAGAAATTTATGTCAGGTTGTGGTAGTAAGTACTGGATGAAAATGAAGTAGGATAAGAAGATGAAAATGGGGAAGAGATGACATTAGAGAAACAATGGTCAAGGAAGGCCTTACTGACTGGGTGTCATTTCAGCAGAAGTGTGAATGAAAATGAGGGGAGAGCTGTGGTGATTTGGGCTAAGTGCTCCCTATGAACAATATGGGGAATATACTTAGACCTGGTCCAGAAATGTCAAAGCACAAAATATAGCCAAAACCTAGAATGAGGGAGATGAGAAAGGGAGGGATAGATCGTCAGGTTTGTTGTAGGTTTGGTCAGGAGTGAAGTAAGTCATTGGATGGGGTTCACAATTGGACAGAGAAGTTGGCAATGCTCACAAACTGTGAGAGATCTTACATTATTTAAATATTGCTGGTATTATTGCCATCACTATCATTTACTGCCTAGGCTATAAAATAATTTTCTGTATGGTTTCTTTTGTGTATCATTGACCCCTGAAAGTCTGGTTACAATCTGTTAATCACAAAACACATTCTAGTGCCATGTGTGTTCTTGAGCACTTGATTTTGGTTTTGACATGGTTGATTTAGACTTATGCATTTGGTAGCTTTTTAATTAACCAAAGATCCACCAGCTTCTTAAAGATGCCCTTGGTTTATTTTAATGGAGCTGAATCATCACATCTTATTTGCAGCTAAGAAGGGCAAACCTCCCATCCATCCAAAAGCTGACTCAGGACTTCTAAGTGCACACTTAAAAAGAAGGATAAGATCACTCATTGTAATGCTTTATATGGTGCTGTATAGTCTATATGATAAAAATCGTATCTACCCACTTTAATTTGGGAAATAATAGTAATCAGATTTTAGAAGATAGGGAAAAAACTATCCCGTACTCCTGTTTATTTAAATTTTACTGTATGTGGATGATGTGCTAAATACTTTAAACATGTGTAATTTAATTCTTAACACCACATTGTGAGGTAGATATTGTGTTTTGCATTTTCACATATGAGGTGAGAGGGCTTAGAAAAGTCTTAAATCAGTTAAGACCTTGAGAAGTCAAGATTTGAACCCAGGCTATCTTTAAAGCCATGTAATTAACTACTGTGCTTTCTATAATTGCACTACTGGATAGGTATTCTAGCACCTAACACAGTATCTGTACATATTCAGTAATTATATGAATTAAGTAACATTAACCTGAAAGCAAGATTAGGTTTTAGGGCTAATTTACAACTGCCTATTAGATTCCTTAATAGTTCCTGTATGCAAGTCTTATGGGAGGGAGGACTTTGTGTTTGTTTGCACTTTTTTGCTTTTGACCACCAAGTTTATGAGTCAAGCCTAACAAATATGTTCATGTAGAGTCTTATGAACTCAGCTGTCTAGGAATGTGTTATCATTCAACAGCTTTTCATTATTCTCTCTAAACATGTACACCCACATCCATACACAGCAGAATGTTGTCTTGAGAACAGGTACTCAGTGCTTTAACTTTATGGCATATAGTGAATGCACTGTTAGTATTTGAATAAATTAATGTATCATGGTGACTGGCTTATGGGCCATTTGACTACCCTCCAGTATTCATCAGTACACTGGTGAATAAGAATGTGGAAGCAGTCACATTGCCAAAGATGGGCAGTACCTAACAGTCCTAACTTTAATGGTGTGGACTTTCCCCAGTGGCTCTTCTGTATATTCTCCAGCACTTTCTTGAGGAGCTTTCTGCTAAACTTTCTGCTATTAGGAATATCAGTGGAATAGAATAGTGATTTGAAGTTTTCGTTCTTTGTAAACTAGAAGTCATCATATCTAGTGTCATCAAGTCTCCATGTTGGAGACGAGAGTAGATTTCCAGTGCAAAAAGCTACACATATAAAGGAAGAAATTAAAAGGACATTATGCTAATCCATTAATAATGGCTGTCTATAGGCTTTGCAGGTGATTTTCACTTTCTTCCTTATGTAATAATCCTTTAGTGTTTGAATCTTGCTGAACAAGCAGTGTAACTATTAAAAAAAAAAGCTGTAAGTTTAACTTACGGGTTTTGGATTCTAATCTAAGGGCAGAGAAAAATTATTGAAGAAGGGCCTCATTCAGTGGGTTCTTATTATTTCCTAAAATCCCTTCAGTTTCTTACTTAAGGAAATAAGGCTGAGGAAGAAGGATAAATGAGAAAGGCAGTCAGAAACAAAGACTGGTGCCTATGTGTTTATCAAGTTTCTAAGTCTCAAAGCACTCTGAACAATACTCCTGGCATGGTAGACCAGGCTTTTTGGAAGGCTTTGTCTCCACTGCATGGAGAAGGCAGTACTGATGAGAGTCCCTCTAGAGGAATGTGCCTTTGCTATATAATTTGAGCATCTTCTGAAGGTGATGTGTTGTTGTGTGCAAGAATTGCTACTATTTCTTGTGGGTATAGATAACAGTAAAAAGATTGAAGCAAGAATTAAAACATGAAGTCTATTTGGTTCCATATCTTCCTGTTCCTCTTTATTATCACTAAAACCAATTGGTAATTCATGAAATTGTTTAGTCACCTGTGTATTTTTTTTTAATTTGTTCTAATTAGTTATAAACCCTTGTATTTTAATAAGTGGAATTGAATAAAATAGAAAATGTCTGCATTTAGATTAATATAGTAACCTGAACATGTTTGTGGCTTGTTAAGTAAGTTTCAAGTACTAAGGATGGATTGTTTATCCATTTTCTGTAAGTTTAGGCTTTCTGTTTATCAGTGATAATATGTTTGTCAGTTAGCTGCTTTGGCCTTCTTTTATTATACTCATTGCAAATTTAGCAACACAAAATCAATACACAGTACTGGGCATGTTAATCTAACATGCTTAGGAACTTGTTTTCTCATTTTTTCCTCTCTTTTCCCCCACTGTATCAGCAGTGTAGTTGGACACAATACCTTTATTTTATTTATTTATTTTTATGTGGTGCTGAGGATCAAACCCAGCGCTGTGCACATGCTAGGTGAGCGCTCTACCGCTGAGCCACAACCCCAGCCCCCCCCCTCCTGCCCCTTTTTAATTATTATTTTGAGAAAGGGTCTTGCTGTGTTGCCCAAGCTGACCTCAAACTTGAGCTCTACCTGCCTCAGCCTCCCAAGTAGTTGGGATTACAGGTGGGTGCCACTATGCCTGGCAAGATCTTTTATTTCTTAAAGCATTACTTTTCTTACCTGCTGTTAGCAATGTTCTAGGCACATGAATTATCTGTCTACTTAGTAATCATCCCATGTGCGTATTCTTAAATTTGAAGTTTTTTCATATTTTAACTTTTAGTAGGACTTTTTAAAACTCCTTTACCCTGGAAAATCACCTCTTCCACCATTGAGACAGGGTTCTAAATACTTCCTGCAAAATATTCCAGTAAACAGTCCTACTCTCCACCAGCATTGACATATATAGACATCACTGCTGTGATTTGCACAATCACAAATAGGAAAGAAATATTTTCAGAGAATTTGAGTGTGAACTACTATATTTATGTAGAAGCAACCTGCATGCCCCCCTTCCCCGACATTTTTTTTAAAAATGATTTGGGAAAGAAAAATCTAGAATTTGTCTGCCATGTAGCCAGATAATCAGAGATAATTTAACAGCTATTGGGGAGTGATTCTCCTGTAGTCCATCCAGACTTCTTATAGAAAGATACTTAGAAATGGACTTAAGCTTATCATTGAATTTTAAGAAGACCCATGTTAGGCTATGTCTCTTTGGTTAATGAAGATGTGTTTTTAATTTGATCAAAAAAGGATTTATAAGCTGACAGAAGCTGAGATAGGTGATATTTTGGGACAGATTGATTAGAACACATCATATCAAAACCTTTGAGAAATAGCATACTTGTTTATGATTTAACTATAGTCTTAACATTAACATTCATTTACATGGTTTTCCCCTAAGTCTTTGTTCTTTATAAACAGATATGTATGTTATCGTGTCTTAAACTTGAGAGGGGGAAATATTCAATATTCAATAAAGTCATAGGGAGAGCTCAAAAGAAATGTGATGCTGTGTGACAGAGATACTGAGTTTACATGTAGGCGGGGACAGAGTAGGGTTGGAGGATTTAAGACCTATGTTTTCTTACATTGGTTCAAGGGTAGGAAGTATGGAGACACCTGGAGCAGTTAAATATAAAGTTGGAATTCACAGTTTGAAACTATGAAGTGATTCCGTAGTTTAACTTCTTTTTAGTTTATTTAATAAAAAATGAAATCGTAACTTCTAATATGTTCTCAAGTCAATTCCATTTTTTGTTTTGTTAACCTTTTTTCACGATGACTTCTTGGAGTAGTTGTATGTCCTCCTTTGGATAATGTAATATCCAAAATATTAAGAACTTTCATAAGTTCAATATTTCTAGGGTTTTATCAAGCGAGTTCTTTCACATCCATTCCTAAAGGGTATGTTAAAAGTGTCACATGAGAGCTTTGAAGATCTGTTGGGAGATTTGTCCAAGGTTCTTTCAGCTCTGAGACACTGCGATTGACTGAATAGAAGGGTAGCCATGTTGAGGAAGTATGCACATGTCCAGTGCAGCCCACTGGGGTGCTTGGGAGGAGCAACAAGGACTGGACAGGAGCATTGGGAGAGACCTAGATAAAAGACCTGTTTTGCTGGTGCCGTGTAACTAAAGCTTCCTCTGGCTTTTTGCCTCACTCATGACTTTAGAATAGAGAACTATTAATTGGAGGTATAATGTAGTGATTAAGGATACTGGTTAAGACAGACCTGAGTGCTTTTTTTAACCACTTAGTACCTTGAGCCAGATTCTCAACCTTGCTAAACTTGACCTGTAAATGATAATACTATAGCATTCTGTTAGATGATGAATTAAATGCTTAGCATTGAGTTTGACAGTAGATGTTGCCCTGTGAGTGATACCAGTAACTGTACCTACCTATATCAGTAGCATCGGCAGGTTCTTTCTTGGCTGGGTGGTTAGGAGAACCGAGGATTTGAAAAGAAAGAAAATTTTGAAAAGTACAATGTTCTATAATTCCAAGGCATCTCTGTTATCATTTTTTCCATATATTAGTGGGTCTCCCAATTTCTATTGATTATGAAAGTCATGACTTTCTTAAGCACTGATTTCCTCCCTATTTGGTAAGAATGTCTTCTGTTGACCCCATGTTTTCTCACCTGAGCTTTGTGCTTGTTGCAGGTCAAGCAGGCAGAGTGCGTCGGAGGCCTCTGTTGTTGCCGTCATGCCGTTCCCATTTGGGAAGTCTCACAAATCTCCAGCAGACATCGTGAAGAACCTGAAGGAGAGCATGGCTGTTCTGGAAAAGCAGGACATTTCTGACAAAAAAGCAGAGAAGGTATGGATATGGGTGATTTGGAGGTTTTTGTTTTTGTTTTTTTAATATATTTAGTTGTCAGTGCATCTTTATTTTATTTATTTATATGTGGTTCTGAGAATCGAACCCTGTGCCTCACACATGCTTGGTAAGCTCTCTACCCCTGATTCACCACTCCAGCCCCTGATTGGGGGTTTTTAAGATCTAGTCCTAATATGGCATTTGCTTGCTGCTGCTGCTGCTGCTGCTGCAACAAGTTTTCTGCTATGTATCTATCTCACAGACATTCTCACCTTTTTGTTTCTTCTTCTGTTGAAATTTCCAAGTTTATTTACAAAGTGTTTATTTCATTCTTGAAATGTTTTCTCTTATTCTTGAAAGCAGTGTTTCCACCAAAATCTTCCTGGGAAGATACTGCTTCTGGTTTTCTTTCCATGTTCTCAATGTCCATATTCTCCCTCTCTTCCATTCAACATAGCCCAAACCTGACTCCATCCCAGTCATGTCTTGCCACCTGATTCCTGAAACAGCATTTCCACTAAATATTGTATATTCTGTTTCATAAAGGTTTATGAATAGAATCTGAGTCGTATTTCTGCTTGAAGAAGAGCCTCATAATCTTTCTTTTGGATCTTAGTAGTTACCTTCTTACTGTCCTTCCTAAAATATGCTCTATGCTTTAAATGTTCAGTACAGATACACAAGACCCTTTATGATATGCTCTCTTCTGTAGGTGAATTTTAATTTCTTTCTCCCTTATTCGGTAGGCTCCAGCAACCTACACCAAGTCAGATAATTAAATGCACTGTTTTTAATGCCTTTGTCTTTCTGTGCTGCCTGAAATCATGTTCCCGCTTGCTGGATTTCCACCAAAGCCCCCACTTATCATTCAAAACTACCCTTACGATTTTTGTTGTTGTTGTTGTTGTTGTTGTTGTTGTACTGGGGATTGAACTCAGGGGCACTTGACCACTGAGCCACATCCCCAGCCCTATTTTGTATAGAGTTAGGATTTTACTAAGTTATTTAGCGCCTCACTTTTGCTGAGGCTGGCTTTGAACTGGTGATCCTCCTGCCTTCGCCTACTGAGTTGCTGGAATTACAGGCATGCACCACCATGCCCCGCCTTTTTTTTTTCTTTTCTCCCCTAGATTGCTTACCAGAATACTTCCTCTCTCCTATCTCAACCCTGCCCACTAAAACAAATCCCCACCATGTAGGCACCTCTCTAGGAAATGTCAGAAGTGCCACCATTTTCAGCCTAATTATGTTTGTGTTATATTTTTGTCTTCCTTACTTGAATGCAAACTCCTTGATCGATATGTCATTTCTGGACCACTTGTGTCCTCCACAGTACCTGATTCCCCTGAACTGGGTGCATGCTGTTATTTCTAATGCCCTTTGGACTGGGAAGCCAGACTAATTGAAATAGTTAAAATATATATATAGAGAAAGAGATTCTAAGAGAACTTCCGGGTAAGGTAAATGATATGAAACATAGAATTCAAGAACTCTTCCCATCTTATTGAAGATAATCAGTTAGGATATAAAAATATGAAAAGTCTAGTTCCAGAAACTAGAAACATTGTGTCCTGAGGAAAGTAGAGGAGACATTTGGCAGAATCACAGCAGTATCTCTACCTCAGGGTAAGAGTACATAACCTGGCTTTCCTTTCACTGCTGGACATCTACTGCAACACCCAGCAGTCCTAGTAGTCTACAGGTTTGCATGGGTAGAGGAAGCCACACCAGCAAGAAGCAGGGGTGATACCCATATGTGGTACCTGGGATCACAGCAGAGCTAAAGAGGCAGTGTGAGGGAGAGGAAACCCCCACAGAAGCAGACATGCTGCCTGTCTGCTGAAACTGCTAATTGTTGACAGGATATTGTGTGCATTCCATGAATTTAAAATGATTCATCATCTTTTGCAGTGCCTAAATGTGCTGTCCACTCTCTTAAATATATTCTGTTCACCAAACTAATAACTGCATGTGCTTGTTTTTATTTTTATGATGCTGGGGATTGAACCCAGGTCTCATTCATCCTGAGCAAGTACTGTACCACTAAACTACCCAGCTCTCATCAGACTATATTGAATACCTGTCTTGTGCTGGGTGTCATTTAAAGCACTGGGGATAATAGTCCTCAATACTGCTCTTTTAGAACTCTCCACTTGAAGAAAACCATAGAACCTAATTTAGAGGCATGGAAGAATACTTGATCTGTTAACAGATAGAAATATGGAAAATAGTTAAGATGCCATTTCTTTCCAAATTAATTTTTTAAGCTGAAAACAATTCCATTCAGATCACAGCAAGATATTTTGGAATTCAACCAATAGAAATTCACTCTATTTTGAATCAAAACATACTTCAAGATTTATTCTATTCACAGTCCCCACAATTGTGGTATACAAAATTCTATCTAGTTTTTCAAGCCAAAAAGGCATCCATGACTGCTTTCTCACTCCTCAAATTCATCTATGTTATGTGAAGAAGAAAATAAATAAAAATCCAGAATTTAATCACCTCTTCTCATTTTCGTTGTTACTACCCTTGCCTGAACTATCATTATCTCTTATTATATATCATTATCATATCTGTGTGGTCCTCTTAACTGGTCTCCCTTGCCTCTCTACAGCCACCATGGTTCTTTCAAAACAGAGTCAAATAATAATTTCCTTGGAATAAGAGTCAAAGTCCTTACTTACATGGGTCTAATGTACATTCTGCAGCCAAATCATGCCTAGGCCTATTTTTGTAAGGCTCATGAGCTAAGAAATGGGTTTTACATTTTTTAAAGGGTTGGTTTAAAAAGCAAAGAATTATGTGATAGAGACCTTATGTGGCCTACAAAGACTAAAATACTTACTCTCTGCCCATTTACAGAAAAACAAATGCTAACTCCTGGCCTAGATAATCAGGCCCATGACCTTAATGGTATCTTCTAAGTACTCTTCCACACATTGGCCATCTTTCCTTGTGTGCTTCAGTCACACTCTGGTCTGTAGGCCTTTGCATTTGGCTGTTCCCTTTGCGTCAAATGTTCTTTACCAGCTGTCTCCTTTACTTACTCCCTTTTTTCAAGTCTTTGCTCAAATGCCATTTTTTAACCAGCCCCCTATTGAAAATGCAGCCCTACCCTATTGCACTCTAATTCCCTTAGACCTTTTTCTCTTTTTCTGTGTAATATACTCAGTGATGTTTGCTTGCCCCTGTTAAAAATAAGCCTTCTAAAAGACATAGCTCAATAAATATTTGTATTGGTTGAAAGTGGAATAGAAAGCAGAGTAAACATGAACCACTGTCATATTATTCTCTTCTGAACTCTTTATGACTGCTAAAGACAAAAATTAAAGAACTTAATATTGTAAATGGCAAAAATTGGAGGAGGATAGGAAAATCATGTGAGTGACTGAATCAGGCTCCAAAGAATAGTTAATTATCTGGTGGTGGTGTATAATCTTAACTTATAAAATGTAATATGGATAAAAGTATGGCTCCTTGCTTAATCTTAGGAAAAAAAAAAACAACAACAAAGACTAAATGCCAGCAAAGAAAAATAGAATAGAAGTACACAATCACTGGAAATGCATGATAAATCTAAAAGAAGACCAAAAAAAGGGAAAAGATTAAATAACAGATGGGACATATAAGATGGTAGAGTCCAGTGTGTGCATAAATAATAACATTAAATATAAATTATCTAAACACTTGTTTAAAGACAGAGATCGTCTGGATGAAAAAAATCCCAACTATATGCTGCCTATAAGAAATACACAGGTAACACTACAAATAGATTAAAAAGATGGGAAAATGTACACTTAACTCTTGTCAAAAGAAAACTGACATGCCTCTGTTAAAAGCAGACAAAGAGATTTCAGAGCAAAGAAAATTTCTAAGGAAAAATAAGCCATTTCATGATAAAGTATAGGGATCATTTAATCCATGGATATAACAATCCTGAATGCTTACATTCCTAAAAATCAGAGCTTCAAAATAACCAAAAATAATAAAACTGAAAGAACTAACCAAATCCACAGTTATAATTAGAAATCTGGTACTTCACTTTCATTACTATAATAAATAAACAAAATCAGCAGGGATTTTCTTATAGACCAAAATGATGCTATCAACCAACTTGATCTGAATAAATTATACAACACTCCACTCAACAACAGCAGAACCAACCTACACATTCATTTGAAGTGCAGGTGGAACATTTACCAACATGGACCATATTTTGGGCCATAAAAATAAGTCTTAGTACATTTTGAAGGATGAAATTATATACAATATGCTCCATGCTGTTCTGGAATTAAATATCAGTAATATATCCTTGGAAATCCAAAATATTTAGAAATTAACTCATGGATCAAAGAGGTATTAGAAAGTGGTTTGAAGTTGGGCATGGTGACTGAGGCAGAAGGATGTGAGTTCAAAGCCAGCCTTAGCAATTTAGAGAGGCTCTGAGGAATTTAGTAAGACCCTGTCTCAGTGTAAAACATAAAAGGACTGGGGATGTGAATCAGTGGTTAAACATCCCTGGGCTCAATCCCCAGTACCCGCCCCCCCAAAAAAAAAAGTGGTTTGAATGGAATAAAAGTGAAAACAACAGAATTAGTGGAATGCTGCTAAACCATTACTTACAAAATTTATAACACTAAATGTTAGAAAGGAAGGACAGTCTGAGCCTCCACTTTAAGACGGTAGAAAAAGAAGAGTGAATTAAATATAAAATAAGCAAAAGGAAATAACTTTCAAAACTGAAATCAGCTATTTTTGGAGCAGAAAAAATGTAAGGATTCAAAAATCAATAAACTCTAGCTAAGATTGGTCAGGAAAGAAAAAAACAGAAGTTACTAATATATAGAAGGAGAAAGTTAACATCACTCCAGATTCTACAGATCTTGAAAGGGTAATAGTATTATAAACAATCTCATGCCATAAATTTGATAGCTTTAGAGGAAATGGACAAATTCCCTGAAAGCCACAAATTGCCCAGGCTCACTCAGGAAGAAGCAGATAACCTGAACCTATGTCAAAATAGTTGAAAATTTAACTGATAATGGTACAATCAAGAAAACTCTGGGCCTAGAGGATTTCACTGGAAATTGCCAAATGTTTAAGGACAAAATAATAGAATTGCTAACTTTTCCAAAAATTTAAGTAGAAAGAATTGCTCTTAACCCTTATCAGGTCAGCATTATTATCCAGATACCAAAACCAGACAAAGGTGTTATAAGAAAATTACAAATTAATATCACTCATGATGGTGGGTACAAAAAATACTAAATTTTAGCAAATCAAATCTAAATACCAAGTAAGGTTTATTTCTAGAATGCAAGGCTAGTTCAACATTCAAAATCAATATAATTCACTATTGTCAAACAGTATATCAGTAGATGAAAAGGGGAAAAAAGCATTCATTTCTGATTTAAAACAACAAAACAGGCAAGAAGAAATGAAAGTAAATTCCCCAGCCTGAGAAAGGGCATCTACAAAAACCCTACAGCTAACATAATAATAACGTGTTTAAAAAGGCTAGTTCATTCTCTCAAGATTGAGAGAGGGATATCCACTTTCACCATTTCTCTTTATCTTTGTATTTAGAGGTCTTTGCCTATGCAGACAAGTTATTGAAGGCTTGCAGATCAGAAAGAAATAAAACCTTTTATTCTTAGATGACATAATTATTAAAAAAAAAAAAAAAGCTGAAGGAAGGAATCTACAACTAATAGAATTAGTAAATGAGTTTAGTCAGGGTCATTGGTTACAATGTCATTACACAAATATCTCTTGTATTTCTGATTAGTAGCAGTGAACAATCTGAGATTGAAATTTTGAAATATTTAGAATAGCATCAAAAAATATGGGATACTTTGGGATAAATCTGACAAAGGAAGTGAAAGACTGAAAACTACAAAACATTGTTAAGAAAAATTAAAGAGCTAAATGAGTTTGGAAAATACCCATTATTTATGGGCACTGTTAAAAGAATGAAAAGGCATGCCAGCCACAGACCATGAAAAAATCCTTGCAATGTATATATCTGATGAAAGATTGCATTCAGAATATATAGAGAATTCTCAAAACGAACAATAAGAAAACAGTAAAAAGTGGCAAAAGATTTTTTTAAGTTTTTTTTAATTATTAGTTGTTCAAAACATTACATAGTTCTTGACGTATCATATTTCATACATTTGATTCAAGTGGATTATGAACTCCCATTTTTACACCATATACAGATTGCAGAATCACATTGGTTACACATCCACGTTTTTACATACTGCCATACTAGTGTCTGTTGTATTCTGCTGCCCTTCCTATCCTCTACTATCCCCTCTTCCCTCCCCTCCCATCTTCTCTTTCTACCCCATCTACTGTAATTCATTTCTCTCTCTTGTTTTTTTTTCCCTTTCCCCTCACTTCCTCTTATATGTAATTTTGTATAACAATGAGGGTTCTCCTTCCATTTCCATGCAATTTCCCTACTCTCTCCCTTTCCCTCCCACTTCTCGTCCCTGTTTAATGGTAATCTTCTTCTCATGCTCTTCCTCCCTTCTCTGTTCTTAGTTGCCCTCCTTATATCAAAGAAGACATTTGCCATTTGTTTTTTAGGGATTGGCTAGCTTCACTTAGCATAATCTGCTCTAATGCCATCCATTTTCCTGCAAATGCCATGATTTTTGTCATTTTTTAGTGCTGAGTAATACTCCATTGTGTATAAATGCCACATTTTTTATTTATCCATTCATCTATTGAAGGGCATCTAGGTTGGTTCCACAGTCTAGCTATTGTGAATTGTGCTGCTATGAACATCGATGTAGCTGTATCCCTATAGTACGCTCTTCTAAGGTCTTTGGGGAATAGTCCGAGAAGGGGAATAGCTGGGTCAAATGGTGGTTCCATTTCCGCTTTCCGAGGAATCTCCATACTGCTTTCCAAATTGGCCGCACCAATTTGCATTCCCACTAGCAATGTACAAGTGTACCCTTTTCCCCACATCCTCGCCAGCACTTGTTGTTGTTTGACTTCATAATGGCTGCCATTCTTTCTGGAGTGAGATGGTATCTTAGGGTGGTTTTAATTTGCATTTCTCTGACTGCTAGAGATGGTGAGCATTTTTTCGTGTACTTATTGATTGATTGTATGTCCTCCTCTGAGAAGTGTCTGTTCAGGTCCTTGGCCCATTTGTTGATTGGGTTATTTGTTTTCTTATTGTTTAACTTTTTGAGTTCTTTGTATACTCTGGATATTAGGGCTCTATCTGAAGTGTGAGGAGTAAAAATTTGTTCCCAGGATGTAGGCTCCCTATTTACCTCTCTTATTGTTTCTCTTGCTGAGAAAAAACTTTTTAGTTTGAGTAAGTCCCATTTGTTGATTCTTGTTTTTAACTCTTGTGCTATGGGTGTCCTATTAAGGAATTTGGAGCCCGACCCCACAATGTGTAGATTAGAGCCAACTTTTTCTTCTATCAGACTGCAGAGTCTCTGTTGTGATATCAAGCTCCTTGATCCATTTTGAGTTAACTTTTGTGCATGGTGAGAGAAAGGGATTCAGATTCATTTTGTTGCATATGGATTTCCAGTTTTCCCAGCACCATTTGTTGAAGATGCTATCCTTCCTCCATTGCATGCTTTTAGCACCTTTGTCAAATATAAGATAGTTGTAATTTTGTGCATTGGTCTCTGTGTCCTCTATTCTGTACTATTGGTCCACCCACCTGTTTTGGTACCAGTACCATGCTGTTTTTGTTACTTTACTATAAGAGTTGAATGTGCACTTCACCAAATAAAGTATACAGATGGCAGACAAATACTTGAAAAGATGTTAATCATTAAGAGAATGTAGAGTAAAACAATGATGAAATACAATTGCCTAGCTTAGAATGGTTAAAATTGAAAATACTGTACGAAATGTTAACAGTGTTGGATTTGCTGGCAAAAATATGAGATGGTACAAATACTTCGGAAAACAGGCAATTTCTTAAAAGGCTAAATTTAAATCTACCATAAGATCTAGCTGTTCAACTCTTAAGATAACTAGATGTGTAGGTCCATTGGAAAGCTGAGGCAGGAGGATCTCAAAATTTAAAAATAAAGGACTGGGGATGTAGCTCAGCAATAAAGAGCTAGTTCAATCCCGAGTACCAAAAAAAGAAAAGAAAAAGAAAGAAATATAGGTCCACACAAAGACTTGTCTGTAAACATTCATAGCAGCTTTATTTGTAGTAGCCCAAAACAGGAAATAGCCAGGTATGTGAATAAACTAGTTGGGATACACTCATATAATGATACACTACTCAGCAATAAAAAAGAATGAATTATTGCTGTACATAACAATATTAATGAATCTCAAAATAATTAGGTCAAGTGAAAGAAGCAAAAATTATAAACAGTACATTATATATGATTCTATTTGTATAAAACTCTAAAAAACAAAACTAATCCATAATTACAAAATGTAGGTCAGTGATTGCTTGGGGATTGGCTGGGACCTATGGAATAGAGTGGGTCATTGGAGGGGAAGGGACTATAAAGAGGCATAAGGGAATTTTTGGTGGTAGGCAGGTTCCACCATCTTGATAATTCAAAAATCAAGTATGCATTTCAAATATGTGCCCACTATAACCCAATAGATAATAAGATGGTCCATGTAACAGCTGGGACAGATGTGGCTTAGAAACCACAAATGACTGTCCTGAAAATAGATAATATAATAAAACATCCTGAAAAGGCTTTTGGAAGACTAGGTCACAATAATAAAAATGAACTATTTAAATTCTTTGTGTGGGCAGATGCTCACTCAGAGATGTTAAAAAAAAAAAAAAAAACAACTGTACTATATTGAGGGAGACATAATTAGACTGGCATGGAAATTCAAAACTCTGCCATAAGGAACAGTTGAATGAATCGGAGACTTCATGTGAAAAGAACAAGATTTGAGCAGAGGGACTTTGAAGGATGGAGAGAATCATTATAGCTCCTAGTAAAATATTGGAGGGAGGAACTATCTACTGTAAGGCAAGGGTTAGATCTGTTTCAGACCTGAGTGGAAGTATAACTGGGAATAAATTTTGTCTTGATATTGGGGAAAATAATAGGTGGAAGGAAGGTGGCTTCCTCAAAATCTGTATTGGCATAGACCACTTGGTTATATGAAAAATTCCATCTTTGCATCATTGGCACATCCTTACATTAATATAGCAACATCCTTTGCAAGATGCTTTGTAGTGAAATCTTCATCTTGTTTTGAGGTACCAGCTATAGAAAACTATTATTTCCTAGGTAACCCATTATAATAAAGGATGCCAAACCCATGGTAAAATTATGGCATTTTCCCGTTTGTTTGTTATGATCCTTGGACAAAATGTGAATATATTTGAATGTTTATTCCTTTATTTGTAATATACTATTATTTTTACATGGTACACAGTTATCATATTAAGAATTGTATGTGATGCAAATACTGGTACCTTAGTAACTTTGCCACAGCTTTTTGAAGAATTTGTACAAAACTAATTTCCTTATGCCTTTTTTCTAAAAAGGTTGATTTCACCATCCCTATTTTTAGGTAACTGGCAAATGGGGTTGGGATGGGACTTGGTCTTTCACTGCCAAGAGCCAAAAAATGTGTGGTATATGTAATGACTGTTTACACACTTTGCCCACTACATGCTATGTAAAGAAGGTATGGCTGCTTTGCTTAGCTAATACTTGGTTCCCTTCCTCACCATGAATGTGTGTGTTCACTGGGTTGAATAGCTATATTCACTCATTACACAAGAGGAATGGGTTTGCTGGCAAATATAAGAGGTGGGGAGGTAGTAGCCTTTTCATAGCATGGCCATTTAACAGTGACTCATGGTTACTAAACTTGCTTAGAGTAATCCTCGACACCACAAGTTTATTAATAGGTTTTTCTTAGTCCATGATCTTTCCTTAGAATACCCAGTATTTTAAGTAACACCTTAAGTAAAGAGCTGGGATTTTAAAAAGCATTTAGCACAGGAATTAATATCATAATGGACTTTTTCTCATAATCAAATATTTGGCCCCAAATATTTGTCATTTTACTGTAGACTTCATCTAACATCTTTGTCTTCATATGAACTTTGATATAAGACTCTCCTTTTTCATTGAGGTCATTTAATCCCTTTTTTGAGAATGAATTGTTATTTAAGGAAGTAAATATAGGTTGGTATATACTTAGAAGATTTTTATTTAAAATGATTTTTTTGTAAAGAGTGAGTTTAAAAAATCTCAAAAAAAAAAAAAAAAAAAATGTTAAACAAAAACACCAGAGCAGCACTGTTCAGTGTGGTTTTATAGGGATGGAGATAGAGTGGAATGGTGGGAGTTAAGTCTAGAGATATAAATTTTGGTAGATTGAAAAAGGTCTTATATCTGGGCACAGTGATGCATGCCTGTAATCCCAGCAAGTTGGGATTGCAAGTTTGAGGCTTCCTCAGCAATTTAGCAAGACCCTCAGCAACTCGGGGAGACCTGTCTCAAAAAAGCTGGGGGATTGTTGGGAATGTCGCTCAGTGAAAAAGCACCCCTGGGCTCAATCCCCAGTATCAAAAAATTGGGGGGAGGGACTTTTATATACAACATAAGGATATACTAAGGAAGCTCAAGAGGTCTTTTGTTATTTTGCTTTAAAAGTGCTTACTTTGATTCATAATAATTAAATTACTTCATAGTAAGTTGTAAAAATGCACACAGTGAGATCCCATGTGCCCTTCCGCTACTTTCCCCCAATGGTTACATCTCACATAACTATATTAAATATTAAAACCAGGAAATTGGCATTGGTGCAGTTTACAGGCCTTATTCAGAGCTCACCATCTTTACAACCTTTATGGGTGTAGTTCTGTGCAGTTTTATCACATGTGCAGCCATGTGATTATTCTGTAACCATCACTACATTTATAATATACATCTCCATCATCATAGCCCTCTCTTGCTACACTAGAATAGCCACATCCATTTCTCTCCCACCCCTAATTTCTACCAGCAGTCGATAATCTGTTCTGCTAATCTGTAAATTGTCATTTGAAGAATGTTATATAGATTCATACAATATGTAACCTTTTTTTTTTTTCCACTCACTCATCATTATTCCCATGAGATCCATGTCCGTGGTTTTATCAGTAGTTCATTGCTTTTGATTACTGAGTTTTTTCCATTCTGTGGATGTGTGCCATGCTGTGTTTAACCATTGGCCCGTGGAAGGACATCTGGGCTGTTTCCAGTTTCTAGCTAGTAAAACTGTTATACATATTTCAGTAGGTGAACATATGTTGTTATTCCTTTGGGCTAAATGCTCAAGAGTCCAGTTCCTGAGTCGTGTGGTAATCACATATTCGGTTTTATAAGAAACTGCCAAGATTTCTTCTAAAGATACTAGGCCTGAGCAATGTTTCAGAGTCAAAGATGAGGTGAGATTGAATGTGTGTTCAGTAAGATAGATATAATTGCAGAAGACACTGTGGTGGTAAGGGAATTCTGGTGACAAGGAAAAATTTGGGGTAAAGATAGGAAATGAAACCAGAGTTTCTGAGAGTTTACTGATTATCTACGCTCAACTTCAGGTTCACATACCCTTTACCACCCATCATCTTATACTCCCCAAATATTTTCCAGAGCCCAAGTAACCAAACAGCAGCCCCAGTTGCCCACTACCTGGTTTTCTAAATCAAGCCACATTGTCGCGCAGCCAGGTCCGTTCATCTGCATGTGGTCTTTGGATACTGTCCTGCTGAGCAGCAGAGTTGTGACAGAAACCGCACAAACCACGAAAAATTTGCCACCTACTTACCTAGAGAAACTTGATGCTTCTGAGGAGATAGATATAGCAGGAATTCTTATTTTGGTTAGAAATTGGGGCAAAGGGAAAGGAGAGCTTGTGTTTCCTGTGTGTACTTATTTTGCTTTTAAACTTGGTGTTCCACATATGTGCCGAGGGTGCTCAGGAGAAGCAGGCTAGCTGTGGCTTCAGGTGCTTTTTCTCCCTTCATCTACTTTTACTCTATTCTAATCTGAACATTGGGTGCCTACATAAGATGATTATTTTGAAAAATGGCAGTACCCAAGAGTAGAAAATAGGGCATCAGTGGCCCCCAAAAGATCTGAAATCTGCTAATTGAGGTGACTTCTGATGTTTCCATCAACACTTAAGATGCTGCCATTTGCACTGCATCACTTCACACTGAACGTGTTCAACTTGAAATTCATTTTCTCCTTCCCAGAACTGGGCTTTCTTCCTGACTACTCTAAGAAATGTATACTGGGCCCAAAACCTTAGGGGCATCAGATTATTTCTCCTTACTTAAGCTTCTGTTCTCCAAAGTCCTGTTCATCTTAAATCACTGGTGGAGGAGTGGGTCACAAGTTTACAATTTCTCCCTTGTTTTCTTTTCGTAAGCAATGTGTGTGTGGGAGAAATCTGTTGCCTTCATTAAGCCTAAGAGTTTTAATTCATTTCTATATTTATATTGTTTGTCTATACAAAGCAATAAGTTCTGATATATGCTTATTTTAAAAAATTAAGAAAATACCAGAGATTATGAAGAAAAATTGAAGTTAATTCATAATTCACAATTTTGAATTGATTGTCATTAACATGGGGAGGGGAGCATCCTTACAGATTCTTTTTCATAGTTCTAGTACTCTCCCCCTCTGGGGCAGATAAGATCAGGTAAGTTATGCTCTTCTGTAACCTGGTTTGTTTTTTAATTTTAACGTTAATATCTTTCATGTCAACATAGATCTCAGGGTTTTTTTTAATAACTAGCAAGGGGGAGGATGTGTAAAATCCCAGAGCCCTATTCTTGTATCCCAATAGACACAACCTTGCCTCTTCAATTGTGAGTAGTTACCTTGTCTCCTTTCTTTCTTGACATGAGGCCAGTTTGGGTCTACCAAGTAGCTGGTTCCAGAGGAGGGATGGTAAAGTACTTCAGGGATATGGTCTGGAAGCACTAATGGGTATCTTCTCTAGTGTCTAAAATTGCATTTTTACCTCACTACCTTGTATCTGCCTGTGCTGCAGTCTGGCTGGGCACAATTCAGGAGCCACTTGTCAAAAGAAACGAACTTTATTTTTAGAACACACACACCTACCACACAGCTCTTCAGGAAAACCCTCAGAGCCCAGCTGCCACCACCAGCTTCCCACAAGCTTCTCCACCTCCCCCACCCCTGGTGCTCTTGAGGCCAATTGGCTGGGTCGCGTGGGCGGAGCCAAAAATGTCCCCCAGTGAGCAGCTCCCTGGTCTGAAAGGGTGGGGAAACAGCCCAATGAGCATCACCGCAGAGGAGCCAATCAGTTGGCAGCTAGAAGTTTGCTGGGGCCCCTTTGGCTGTGGCTCTCAACATGCCTGGGCCCCAAATAGGATCACACTACCACATCTGGCTCACCTTTTTTTTTTTTTTTTTTTTTAATGGGAAAACAGGCAATGGAAAGTCTCACAGTCTCATGCTATTTGGGGAGGTTATGATGGGCTGCTTCTGAAAAACATGGTGGGAAAGAAGTTTAGTTCTGATACTGTTAATTGTAAAGTAAGCATTGGATGTGGATCCTGAGATACTGGTTAATGCTTAAGTTGATCCTGAAGATAGGTTAAGTTATTAGTTTTCCTAGTTTGGGATTAAACTGCTTAGACCCCAAGAGACTTAGGAACTATACTTCATAACTCAGAACTTTGATTCTAAGAAGCTCTGCTAAGCCTCAGACTCTCCTCTGCAGTTCTGGCCATCATGGGTGTCTCCAGACTCAATTCCCTGTAGCTGCTTTGTAGAGTGATGCAGGGTAAATCACTTCTCAAGAACCCTACTGACAAGTAAAGAACTTAAACAAATTTCTGTCCTCACCTAAAAAGGTGAGCAGATAAAAGACAAACCACATCTTTTTCCAGTCAAGTGAGTGGACTTGTCACAAGGGGTACTGTTCTTTCATATGTGTCTCTTCTTGACCATGTATTTATAAAATAGTTGGCTGCTGTTAATAAAGCAGCAGTCTGCCTGTGAAACTTAATATGAGTCTCCTTGGCCCATACAAGAGTAGCATCTGTGTCTCGGGACACCATGTCCAACTGACAGATACTTGCAGACAGTTCAGTCAGTTAACAAAATCATGAGGTCATTCCATGTGTAAATTGTCATTTTAGACATTGGAATGAGCATGGAGTGTTATAAAGAGTGTAAATCAGCCCTTTCCAGCTCTTGCCAGTGCTAGGAAATGGAAGGTCCGTAGGAGAAATTAAGAGTACTACAAGGTCAGCTGTCTCAGGCCTCGGAGGTGGCGGGCAGTATGAGGGGCATAGGCCAGGAATGGAGCAGAGGAGTGTGAGCATCAGGGCTTTCAGTTGGAACAGAGAGAGATGTCCAGGGCGAGAAAGTAAAGGTGGATGACAGTGAAGAACTGAAGGCCTATATTTGGAATTTGAGATCTTAAGAAATGGAAAATTTTTTAAATGGTTGCAAAAAGAATAGTCTTCATCCAGCTTCCCCAGATGTTAATAACCATAGTACAATGATCAAAATCAGGAAAGTAACATTGATGTAGTACTATTAAATTAATACACATTTTTCAAATTTTATCAGTTGTTTTACTAATTACCTTTTTCTGGACCAGCATCCGATACAGAATCACACATTACATTTAGTTGTTTTCCTTAATCTGCTTTAATCTGGAACAGTTCCTCAATCTTTACCTTTTTTGATCTGGACACTTGAAAATTTTGCAGATTTTTTCTTGGGTTTGGATAGCTATTTCCTCATGATTTGATGTTGGTTATACATTTTGGGTAGGAGTACCACAGAATGATGATGTACCTTCTTCAAGCCATCCTAGTAGGAGACACTTATCAATAGTCTCATTACTGGTGATGTTGACTTTGATCACTTGTTTGAGGTGGTATCTCCTCTATAAAGTTACTACCTTTATTTTTTTGTCATTAATAAGTATCTCAGGGGATTGGTTGTTTTTTCTGAAAGTTCTCTAAGTGATTCTAAGCGTGTTGCCTGGTTATGCCAGAGGATGGCAGAAATACATCAAGATAGAGCTAGGAAGATGAAGAGTGTTTTAATTAAAAAGTCTTATCATAGTAGAGAAGGAGCAAAGCTAGATGTTCAGTTATGAAGTAGAGAAAGAAATTCCTTTCCCTGGAGGAAAGTGGAATATGAACTTGTACATATTTTGAAATATGTACCAGTAGGAGTTACTGATTGGAAATCAAGCTAATTGAAAACAGTATTTCCAAGCTGAATTGAAGGCAGTTAAACAGCATGAATTATTAGTGAACTATACCATTTCCATCAGTTTTTCTACAAATCTTGGGGAGCTGGGGTAGAGAATCATGTGAAGCATGTCCCAGACTAAGAGAGCCAGAGACTGAGCTCATAGCATAGGCAGAACTGAAACTAGCAGAACAGATAAGATGGTCATTAAGGAGTCACTGGAGTATGCGACACTTGGTGATTTTAGCAGCTTGTAAAGGGCACAGTGTTTGGAGGTGTTCTGAGTGTGAATAGCTTACTCAGTAGGTGTGAGGAGATGGGGAAGTGCAGACAAGGAGGATGTGGTTAGAGAGGGAGAGAACATATTGATATCTGCGGACATGCCAAAGGTGGGGGACTGAGCATGATCACTAACAAACACTGATGAAGGGAACCAAGTCATATCTAAACAAGAACAACCAAATTTGTTCTGTGTTTGGCATCTTCAGTCAGCAAATGCTTGCTGAATTGCCTTTTCTTGTGTGATAATTCTTAAGCTTTTTGATCATCTTTTACTAATTGGTAATATTTGACATTTTTGTTGTTTTTTTGTTTAATCAGCTGATGATTGTGTAATGGGAAACAGAAACCACACAAATAGCTGAAATACACACACACACACACAATTACATATACATATAATTAAAATTTATTAAATATATATTATTAAATATATTAATATTATCTGTTGAACTGTGAACAAACATTTCACCAGAATTGCTAATAAATAATAAGGTTGATTAATTTTAGATTTTCTCTCACGTCATGTTGTTGATTAGCCTGTGTAGATGGTAACTGGCCATGGAAATGCCCAATTTTGGAAGTCTTATATTCCAAAATATGCTTATCTTTTTCTGGATAGTTGAACACTTTCTCTTAAATCCAATTCTAATCTTTAGATTTATATTTGTCATTGTGACACTGTTTTTCAAAAATAGTTGGTAGACCTACTTACGTATGTATGTAAACCTACATACGTAGTTATTTTTTAGAAATAAATCTTAAAAATTTGGGAGACTATCTTATGGGGATGATGTAAAAGGAGAAGTAGAAGAAATAAGAAAATAAACCAGTTAGTACCAGCATAATGAACATTTCGACTTATTTATCTATATATCTGTCTGTCCCCTTTATCATTTTGCTCTTTAAAAAGTAAAATGTGAGCCAGTACAGTAGTGGACACTTCTAGTCCCAGTGACCCAGGAGGATAAGGCAGAAAGAACATAAATTCAAGACCAGCCTCACAATTTAGTGAGACACCCTGTCTCAAAAAATAAATAAATAAAAAGAGCTGGGGGTATAGCACAGTGGAGGAGAGCCCTTGGGTTCAATCCCCAGTGCCAGGGGAAAATGTGAATTTTAAAACATTCAAACAAGTCTGAAGTAGAGCAAATAAAAAGTAAAAGTTTTCCTCCTTCACCCCCCGCCCCCAAAAGCTGGACTTCACTCAGTTTGTGTATTCTTTTTTTTTTTTTTTTTAGTTGTAGATGGACACAATGTCTTTATTTTATTTATTTTTATGTGGTGCTAAGGATCAAACCCCGTTCTTCACGCATACAAAGATACAAGGCAAGCGCTCCATCACTGAGCCACAAACCCAGCCCTGGTGTGTATTCTTCCAGAGTGTTTTCCGTGAGATATAAGGAGTTAGCTACAAATTGAGCACAAGGCAGATTACAACTAAATTTACCTTTGAGCTTACCACTTGCTCATACAGAAATTTTACATTGTGGGTGTGCTATGATTCAAGATTTCTAACACAGCAGGTATTTTTTCCAGCATTCAAACAGACTACTCTTTCTTCAGTTGAGAACGAGATGCAGGAGTTGGCTTTCATTAAGCTCAGCTTTAGAAGATGTCCACATCTTCCAAACCTAATAATCATTTCATCTCTATACTTTCTTGCATTATCTCACAAGCATTTGGGGGATACCTCATATCTAAACTGTAACAGCTCCCTTCCTCTGTACTACAGTTATTTTTTTCACATTTAAGGAGATTTGTTTCTTTGCCCATTCCTAGAAGAAAGTCTGTTCTTGTCTACTACTAGACAGAGTTTTGATTTCTAATGCTAATATTTTTTTTTCCTTTATCAATAGCTAAAAGATTAATGATTGTAATCTTGCTTTGCTTGTTCAGTGATCCAGCAGACCTGGGGAAGGTTAAGAAGTAGGGGTCTACCTTGGGTGAATTTCTTACCTACATGTTTTGTTTCTAGGAGTAAGCCAGCTATGCTGTCCCATATCCCCCTGACCCCCACCACCACTAGAATTAAGTGTTTTGCACAATGTCTGCTTGGTGTAACAATGTCTTTTGGGAGGTTCTGCTAAGTACTGTGCACTGTTCCCTTTCTTGGTGAGATATTGCTAGATCATCGTTCCTACTTTATAGTGTGATAGCACCATATTTCCATACACTTAGTTTTAATTTGGCTTTATATCAGGCATTCTGATGTTCAGCTATTCATTGAGCATGTGTAGAGCACCTGTAGGCATTGGGCTCTTAATGGAGCAGAAGGAAACAGCAATTTGAAATCATAATGAAAAGTAAAATTTCATACAATCATGAGAAACAATATGAAAAAAGATGGGGTAGTAGGAGAGTATATGATAGAATTTACCTAGAAAGACTTGTGAGGAAGTGACCATTGAGCTGAGCAGTGAAGGAAGAATGGGATTTGACCAGGAGGCAGGTGCAAAGAGCGTTTCAGGCATAGGAAACCACACATGCAAAGACTGAACAAAGTCCAGTGTAGCCAGAGCATTGGTGAATAGGTAGTCAGGGAGAAATTGTAGTACAGGGTTAGGTTAAGTGTAAGGCCAGACCTTGCAGGGCTTTATATTTTATAGGCCATGCTGAGAAAGCATTTGCTCCATCCTAAGAACAGCGGGTAGCCACTGGAACATTTTAAGCAGAGGAAAATGTCTAAATCATTTGTGCTATGAAAACTCTGATTTAGGTGGCAATTAGAAGCAGGGCATAGATGGAAAAATTGGGGGAGCACTGGTAATGATTTTGCTTTGGGAGCAAGATGAAGAAGGAAGAGTTGAGAGTGGCCCTTAAGTTTTTTGGCATGAAAAACAGCATCAGTAGTGGTTCTGTTAACCTGAAATAAAGGAACAAGGGGAGAGTACCAGGTACTGGGACAAGATCACGAGTTGTTTTGGATGCATTAGGTGTGAAGTACCATGAAACATCCAAGTAGAGAGTAGACTGCTGAATGTATGGGTAAGGCCTAGAGAAAAGAATTAGAGGTAGGAATCTGAGGCCTTTGCATTAGGGAGTTAATTAAAGCAGTAGGTATGGATGAGCTTACTTAAAATGAAACCACAGAATGAGAAAAGGAGAGCCAGTACCGTGCCTTGAGAAATGCTTACTATTAAAATGGCCTACCCAAGGAGGATGAGCCAAAAAGGAGCAACTAGAGAAATAGGAAGGAAAATTAGGGTGATGATAAGTCACAGAGGACAAGGGAGAAACTGTTTTAAAAGGAGGGTATGCTGTGGGAAACTCAGGCATAATGAAGAGGGAAAATTGCATATAGTAGCATATAAGTCACTGGTGACTCCCAGACCTGTAAAGTACTAGATATAGAAGCCATGTGGAGTTGGGCTGAGGAGTGAACAAGGAAAGAGGACTAAACTGTGACATATGTTTTGAGAGATTTAATTATGAGTGGGTGGGGACTAGGAGGAGGGTTATGGAGTCCAAGGAGAGCTTTTTTGATTTTGTAAACGGGAGTCTTGATCATGTTTATAAACTGATAGGGAAAAATCAGATAAAGGGAAAATTGGTGGTATGAGGAGATAAGAGGGTGGGTTCCTGAACAGTCAGGAAGGGGGCAGAATCTGAAAGCAGTTGAGCAGTAATGTAGGTAGGTGAATGAGTATAATTGTATTTAGCATTTCTTCCCCATCCGTAATGTAGGTGTCAGTGCCATCTTCTGAAAGGGAAGGGGGCTTTATATGTGAGTCCAGGTTGCCATTTAATTCGGAAGTGTAATAAATAGTTTTCTAATTATATCCTTACCTCTCTCCTCCCTATCTTATAAACAGCTTTATTGAAATATAATTCACATACCATAGTTTACCCATTTAAAGTTTATGATTCAGTGTCTTACCTATTAATTGTCAGATTTTTTCCTGTCAGAAAGAATTATGTGAAGAATAGAAATTAATGAAATTATTTTGAAAAAGCAGCATATGTGAGTAGATTATAAGAGAACATGTTACCAAATGATTTCCTCTTGACTCAGAAAATTCTATTTTAAGTTATTAAAAATATGCATATGGGGGCTGGGGATGTGGCTCAAGCGGTAGCACGCTCGCCTGGCACGCGTGCGGCCCGGGTTCGATCCTCAGCACCACATACAAAGAAAGATGTTGTGTCCGCCGAAAACTAAAAAAAATAAATAAATATTAAAATTCTCTCTCTCTAAAAAAAAAAATATGCATATGGGATGATGAACTTCTGTCAGAAATCTCTAAGGTGTTATAGAGAATATAGTAATCTCGGAGGTGTATAGAGAATATAGTAACAGTGGACTCTGCTTAAAATCAGTACTGAATAAGATTTCATAATGTGATTACTGAAGGATGATTTATAAGCATTTAGAAAAGAAAATTGCAGAAATCAGTATAGCCTTAGTGAAAAGGTCAACCAATGAACTTGATTTCAGTTTGTTACAGTCAGGAAGCATAGAAGAAATAGCATGTTTTCGTTTTATCAAAATATTTAACAAAAAGCTTTTTTTAAAAAAAAAAATTGCAGGTGAACAGCAGCATATCTTTGTTTTATTTATTTTTATGTGGTGCTAAGGATTGAACCTAGTGAGACAAGTGCTCTGACACTAAGCTACAGCCCCAGCCCTAACAATACTTTAGATATAATCAGAGATACGATAAATTATGGTATAATGGTATATTAAGAATTGTAATACAAAAAAATAAATAAATAAATTTTTAAAAGCTTTTTGAATATGATTTGGAAATAGGTACATATAGAGTGGCTGAGCAATCAAACCCAAAAATTATTAGAACATTACTGAAGAAAGCATGATGAGCCAGAGACATCATGGTGGGCTCCACTTGAGATTTTTCAGATGATAGAAAGGTGAGATGTCTTTCAGAATACAGAAATCCCCACAGTCTTGAGTGATTGGCTGATACTGGGATTAAATAGTGAGAAGATTTAAATCATTCATTGTGGGATCATTTGCTTCAGTTTAAGAACAACATTTGCAAAGGTCTGGCTTAAGCAGCAGTGCCTGTGAAAGCCAGAGAGGTTAGTTCACTCAGAGTTCTCTGATATAATTGCCAAAATTCTTAAAGATACTGGGCTGTGTTACCATTTGTGATGGGGAATTGGTGATCTGATGTCTTCTGTATCCTTCCATTTGAGCTAGAATTAGAATACTAGTTCTCCCTTTCTTAGAAGATGAGAGAAGGTTTTCTGGAGAAGATGACTATTTAGGAAAGACAGGCAGGCTCCCTTCAAATAGGAGCCTTTGTGTGGAAGAGAAATTAGAATACTGCCAGATTTGCAGGACAGACTCAGAGCCAGCAGACAGTGTGGTGAGACAATGTTTGTCTCCTTATAAAATTGTCTAATAGCTATCTAATTCTGAGATCTGCCAATGCTGCATTACTGGACACTGGAAATATTCAAGGTGAAGCAACACAATCATTTGGTGAGAAGTCCAGGACGTTGTAAAGGGAGTATCATGGGACTAGATGATTCTTTATGGACTGTTACATGCTGATGTTCTGTGAATTTAAGTTACTTCTCTTAAGGTATATTTCTGGTCATAAATGATTCATTTTGTTTATTTTTTGTTTGTTTGTTTGTTTGTACTGAGGATTGAACCCAGGGGCACTTTACCACGATCCACATCCCCAGCCCTTTTGTTTTTATTTTGAGGCTGAGGCTGGTCTTTAATTTACGCAATCCTCCTGCCTCAGCCTTCAGAGCTGCTGGGATTATAGGCATGCACCAATGTGCCTGGCTAAATGCTTCATTTTAAATAGATTTTTACAGCCATTGTGTATTTCATTTGTCTTATTTTACCCAAATCTCCTTTGTTGGTTTATTACCTATAACTTTTTTCAAGTGTTTTGTGTGGGGGGTTTTTAATAAGCTTTAGGGCTTATAACATACACTGCTAATTTATCGCAGTCTAGTCACAGAAACTGTTACACTGATTTAGTTATTATAAGACCCTTACAACACTATACTTTCATTCCTCCCTTTTAGCTATTATCACCATACATTCTTTTTTCTGCATGTGTCATAATCCCAGAATACATTGTTATTTTTTTGCTTTAAACAGCCAATTCTCTTTTGGAGACCTTGTTTTAAATAATATCTTGTTTTAAATAAAATCTTTTACATTTGCTCACATTACCAGTGTTCTTCCTTCTTTTGTGTATACCTAATACAAGTCTACTACTAATGAAGTCTTTCAGCTTCTATATGTATCAAAAGCTCTTATTTCATAGCCTTTGTTTTTGAAAGATATTTTTAATGAGTGTGAGATTCTAGGGTGGCATTTTGGTTGCATATATTTTTCAGCATTTGTTACAGTGTTCCTCCCCTATGTTTTGATTTTCATCATTTCTGTCAAGAAGTCTGTTATTCTTTGGTTCTTTATCCACAGTGTGTTTTGTTGTTGTTGTTGTTTTTGTTTTGCCTCTGAGACTTTTTTTTTTAATCACTGAATTAAAGCAATTTGATTGTTCTATTCCTCATTATAATATTCTTCTTGTTTCTTGCACTTGGGATTTTTCAGTATTTTAAGGGTATTATAGTTCTTATCAAATTCAGAAATTTTTATTTGCATTTTCCCACATATTTTGTCTGTCCTTCCCACTGCTTTGAGGACTGCAGCTACATATATATATTTAATTGCTTAAAGTCATCCCATAGCTCACAGATTTGATATCTCCCCCAGCCCTGTATTTCATTTTGGAGAGTTTTCACTGCTGTTTTTAACTTTTCTTCTGTAGTGTCTAATCTGCTTTAATCCCACCCATTGTAATTTTTATCTCAGACATTGTAGTTTCAATTCCTTGAGTGTTTTTATGTCTTCTATTCCTCTATTTAATGTACTCAATTTTTCTTAAACATATTGAATATAGTTGTAATAACTGCTTTAACATTCTTTTTTATTCTGCCATCTGTGTCATTTCCAGGGTTGTTTCTTTTAGTTGGACTCCTCATTGATTATGTTTTTCCAGTTATAATCCTCTCTAGGCTTGTTGTTAACTTTGCCGAGTGGGACCAGAGCAGAGGTTAGGGCTAATTTTGTGCAAATACTGAGGCAAAATCATCTTGAGCATTCTTCTTGATACCCTGTAACTATGAGGTTTTCTGTTCAGGCCAATGGGATCAAGAACTCTTTTCAACCTCAAGTGAGCTCTGTGGTTCTGTTCCCTGGCCATGGTGACTTACCTTATCAGCTCAGCTAAAGATGCCAGTAGGTTTCAGCAGACCTCTAATGCACTCTTTTCTGTGCCTGCTCTCCTTCCTGGTATTCTTCCCTGCAAACTCTAGTCTCCTTGGCCTCCTTCCCAGCTGGCCTCCTCAACTCACGGAGATGGCTTCCCATCCCTGTGCTATGGCCTGGCAGTAAGCCAGCGTAATTGTAAGGTGCTCTTTGCTTGTTTCCCTTCTCCAGGGATCACTGTCCCATGCTGCCTGAAGTCCAGTATTTAAAAAGCATTGTTTCAAGCCTGGTGCTCTGGAGGGTGAAACAGGAGGGTTGTGAGTTCAAAGTCAACCTCAGCAAAAGCCAGGTGCTAAGCAGCTCAGTGAGACTTTGTCTCCAAATAAAAATACAAAATAGGGCTGGGATGTGGCTCAGTGGTTGAGTGCCCCTGAATTCAGTCCCCAGGACACCACCCCCCCCCCCAATAAATAAATAAATGGCATTGTTTCGTATGTCTTATTTGCTAGTCTTCATTGTGGGAATAGACAAATCTGACCCTGTCCATGGCCAGAAGTAGAAGCTCATAAGTGACTTTTTATTTTCCTCTAACACCTTACCTTTGCGTTTAGTCTTTTTCAGCTTCATTTTTTGTCCTTTATTTTCCTCACATCTTTCCTCTCACAGGCCCTGTAGTTTTCTCTCTCCCTCATCCCTGTCTCATGCTGCTTCTATTCCCTACCACTCATTTTTAAGAGTTTTCTCAAACTCAGGGTCAGTTCAGGTGCCTCTTCTGATATTTCTTCAACTTGAGGAAAAACTAAACCTTTTCTTTTCTCTTTGTTCTGTTTCTACCATATATGAACTGGATTTTCATTGTTCAAGTATATATGTATTGACACATGCTGACCTTCCTGAGGAATGTGCATTTTGGTACCTGGATAACACCTGTACATAGTGTTCACCTCAGCTCCTAAGGGCAGGGATGGAGCTCACACTTAGGTCTGAGTGTCTTTGATACAGAGAGGAGGCATTTAACAAACAGCTGTGTTGCATTTTGGTAAAATGAATTGTTTTTCTCCTCTTCTTCAACTTCTCCCCCAAAATTAGGCCACAGAAGAAGTTTCCAAAAATCTGGTTGCCATGAAAGAAATTCTGTATGGCACAAATGAAAAAGAGCCTCAGACAGAAGCAGTGGCTCAACTTGCTCAAGAACTATATAATAGCGGGCTCCTTAGCACCCTGGTGGCTGATCTGCAGCTCATTGACTTTGAGGTAAGAAATCAGTTTCTTTTATTTTCAAAAGCAGTTCTTTTCCATATGTTCTCTACTTTGGAACATCTTAAGATCCCCACTGGGCTCTTGGCACAGGGGTTCCTGGCCTCTGTAAGCAAGCCCAGGCTGCCTGCCTCATTAGAAGAGCAAGGGCAGGAACCCAAGGGCATCTCAGGCCCAGACCAGGGTTTGCCCCTCTTTTCTACCACATTTTATATAGAGTTTCTTAGGTATTCCTTATTCTCTTTCATTCAGGTTGTTTTTTTCACAAAGAGCTACTCTTCAGAGCACCGTAGTGGATTATATAATCCACTCATCTTGGGCTCCCAATAAAAACAATCTAAAGAAAACCATAGAATGTTAGAATTTTAGAAGTAGATAGATTCTAAAGAACATCAATTGCCACAGAGATCATATTATGTGTTTTGTTTGCTTGACACTGCTTTTACATTTTTAGATTATTATGTTTAAATAGCAGATTTTATTCACAATTCTGAATTTCTGGCTTCTACTGGAAATTTGATTCTGGCAGTTTGGGGCCAGTAGTCCTGCTTGGCCCTTCAGCTGGAGCAGAGTAGCAACCCAGGGTATCCAAGTGTGGATTTACTTTGGATAGCACAACTTACTTTTCCATCTTAGGGCCTGCTTTACCTGTGCACATCACCTGCCTGGCCTTTGTAGGCACTTGAGATTATCACCAAAGCTTATGCAGCTGGATCATTTTGTGTTAAATATTTAATGAACTTAGCAGTGAGAATAATAGTCCTTGATACAGCCTGAAAGAACTATCTGAGAAACATATATGATAATGAATCTCTCTGTCATGGTCGCAGGCAGTTTCTTTTTTGACTCTATCATGAATGTGCTTTGTTTTCAGCCCCAGTGTCTATCAGCCTAAGTTATGACATGTCTCTGCAGGTACTTAAAAGATAGCTACATGTTACAAGGGGAAATGACCCAGATTAAATTTTGGAAAAAGGTGATGAGAGGGTGTAGTTCAGAGGTCACTTGAATAAAGGAAAATGAAAATTTATTTTTATCCTGTAGAACAGATAGAACTAAGACATTTTCATTTATATAGCTAATCTCATGTGCTTTTAATAGTGTATTGAATTCCAACAACAATTTTTAATTCCTCTACAAAGTTAGAGATATACTAGAACATATAGTTCTTCTCCTTTGCCTGCCTGCACTTATCTTATTCCCCAACCTGGGCATGAAATTGAATATTCATTTGGGATTTTAGAGACATTTATTTAAAAGAGGTGTGTGCCCTTGGGACCGGTTCACAGAGACTGCCATTACTGCATCTGAGCTAGTGTAGGCCCCAGGGTGATCTCTGTGTGTGCTTTAGGTAAGGAGCGGAAAAGCTAGCATTTCACTCTCCTGTTGCTTTGTTAGCCTTGTGACAAGTAGCTATTCAAAAGCATTTCTTGGGATCAGCTTTTCTATTTGTTAATTTCTGTGCAACTTTCTGATTGTAAAGTTCTCTGGGTAATAGTAAAGTCCTTCTATTTTGTACAGTGGTAAAATAAAGTTCTGGTCTCTGAACTACTGCATTATGTGATGCTTAATGCCTTCATTATTAATCTTTGTGAAATTTTATCAAAACAGAACTAGTTTAATAGGGGGATATGCCTACTTGCTACTAAAGCTGAACTTCTTACAAAATTCTTTGAATTTACTATGCTGGCAGAGTATAATTTCCCCTCCTTCCACCACTATAAAAAAAAAAAAGTATGTGTTGTTCACATACCAATATCCTGTTTGAAGCTGCTTGTTCCACTTGGGTGGGATTCAGATCCCTGTAGATTGTAAGCATACAGCAACATTTTGTTTTCTATATCTGAGTCGGCATGATTCTGAGAGTTAGAAATGGTTGAAATTACACGTGGAAGGTAGTGAGATTTCACTTTGTCAACACATTGTTCATGTTAAAAATAGAACACTATTAAAACTTAGAAATTGGAGTTATAAATAAAAAGATAAAAGACAATGTAATGCCTATGAATGTTTTAAAGTCAGATATTTGGTCATAACTATAAATATACAGTGGTTTTCTTTTAGTTTATTTGGGAGGGTATATGGGCATTTGATGTTTATAATTGTATTCCTAATAGGGCAAAAAAGACGTGGCTCAAATTTTCAACAATATTCTCAGAAGACAAATTGGTACAAGAACTCCTACTGTTGAATACATCTGCACCCAACAGAATATTTTGTTCATGTTATTGAAAGGGTATGTACAATGCAATAAAATTTATATTCTTAGTTGAAAATAAAAAGGAAAGATTGCCTTGGGAGAAAAAAGAAAACCAGGATGGTGAATATGGGGAACATTTTCTCTTTACTCAGCTTTTTGTCCCGTATATCTTGGACACATTTCCCTCCTTAAAATTCAACCTGTGAGCTAAATTGAATGTAAAAATACCCTGTAGATGGAGTTTAAAATTAGGCAAATTGTGAGCCTTTAAATTCACAAATTAAAGGTGACTAAAGGAAAGACATCCTTTGTTGTCTTATATCTGTTTTCTAAAATTTAAAAAGTTGAGTTGCATTGAAATACAAGCTAAGTCATGCATTTACAGATGTCTCGTTTGTACCTGGTCTGCACACTAGAAGGCCAGTAACACCACCTCGGGTGGAGCACAGAGCCACACAGATGCACTGTTTGGTTATCAGCATTCTTGTCATTGTGATTTGGTGCCCCTTGAGTTTCACCTCAGTGTTCACTCACTAATCCACTTAATTTGGTAATGCACAGTGCATCTTCTGGAATCACTACTGGACCAAACAGGCATTTATGATTGGGAAGTTTTTCACTTTAAAAAGCAAAGCAAAAAACCCTAAAAAAAGGAAAAAGAAATCTTCTCCCCCAGCACTGAGCCTCCCTGACTGGCAAGGTAACCTATCGCTCAGCACCAGAGCTATTTAACAGCCCTGGGCATGCTATGCCACTTTCTGTCCCAGCACTGGCAGTGTTCTGTTAAACTGGAGGGCAAGCACGTTGCTGGCCTGTCTGGTGGTGTGAATCAGCTTGCTCTCCTGCCCCTGGCTTTGCAGCTTGCCTCATTCTGATTCATATCTCTGTGGTTTAACACTTCCCTCAAGTTCAAGCTTGTTTAGATGAAGGGTGAGTCAGTGCCTGTGTTGCACGGCCAGCATTCTGTTTCCTCCTTTCTATTTCTAACCATCTCTGTTGCTTCTTCAAATGTTGTCATACAGAACTTTTGGCGTCTAATTTCTTGTTGTATTACCCCATGGTTGGCGTGTGAACACGTAGAAAGTAGCCTGGAATTTTGGTGCTCTTAGAGCAGCTTCCTGTTGGCTCTGTATATTTTTAAAGCCAGTATTTCCTTTTCCATAGAAACTAGTGGTTATTAAGATCTGTAAACTAATTATCTCTGCCTATGATTTCACTTTACAGTAGCCAGGGATAATGATATAACCATTGTTAGATATTGTATACAGTAAGACTTTGGAGATACAATTTAAAGTCTAACGTTCTTCACTGGGCTGACCTAAGCAGAATCCGCAGCCAGAGAGAAGCATAGAGAATGGGAGCAGAAGAGTGAGATAGCCTGCTCCCCAGCCCTCACCCTTGGTCATGGGCACTGTGCATACCACTGCAGGGAGAACACAGCAAAACCTCTCCCACCCACAGCCCTGCCTCAGCAGCCCCTTAATGTCCTGCCATTCTTACTTGCTCTAGTCTTTGCCTCCTTTCCTTACACATGAGTTCTGTGCATCCCTTGTACATAATACACAACAAAATAAAGTGTACAGAAATAGTTTAATGTAGTCACAATATTATTTAAAAACCTAATTTCAATTTTTTTTGATTGTTATAAAAAACGGCATATTACAGTTTCTTTTCAATTGAATTCTAAACAAGTCCACAAACTAAATTTGACTGATATGACTGTTAATCTATAATAGTTAATGAATATCCTCTTTTTTCCTTTCTTTCTTCTTCTTTTTTAAATATACTCATGTCATTTGTTTGTTGGTGCAACTGTGTAATTTGTTTGTAGATAAATCACATATTTTGGATTTTATTTCTGTGGTTCTGTTCAACATGTTTCACTGTCCCCTGTTCCTTTAAAATTGGTGGTTAGATGTAGGGGTTTAGATTTAGGGTTAGTTTCAGATTCCCTTCGAGTGGGCGTATGTTCATGAGTGGTGCCATGTATGTTCTATTAGGTGGCTCTGGTTATTCCACTTCAGGTGATGTTTAGATTGACCTCTGGGTACAGTCTATAATCTGTCCATTGTAAAGTACTCCATTGGCCTTATACCTGAAGGTTTTAATGTCCATTGAGAGTCCTTATCTAGATTAAAAATGGCCACTTCCTCTTTCATTATTTCTTCTCTATATAGCTATGCTTCTTCTAAAGGACAGCCTCTCCGGGGCTGGGGTTGTGGCTCAGTGGTAGAGCACTTGCCTGACATATGTGAGGCACTGGGTTTGATCCTCAGCACCCTATAAAAACAAAGAAAGAAGGTATTGTGTTCATCTACAACCAAAAAAAAAAAAAAAAAACAGCCTCTTCTAACCATAACTTAGTTATTACAAAATATTGTCTTTAAGGGAAAGGTTTGTGTCATTATTTTAGTATAATTAGCTGGTGTCTCTAGCCGCTTTTTACGTGAGCATTGAGTTTATTGTTTAAACATTGTTATTAACTCAGTTTTTTGTTTTGTTTTTTAAAAATATTGGAGTCATTATTTTTTTCCGGTCAAGTTGTCCCCTCTTCAGCCATTGGGAGCTTTTTCAGATTGGTTCCTATGTCCTTTTGGCAAGGCTCCCATTAGTCTGATAGCTTCCTTGCTTTCTGGCACAAGATGACCACCTTACTCATTTTGAATGGATCCTGCCACATCTGGAAACAACTGTTTAAGGAGGCCCTTGAATTGCCTTTTAAAGATTTTGGGGTTTGGTTAGACTACTTACATACAATGCGATTGTCTTCTTGGGCTGTAAGTACTTTGGTGTTGGCTATTTCAAGGTGTTATGCTGCTAATATTAGTGTGCACTTGAGGTCTTATTGCTTGTGTTGGACTGAATTTGGAGGCAATTATTTTTTTATAGGACATTTAAAAGTTATTTTACTCTCCAGCCTGGTGCTAACAGGTTGTATAGCATAACTGTTTGCCTTATACTCATTAGTTTATGATTTAATCAGGTAGACAAGCTTGACAGACTTCTTATCAAAACCCACCCAACTTATTTTACCAAACTGTCTTACCCTGTCCTTCTAGTCTTCTACTTATTGAAGATAAGCAGAGATGGGGTTGGGGGTCTAATTCAGTGTCAAAAGCACTTCCTAGCTTGTGTGATGTGAGGTCCTGGGTTTTGGTCCCCAGCACCACAAAAAAAAAAAAAAAAAAAAGAGGCAAAAATGAATTGTGCGATCAGCCATTTTTGTGAGAGGCAGGGTTGATAAAAGAAATAGGACTTAAGATTGGAATTCCAGATGGCTTAGAATTTGCATAGGCAGAAAAAATAGAGAGACAGCATCCTAATGGTGTATTGCTGGGAACAAAGGTTCAGGGACAGAAGTGAATACCATGTGATTGGCAGCAATGAAGAATAAGCAATAAGCAGTAAAATCTGAGTGTTTTATGGCGGAATCAGAAGATGGCATTTTATCAGAGTAATAGATTGAGGGGAAGACTAGACATTGAGTCCAGAAATTTGTCTTTATTTGATTGACAAGAAATAATTTTAAGTTCCTATACTGGAAATGCTGTGGATTAGCTTGTGGGTTGGGTAGATTGTTTATGACGAGCTTGAACAATGCTGGTTGGGAGGCCTTTGCAGTTATTCTGGCAGCATGAGTTAATGCACTAGTGGGAAGAGATACGAGAAAATGAAACTAACATGCCTCAAAGAAATGTCGAAAAGGCCTGGCAATACTGAAGCTGGGAAGATTTGAAGTGAAGAAGGGAAGGTTTAAAACTGTGCTATGCAGTACCATAGCTACCAATCACATGTAATGCTTAATTTTCAATTATTTTAAATAACATTTAAAATACAGTCCCTCAGTCACACTGACCTAATTTCAAATGTTTATTAGCCACATGTCCTAGCAGCTACCATTATGGACAAAACAGAGACCATTTCCAACATCACAGAAATTTTTGTTAGGCCTGATTTAGACCTGGCTATCAAAACAGAAACAATGTCAAATTACAGAAATGAGGCAGGATTGTTGTTGGGTTATTTGGTGGAGGAAGACAAGATGGTATTTTAGACATGTTGAGTTTATGGTAGATTTCTAACTGAAGTAACAGAAAATGCGTAACTTGAGGTTTGGGACTAGACTTGAGCAGGGGAAATTTAGTAGTGGTAAGAACCTTGAGATGGTATAGGTTTTGGGCCAAAGGCACAAAATAGGAACAAAGGATAGAAAGGGAGAACTGAGAGAATTTCTTCTTTTATCCTTCTTCTTTTTTTAATAGAGCAATGAAAATATTGGCACTGTCAAAACACTTAAGTTAGAAGGATCTTTTGTTATAAGTAAGGATTGCTTGTTTTAGCCAAGAGGAAGCCTTTGCTGGCCAATTAGTTATTTCACAGGAGTGTTGGGAAATGGAATTTGACTGCAAGAAACTACAGGAGCATGTGAGTGGGAAAGAAATGAAGCCAATGCATACAGCTTGAAAGGAAGTAAAAGAAAAGAGAACAACGTGTCTGAGCAGGTGGCCGAGTCCAGGCAGAGGGCTTGGTGCACATGGGAAGAAAAGGCCCCTGCTTGGCTGAGAGGTTTTTCTTTCTATGTCAGAGATGGAAAAGGTGAGAGACCTGAACTGAGATAAAGGGAGGCTGTGTGTGCAGAGCTGGTGAGGCGGCACCAGTTTGAGCGTCCACTGCTGGTGTCCCTAGCTCTCCATGCAATCCTTAGGACTAAACTCTCAACTTCTCAGTGTTTCCATGTAGCCCAGAGACTTTACTGTTTTGAGTGTTAAAACCTCAAAGTATAAATGCTGTATATTTGATAGACCTTATTAGATACTATGAATTTCTGAATTTGGAAAAATGTTTTGTATTGTTTTTGATCCAACCATTGGTGGTGCTTCAAGGTGTTAAAAGCACCACAGGTAAAAAGCTAAGCCCAAATGGAATGACTGGTATGACCTTAATACTGACTTCCAGCTTGTTAAAACCTTTGAACAGTGGACTTCCATTCACACAGTCATTCTTGTGGCTGATGCTTTTTGGCTGAAGGCAAGCCAGTGCAGGTGGGCTCTACAGGAAGCTCCCAAGCCCAGGCTTTCCTCAGAGAAATACCTTTTGTAACCAGTGGTCACTTGATTAGGACACATGTCTGAAACTTCCTGTTCTAAAAATTTGAAGTAGTCATTCTAAAAGTTTTGAGAGAGCAATCATGTTCGGCTTTTTATTTGTTTATTTTTACAGGTATGAATCTCCAGAAATAGCTCTGAATTGTGGAATAATGTTAAGAGAATGCATCAGACACGAGCCACTTGCAAAAATCATTTTGTGGTCGGAACAATTTTACGATTTCTTCAGATATGTTGAAATGTCAACATTTGACATAGCTTCAGATGCATTTGCCACATTCAAGGTAACAAAAACTAGAATTCTAAGTACACTTGCAATTCAGATCAAAAAGTGTGCTTTTTTTTCCCCCCTAAATTTTCTCTGCCCTCCTAGTCTACACACTGCTGCCCTCTAGTGGGAAGAGAGAAGATGAATTTTATATGTGTTGGTAGGATTTTAAGTATTTGTAATAAAAGTCACAGCTTATAAAAGGTGGAAAAGTTAGATTGTAAAGTCTGTAAAGAAGGCAGAAGTTCTATATGGTCAAAATTGTACTTTCTTGTTAAATTATCCATTAAATATGAAATACAAATATACAGTTGGCCTAACAACCAGGTCTTCTGTGTTGGGACATTCTATAGCAGTTTCTTTGGTTAAGCAACAGATGAAGTCATTGGCTTCTTTTCAGGGGCCATGTTGATTTGGAATGTACATGTCATTAAATACTAGAACCACATTCAGGACAGAGATAGCCACATTGTTGTCATACCTGTGTCTTCACACCAGAGCACATCTATTAAATGCAGGGAGAGGACAGACTCACTTGCACTATTCCAGCTATTGCTTCCTCCCTCCCCTCATCCACTTTATCTCCCTTGTTGTGGATTTGTATGAATTAAATACACACATGATACCACATGCAGATTTTTATTTGAGTTGCAAGGTTCTGTACTATTTAATTTATATAAATAAAGCAGCAATCTTGTATTTTCCCCAGTGAAAGCTTTATATATTATAATTCCCTTCTATAAAATGTTTGATCTTATATGTAAATGTTTAGAACTATTTCATATACTTACACATAGACGACCATGCTCAGAAACCATGGACTCTATTACAGTAGAAATGTCCTCTTATCTTGTTAAGTTTCAGTTTTATGATTATAAAGAGCCCGTGACATAATGAGCACACACCTTGGGCTTTAGATAAAATTTGTATCTGACAGTGAATGAACACCCTTAGGATAGGACAGAGTCCAGGGGACTGGTCATTAGGGTTTCACTGAATGAGTATAAGGTCATGGTGTAAAAGGTGCTCGGGGTTTATTTCCCAAAACCTTTAAAGAGGATATCAGAAGCTTTAGGTAATACTTCAGATACTTAAATGTCAATGTACAAAGCAAAACAAATTGAGTTTGAGATTATAACATAGAGTGGTCACTATGATGTCTTAGGTGTCACCGCAGTGGTGGGATAGGACTCATGATTAGAATGCATCGACGGAAGGGAATGCCCCATTCAGGAGCAGCAACCCGGCCTGAAGGGAGGTGTGTAGTAGCACCTTGTGTCAAGGAGAGAGTCCCCTGTGTGGAAGGACAGCCAGGATCCCGAGAGTGGCAGCACTCTGGGCGCGTGAGGGTGAGGGAAGCGGATTGAGGAGCAGCAGTGGTGTGGGAGAATGCAGCCAGACCCCTGACCACGTGGAGGACATACTCCTGGCACAGATGACCAAATTGGCTCAGAGGTGAGAGAGATGCGCTGGCTACATGCCAAAAATGTGATATCTGACAGTCTTGATGGGCCTTGCTGATGATTTCATTTCAGTTAGAGTTGCTTCTTTGAGTGAATTCTCTCCAAGGAGAAAATGGTGGTGATAGAATCACCATGGGTAATATAGTCCTGTCAGGTCTTGGTGGCCACAAAGGGAAAGACTGTACAGAGCCTGGCAAGTGGCCTTGAAGAAAGGGAACTTCTATAAACAACTTAGGGTTCCAGGGGTTAGCTCTAGAAGAGAGGGTTGAGAAGCTGGCCTGGCTTCTGTATCTCAGGTGCTCCCAGTTATACAAGAAAGAGAGCCCACTTGAGTCCTGATCAGATGCCTCTCCAAGAATAGTGCCACAGGGCCCCTAGCCGAGACAGAGTGTGAAAGACACAGACCTAACACTTAATCTCATGGGGCTAAATGGCAAACAGACCGAAGCTTCCTTACACACCTCCCTGAAAGAAACTGCGGTCAGGACAGAGAGAACAACCAGACCAACAGGGACAGTCTGGCATCTTCACACCACAGGTGCTGACAAGGAGGGCAGAAGAAGGACCCTGTCCCCTTTGCTGATGGCCCTTTGCAGGGCACAGTTTTCTAACAAAAAAAAAAAGAATGGATCTGTGTTCCCTGTTCTCCTTTGAGAATGTACAACAGTCCCCCCACACACACACAAAAAAAATGTACCCCTACACACATCAATTTTTGAACAAATGCAGCTTGTCCAAAACCCTAGGGTTAGAGCCTATGGAACAGGTGCTAAGTCTTAAAAGGAAATAAAAATATCTCTTCTAAATACGTCCAAGAGTCATAGCTTGAATGAATGGATACTGAAATAGTAAGCCAGATGGTGAAATATTTGTTAGTGATTTTTGTTTTGTTTTTGAGGAATTAAGGAGATGGGGAGGAGAATTAGAAGGCCAACAAATATATTTCCAATTTTCCAGAATAAAAGAAGGTAGATTCCCCAGAGAGGCTGGTGGAGCTTGGAGCTTGATGTTTTACCTCTGTAAGGTTCTAGAAAGTATTTCTAAAGAGATGATTTCTGAGCATTTTGGAAAGGAAACCGTGTGCCCACAGCTACCATGGATTCGCTAAGAGTAAGTTCAGCCATACTAATCTCATAGATGCCAGCAGGTCAGGGGGGTTAAGGACGTGGCTGCCTGTTTCAAACCAGCTCTGCTGCTGATTTAACCTGCATCTCTCCATCTATTAAAATGTAGGTGATAATACAAGTATATAAGGGGTTTTGTACCTCTATGCGGTCTTTGCACAGTAAACGTCACTGTTAGATGATTCCTTCATTACAATGAGGATGTGCTAGATTCTGAAACATCTACACATCTCTTCTCATGGAAACAGTAAACAAAGATGAACTAGATGGAGTTTTATCATAGTGATTCACAACTAAACAAAGCCATATCCATACATTGTTGTCAACTGGATGCATTTTGTAGCCAATCTCCACTGGGCTTTATCCCACCTGGCCTAGCTGAACGTTTTTATCATTTATTAATGACCAAAGGGTGACAAGGCATACTTATCTAATGTGTAGGTCCTAGCCAAGAAGGGAAAAAGAGAGATTAACAGTAGATCCTAAAATTCAAGATCCAAAGGGGACAGAACAGAACAAACTAAATGCAGATATGAGATCTCCCACTTGAGTACCTCATTATACAAAGAATGGGATAGGGGAATAAGGTGTAAATAATAATAAATAATAAATTGTTTAATAAATTAAATAATTACTAAGTATAATAATTACTATGATACAATTAATGATACTCAAAAGAACCTTATGAAGTAGATACTGTTATCATCACCTTCATATGTGATGAAAAGCCTAGACATATTGAATGAAGTCAGACAGTAAGTGGGAAAACCATATTTGAACCCAAGCCAACTGACCTGACTCAAAGCCCACTCTGAGTAAATAAAATTCTGAAGATTCCACTAAAATTAAGCGGTATGTTGAATACAGTCTCCAAAGCTCCATGTGATCACAAGTATGTAACCTAAGGAATCAGTGTTCTCCCTCAGTTATGAGCTCCTCAGGTGGTGACATGTAAATGTGCTCCATTCCAGGTGCTCCACTTTAGGAGGCACTTAAACAATAGATAACTTCCAGGAGACAGTAGGTTGTGCTCAGAACCCATGATTGAAGGAGAGTTTAAAGGACTGGGCATATTTAACCTGAAGAAAAGAAGACTTGGTCAGACTTTGCCATGAGATACTACTTGTATTCAAAGTGGGAACCTCCGAAAAATGGATTGCAGCCATTCTGCTAGCCTTAGCAGTGTTTGGAAATAACTTGGAGATAGTTATAAATCAAAAAGAAGTTTTTGACTCTAGCACAGAAAGAACTTATTAATTATAAGAGCCCAGAGATAAACCACATGAGTGAAAGAATTGAGTTCCTTGTCCCTGGACATAGTTGAGCATCGTATGGGAAATGGGGACAAAAGACTTGCTAAGATGCTGTGAAAATAAGCCCCACCCCCCAGGTAGCAGTATTTTTTCAGGGATATCTGTCACCTGCTGTTTGGTGCCCAAATTCAAACTTTTAAGAAGGTTTCTAATTCAACCCATCCTAAAAATTGGCTGCTCAGTTTCCTGGACCTGGGACATGATCCCTGGCCTTTCTTCAAGTTATACCAGTGCTTTGGATGTACTGAAATTCAGATAGGTCATAAATCCTTCTTTCCCCCGCTCTGCTGGTATGGCATCACATGTAACTTACAAACTTGGTGAGTCGCTGACCACATGCCCTTTTTGCCCTTTTTCTTCTTCTTCTTCCTCTTCCTCCTCCTCTTCTTCCTCCTCCTCTTCCTCCTCTTCTTCTTCTTCTTCCTCCTCTCTCCCTCTCTCCCTTTCTCCACAGTTCTGAGGACTAACCCAGGGTGGCACACACTCTAAGCAAGTACTCTGCCACAGAGCTGCATCCCCAGTCCATTTATTTATTTATTTGAGACATGAATCTACTAAGTTGCCCAGGCTGGGCCTCAAACTTAGGAGCCTCTGCCTCAACCTCCCATGTAGCTGAATTACACGTGTTTGCCACTGTGCTCAGCTTCATTTTCTTTTCTGTTGGTTTCTGTTCCTCCCTGACTCATTATTTGAGCTCTCCAGAGCTTTTAATGATAGTCACTAAGTTAAGGTTTCTTCTTACCTCTCAGTAGATGGAGGTAACTCCCAAAGCCCTGTCTCCTTTCCTAGCCTCTAGTATTAGCCTTTTTCTCTGGTGCTGGCTTTATTGTTGTTGTTGTTTTAAATATTTTTTTAGTTGTAGATGGACACAATACCTTTATGTGTTTATTCATTTTTTATGTGGTGCTAGGATCGAACCCAGGGCCTCACATATGCTAGGTAAATGCTCTACCACTGAACCACAAGCCCAGCCCCTGGTGCTGGCTCTTAACAGTTGCTCCTTTTCTTCAAAAATTCTCATCCATTCCAGGCCCTTAGAATGTCCTCCTTGACAAAGGACTTTTATTCTATTATGCACAGGGCCCAAACTTTAGCAATCTCACAACTTCTTTAATCCTTTCTACCCTGCAGCCATTGAGATCTGCTTCCCACATTGACCACAATATCCTGATTTCCCAGAGAAGAATAAATAGATGGGAGATGTTAGAAGTCCCTCTTTTTAGGTGTGGCTCAGTTGAGAGCCTCCTGCCCCTGCTTGAGTATATCCTTTAGAGGAAATAACTCACTCAAACCTTCAGTAAAATTGTGGTGCCCAACATGGTTACACCTAGAGATCTTTGCCTAGTAGAACATTGGTAGATGCTTTCCCCTACCCATCCCTAAGGCCTTAAACTCAGTTAAGAGCCAGCATCTCTTAAGTCCCCTCTCCCCTCACATTCTATTGTATCAGATTGTGGCAGAATAGTGAACAATGGCTCTGTGGGCTGTACTTCCTCATATTGGCCTCCGGAGTGATTCAGCCACAAAACCTTAGAAGTGACAGTCTTGTAGACCCTAACACATCCCTTAATTCACCCTCAGTTCACCTATTCATTTGTTCCTTCCCCAAGCCCCTGATTGCCTGCCCTGTGCCAGCTTCAGTGCTGGGGCTTGGCAGAAATCCATACACACAAATGCTGCCCTTGTGGCACCTACTCAAGGAGGCCAGCCATAAACAAAGCACAATGACAGGCTGAAGGGTGGTGAGTGCTCCTTAGCAGGCATGGACTTGGTGCTTTCTCTGTTGATATCCTCACATTCCTTCTCTTTGCCTCTGACCCTATGGGCCAGTGCACTGAGATGGTGGAGACTCTCCTACCACTTTCATCTTTGTTTCCATTAGGGGACACTTTGCAGCACTCTGCCAGGTCACAGTCCTCCACATGTAACCATGTTAAGCAGCAGATTTCTACTGATGATTTCAGGAAAGTGGCTATTCCTCCTGAAGAGTACTAAAAATAAACTCCAGATTTCTTAATTTTGCCTCTGTAATTCTCAGAAAAAAAAATTGGGCAACCCTGTTAAGATCAGGAAATAACAGTACTGATGACCTTGCCTAGAAGTTTGAACAACTAAGTCTTTGGGATGGGGTTAAAAGCCTTCTGAAAAGCACACTTTTGAAGATTGTTTAATGTGATGTTTTTCTAAACATGTTTCCTGGTTTTCTTGGTTCATTTATTGATTTACTAAATATTAAGCTCTTCCTAGTATGGAGCACTACATAAGTACTGGTGACTCAAAGGTTAGTAAAAACAGACATGACCCTTTGTCTATGTTTGTGTACAGGAGAGACTGTTTTCAAATAATCCCATAAGCAGATATAAAGTTACAGTTGTGACCAGTGCTTTCATGCGGTGACCAGTCAGGAATGGTTTCTGAAGAAGGGATGCCCAGTTAAGAGCTGAGGCTGGGTGGTAGGTAACTAGGCACAGGGAAGGCCTGTATGAAGGAAGACCTTTGGGGAAGGATGGTAACAGGAGTAGGTGACAAAAGAGCTTCCTGCAGAATCCCTGAGAGCTGACATCTCTACAAGAAAAGTCAAGCTGTGGCTCTTCCCACATGCTTGACCATAGAACACTGCTTAGAGCATTTCTCAGGACCAAGTACCACATCAGCAAGTTTTAGGAAATGCTAGCCCTGGGCAGCCTTCAGCTGTAAACAGGAAAGAAAACAAGTTAAGGAAAGTTGAATCAGAGAAAGGGGGTTGCTGGCACTGACTTCTCTAGTAGGTGGCACTGAAGGAACTTGACTCCTTGGTTCATCAAACATTGCCTGGGCATTCCTACTATCACATGTTCCCTTCTCTTTCCCACCTGGGGAGACCAAGGCTAGTCATGGCCAGCTCACAGGTCCCTGAGACAAAGGGTCTTATTTTATTGTCTAAAGCCTAGCACCTAGAATTTTTCCTAGCTCAGGATTATTTCTGACTGAATGATCTATGAGTGTTGCCTTTCTAGGGTGAGGCATGAGCTTTTTTTCATAGTAATACCAAATAGAACTACAGTTCAAACTAATTATTAATTCCACATTTTTTGTGATATTCTGCTTAGTTAGAAACTAATGTTTATAATATGATGGGGCTTTTAAAAAACATTCTACCTCTGAAAAAAGACCGCATTAGATTTGAAACTGTGGTTGAATTTAGGAAGAAGATAATAGAACCTTCTGATATGTCTAAAATAAAAGAAATTTCCTCTTTCTCCATTAGGAACACTAAGCAGCACAGCACTGTTTGACATTCTACAACTGTTAACTTGTATTTCACTTCTTTACTCCCTTTGTTATTTAGTATATTTGTTCATTGCCTTTTATGGGTTTTTTCCTTCTAAGAATTATAGATCTGTCATAGCATAATCATTAAAATTGCGATTTCATATTATTGATGATTTTATTCCCTGTTGAATAGAATCACTGTTTTCAGTACAATTCATGAACAGTAATACATAATAAGTTTTTATCAGATAAAATGGCATGGAATGTTTTAGGATTCTCTTTTCTGAAAGAAATTTAATGGAGAACAATTGTAAAAATATATATATTTTCTTTTTCTAGGATTTACTTACAAGACATAAATTGCTCAGTGCAGAATTTTTGGAACAGCATTATGATAGAGTAAGTATGTGAAATATTATTTTAAAAAAATTGAAACTTCTGTTAACAGCAGTGAAAGATTTAAATTGCATTTTGCCCCAGAACATTGATTTTGCATGCATAGTATATTTAATTGGTGCTATGCTCATTTCTCTACTGAAACAGTGTAGAGTGTTACTATACTAGGTCAGAATCAGAACCTAATCCTTTTGGTTGACACACTGCCCTTTGCATCTTTTCTTAGTTTAGAAAAGGAAAATAGCATTTTGCTGCTGAATGAAAGTACAGTTAAGTTAAAAGGAGAATTATTATCTGACTTTTAACTTTTCCTTCCTCTTCCATCAGTTGCTGTATATACATAGAGAGAAAGGGAGGCAGCAGCTGGTAGGATGAGAGCAGCGCTGGCCTAGGGGGCAGGACCCTGCTCTGCTCCTGCTTCACTGCTAACTACTTTGTGGCCATGGCCAAGGCACTTACTGCTTGGGGACTTAGAAGTCCTCCCTTATTTGTAAAATGAGGACATTGGACTAGCCCATCGGTAAGGTCCCTTCCAGCTCTGAGTCAATGTCAGGAGTCCCTGGTAATGGTGACCCCACCCACCCCCAAGAATTGTAAATGCTCTGGGTGCTTTGTTGACTTGATTCCCTGTGACCCACACAGCCACCCCAGGACCACAGTGCTGCTTGTTCCCTTTCACTATACCAGTTCTGCTTCCTCTGAGCACTTCCCTCCATACCCCCAGCACTTTCTTACATCATAGTAGTTTAACTCCATGTTGTTTGTCTAAGATCTAATAGTTACTCTTAGAGAAATCAGAATATCAACAATTCACTTAAAATTCATATCTATCCCACAAGATTTGGCTTAGGCTTAATTATTCCACTAGTCTTGTGAATCTTTGAACTCATAGGTATTATTAACACTTTATTGTTCCTTTTGCTGGTCAACTACATAATAAGATTCTTGGAAGCAAATTCTATGCTTCCTCAGTCTTTGTCTTCTCATTTTCCCCTACGACTCCCAGTAGCTCAAAACACCATGCTAAGTACATACTAAATCCTTCATAGACAGCCTCACACATGGCTTAAATACTGCCAATTCTTTACTTTTATTTCTGCCCATGGGTATTTGACATGGGTATGGTTTTTTTGGTATGTGGTTGACTTAAATTGGCAGCACTGTGATTTTCATCAGGGCCTTTTCCAGCAGTTGGAAACATGGGCTTTCGTATCAGACTGCCCTAGGTCTGCCTTCAAGTGCCAGACCTGTGAGTGTGCTGATAGAACCTTAGGCAGTTGCCTTCATTTGCCTCAGGATCTTCGGCCCAAAAGACGTCCCTGTCTACTGGGGCGTGTGGGCATTAGACAAGGGTACATACTGGAAGCACATAGTTTTTGGATGCTAAAGCCCCTGAGATAATGCTAAAACACAGTAAACATTTAGTAAATGTTAGCAGCTTTATAATTGCCACATGGTCTCAAATTTTATTTTATTTTTGGTAGCAGGGATTGAACCTAGGGGCATTTTACCACTGAGCCGCATCTGCAGCATTTTTTACTCTAGCTGAGTTACTGAGGCTGGCCTCGAATTTATGATCCTCCTGCCTCAGTCTCCAGAGTTGTTGGGATTATAGGTGTGTACTTCCATACCTGGGTCTCAAACATCTTTTAACGTGCCAGAATATCTTAATTTAAATCCTACCAAAGATACAGACTAGCTAATTTCCAGGAAATTTACTATGAGCAGTAAAATCATTTTCTACATGTTATTAGTGAATGGCATCATTTAACATGATTTTATGTATGTGAGGAAACTAACAGAAATGTGTCCAGGGTAGTAAGATCTGAGGGAGAAAAAAGGTAGGAGATTTACGTAAGCTAAATAGGCCAGAGGTGAGTTTGTTACAGAAAAATTCATGCTCTTAAATTCTAAACCCTTTGGCTCTGAGTTTTCTAATAACCAAAGCATCATAATATTTATAAAGTAAACTATGTGCTGGTTGCTCAGAAGAAATGTATCCTTTCCAAGCACTGGAATCTGAAACAGACTTCTTCCACTCAACTTCTTAAAGGGGAGTCAGATCGCAGTGTCACACAGTGGGTAACAGTCATTGCAGGCCACGCTGCAGCATATACAGTACTCAGCTAAAGTGCAGTTCCCTGAAAGCAAGTATTTGAGGGGGTCCACAGGTGGGTGGGGGCAAGTGCCTAGATTTGTTACCTGTCCTCTGGCTGTCCTGATCCCAGAGAAAATCGGACCTATCTGGAGGAAAGCATGGACTACAAACATACTCCTCAAGTTGTTCCCCGTGAAAGTGATTTCTTACAACCAAGCTTATCCATATACATGCAGCAGAAAATCTTAACTTGAATTTTCTGTCAAGAACTTAAGGTGTATGTATTTTTTGTTACTGATTAAAGGTGGACCTAGCTCTTTTAATCATTGCAACAGTTATTTGAAAAGAGCAGTTTTAACTTACTTGCATATAAATTAGGGGACTGCCTCAAAGCTAGCCCCAAGCCAGGAGTGCCAGAGAGTTAAATATTTGAGGTTTCATGGGCCCTGTGGCCTCTATCCACTCTCCTTTCTGTGATACCAGAAAAAGTACCATAAATAATTCATTAGTACAAAAATGAATTTATTTGTAATAAGCAAATGAGCATAGTAGCTAAGTTTCAGCAAATTCTGCAATGGGCTGGATTCAGCTTGTGGGCCTTAATTTGCCAACCCCCTCTCTAAACCCCAGATGAATGGCTAATGAGAACTCTTCCTTGGGCAAAGCACAGATGGACCAGTGACAAAGCAAGCATTATGTAGCAGCCACCACACCCAGTGAAAAGTCTCAGGAAAGCTCAAATACCCAACAGAGTCATACTGACTCTTGAAACTGGCAATATTTTAAACCTATCCGGAGTAAAAAAAGAAAAAAGAAAAAGAAAAGCAGAATGCATATATAGCCTTAAAGCTACCTGACCTTCTAAAAATACTAAATGTTTCAAGGACAGCCTTGGCCCCTTTGTTCGTCCTCTCCATTTTCTACTTCCCTGCTTTAGGGAAGTGACTCACAGCCCTTGCCATTCTAGTAACACTTCTTGTTAGTGCTGCCACTTTGATGATCTTGTGGCCTCTTGTCAGCTCTTAGATTTGTAGCATCCTGTCTTCTCCAGGTCCGCCCTCAAGCTATGCCCTTATTTTTTTTTTTTTAATTTTTATTTTTTTTTTAGTTTTCGGCGGACACAACAGCTTTGTTTGTATGTGGTACTGAGGATCGAACCCGGGCCGCACGCATGCCAGAAGAGCGTGCTACCACTTGAGCCACATCCCCAGCCCACATGCCCTTATTTTTTTATCCCCCAGGAATATGTTTCAAAATGAAATCTCTCCCCTCTTTCAGGCTTGAGCCTGACTCTCGCTTCTCTGTTTAGCACAGTACTGGGTTTCTTCTCATTTACCGTCTTAATTATTTTCTGGCCTTGCTTGATACATAAAACATGTAATTTCTCTTTGTTGTGCTTTAGGTATATTGAGTTCTCATTTTTTTTAAAAAGGGTTTTCTGGACTAATACCAAGAAATGACCACTGACTTAATCATGGGAAAACTGTGGGGCGGAGGGAGCATTGTTTTGTGCTCATGGTATTTGGGGTCGCCCAGAGGACTTGACTGAGCAGTGTCTGGGCCTGGCTGGAGCCTTGCAGGAGCCCTCTTCACACAGGTGATAAGCAGGCTTCAGAGGAAGGTGTGAAACCAGTGGCAGCACAAGAGCTTGGGCAACCACTGGCCTGTGTGGTGTCAAGAGTTTGCCCTCGAGCTTTATGTTTTCTGCCAGTCTTTTTCTTAAATAACCCTAATATGTGTTCTTGTCTCGTAGTTTTTCAGTGAATATGAGAAGCTACTTCATTCAGAAAATTATGTGACCAAGAGACAGTCACTGAAGGTATGACAGACTCATGACTTCGTGTCACTTGTTTCTCTTTTCTGTTTTCGAAGTTTGGATTTGGGGAAAGGGAGACATGTCTGGTGTGGGTTGTAGACTTCATGGGGACATACATTAGTCCACGGTCAGGATTTTTGCAGAAAGTAACAGAACGTGGCAGCGGTCCCTGAGATATACCTGCCTGCGCCCTCGTCAGCTAGAGACACCAAAAGGGAATGGACAAATTTTCAGAGGGCTTTGTCTCCTAGCAATGCAGTATTTAGGTTTTGAACCATATCTTTAAAACTTAGAATCATGCCAACTAGGTGAAGGATTATAGATTCCCTGTGCCCTGAGCAGCTGCCCACAAGGCTGTGAGGGGAGGGGACAGTGGTGCAAGCTTGCCACAACTTTGATCAACACAGAATATGGGAAATTCTAGTTGAAACTAACTAAAAACTGTTAAATTTAAGATTTAAACTCTAGGGCTAAGATATAGCTCAGTGGCAAAGCATCTGCCTTGCATTTGCAAAGTCCTGGGTTTGACCCCCAGTTCCAAAAAAAAAAAAAAAAAAACACAAAAAAAGAACTCCACCAATAATAATAAGAAGAAGATAAATAAGATTTAAACTCTAGAACAAAGGTTGGCAAAACTACAGTCCAGGGGTTGGGGTTGTGGCTTAGCCGTAGAGCGTTCGCCTAGTACATGTGAGGCACTGGGTTCAATCCTCAGCACCACATAAAAATAAACAAATAAAAAGCTACAGTCCATGGGCCAAATCTAGCCATAGCCAACTGCCTAGTTTTGTAAACAAAGTTTTATAGGAACACATGTGTTCATTTGTTTACATATTGTTAAGGCTGTTTCAGGCTACAACAGAGTTTTAAAATACTTGCCCCAGAGACCATATGATATGGCCTGCAAAGGTTAAAATATTAGTGTCTTGCCCTTTACAGAAAAAGTTTGCTGGCCCCTGTTCTAGAAAATTCTTAGGGCAGTTAATAAATGCATAACTACCACCATCATTCTGTCAGTAAATGGTCCTGGTGGGAAGTATAGATAGAATCACAAAGGATTAAGGGGGGAAATTTGTAACTATTTACATGTTTTGCCAGGTTCATTTTAAATTAGACTCTACCTGCAGTTCCTCCCCCTCTGAGGTATCTGAATTCATATTCATCAAGACCCTGTTCCTTCTGCCCCTTCCAGCCATAGGGAGATCTCCCTTAAAGACCTTATTTTTCTGTAGAAAGACACTAATACTTTGTGTCCTTTGATAAGAATAGTCTGCCATGCAGATTTCCAATGGAGTCCTTTCCACCTGATGAGCAGCATCCTTCTTTTTTCTTAAGGCCATAACTCTGTAGTCAGGGATTAATAACAGCCCCATCTTGGAAATGTGTCAGTACTAAAATAGTCCAGGCACACCTAGTGCTTTCTGTCAGTTGCCATGGTGGGGGCCTAACCTCCTAGCCATCCTCTCAGCCTGAGGTTGGGGATCTTCAACCTATCCTAGTCCCCACCTCCATGATCATCTGGTAGTCTACTGACTGATAAGAACAACTTCTTCAGGGGGTTGTGGGGAATTTTGGCAGTTGGTGGAGGCACTTCCCCTCTCTGAATGTTAGCTTGGAGAGGTTCCTTCTCTGTGATCCTAGAAGAGCCAGCACATTCTGCTCTCTCCCGTGGTTACACAGTTGCACAGCTCAAAGGAGTCAGAGGCCAGACAGTGTGACCTGGACACCAGCTTCCAGGCCTGGTTCCTCTTCATTGGAGAAGGGGAGATGTATTGGCAAATCAATAACCTTTGAACAAATTTTGGGTTCTTGGACTTCTTGAATAAGAAGAAAGCCTTTAAAATATTTCTACCACCCCAAATTACTAACATGAAAAGGAAGCTTGAGACTGGCATTTGTTTTATGGGTTTTTCTGTTTTGGGTTTTGTAGGTATTTTTGTTGCTGATTTTCATTTTCTGTTTTTGCAGTACTGTAAGGAGACTGGCATTTGTAAGCCTTTATTGATGGATATGAATGAAGCAACTCATTCATTCTCACAGTTTATTTTAGTCATAGGCCAGATTGAAGACATCATGAACACATGCAACAGTTTTGAGACCAGTGGTACTTTTTTGAGGGGTCGGGGGTACCAGGGATTGAACTCAGGGGCACTCTACCACTGAGCCACATCCCCAGCCCTTATTTTGTATTAAGAGACAGGGTCTCACTGAGTTGCTTAGCACCCTGCTTCTGCTGAGGCTAGCTTTGAACTCGCAATTCTCCTGTCTTAGCCTCCCAAGCTGCTGGGATTATAGGCATGCGCCACTGCGCCAGGCCCAGTGGTACTTTAAAGATGAAGTTTAATTGGTACTATCTTTTTTGCAGCCACGTTGGTATTTATTTATTCCTATATTTTGCCAGCAAATTTATATTTCTTGTGCAAGACTTCACATTTTTTTATTTAGTAATGGTGATTACAGAATGAGTTATTTTTAAAACTTCGGGTTTGGTTTAAAACTCAATAATTTAAGAATAATTGTTTTAACATCTTCTCAGCTTCTCGGTGAACTACTGTTAGATCGACACAACTTCACAATTATGACAAAATACATCAGTAAACCTGAGAACCTCAAGTTAATGATGAACCTTCTACGAGACAAAAGTCGTAACATCCAGTTTGAGGCCTTTCATGTTTTCAAGGTAGAGTAAATAATATTTTTCTCCAGAATTGTTTATCTCTTTCCATTTACAAATTACTGAAGGTATTGTTAACTTCATTTTGGTAATAATATAATTCAATTTTCATATTTGTGTGGTACAAATTTAAACAGAAAGACCTAAAGTTGTTTTGGGGAACAAGAAAGTATATTTATAAAAGAGTATTATTATCTTTGGCATAGTAGATTATTCATTGCAGAGTAAAAGCATTTCTTAATGCTTTTCATGAAGGTTTTGACTTAAAATCTATCTAACCTCCTAGGCCCAGAAATGATATCTGCTCATTTTATTCTAATATCAGTCTGTATTTAGTACTAACCACTGTGTTTCAGGATAGGCAGAATGAGTTTGGCAATGCTATTTGTGCTATAACATGTAATTATTATTTTTCCCCATGTTATGAAAAATAAGCTCCTCTAAAGCAAAAACTATTCCCCTGGCTTCATTGCTTGCCCCAGGAGCACACCCAGACCCGTGTTCTTTCTCTGACTGACATGGGCTTCTCTCTCTGCAGGTGTTTGTGGCCAATCCTAACAAGACACAGCCCATCCTGGACATCCTTCTCAAGAACCAGACCAAACTTATCGAGTTCCTCAGCAAGTTTCAAAATGACAGGACCGAGGACGAGCAGTTCAACGATGAGAAGACCTATTTAGTTAAACAGATCAGGGATTTGAAGAGACCAGCTCAGCAAGAAGCCTAATTTCCAATAAACATCTAAAATATTAAATCCAAATTCAGCATTTGCTGTTAGCTATTCAGCATCAGGCACTCTTATCGATTCATGAGGAACATTACTGCTAATCTGCTGTTAAGTGAACGGTTTTTCATTTTACCTTTTTGTTTTTCAGTCCAGGTTGGAGAACGTAGCTGCTGCTGCTTGCACACTAGAGCGCACGTGGGCTTTTTCTTGATCTTTGTGTCATTTCAGAATTCAAAGACTGCGTTTGCTTGTAGGAGTTCTGAGCGTGGCTGAGTTTGTGGAGGCAAACGTATGGATGAGAGTGGTGTAGGGGAGAGGCCCTGATAGCACCCAGGCACACCCGTGTGTTTCCATTCCTCTTTGGGAAAGATCTGAGCGCAGTGTGGCGTGTGCACACATGGCATCCTTGCATCAGACTGTACACCTGCCTTCGCTGAAGAAAGAGCGTGCATGCAGAGCTTTGTTGGAAATCAGGGGAACTATATCCAAGATGTGAGCTTTTGGGGCGGATTAAGTTGACGTGCGAATAAATTGATACTGAAACTTAGCAACTTCTTAAAAAGTATGAAGCTTCATAAGGTCATAAGGAAAATGTATATAGGCTTTTCACAGCTTTGTAGAACTTTTTTGACATTTGATTTTCTTGAAACTTGTAAACCTGGATATGTTGAAGGGTATTTGTTAATTTTACTTTTTGAAGATATTTTAAAACAGTAGAGCTAGCAACAACAACAACACCTTGCATTTCATTTCAACACTGCTTACAGGTTTCTTTTGTATATAATTCTTAGAATGCTCATTTCTTTTAAATGGTTTAATTTGTACAGCAGAGGAATGTTATTGTAGTAGTATGTAACTATTACTTAATACTGAGTTTTTTGCAAAAAAAAAAAAATGAATGCTCATATGTAATTGAAATACTTCAGATCACATGAAAATGCTGATTTAACATTTAAGGATCACAGCATTAAAAGAAAAAAGTAAACCAATCCTTTGTATTCAGTTACCTAATGGGGTGCCATGATTTGCGGAACCACAAACCTGGAACTCAGTCCGCTACACTTTCCTGCATAATATTGGCCTTATTCATTAAAATGAGTCATAAGTTTGCCAGATATATGAATGATACAGATTATGCTAAATAAATGCTGATTCTTTGTGGGGGGCCTCTGTAGAGCACCCTTTCTTTCTTAGAGTAAGTAATCCAGTACAATAGTTGTGAAACTGAATAATTAAAACTTTGGCTTCTCTTAGGAAAAGAAAAGTTCCTAGCCATAGGTGTCCTACGGGGAAATTTATTTTTTTTAATGTCCTGTTCCTTAATGCTGCAAATTATCAGTATTTATAAAGTAACTGATTTTGCACCACTTTTTGTTACTGTGACCACAGCAGAACAATGTCTCCTAGACTCTGTGTAAAGTTATTAGAATGGTATCTGTTCATTTTAGTGATACGAAGATCACAACTAACAACTTATGAATCAGAGTTTGCCAGTTTGAATTCAGCATGGCTGTAGCTGATTAAGAAATTTATTATATGATTATTCTTTGCTAGCCTCTTACTAATTGAATTATTTATCAGCCAGTAAAATGAGCCTTCCAATTGATGTTTCAGCAGATTTTAAGATCTCCTCCAAAGGACACCAATTTGAAAAACCACTCCAGAAAATAGATCAGTTTTATTCTGTTTAATTTAAATGGCAGTCTGTGGTAATTGGTTTTCCTGAGGCTGCTTTTACAAGAATCTGTGTGAAATAACTCATGTTCTCTACCAGAAGGAAGTAGGGAAAGCGTTCTGACCTCCTCAAAACAAAACCCCTGCCATGGAGGAGGCAGGCCCAGCCGCAGAAGAGCATTCTGGTTCTTGTGGTCAAGTGGCGCGTGTCAGCAGCCAGTGTGAATGCAGTCACCACACCAAGTGGAAGAAGCGTCTCCTTGCCAAGCTAGTTCTTAGAAGTCCAAACACAGAACAGCTTCCACTTGGGCAGGTCCGTGATTGTCACTCTAGAGCCTTTCATGTGGAGGACGGGGTGCAGTGTGTCAAAATTTTTGTATGTTACTAATGCATTGGATGCTGGAGGTAGTTCAGACTTTCTGGTTTTTGTTTTTAAACAAAACATTGTAAAAATGTTCAAAGTTGAAAAGTTGCATTGAAGTTTCAATCATTTAATATATTACCAAATTATTATACTGGAAGTGGTTTGTTTTTGTGTTACAAAGGTTTAATTTTACTTAAGCAGTTACTTAATGTGATTTTTAACCCAATAAGAAAAAGTGGAGATGTATACAGTTGTTAATGCCATGAAAGCATTTCCTTCCTCCTGAGGAAAAGTGAATTTCTTATCAGAATATCTGGCTGGCCCTGTAATTTAAATTAAAATAAAAATTTTGGAGAAACAACTTTGTCCCTCTTCGTACTATCTTTTGGACAGCTGCACTCGTGTCTTTGTAAACAGCCCCATCAGGACACAGGCACAAATTGTGTCACAAGCTGGAGAGCAAACAGTGAACACTCCTTTCTTTCTCTGTTCAAGATTTTATATACCAAAAGGGCGGTTTCTACTTCCCTGTCACATGCCTGCTATAGCACGCTGCTCGCTGTCGCCATCCTAGTGCCACAGCTGAGTGTCATGATGCCATTTTTCAGACCATAACATTGGGGAAGTGATCCTCTCTGGCTCTAAACCCTTTTCTTTGTAATACTCCCAAGATAGACCAGCCGCTTGGTAGGGTGTTCACAAGTTGCTGGAGGGAGGTGACAACCGGCAAAGAACTGGGAGCAAGGTACTCAGCTGAACCCCGGCATGGACTTCCAGGAAGCCACTAACCTTGGGCACACCCTGCCCTCTACTTTTAACCCTGATATTTAACAGGAAATGAGACCTCCATGCTCTGGCAGAAGGGCAAGGGATGTTCCCTTATCCAAAGCCCCTCATCTGAATAACAGCTCCTTCCTGCTATCGTTTCTGCCAGGCAGTTTTTATCTACTTATATGTTGTGACTCCACATTGACCACTGCACCAGGGAGTTACAACCTGTGTCTGCTGCTTCTGAAGGTGACCACCCTCACAGCTAGAGTTGCACTGCAGTTCAGATCTCACTTCCTCCCAGTCACGAATTGGAATACCATCCTCCTCTGCAACTAAACCCCAAACCTCCAGCCCCAGGTTGCTCAGGGGCTATAGGATTCTTAACCTGCCATCCTAACACACCAGGACTAAACAAGATCACCAGGGCTGCAGTGCACCACACCAGGTTCATTCTGGAAGGAATCTGGAGCCACTCCCTGGCCATGAGAAATCCCGCAGGAGAATGTGCCAGAGAGATCCTCAAGCACTGCCTGGACCCTGTCTTCTCTGCTCCTGAACTTGCAGCATGTTGCATGTTCTTCCCAACCTTGCTATGTTCCTACCACATCTTCCAGAGCCTGATGTCCACTCAGGGCATCTGGTTCCAGCAGGCCAGGACAAGATAAGATGCTCCTACGTGGTGTTCTTGAGGCCCTTCTGCCTGCCAAAAAATAGACCTTGCCCAAAGACCTTAGGAGCAGTCTTGAGTACGTCCCGTTTGAGCTTCACCTCAAGTGACCATCAGCATCTGCTCACTAACATTTCACTTCCAGTCAACCTGCCTGCCTCCACCAAGCAGCTGAGGAAGTCTTGGGACTGTGAGCCTTGACCCTTCAGGGAGCCCGTCTCCCAGCATTGACCCCGACTGGTGGTTGCACAGGCCGCATCTCTTCAGTGCACGGTGTTTTCGCCTGCATGCACCATGGTGACCTCTGAGGCCTTGCCAGTGTCTGGTTCCTCATGCAGCCATCCTCACTGGGTCTGAAGGTTGAGCACACGTTGCACCTGAGGGCATGTCCCGTGGGAAGAAAATCCAAGGATGGTGATCAGCAGGTTTCTGTGCAAGAGATGGACGCCTCTGGGATCCATTAAGTAGTCTTTCTGCAATTTGTTAATTTCTTTTTTTTTTATTCTTTTTTTTTTTTTTTAGTTGTTGATGGACCTTTATTTTATTCATTTATTTATATGCAGTGCTGAGAATCAAACCCAGCACCTCACACGCTGGGCAAGTGCTCTACCACTCAGCCCCAGCCCCAGCCCATTAATTTCTTTTCTAGGTAGCACTTCCGTAAGACAGACTCCGGTGATTTCTAGGGAAGATGCCTAATTTTCAACATTTTCCACAAGGTCAAAAGGTTTTACAGCTGTTGCAGCTCAGCAGAACCCCTGTTCCTGGGTAATAAATTGTTACCACTTTAATCTTGGTCCATGGAACTGACACAGGCTGGCTTTAGTTGGCTGGGCCTTGTGTTTGGTTGAGAGGCCATAGTGAGCAGCGGCCTCAGGAGGAGCAGGCCAGCCTCCCCAGGCTGCACCCTAGTGGTTTCCTCTCCACGTGGGCTGGGACTGAAGGCATGTGGTCCCCTGAATTGCCCAGTCCCTGGGAACAAAGGTACCCTTCCCAGAAACACTGCTTACAGATGTTCACCACAGGCCACTAGGCCTTTCTTACGAGGTCCTCCCTGCGTGGAGAAACAGGTGGGCAGAGTCAGGCCCCCACCCCCAACTCGAGTGGCTCCTCCCATATGTGGTGGAATCTGTGTGGCCCTGGGCTTCCCAGTTACCCAGGCAGGCAGGTCAGGTGCCAACCTCCATCACCCAAGCATGCCAACAGGGCCGGCAGTGCCTACGCTGTCCTTTGTGGCCCACTGCCGAGTGTGAACTCCTGTACCCACCTGGGTGCCTCCCCTGGAGCCACAGGCAGAAGCAGTCCTCAGCCAACAGTGACAACAGTGGCTGCTGGGCAAGGACAGGTGCTCACCTCCTGGTCTGAAGCAGGACTGAGCCCCAATGCCCACCTCCTTGGCCAGCAGCTCCATGGAGGGCTTCCATGGGTTCTGAGCTCTCCCTGGCTCACACCCTGCTCTGGACCAGTGTTTCCTGGGATCAAGGCCCCAGGATATGCTTGTTCCTTCTGCTGAGTCGGAGGTGTGGATGGCCCACCTGAGGTCAGCCCTGTGGGGGCCCTTCCTCCTGGGAGAGGAAGTCAGTGTGGCCAAATGGGGTTGCCAGACCTCCTGAAGCCTCCTCCTGGTCCCTCTTGGTGCGAAACTTAGGACTGTGACCACCGTGGATACATGAAAGCCTGCCCCCAGATAGTGAGTGGCAGGGCTCATCAGGCTGCCCTGCTGCCCAGGGAGCTTCCATCATCTTTCAAAACCAGCTGTGGGGTGGGGGATGTGCCCACAGCTCTTTGTTCATCGTCAGCCAACATGCCAGCGAAACTGAGGGATTCTCATCTGCCCCTTCCAAAAGGGACTTTATTGAAAGGTATGGAGTCCTAGAAAACCATGGTGCAGTTGGGCCGCAGGGCCCTGGGTCTCTGTGGAGTCAGCCTCTCCATGGTGTCCCTGCTGCTAGGACAGCCCACAGGTCCCCCGGCTTCTGCGGTCGTTCTCTGAGAAGCCCACTGGGTGGCAGTGGAGCCCCGTGTTTAGAAGCAGCTGGGCCTTCTAGGGCCAACCCAGTGTGACAAAGAAGGACAGAGGTGTCACTCACATACCAGGCTGCCCTGAGCTTCCTGGGGACTGTTTTCATCCACAAGGAGGGAGTGGCCAAGGGGATAGAAAGAGGGATGTGAGACACAATGTGAAGGGTAAAATTTAGGTGATGGGTATACAACTGTTTGATTTGTTAAATTTTATGTTTTAGAAGAATTTTCGATTTCCAGGTGGGAAAAAATGCATATGTAGTAGAGTCCCCCAAAGACACCACACCCAGCTTTCCCCATAACACCTTAGTCACCCGCCATCACTGCAGTTCCTTACAGAGTCTCCCCCTCCCCCGGAGGTCTGCCTGCTGTTTTCCCAGGGGTTAGAATGAGGTGGTGAGGGAGGACACATCCTGTTACCCCAGCCTGTCGAGGGCACCTGTACCAACAGGACTTCCCTGCTGACAATGACTATGACCCAGGGAGGTTCTCCAGGTGTCTCCACTCTCAGGTTGCTCTTCATTTTTGCCCTCTGTCAACTCTGCCTTCTTAGGAAGGAAGTCACCACTCTGCATTCTTAGGAAGGAAGTCACCGTGCCCAGCCCACACCTGAGGAGCAAGGGGCCAGGAGGATGGAATTCCTACATCCTTTCTGTCTCTGTTGGACTTTTGTCCCTTCTCCCCATTATATGGCTTCTCCCTATAACATTCTTTCCATTTCTGTGTGCTCACAACGAAGTGGTGGAAATTAAAAAGTGATAAACGGCCAGGGAGCAGGACGAGCAGCCAGAACAGGATGCAGGATATGATGAAAAAGACCAGGTAGGACGCAGCATCCACCTCCCAACCAGCAACCGCAGCACAAAACAGCCCGATGGAGGCCACCCACCAGGGACCCCAAGCTCAGGGCGCCAGGGTCCCCTGGTGTCTTAAGCCAGCAATGTGGGGATCATCCTTGATTCCTCGCCTGGCCTCTTGCCGACAGTGGACGTGTCCTGCCATAAAGCGTGTAGTTTCAAAAGTTGCAAGTCGAACATCCTCCAAACTATCAGACAAGCCCCCTAAACGGGTAGGAAAGATCTTTTCCCTTCTTAGGAAACAAACTTGGAGGTTCCATCTTATGATGAAGCAGCTTTATAGCTGCTGAGTGACAGCTAGCTCTGGCTAACCTTGCCCATTTAATCTGGGAAACCCACCCATGCCTTCTACAGCAGCCACGAAAGCAGATCCCTGTTCCTTCAAGTTCTCCAACAATTTCTCATTAGCACTTTCTGAGCGATTATTAGGTGCTTCATAAGGGATAACCTACTCAATCCTCATAACCCTCAGACGGAGAGGTCCTCTATTATCCTGATTGTACAGAGAGGTTAAGTCACTCAGCTAAGGCCAAACAGTAACGGGAAGCAAAGAAGTGGTCATGGCAGGCAGCATCTCTAATCCAGCATGCTGTACCTTTCCCCCAAGTGCCCGCCTTCCTTCAGAATTGTCAAAAGCAGGTAATCAAAGTCCAACAGGTAATCAAAGTGAACAGAGGGGCCTTGGCCCGAGGCAACGATGAGGACAGGGCTCTCCTGCTATGCAGTTCCCCGGCTCCCCCGGGGATCCGGAGGTGCCATGTGCATTCAGTGCCTGAGCAGGCGCCCCGACTCGGCCTCCCTAGCGCTCTCACACAGCCCGTGTTGCTGGCCGAGCCCCGCACCTGCAGGAGTGGTAGCAGGAGACCTGCGGCCATGGGGGCTAAGAATGACCAGGTTGCCCAGCTCCTTGGGTGGGCGGCAGACACAGCTGCAAGCCCAGGACAGGCGGTACAGGTGAGTAAGGAGAGCAGCCCAGGTGAAGCTGGCTTCTCCAGGAAGAGGGCCAGTCGAGGCCTGGGCATCACTAGGTGCCAGGACTCCATTTGCTGAGTCCACCAAGATGACCATAGCCACCGGAGGGGCCACAGCCCAGCCTCCAGGTGAGGCAGGCCTGGACCTAGCACCCAGGGCTGGGAGTCTGAACTGGGCAGCATTTGGCCCAAACTTCACCTATGGTGTCATGGTTCATCTGTATGTCACCCGCCCCCAAGGCCCTACGAGCGTCTCAGGGTCAGAAATCAGAGTCACCCGCCTTTCCACCCTCAGCCTTACTCCAGCTGAGCCCGAGCCCGTCCCAGCAGTGCTGACACACCTGCACTGTGTAGGGCCACAGTCCTTGCTTCAGGACTGCCCCGGGGAGAGCTGCGGAGTGCACGGTGGTGGTGTGGGGTCTGGCTGGCATGGCTTTCCTGGCTCGCATGGAGCAGTGGCCTCTGCCTCCCTTACTCAGGTAGGGACAGGACATGGTTCTCTGAGGTTTGGTGGCAATTCCCGAAGGCCTGCATCTGCCTCTGAGTATTGGTCTGTTGGGGTGCAGGGCACAGAGGAACGATGGCTGAGGTCCCCCATGAACCGCAGAATGCATTTCTGCAGGAGCTAGCTGAGGGTGGCTTCTCAGAGAAGGATGGAGACAACCCAGGTGTGCTCCTATCAAAGCGTCAACCTGTGGTACCCGTGCCGGAGGTGAGTCTGGGCTGCCCGAGTGTCTCTCCAGGAGGAGATAAGCATGGGCGGAGGCTCTCCCTGCTGTGTCCACCCACAGAAGAGGACCTGCTGGGGGTAAACACGGGACCAGGAGGCCACAGCCAGACTCTGAACCAGAGGATAAGGATCCCAGCTCTTGATGCCCCTGGGCAGGCTCAGGCCCCAGCACCCAATCTGGGAATGTTTGTCAAGTGAAAAGAACACAAAGCCACTGCCAGAGGCCCTGCCCACACACCTAAGTACAACCCCTAAGGAAAGGGGCTCTGTTGGGAGGGGCCAAGAGGTCCAGGTAAGCAGGACACCCTGGGACCCCACGGATGGTTCCTCCCTGACTCAAACGGGAGCATTAGAGAGGCCAATGTGACAAGTCCTTCTGGCCTCATGTAAGTTGGGGGACTTTGGCCGGGACCTGCAGTAGTGAAGGACGAGGTTTTAAGAACTGTCTCACTGAAAGGATGATTTGATTTAAGTAAGACTGTGTTTGGGGCTGGGGTTGTGGCTCAGGTTCCTTAGTTATTTTAAAGTGCTTTTGTAAAGTATTAGCATTGACATGGAACTTTTTATGAAAATTTATAGCTTCTTCTAGTGTAGAGAAAATATGTATGTCATGTGTAGTTTTATCTGCTAAATCATTGCCCAAACTAAGGGCTCCAGGCAATCCTGTATGTGCCCTGATATGTCCTATAAAGAATGGATCTTTTCTGTCCCAGATTAGACTTTGTATAGTGGAAAGCAAAGAGAAAACAGTAGAAGAAGGGGAAATCCTACCAGCACCTTCAAGAGATACTATAGCATTAACTACATACTGACTATCAGAAAATAAATTAAATACAGAATCTTTAAACATCACAAAAGCTTGTAAAACTGCATTAAGCTCTACCTTTTGAGCTGATTGTTTGGGTACTAAAAATGTAAAAGTTTGATCAGGGGTAACTACTGCTGCTGTACCATTATTTGACCCATCAGTGAATATATTTGGAGCATTCATGATCGGTGTTTTTCTTGTCATTTTTGGAAAAATTACAGGATGCAATGACCAAAAAGACAATAAAGGATTAGATGGTAAGTGGTTATCAAATGAAACATTAGATTTGCACATGATTATTGCCCAAGTATTTAACTCATTAGCTAACTCATCAATTTGATTCATAGTATATGGAGTAATAATTTTATTGGGAGAAATTCCAAACACTCCCTTTGCTGCTTTTATTCCTTTGAGTATTAATTGTCCTACAGCCTCAGGATACCTAGTAAGAATAGTGTTAGGAGAATAAGATAAATGTATCCATAATAATGGACCTTCTTGCCAAAATACTCCTGTAGGAATATTTTTTGTTGGTAGTACAATAAATAATAAAGGCAAACTTATATCAATTCTATCCAAATGCATATTTTCCATATATGTTTCAATGATTTTTAATGCCTTTCTTGCTTCAGGCGTTAACATTCGGGGTGAATTTGGATCTGATGGACCTTTTAGGATATCAAATAAAGGTCCCAACTCTCCTGTTGGTATACCTAAATAAGGCCTTATCCAATTTATGTCTCCTAATAACTTTTGAAAGTCATTAAGTGATTTGAGTTGATCTACTTGTATTTGAATTTTTGGTGGACGGACCATGGTTGAGGATAATAGAACTCCTAAATAATTAATTGGAAAATTTAATTGTACTTTATCTATTGCTATCTCTAGATTATAATTTTTTAATAAGTTTGTAAGTGTGGCATAACATTCTAGCAATGTGTTTTTATCTTTGTGTGCTAATAATACATCATCCATATAGTGAAATATTCGTAGTTCAGGATTTTGATTTCTAAGTGGCTGGATTACTTTGTTAACATAAATTTGACACATAGTTGGGCTGTTAGCCATCCCTTGAGGGAGTACTTTCCATTCATATCTCTGATCAGGACCTTCATGATTCAGTGCAGGGATAGTAAATGCAAAACGTGGACTATCCTCAGGATGAATTGGAATTGAAAAAAAACAATCTTTAATATCTATAACTAAAACATACCAGGTTTTTGGCAAAGCAGACAACTGAGGAATCCCTGATTGAGCAGGTCCCATAATAACCATCTCATTATTAATGGCTCTTAAATCTTGCAATAATCTCCACTTACCAGATTTCTTTTTGATGACAAAAATGGGAGTATTATGGGGAGACACAGAAGGTTGTATATGTCCTTCTGCTAATTGTTGTTTGACCAGGTCATGGGCTGCTTGTATCTTTTCTTTAGTCAGGGACCACTGAGGAACCCATACTGGTCTTTCTGATTTCCAAGTAATTTTGATTGTCTCAGTGGCCCTTTCTGAAAATCCAACCCATGTCTGTCTGTTCCTTGATCTATTTGTATTGGTGCTGATAATGCCAAGGTCGCGGGTTCGTTCCCCGTACGGGCCACCAAATGCCGCAGTCTGGCTGGGCACAATCAGGAGCCACTTGTCAAAAGAAACTAACTTTATTTTTAGAACCACACACGCCAAACAAAACAGCCTCTCAGGAAAAACCCTCAGAGCCTCAACTGCCACCACCGGCTTTCCACAAGCCTCTCTCTCCCACACAAGCTTCTCTCCACCTCCCACAATCCTCCTGCTCTTGAGGCCGATTGGCTGGGTCACGTGGGCGGAGCCAAAAAAGTCCCCCAATGAGCAGCTCCGTGGTCTGAAAGGGCAGGGAAACAGCCCAATGAGCATCACCGCAGAGGAGCCAATCAGCTAGATGTTGCTGGGGCCGCTGTGAGCCAATCATCAGCCGGCAGCTGGTTGCTGGCAGCTGGAAGTTTGCTGGGGCCCCTTCGGCTGTGGCTCTCAACATCTCCCCCTCTCTGTTTAAACAACAAGCATGTGGCTTAGGGACCGTGCCTACCTTAGGTTGTCCAATAGTACATATGGTCCTTAGGTTGGTACCATTGCAATTGGATCTTACCTGTCACTGACTACCGGTCCAGTATACAGCCACACCTGTGGAGAGGTCTTTGTACCAGCGGGGGGGTGAGGTTCTTTGCCTCACCTCTGTTGGCCCCCAAATTTTAGCTGGACGATCATGACAAGCAGAAGGGAGGAAGATACACCAAGCCAATTGACGGCTCCTTTTGGAAAAATTGTACCACCAATGACATCATCAGCAAAAATACCCCAACACTACCACAAGTCGCTGCACCAACAAATAGTTCACAATGCATACAGGTGAGCTCACAATGTGTCCAGGCAAGTTCTGCAAGCAGTTCAGTGATGGCTATTGTAGAAGCTGTAGATTGGTTTTATCTTTGACTTCACCAGCACTGGGATGAAGATAGGAATTCTGGCAATAATGGCTAAAGAAAAAATTATGTAACATTACAGAAGGCACTAAAAGAAAACAATTTTTTAACAATTTACATTATCTTTAAGAGAATTATTAAATATAATGAAAAGGAAAGGTGAAAGTAAACAAACAGATCTGTTAACCTTCTTTTTTGTTTACATATTAAAACAATCCTCAACAGTTGTTTACCCAATTTAAATTAAACCATATAAATCACGTGAAAAAAAAATATTTGGATCCATTTTATCATGAGCGCTCATCATATATGATATATGGACATACGTACATTCAAACATATAACACAAAACACAAGTGTGCACACATAATAGAATACATACAACACATAACATTATAGTAAAGGCCTTATAACTTTTTACAGGTGAAATCTCCATTGCAATGTTTAAAAACTCTATAGTCAAAAAATAGAACTGATCAGCAAAACATTAACCTAGGTCTGTATGAGCTCAAAAAACAAAATAGAACTTCATGATATGGCAAAGGGCAATAATAAAATAGATATTGAAAAAAGCATCCTGGTTCTGTTGCAGATGTAAGAATAGCCAAACTGGAGTTTTGGATATCAGTTGTTATGGATTTGAGCCAAATCATCTTCTTTTTGGTCTGTAGAAATCGCTTTAGTTAATCTTTCTGGAATCCAAATTGGCTGCTGTTCTCCCTGTGGAAACACATAAACAGACCCCCGCCCGACTCCAGACAATCACTGGGTCAGGACCTTGGTTAATCTCTCTGGAATCCAAATCGGCTGCTGTTCTCCCTGTGGAAACACACAAACAGACCCTCGACTCCAGACAATTACTGGGTCAGGACCTTTCCATTGTCCTGTTAGAATATCCTTCCAAGGTACCTTGGGCTTATGCACATTTTTTGGACACATATGCCTTTCCGCAGCACTAAGTCCTGATGAATCCAAATTTAAAAAGTTTAGAGTAAAAAGGGTTATTTTAAGTTTATCTTTGGGGAATATATACCCCTTCCCAATTCCTTCTTTTTGCTTTAATAAGTACATTTTAATAATTTGATGAGCTCTTTCAACTATGCCTTGTCCCTGTGGATTGTATGGGATTCCTGTTATATGAGTAATGCCAAATGTTGAGCAAAATTGTTTAAAAGAGGTAGAAGAATAACCAGGGGCATTATCTGTTTTTAACTGTTTTGGAACACCCACAGTGGCAAAATTTTGTAAGCAATGAGCTATAACATCTTTAGTTTTTTCTCCGGCATGAAGGGAGCCCATCAAAAATCCAGAAGAAGTATCAACTGTAACATGCAAATATTTTAATTTTCCAAATTCTGGCAAGTGTGTGACGTCCATCTGCCAAATATGGTTAGGTATCAATCCTCTAGGATTGACTCCAAGATTAACTTGTGGTAAAAAAGTCCCCCAATGAGCAGCTCCGTGGTCTGAAAGGGCAGGGAAACAGCCCAATGAGCATCACCGCAGAGGAGCCAATCAGCTAGATGTTGCTGGGGCCGCTGTGAGAGTGCTTGCCTAGCATGTGTGAGACACTGAGTTCGATTCTCAGCACCACATATAAATAAATAAAGTCAGGCTGGGATTGTGACTCAGCGGTAGAGCGCTCACCTAGCACAGGCGGGACCCGGGTTGGATCCTCAGCACCACATTTAAAAAAATAAATAAATAAAGGCATTGTGTTGTGTCCATCTACATCTAAAAAAAAAATAAATATTAAAATAAATAAATAAAGTCTATTGACAACTAAAAAAAAAAAAATGTAATAAAAATAATCAGCCTGGGCCACAGTGCCTTGTCCCCTCCATCACAGCCACCAGGACACTAGCAAGGATGCATGTCAGCTGATTTGACCTCACACCTCCCTGAGGAGGTCAGGATGGGCAGGCAGCGGGGCAGTGGAGTGGACAGCTGACCGACAGTTAGAACACCCAGGGGAAGCTCCGGCCGGCCCTCGGCCCCAGCAGGAAGCAGAGGCGTCACTCCTGTGGCAACAAGAAGCAAGCAACAAAATAAAAATAATGTTTCTGTGAAGTTAGCAAAACATTGTGGACACAAGGCGCCCGGATGAACTGGATCTCTCCAGAGGAATTCCGGAGAGGTGCTGCTGGCCCAGGGAAACCAGCCAGGCCTGGGAGACGGCGGGTTCAGGGGACAGACTGGAGCCTGGCAGGGCCCCAAGCACATGAACAGATCACCTGGCCCAGAAACAGCCTCAGCCTGGCTTTGCCAAAAATCAATAGGGCAAAGGAGAGGCAGAGGGAAAGTGCAGAGTCCTGATCATTCTTGAGGGGACCGGATCCTGGGGTCCTGCCAGAGTATACCCAAAGGTGACCCCACAATAGCTAAAACAGAAGCCAATCGGCTCTGGGTTCAATTGAGATCCAAAGGTCACAGCTCAGGATCAGGGCTGATCATGAGAGCGCGGCCCGGGCAAAGGCCATCCAGCCGCAGGAGGGCTCTGGGGACTTCGCACCCCACACCCCCTGCAGGAGCCGTCACGGTCACCCACTGGCCCCATGGGTAGCAATCGTGTGGGTCCTCACGCCCAAGACACCCAGCAGCCCAAGGAAGATGGGTGCATTGAGTCACTCGAGGCTGTCCAAGGCAGGGGAACAAGGGACCCATGGGAAGAGCCAGGTGGGAACACACTGGTTCCGCCCTGCAGCATCGTGGGATGACAAAACCCAGCCACCCAGCATCCTGCACCCAGCAAAACTGTCCTTCCAAGTGAAGACGAAATTTCAGATCAATCAAGACTGGAGACCTGGGTACTGACAGAACTGCCTCCAAAGAAATACTCAGCGAAATGGTTCAGGGCGAAAGAAAGAACATGGGAGATCGGGTGGAATCCAGGGACAAGGCGTCCAGAAACAGTCAAGGTGTCCACTCACGTTACAGACAGGTTATTGTTATTATTCTTACGTCTTCTCTTAACTTCCAAAAGGCCTATGTTTGCGTAAAGCTCTAGCACTGGGAGTTATGGTGATACGCAGACTTCACTATGACACTAACTGCTCCAAAGGAGGAGGGGTGGAATTGACTTGTGTTGAAGCAAAATTTCTAAATTTTACCAGAATTGAGTTAGCATCAGTTTGCAGTAAAACGTGATAAATAAAGATACATATTGTAATGCCTAAAGCAACCAACCACTAAGGGGAAAAAACTCAAAATGGTTAACAAGAGACTTAAAATGGCATACTAAAAATATGTATTTAAGGCAGACGGCAGTGGCAATGAGAAAGGGGGAAGGAGAGGAGATAAAACAGGACACAAATCACTATAGAATAGTGATTTTAATATGAATAAATATAAATCCAAACATAATTACAATGACATTAACTGTGAATAGTCTAAACACCCCAGGCAAAAGGCAGATGCCACTAGGCACGTGGTCCATACCTGTAATCCCAGCAACTCCTGAGGCTGGGCAGGAGGATCGCAAGTTCAAGGACATCCTCAGCAACCTATCAAGTATGAGCAGTAGAGCACTCACCTAGCACGTGGGAAGTGCTGGGTTTGATCTCAGCACCACATAAAAATAAAATAAATAAAATGAAGGCACTGTGTCCAACTACACCTAAAAATTAAATCTTAAAAAAAAAAAGAATGAAATACAATAAAAAAAGCTGAGGATGCTCAGTGGTTAAGCACACCTGGGTTCAATCCCCACTACCAAAAAATTTGTTTAAACTGTTATAGTTAAAGCTTCGTCCCAGGGTTTCATAAACTGACTTCCAGACCACTCACGTATAATCGAATCAAGCCTTTATTGAAGCACACCGGTGGCGGCTGACCAGAACATAAAGCTGTTCCCCTGATCAGCCCCAAACAATTGCAAGGGCGCCCCTTATAAGCCTGAAAACCGCAAAAGGGATGTTCGGGGGTCCAGCCAATGCAAGCCAGCCAGGTTACAGAAGCGGGACAGTGCAGTCAAGTGGAAGGAGGCCTAACCAATCACAGTTAGCCCAGTCACCCCAGCTACAGAAACAGAGCCCCGTTACCCTAGTTACAGAAACAATACCCCATTAGGTAGTTCCGTGTTCTTAAAGGTTTCTATAGCAAAAGGAAAAGAACATCTTGCCCCAGTCATGACCCTTCTACTTGGCCTGGTTGTTTTACAGGATGGAGTCACATTTGCTTCCACTATCACAAAACAAAGGCAGATATCATCCAACAGGCCAAAAAGCCAGATCAAGCCATATTCTATTCACAAGATACATACTTTAGATTCAAAGACACAAATGAGGGGCCAGGGGGTGTGCAGAGTGCTTGCCTGGTATGCATGAGGCTTGGATAGGAGAAAGAAAACCAGGCAAAGAATGAAACATAAACATACCATGTGACAAGCAATTCCATTCCAAGGAATCTTCTAAGAAAAACGAATACATGGGCCACAAAATGTCAGGTACCTGAGTGTCCATAGCACCATTGTTCATAATTCCAAAACCTTAAAGCAGTCCAAATGTCCAATAACTAATGAACATATGAACAAAATATGATTCATCCAGGCATTGGGATACTATGCTGCAATTAAAGGGAAAGATCTACCGATACCTGCTACACTTGCATATGAACATATGAACCTGAGAAACTTTATGCTACCTGAAGGAATCCAGACACAAAAGACTGTATATCTTATGTTTCCACCTGCACCAACTGTCTTACACTAAATGAGACTGAAAGCAGATCTGCGATGCTTTAATGCTGAGGAAGGAAGCACGGATTAGCTGTACATGGCCTTGAGAAGGAACATTTCAGGGTGACTAAAAGGTTGTAACACTGGCTCTGAGATGGTTACTTGATTCTAAAAATTTACTAAAAAACACTGGATTGAAAATCATAATATATTTAATCCCCTCAAAATGGTATCTGACTGAATCATTTGCTTCTATCCCCCCATCTTAAAGTTTGAAAACACTTCAGTATAAAAAGGAAGTTTATACTTTTTTCTATTGACTAAAATATAATCTATTGAGAAATAAAGTAATGATTGCTGGTGCATGTTTCAACATGGTGACAAAATAGCATTGTGATATGGAAATCAAGAAGAAGACGTTCATGTCTACAATACTGAACAATTTCAAAGTGAGGGTACAATAAAGACATTTCTGGATAAAGGGCAGCTGAGAGAATTTGGAGCCCAGACTCACCATTAAAGAGCTGCCTCAGAGCACTCAGGAACCGAGGAGAAAGATCCAGAAGGAAACAGGAAGGAACAGGGCGCCAGGAGTACAGATGTACTGGTAAATAGAAAAGGCAGTTTTATCTCTTTTCCTAATTTCTTTAGCAGGCAGTTGACCATGTAAAGCAAAAATAATAAAATGTCGTGTTGTTTATAACATACACAGAAGCAAAATAAACAACAGAGCAAAGACGAGAAATGAGTAATTGTACTATTGTAAGGTTCTTGTCTTACACAGGCATGGTTTAATATCAATCTAGTGTGGACTGTGATACATTAAAGACACATGGTTTGCTACATCCCCAAAGCAACCATTAAAACACACACACACACACACACACACAGACAGCATGCATAGTCAAAAAAGCAACAGAGGAAATAAAATAGTAGGCCACAACAAACCCAAATACCTGATTAATCCAAAAGAGGACCAAAGAACAGAGAGGATAAATAGAAACGGGCAGCTGAGGATGGACTTTCCCATAGCCACATTTATGCTAGTGGACCCTGGGTAAACACCCCACTTAAAAAACAAGACCCAATACACACTGTCAACAGCCAGACTTTATAAGATAAATCCACGTTAAAAGTGAGAGGATTTAAAAACACACACACAAGCCCAAATTACGCAAGAAGGCTGGACTACCTGTGTCAGCATTAGTAAAGCCAAAGGCAGCACCAAAGTAGAATCTCATGTGGTCCTTGGTCCTGTCGGCCCCTGTCCTAAAATACGGGGCTCGACAGGCCTAAGGGACTCCTTAGGGCCTGGTAGGGTCTGCAATAGCTGTGCCGCACTGACCTAGAGACACAGTGCCAGGCCGAGGCACAACGCAGGGGCCTTCGCCAGCGTTCCCGAGGACTGTTGGGCCGGTCGGTGGTGCTGAAGGCGTAGAGTTTCCTTAAGAGACTACGTCAAGCAAGTTGAGACAACCTGGCCACTGGAATTTCTGCACTTCTATGAAAAAAGAAATCAAATTTTTAGAAACTTGGTCTCATGGAAAATGACTAATAAGCCCTCAAACCAACTTTAATGGACCACAGAGTGAGTTATTAGAGGCTGGGGGTGTAGCTCAGGGGGTAGCTCAGGGTTAGTGTCTGCTTAGCGTGTGCAAGGCCCTGGCTTCAACCCCCTGCGCGCACACACATTATTGGAAATATAAAAGCAGAAGGCCATTAACAAAGAGCTGAAATCACCAAACTCTTTATCTGGGCTTAAAATAGAGGCTTTTAGGAGAGGACAAAAAGAGAAACCTACGCATTGGAACAGGTCAAGCTGGTGGTTGGCTTTACAAAACAGTGTTCAGAAGGTGCATGAAAATACATCCTCCATCCACAGCCCGCAGCCCAGATGGCCTTCAGGGTGCATCAGAAGGAGGAAGAACACCTTTAAACAGGACTAAAGGATTCTGCAGGTGAAACCCAGGACCTCCAGGGTCCCATAAAGCAGCTTTCCTGAGAAGCCAGCCGAGGGGAACAGAGTGTGAACACACCAACTCCGTGAAACGTCAGAAAGCCCCCACAGCCTCCGGGGAGCGCTCACACTCCCCTGGGTGGGAGGCTGGAACGGAAGGTGACCCACCCCATGCAAAAATGGGTGCTTCCTGGGCCAGGGTTTGGGGGGGGTTGAGAAAACACACAACTCAGAGTCCTGTTCAGCACGTAAAAGAAACAAAATCAGCTGAAGGAGGTGCAATAATCGAAGCCCCCCCCAGAAAGTCTACAGACCTCGAAGGCTTCACCAAGGTCAGAAGAGCCCAGAAAGGGAGTAGGGGCTGGGGTGGGCGAACAGCTCCCCCAGGAACTTCAGGACCTTCTGAATTACAAGAGAAAGAAACGGACGTTCCCCAAATCTTCAGTCTAGAGAGGATTTGCCCTTTACCAACAGAGGAGATCATTTCCAGAGCAGATGGCGGAGACCAGCCAGGAGGGACACTCGGGAAGAACACGCCAACAGTCTGTCAGGAAAATCAAAAGCACCATGGGCTGTCACTGAAGCTCGCCTGTTTCCCGAGAGAGGAAAACACTCGGGAGAATGGGCTGAGAGCTCTTTGGCTGCAAGAAACCTCGATAATTTAAGAAGAGTTACGCAGCAGAGGAAAAATTCTTGAGAAAGAATTGAATGTTTTGAGGAGTATCTTTGCATCCCTGATGTTCCAAAGGGGCATTTGGCAGAGGCCACGAGAACCACCAGGCAGGGTTGACAGATGACGCTCGGGTCGCCCAGTCTTACACTTAGAATTATGTGCTGTGTATCCGAAATTCAAACTGAACTAGGCATTGTGGGGGGGTGCCTGTGTAAAGCGTGTGTGCGAATGTGTGTGCGAGTGTGTGTGTGTTAAATCTAGCAATCCTGTCACCAGATGCCCGAATCCCTGAGGAAGGAAGAACATCAGGTTGTAATAGTGGAGGCATCTGAGACCTGGTGCCTGGTGTGGACAAGATGCCCCGCACCAGGGTGGGGAAGGACCCCTCCAGCCCACCAGCCCCATCGGCAGCAGCAGCTCTCTCCAGAGCAGGCCAGAGCTTGTCCTGTCTGCCAGATGCTCAGGTTGCCACCCGCAGGCCCAGGCTGGGTTCCCATGCCTTCCTCCTACCAGAGGTCAGGGGCTACCTAGGGCTCCCCCAGTGCTGGAAAGTGAGGACGAACAAGCTCCTCGAGAATTCTCCGCCAAGGCACTTCCTCTGCTGCCAGCACCAAGCACCACGGACAGGATCTGAAAGCCATGTGTCACCTTCTGAGCTGACCCCGCCTTCCATAATATTGTTCCAGAATCATAACAATACGGTTTCTCTCTCCAATACTTTCTTTTAGCTTAGTTGCTGTTGTTACTAAGGAACTATGATGCAAGCTAGGGTTGTCATTCAAAAGCTGTTTCATAATGATGACTATTTAAATGTGGATCTTATAATCGCTTCCATCTCGTTCTACTTGCAGGTAGCCCATTTTTATCCTTGTTAATGCGTCCGTTAAAACAGTTCAGAAACACAAGAATAATTTTTGTATTTCTTCCAAAGTATTTTTTTAAATTTCCTTTTTCTTATTCTTTCTTTCTTTCTTTCTTTTTTTTTTTTTTTTGCTATCTGAGATAGATGATAATACAAATGGAATAGAATTCTTAGGATTGTGTTTAGTAAGCGTCCATCTTATAAATGTGAATCTTATTAGTAAGTTGTTGCCATCTTATCTGATTTCTAGATACTATAAATGTAATGTTTTTGTTATTGTTAACACATTTCCTCTATTGATCCAAAAATCTCAGCAAGTTTTTGTCTTTCATATCAAGCAATTTGCAATGTTCTCTTGCTTAATTTCAGTGCCATGATTAAGTGATTATGCGATTGTTCAGATGAAAGCTCAGCAGAACAATAATTCTTAGGATAATGTTTTATAAATGTAGCTTATTTTTAAATGAAATGAAGAAGGACATTGTTTCCTTTTTATCTATTTCTAGAAAGTATAGGGTAATAATTCTGTTGTTGTTCTGAAAGAGTTTCCTGTGGCCAATGCCAGAAGAGTTTGAGCAATCCAAGTAAGTGGTCCAAAGAATAAAATAAATATTCATGTACCCACGCTGGCACAAATAAAGGGTTAAATAAACAAATAAATGGGGACAGACAAATCTTCCACGCAGAATTCCAAATAATCCCTGTAAATAGCCTGTCCTCCAGGAGGCGGGGCACTCCCTAAGCAGGGGCTGTGCACAGTGGCTTCCTCCCAAAGAACATGGCACGGAACAAAGAGTGATTTCACAGGGGAGGGAGCTCCACAGACCACCTTGACTGGGTGTCAGGAATAACATCAACAGGGATGTCACGCTGATGACATGTGTCCCTTATGTGTTAGGATAAAAATGGCACTTTACCTCTGTGGTCTTTGTCCCTATAACCCCAGTCTAGTCATGGAAGAACATCAGACAAACCTCAAAGCACGGAGAGTCTACAAAGTATCTTACCACCATCCAGGTCGTCAGAACCAGGAAAGGCTGATCAACTCTCAGAGCCCAGGGAGCCCAGGGATTCATGACCACCAAATGGACTGGGATATCCGGGATGAGATCTTGGAACAGAAAAAGCACACTAAGCAAAAACTAAGAAAATCTGATTACAGCATGAACTTTAGTTAATAAAGATATCAAACTAGGCACAGTGATGCATGCCTGTAATCCCAGCGGCTCTGAAGGCTGAGACAGGAGGATTGTGAGTTCAAAGCCAACCTCAGCAATTTAGCAAGGGCCTAAGCAACTTAGTGAGACCTAGTCTCTAAATAAAATACAAAAAAGTGCTGGGGATGTGGCTCAGTAGTCAAGTGCCTCTGAATTCAATCCCCAGTACCAAAAAAATAAAAATAATGATATCAATATTGATCCATTAATGGTAATAAAAGTACTTACCAACATAAAACTAATAATAGTGGAAAATGGGTATGGATATATGGGAACTCTCTGTATCATATTTGCAATTTTCCTGTAAATATAAAACTTCTCTAAAAAATACTGTTAAAAAAAAAGTTAGTGAGAATATAGGAGATTTCAACATTACCAACCAACTTGCCCTGACATTTGTAGAGAAGAAGAAGGAGGAGGAGGAAGAGGAGGAGGGGATGGAAGAGGGAGGAGCATTACTACAGATCTTAGAGATATAACATAGATAAGGAAATAACAGGACAGTTCTGTGAAAACAAATTTGACAACCCAGATAAAATAGATAAATCCTTAAAATACACAATTTACAAAAATAGAAATAAGATGAAACAGATAACTGAAATAGCCTTCTCTGCAAATAAAAACTACGTTTGTAACTATAAGACCTCCTCACAAAGAAAATCCCAGATCCAAATGGCTTCAGTGGTGAATTAAAAATTAAAAGAAGAAATAATACCAAGTTTACATATTTTGTGGCTTAATTATTGGGAAACAGGACAAAGGGTCTCATTACAGATATTTTAAAATGAGCATTAGTTATAAAGACATTTGGTACACGAATGTAAGATAATTATAAAAGAATAAAGAGTTTTCAAGTTTTTTGTTGTTTTTGTTTTGTTTTGTCTTATTTTGTTTCTTTCAGCCCAGGGCCTCATGCCTGCTAGACTAATTCTCTACCACTGAGCTCCATCCCAGACCTCAAGTTTTCTCTGAAGACTGGTTACTAAAAAAGACTGTTCCTAATTTTAAATCATCTCTGCCCAACTTGGCACTTCTCCTTGGTTCTTATTCTCCTCCGTTACCCTTTTCCCACAGCCTTCCCGCCTCGTTCTCTGTAGCTAGCAGGTAAGAGCTCTAGGTTACGGGGCTAGGTAGCCTAGATACAAACTCTGGCTCTTGCATCTACTAAATGTGTGACCTTGAGCAAGTGCCTTCACCCTTTTGTACCTTGGTTTTCTTGTCTGTAAGACCCAAATAAAAGTGGTATCTTTGCAAACCAGTTTGTGCAAATGAAGAGAAATATGCATGCCAAACACTTTGAAGTGTGCTATAGTAAGCACTGAAAACTCCTCTCTCCTGATAGCTGTACTGAATGACTTCTTGAATTACACATTGTAACAACTTGGGCCTAGGAAGACAAGGAGGAAGAAGCTCTGCTCCTTGGGGGTCTCTCTGCAGAAAGGAAGAAGGATGAGAAAACAAGTGCCCGCCTGTGTCTCACGTGGGCCTCCCTCTGCGTGTATCTGTGTCCTAATCTCTTCTTATAAGGACACCAGTTGCGGTAGATTGGAACTTACTCTGATGACTTTACTTTAACTTAATTACCTTATTATTTTATTATACTGTAATTCCAAATACAGCCACATTCTGAATTACTGGGGATTAAGAGTTCGACAGGTGAACTGTGGAATGGGTCCACAGGACAGTTACTCATTCCTAGACGTGCCCTTTTGTACTGATAAGAATAATGGGGAGGCCCCACAGGTGGGGGATGTCCTTAAGCACTGCTCTCCCCTCCATTCCAATACTCCACCGATTTCTTTTCTTCAAAGCACTGGACACTGCTGAAAACAACCACTGTTATTTACGTATTTATTCCTGACTCCTTTCACAATAACATAAATGCAAGGGAGGAGGGGGGCCCTCTTATGTCTGAATCCCCACAGCCTTGTCCTTGAGATGCCCTCAACCAATAGGGGTTGAATGAATGAATAAAGGGTGGATTTGGCTTTAAAGGTGACTTTTTTCACGTCCATCTTCCAAATTGTCTTTGCTTTCTTTTTTGAAACTAAAATATTTAGAATCGTTAGCCTTCCTTCACCGGAGGTGACTCAAACGTCTAGCTGGGAAGGAAATCCAAGGGAGGTGAGGTCAAAACCGGTGGCCAGGAGCCGAGACCCAAAGGCTTCCAGAGGCTGGACCAGGGCAGTGCTGCTGCCGGCCACCTCCTCAAAGTTCATGGTTCTGGAACGGGCCTCCTCTGGCCAGGTACCGGCACTGCAGGAAGAGGAACCGGCCTTAGATGGTGTCCAGTGAAGGCTGGCCTCAGTAATAGTAACTTCAAATAGAGAATTCCAGAATCAGTTTATGACCTACATAAACAAAGGCGCAAAGCTCAACTGAGGGCATAAAGCTTAAAGCAAACAGACAAACCACATTCTTTGGCTGGGAAGATTTTGAAAATGTGGATTCTCCCCAAATTAAATCAAACCCAATTAAAATCCCAATAAGTTTTTACCATCAAATAGCAAAACCATCTACAACTTGTCTTGACAAGACAATGCATTTTTACAATTGTCAAGAACGTTTTTAAAAATTAAATGTAATGGTGACCAATAATTTACATTTGAAGAAGTGTGTGTGTGTGTGTGTGTGTGTGTAGCGCTGGAAGAATATATCAGTGACTACAGAAGTTTTAAAAAGACAGAAACTGTAGGAAGAAATCATAATGGAAATAAAATCATAATGTAAATATTCACATATCAAAAAAACCCAAGTATGCAATAAAGAAGCAGATGTCAAAATGAAAAAATCTCAGTGACTCCTGACGACCGAGCTAATATTCTTAACATATACAGGGGCCTTTTCTGCTTTTTATGAATGTAGCACACAAACAGAAAAGCTCGGGACAGGGCAGGCTCTTCAGAGGCAATGCACATGCAAGACAACAAACGCTGAGAGCCAGGAGAAGTGCCAGGCACAATACGGTCCCTTCTGCCCCCCAACAGGCACGTGCTAAAGAGAAGTGGTGGCCCAGCACCTGCCGGGTCCCCTCCCGGCCAGTTCTGTGGCGCCCAGCGGTGGCCGGGGCTCGCTCCCGGCACCAGGCGCTGCCGACGCTGGGGGAAGCCACCTTTGTCCTGGGGCCACGCACCCGGGCCGCAGCGGGGACGGAGAAGGGCGGTCACACCCCGTGAGCAACGGAGAGAAGTCACAGCGGTGGGACAGAGGGAGGCAGGGACACCCAGAGGCCGGGGCTGGCGGACACGATGAGGGGACACCTGGGCGGACACCTGGGGGAGCACCACGAGACCTGGCGGGGACGTTCCTGCAGCGGTGCGGAGGCCCCGCAGGCGCCGGGCGTCGCGTGCCGGGAAGGCGAGGTGAGGACGGGAGGCCCCGGAGGCGAGGCCCGGCCGGGCTCCGGTCACCGGGGCTGGAATGGGGGGGCGGAAGGTTTCCGCCCGGCGAGGCCCCCTCGGATTCGCGACTTCACGTGCGCCCTCTGGCGGCCGCAGGAACAGAGGCGGTCGGGGTCCTAAGACGACCCAGGTGAGCCGCTCCAGGTGACAGAGGGAGGGACCACGGCTGCAGACGCGGGCGGCTCGGACAGGTTTGGGAGGCGGCCCCCGGGGACATGCAGAGGGATGTGAGATGAAGAGGGGACCAGGAGCACCTCAAGGTTTGTCCTCAGCGGTGGGACTGCCCTGGCTGAAGGGGGACGGTCAGGAGAGGACAAGAGGAAGGAGGGTGTGAAGAGCCACAGCGTTGCTGAAGGGCCATCAGCTACTTCGCGAGGTGCAGGCTGTGAGCGACAGGCGCCTTGACCCCTGCTCTGGGCGTGGAGTTTAGAGGGTCAGCCCGGGGCCAGCCAGGTCCTACAGCCCAGCTCCTTGCAGGAAAGGGTTTTGAAGCCAGATTTAAAATTAGGTAGTCAGTGTAGTTAGGTAAATCGGGTCTAATATCCAGTGAAATCTAAAACGGAGGCCATGCTGAGAATGAATTCAGGAAACAGCCCCCAACAGATTTGGAGATAGCCCATCCCAAAGAAATGTTAATGAACAGCAAACTTGACTTGGAAGTGCCCAGATTACTTCTTTGGCCCACCTGTGTCCCACCTACATTCCATCACCAAAAACTATAAAAAGGGGAACACATTCGCCCTTCAACGGCTTCCACCTCTTGGGTCCCCTTCTTCCTGGGGGGGGGGGGGAGTCTTTTCTGCTGTCCTTTAATAAACTTCTCATTTCCACTCTGACCTTGCCTCGGCCTGTGCTTCTCTGGTGTTATTCTTCAACATTGGGGAAGCAAGGACTCGCCACCGGTCAACAGCGGTAACAGTTTTGCACCAGCTTTACACTGCCCAGTCACTGCCCCACTGATGTTCCCCGCCCTCGCCCCATGAGGGAAGTGCTCCAGGCCCAGTCTCCAGTTCCCCACGGGCTCCACACCTCAGTGGTGTGTGGCTTCCGGCGGGCAGTGTACACCCAGGACCTGCGTGTAATGGAATCTTCATTTCCATCTTGCTCCTTCTTGGTCATTGAAGGAGTGTCCTCATTCTCAAGTTCCTCAATTAAAACACAGGCCGGGGCGGCTGGGGTTGTGGCTCAGTGGTAGAGACTTACCTCGCACATGAAGCACTGGGTTCCATCCTCAGCACCATGTAAAAATAAAGAAAGATGTTGTGTCCATCTACAAAAAAATTTTTGGAAAAACCCTAAGAATTCTCCAATCCAATAAAAAGCCTTGCATCAAAAGGTAGAAGCCTATACACCCATTAGAATATAATCAGTGTCTGCTGACATGGAAAGATGTTCAGACATTTTAAGGGAAAAGGCAGCTCAAGAAACAACATGGTCCCCCTCTGTACAAAATGCCCCCTGTGGGTGTGCAATGTGCATGGAAAGAAGATGCAGGAAAGTGGACACCAAGGGCCTGTTGATAGCTATCCTGGGAAGCTGATGACAGTTGAATTCTTGCCTCCCCACCTCCTGCCAATTCATATGTTGAAGTCCTAATCCCCAGTACCTCAGGAACAGGAAATGGGGTTCTTAGAGATGCCTTTAGCTAGATGGGGTCTTTAGGATGGGCCCTAATCCAATGACTGGTGTCCTTATGAAAAAGGGAAATTGGGCTACAGACACACAGAAAAGAAGACATGTGAAGACGAAGCTGAGGTCAGGTGACGTGTCTATATACCATATGGGTTAATTGGTCAGCTTTCTGACACTGTGCCAAAATACCTGAGAAAATCAACTTAAAGAAGGAAAGAATTACTTTGGCTCAAGATTTCAGAGTTCAGTCTATGGTCACTCAGCCTCTGTCTCAGGCCTTTGACGAGACAGAACAACCAGGCCAGGAGAACACGGTGGAGCAGGGCTACTCACCTCATGGTAGCCAAGAAGCAGAGAAAGAGAGGCAGGGAGAGGACGGGGTGGGTGACAAGAAAGGCCCTTCAAGGATGTTGAGAGCCACAGCCGAAGGGGCCCCAGCAAACTTCCAGCTGCCGGCTGATGATTGGCTCACAGCTGCCCCAGCAACATCTAGCTGATTGGCTCCTCTGCGGTGATGCTCATTGGGCTGTTTCCCTGCCCTTTCAGACCATGGAGCTGCTCATTGGGGGACTTTTTTGGCTCCGCCCACGTGACCCAGCCAATCGGCCTCAAGAGCAGGAGGATTGTGGGGTGTGGGAGAGAGAGGCTTGTGGAAAGCCGGTGGTGGCAGTTGAGGCTCTGAGGGTTTTTCCTGAGAGGCTGTTTTGTTTGGCATGTGTGGTTCTAAAAATAAAGTTAGTTTCTTTTGACAAGTGGCTCCTGATTGTGCCCAGCCAGACTGCGGCACAAGGACATGCCCCTAGGTAGGGCCCAGTTCTTAGACCAACTAGGCCTCACCTCCTCAAGTTTCCTCCACCTCCCAAAAGTGCTACCAGCGGGGACCCTGACCTTCAACACAGGTGAGTCCCGGGGGATTTTCAGATCTAAACTACACCACCCAGGAACACAGATTGCCAGTCAAGCTGCAGAGGCTGGGGGCGAGGCTGTAGGGGACTCTGCCTCACAGCCCAGAAGGAACCTGCCTGCTGCAGGGCTCTGGAACCCAGAGACAATACACCCCTGCTGCTTGGAGCTTGGTGGTAAAGGCTCTCGGCTCTGGGTTCACCACAGCTGACTTTCTGTATTGTCGGAAATGTCTGTGTTACCCATACAGCTGGTCTGTGCAGAAAAACAAAGTATTTCATTTTAATTAAAAAGTTAAATTTTCTGGTATCACTTCATTGGTCCAAAACAACTCACCTCAAGATGTAGTTCCAATTTATAATCCTAATTGTGGCCTTTTGATTTTCTGAACAGTATTCTGAAAAACTCAGATAAATATTATTTATTTTAAAGAAATATTATTCTTTTTTTAAGAAATGTTTAAGTTGAAAAAAAAATTTTTTTTCACACTCCTGCTGGGGAGGCTGCAGAAGGAATTAGCAGTAGTAGAAGAGGATGTCCCCTGTGAAGAAGAGCCAGGATCGGATGTCCCCTGCAGTGTGTTGACAACAGTGGGAACCGGATTAGTCCAATGGCCCAGCTGTAGACAGGATCTGGGTGATAGTATTTCCAAGTTCTGAGCTGTTTATTATCTCATATTATTAATCATTATTGCCTATAGGTGATATTTCCTCCAATTTGTAGACTGAGACATAATGAACATGATTTTTTTAAAAAAGTTCATCTTTAAAAAAGTTCAATTTTTTAAAGTTAGGAAAAGAACCACATTAAAAAAAGAGAAGGAAATTAATATTAAAGTTAGGAGTGAAGTAATTAGAAAATAGAAAAATTTAAGAACTGATGAATCCCAAAGGTTGTTTTTTGAAAAAAAAAATCATACATATATATATATACATCCATATATATATATATATATATATATATATATATACACATCCATATATATATATATATATATACATCTATATATATATATATATATATACATCTATATATATATATATATATATATATATATATATATATATATAAAATATCTGCCCTTTTAATTTTCTGAATAAAAAATTAACAAAATATTATGGTATGGGGTATATGTTTTTACTTATCAAATTAAAGGATGTGTTTCCATTGACTTCACTAATTGTGGATGAGGGCAGGTGTAGCCAGTTCTCTCAAATATGATGATAAACTGAAAAAAGATTTTCTTCTTTTTTAAATTCATTTTTAGTTATAACAATACCTTTATTCCATTTTTATGTGGTGCTGAGGATGGAAGCCAGTGTTGTATGCGTGCCAGGAGAGTGCTCTACCTCTGAGCCACAACCCCAGCCCTGAAAAAAGATTCTCTAGAGAGCAGCGTGGGGAGCTTTTAAAAGGGACTTTGAGTTGGAACAAAGATTCACACCGAGATGTTCACGAGTATAAAAGAAGTTTTAATCATGCCAGAAAAATCAGATTTTTTGTTGTCGCTTTAACATATCACCACAAATTTAGTGGTTTAAAACAACCCACAGGGCTGGGGCTGGGGCTCAGGGGCAGAGTGCTTGCCCCGCACGTGTGAGGCACTGGGTTCGATCCTCAGCACCCCACAAAAATAAACAAGTGAAATGAAGACATGCGGTCCACCCACAAGCACAAAAAATGATAATAATAATTAAAAAAATAAAACCCACGCTTACTATTTCACAGGTCAGCAGGTCAGCAGTACAGGCAGGCTCTGAACTGACACTGGCCTCAAATGTCAAACTCAAGGTGCCAGCCAGCGTGGGCTCCTACGTCACCCCCAGTTGTAAAAACTGAAATGTCGCCAACCATTGCTGAAGCTCCTGTTTGGGGGATGTCAAAACTGCCCTCAGCTGGGGGTTCACGCGCGTGTGTGCACACACACACACACACACACACGCTCATAAACATGTTCATGTGGAGGGAGAATAATGGAGCATTAGTAGTGGTCATCGTGGGTTTTCACAATAGATGTGTTTCTTTCCTTTCTGCTTCTCTATGTGTTTCAAGTTGAATAGCAATTACTTTTTAAGCGTTTTTTTTTTTTTTTTTTCACAAAGCCATTTCTCCCCAAATAGATTTTCGAAAACGATGTATGTCCTTTTTCCCTGAGACCTTCTACCCAGCGGTGCTTCACTGTTCTTCTGATGTGCTATTGAATTTCTGGGTCTCTATTCATAGCTAAAGTGATGTTTTTCTCTTTTATTTGTCAGATTTTTGTGTCAGAATATGCAATCTATGCCTAAAATTAATTGATGCATCAATAGAATTAGCTGTTCCTTTCACATGAAAGAACCACTCAGTTAAATGGTTCAGAACTTTTTTTTTTTTTTTGACACAATTGCCTGAGAACTTTTTTTTCAATAGTTTCCTTGATTATAGACCATTATGATTTCTACTTCTCAAATCCATTTTGGCCATTTATACTGTTCCGTAAAACCATCCAATTTAGAATATTTGTATTTCTTAGACAGGATTGTGTGAAAAAAAGATTTTACAATTTGTACTCTCCACTGCACTTATATTGCCTTTCTCATTCTGCTAGTATTTTCTTCCTTTTTTATAAATTATGTTTTCCAGAGATCTGTCTCTTGTCTTTAATATAGTTGTCAGTTTTCCACTTTCACCTGTGTTAATCCAGTTTTCGTTACTATAATGAAATACCGGAGGCGAGCTCACTTTATAAGTAGAAGAGGTTTATTTGACTCACAGGTTTGGAGGTTCAAGGAGCTGGTGCTGACACTGGCTCAGCTCTGGTGAGGGCTTACTTGGCTGTATGCCATCATGGTGGGAGTACGTGTCCCAAGAGAGATCTTGGGCAAAAGGGAAGCCCCAGAGGCTGGATGGGGCCAGACTGGGGCCCTGTTGGTAATAGCCCCAAAGTGGAAGCCACCCAAATATCCCCCGAAAGCAGGACTGATAAGGAATCATGGTATATGAGGAGTACTATGCAACCAGGACTCTGAACCCACTGCCAATACACACCCCGGACGGCTCACAGTCATAGTGTTCAGGATGCCAATCAGAAAAGAGCATGCACCATGATATTTGTGTATACGGTTTTGAAAAACTAAGCAAAGTTCTTCATTATCCAGGAAATGAGCATAGTGGTGACTCTTGGATCAGAAGTGGCAACAGGAAGAGGAACAAGAGATCATCAGTGGACCTTGGTACTTGGTGACATCAACTCCAGGACCCTCGCGTCGTCCTTCATTTTGAGACACGCAGCATTGTAAGATTTCATCTTTGAGTGAGCACCACAGCATGCACTAAACGAAGATGAGGACAGCATCACTGGGCAGTACGAGTTGGTTTGTCACTGACTAAAACATCGTTAACATGGCACACGACTGGGAAGGGCATCCATGAAAAATCCACCACTAAATTACACTCATGGTGAAATGGTGAACCTTCTAAGATCAGAAACGGGGTACGGGTGTCCACACTCACCACTGGTCGACATCTTGAAGAATGAAATAAGTCACGAAGATGGGGAAGAGCTGTCTCTCTGTTCTCAGGTGACGTGATCAGGTGTGTATAGAACCAAGGGAGTCTAATAGAATAAAAATGACGAGTCCGTGGATTATTAGGATTTCAGAATACAAGAAGGTGCTATGATTTGGAAGGGTTTGCCCCCCAGAGTCACACGCTGAAAGCTTGATCCCCGTGTTCAGGTGGCTTGAGGTACCCAGTTCCATCCCCAGTACAGAAAGAAAGAAAGAAAGAAAGAAAGGGAGTTGGAGCCTAGTAGAAGCTGATGAGCTCATCAGAGCACCGCCCTAGGAAGGGGTCAGTGCTGGTCGCTGGTCCTGTGGAGCGGATTAGTTCAGGTACAGAGAGTGAAAGCCACTTAGCAGAGTAGGCCTGCCCCTCCAGCCCTCTCGCGTCTTGTCTCCACCAGGGGATCTCTCTCCTATGCATTCCTGCCATTGCAATGCCATCCACAAAAAAGGGCCTCACCAGAGCTGAGCAGGTACCAGCACCATGCTCTTGAATATCCAGAACTATGAGCTAACTAAACCTCTTTTCTTTATATAGTACCCAGCCTTAAGTATTATGTTATGGCCACATGAAAGGACTAATATGCCAGTCAATCTTCCCAAAATCTGTTTATGTCTATGAATTATCAGTAAAGACTTGGAAAATGAAATAAATATACAAATACCATCAAAAACATAAAACAGGCACAAATTTAACAAAAGACATACAAGGTGAATATGTAACGACAAATCCCATCATTATGTACCATAATGCACATGTTGAAAATGTGGGATAAAAAGGATGTTCAAGACCTCTACTGAAAATGACAAAACATTCGTGAGAGGAACCAATGATCTAATCAAATAGAAAAATATACCACATTCATGGATTTGAACATCAGTCTTGTCTTTTTCCCTCAAATTGATGTACAGATTTAACACAAGTCCAATTTATCCCCAACAGGCTCTCTTGTAGAGATTGGCAAGTCAATTCTAAAAGTTATTTGGATATCCTAAGGATCTAGAAAAACTAAAGCAATCTTGAAAAAGAAGGAAAAAGCCACAGGATTCGCACTACCTGATGTTAATAATTACTAGAAATCTTACAGTTGAAAGAAAAAGAAAAAGAAATCTTACAGTAATCAATACAGTGGGGGAAATGGTATAGGACAGAGAAAATAGATCAATATAACAGAACAAAGAATCCAGAAATAAACCCGCGTTTAAATTATCAACTGACTTTTGACCAAAATGCCAAGGCATTCAGTGAGAAGTTTCCAAAACGGTGCTAGAATACATAAGGTAAAGAATAAGCTCAACCACTCAGCCTCTGGAGTCGCTGGGATTACAGGTGTGCACCACTCAGCCAGGCACAGTGGTTTACGCCTGTAATACCAGTGGCTCCAGAGGCTGAGGCAGGAGGATCATGAGTTCAAAGCCAGACTCAGCAAAACATGAGGTGTTAAGCAACTCAGTGAGACCCTGTCCCTAAATAAAATACAAAATAGGGCTGGGATGTGACTCAGTGGTTGAGTGCCCCGTACCAAAAAAAAAAAAAAAAAAAAAAGAGAGAGAGAGCATAAACTTCAACCTCTACTTCACATCACACATAAAAATCAATTACACATGGTTCCAAGGGGCTGGTGGGGTGCCTCAGTGGTAGAGTTCTTGCTAGCAGGTGCAAGACCCTGTGTTTGATCCCCAGCAACGACGACAAAAGTGGACCATTGGCCTGTTTATAGAACCTAGAACTATAATTCTTCTGGAAGGAAAGATAATGATAATGTCTTCTCCAATTTGCAGGTGGGCAAAGATTGTTTTCAGATTAAGGCACTAAAAAACAATAATCACAAATTAAAAATTTAAAAATGTATACTCCAAAACTTGATCAAAATTATAAACCTCTAAAGAAAAGACAAAATTGAGAAAATGCAAAGGCCAGTCAGTCTGGGAGAAAATAGTCACCATCCAAGGACTTATATGTAGGATATGCAATGGTTTCCTACAAGTGAAAAATTAAAAGATAATGTAAATTTCCAAATGACCTAAAGGCTTGAACAGACATTTCACCAAAGAAGACACACGAATGGCCAACACCACATAAAAAGATGCTTGGCACCATTGGTATCCACGACGTGCAAACTAAAACTACAACAAAACAACTTATTTTATCAACTAGAACTACCAAAACTAAAACGACTGACAACACCAAATGGCGGTGGGGTTGTGGAGCCAACAGAACTCTCATTCATCGCTGGTGGGAGTACGAAATGGTACAATCACTTTGGAGAACTGTTTGATCAGGAATTCCATTCCACCATATTGGAAGTCATGTGGGTGGTCTGCCCAGATCAGGCAGGATTTCCATACAGAATTTAAAAACAATGATAGAACCAGCTAAAAACTAGTTCACTTTACATCATGCACCTTCGATTCTATGCCTATCTTCTGGCATAAACCATTTCCATCTCATTCTTTGATGCTATTACCCAAGAGAAAAAAAAAATATGTCAACCAAAATACATGTACAGGAATGTTCACAGCTGTTTTATTCTTTATAGCCAAGGACCAAAAGCAACCCAGATGTCCACAACTAGGAGAATAGATAGACAAATTGTAATATATTAACAAAATACATTACTTAACAAGAAAAAAAATGCAAAATCTTGTAAATGGATCTCATAAACATTCTGTTGAGCGAAAGAAGCTAGACACAAAAGAGTACATATTAGCTTTATTTATGTCAAGTTCAAGAACAGACAAAACTTAATCCATAGCAGTGGAAATCAGAACAGTGGTTGCCAATAAAAGAAAGAACTATAGATTTACTGGAAAAGATTGGAAGGAACTTTCAGGGATGGTGGGAATGTTCTATATCTTGATTGGTATGTTGGATAAATAGATGTATATCTTTATCAAGATTATATTAAATTTCACCTAATTTTTAAAAATCACCTCAGTTCCCAACTGGCTACCCAGTGAAAATGAAGGGGCACTGGAGACAGGGGGGTGGAGGCAAACCTCCCGGGGCTCTTTCCCCTGCTGCCATTGAATTGCTTAGCAGTAATGGGGGCTCCAAAAAGGAGGGAGAAAGATGGCCCTAAAGAAATTCCATTCCTAGCCAGTGATGGGGCAAAACAGTCATCTTTGCATTGTTATAATGAAATACCTGAGATAATTCATTTATTGAGAAAAAAAGGTTTATTTTGAATAACAGTTTTGGAGGTCCCAGTCCATGATCCACTGGCCCCACTGCCTTGGTCCTGTGCTGAGGTGGCACCTCATGGTGGGAGTACACAGTGGAGCAGAACAGCTCACCTTAGGGACACAAAAAGGAGAGAAAGAGAGGAGGGCTGGGTTGCCACAATCCCTTTTAATGGCATGCTCCTAGTGACTTAAGGACCTGCACTAGGCCTTGCCACATTCTACCACCTCCCAACAGCATCACCCTGGGGACCAAGCATTTGACACATGCACTCTTCCGAGATGGTCATCATACCATGGTAAACATGGTGGTGTCTTTTTCCGCAACAGAACTTAGCAGCCCTTGAGCAGGCCTGGCACCAGAGGTGGGCAGCCAAAGCTCTGCCCATTGCGTGAGATGAAAGGGCCCTGCTGGTGAGAAGGCAGCTCTCATGCTGAGCTGAGGGCTCCCAGCTCAAGTTCACTCTTCCCTGCCCAGTTGACCTTCTCACTTCCGGGTCCCCTAGCCACACTCGGTCCGTATCTGTCCCCACCCAGATCTGCCTTCCGCCGAGCTTCAGGTGTGCCACACCCAGCTCACCATGCCCCTGTCCCACAAAGCTCAGTCTATCGTGACAAACCTCAAGCTGCCTCCTGGAGCCCTGGGAGAATTGACTAGTTACGTTGCATTCCATCAAATCTAAAATACTGTCACTTCAAAGACACAACATTACTTTAGGGACATTAAAGAAGAACAAACACTGCCAATTATAATTGTAAAAGATATAATAATTTCTGTTAAAATGTGAAGAAAAGTGTAGCTTAGAATCCATGAAATATGAATTCTTCAGCATCTAGCAGAAAGTATCAGTTCTGTGATCTGAACACCCTAGTGGTCCCCAAGTCCCACTCAGGAGGTCTGCAAGGTCACAACTATTTTTGCAACCATACTAAGATGTCATTTGCCCTTTCCACTCTCCTTCTCTTATTAGGCTTCATGTGGGATGCTACTGCTCTGCAGGTCAATGGAATATGTATATTCTCATGTAGTAAAATTTTGGAGTTTTAATTTTTATGTAAATGTTGACAGACATAACCCACATAAGCAAAAGCTCTTTGGGGTAATGAGACCAAAACGTTTAGAAATCACTGCACTTGGACTATGCCCAGTCCTTGGCTGGCAGGAGCCCATGGTCAGGGTAAGGAAGGGTATGAGGAAAAGCACGTGGTGCTGAGGGTGCTCAGGCAAAGGGACTTAGCCCCGGCCAGTCAGTGAAGGCCTTCCAGAAGAAGGGGAGCATATACCTGCCAATTTCAGGCCACAGAGGACAGAGTCAAATGGCCCTGACTTGCCTAACAGAGGTCTACCTTGTCCTAGCTCAGCAACCCTAAGTTTTAGTCATGTTAGTTTCTATCACAGGAGGTTTGCAGGTAAGTCAGAGAGGCTGCGGTGAAAATAACTTAAGACATGTGAGAGAATTCAGCAGACAGGAGGTTTAACATGATCAGATCCTTGGTTGCCGGGCTGTGTCCCGGGCATTTCTGTTTTCTGCCACAGAGTTTAACACAACGTTGGACACACCAGGGTGCTTGGAGGAATGAATGTTGAGGCATGCTACAGGCATGCCAAGCAAGGCCTGGGAGCTTGGCTGCTCCAAACAAGAAAGTGCACATTGCAGTTTGAGTTGCTGGTTAATGAGTCCTACCACCTTGCCCTAAGGCTCTGGTCCAAATCAAATTCCTCCTCTTCTCTTCCAACACATCTTCTTCTGCCTCCCCCATTCATTTCTCTCACAGTTCCCCAAGTTGGTGGCTTTAGCATCAGTTAGAGTTCTTGCTTGACCTGTCCGTCCTCAAGGCTGCTGGGTCCATCCCAGATCTGAACCAGGATGTCCAAGTCTGGGATGTGGGCAACAAGGGTTCCAGGCAGCCACCCAGGACCTGACAGGTAGAGGGGGAGATAGCAGAGGAGGTGGACTGTCCTCACAATCTGGGAGACACCCCTGCCTTCAAGAAACAACACTGTCCCTGGCCGAGCCTGGAAAAGGAACAAGGAAAGAAAGGTCCAGGGCTCTCGGTGGGTGCCAAGAGTTGCCCCTGCAGCAGAAGTCCTGGCTCCTCCCAATGCCAATGATGCTTTGTAGGGGCAGAATCTTGACGGGAACCCAAGCCTTGGACACCCCCTCCGCTCCCCTGCCCTGGGGATCTCCCCACTACACTCACCGCCATCCTCCCTGATGGAGAGAAAAGGGCGGGACAGGGCCGCTCAGTGACAGGCCAAAGCTAATGCGGGGAGCCCAAACGCAGGGGGTTCCTTCACTTCTCTACTCCCCTAAGACTCCCCGACTCCCCGCGGCACCCCAGGGGCGCTCACCCCAGGGGCGCTCAGGAAGGCTTTGCGGGAATGAAGGATTCAGAAGGAAGCATGATGGAAAGTGGAGGTGGCGAAGTATTCAGAGCCCAGGACAGAAGCAGGCAGCTTTGTGCCTGGCCTTGAGGTCCCCTTCCCCGCCGAGCACAGTCTGAGGGGGCCTTGCGCGCAGGTACTACGGGGCTCGGCGTCTCCAGGGGAGGAAACCAAGTGGGATGTGAGCTGAGGCACTGAGGGAGAAGCCGCTTTGCCAGGCGTCACCGTGGTAACAAAGACTGCCGCTGCCGGGCTGCAGATCGGGGGAGAGGGCGGGAAGGGACAAGGCTTCGAGGGGACTGAGACCGCGAGTGACCGCCTAATGAATGCGTGCGAGAGCGCGAGGGAGCGTGGTGCGCAGAGAGTCCCAGATTTCCACAGGTCCCCGGCTGCCCGGGGCTGGCGGGGGGCGCAGGCGCGACGCGCGACGCGGCCCTCGGGCGGGGGGCGGGGGCGGGGGCGGGCAGGGCTGGGGGTGGGGTTATAGACACCGACGCGAACGGGATCCAAACTTCCGGTGCCTGCAGCGCACCGAGCGGCGGTTGCACAGATTGAGGCTGCACAGGCGGAGGCTGCAGGGCGGACGCGCGGGCCGGCGCAGCCATGGTGAAGATCAGCTTCCAGCCCGCCGTGGCCGGCATCAAGGGCGACAAGGCGGATAAGGCTTCGGCATCGGCGTCGGCGTCGGCGTCGGCCCCGGCCCCGGCGCCGGCGCCGGCTCCGGCCGCTGAGATCCTGCTGACGCCGGCTAGGGTGAGAGGGGCCGGGGGCTCGGGCGAGGGCGTGGGATCCGGACGCGTCCTGCTGGCCCCCGAGACTGCCCGAGGCGCGTCGGGACTCGGGAGCTGCGAGCCCAGCAGGAATGGGGTCTCCATCCCAAATTGGGCAAGGGGCTTGGGTCTTGCACTAAAGTGACAGCAGAAAGCAGAAGCGGTGGACCTTAAGTGAGGAAGCGCTCAAGGTCTCTTCCAAAAGTGGAGGGGACCCTTGGTGCCTTTCTCCAAAATAGGGGAAGGGGTCTGGTCCTTGAAAGTTCGGGGAATGTTGGTGGGGGCTTTGCGTCTGTTTCCAATCAAGGGGGAGGGGCCGCGAATCAAGTCCCCAGGTGGGGGATGGGAGGAGGGCTGGACCTAGTTTTCCCCAAGTCGGGCGGTGGGACCCGATTGGTTGGGAAATTGGTCGAGGGGGGAGTCTGGTGCCAACGCCGGAGGAGAGGCCATTGATTTCGTTTCAAAATGAGGTCCTGCTGGGGATGGAGACTGTGCTGCTGGTCCGCACTGGAACTGGCGGACCAGAAAGTGATGAAATGGAAATAAACCAGAGCCGACCCCGCCGCGCCTCCGAGGATACCGGGTCCGAGCGCAGCGTCCTCTTCCACCCACCCCTGGGGTCGGCGGGGTCTTGCTGTCCCCTCTCCGCCCTCCTGCTGGGCTGCCCCCAACCCTGCCACGGCGGGAGGGCTCCCCCACTGCCCCAGTGCCCTCGGCATCCCGGCTCTCCGGCCGGCTTTGTGGGGGCGGGCCTCGGTGCGTCCCGCCTTCCCGCTGGCCTAGGGGGAAGAAGGCATTTCCGCCGTGGAAAACGGTCTGAGCTGCGTGGAGTGTGTCCGGGGAAGGGCCCAGAGGGCAGGACGCGTGGCGGGAAGGGAGGGGAAGAAGGGGAAGCTGGCCCAGTCAGGCCTCATTATGACCCTGCAAAGGTATCAACATCAGCGATCTTGGGGCGCACTAAGCCCCGGCTCCACCATCTAAGGACGAAGGTCCCAGTCTACTCCCTTCTCCTCTCCAAGTTCTCTGTGGCTCTCTTTCAGTCTCACCCTTGGTATTTGGGGGCCTGCAAAGGATGATCTTGGAGAGAAGCCTCAGAGGTGGGGTTAGCCTGAGCAGAGACCCTCAGTGAGGAATGCCAGGGGCCTGGCTGGCACCCTACTTTTGTGTGGTGGTCGCTGCAACAGCTAGAGGTCCAGAGCGACAAGAAATCAGCGACCACCCTGGCAAGGTTGGGCACCCCAACGGGAGCAGTGCCATCTTCATCCGAAGCTTAGATGGAGAGTGGGTTTTCCACTCCATTTGAAGACTGTTGTCTGCTGTCTGCGGGTTTAAGTTTGCCAAGGGCTCTGCAAGCCTCCTTTTTACCACAGGGAGCCAGCCTCTCCCCCTCCTCTCAGCAGGGGGAGGGGCAGCTTATCTGTTCCCAGCTGCTTCTCCCAGGGGCAGACCCCCAGCCAAGCCCAGGAACCAGGACTCTGCTGCTAAGAGCCACTGGATTTGGGAATTCAGGAGGGAGGACCGAGCCAAGCAGTGGAAGGATATAACACCAGCTCCATCCTTATAACTCCAATTCCATGGCAAAATCCACCAAATTCTGTAGGAGTGATACATTCTCCCATGGAAGCCGGTGTTGGGCGGGATGGTAGAGTCCAGTGTGGTGAAGTTTCAAGTTTCAATTTTCCCATTAACTTCTGAAGGCAAAGTAATTTTAGTCTACCTGGGAGCCATGGCCACAAACGCCTGTAATCCCAGCGGCTGGGGAGGCTGAGGCAGGATTTGAGTTCAAAGCCAGCCTTAACAACTTATTGAGGCACTAAGCAACTCAGCAAGACCCTGTCTCTAAGTAAAATATTAAAAAAGGCTGGGGATATCGCTCAGTGGTTGAGCATCCCTGGGATCAACCCTCAGTGTCAGAATAATAATTTTAGTCTATAAAATAAACTGACAATGCGCAGATTATCAGGAAAAAGCATAAAATTGTTGGCATTTAAGCAGGGAGCCATACACAAAGAATGAGTCTCAAAGGAGAGGCCCTTGAGCTGAAGTTTATGCAGTGTCTAGGAAGAGAGCTTGGGGTGTCACAGGCTATGGAAGAGTGAGGTGAAGAAAGGTCACTACAAACAAAGGTGGTCAGACATGGGTGAGGCCTCCCAGCTAACAGCCCTCCAAAAGCCACCTGTGGTCATCTCTGGGTCTGGGGTAAGACGCCTAGATAACTTAGTCCTGTGAAAAGCTCTTTGCAAGGGGGGGCAGGGGGCACTTCAAGATGCATCCACTATGTATTTACCTTACTTTCTCTAGAGATGCAAATCTCCCCCCACAAAAGGACAGTTTTTAAGAGCTAGTCCCATTTCTGCACTCCCGCTGAAGAGTCATCTCAGCGATTTGCAAAAGAAGCCTATTTGGTGGTGGGCTGTTTTGACCTCCCTTGCCAGCATGGCCTGAGCAGTAATGGACATCCAGCTTCTGGCTTTTATTGGGCTCTGAAGCTGACAGCCTCTTGCCCTCTCCCAGCATGAAATGGAAATATCAACAACCTCCTGCTTGCTGTTAGTGATGGCCTGCAGCCTGCTGAGTGGCCTCCCCTCCCTCTAATTGGCAATAGGGAGCTTGGGAGGCCAGGGCAGTCAGAAGAAGGAATCAAAACCCAGCACCTTTAGGACAGAAACTGGGCATTAGTGAACTTGCCTGCTTGCTGAGGCCCTGAGCCGATACAAGGGGCTTTGGTTGTTGCATGTTGACTCTGGCCTTCACTGCTGGACCTGGAGCCTTGGAAGGATTCACTGCTGCAGGCCTCTTCTTGCCCCACCTAGCTACAGGGCACATTCCCCCCTTGCCCCATGCCTGGCAGAGCCCCGCCTCCCCCACCCCAGCAATGAGAGCGGGCAGGAGGCCCATTTAGCAGCTGTCGCTTAAGACAGAATATCAGCCTTTTGGGGGGGTCTCAGAACCCCAGAGCTGCTTTTTCAAGACAGGACATTTGGATTTGACAGCTAATATTAGAAGGTCTCTTCCTGGTTGTGACCACCCCCTCCCCCAGCCCTCCCTGGTGTCTGCACTGTTCTCAAAACCAAGGTTTCAACGGCCCTGGCAGTCCCTGAGAGGGCCACTCTCAGCAGATGAGCAGCCCAGGGCTTTTGGGTGGTAGGCAACCTGTGTCCTAAAGGGAGAAGGACGCAGCACTCTCTCAGGAGAGACTGCCCCTGTCTCTGAACAAACAGTGAAACCGGAGGATCTGTCCCCAGACCTGATGGGGGAAGGAAGTCCCTCGGTGGGTTGGGGAAGGGGCCGGGTGGGGCCAGCTGGGCCTCCGCTGCTAGCCTCTCCACGTGGTGTTTGGACTGAGATAATGAGGAACCTGTGCCGTGGGCCGCTGGTGGGGAGCCAGCTTCACCCGTGGCTGGACAGAGGAGAGTACCCCACCCCAGTCCCACCCCACACCCGCCACTGCCGCCTGCTAGTGGGCCTGCCCCCTCAGCGGCTTCCCTCTCCCCACACTCCTCGTGCGGGTGTGGACGTGCACAGGTCCAGGCTGGGGGCTGCTGGGGGGACGTGTTAAACACAGTCATCTCAGCCTGTTAATTTTCTTCTTGACATTTGCCTTTGATTAATGGCCCCTGTGTTGCCCCATCCCCCAGCCCGCATACCTGCAGATCAGATTTCACTTTCTGTGAGCATCAGGGCCTCTGGCCCTTGGCAAGCAGAGCAGTGGGGGAGGGTCCCCTGCCAGCGAGGAGGGCAGGTCTGGCCAGCTTGGAATCCTACCCTAGGCCCCCATGCCCGCTGGCTGGGAGGGCTGGGCCAAAAGGACCTTCAAGAAAGGGCTGCCCAGCCCCACATCCTTTTCCATGGCAGAATGAGGACTTCAGGGACAATGTCCCTTCCTAGCCTGCCCAGGGGGCTTTGGCATTTGGGCCGGCACCACTGCCCTGGTGTTTCTGCTGCCCTCCCCGGTTTCCTCTTTTCTGTTTTCCTTTGCCAGTCTTTGCATGGTTCAAGACTGTCCTCACACTGCCACCGAGGGTTTCTCCTAGTGACAAAGGTGTTTGTGATAACATCGCTGCAGCCCAGCTCTGCAGCCGTCCACCCCCACCCCCAGCCCTTCCAGCCTGGAGCTTTGCTTAGCTTGCACCCTTCCTCAGCTCTTGTTCTCTGCCGCCTTCACTGTCAGGGCTGGAGTGGGAGAGAGCGTTCCTGCACCCAGCCAAGCCCTGCCGCCAGGCACTTCCCACAGGGTCCTCAGACTGGAGAGTAGGACAGGAGTGGGATTCCACTCTCTGCGAATCCTTGAACCCTGTCAGCACGTGGCGTGTTCCCAGGGCTCTGTGTGCTCAGGGGGACAGTGGACATTCACCTCTCCTGCCACCACGGCTAGCTGTCTCATCTGCCATTGGCACCCTTGCCCCTGGCCTGGAGCCTGCAGCCTGGGAAGGGAAAGATGCTAAGGATGGGAAGGGTGGGGGAAGAGAGTGCGAGTAGAGCCGGACCCAGCCACTGACCCCGTGCAGACAGGCTGTCCTTTCCAGCCTCCCCAAGTAGGCTGCGAATAGTTTAATCTGCTTAGGGCTAATTTGGACACTGTGGAGGAGGAACAGCTGCAGAGCTCTCCCCACCAGCCACGGGGTCTACGTTGCTGCTTCATTTGGTAGTTCCCTGTTCTTTTCGCCTCTGGCTTGCCTGAACAGCACGGTTGTGATCCATGAAGCCTCAGGCTGTGGCCCGAGCTCCTCACAAGTCCCTGGATGTCTGGCTCACATGCTGGGAGAGCGTGTTGCCTTGGAAACAGTAGCGATGTTCTCCTGCTTTCTAAATGGAAGCCCCCGGTGCCTCGCTGTCAGTTACTGCTCCGTGTGGGGAGCAGCATTTCTCTGGGCCACTGGCATGACAGGTGGAGGAGCTGAGGGGTTCCCAGGAAGGCTGGACGCTGGCCAGACCACTGCTGCCACACCATCCTCAGACAGGGTCTGATAACCCAAAGGTCATGGCCTCCAGTGAGGGCCTAGGGAGACTGGGAGGGTTCCAGGGCTTTGGAATTTGAGCCTTGACCTTGATTGTGTAGTTTGGCATCCTGCGGGCAGGGGCAGTGCTGAGCCTTTTGTCCCCCAGCAGGGATGTCCTGAGCTCTGTGGTCCCAACTTCACTTCCAACAACAGTGCTCAGTCCTGATGCTTCTGAGGGTTTGGCTCCGAGGGCGGGAGGGTGTCAGGTGGGTCAAGGGGTGGCTGAGACCCAGGTGGGTGCTTGAAGGTGTCCCTTGCAGAGACCAGAAGAGCCATTTATTCATGTAAGGGAATTTCAAGTTTTCTCTTTTTCCCTCTGAAGCGTTTGATCGTTTTTAGCCTATGAGATGAACGGCCAGTAGACAGAGTAACAGGAAAAACAAACAAAATTTATTATAGGCATGGGAGGCATAGACTCAAAGACAGGGCCAGAAGCCCAAATAGTACTATGAGCTATCGACTCGAAATTGAGTCCTGAGGCCGCTGGGGAAGTAGCCAGGGAAGTTACAGAAGGGTCTGAGTCACCAGCTGGAAACAGGCCAGAGAAATGTGTCTGGGGTGTGGGGTGTTTTGATTTCCCTTACTGCCCCTGGCTAGGAGAGGGGTAACTTAGAGGGGTTCACCCGCAGCATCCAGGTAAGGTAGGGGATCCCCATAACCAGTGAGGGTCCTGGCTGGACCTTGCCAGCCGGGACCTGTTCAGCAGGGGCCACTCAAGTTGGCCTCCTACATGGAGATGCCAGATGCGGTGAGGCCTGCAGGCCTCCCCATGTCCCGGGTGGAGCAGTCCCCAGGCTCTTGCTTGAAGCCCATTGAGGGTCTCCCCTTTTCTTTTTTTCTTTTTTTTCAGTTTTCCCAAGCTAACTTCTCTAGTTTTCCAGAAAGAAAGAACAAAAGCCCAGGCGCTGTGCAGCCTCTGCTGCTGTCTGCAGTGAAGCCCTGAAAAAGGACACACTCGGCAGAGATCTGCTATTTTTATCTGGTGCTCTGCTCCACCGAGGGCTCTCAGGTTCTTTGTCTCTTAATCCCAATAAAACCCCTGTCCGGAAGCCTGTCCACACTTTACCTGATGACCCGAGGAGTGTAGGGCTGCTCTGCCCTGTGACAGGGCCCCTGGGCCCACCCAAGTCTGGGCCCCCTTATGCCACAGGAACCCCTAAAACAACCAGGGCCTTGGAATGCAGGATTCACAGCAGGTGCCGGTGGCCTGGCCTGGCCCTGGGTCAGCCACCTTTCCTTGACCAGTGGTGACCACTGGAAAAGCAGAATGGCTGCCACTTCCCCTGGCTGCTTGTTTGCAGGACCTCGTGGCTTGTTCCTGTGAGATGCTGGTGGACCTAGGCTACTGGTGTTGACCAGGAGAGCCTGTTGGAAAGTCCACCTCACAGCTGTCCCAGGCTAGCTCTCTGCAGTGCAGAACTAGGTGTGGGGTGCAGAATGGGCTGGGATCCCATCCCATAGCATGGAAACTGGGGGCCAACTGGCCTGCTGATGGATAGTCTGGTATGGGGAGTCTTCCAGGCGATTTCTGTTCTTTTCCTGGGGCCTGGGGCAGGGAGAGTACTATGCCGGGAAGGATGAGACCCTCAGTGGGGCTCACCCCAGCTCCCTGAAGCCCAAGCCCCTCAACCCACCTGTACCCCACTAGTCCAGAACCTCTGTGAGGTGCTGAGATGAGGACCCATCTTGAGTAACTTAGACACAAACCACGTCCCCACCTCCCAAACCCTCCCCCAGAGTAACAGGAGAAAGGACACGTGCACATTCCCAGAGTCTGGCAAGAAAGGACCTGAGAGGTGGGTCTCACCTGCTCATTGTGCAGGTGGTCTAGGCAAGCAGCCAGAATAACCCCTTATTCTCCTGGACTTGAGCCCTCCCGGTCCACCATTCTGCCTCAGCTGCTTGAGGTTTGAGGGTATCTGTAGGGACTGGCCTCTGACCTCACCCTCAGCCATACCTGGACACAGAAGGAAAGGTTGAGTGGTGGAGCTGGAATCAGGCCCAGGGTTTCGCAGCATTTCCCAGGGTGACTGAGGGCCCACCTGGGTGAGGGCACAGGGACCAGGGCAATGGGAGACAAACAGAAAGATGACCAAGGACCCTGGTCACTCTCCGTCCAGTGCCCCATACAACGCAGTGGGGAGTTTCACACTCACCCCACCCCAGACTCCTGAGGCCTGGAATTGGGTCCCGCTGGTGTCTTGGCAGCCCTGCAGCTCTGACCCTGAGCCCAGGTCTGGCTCACAGAGCGAGTTATTTCCAGGAGCCTCCTGGGCTGGCCTTCCTGACAGCCATGTGTCCCTCCTGGTGGGAGTTCCCCTTGCTTCTAGATGCTTCCAAACTTCACCCTGTAGACTGCACTACTCACAGCCTTCCCCTGCTGAGCCCTAGAGGAGGGCTGGGCGTAGTGGATTGCAGGCTGGTGTAATGAGAGGGCTAAGAGCACAGGTGGCTCAAAATAAGTCTGTCTGTCCCCCAGCTGATCATTTCAGGTGGCTTCAGGTGTGTCTCCATCTCCCTCCGCTGCGACACCCTGGCCAGGCCCTCTCCTTCACTTGACATGTGCAGTCCTGTGCCTTCCTCCAAGGCACTCTCGGCTCAGCCAGAGGGGCCATGCTACTCGGGGAAAGCGGGTATCCTCTGAAGCGCCTGGCTGACCCCCACTGTTGTCCACAGGAGGAGCGGCCCCCCTACCACCGCTCCAAGAAGGGGGGCTCGTTGGGCGTGTGCTACCTGTCCATGGGCACAGTCGTGCTGCTCATGGGCCTCGTCTTCGCCTCTGTCTACATCTACAGATACTTCTTCCTTGCTCAGGTGAGGGGCAGCAGGCGGGGCTTGTCCTGGGAGAAGGGTGGCCTGGGGGCAGGAGTGGAGGGAGGGTCGCAGCAGGCGTGGACGGATGGTCAGGTGGGAGCCAGTGCCCAGGCAGGCCCAGGCCAGCCCCCAACTCGTCCTCTTTCCCTGGGGAACCAAGCTCTGATCCAGGTGGAGCACTGGGGTCCCTTCTCCGCGTCACCCTGAGGCATTGTTACCAGAAACTTGAGCAACAATTGGAACTGTGATCTCCGATGGCACAGCCCCTGAGGCTCCTTACGGGGCCTCTCCAAGGTGGTGCTGGAAGGGTGATTCCTTCCAGGCCCTGTGTGCACATGGGGGTTATGGGTCAGGAGAGGCGGAGGTGGGCACAGATTCACTGTGGCCTCCTTGAAGGAACAGGAGGGCGACTCAGAGGAGCTCGCTTTGCCTACAGCCTCACCCCCTAGTGTGGTTTCACCCCCTGGGGATCTGAGCCCCGGTCTGGGGAGGGAGGGAGGGAGGGTCACCACATCTCAGCACTGAAGATAAGTTAAATTAAAAATAGATCAACAGGGTAGACACAGCTGCACCTAATGGGGAGTCTCAAGGTGACCCAAGCCTGGGGCTTGCCAGTCATTTGTCCCCTCCCACCCCTAAGTGTGTAACTTTGTTGTCACCCAGCTTTCCACGGTGAGCGTTACTGAAGGGTTTGTGTTCCCTGGTTTTCCCCTGGAGGCCTCAACTCCCACGGTCTGCACACCTTCCAGGCCTGTGCTTGAAGGTGCGGCTTCCCATGCCTGCTGGTGGCCCGGATGTCCGGCCTTCCCACAGTCCACCTGTCCTGCTGCCCACTTGAGGCAGGTGCCCCTCTCCTTGCAGGGCCTCTCTGGTCCCCTTCTTGTTGTGGCCCTACCCCAGGACCTGCTCGGGCTCCACCTGTCCCCACGCAGGCCCTTCTGGGGTTCCTCACCCCACTCTGGGCACTGCCAACGTCTCAGAGCAGCCCCTGGGATAGCATGTGAGGCATCCAGCCCGGGCCTGGCAGCCACCGTGGGGCCCAGCCCTGTCACCTCTCCTCCCTGGGCTGCTGGTGATTCAGCCTCCTTAGAGCACTGATTGGCAAGGGATTCTGACAGTTATGGGTCGGGCAGTCCCTTGGAGATCCCCAAGCCCTGGAGAAGTCAGGGGCGCTGGTCACCCATCGCTCCACTGACCCCAGTCACACTGCCTCACTTCCCTTGTTCATGGGGCCATTGGTCCAGCCCACCTGGGGGGGGCAGCCGGCATGGTGTTTAAGGCTCCTCGGGGACCAGGACCGGTGCTGGGACTTGTCTGAGTTGGGCATGGTGGAGAATCTCCCTGTGCTGCCTCGAAGCTCCTCACCGCCCTCCTAATGTCACCAAGGTGGCTCCCGAGCCTGTCCAGCTCTCCTGTCTCCCCTGCAGACCCTCCTGCCCCACCCCAGCTTTTCTCTGGTGTCTCCTCTGTGAAGGGTGTGGGGCTGGTGGGTGCTCTTTCAGCTGGTCCATTTCACAGAATCATGGCCTTTGAGATCAGAGGGGACCTTAGGGATTACCACACTTTGCAGATGGGGAGCTTGGAGCTGTCTTCCTCCTAGGACCTCGCGACCCTGCTCAGTCTCTCCTCCTTTTGTGAAGCTATGAAGTGCCTTCTCCAGGCTCCAACCTGACTCCACTTTCTGTTTCCCTGTCTGTGAAATGACCTCGCAGGCCCCACCCATCCTGCTTCCCCAGGCCTTTGGGACATGAGGTGCACAGGTAAGCGGCCGTGGCCGCGTCCAGAGCGCTGTGTGACGGTCTGTCTCTCCCCCGCCCTGCTCAGCTGGCCCGAGATAACTTCTTCCACTGTGGCGTGCTCTACGAGGACTCGCTGTCCTCCCAGGTCCGGACTCGGATGGAGCTGGAGGAGGATGTGAAAATCTACCTCGAAGAGAACTACGAGCGCATCAATGTTCCCGTGCCCCAGTTTGGTGGTGGGGACCCTGCAGACATCATCCACGACTTCCAGCGGGTAAGGCCAGCTTGTGGTCAGCCAGCAACTTGCCAGGAACCGGGACTGGGGTGGTGGGAGGGCATCCTGGGGACCTGGAGCAAGGAGCGGGAGCCAAAGAGAGAATCCTTGGGGTGTTTGTAAACTGTAGTGGAAGTCTACATTTGAACACCAGACTTTTAAAGACTTTGCTTTCGTTATATAGGTAATGCCATTATCACTGAGTGTGGATTAGCAGTGGGGGATTTTTCATGGATGCTGCTTGCCACGGCAGGGTCTTTGTGTCTGCCCACATTTGGTCAAGGGGGAGGGCATCCCATTGCCAGGTACACTGAGTATGTTTCTGCAGAGGTGTGCGAGGTGTGCATTTGACCCGCATCAAGCTGTGGCACATTGCCAGCACTGTAGGAGCCCCTGATGCCCTTCCCAGCCAGTCTCCTCCCCCTTGAAGTAACCTTCCCGTCTGTGACTGTTTGGGAGCCAGTGAAGTACAGGCCCAGCCCTCTTTCCCAGGTGCTTGCTTCCCAAAGCCTTGCAGGGGTTTCAGCACCCACCCTGCTGTGTCCTGGTGGCCTGCAGCAGAGTCCCACAGGGGACCTGGGACAGAGCATCTCTCCCTGAGGTCCAGACTGTCCCCAAGGATGGTGTGACCGCACAGGTTTAAGGAAATGCACAGTTGGGAGATAATCATATGTCTCAAACCTTGCTCAGCTCTGCAAGCCCACGGTCAGTCTCTGCAGTAACCAAGGTGCTGGGCCAGCAGGCGCCCAGCTAGCAAGTGGCACAGGCTGGCAAGACCCAGGAGTCTGGGAATCTGGGAGGCACCACTTCCGAGGGATTCGGGTCAAACCCTCAGCTCCTGCAAAGTCAGACTGGCACCTCCTCCTGCGCAGGGTCTCACCGCCTACCACGACATCTCCCTGGACAAGTGCTACGTCATCGAGCTCAACACCACCATCGTGCTACCCCCTCGCAACTTCTGGGAGCTCCTCATGAATGTGAAGGTGAGCAGCGTCATGTCCCTCCTTGCCCTCCTCCCCTGTGGAGACCAGACCTGGGGACCTAGGGACATTGCTCTTGCATCCCAGATTGGTCATGCGTCCATCACCCCTTGGTCCATATCCCCAGAGTCACTTCTATCCTTTTCCTCTCTTTCCACTCATTGAGAACCCCAAGACCTTCGCATTCAAGTTTATGCTCCGTGTCAGCAGTGACCCCAGGAGCACTTCCCCTGGGGTGGGAGACCAGACCACACACATGCCATAGGTCTTGACAGTATAGGCACAGACACTGGCCTGGGGGCATCAGAAAGGCCAGCAAGGGGCCTCTGGGTGAGAGCTGGGCACCTCGGGTGTGGGAGCAGGGGGCACATGTGAGCCACAATGGAGGTGGACAAGCAGAAATCATGGGAGGGAGCCCCTGGTCCTGACCCTGTGCTGTGACCTCTCCCTTTGCAGAGAGGGACCTACCTCCCGCAGACGTACATCATGCAGGAGGAGATGGTGGTGACCGAGCACGTCAGTGACAAGGAGGCCCTGGGCTCCTTCATCTACCACCTGTGCAATGGGAAGGACACATACCGGCTGCGGCGCCGAGCTACCCGGAGGAGTGAGTGGCTGGCCCCTGGCCCTGGCCCCAAACCCCAGCTGTCCGAGAGCTCAAACAGCAGCAGGACAGCAGCTAAGGTTCACTGAGCACTTAACATGTCAGGCGCTGCTGTACACGTCACCAGTGTCATCTTAATGATGAGGAAGCAGAGGCATGGACAGGTGAAGTGACACTCCCAAGGTCCCACAGAGAGGAAGTGGCAGGTGTGGGCAGGCTGCTCCAGCCTCTGGGTTCAAACCACTGTGCAGCTTGGTGTGAATCTGGGTGTCACTTCCTAGGCCTTCCCTGCCCCCGCCACCTTGGGTCCTGAGGTCCTTTCTGGTTAGGGACACAGACCTCACTGGGATTTCTGTTTCCTCCCAGGGATCAACAAGCGCGGGGCCAAGAACTGCAACGCCATCCGCCACTTCGAGAACACCTTCGTGGTGGAGACCCTCATCTGCGGGGTGGTGTGAGGCCCCTCCTCCTCCAGGCCTGCCCCTGCCCTCTTCTTTCTCCTTCCGGCCACTCTCTGGCCCTTCTCTCTCTCTCCCTTGCTTAGCTTGTTCTTTGGACACCTTTCCATAGATGTGACATGTCCACCCTTCCTTTCCAGCCCTGCCGGACACTGGTACCAGGGCCGTGACCTCTCGAGGCCCCCGCCTCTGCTGACCTCCCAGGGGTGGGGGAGGAAGGGACACCCAAGATGGTTTCTGTGACCCACCGTCTTGAAGTTGGGTCCCCAGTGGCTGGGCCAAGGGGAAGGACCTGAGGGAGGGGCCGGGCAGGGTGGGAATTGAGGTTCTGAAACACCGGCCCAGTTGGGAAAGTCCTCAAAGACCTTTTCCCAGGGTACAACTTCCTCTGCTGATTCCCAGCCCTGGGGTGTAGGCTGAGGAGTGGGGATGTGCCCAGGGACGGACCCCACCAGAGCACAAGGGAAGGTGGCTGTCCTGGGGACTCCTCAGGACTCCTGTCAGTGCCTTTGCCCACCAGCAGGAGCCTGGAGCGTGGGGGTGGGACGAGTCTGTCAAGCACAACTGTTCTCTGAGTGGAACCAAAGAAGTGAGGAGCCAGGGCCCCCAGCCTGGCACCTGGGAGCACATGCCGGGTCCCACGGCCAGGCCGGAATAGCGGGGCATAGCGCAGGGGGTCCCTTGTCCGTGAGCTGCTGGCTCCGGGAGTTGGGGGAGCTCTTGCTTTCTCCAAGCCCAGCCTTGTAGAGATGAGGGGGAGGGAGAGCCACCTGGTACTTGTGCACCCTGCCCCCTGTTCTGAATCCACCCCTCTGCTGGAGGGCATGCAGTGTGTTTCCTTATCCTTCTCACTTTTGCATGTTTTTACTGACGTTCTATATGCTACCGTCCCCAGTCCTGAGCCTTGGAGAGGCTTCGGCGCCTCAGTCAGACTCAGGTGCTCTGGAGATGAAACTCTTAAATGCTTTGTATATTTTCTCTATTAGATCTCTTTTCAGAAGTGTCTGTAGAAAATAAAAATCTTTTACTTCTGACTGATCTCTGCGTGATGGTGGGGTGCCATGGGCTGGGAAACTCTCCAGGGCAGTCCTGTGTGGCACTGGTGGCACAGCAGGCAGGGTCAAGCTGGCAGGCCTGGCATCTGGCCCCTAAAGAGGTGGGCATGCTCCCTGGTTCAGCCAGGGAGCACAGGATCTCCCCTCCATTGTCTCTCTGGATCCTCTGGACCGATGTTTGGGACCTGGGAGCTCGTCTTGCAGGTGAGGATGGTGGAGGGTGAGCTGAGAGCTTCTGTATCTCGGCCAAGGTCAGGCTGCTTTTAAGTGCTGTAAACCACCCTGTTGTATTCTGCGTGGCAGGTGACATCATCATTGCATGTCCTTAAGCACAAGGACGGTGTCGTGTTCTCCACAGTGTCTGGACAATTGGTAACTGTTCTTGGTGGATCTGATCTGAGGTTTGGCGTGATAATCATGGGGTCACTTCCTCCAGAGGAGGAGCAGTGAGTGAGCTGGCCAGAGTCTTGGTTAAGTGGATCCTGGAGGTGAGACCTGCATGCTGCCCTGGGACAAGGGTGGGAGGGCACCTGCAGCCACGGTGCTGTTTACAGTCTGGCTGTCCTTCAAGGGTCATAAGAAACTCAAAGTCAGTGTAGCTGTACTCTGTACTTGGGCACAAAGGCTCTTGAAGAAATGTGGTTTGCTTACCTTAAAATGCCAATCTGATTTGTTTTTTTAACTTGACACGATCAGTACTTTGGGGAGAGTAAACATGGAGAATAGCTAATTAAATCCAGAGCAAGGTCAAGAACTGCCCCTGAGATATTCACCATTGTAAACTACAAGAATTAAAGAGTTTAGTGTAGCAAAGGGAGAGGTCAGCAGGACAAGGTGGGGTGGGGGCAGAAATTGACTTAAATTACAGAGGAATTTCATTCCCCATTAGAGTGGCATTTCGAGTTAGCAAGGACTCATGTGGGTTATTTTTAATGGCTAGCCATTTGGACAAAATTAACCTGGATCCTACTTCTCTGTACAAAATAAAATCTGGATGAATCAAAGTTTTAATTATGAAGTGAAACCATAAAATTGCCTGAAGAAATGATTGAAAATAACCTTGGAGGCAAAAAGATTTTTCTAAGCATGATACCCACCAAGTTGGAATTCACAAAGGGGAAAAGTTGAAATGTATACATAGCCAAATATACCACAAGGCCAAGAGTTTATAAGTAGCAAACTGGAAAAGGTGACTTTCAACACAGGATGTATCAAGGGCTATTTTCTATAACATGCCAAGTTTTTATTTGTATAAATCATGAAACTTGAACAACCCAGTAGATAAAAGGGCAAAGAATATGAAGAGGCAGTTCGTGGAATGAGAAATAGAAGTGGATCAAAGCTTGCACACAAAAAGATGTTTGATTACAGTTTTAAAGAAAATGCAAATCAAAGCTAGGGAATAAAATTTTTACACCTCAAGTTAAGGTTGGCGTTTTTGTTTTTAACACTTTATATTGTGATGCATCTATTGTACACAAAATACTGTAAGTGGTTGGGATGTTGTGAAGTTATTTGTAAGTTGTGAAGCGTGGTGACTAGGTGGATCTGGAAACCCACCAGCCAGCTTATGGAGCAGTCGATCAGCTGAGCTCTGAGAGAGGAAGCAGAAGCTTCCAGTCCCTTAAGGCTGGGCTCAGAAGTCCCAGATGGGCTTTGCATCACATTGAGCAAATTCGCAAACCCAGCCCAGACTGCAAAGAAGGGGAAGAGGGCCACCTCTAGAGGCGGGGAGGGCCTCATGTCAGGGAGGCAAGAAACTGCCGGCAGCCCATATTTAGATACTCCCACGTCACCCCGGCACCCGTCCTTCCCTCCACCTCAAATTTCTGAGAGGGACATGCAAGACCTGAATTAGTGCAGACACCCTTACTCTTAGATCTAAAAACAATCTTGAAAATATTTCAATTTCTCATATATTCATCAGGTGATTCCTATCCTTAGTGTACCACATATCTAAGAATCCTTAATGTAGTTACTTGGGTTTAAATAGTACAACCATGGTGACAAAAATACCGCACATGTTTTACTCTCTGACGTGCTTTTCCCCTCAGTCTTTCTAAGATCTGTCCATGTCCATGCCTGTAGTATTTAACTCATGTTTACTCTTGTGTCAGTGTATTATGTGAACATACAATTTAATTAAACTATGACTATTTGGGTTATTTCTGATTTTTACAATTGCAGTGCCTTCGTGAACATTTTTATGGGGCTTTTGGACAAGAGTTTCCTCTTTTGTATGCCTAGAAGTGGAGTCATTGGGTCACACAGGTTGCAAGTGTGCAACTCACGAAATTCCATTAGATGATTTTTTTATAGGAAGTCGAACCAATTTATACCCCCACCTGCCCTGCATCGTCCTCCTCCCTGGCCCACATCCTTGCCAACACTTAATGCTGACAGTCCTTAAGATTTTTTTGCCATTGGATTGGAAGTAAAATGATATTTCATTATGACTTTAATTTTATCTCTTTAATTACTAGAAAAGGGGCAAGTTTCGAATGATCATTGGACTCTCGAATTTCCTTTTCTGTAATAAGCCTACTTGTGGTTTGGGGCCTATTTTTCTATAGGAAGCTTTATTTTCTTCCGTTTAATTTGTAGGAGTTCTTTATATATCATATAATTTTTTATTTTGTCATTAATGGACAGCAAATCATCTCACTCCAGTTAGTAATTTATTTTCTTACTTTCTTTGTGGTCTCTGATAAATAGAAATTATTGATTTTAATGTAGTCAGATTTGTCCATCTTTTTCTTTACAACTTGTTGCATCTTGTTTCAGAAATCCTGTTCCAAGATTGAAGACATTTTCCCATTCCTATAGTTTCTTCAGTGCATTTAAAAATTTTGGATTTTATGTTTTAAAATCCCCCGGAATTTATTTTTTGGTAGGGTGTGAGGCGGGGTAACCATTTATTCTGGGGATTTTGTTAGTTTTGTATTTTCTCCCCTTTGAGCTATGGTATATGTCTGCATAGATCAGGTTTTCATGTGTGTAAGGTCATTGCCGGGCTGTCTATTTTGTCCTGTTGGGTCTATCACTGGGGCCATAACCATACTAAAAATATGATTTTCTCTGTCAGAGCCATGACGATCTGTGGCCCTTTTTTCTCCAGGTGCATCTCGGAGACAGTTATCAAGTTTTGTGAAAACCTCTGTTAAGATTCTTATTGAACTTGTGTTAAATCTATAGGTCCATGTGGAGAGGCTGAAATAATCATGATACCAAGAGTTCCAATCCATGGGCATGCTATTTAAATTTTTATTTAAACCTTTAATATCTTCTAATACTGTTTATGTTTTTCTGAATAGCGGTCTTTCATTAGGTTAGTTCCTGAATTTCTTATATTTATTATTTTTATAATTAATACTTACAACTCTTTGTTAGTATATAGAGACATAATTTGAGTATTGACCCAGCAAACTTACCAAACTATCTTTCTTATTCTAAGAAGTTATCTGAGGATACATTTGTGCTTTCTATATAAGTAATGTTATTGGTTATGAATAAATTATTTCTTCCATTCAAATAATTTAAAATTTTATTTCTATTTAGTTGTTTTGTTTTGCTTTGTTTGCAATGGGGAACCAAACCTAGATCCATATGCAAGTTAGACAGGTGCTCTACCACGGAACTACATCCCAGCCCAAAATTTCATTGCTTTTTCTTGTCCTACCTCACTGACTAGGATTCTAGGTACCACGGTGATAGCTACAAATCTTGTTTTGTTCTTGATTTTAAGAGGAATTCACCTTGAATATAGTTTACCTATAGATGTTAGGAGAATATTCCTTTGAGATTAAAGAATTCCCCTCTCGTCTTATTTTTCAAAGTGTTTTTATTTTTAATAAGGGATCGATGAATTATTTTATCAAATGTTTTTCTGCATCTGTTCATATAATTTAATCTGTTACTCTGATGAATAGCATTAGTAACTGATTTGGCCATATGTATTTTCTTGTTTCTACACCATTGGATTCCATTTACTAATATTTTATTTAGGAGTTTTAGATATGTGTAATGCTGGCCTATGATTTTCTATCCTCATATTGCCCCTGTTGGGATTTTTGTGTTGAAGTTTTTCTGGTCTCACAGATTGAGTTGGGGAAATTGTTTTTGTAGTCTTTTGATTTTCAAATAAGTTCAATAATACCCAGTCTTCTCACATGTGTACAAGCCCTGCTGTACTAGCAACATCATTAAGTTGGTTTGACAATATAGAATTTTAAAATACAATATCTCTGACCCAGAAATTTCACTGCTGGGAATTTATCCTATATGGATATAGGATAAATAAACAAGCATACAAAAATATATTCACAAGAAGAATATATATTGTTATAATAGCAGGAAATTAGAAACAAAATTCCCATTGGACACATCTTATTTCTTATTTTTTTAAGTAAAATATTGATTACCATGACAAAGAGTGAGGTAGATCTATTTGTGCTGATGTGTAACGTTCTCCAAATTCTATAATTAGGGTAAAGCAGGTGGCAGAGCAATCCTGTGGATTTTTAAAAAGAGTTTTATGGATGTGCATGTCCTATTTCTGGGAGGATAGCAGGGTGCTGAAGGACCTCATGTCTTTCCATGCCTCTTTGTAATCTTGTGCATATGTGTGTCTCAGGACACCTGTACCTGGCTGGAGGAGGCCTGTGGATGAGATGCCCTCCCTTTCAGCTAACCAACTGCACAGAGTCTCAGCTGTTTCCTTGCTGACCCTTGTAGTCTGTCACCATCCCAGAACGGAAACCTGCATTAGGCCTGGGTTTAGCCAGAAGAAATGTTAAGTTGACATAAATAGGAAGCTCTATAACCTCCTGCAAGTGTTGCCTTGGAAACCAGAGCCTGGGCGGTCTCCATGGAAACCATTCTCAGCCTTCCGCCTGAAGGAGTTACCGCCCACCTTTGCTGGAGCCTTACTTATGAGGGACCTCGGAGCTTCAATAAATATTTAAGCAATGGCGGTGGAGTGGATCCTGTTCACTCTGACAATGCCTGCTGTTGGACTCTGGGTGACGACAGCTGCCTTCACCTGGGAAAGAGAAGGAGACTTCTTCATGGGGATGTGCCCCCATGGGAAGGCATAGGAAGCACAGGAGATCACTCAAGGCAGTGTACGCAGTGTCCCTGGGGTGAGGAAGGAGATCTGTGTCCAAAGGCCCAAGGGTTCTGGACTCTGCCATTGCAGAGTGTCACTGGGCAACTGTGCTGAGCTAACACCGTCTCTGGGCTCTAACTCACCCTTCTATAAAATGGGGATTTTGGACTAAGTTGTTCAGGCGTTTTTCCCAGCTTTTTTTGTTTGTTTGTTTGTTACCAGGGATTAACTCGGGGCACTCGACCACTGAGCCACCTGAGCCACGTCCCCAGCCCTATTTTTTGTATTTTATTAGAGACAAGGTCTCACTTAGGGCTTCGCAGTTGCAGAGGCTGGCTTTGAACTCACAATTCTCCTGTCTCAACCTCCTGAGCCACTGGGATCACAGACTTGGGCCACCACGCCTGGGTTTTCCAGCTTTAATGATGTGGTTTGCATGTAACCTGGTCACATGGGGTTCAGAGGAGACCCTGACCGGAGCAGGCTTCCTGGGGTCCACCTGAGCTTTGGAGGTGGGGAGGAGTGGCAGGGAGTGGGCAATGCCTCAGGGTAAGGAGCTGGCTTTCAGTGGGTCCAAGGGCACGGGGCAGTGCGGTGGAGCCTAAGACCCTCCAAGACCGAGCCCCCTGGTTAGGCTTGGGTAGGTTAGGCAAGGAGTCCAGGGCTGAGAGGGATGGGCAGTGCTGTGCTAGGAGGGTCCACTGTGGCATCTCCTCCTTGCTGCGTGCTGCATCCACTCAGCTGCCAGAGCACAGAGGGAGAGGTGCCAGGGCAGGTGACGGTTGCTGCACCCACCTCCACCTGAGAGACGAGGGCTGCCACTGGACACTAATGTCTAGCCTCCCGGAGCCAGGGCTGTGCCTAAGAGCTGATGAGAAGGGGAAGCTGGGTGGCAGTGAGACAAAGGGGAGGGGCGTGGGCAGGGATGGGACCAACATCTGGCCCACACAAAGTGTCATGTCCCCGCAATGTGCCCGTGGCTTTCCTTGCTCTATCCTGTCACTTCTTACATTAGGTCTGAGGTGAATATGAATGTCATAGCCACCAACTCGGGTGTGCAAAAATGTATGTTTATTTGTCTGTGATAATCTATTCTGTGTAACTCTCTGGGTTCCAGGTCCCCATTTCGTGTGGTGGTAACAATGTTATCACAGTCATTTCTGGCCACACTTCAGTTTTAAACTCAAACAGTTAAAGAATGGCCCTTCCAAAGATATGAATTTTTGCCTCCTCTCCCCTGCCACCTCTGGCACCTCGATGATGCAATTAAGTTCAGGGTCTCCCCACTGTAGGAGCTGTGGTAGGAGCTCCTGCTACCATCACTAGGAACAGGTGTGCCTGGTTGTTCACTCCTTGCAGCTGGAGCCAGCCACGTGACCATGCTCAGCCAATCAGGTACTTCCACCCAGACCCTGCACCATTGGGCAAGAGTTTCAGGAAGCTGGTAGTCAAGAAGGTATGCTGGTGGATGGGGTGACAGCAGCACCCGTGGGCCGCAAGGAGGTGGTGGCATCCTCTCTGTGGTTCTGCAGCCTGCTCTGGACCATGCTCCCTTGGATGCCTCCTCATTGCTGAAGCTGTATTTGCAGCTCAGCCAGCAACTCTCTAAGCCACCCAGTGTCCTGTCAATCAATTCATTTTTGCCTACATTGGCTAAACTTGTTCCTATTGCTTGTGTAGCCATTTTATTGAACAATATGATTTTCTGATTGTTAGGTTTAATTCGAAAATAGCTTAATTCTTTCTTTCCTACTTTCTTATTCCTCTTTAACCTGCTCACTAGAGTTGGTGTCCCCTCATCCTGCCTTGGATGAAATCAAATGTAGGTTGTTTTTTCTGGCTAATCCAAGATAGTAAAAATTTCTTAGGTCACTTTTAATCACAAAAATCTGATTTCAGTCATTGCAATTTCCAGCTATAATTACAGTTGAAATCCAGCTAAAGCTGCTCCCCTCCCCCCATTGCAGACTTGGGACATTGCAGACCTGGGAAGCCTGCAAGGGCTTGGGGGAGCATGGTCCATTTCTCTGCTCCCTGCCTTATGTGCATGCTTCTCCCCTTCACTGGGTTCCTCCAAGGCTGGGCCAATAGGTTGGGAGCTGGGACAGGGCAGGGAGGAGGGGAGGAGTTGGGCAGGCCCCTGAACCATGGGAGGCTTTGGTTTCCTGCCTGGCCCCTAGCTGTACTTCAACACAGGTGAACACTCCCCAAGCCACTTCTTCTGAGACTGAATCTAAGTCACTCAAACCAGCTTCTGAGAGAGTTGCACATCTTCATGCTACAGCCTCCAGCAGCCCAGGCCATTCCCGACACATGCTTCTCCTCCAAGGAGACAGCCCCAGTCCCAGCCCTTCACCATTAGCTTCCTCAGGATCTTGGGGCCCACACCTGTACACAGGGTCTCCCTCCCCACAGCAAGGCCACGAATCAAGCTCTGGGGCACTCTCAGGCAGGGGATGCTACGTGGAACTCTCAGATTGTTCTTTCCTTAGAAATGTTCTCTCCAGTCAGGGATGGAGGGTGATCATGAGTAGCAGAGTAAGTTAGGACGCTGGAGGTCCTCTATTTTGAAATGTGTGACTAAGTGGGCACAATCCTCCCTCTTTTTCTCAAATCCCCAAGGAATAATGCTATGGTTTGAATGCCCCCACCAAAATTCATATTGGAATTAGTCCCCATTGTGATTTACTAAGAGGTAGGACAATGTGGGACGAGATAGGGTCTTCAAGAAGTAACTAACCCATTTATGGATTGATGGCTTCTGGGGGAATGGCTTTGTTATAAAAGAGAGCTCTCTCTGGCTAGCTTGCTCTGCCTTGCCTTATGGTGCCTTTCACCATGTCATGATCCAACAGAAAGGCCCTCCCCAGAAACCTTGTAGGCGCTGGGGCCATGTTCCTGGACTTCCAGAACAGAGCTGAATAAACCCCCTTTCTATTATCCACTGCCCAGTCCATGGACTTCAGTTACAGCAATAGAAAATCAGACTGAGACAGGTGCACACAGGAGCTAATCTCAGGAGGACCTAGAGTCACTTATGTGACCTGTCTAGTCTCTAATTCAATTTTCCTTTCTTTTGGAGTCTAGTTTAGACCTGGAGAAGATGTGGGGAGAAGGTAAGGCGATGAAGTCCCACTAGGACTACTTATTTTTTTGTTTTGTTTTGTTTGCTTTTTACATCAAAAAGCAATTTATTATAACATTCAAATACTAAAACACATGAGTAGAGAATACTGCACACAAGAAACTTCAGTTTACTATAAGTGATATAGATGGATAAGCAAGTTCTGTTTCCATGTCAGAATCACAAATGTCACTTCAACTGAACAAAAAAGGCTCATGATTCAAGTGAAGGGATAAGAGGAAAGTGAGAAATGGATTTTGACAGTAGAGGACTACTTATTGTTCAGGTCTCAGGCAGCTGGTTCTACAGCTGAGGAGTTGAGTCCAACCTGGGGGTCCACTCTTTGCATCGCTACTCTGCTGAACTGGGCTTTCAGGGACTCTTATGCTACAGGGCTCCTGGAGACAGACAGTGGTCAATCTGCATTTTGAATATGAAAGGAAGGTTCTGCAGCCTCACCTCAGAGTGAAGGGGACACCTGACCCATCAGTGGTGACAGTTCAACCCCAAGGAATTGTGATAAGACAGTGGACTCTGGGTGACCAGACCTGGATTTGAATCCCATTTCTGCCATTTGTTGGCTGAGGAATTATTTGATTTGTCTGTTGTTGCACAACAAACAGCCTAAAACCTGGTAGCTTACAAAAGCATTCAAGTGCTCAAGACTTGACAATTTGGACAGGGGTGAATGGGTATGGCTTGTCTTTGCCCTATTTGTCCTCACTTCAGTCATCTTTGTGGAAGCAAAAAGACATGCGTCTAAGAACTTCTCATCCATTTGGAGCTCAGCTGAGACTATCAGCCGAGAGCCTCAGTTCTCCAAATGGGCCCCTCCACTTGACTACTTGGGCTTCCCCCCAGCATGGAGGCTGGGTTCCAAAAAGGAGGAAGCAGAAGCTACAAAGCCTGCTTATTGCCTGAGATCTGAGATCCCAGGACATCATTTCCTCTACATTCTAGTGGTTAGAGGGGTTATAGGCCCAACTTAGATTCTAGACAGAGGAACACAGGTCTACCTCTTAGGGAAGAAGTGACAGGTATGCTCAAGGATATGCAAAGTTGTCTGGGACCATCTTGGATACTAGTGACTGCAGTGAACTTGGGCAAGATTGCTCCAAGTTTCAGTTTCCCCTTCTAAAAACTGGAGATAATAATAATACAGTTGGCCTTCCATATCCATGTGTTCAATAAACCTCAGGTCACAAATATTAAGAAAAAAATTCCAGATGTTGAAAGCACTAATGGTAGAAAACATTTCCACCATCCTCCGAATGTTGTGTGTGTCAATACTGAATTATCTTGAGCCACGACCTGAGCTTACCTGAGCCTGTGCTTACCTGAGCCACAGGCTGTGCTTACTTCTTCTAATTGTGAACTTAACTGAATCCTGTCAACAACCTAAGGGAGACAGGTTGCCCCTTGATGCTCGTGGTAGATTGGTTCCAGGAAACTCCTCTCCCCCAGGATAACAACATCCTCCCTTTCTCCCTGTGGTTCACCCTGGGGACATAGCAAATCATTCAGGGGTCTGGGCTCAGCTCCTGGAGGGGCTTTTGAGCCATCAATTTCCCCATTGGGATATATTCCCCCATCCTGTGGAACAATGCTAAAGTCACCCCCTCCACCAGCTCCCGCTAACTGGTTCCAAAAAGCAAAACTTGAATTTGCTGCACATTAAGCACTGTACTGACTTAATGCACATGTGGCCCCTGCCATTTCACAGCTCTTCAGTGTCTCCAGCACCTGAATATGGCTCGCCCTGGATTTCATTCCTGGACTCTGTAGTTAGGCTGTGAGGGTTGTGCCTGTACACCTAGGATATCCAGGCTTGTTTCTTTTTTCCATCCCCAAACAACAGTATTATGACCATTTACACAGCATTTATGTTTATTAGGTGTTATAGATAATCTAGAGATTATTAAAGTATACAGGAAGATGTGCACAGGTTATATGCTTTTGTGGTTCAGATCCTAAATGTCCCCCCAAGACCATGTGTTAAAGGATTGGTTGACAGCCTGTGCCACAACTTTTATGAGACGAGGCCTAGTGGAAGGAAGTTAGATCATTGCGGGTATATTCTTGAAGTGGGTATTGGGACCTTGGCCCCTTCCTGTTTCTTTTTTTAGAGTCCTGCTGGGGGTCCTGCCCATGAAATGGGCAGTTCCTTCACTAGGCACGGCCGCCATGATGATGACAGGCCTAAAAGCAATGGAGCCAACCAACCATAGACTGAAACCTCTGAAATCTTGAGCCAAAATAAACCTCTCCTGTCTATAAGTTGATGATTTCAGGTATTTTATCACAGTAATAGAAACCTGACTATCACACAGGCAAATACAACAGCATTTGATAGAAGGGACTTGAACATCCATACATTCCGGTAGGAGGAGGGGTTTCCTGGAACCAATCTACCATGAGCATCGAGGGGGAACCTATCTCCCTTAGGTTGTTGACAGGATTCAGTTGAGTTCACAATTAGAAGAAAGTAAGCACAGCCTGTGGCTCAAGAGAATTCAGTGTTGACACACATAACATTCAGAGGATGATGGAAATGTGTCCTACCATTAGTGCTTTCAACATCTGCCTCTGCCATTTCCTGTCCCTCTCCCTGCATCTAGTGTCATCAGCCAATATCTTCTGAGCTGTTACCTCCTTTCTCCCTGTGGTTCACCCTGGGGACACAGCAAAGCACTCAGGGGTCTGAGCTCAGGTCCTAGAGGGGCTTTTGAGCCATCCATTTCCCCAGGTTGGGATATGTGCCCCCATCCTGTGGAACACTGCTAAGGTCACCCCCTCCACCAGCTCCCACTAACGGGTAGCCGCTTGAAAACCTGTAGCTGACTTCCCTGGGGCCTCTTCCAGCTTGCCTTTATGGTCAAGTTACCTGGGTAATGGAAGCAGGAGAAAAGAGAAGTTTTGAGTCCTTGGCTTCTAAGAGGAAAGACCACCCAAACCACGCCCCCAGCCTCAGCCTGGGCAGCGGCAGTGACATCTAACTCCTTAGCGGGCTGCAGCAGCAGGCCTGGGACCCATTCTGCAGGAGGCTCAGCTCAGGCCCCAGCTCAGCAGCTTCTGCAGGAAGCAGTGGGTGGAGCTGACTGGTCCTGGGGGCATCTCCAGGCCTCTCAGGATTGAAGCATTTAGCAGCAGGAGCTGCAGCGACCTGATGGAGCCTGTGCCATTTGGGAAATGAAGTGGCTCTAACTGATTTGGGGAGCAAAACCCTGTTATTTGTATTTCAAAAAAGATGGAAAACCTGGTTTCTTTATGTTTAGAAATGCCCCTTGTTGGGGACGGGGCAGTCCTGGCCTGCCTTACGAGCTGTAGTGACTGGGGTCCTTCAGTAGTGGAGTGGGAGGGGGCAAGGTGCATCCTTTATGAGGACCCCCCTTCTCCCAGGCATCACAGAGGGCATCCTGGTCCCTGACCTCCCAAGCCACCACCCACCTGGGTAGCCCACCCAAGCCGTTCCCCTTACGTGACCCCTTACAAGCTGTCCCACACAGCTTGCCTAGCTGGCACCGGGGCCCCCAGCAGGGCTCTAGCTCCCGAATCTGGTCCAGTGTTACCAGGGAAACCACTGTCCTCGGGGGTTCCCGGCCAGACTGTGCTGAGCAGAGACTGTGCCTCGGAGGCCAGGAAGGTTCCAGCTGGATCTCCTCCGACTCCATCTTTTTGTTGCTGTCGTTGCTGGTAATAAAACTCGCATTTACCAGAATTGGGCCAAACACAGGGTGGAAAGAACAGCATTTTGGTGACTTGTGCCAGGTCCTGGCACTTTGGTGGCCCCACTCGGGTAGTCAGAGCCTGGGGAATTTGATGTCCTGGCTCAGGAGGGCTGTATTCCACCAATTTCCCATGGCAGCCATGTCACCACCCCTTCTTGGGGAACTGGGTGGACAGCAGGTGAAAACACCCCCCACCATGTGCCCCCAGAGGCCGGGAGTGACGAGGACAACCCCCCACCTCCATTCCCAACTCTGCATGCAGAGGGTGTCTTCAGTTTCCAACTATCCGGAGAACTCCCTTTCAAACTGTTCAGCTCCCCCTGGCTGCTGACCCGGATGGAACTGAAAAGGCAGTGAGTGAGAAGGGAGCCCGGCCTTCACAGAGGCACGGCCCACCAGCCCTGTCCTCTAGGAGGTCACGGACCTGGGGACCCTGTGGCAACCTGCACCGTCCAGGATCTTTGCTGGTAGAACTGATGTCCAGAGCAGGGTATAAACCGGGCCTTGGGAGCCTTGCTGAGCACCTGCAGTGCAGAGGGCCCTGGGCGTGTCCTGGGCACGGAATGGTGAGTAAGTAACGGACTCTGCCCTCCCACAGCCCAGCTCCAGTGGGGTAGAGGAAGACGACCAGCTCAGAAGGGTGGTGTGCTGAGTGCTTTGATGGGGAAGTCTGGGACACTTTGGGGGAGGGGGTGTTCAGACCAATCAAGAGGAAAAAAAAAAAAGAGGCAGGGGACTTACATGTAGATTCATTTTAAACATCATCCTCTGTCAAGGCCAATGTTTTCAGTTTTATGATGACCTAGTGTGTGTGCGTCTTTGCATTTTCCTAGTTGACCTTGACAGTGTCCCCATCTGTCTGCTAAAGACTTGACCACAGCTGGAGCTGGGGCTCAGTGGCAGAGCACTAGCCCAGCCTGTGTGAGGCACCGGGTTCAATTCTCAGCACCACATATAAATAAATAAATAAAATAAAGGTCCATTGACAACTAAAAAAGTATTTAAAAAAAAAAAAAAAAGACTTGACCACAGCCCTCAAGGCCAAGAGACGGATTGGAGCTCCTTGGACTGCACCGCCTCGAGGTTCCTGATGAGAGAGGACCCACCAAGCCCAGCAGCCACCTGCACAGAGCAGGCTCAAGATCAAACGCTTCCTCCCTCAGGCTGGGGCTGGGGCTGGGGCTGGGGGGCCCCTGGCTGGTTCCTTTGTGTTGTTCTGCCCCCCATCTGTTTGCCAACCTCCAAGTGCTTTGATAAAACTTGGATCCTAGTTGTTAGCCTTTGAGCCCCACCCCTGCCACACCCAGATCTGCTGTTCCAGAACTTCTCTGCTACAGGCAAGAAAACCTGGTCCTGGAGTTTACTACTCCTGATCAGCTTAATTAAATATTTGCTGAGCAACTTTTATAAGACCTTTCCAGATTCCACAGAGCAGGGGCTAAGGATGATCCCTTGATTCTCCCTAAAGACAGCTGACCCAATGACGGCTCCCCCCGCCCCCCGTTACACCTGGCCACCTGACAGTCTGTGCAGAGGCCAGTCAGCCTTGGTCCCAGTTGCAGTTAGAAGCAGAGGCCAGGTGTCCTGAGGAGGACAGTGACCTGTGTCTCAAGTTCCCTCTATCAGACACTTATTATGAATTACTTTGGACCCTTATTCTTGGGCCTTTGGGGGCACCTCTTACCATAGAGAGAGGACCCTGCTGAGGCCACCAACTCTGGGTAGACTCAGACCAGCCTCCCCTAGGCACACCCAGCAATAGCACCTGGCCCTCGGTGCAGGCATACACCTCTGCCTTGGGGCTTCCCTGGACATTTGCACCTGAGATGCTGCTCCCAACCACGCACGGCCAGCAAGTCTGGGGAGCGGGCCCCCTAGGGGGGAACCAAAGCAAGATGGGAGACATGGGCAGATTTTTCTCCCTGTCTCCCCTGAAGAACTGTGCCAAGAAACATTTATACACCTTCTCAGAGGATGGTCCTGAGACTGAGCAACCAGTAATATTTGATTCCAAGCTGTGGCCAGCTCCATAACACACTCCCCTCCCCTCGCCCCTGCTTTGTCACCTCTCCTAACAAAGGAAGGGCAGGGGGCCTTTGCTTCACACTCTACTTTCTGAGGAACACAAACTAAGCCACCTTGAGTTCCTTCTGGATCTCCTCTCCCAGTGCATAGGATCCTCCTCTGGGTGCCACAATCAGCACCCCTTGGCCTCTCTGAGATGGACACAGGACCCAGGTTGCCCAGTCAAGCCTTATCTCCTGGCCACAGAACTTAGTTCAGAAATGACCTTGTGACCAATCTGAATGTCCCCTGGGGATTAACCTGTGGACACCGGGGCCTTGTGTACCAACAGTGTCACTGCCTGCCTGCCATGGATATGTCCTCATCCAGCCAAGACCCAGTTGGACCCCAGCTCCCAAGGACACCTTTCTTTGTCATCCTGGTCCCGCGAGATCTCAGCTGCTTCACTCATAACATCCAGGATCCCCAGCTGGACCCCTGCTGCTGCCAGCGCTGCCTCGCTCTCCTACAATGTCTCCGTCATTCAGCCTGTTGTGTGTGTGTGTTTCCACTGGGCATACAGTTGTGCCTGGTAACCGTGTGGGTTAATTGGCCAGATGGGGCAGGCAGGCGCTTCTGTATACAGAGGCCAGGGTCCAACATAAGGCGGCCACATGTTCCTTGTCTTCCTGGGGCTCTCCTGAGAAACCTCGCAGTCCTGGACGGAGCGGGACAGTCGGCCACCTTGTTCAACAGGCGGAGCACGAGGAGGGTGCTGTGTGGGGAAGCTCCCTTCCATTGTGAGGGGCACGGACTCATCACAATGATGATGAGGTTCAGTCCAGACCCCATCCACTCCTCCACTTAACACTATTTAATGAGCTCCTACTATGTGTCAGCTCTGCAAAGTGTCTGGACCCCGGGGATGAATATGACCTAGTCTCATGCTCTAGAGCTTGCAGTTCAGAGCAGCGATGGATCAGGGAAATATCTTGAAAAGGGCCAGATCATAAATAGTTGAGGCTTTGCAAACCATAGACTATTATCACTACCCAACTCCACTGCGGCCTCCCGAAAGGAGCCATGACAGCATGAACGGGCGTGACTATGAGCCAGTAAGGCCTCCGGAGCAGCAGGCCCAAAGTAGAGGTGGAGACAGACACACTAAGCTTCAGATCATACATCAGGCTCCCGCTGATGGCAGTGGCTCTCCATGGCTCTGTAGACGACTGGGTGGTGTTTCACGAGGACCCATTTCCCCTACATATGGCTGGCAGTTGACTGGACCCACAGTGAGCACCTGGCCCACACACAGGCAGCCCATGCTCAGGCTGCCGGCCACCAACATAGGTGGACAGGCCACCAGAGATGGTGGCAGTTAGGTGGAACAGGAGTGGCAGGAGGTAGAAACTGAAAGGTCAAAGGGTAGAGTAGAGCCAAGAGTCTTCCGGGGCCCTCCAACCCTGCACACCCTGAGTATGCTACAGGCCCCGTGAGGCCCAGCCTGGCTCTGAGTCTGGCTGTGGGCTCATCCTGGGGTCGCGGGCAGCCTTGCCATGTCGCTGCATGTCTTCTTTATTTCTAAGTAAGTTCCGCCCTCTGTATCCACGAGTTCCAGATCTGAGGATTCATCTGACCAGGGGCAGAAAACATTTAAGAAAAAAAAATATCCACTGAGCATATGTGGACATTTTCTCATCATTATTCTTTAAATAATACAGCATACAGCTGTTCACCTAGCACTGACATTGCATCGTGTATTATAAGGGATCTAGAGATGATTTAAAATCCACAGGGGGGATGGGGGTCCTGAAAATGATTCCGAGGGGCGACTTACACCCTTACACTACTAAAACAGCATTTCCCCCCGTTCTTGTTTAATTCAGTGATTTTTTGTAAACTTGAAAGTTTTGCAATCATCTTCATCACCAGTCTCTGTAATAAACCTGCTTTTCCTGAAGGGCCCTTGGTAAGTTTTCTGCCACCAAAAGACTCTCAGTCACTCCCAAACCCTGTGAGAAGCCAGATGCTATGGGAACACAAAGGAGGGGACCCTAAATGGGGCTTGGGGAAGGCTTCCCATGAGACCAGAGAATAAGACAAATGGGAACACCTTGAAGATGTGGGAGAGGGGGATTCCTTGACCTTTAAATGGCTGCTGCCAGATGTCACCTCGGGCCAGTGTCCCCTGTAGCAGACACAGTGTGGCAGTACCACTATATCCCACTCTGCCCATCAGCACCAGCAACACAGGTCTTCCCTCCAGAGCCTTGTGAGGCCGCGTTGGCAGCACCCCAGTGTCTGTGGCCAGGCCTGCGAGGCCAGCCACAAGGACTCCCAAGTCCCCCCAGCAGGAAGGGGGAGAATCTGCACTTGTCCCCTGGGGCAGTCAGTGGCTGGCTTTGCGGCCTGCACCACTCCAGTTTTCAGTCAAGAAAAGTCCTAAGACAGGGATTCTAAGGAATTGAGTGAGATTGTCACCAAGGGCTGACAAGTCTCCTTGTGGGAGAGGTCTGGCCATACAACTGCCTTCTCCCTCTGCTTTGATTTCCTGCTAAGAGAGAATCTCTAAGTCTCTCCACACCACACCCCAGAGCCCCTGTGCTCCCCTCTTCCCATAGCTGGCCCTTCTCCTTCTGGCGCAGGAAACCTCATTTCGGTAACAGTAAGCTTCTTTGTTGCCTGCAAGAGAAACCAGCTCGAGCTAATCCAAGTAAATAAGGGGCTCCTTGCCGGGACCTGAGCAGCTTGCAAAGGAGTTGCTGGGCAACCGCTGCCTGGAGGTGACTCCGCCAGCCACGGACCTCTCCTCTTCCATCCTGGCAGCCAGAACCTCACAGCAGAGTTTGGTGCCAGGGTCCCTAGACTTGAGCCTTGGAGCATTCAGTGTCAGGGATCAGGGACATTGGCCTCGACCCTGCCTCCGGAAGATGCCACCCCTATCTACCTCCATATCCAATTAAAAGAATCTGGATTCACTCCACTGGTCCAGACCTGAGTATTTCCAGGAACCAGGGCACATAGCAAATATTCCCAATTATAGGATGTCTCCACTTGGCCATTAAGAGGGTGCAAAAAAATTTTTTTTTTCCCAAATGAGATGATCCAACTTGAATGTACACATGATTAGAAGTGTGTGTGTGCAATTGCTAAAATGTCTCATGGGGGAGTTAATATATCGCATTTTAAAGGCCTATTTTAACTTCACAGAAGGTAACTCATATTTAAATCTGGAAATGCTACTCCTTTCCACTTTCACATTTCATGGGACATTTTAATCTCAAACCGTCCCCTGTGACTTGGGTGTATGTCTCCTCATCACCCTGATACACAGTTTGAGTCACCAGCAACTTCCAGAGCAATCACATCCCTCCCAGCTCAGCTGCAGAGACTCAGCACTTTCTGAATCACTCTTACTGCAGAGGCTCCCTGCACATGGTCAGGAAGGAGAGGTTCAGGGGAAGGCCCCTACACCCTGCTGTCACAGCAAGTGCTGATGACAATTGCATCCTGTTGTAAAGCAAGCCTGGGGCCCAGGTATGACTGCAGCTGTCAATCACCAGGTATCCATCACTCTGCTCTGCAGCCAGCCTGTGCCAGGCACTGGGGTGGGGCGGAGAGGAATGTAAGCACTCTCTGGGACGGAGGATTAACACCACCCCACCGCCCTGTAGAGCAGGAGGGAAACCAAATGAGTGCCACAGACGCCAGAGAACCTCCACCAGGAGCAAAGGGCAGGGGAGACCAGCAGTTGGGTTGTGCTGGCCTCTATTGGGGTGCAAAGGAGTCACCCCTGATGGCTTAGGGCCTTTGAAGAGCCCCAAGAGGGTCTTGGAGTGAAGAGGGTGAGCCAGGGCACAGAGACCAAGTGGAGGTCAGGATGTTGTCATGCAAGGAGTGGGTGCATAGCGCACAGGGGGCAACCTCAAGTGTCTCCTGCACTCTCATCCCATGATCCATGCCGAAGACCTCTGTGACCAAATGTGGAGGGGACACGGGGGCAGGGGTTACCCACCAGCAAGCAAGCATGCCGCAGCCATGGACACCAGCTGGTTGTCCTCTGATCCATGTCAGCTCTGACACTCTGTACCTGGAGGTAGCTTCAGACCCCACAGCTCAGTCCCCAAGACGGCCCCCCACTTTAGATGCCAGTCACCGGCCCCAGCTTGTCTTCCCCGCGCCTCTAACCAGCAGCTGTAAATCAGGATTCCCAGGATCCCTCCTCAGGCTGGATTAATTTGGCCAGAGAGACTCATAGGACTCGGGGAAGCACTTTGGTCAAGTTTACTGCTTATTCTAAGGGATATTACAAAGGGCACCAAAGAACACCCGCTGAAGAGGGGCACAGGGTAAGGTACCAGGGAAGGGGCACAGGGCACATGGGCTCTCGGGTGAGCCACCCCCAGGAGATAGTCTTCCATGTGTTGGACTATCTGGAAGCTCCCAAACTGACCTTTCAGGGTTTTGTGGAGGCTTCAGTACAAGGTGTGGCTGATTAAGTCACTGGCCACTGATGATGGACTCGACCTTCAGCCTCTCCCCTCCATGGAAGCGGGGGTGGGGTGGGGAGTCCCAAGTCCCAACTCTAGTTCTGTCTTCTTGGTTTTTCCAGGGATTAGCCCTCCTGCAGCTACCCAGTCGCCAGTCATCTCATTAGCATGCGAAAGACTCATCATCTGGAGAGTCCTTGGATTTTAGGAGGTATACACCAGGAATTAGGAGGAAGGCCAACTCTATATTTTACACTATCACATTTGGGAATCAGAAAACTGGTGCTGGTCACACCTCCTCGGACCTCAGTTTCCACATCTGTACTAGAGCTCGCCTCAAACCCAAGGTCTTGTTACATACCATTTCCAGCCCCAACTTTGGCTTATAGGGTCACCCTTTGTTTACTCTCCAAACACAAGGGCTTGTGGTCTCATCCCATGTTCAGCAAGAACTCTAGCATCCCCATGACAGCCCTGCCTCTCTACATCTGCTCCCTGTAGGGCAAAGGCAAATTTCCCCTCTGCCCTGCAAAGGTTTGCTGGGATAAGCCAATAAAGACATTAAGTAGAATAAAAGGCATACACATTTATTAACTTGCACAAGGGGAAAAACACAGTGGTTAGTAATGAGCGGTGACATGCAAATTAGTAACGTGGCAGGGTTGGGGTGGGGGAGGTGGTTCTTTGAATTCCTTTAACAACAATCAAGTACTGCTAGGATCCCAACAGGTGTCCTAACCCGAGAATAAACAGGTGGGAACAAAGGAGCCAATTAATATTGTCAAAAAGGAAAGACCAACAGGGCTAACTCCTGGCAGGGTCCACTGAGGTCATTGTAAAGTTAAAATTTATGGCCATCGATTTCCCAGTGTATTTCAGAAGGGACATTCCATGGAGAGCGCAGGAGCAGTAAGATGAAGTCTGCCAGGTCCTTGACCCCAGCACCTGCACTAACACAGGAGTGACGGTAGATAAAGTCCCCCTGAATAGGATGGTCCTCATGTCACTTCCAGAGAGGACCACCAGGCTCAAAAGCTACCCGCTCGGCCCAACATGAAGGAGGAACCAAATATCTGATTGGCAAACCCTGCAGAAGGCGGCCCCAGCTCTCCAGCCAACATCAAACTGGGTACATTTGGAAGCAGCACCGTTTCCTCTGTGTTCTCTGCTAAGAGACGGCCCACCCTCAGGAATGCTTTATGCTTGAACTGAACTTTACTTTCACTTATAATAAAATTCTCTTGCTTGACTTTTTGTGTCTGACTTTAAGTTTTCTTTCGTCAGGATGCAAGAACCAAGGTTTGGAGCTTCAGCGACCCGCTGTCCTGTGACAAGGGCCCAGGGAATCACACAGTGTGTTCACCCAGCAGCTCAGCCTCCTTCAGAAACACACACCCCGTTTCTACAGGGCAGGGCAATGGCGATACGGATACTTTTGAGGGGAATCATGAACATTTAGGGGAGCCCCCGGGACTGGGGAGCATACAGTGACAAGGTCTGTTGGTCCTACAGAATGGAGAGTGATTTGTAAATGATTCTCTCTGGGTCCTAAACAGAGGACAGTGGTGTGGGACGGAAGTCTAAACAGGTGTGTTTCTCTTCCTGTGATGTGAGTTTCGTTAATGGAAACTCAGGGAAGGGACCAGAATGACTCATTTATTTCTTTTTTGAGCATCCTCACTTCAGGCAGATGAGTAAACTTTTCGGAAAGCCTGTCCCTGGGAGGGACAGGGAGGTCAGAAGGACCTGGATTCTGAGGTGTGTCTCAGGCCTCTCAGCATGTCACAGTGCCAGGTTTGGGGGTATCCTTTTCCAAGCCCCAGTACCCACAGGGAACATCCCCAATTCCTTTTTCAAATGAAGAACAACTGACCAGAACTTGCGGGAGACTTTCCTGAAGGCAGGGGTGAGGAGATGGGTTAGGATGCGCCTGGCCCCTTGGTCCAGGGTTGCTCATTTCGGATGCAGCCTGGCTGGCAAGGGCGCAGCACTTCCACCTGGTGCTGCCATTTCAGAGGCTCTGGGAATTTTACGACAACTGCTTCCCTCCTGGTTCCTTTGAAGGACAGCTGTGCTTCTGATTTAAAGGTAAAAGGGCCTGGGAAGAACCGCTGTGGCCAATTTGCACTAGGAGGGACCCACTGTTAAGAGTAGGTGACAAACAACAGGAAGAGACAGAAGGTTTGAGGTGGAAACTGGAATCACAACTGTGCCAAAGGTGGCTCTTCAGGGAGTGGTGGGTCTTGGAGGTGCTTTATGGGTGACAGTTAGAGACCCCCCTAGAACTTGCCTAGAAGGTCAGGGAAGGTCACCCACTGAGAGTGGGAGAAGACAGTAGTAATAAATACCGTGTGGAACGATGGCTGGAAATGTGACCGGCTGACCTTGGGTTTCTCCTGATTCCCTCCTTCGGGTCCTGCTGGCCTGCTGTGTCCCTGCTTTTGTCACCTGCTCTTAGGAGTAGGTCACTCTGGTGTTACATCTTGTGCACAGCTGTTCTCCCTAAAACGTACCACATTTCTTTCCGAGCCTCACTTCGTTGCTCCAGCCCTGTGTGTCCAAGGAGGGATCCCCTGAGTCCCAAGAGCCCCAAGGGGTGGTGGCCAGCCTTGCTTCCTGACCCCGGAAGAACCAGGGTTCCTTCACCCACCACACCGCCCCCGCCCTGGCTGCTGCTTCTCCACGCTGTCACAAGGTGTCACTGTTGAAGTTTGGTCTCCCGCAGGAGGCTGCTGCTGCCCCCAGAGGCTGGGATGGCCTTGGGGGTCTGGGTTCAGGTTGACAGCTCTTTTTAGTCCACATCTCCCAAAGCATGGCCCCTGGCAGGTGGCTGGGCGTGAGGAGGTGTCTAGAAGCAGCCATATTCCACGCTGGCCTCAGCGCTCCCCCTCTGAGCTGAGAACAGGACGCCAGCCTGGATCCCCCTGTGACAACCCCCATCCCAGGTGATTTACCTCAGGGGTCTCGTTGTCCTTTCCTGCCACTGCTTCTGGAATAGTCCTGGCGCACCTGGACGGTAACCCTGCCTTGGCATCTTAGGGGTTGGGGTTGGGATCTGGATGGTTTTGCTTTCAGAGAGTCCCGGGGATCTTTACCCCACAGTGTGGCATCCCAGCAGGTACTGGCCAGGCCCACAAACAAAAGTGCTGGGTCAGCCCAAACCCCAAGGAAAAGCCAATAGTCCCCCCACTTGTATGACCAAGAGGGCCCACAAATGATCCTCCTCCAGAGGTAGAAGGCCTGCCCCCGGGTTTCCCCTTCTCTCTGCCTAACCAGGGATGATTTGTCTGTTTTGTTGTGTCCTGCAGGGCGGGGAGGCACTATGGGGCCTGTGCATGCCAGGCAGCTGCTCCCCCGCTGAGCTGCACCCCCAGCCCTGAGCCTGGAGCTCTTATCCCGGGGACTGAAGTTGAGGCGACATGAAGCCATTGGAAAGAAAACACCCACACTTACCTTCACTGTCACAGTCGGAGACAAGCAGGGGCTCCACTCTGCCGGAAGGCCTCATGCCACCGCACTAAGACAGTTCCTGGGACGGTCGCCAATAGACACCACAGGTATTTCATATCACACTAGAGCTGCTGCAGATATTTCAAAATATCATCACTGATGATCACCGGTTCAGGATTAGACCTTATCATCCAGTGCCTGAATTCCTATCCTGATGATTTATTTCAGTGCATTTCATTTCCCGTCTATTCCTTTGCATTTTGCTTTATGCATATAAAACCATCATGCTGGGGAGGTCCACAGGCTTCAGCAGACTGCAGAAGGAACCCACGGCACAAATTGTTAAGCAACTGGTCTCTTCTTTGGTTTTGTTCTTGTTTTAAGTAGCTCTCCCCATTTCTAACATTTCTTTCTGAGCCCTTACCATGCGCCGGGCACTTTCTATGGGTATCACATTTGTAAGTAGCACTGTTATTTCTGTTCAAAGCTGAAGTACTGTGCAGAGAATGGTGTCACTTGGCTGTGATCACATGGGCTCAGAGCTGGAGCCAGGGTTGATCTTGTGACCCATTGCCTGAGATTTCACCATCCTCAGGCAGGCTGTCTCCAGGGCCCCAAGGAACTCCACTTAAATGTGGCACACCCACTCACCCCAGGGCCCTGGCCCCCTCAGGCCTGGGAAAGAGGTGGTCTTGGGGAGGCTAGCACTGATTCCACCAGGGGCGGCCTTGGCCGAGACAATGTGCCTGCCCTCTGCTGCCCTGATTTCTCAGGTACCGAGCAAGTTCATTCCCCAGGTTCACGCTGGCCCTGCCTCTACAAGGTCTGGACAACATGCCCAGAGGAGGGTGTCACAGCCTGTGGGGGTAGGGACAGAGCCCTTCCCTGTCAGCCACACGTTGGGGGCTGGCATCCTTCTTCATCTCCCTTCCGCAGGTGCTTCCTCTGGCCTGCCTGGCCCAGATGGCCCCAGACCCTAGAATCCAGTTTCTGCACCGGCACTGCAAGCGTCACATCATTTTCTAGCACCTTCCGGGTCACGGAGCCCTCTGCCATCCTTCTCGCTCCTTCCAGCTCTCTGGCCATCTCTGGTCGCCGTATCTCTCCTCTCCTCCTGAAATCATTCCTCTCTCTCTCTCTCTCTCTCTCTCTCTGCCTTCCTTTCCCTAACCTCCCCGTCTCTAGTTCTTCCCATTACCACCCCCACCCAGGACTTCCCCAATTTCCTTTTTTTTTTTCTTTTAGAGTTGTAGATGGACAGCGTGCCTTTATTTGTTTAGTTTTTATGCGGTGCTAAGGATCAAACCCAGGCCTCACACATGGCAGGCAAGCGCTCTGCCACTAAGCCACAGCTCCAGCCCTGACTTCCTTTCTTAAGGAAGAAGTGTTTGGTGAGCAAACATTCCCAGTCTCACTGACCACTCATTACTGAATTGGTTCCAAATACCCCAGCTGAGAGAGGAGGGAAGCCCCGGGTCCCTGGAGTCAGACATCCCTCACTCATCTCTCTTTGGTGCCTGGACCTTCTTGACTGGGGCTTCGTATACCCAGCCACCAGGCCACAGAGCACCAGCTGGGCGCTGAGAAAGCCCACAGCCAGCCCACCCCATCGGCTAGGCACAGCCTTCTTCCAGACAGGTCCCCTGCCCTAGCCCAGGGGGTCTCCTGGAAGCTGGGGACCTGGAGCTGTGATACAGGAGCCGACCCTGAACAGGCTCTCGCCCAAGACAGCCTCAGAGGTCCTTCAAGGACAAGACCCTGTCTGAATCTTCTGAAGACGGCAGAGCAGGGCCCCCAGGCCTCCAGCTGCCTCACGCGGCCCTGTGTGTCCACTGTGAATCCCCTGTGTATCCCACTCTGCCTCTGATGGACACCTTACTTCCTGGGGCTGGTCACACAGTGTCCCCAATCACTCCTGCCAGGGCAGTGCTGAACCCCAAATAGATCTAGCTGAGTGGGTCTGCTGTCCCCACTCTGCGCCTGCCTGCCCCTGGGGCCGCTGTGAGGCTGTGAGGCTGGGCTTGGGCCCCTTCAGTGAGGATGCACTGCTCGGCTGTCCTCAGCCCCAGCCACAGGAACTGTCTGCCCAAGCTTATGTCCTTCCCAGGATGGGCCCAGTGAGGTCCAAGGGCCTGAACACTTCGGTCAGCACAGGGTGGCGCTCTGGCTGGGAGTTCTCCCCTGGCCTGCTGCCTCTGTGCCCTCCCTCCCAAGGTAAGTCCTGAGGGCACTCGGGGCAGTCCTCCAGCCTCGGTCCCAGCTCAGCTGCAGCTCAGAAGCGGCTTTTCCAGCTTTTCAAGAGCTTCATGGATGCCTTCATTGGAGGGCAGCAGCAGCTCTGTGACTCCAGCCAGGGCCTTTCCAGAGGGAGGGGTGGATGGCAGGAGGGGTTGTGGGCTCCAGACTGAACCCCACAATCCTGACACTCACACTAGAGGCCTCAGGATGCCCGTGGGGGCTTCTGCAGGGAAGCACGAGGTGGGGATGCAGCTTGAGACCCTCCCACCCTGGCTGCTCTTTATTTAATTAATTACTTTTTGGTACTGAGAATGGAACCCAGGGGTACTCTACCACCGAGCTACATCCCTGTCCTTTTTAATTTCTGTTTTGAGACAAGGTCTCCCTACATTGCTGAGACTAGATCTCCCTAAGTTGCTGAGACTGGCCTTGAGCTTGGGATCCTCCTGCCTCAGCCTCCTGAGTCACCGGGATGATAGGCATGTGCCACGGCACCCAATTATCCTCCCCTATCTTTTTATGCTTTTCATGGTCCAGAATGCCATGCCTTGCCTATATATGTATATATTTTATTTATTTCTATGTGGTGCTGAGGATCGAACCCAGTGCCTCACACCTGTTGGCGAGTCCTCTACCACTGAGCCCCAACCCGCCCCATGCCTTGCCTTTTAAGCTGCTGAAGAATGTTTTTGTTTTTTTTTTTTTTAAGTTTAGAAAATACTCAGGGGAGGGCAGCCTAGGACTGTGGCAGGTGTGGATTTGTGGCTACCCTGTTCTCCCCTTCCCAGGAAGTCACTAGTCTCTCGGAGGGCTGTAGGCCAACCCTGAGGAACTGGGGATGCCATTTTTGTCCCATGCAGGAGAGGACGCATGGCATTTTCCCAGGAAATACAATGCCAGTTGAGTTGAGCTGGAGATGCCAGGGCTGCCTCCACAGGCTGACACTAAAGCCATGGCTCTCCCTCCTCCTCTGCCCAGAGCAGAGGTCCTGCACGTGAGGACCATAAGTAATGGCACTGTGGGCAAGAAGGGTCTGGCTGGTCTCAGCACCTCTTTCCTCCCTCCTGCCCAGGAAGTAAGCGTGGTCTTTGAGTCCAGAAGGAGCCAGATGGAGAAAGCACTTTAGGATTCATGGGGAGAGAGTGGCCCTGGGCCAGGGAGGCGGCGGACAGACTGAAAGGTGGGTTGCGTGCGTGGGAAGGACAGGGCTGGTGTGGTTCCCAGGGAGAGCCAAGGCAAGCACTCCACGAGGGGCTCAGGCTTAAAGGGAGACAGCACTGGCTCAGAGGGCTGAGGGGCCACAGGAGGCGCCTGGTCCAAGAGCATCATGGATGCCTTCATTGGAGGGCCTGGTCAGTGGGCACCCGGGTCTCTGGAATTTTCCCCACCAGGACTGGTGCAGGATCCTGGGAGTAAGAGAGAGCCCGTTCTGATGGAGCTGGAATAGCTTAGCAAAGCCACAGGAGCTCAGGGCAGATTACATTCCACTGAGGAAATTTTAAGAGTGACCTTTCTTCTACTCCAAGTCACAGAGTAAAGGTAAATATGCTATGTTCTGAGATGTGCCCAACAAAACCCATAGACCAACGCCCTAGGCCCCAAGGCTTTTAGCAAACAACTAAGGTAAAATGAGGTCATAAGAGTGGGGTCTGATCCCATTGGATTAGTCCCTTCTGAGAGACACCAGAGAGCTCATTTTTTTCTGCCATGTGAGGAGGCAGCTACCTGCAAGCCACGAAGAGAACCTTCACCAGAATCAGAACCATGCGAGACCTTGAATCTAGAACTCCAGTGCAAATTTTTAAACAATTGCTATTTAAACCAATCTGTCTGTAGTATTTGTTATGGCAACCCCACGCAGACTAAGCCACCACATCTGCTATATATGGGTTTTTGTTTTTTTTTGTAGTGTAAAATATTAACAGTTTCCAGCTCTATTAACTATTAAGTTTCATCCACATTCTGTCCAGGTGACTTAAACCTCCCAGACTCTGGAGTCAAAGCCTCTTTAATACTCAAGGAATGATGGTGACTTGCTGTCCGATCTCCATGCAGGAAGTCCGGTTTTCTGCTCAGTTCCCTTACCCCAGTATTCCTAGGTCCCCTGCCCAGGAGGTGCAGGCAAGTCCCTCAGGTGCCTCTGGTTCGGCATCTGCACCACGCACTACTCTGCAGCGCACACCTGATTCCCTTTGGTGAGACCTGAGCCCCAGGTGCCACTTGAAGGTTTAGGAAAAGGAGAGCAGAGCTTGTTTCGGTGTGGGAGATGGCCATGGCCAGAGTCCAGTGGCCCCAACTTCTGGCCCATGTTGGGGGTAGTCTCCCCACCTACCAGGTGCTACAGGAGTCACACCCCCCCACACACACACACACACTCCCTACCCTAAGGCCAGTCCTCTGGAGCTATCCTTAACCATCTCAGGCCCACTGCCTTGAGGCCCCTCCACAGCCCTTCAGGAACCCCACCTTGGCCCTGGGCCTACTCCAGGGTCACTGGGTAGTCATTAGTTAATTAATTAATTTAAATTAATTAATTTATTTTTATTTGTCTATTTATTTATCTTTCAGTGCTGGGAATCAAACCCAGGGTCTCACGGATGCCAGGCAAACTCAATAGTTTCTCTGTGCCTGGGTCAGTGTGTCTGAAATGTTCTGTGAGAATCAGCTCTTTGGGTCACTTGCATTTAGCCAGGTCCGGTCCAGCTCCTACATTTCTTTCCTAATTTTTTTTATCATTCTGATTTCAGTCTTTCACAAGACACCACCCAGATGGGAAACACGCCTGAGTGTGTTCCTGCACCTCATCTGCACAGATGTAGGGTCCAATGCTGTCCTTAGAAAAGAGGGGCTTCCCGCAGATCACCCTAAATAACCTTTGCATGACTGCTATGCCCTGCAGAGACGTGGTTCCCCCCTGCAGGGGTGTTTGGGTTGCACTCACTCAGGTGACAGCCCCAGAACAAAGGCACTGCCTGAGACCTCAAAGACCAGCTCAGGGCTCCCTCCTCCTCCAAGGTGACTTTGAAGTGACGGTGCTTCTGATCTCTGAGACTTCAAAGTGCAAAAGACTCAGGTGAAGGCACTGTGCAGGCTCCTGGCTGGAGAGAACCTGGGCTGAACTAGAAACAGGGACAAGGGCCACGCTGTATCCCTGGGCTCCGGCTCCCAGGCCCCCCTCCTCTGCTCTAAAGTCTCCTCTCCCTCAAATGCCCATGATGGCTTGAACCAGGCTCATCAGAGTTCAGGGCTGGTGGGAAAGTGAGAAATGCTGTGGTGGCAATTTTAAGGGTGCAACCCCCTCCCCCCAAAAAACGTACCAACCTTTGCACATCTTTGAGTCCCCTCTTCTCAGAGTGAGGTTCTTCACAGTGGCCTCAGCCAGCCTCTCTGGGGCCCTGGAAGGCCACTGTCCACAACACAGCCAGCTCTCTGGGGTGAGGGGAGGGCCATGCGGCAGGTGCAGTTGTCTCTGTCCCTGCCTGGTAATGTGTCACACCTGCATGTGCAGCTTGCCTGTTTAGTTCTCACTGATCCATTAATCAAAACTTTTTGATCCCTTTGAGTCTCTAGAGTTACCTGCCAGATCTCATTTTGAGCCTTTTTGCAATTACTTTCTTTCTTTCTTTTCTTTATTTGCTGGGCTGAGGATTAAACACAAGTTCTCACTCATACGAGGCAAGGGCTCCTCCACTGAGCTACACTCTCAGCCCCACAAATGCTGTTCCTTTGTGACAACTTGTTACCAGGGTGCTACCAAGGGAGACTCTCACATGTGGAGGCTCTTTGTATCCCACACAAGCTGCATTCCATCAATATGGTGACTTTCAGCTTCATGGGGCCTTGAGAGGTGATTCAAGAGAGACAGAGTTGACTAACTCAGCTTGGGGACTGGCTTTCTTCCCTGGGGCCAAGAGGAATCATTGCCCCAAGGACACGACACCCACGTGAGGTGGCTCCCAGGCTAACGAGCAAGGATGTCCCCGGTCAGTCCTCAGCATTCAGGCCAGGCTGGGCTGTGCTCGGGACTGTGGGGAACTCAGGAGAAAGAGGTGGCCCAGGCCAGAGCCCAGCAGGTCACTGGCCAGGAGTTCTCTGCAGGTGAGCTGTGTTTCCATGTGGATGACTAGAGAAGAGAGGGTCCCAGTGGAGGACACATGGAGACTGGCCCTGTGTCTGTTGCCCCACAGTGACCAGCAGGCCTCTTGTGCTGGGAGTCCCATGTATGCAGAAGTTCTGGGACCTGTGGAAGCAGCTTCGGTGTCATGGCAATGGTACAAGATGGGAGCAGGGTGGGGTGGGCGGTGGCCGGTGTGTGGGTCTGTGCAGGCCACTTGCTAACACAGGGAACCAGGTATCCGAATGGTTCCAGGGAGCTGCCACCAACCCCCACAGATTTGCGTTCCAGGCCACTTGGGACAGGCCTGGCTGTGCTGCTGAGGCAGGCCTGAGGGCCGGCTCCCTGCAGCGTCAGAGCTGGTGTCCAGTGGCCACTGAAGGGACCGAGATTGATGGGTCCCCTGGTAGGAGCTATCAAGGGCCAGCTCTTCCATGGAGCCAGAAAGTGTAGTCCAAGACAAGATCACACTGCATTGTACAAATCTATTTATTTGGCAAATCAGATTAATGAAATCATTTTTCCAATTAATTGTGCTGGTTTCACAAATGTACATATAGCAGGTATGTCTCAGGTGTTTCCAGGCGAGGAGTACTAACAAGGTCATGTTCACGGCCAAACACCACCCTTGAGCCCCACTGACTCTAGTAGCAGGAATCTCAGCCTTTCCCACAACGGAGTGCTGGGTTCTCCGACTCCCTGCTCCCCTGAGCCTAACCCTGACCCTAATGCTGTCCCATCACCCCTTCTGTGCTATTGGCCAGTGCTGATGTGGGCCAAGAGGACGGTGGCTACCTGGGCCCAGAGTATGGACTCTCCTGCAGAGCAGGCAGCCTCACACTGTAGCACTGGACCTGGGCCCAACCCACAGCCCCTTGGCCAGGATGAGTCCCCTCTGGGAGAGGGAGGAGGCCCTCTCTGCCCCCCACAGTTTGGGGACGGGTTAGCGGGTCTCAAGGCCTACCTACTGTCCAGGGTCATAACCACCTGAATCTGCCGGACCACTCCAAGGACCTGCCCCTACATCATTAGACCCTGCCATTTTGATGATTCTCCTTTCAGAGGTGGCCAGTCCCCCCTGTCATGGACAGAGCCATGCTACAACACAGGATTCTAGGTTTGAACTTCAATAGGGACTTTGGGGGGATGGTCAGGGACTTTTCTCCTGGGAAGCCAGTCTGGCTTTAAGCACAATGGTAGGCACGGTGCCCAAGAAAGCTACCACCAGCCCCACCGTGGGGTTCCCAGCTCCTGTGCAAATGCCCTGCTGTGCATGACAACCTGGCTCTCTCACTCTGTCCACAATGGCCATGGGACGTGCAGCCCTCAGGCAGGGAGAGGAAGGAGAGGCCAGGGCTTGGGCCAGCTGGGTGGGGCTCAGCCTCACCCTGGGTCTGCAGAGCCCTGGCTGTGGCTGCCGTTCCTCTGTCCCTGGGGACACGGCACCTCCACTCCTGGCTGCACCTTCCTGACACTCACTTCCTCACCTTTCTCTCCAGCCGCCCAGGAGGAGGCTCCGGGGAAAGCCACCGGAACACTGCCACAGTTGTTGCTGTGCGAGGCTCCTGCCCCTCGGTGGCTCTCAGTCGAGTGGGGGACACAGACTCTCAGGCAGGAAGTGGCTCTGCCCTCAACTCTTCCTGCCCCCCCCAGCCCTGCCCACCCCTCTCCCCTCCATGGCTTCAAGTCTGGGCCAACCTTCAACTCCTGGCCTCCTCCTCTGCCTCCTTCTCTTCCTCCTCGGCTTCCTCCTCCTCAGTAGGCAGGTCCCAGGTTTACCCAAGTCACCCTCATCTCCCATCCCCCTTCCATAGGGCCACCCTCTCCCAGGCCCTCCACCCCCTCTTGGCAGCCAAAGCCACCATCCTCCATCCTCCATGTTGGCCGTGGCTGCTTCTCTCCCTAAGACCGACTCCTTGTTCACACTAAGTCTCATGGATTTCTTCTCATCCCACTCCTTCCGTCTTGCAAAACCACCCCACAATTTATCCTTCTAATCATTTCACTCCCTGGAACAGCTGAGTCATCGGAAGGCGCTCAGCTGTCACTGTGTGCTCCTCCAGAGCCTTGGAGAAGCAGACAGAGGGATCTAGACGTGGTTCAGTTGTTTCCAGTCACCCCCAGGAACTGCCAGCAGGGCCCTTACTGTCCCTCTCCAGGCCTGGTCCTTGTGCCTGTGGGCGGAGATGGGTCCCCATCCCTGCCTCATTCACTTTGTTCCTTCCAGCCAACAGAGGGGACAGCTCTCTGGACAGTCCTGCCACCCAGCCAAGACCAAGGTGAGCAAGACAAATGCCTCCTCATTCTGCTGTGGCTGAACCGGCTGAGTCTGACCTTTCTCCCAGTCTAAGGAAACAAGGCCTGATGAACAACTCCCCATGTTTCCATCGGAGACAGAAAGCTTGTTACGTTCATGGCTCTCTCCATCTCTTCGCCCTAGAAGAGTGCTAACACTCCCTGTGGTGGACACCCCAGTGGCCATGGGAGAGGGGCTGTCCACTTACAGCCCGGGGCCTGTCTCCTCCCTTCCCCAAGTGTATTCTGTCCCCTCGGGGTTTTCAGGTCTCACTGATGCTTTTCCACTTTGTCCTCACTGTCTCCAGAGGTGCCCACCACTTCCTCCTGACCTGGCTCAGCAGCCCCTGGTCCTCTGCAGCCTTCTCCTGGGCACAGGGAGGTCTGGCTGGCCTCCTGTGCTCTCCTAATGCCTGAGGAAGCAGTGCTATGCACCACACCTGCCCAGCCCAGTCTCCCCTGCTGTCATCATCCCTGTGGTCAGGGCCAGCAGCGTTCCCGAAGGGACTGGAAAGTGCGAGTACGCTCCACTGCGGGTCCTCCAACCGAAAAGGGCTTGATGCTCCCTACTACTCCCTCTCTGCTCAAGTCACCTTCCACCATCGCCCTTCATTGCCTCCCTAACTCCTCTTGCCTCTTCTTTCTTCCCTTCTAGAATCTTCTAGTTGAATAGAAGGATGAGAGAGTTGAGAAAAAGTTTTTTTGTTTTTTTTTTTCAGATGCATTCTGTTCAATTCTTCTGCCTCATGCTATTTGATCATAGAATGAAAAATTCACCTAGTGCTTAGGTTCTTCATCATATGGGGTGATGTCCATCAAGCCATCTGGACATTGGGGGGTATGAAAAGCAAATAAGGTATCCAATGAGCATCAAAGGGGAAGCACACCAATTGGAAAGGGATGTCCCTTACAAGAATTAGGCACTGGGATTTCTTTCCTTAGAGCTAGGTTGCCTTCCCTTAGCCCCTGGTAATCATGGTGTCCTGGCGGACCAGCTGGACCCTAGAAGGCCGGTGGGCCATGATGTTCGCGCGGAATTCTTTGATGACAAAATAGTAACAGAAAACGTCAAGGCAGCAGTTGACGTTGGAGAAACACATGGACAGTTGCAAGAACAAGCTGATCCTCTGCTTGGCTCTGCACTCCGTGATGAAGCCATTCCTCACCAGGAACTGCAGGAAGAAGCTCAGGTGGACTGGGAGGAAGGAGACCACAAAGACTGCCAGGCTGGCCGCGATGGTCCAGATGCAGGCTCTCTGCTGGACCCAGTCCTGGGTGTGGCCCCTGCGAGCGAGCAGAATGTGGATGCTCCTAGAGGAGCAGAAACACATGATGACCATGGGAAGGAGGAAGCCGAACACCTCGAGGGGAAAGAAGACCCTGGCACTCCAGGTACCATCCGACATGTTGTGGAAACACGTGAACTTATCCACTTTCCCATGGAAGTTGTAGATGGGGATGCTCCCGGTCCACACCAGGACCCAGATGGCGCAGCAGATCCCAAACGTCTTCCTGGGGGACCGGAGGTGGCTGACCAGGAGCGGGTACTGGATGGCCAGGAACCTGTCCAGGCTGATGAAGCAGATGGTGAAGACGCTTCCGTACATGCTGACAAAGTAGAGGCATTCCACCAGCGTGCAGGAGGCCGAGGAGGGCGGGTGCACATCCGACAGGACCAACTTGAAGGGGAGCGAGAGCACCAGCAGCAGGTCAAAGACGGCCAGGTTGATCATGTAGATGGAGGTGGCCCTGTAGTCTGGCCACCTCTTCTTCAGGAAGGTGCTGAAGCCACGGATGGCCAGCAGGTTGAGGAGCAGGCCCAGGAGGAAGGTGGGGACGTGGACCACCAGCTGCAGGGTCTTCATCAGCTTGTCCACGTCATTGAAGGAGCAGTTCTCGCTTGCGTGCAGCCAGCTCATGTTCTTGCCTGCAACACCAAGGGCAGGTTAGATGGTGCTGTCACTCTCTTGAGTGAGGGACTCGAAGGACTTGGTGGAAAAGAATAAATATTTCCTTTGGATCGTGCAGCAATCCATGTTCCTCGAGTCACAATCAGAAAACACTGAAGAGAAAGAGACTTCTAATCCCCCTGCCCCAGAAAAAGCCATGGTTACTTTTTCATTCAGATGGCATTAGATCGACTTAGAATGGAGTTACGTCCCAATAAACTCATCAGGAGGGTAAAATGCCTTTAAATGCCTGATCACCAAACACTGCAGTGCAGCCTATCCTGCCTTGAATGTGCTAAGAACACTTCCATTAGCCTGACATTGGCAAAAGTCATCTAACACCAAGCCTTTACTTTACAATAAATTGTTTAATATCTTATTCAATACAAACCCTGACCCAAAATGGTTTAAGCAGAGAGAAAATTTCACATAATGGAAAAACGCAAAAATAGGGTAGGGTTATATTCAGGTACAGCTGGATCAAGGATTCGAATGTTGCCTCCAGGACTCAGCTCCTCTCTACACGTTGTCCCCCGTGCCCTCCCACTCACTGTGACTTCACCTCTGGCTGTAGGAATACTCTCAGTCAGCATATCACAGTCTTCCAGACACAGGAATTATTCTGTCACTGGTTCAGGGACAAATGTTTGACCCACTCAGAGGCAATGAAAAGCAATACAACTCTTGCTTGGGTTTCTTTCTGCAGGATTAGAAGTTGGGCAGATGCAAAGTCTGGAGCTGCCTCAGCCTCTTGCTACCCCAAAGAGAAAACCAGACAGAAAATGGAGAAACATGGAAGAAAGGATGTCCCCAGAGGGAATGAAGTGGGGGCCTGCAGTCTCTATGGGGCAAGGAAAGGCCTTTAGAGAGGTTGAAGATCAGGAGAAGGGAACCGAGGCTGTAGGGGTGGTGATACAGGGATGTGGTCTGAGGCAGGAGGAGGGCGAATAGCAGAGGGAGCATTCTCTTGCAGTTTCATAGTATCAATAACTGAGCAATAAATAAGCCTGGCCACTTTGGGAGAGCGTGGGGTGTGCCATTGTGGGTGTCAATACCAAGGCAGGTGGCCCTGGACCACATCACAACCTGATGTTCGACCCCAGCATCCAGAATCAGTGCTGCTGGGGAGAAAATTCAAATATGACCCCATCCTGCCACCACCACCTCCCTGCCACCTCTGCCCTCCTCCCTCCACCTCCCCCCAAGTAAAGCCAAGCCGCTGATGTGACATTGGACAGCCTGTGTTCGCTAGTGCCCAGTGTCCCTTGTAGAAAGTTGATCACACTGGGCCTCGTGCTTCAGTGTCTCGCAGCTCGGCCTGCTCCATGACCCTCACTTACGTACGTCCTCCACCCTCCATGACCTCCCGGCGGGCAGGGAAGAGCATCAACACAGCCTGTCACTGTAGGGCCCTGCACCAGTGACCCTCACCAGACAACTGTTTTAGCTTTTATTGTTATACTAGTTTTTTTTTTTAATTGAAAAAGAATTCCATGCACCCAATAAGATAGTCCAACAGTACAAAAGACCATGCTGAGGAAGGTCACCGGAACCCAGGGCCTCGGTTGTACCTTCTCGAGTCAGCCACGGTTAGCAGCTCCTTGCATGCTTTTCGCAGAAATTTCCCAAGTCCAGGCATAAGTGAGGGGACAGCTTTAAAATTTCCAAAATATTATACCTGCAGCTCTGTCCCTTGCTTTTTTGCTTAACAGTGTTTCTGGGAATTGTTCCACATCAGTGTATATAAGCCAACTTCTCTCCCTAGCAGCTCTGCTGCATCCCATTGTGTGAATAAACCACAATTCCTTTAGGAATTAGTAGCCTATCGACAAACACTTAGGTTTCCTAGTGCTTTATAGGGTAACAAGAATTCCATAATAAAATTCATGTGACTTATTTATTGCTCAGTTATTGATAACTATGAAACTGCAAGAGAATTCCCCCTCTCCTATTCTTTACCATAATTACAGTTCCTTGGGAGCCTTTGGAAGAAAGGATTTAGGTATTTTGAAGATCTTGTATGAAATATCATTCCCAAACCTCTTCATTCTCTTAATTAAAAGAAAAATATATAATATATAAATGTATATAAATATAATATAGAAATGTATCTAATATGTATTATATAATATATAATAATATATATTTATATATAATATATAGGCCTGTAGATATGTATTTATAGATATAAGGATACACCACCCATTGAGCACTGTGGGCTAAACATTTAGCATACATTACTTTATTTGGTGGCTTTCCAAAGAGTCTGTGCTTTCCTCTGTGTTAGCTTTTCTTATGGGCTCATGTCACAAGAGACCCAGGGAAACATCTCCTGGTGATTAAAGCTTTGGTCCCTTCAGTGCATGAGGATGGTGCGCCATGGGAGAGCAGGCGGAAGCTCTGCAAAAACTGGTCCTGAACTCAGGCCCCGTGAAACCTCTGCTACTGGAGGAAGAGTGGACCAAATACAGGCCAGCAGGCTGCTTCCTCTTGACAACTTGCCAAAGAGCCACAGGACTATCTCAAAAAATAGCTAGCACATCTCGGGACCCACAGGATAAATGTTTAAATGATGAGAAAAGCAGGTCTAACTGAACTATGTCATAGACAGCAAATCCCTTAGAGAAGTCATCTTCAGGATCAGAGACAGCAGAAAACCAAGAATCACTAAAATTAAGCAAAACTTTATGCTTAAAGAAATCAAACAAAAGTTAAAAAAAAAAAAAAAAGAGCGTAGAGCATCTGTTTTGGGGTTGGGTCACACTCTGGGAAACTCCATAGATGAATCTACCATATTGGGGGTGGTTTGAAGACTAGAACTAAAGTCGCCAAGAAGAAAATCAGTGATGCTCAAAGATCAACTCAAACCCCAAATATGGCTAAATTAGGAAGAAAAGAAATGAATAACAGAGAGGGAAGATGGTCGGGTGGAAAGCATGCAACCCAGGCCTGTGTTTCCTGAGCTTACTGTGTTCACTGAAGCAGGTGTCCTGTGGGAGACAGACACCATTCCCCTCCGTGTTTTCCAGTAGGACTGTCCTAAAGGTCACATTTGAATTACTGACAGACTTCAAATGGAAAATTCTCAGATGGCAATCTTTGAAGCCAGAGAGAGCACTCACTCCGCAGACTGGCAAGAAGAAATTAGGTGGAAAAAAATCCTGCCAGCTAATAGCAGAGTGAGCAGAGAATCTGAAATATTAATCCTCTGAATTCCCTCTGAAGGTCAAAGGAAGCCATCTTTTAAAGAATCTCTTTAAAAAAAAATCAGGAGCTTCACTAGACTTAAGATAAAAAGGCACAAATGCACTCCGACTGCAGCAAGATGAAATAGACGAACTCTAGATAGGGCAGAGGGGTGGGAGGGGAGGGAGGGGGCAGGGGCTTATTAATGATGATGGACTGTGAGGATCATTATTATCCAAAGCACAGGTATGAAGACACGGATTGGTGTGAATATACTGTGTATACAACCAGAGATACGAAGAATTGTGCTGTATATGTGTAATAAGAATCATAATGCATTCCACTGTCCTATATGAATTAAAAAAATAAATTTAAAAGAAGAATTTGAAGATTAAAAGAAAGAAAGAGTCATCCTTCTCTAAGAAGAGACGTTAATAAAGACCCGCTCTCACTTGACCTGGGGACTGTGGCCATTGGCGACTCCTGTTCTGGCCAACCCACGGTTCGGTACCAATCCATTCCTCACAGTGCAGGTGGCTGAGTCCCTTCAGGTCCTCTGAGAAGCAGGTGCTGAGACACCGTCGACATCTAGAAGCCTGATCAGAGGAAGTGTTACAAATGAGTGAAAGGGCGAGCAGGAGTGGAGAGGAACGCCCCAGACCCCCACAGTCTGACCCTGTGGCAGGCGACAGGAAGGAAGGACCCAGGAGGAAGAGCCTGAGACCACAGGCAGCTCTGAGAACATCTTGGCCAGGCTGTGGCATGTCCCTGAGCAATGGCTGCCTGTTGAAGGAGCCCCAGGCAGAACAGGAATCACGCAGGCCCAGTACCTCTGCTGGGCTCAGTCACTGTCTGGGAGCAGGAAGGTGTGGACTCTGTGTCAACACCACAGTGGACCTGAGCTGCCATGTCCGTCTCCAGGGTCCCCAGCAGCAGGGTTTCTGGAAGGGAGATCTGACCACTGTTGGTCACCAGCAGTGTGCAGCCTGAGACACGGGGCTGAACTGAACAGCAGAAAAGATGAGATGTGGTGGACACAAAAACCTAGGATGTTCAAAAAAAAAATTAGAACAACCTATCAAAGTCTCTGGGACACTGTGAAGGCAGTACTAAGAGGAAAGTTTATTGCATTGAGTACATTCATTAAAAGAATAAAAAGTCAACAAATAAATGACCTAATACTACATCTCAAAGCCCTAGAAAAAGAAGAACAAATCAACAACAAAAGCAGTAGAAGACAGGAAATAATTAAAATCAGAGCTGAAATCAAAACAATTGAAAAAACTGACAAAACAAAAAGTTGGTTTTTTGAGAAATAAAATAAAATAGATAAACCCCTGGCCATGCTAATGAAGAGAAAAAGAGAGAAAACTCAAATTACTAAAATACAAGATGAAGAAGAAAATATTACAATGGATATGTCTGAAATACGGAAAATAATTAGAAACTATTTTGAAAATTTATACTCCAATAAAATAGAAAATATTGAAGACATCGACAAATTTCTAGAGACATATGACCTACCCAAACTGAATAAGGAGGTCATACATGCTTTAAACAGGTCAATTTCAAGTAATGAAATAGAAAATGCCATCAAAAGCCTACCAACCAAGAAAGGCCCAGGACCAGATGCAGTCTCAGCTGAGTTCTACAAGACTCTCAAAGAAGAATTAACACCAATACTCCTCAAAGTATTCCATGAAATAGAAATGGAAGGAACCCTTTCAAACTCATTCTATGAGGCTAATATCACCCTGATACCCAAACCAGACAAAGATACATCAAGGAAAGAAAACATCAGACCAATATCTCTGATGAACATAGATGCAAAAATTCTCAATAAAATTCTGGCAAATCTCATGCAAAGGCATATTAAAAAGACAGTGCACCACAATCAAGTGGGGTTCATCCAAAAGTGGGGTTCATCCAAGGGATGCAGGGTTGGTTTAACACATAGAAATCAATAAATGTAATTCATCATATTAATAGATTTAAAAACAAGAATCATATGATCATCTCAATAGATGCACAAAAAGCATTTGACAAAATACAGCACACCTTCACGTTCAAAACACTAGAAAAACTAGGGATAGTAGGAACATACCTCAACATTGTAAAAGTTATATATGCTAAACCCAAGGCCAGCATCATTCTAAATGGAGAAAAATTGAAAGCATTCCCTTTAAAAACTGGAACAAGACAAGGATGTCCTCTTTCACCACTTCTAGTCAACATCGTCCTTGAAACTCTAGCCAGATCAATTAGACAAAAGAAAGAAATTAAAGGGATACAAATAGGTAAAGAAGAACTCAAACTATCACTATTTGCTGATGACATGATTCTATACCTAGGAGATCCAAAAAATTCCACCAGAAAACTTCTAGAACTAATAAATGAATTCAGCCAAGTAGCAGGATATAAAATCAACACCCCAAAATCAAATGAATTCCTATACATCAGCAATGAATCCACTGAAAGAGAAATTAGAAAAACTACCCCATTCACAATAGCCTCAAAAACAAAACAAAAAAGAACAACCTGGGAATCAATCTAACAAAAGAGGTAAAATCCCTCTACAATGAAAACTACAGAACACTAAAGAAATAAATTGAAGAAAACTTCAGAAGATGGAAAGATCTCCCAAGTTCCTGGATAGGCAGAATTAATAATGTTAAAATGGCCATACTACCTAAGTGTTATACAGAATTAATACAATTCCTATTAAAATCCCAATGACATTCTTCATAGAAATAGAAAAAGCAATCATGAAATTTATTTGGAAAAATAAGAGACCCAGGATAGCAAAAACAATCCTTAGCCAGAAAAGTGAAGCAGGAGGCATCACAATACCAGACCTTAAACCTCACTACAGAGCAACAGTTACAAAAACAACATGGAATTTGCACCAAAATAGACTTGTAGACCAATAGTACAGAATAGAGGACACAGAGACAAACCCACATAAATATGGTTATCCTATACTAGACAAAGGTGCCAAAAACAGTCAACAAATAGTGCTAGCAAAACTGGAAATTCATATGTAGCAAAATGAAATTAAACCTCTATCACCCTGCACAAAAATTAATTCAAATTAGATCAAATACTTAGGCACTAGAACAGAGACCCTGCACCTAACAGAAGAAAAAGCAGGCCCAAATCTTCACCATGATGGCCTAGGATCTGACTTCCTTAACAAGCTCTCTAAAGCATAAGAAGTAAAATTCAGGATCAATAAATGGGATGGATTCAAATTAAAAAGCTTCTTCTCAGCAAAGGAAACAATCAATAATGTGAGGAGAGAGCCTAAAGATTGGGAGAAAATTTTTACCACATGCATCTCCAATAAAGCATTAATCTCCAGGGTATATAAAGAACTCAAAAAACTTAACAGCAAAAGAACAAATAACCCAATCAATACAACAAATGGGTTTAGGAACTGAACAGACACTTCACAGAAGAAGAAATACAATCAATCAACAAATATATGAAAAAGTGTTCAACATCTCTAGCAATTAGAGAAATGCAAATCAAATCTACATTAAGATTTCATCTCATTCCAGTCAGAATAGCAATCATCAAGAATATAGGCAACAACAAATGTTGGCAAGGATGTGGGGAAAAAGGCACACTCATACATTGCTGGTGGGACTGCAAATTGGTACAATCACTATGGAAAGCAGTTTGGAGATTCCTCAGAAAACTTGGAATGGAACCACCATTTGACCCAGCTATCCCACTCCTTGCTTTATACCCAAAGGACTTAAAATTAGCATACTACAGTAATACAGTCATGTCAATGTTTATAGCAGCTCAATTCACAATAGCTAAACTATGGAGCCAACCTAGGTGTCCCTCAATAGATGAATGGATAAAGAAAATGTGGTATATATACTCAATGGAGCTTTAAAGAAGAATGAAATTATTGCATTTGCCAGTAAATGGGTGGAGTTGGAGAATATCATGCTAAGTGAAATAAGCCAATCCCACAAAACCAAAGGCTGAATGTTTTCTCTAATATGCGAATGCTAGTTCACAATAAGGCAGGGGGCACTAGAGAAGAATAGCATTACCTTAGATCAGGTAGAGAGAAGTGATGGGCGCGAGGGGAGGAGATGTGGGGACAGGAAAGACAGTAGAATGAAACAGACATTATTACTGTATGTGTATATGTGACTGCATGACCAATATGATTCTGCAACATGTACAACTCAGAAAAATGAGAAATTATATCCCATATATGTATGATATATCAAAGTGCATAAATGCATTCTGCTGTCATATATAACAAATTAAAAAATAAATAAATAAAGTGAGCTGGGCTCGGTGGTCCATGCCTGCAATCCCAGCTACTGGGAGGCTGAGATAGGAGGATCATAGGCTTAAAGCCAGCAAAATTTAGGGAAAGAGAGCTGTTCCCCGATGTCTGCTGCCGTCTCCAGGTGGCATCTTACAAACGTCCATGAGTGGACAGCGTTCCTTGGAAACCTCTCAGAATGCCACCAGAAGAGTTCTGAGAGAACATTTGGATGCAAGAATTTGATAACCAACCTAGTCATTGCTCAGGACTGAAGAGAACAGAAAACCACTTTCAGGTAGTTGTAGGCGCAAACCTTTGGACTTGCAGGAGATAATGAGGATGGAGAAGGTGGATGAAAACATCAAGGTAGGACAGCCTGGGACACTTGGGAAAGAGGCTTCAGTTCGGAAGACTTCCTTCAGAAGGAAGAATGTTCTTGGGCTGAAGGAGGTGAGAATGGTGGGGAGTGACAGTACCGTGTAAAACAAGCAGCTCTATTGCTAATATTCCATAAAATGGGTCAAAAGTCATTTTTTAATCCATTTGCGCTATTGCCATGGGGTTTTTACACTGAACACATCTCTGTCGTATAAATTTGCCCTTTACAAAGCAGGGACAAATTGTATTTCTAACATGAATTGAGGCTGTTAGGAAAGAAAACTTGAATTTTAAATATTTATTGTTATAATTCTCTTTTAGTTGTTTTTATATTTATTTGCTCTTGTGCTATGTAGTCTGATGTTTGGTTTTTTTTTTTTTTTAATCTTCATGACATCCAGCTTTTAAAAACCTAATTTAATCTTGTTTCTGATTACCATGCAATGACTGTACATATTAATGAGGTGTAGTCTGATAGTTCAGCTGGAGCACACACTCGGGGTAACATGTCGGAGCCTGGGCGCTCCTTTCTTCCAGATCTCCATAACACAGTGCTACAGAATACCAGGACTTATTTGGCGGAGGGTGGGGGCGGTACCAGGGATTGAACTCAGGGGCACTCAACCACGAGCCACATCCCCAGCCCTAGTTTGTATTTGTTATTTAGAGACAGGGTCTCACTGAGTTGCTTAGCATCTCACCGTTGCTGAGGCTGGCTTTGAACTCACAATCCTCCTGTCTCAGCCTCTCAAGATGCTGGGATTACAGGTGTGCACCACAGCGCCCGTCACTTTGTTTTGGTTTTTATTCTGATAATTACAAAAATATAAGTGTAAGCATTTTTAAAAACCCTAAAGAAACCTCTGACATTTTTTTTTTCCCAATTTTGAGACAAGGTCTCACTAAGTTTCCAGGTTGGTCTTGAACTTTGGATCCTCATGACTCAGCTTCCTGAGTAGCTAGGATTACTACCACGCGCACTGTACACAGCTAACATTGACTATTAAAAATAGGATGTCTAGGGGTTGCAGCTGTGGCTCGGGGGAGAGCGCTTGCCTAGCATGTGTAAGACCGAGTTTGAACCTCAGCACCACATAAATAAATAAAATAAAGGTATTGTGTCCATCTACAACTAAAAAAAATATTTTTAAAAAATAGGATGTCTATCTTCAAAGTCGCCAAAGATAGAAAGTAACAAATAAAAACATCGGCCTATGCAACACAGAAGTAGATACAATTGAAAAAGAAACTAAGCATAGAAATCACAACAAACATTTAAAATTCAAGCTTTCAATTAAGAAGTACAGTTGAACTCCACCCTTATAAAGAGCACATATAATGTCACAGAAATGGTCACTGTAAAAATCCCATGACAACAGAGCCAACCAAAAGGAAGTCCGAGAGGCCATATGCGAAACTAGCACAGCAGGATTTAGGAATATATTCACTCACCAGATGAAGGTTATTTTCTATTAATAAAAGAAAAGCACAATTGTGAAGACCAATATTGGTAGTAAATTTATACACCAGATGTCACTGTATGAAAGTACATAAAATAAACCTGTTGGAATTCAAAGAACCACTGACAAAATAAATGGTAGTGGAAGCTTTTAATATTCTGTAGGGTAGAACAGATCAAGTAGGCAAAATACAAATTAAGACTTAGAGTTAGTTATATAAATGACATAATTAATATCATTTAGTTATAATTCTTGGGTTTGCTTTTTAAACAAATAGGTAATTCACTTTTCTCTGATGTATCCAAGAAACAGTTGCCAAAATCTCTCATTTTAAAAAAATGGCAGAAATTATGTTGGCCATATTCTCTGACCACAGACACAAAAACCTAGGATGTTAAAAAAATTAGAATTAGCTATTTAAAAATAAACAAAGTAAGCTGAGCTCAGTGGTCCATGCCTGTAATCCCAGCTAGCAGGAGGTTCATAGGTTCAAGGCCAGCTGCACAACTTAGCAAGACCCTGTCTCAAAAAGATCTGTGGGTGAGCCGGGCTCAGTGGCTTACACCTATAATCCTAAGGGTTTGGGAGGCTGAGGCAGGAGGATGGAGAGTCAAAGCCATCTTCTGTAACTTAGCAAGGCCATAGGCAGCTCAGTGAGATCATCTTTAAATAAAATACAAAAAAGGGCTGGGGATGTGGCTCAGTGGTAAAGCGCCCCTGGGTTCAATCCCTGGTACCACCACCCCGCCCCCTGAAAAAAAGTCTGGGGGTGAAACTCAGTGGTAGAGCTCCCCTAAGTTCAATCCCCAGTGCCACAAAAATAAATAAATAAATAAATAAATATAAGGTGAGACCTAGAAAACAAACTGCATGAGATGTAATCAAGAACACAGAAGCTTTTGGATTGGTTGTTTAAAAAAAAAAAAAAAATTCTCAGGATGCAACCAAAACTATTCTCAGAGACATAGACACCTCTCTGTTTTGTTTGTTTTTTCCTCTTTGGAAAAAAAGGAAAACTATATAAATGAATTAAGCATTTCACTTGAGCATTTAGAAACGAAACATTGTAGGGAAATCAGGAAAAAAATTTACAGAGATAGAGGCAGAATAAATGAATTAGAAAACAGGAATATCAGAATCAATAAATTTAATAGGGGGTTCCATGGGGACATAAACAGTAAACTAGACCGTACATTTTTCTTCAACAGCTACGCCCAAGAAAAAAAAGACACAAACAATCACGAATTGAAATTTGTTGAAGAGGTTGAGCTTAGATGGAGAGAAGAGTAAAAATAGTAGGAAATACCCTATGCTGGTGTGGCAGTCCACTTAGAGACCTTGATGTCGCTGGTGACTTGGAGCAAAACACAGTTTACTACAACTGATGCAAGAGTTTTGCTAAAAAGAAGTCTTATTAGCAAAACCATGAAAGATAGTGAGAATGTGATCAAAGAATTACTCTTAAAACAGGCTCTCCCTTGCTTTCTTTGTTTTGGTGCTGGGGATGGAACCCAGGGTCTCTTGCATGCTGATCACGTGGTCTACCCTGACTCCCCTTATTGAAAAATTTTAAGCAGTGGATAATTCCCTTACTCTCTGAACTATTTCAGAATATAAGATAGTATTAATGAATTTCTTCCATTAAACTAACTTATCCAAAGGCCAAAACACACGTAACACAGAAGAGAAAAACTCTTTGTCAAATGCATTTGTGAATATGCATGCAAACATCCTAATTAAAACATTGAACTTATAAGTCATCACGACTAAATCAGATTTACTATGGAAATGTAAGATAGTTTCAGTATTAGGAAATCTATTAACAATGTATATCGGATCATTAAAGCAAAAGATGAAAAGCAATCTGGTTATATCAACAGAGTTTTTCACAGAGTTATTTAAATGAAGAACTAGAAAGGTACTTCTTACATGTGATAAAGAGTGAACTTGCTCACACCACATCAATTTTGTATTTAATGATAAAATAAGAAAGACATATTGGTTGCAATCAGACACTAACACAGACCCAGAAATCCCAAACAACTCATTATGGCATTTAGCAAAACAAGAAAAAAAAAATGAGATAATCCCCAGAAAATCAATAAATTATGTTGAGACCTTCAATGAAGAATTCTGTAGTTGCTGGGCACAGTGGCACACACCTATAATCCCAGCATCTTGGGAGGCTGAGACAGGAGAATTTATGAGTTCAAGCCAGCCTCAGCAACTTAGTGAGGCCCTAAGCAACCCCATGAAACCCTGTCTCTAAATAAAATACAAAAAAGGGCTGGGGATGTGGCTCTGTGGTGGAGTGCCCCGGAATTCAATCCACTTACCAAAAAATAAAAAAATGCAAGAAAATTCTGCGGTTAAAAACTATGATCCTAACCTCGCACCATATAGAAAAGAAATTCCAAATTCATTAAGGATTTACATTTCAAAAAGCAAAGCTTAAAAAAAAAAAACAGATGAAAATTCAATAGGCAACCTGTCAATGAAGGAAAAGCTCTTTGTCAGTCTAGGGATGATTGAAAGCAAAAGAAACCGACAGAGAATAGGGCAGGTCTGACTCCACAAAAATAGAAAATTTCATTTTGTTAAAAAAAAATTAACATCAAATAATGTACTGGAGGAAATGAAATTCAACCAATATGTTAGATAAATGACGCTCTCTATGAACACACCCGCCCTTGAAAAGCTCGACATGGACACAGTTCTCAGAAGAAGTTTTACCAAGATACAACATTTTTGCTTACCAAATAAGAATATGGCCAGGTTTCCATGAAATTGTCACCAATAAACAGAGAAGGGAACCTGTTAGTACACAACTTTTGGAATTTGCTAGATTGCATCACAAACCATAAAATTGCGTGTTTTTCATCCAGTAATTCACAGACTTTAATTATGCAAAAGAGGGGAAACTGTCTACAGAAATATGTTCACTTTGGCATTTTTTTTTTTTCAAATAGCAAAAAATACACACACACACATTTAAATGCCAACAAGAGGTAAATTTCACTAGGTTAAATCTACTCAATGGAAAATTTTTCTGTTATGCTTATGCTGACTAGGTTATGTAAAAAACCCACAAACTCTAGAATTATACATTCAAAATGATTTCAACTATGATTTTAAAAAACCCACGCAGAGGGGAAAAAAAAAACCTAGAAAAAATTTCCATATGCCAAAGGGTGTTGCATTCTCGCAGTGAGATGGGGTGGTTTTTCAGTCTTTTATCTCTATCTCTTAATTGTCTAGTGTATATTTCTAGTTACATCATAATTTGTGAGAATCTGAAATCAATTTTAGATTCTTTAAAAATTATAATAAATGCTGGGGGCGGTGGATTAAGAGTCATTTTAGATTTTTCTCTTAAACATCAAAGAAACACAGCATCTACGTATAGGCTTGAGGCCCGGCGGGATGTGAGGTTTACTCAAAATTTAAAGAAATGCATTGAACTAACCCGTGCCCAGCGGATGCGGCCTAACTTTGCCAGTTCAAAGACAAACATCTTAAGATATAATAGCTTCAGAGGGATTTGGGAGCAAAGCATGAAGCGCAGAGGGAAGTGGATGTGTCAAATGAGAAGGCAGGTCCCACCCAGAGATGGAGAGCAGCAGCAGGAACCCACGCAGGATTTTAAAAAATAATGAAAAAATAAAGAGTTCCACCTGTGCGCAGGTCCATCCTGAGTAAAGAACAGCACAGAAGAGACTCCAAATGCCCAATGAACAGGGCGGCAGTGGGAGGAGGTAGAGGAAGCTATGTAAAATCTACGTCCTCCACAGTTTGGCAAACCATTAATGGAAATAAACGTAGAAGTTCAATATTTTTCAAATTGGATATTTAGATTAAATTATATTATCCACTTTAAAGGGGCAAAAGGAAGAGAAAATGTATAATAGAAACTGAAAGCGAAAAAACCTACAATGTCTCAATATAGAAATCAGGAGAACAACCCTCCAGAGGCTCAAACAAATATTATAATTCTTTATAATATTAGAGAACCCCTTAGAAATGATCATCCATTTTTAAAAATCCAAACCTCCTTGCCAATAAGAAACAGAAAAAAGGAAAAGGCACAGACCAAGTAAAATGATCAAATGATCTGTGGTTTATCAGGCACACAGCATGCTAGAAAAAGAAGAAAATAGAACAAGATGACTTTTTTAATATTGAGAGGGCAATGGAGACTATGATGGCAAAAGTTACGAAAACATAAGGAAAGCATGAAACATTCAATTCATGTTCCAATGAGCATGACAAAGCAGCACTTGACAGAAACGTGCCAGAAATGCAAAAAGTAATAAGTAGAAATGGGAAAATAATCCTAGTTAGAGCGCCTTAGTGCTGCTCTGTTGAAAGACCATCCATCAAACAGAAATTAGAGCTCTGGCCAGCCCAATTAATAAGGGGGGCCAGCAGCTTAGGGGGGAGGATTGCAGATCAAAGGGACGGATTCTCTGTATAGAAAGGTCTTTCACAGACTTCATCCCCTTCCTGAGCCCAGGCCAGTGGTCAATGGCGAAGGCGATTTTATACCCCTGATTCTCAGACCACAGAGAAACTGGCAACCCGATGGTCCTCACTGTGCAGCTGCAGCCCCTTGATGTCACCAACATGTCTTGGACCTCTCTAGGCATGCTGCCACATATGCTCTTGAATAACATGTGAATCAGAAAATCAGAAGCTCATGGCTGAAATATTGGAAAGGAACAAATATTTATACACAAAAAACGTGAAGGCAGTTACAGCTGAAATAATAAAGGTTCCTAAATGTTTTTTCCCGTGAACAGGAAAGTGAGAACTGAGGTGAACCAAGGTGACGCTGGAGGATTTAGAAGAGGAACAGGGGCTGCTGTGGCCTTACGTGACTCTCATCTCCCTGGGATCCAAGGCTGGCTGTTGGCAGGGGCTGCGTGTGAAGGGACCCAGGGAAAGATGCAGAAAGGACAAGGGCGCCTCATCTGTGGAGGGAAAGGCACCATACATCCCCCACACCCAGGACGTGCTCCACAGGGAGACTTCATGGGATCATAAAGAGTGGGTTCCGGGGGCTGCAGAAAGCTCTCTGTCACCAGAGGTATCACAAGCAAAGACAGGAGACCTGCTCATCTAGAATGTCCAGCAGGGCTTACTGGAAGGTGTTTCAAAATTTGCTTTTAACCCTGAAATGGAATCTTTTTTCAATATACTACTTTCTCTAATACTCGATGAAAAGGAGAGAAAGCATCCTATGTGTGAAAGGAACTGGGCCAGGAGTTCAGGGCTCCAGTCCCCGACCCCCACCCCCGATCCCTGAGGTGACAGAGCTCATCTCTACTCTCCCAGCCACAAGGCCCTGCTCAGCCCAGGACATCTAGAGCTGGCCTCCGTGTGCCGGCTGTGACCCTCGAACTCTGCCACATTCTGGACCACTGGTGTCCTGCAGCCCCTGTGCCCTATGGTGCGCCCATCTGCCCCCATCTTCCAGGATATGGTTTCCCACCTGGAGCCCTGAGCCTGGGGCTGAGCAGCTGGGGCACCGAAACTCAGCTATGTGACTCAACACAAGCTCGACTGTCCTTCCTCCAGGCCTGGATCTTCCACCAGTAGCAAGAGCAACCTTAAGATGAATGAAGATCAAGAGTGTCCCCCCTCTCCTGTGGAGCAAAGCCCTCATCTGTGCAGAGCATCTGTTCTGAGATGAGATGAGCTGGCGCTGCCTCGGGAATACAGCTTGAGGAGGCCCTGGGACATTCTCCCAGATGTCCTCATATCGCCCCATCCAGTTTCCTTGCCTGAAATCCTAGTGTCCGCAAGTTTGCAGTGTGGAATGCCACAGCTAGGACAACACACTAAGCTGGATGCAGTCATCGGCCACCCTCGCCTTGGTGGGAATAATTCTTCTGCACAAGCTAGGCTTCAGATGCAAAAACAGACACCCAGACAGAATCTCTGTGGTGCCAGGACTTTTCTGGAGTTCACTGGGTTTGAAGTGGGGCTAGGAGAGTAGAGGGGTCCAGCTCTGTTCTTAGTGCTCCCCAGAAGGGACAGGGGACAACTCCTGAAAGGGTGTTACAATCGTGTCCATTTTACAGAGATGAAGCTCAGAGATGTTCAAGAATCCACCCAAGGTCAAACAAACAGAGAGGGACCAGCTAGAACTCACATTCAAGTCTCTCATTCCTTGGCCCCCACGCTGGCCCCCCACCAACATCACCAGCAAGAGCGCCATTTGTCCAGGAGCTCCGGGCAGCCTGGGGCATGCTGGCTGCACCTCACCTACTCCTCGTTCCCTTGGACTCTCCTCCACTGCTAAAAATCCCACCCCTTCCTTCCAATGCCCACACTCTGATCCACCCACATCATCCCACGTGGTTTACCCACTGTGGCCAAGTGGGAACCACTGGGAGTCATCTGTGTACTACAGGGTGTGTCCCCGCTCTCCAGTAGCAACCCAGGACATGAACCGTGCGTGGCTCCTTCCCCTTTATATCAAGTGTCTTGAAAATTGGTCCTTGGTAGGTCTTACTGGGTGAAAGAGAAAATGAATAAGGGAAGAAGGAAGGGAAGGGAAGGGGGGAGGGAGGGCCTGTTGGCTGCAGCTCCAGGGACAGACGCTTAGACCCTGAGCAGAGCTGAGCCTCCCATGGTGCTGTGGGGAGCACTTTGCACACCCCTGTTCCCCTCTGCACCAGCTTGAGCAGCACAAAGCCCAGCCTAGGATAGTCCAGGGTGATCTCATGCTCAGGGAAGAATCCAGAACTTTCATGGTTCTAAATGCTTCTATATTTCTTGCCTCCCAGCCTCTTCAAAATTAGGGTCTAAGAACAAGCCAGTTAAGGCTGGGAATGTAGCCCAGTGGTAGAGCACTTACCTAGTATGCCTGAGGCCCTGGGTTCAATCCCCAGCACAGTAAAAAATGATAATAATAATAATAATAATAATAATAATAATAAAAACCCAGTTGTATGATAATAGCCAGAGCTGACCAGATGTTTATGGGGGACAAGCAGACCCAATCATTTACTTTGCTCAAGAGCCCTATGAGGAAGAAACTGGTATTGTCCCGTTCCTTGAAAGGTAAACTGAGGCTAGAGAAATGACACAACTGGTATGTGGCAGGTGCTGGGCTCTCACATGGGTCCCTGGTATGCCACAAGCACCTTGCTCAGGGGTAGGAGGAGGATTCCTAAGAATACGAGAGCTCAGGCACTGGGTGATTTCCCGACAAGACACCAGGGAACTGGCAGCCGGCCCAGGGAGGGGCTGTCACGCAAGCCCTGCCTGTTGGGGAAGGCTCCTGGGCTGCCTGCATGGAGATGTCCTCACCTCAATGAGAGGCTGAAACCCTGACTCAGATCAGGAGGAAGTTGAGGGTTCGTAGGAAAATGTCACCCATTATCGGGGACAAACCAGGTTTGCCTACTGCTTCTGCTGTCGTGGAGTATGCCCGAGGGCTGCCATGGTCCTGCCACCTTGCCCACTGAGCCAGTGCAAGTATGGACCGAGCATCGGCCCCCAAAGCCCCACTGACCCCTGGAAAGTCTCCTATGGTCCACGAGAGCAAGGTCAGGTCAGAGGCGCCGTGCCTCAGTTTCCCCAGTGGCCCAGAGGCTGTTACCTGTGGGTGGTCCAGTGTATCTGAATGAGCTACGAGGTGTCATTTCTCCTCCAGGCCCCGCTACCTGTCTGCTCTGGGCAGAGCCACTTCCCCTCTCTGGGTCTGAACTTCCTCGGGGGCTGAGAGGAGGAGGTGGGGCCAAGGGCTCCAAGTGGCTCCAGCTCAGCCAGTCTGGCGGAGGGGCTTTTCCTCGGGGGCGGGGGGGCGCTAAAGAAGGGCTAGGTGGGGGTCCCTGCCCTGAGCCGGTCAAGAGTGTCGCTCATAGGGAGCATGCTTCCAGGAAGAGAGTCTACACTCGTGTGTTCTCATGGAGGGACTGCACACCCACCTAGCTTCCAAAAAAATAAAAGCCAAGAAGGAGTGTGTGTGTGTGTGTGTGTGTGTGTGTGTGTGCAGACCTGGGAAGTCTTTGGAAGAGGAAGCAGTCTCACAACACCTGTCATTCCAAGAGGGGGTCAGGCGGGGACCACCAGCAGCTGGGAAATGTTGCCATGATACCCAGCACTCCTGGGTTTAGGATGAGGAATTGCCACCCACAGAAAGGACAGTGGTGTCGGACACCTTCATATAGGACATTTGTGCTGGAAAGTCTAGGTGGCCCGGGCCAGGGCTGCCTCGGCCCCCACAGACGTGACTACAAGGAGATTTCCCTGGTGCCTCTGATCTTCAGGGTTGAGAAAACTGAGACTGGCCTGTGAACAGTGGGTGGCTCTCAACAGGGACCCCTAGAAGATTCCAGGCAGTTAGGAACGTCTGGGCTGAAACGCCGTCTGGCAGATAAAGCTCCCAAGTCCAGGAAGTGCCAGGAGTCGGCCTCAGAATACAGAGGCACAGGCTGTCTCACGAGCCTTGCACACTGTGACTCTCAGGTGTCTGCAGGAATAGAAACTGCCCGGGGTGGTCTGGGTGATTCATCCCAGCACACGGGTCTTCCCTGTAGAAGCAGCAATTCGTGTGTCGCTTCGGGAAGCTGCCTGACCCTCCAGAGCTCGAAATCCCCTTGTTCCGTGAAGAGGTTAGCAGAACTGTGACAGCCATGTTGGCCTTCCCTGTCTCAGATTCTGACCGCTGGTGTGATGGTCCCTGGGTGCCAAGACGGGCCACTGGACAGTCCAAGTAGGCTCCCAGTGTCCCTAGCCAAAGGCCAGCTACCAGGCAAGGGAGGGCAGACAGGTCTGAGTATCCTGGGGCGAGGAAACCAGAAGCCTGTCACGGTAGCAGCAGGGAGGTGACAAGATGTCAGATGCCACCTTGATACCCAGAGCCTGTGGTGTGGGGACTCCAGGAGGGATCCACAGTGAATGGCCTGCAGAGAGGCATGTCCCAGCTCAGCCCCTTCAAAGAGGGCCTTGCTGACCTCCTGCTCTGGCCACCTTCTTTTTGTTTGTCCTGGAGATGGAACTCAAGGGCGCTTAACCACTGGGCCACACCCCCCAGCCCTTTTTGTTTATTTACTTATTTTTGAAACAAGGTCTTGCTAAGTTGCCCCAAATTTGTGATCCTCCTGCCTCAGCCTCCTGAGTCCCTGGGATTAGAGGCGTGTTGCCCACATGTCCAGCTACCTTCTTTTTTAGAATGAATATTTCTCTTGTCTTAATGACGTTGCTTGTTATTTAAATATTTGAATACATGCGCAGGATTCAAAGACATATGTAAAGTTTGGTAAAAGATCTCTGTCCCCGCCCCCCTCAGTCCAGCTCCCTGTGTGCTCCAGAGACAGAGGGTCGCACTCCTCGGGGGCAGCCAGACTCTTCACGGAACAGGGGAGTTCGAGCTCTGGGGCTTAGGCAGCCTCCCGAAGTTACACACCTGCTGTTTGTACAGCTCCCCGCCCCCCACCACAGCCCCAGGAGTCATAAGTAAGAAGTTTCTCAGAAGGTTTCTCTGAGCCTCCTGGAACTGACACCCTTGTTCTGCCTACTCCATTACCGTAGAGGACAAACTAGAGGCCTTGGGAGCCTGGTGTGGTTCCCACCGCTTTCCAGACGGGGACCCTAGAAGGGTGGCATTGAGCACATACCTCTGACTTCTCCAGGCAGGGCAGCGAGAGAGCTCCAGGTTCCCACTCCTTCTAGGGCAGGAAACAAGCCCTTCTGACTGTGCCGGCCCAAAAGCAGCTCCGCCATACCTGGGGACTCACCACATCCTCTCCTGACGCTGGTTCCATTCACCATCAAAGGGCCAGCCCTGCCCTCCTGGAGCACCCCCTCCAGAGAAGGAGATTTGCCCAGGAGGAACCGCAGGGGGAGAAGCTGGCCCAGGGCCCCCACTGACAGGCAGGTGATCAGCGGGCAAGGGCAGAGGCACAGAGAACAGCCCAACACAGCAGGAGAGGTTTGGCATCCTGGGGGCCCAAGGTCCCTCTGCGCAGCCCAAGGCCAAGATGCATAAGGAATGGCAAGAGGCCGGCCAGACAGGAAGAGAGGCTGCTCAGGGCCCCCAGGAACACGTGCACTGGACAGGAACGTTGCCCCAGAAGTAGTCCTGCAAAGGAGAAATCCTGACATTCTTCTCTCATCCAGGATCAGCTACAGTGCACGGGGGCAGCTCAGGATCGGGACTGGGTGCAGGAGGCAGCAGGGTGGGGTGAGGGCAACAGCCACAACCAAAAGGGATCAGGACAGGAAGGGGTGTCTTGAGAAAAGGGCCTCTGGGTCATCTGAGGCAGCCTGACTCCAAAGACAGCCCAGCAGGCCTGGAGTGGCCACTCCCCCCTGTAACTGGGGAGGGTTGCCTAACTTCTCAGAGACCACTTCCTCATTTGCAAATTGGGGTCATGGGTTCAAGCAGTTGTTGATTATCTACCATGTGGCCAGCAGTGGTCAAGACAGACGGCAGTATCTATCTCAAAAGCATTGAGGAGTCATCAGGGTGACAGGGGTCAGGCACCCAGCAAGGGCCTGGTACCCAGCAGGGGAGTCGATCCCATCGACTGCCTGCCATTGTCTCCCTTAAAGATCTGTGTGACAAAGGAAAAGGAGCAATAATGGAACCCTCTTACATGAGGACAGCGGGGTCCCAACCACAAGAGGCGCCCTCAAAAGAGGGGAGGGCAAGGGAAACTGAGGAAGGGACGGCAAGGAGAAGAAGGTGGGCCGAGCAACTCAGATGCCCGCGTCAGCCTCTGCTCCAAACCTCCAGGCTCTGCCACACTTCTGTCCCCAAGCTCCACCTGAGGCTGAATGACTCCCTCGGCCAGTCAGTCATCCAGGAGCACAAAGCAGGCCTGTTCCTAGAGCCCTGGCAGAGTCCCCCACCCTACCCACTGGTCGCCCACAAAGACAGCTGAATCCCAAGAGCCACTGACAGCCCTCAAGATGTCCAGCCTTCCTGAAAGTGGACGCACGGGAACCCACCTACATCAAGGCCCAGACATGTTCAGGCAGGGGCCAGCAGCCATTTAGAATGTGCCCCTCCACCCAGATTTTCCTGGAAATGCAACGTGAGGTCAGAGGAGGAAGTTGGAGGTGCTCAGGCTTCTCAGCTTGCCTCCTGCTCCTGTCGCGATTCTGGCTGAGTCTAGAGCCTCTCAGCTCCTCCCTGCAGCCATCCTGCTGTGGCTGCTCAGGTTCCTGATGGCACTGGAGCCCCCTGAACACGCAGACGTCTAACAAATGTGCTCTTTAAGCCCACTGGTTATCTTGACTCCAAAATCCACAGCATCCAGAGGGGCCCTTCACCACGAATATTCTGGAAAAAAATGGACATTTAGAAAAATGGACCCTGCCGAACTTGGGTAGGAAAGAATCCTGTTTTATGTGAGCAGGACTGCTGCTCAGAGGGAAGCCCCCATTTTCCTTGGCTTCCTCCACCGCACCCCATGTGTGGAGGCTCTGGACAGCCTGTGGACTCTAAGGAAGTGCTCCTGTGTGAACACCACTGGCTTCCTGATGTCCAGCTTCCCCCCGGGCCCTTTTGAGGTCTGACTCTCAGCGGGGCAGGGTCCTGAGATGAGCCGTCCTGGGGTCTCCTGGTCTTCCCTTCACTCCCACCTGCCAACCAGAGCTCTTGGGTCTCGTCAGCCAGGGGTCAAGGGACAAGGGCTTCTTCCCATCTCAGTGCCACCTCTGCCTTCTCCTTGACACCAGGTGAGGTCACAGCTACAGAGTTACTCTCCTTTATTTATTTCTTGGGGCTACGTGGGCGTGGAGTGAGCAGGTGGTGGACACTTTTGAAATGAGTATTTTCTCCTCATGTTTCCTGTTGCCTAAAACTGTACCATTTCCCTTGCCCACACACGGCCCGGGGCTCCATGCTCTTTTGCACTCCTGCTGTTAGATTTCTGTTCTTATTTATTGTGAGCATTTTCTCCCTCTCCATCCCTACCCACACTCCCCTACATTCCCTACATTCATACTTTGCCTCTTTGTTTTGCTCCATGGAAATTGTTGATTCTGATAAAATTCCTGTCCTTTTGTTCCCATGAATTATCTTGTAGCTCTTTAATAATGAGAATATTGTCAACCCTCCACACTTATTCTAACTATGGTATTTTTTCACTTCCTTCCTGAAAATCTTTTATTTTATTATTATTATTATTATTATTATTATTATTATTATTATTATTATTGGTACTGGGTATTTAACCCAGGGATACTTTACCACTAAGTTATATTCCCAGCCTTTTGCTGCTGAGGTCTTCCCTAAGTCGCTGAGGGCCTTCCTAAATTGCTGAGGCTGGCCTCAAGCTTATGATCCTCCCAAGTCACTGGGATTACAGGCCTGCATGCAGATGACTTTTTTTAAAATCTTGAGGTACAGGATAAAAATTCTTCTTCAATAGCAAGAACCCAACAGTTCAGGGCTACAGGGGAGACCCTGCCAATGCCCCAGGAACACATTTCAGCACCCACTCCCTATCCCAGATATAGAGCCCCCTCCAACTCTGCCCTTTAATGTCATCAAATATCTTCCCCACACTTGGCTCAGTCTTGGCGTCCACCCCTAGTCACCCCAGCTGTTCAAGGAGATGTCACTAAGCACCCTGCACCTGCTACGTTGTGTGTCCTAAGGGTTAGTCAGTGGGCTATGTTACAAATAAAATCAGTTCATCCCCCTCAGCTCCAAGGAGGTGCACACTCTACAGCCTTGTTTACAGAGAAGAGGCTGAGCACACCTGCTGGGTTTGTACCCAGAAGAAAGGAGTTGAGTGGCACAGGGACACCTGCACTCCCTGTCCATGACAGCACTGTTCCTAGTAGTCAGAACACAGAATCCATAAGCATCCAGAGCAGATGAGACAATGGGAAAATTTTATGCTTAGGCACAGGGCCACACCATTCAACCTTCAGAATGAGATCCGGCTGTCTACCACAACCTGCGCGGAACTTGGGGGACCCTGCGCAGTGAGAAGACTGACGTCACACGTTCTCCATCCTGTGGCTAAGCCAACCGAGGAAGCAAAGAGTAGAGCATGGCCACCAGGGATAGGGAGGCCGGCAAGTTACGGTGGACAGGAGAAGTGAGTTCTGGGGTCCAGGGCACACTGGGGTGACCGCAGTCAGCACTCATGCTTGGAGCTTAATTGTTATTTTTTTAGTGCTGGGGATTGAATCCAGGGCTTTGAATTTGAGCATGCAAAGCCCCACCACTGAGCCACAGCCCAGCCTGCTGGGTACTTCAAAATAGCCACAGAGAGGATCTTTAAGTATTTCACCACGAAGAATCAATGGCCTTTGGAGGTGATGAATGTGATAATTATCCTGATTTGATCATTAACAAGGTACACATGTGTCAAAACTTCACATCACACCTCATAAATTTGCACAATTATTAGGTGTCATTTTTTTTTTTAAATCAAAGAAAGATTTGAGCAGCAACCCAAACCACATCTCCCTGATGCTAGGGGCTCGGGTGCCGACACACCCTTCCATGTTCCCGAGGACTCCCCTCCACCTTCCGCCTCACGTGCAACCTTCCACTCCCCCATCCTCCCCAGCTCATAGCAGAGTCCCTCTGTCCCCAGGGTCCCCTCTCCTCTCCTTCTAGCCTTCCCTCCACACTGTGAATGAGCTGCCGGCCCTCACAGTGCAGGCCAGTCCTCCAGTCCTCCTCCTTGCCAACCTCAGGCCGCTGAGCCCACGGACTGTGCTTCAGGGCAAAGACATCCACTGGAACTGGTCTTAGGGCACCAGTGTCCTTTCCCTGGTGACACACCAGCCTCACCCCAGCCTCAGCCCTACCCCGGGTGACTCCCCATCTCAAGGACCCTGCTCCAGCTCCCACCATCCAAAGACACCTTCACCTCCAGCCTCACGGAGAACCCCAGATTCCCAGCATCAGGCCCCATCTCTGTCCTAAAGTCCAGCCACTGTCTGAATCCAACCAGGACCTGGCAAGGGGCCCCTGCTGCGTGGAAACATCCTCCTCCTCTGTAGCCTGACCACCCATCACCAGGGGAACTGCTCCCTCAGGTTATCACTGCCTTTACGGGGTGTCCCAAGGGCAGAGAAAATGTTAAAGGATGTCACAAAAATAAAAATGCTTTCACTTGAAGGTAGAAAACCACTCCCAAATTAGATGGATATTGTTCTAAGGTGACCAGAAGTCTTGATGTATGTATTATATAATTTTAAAATTACAGAGAAGGTACATTAAATTCTGTTACATAATGCACATAATGTTACATGAAGGGAAAGCTATTATGGAAGGGAAAGTTTTCAGTGTTCATTAAAATAATTGGATCTACACTTCTAAATGAAGAGAACGTGGGTATGAATATTTATAAGATGAAACCACGGAGGCCTCTTGATGAAACACCCCCAAGCTCTGAACCGAAGGTGGTGTGAATTACAAGACCGTCTCTGCTGCGGCCCCACGTGTCTGGCAGGTCCTGCCTTTGCCCGCTGCCCCGCTGCCTCTGCCGAAGGCCTCAACCGCACTTAGTTTCTGACCCGTGTCCCGACACAGGAACTCATCCCCAGGTCTCCTGCCACCAAGGACACCAGATGTGGCCCAAGCACAGCCTCCCTCAGCACCTCCGGCTTCCACACCTGTACGCTGGGCACAGCTGTCCTGCAGACCAGAATTCTCCTAGTCTCCCTGTCTGTCTGTCTGCCTGCCTGCGTCTCTGTCTCATTTTCTACTAGGTCACAAGGACAAATCCCAAGGGAACAGAAGCAGATGGACCTGGATGTTGGCGTCACCAGGTCCCACTCTTACTCTGGCCATTGGCAATGAGGAAGAAACAATGATCTGCTTTCATCCAGCTGCCCAGGGGCCCTGCCCCTCCCCCCGTGCTGCTCCCCTCCTGATTTCCTTCCCCTCCAGGCCCTCTGACCTGACCCTCTTCCTGCTTGTCCACCTCAGCCAGCCAGGCTCCCCACTCCCACCAGTGGACCTGTCCTTCCTTGGAGCCCACAGGACCTGCTGCCTCCACAGCCGGCCCACCCGACCTAGACTGGGCCCTGCCCCTCTTTCTCTTAGTCTTCACTCCTCCTTCTGCCCTTGACCTCTCTCTGGCCCTTCTCTGGCCTTCAACCCCTTGGGCAGACTCCCCAGCCCCCACTCCCCTCTGGCCTCCCCTGCCCTCTCCCCTCCCCAGGCTGGCTTCCTGCCAACCTGCCCTCTGGGAGCTGCAGGGCTCAGGAGCCTGCTGGGTACAGGAGGCAGCACGTGGTGGGCAGTCGCTATGCAGCCTGGTGGCCTCTGGGTGCTCCAGGAAGCTGCCTGTCCACAGCAAATCCTCACCATCTAGGGTGAATGACCCTCTTTGACATTGGTCCACGCGCCAAAAAATGGAGCAGTTTCCCTTTTGGTCCACTTTGTGCCATCTCTGGGCTCCCAGGGTCACCATCAGGGGGCTGAGCTCAGGGGTCTCAGGGCCTTTGTCCTTGCAATCCCCTTTCCTCCATCCAGAAGGAGCGGCAGCACCCCTGGTCTCCCTAACCCATCTCCCAGGAGGTGGACTGGAGCCCCCTTGCAGGGCAAAGGCTGCCTGGGTAAAGCCTGCTATAAGGTGTTTGGGGTGGAGGCTGGGGCACTGGGTCCCCTCTGAGGCAGTCTGGGAATTCTCCTTACCCCGGAGAAGCCAGAGAGAGGGAGGCCTGGACTTCACCCACTCTCTGACTCTCCTTTGGGCTCATCTGGCATGGGGCAATCCCTGGGGGCAGTGCCAGGAGGCCAGGCTGAGGCAGTAGGTCACAGGCCTCACCCTCTGTCCTGTGCCTCCTTTCTCTGATCTCGTGGCAATCTTGAGGAGGGGGGTCATCTGCTGGCCCTGGAGTGTGGGCTAGTGGGGTGACCTCTCTGAAAAGAGCCCTGCCCTCCTGAGGCTCCTGGCAGTCCTTCCTGTCCCATCTGGTTGGTGGCCCATCTTTCACTTTGATCTCCAGGGTAAGGAGAATTCCCAGACTGCCTCAGAGGGGATCCAGTGCCCCAGCCTCTACCCCAAACACCTTATAGCAGGCTTTATCCAGGCAGCCTTTGCCCTGCAAGGGGGCTCCAGTCCACCTCCTGGGAGACGGGTTAGGGAGACCAGGGGTGCCGCTGCTCCTTCTGGATGGAGGAAAGGGGATTGCAAGGACAGAGGCCCTGAGACCCCTGAGCTCAGCCCCCTGATGATGACCTTGCTCAGGAAAGGAAAAACCCCAGAAGAGCCTGTCCAGAGAAGAGTAGCTCAGAGAGGCCATGCCTGGCCTTTGGTTCCCTGTTGCTGGGATCCCAGAATACCTTGGATCCCGGGCTGGACACTGGCAGGCCATCTCTGGCGGATCGTTCAATAATTCATGTGAATGTTTGTTAAGCAGAGAAGATATGATCCCCTCGGGCTTGAAATATAGAGATGAAAATAGACATCGAACATAATCCTCAAAGTATTTAAAATCTTTTAAGATCACAACTTTTTAGGAAGATGGAGGCTTGACATGCCTGGTAACAGGGCCACCCTGACTGAGGCTGGGGTTCAGGGAGGCCTCCCCAGGGATGTGATATTCAACCTGAGACCTGAAGGTCAGGTGGGCAGCTGCATGTGACTCAGAGCCAGAGGGAGACTGCAACCACATTTGTCCCTAAGCTTCTCCCAGCCAAGGTTTGGTTCTGCTTCGTGAGACCTGCCCCACAGGGGGAATTCACAAGGCACGGGGATCCCAGTGGTCCCAGCGAGGGAAGGCTGAGACACTGTGTGTGGGAAGTGATGTCCACACCCGGCGGGGGAGTCCCAGCTGAGCCCTCTTGGGCCTGGGAGATTGGGCAGGACCACCATGATGCCACCCCTGGATTAGGTGTCAGAGGCTGTGCTCAGGCTGGGGGCTTCCTGGCACCAAGGACTCCGCTCCTGCGGCTCCTGGGCAGCTGTGTTTGGCCACAGCGTTCAGCCAGGTCAGGATGGGGCTTCTACAGTCTTCCTGGGGGTGGCCGCAGGCCCCTGGGGGAGCCAGGGCTGACTGGTGGGCCCTCTCTGATCCTGCAGACCCCAGGGCCTCGGCCCCCCACCCTCTCCTTCCTTTCTTTCTCTGTAGTCCTCACACAGCCAGAGCCTACAGTCCCAGGGTTCCCTGCAACCAAAGCAAGGGATGGCCGAACTGGCCAGAAATGGAGGCTTCCATGTTCGACTCTTCGGGCTTCCCAGCAGGGCCAGACAAGAAGTGGGGTGGCATCAAGCTGCCGCTCGTCCTCCTGGGAAGGTGAGTCCCAGAGCTCCTGGCTCACCCCTCAGAACTCACCAGCAGGCCCAGGGCGCTGTCCCCTCCAGGTCACATCCTGGAAGGGCCCACCCTGACCCCAGCCTGCTGTGTCTTGGGGTCCAGAACCATTGGCCCCTGTCGCCCTCTCAGTCTTGGTAAGCACCTGCTCTGGAGACAGAGCATGTCGGGTTCTTCTTCAGAATTCACAGCACTGTGGCCGGGGAAGCCCAGGTCCCTTCCCGCTGCCGAAGGATGCTGTCCGTCAGGAGACCCCAACCTTGAGCTCTGGATTTTAATGGAAGGGTGGAGTCCCAGAGGGCTGTGGGCAGACTGTCTTCTCCGAGTACTGCTTGGGGCCGAGTTTCAAGGGTGCTGCTGAAGTCCTGGCCCTCCTGGAGTTGTTGACTGGGACCCCAAAGAGATACAATAGGAATCAAAGCTCTCGGGAACGAATTATTGGACTGAGAGCTTTATTTCCTCCCATCCAAAACGACATCCTTCAAAGGCTCGAGAGGATGGAAAAGGAGCACCAGGCAAGGTCACAGAGCCCCGGAGGAACCACGGCTGCCCCAGTGCACAGCCGGTGGACGGGAGGCTCTGGGCTCCACAAACCTCCTGGGGGTTCCCAAGAGAGTCTTGTGTTTTCCAGAGCTTTCCAAATGGCCACCTGGAATCTTCCTTTACTCTCAGAATCCAGCCTCCCTAGCACTAGCTGAGCTGCCCTTGCAGCTCCTTCAAGTGAAAAGCCATCGGGAAATAGCTATATTTCTCAGAGCAATATAAAACTTGTTAAAACTGTTTCACAGGAAAACGGAGAGAAAAAAAACCAGGTTACGCATGGCTGGTCCCACAATTTCTTTTTTTTTCTTTTTGATCATCTAGTTACAGAAAGAGAACTTTGTACTTTTGCATATTTTAGAAGGAGTAAAAGGCATTACATGGTCTTTTAAAGAAAATTGGTTCCATACAAAGCCCACCCTGAAGGTTTTACTTCCTCAAGTGGCAGTTCAAAGAGGTCCTTGCCCGCCCAGCTTCTTTTCATGTGACGTTTTGCATGACACTTAAGTATTAGCCTAAGAGTGAGTCCAACCAAAATTTAAAGGATCTAGATTCTATTATTCTCTAAATTTTTTCCATTCTATTTGGTGATTCTGAGGGCACCTGTTTTCGTAGTTCTAATTTCAAGAAATTAGAATTAACATCTCTTGGATGAGATGAGACCTTTGCAGTATGGTGTCTGTTTGAATGAGCTGGGAGAGGCTTTCCAGGGTTTATATTTTTACCCAGAATCCACAAAACAGATATAGCCATCACATTTTATCATATGATGCACTTTAATTTAATGTTTCTGCTCATAAGGTCCAACTTAAGATCAGGGCCTCTTATTCAAGGCGACCAACTGTGTTTTAAACTTTATTAGTAAATTTACAACTGAAAGGCAGGACGGAGAGTAGGCAAGCTGCTTGGCAAAGGAAATCGGCTCAGCTTCGACCAAAGCGTCACCTCCTATGTTCCTTTGCATACAAGCACAAGAAGCAGCATATTTGCTAATTACTTTCTGCCCAGCTTCCAGCCTAACAGCTCTGTCAGCCTTTGATGATCTGAGTGGTGATTCAAATGAGATTCTAGTAATTCATTTTTGTATCACGGCAACCTTCAAAAACTTATCTTTGGGGATCGTCCTGACTGGAGGGTTCTTATGGACAACTAACTTTCATGAGCTGAAATCCACGTGTTTGCTGCTCTCCTTGGTCCTCTTTGAACCACTCTTGAAGGAGATGGGCAGGGAGACCAGTTGGAAAACTGCGCATACTCATGAGCCCACACTCAGAAACACACCCAGCTACACCCCCCAAATAGGTGCACCCCTGAACCCACTGGGAGAGTCCACACAGCTCCTCACCTCATATCTGTCCCTCTCCACAGCCCCAGTCTTGACCTCCCAAGCACTCTCCAGACAGAGTGGCCCTCAGTGGTCTTCATTCCCCTCCCACTTCCAGGGCTGGCCCCTGGCTCACCATTGAGGATCCTTCTCATGTTGAATCCAGGTCCTCATCTTGAATCTCCCTTGGGCTCTTGTGACTTGTGACTCTTCCACCTCTGACCCACCCCTTTCCATCTTCATGGGTCCCAGGTTCTCTGCCAACCCCTCTACTCTCTCTTTCCCAGAGAACATGGCTTGATTACGTCCCACAGTTTGTGTTTCCTACAAACTCGCAAGCCTTCTCCTTCCACAGAAGGCTTCCCAGTCTCTCTTTTCAGCCCACTGTGTGGGTAGGGCATCTTCTCCAGGGACCCCAGATCCTGTGATCCACAATGGAACCACTGTCCTCCCAGCTCAGCTGCATGGAGTCCCAAGGCCAGGAGTTCAGGAGTTGCTACTGACTCCACAATATTCTTCTCTCAACCTGTTTAAGTAGGTTTCCCATGAATCCACCCCTAATCGATCCTAGAATCCACCTCTCCCCCTTTCCTTCTCCTCCACTCCCAGTTCAGGCAGCATCCCCTCCAAAAAGCTTAGACTGTGGAGAATGATTTATTCATCACCGTGTCCTAAATGTTGTGCACATAGTAGGTCCTCAATCGATTATTTTTTTATTACTTTTATTTTTTTCTGGTGCTGCAGATTCAATCCAGGGCCGTGTGAATGTCAAGCATGTCGTACCACCAAGCTACACCCCACCCTTTATTAGTTTTTATTAGAACTGAAACCTAATACCTAAAGTTGGCTTTTCTAAAATGGCAAATTAGCAAGAGCAGGTTTTTGATGTCAGATTCTGGCTCATTCTGCTTCTACAAAATCCCACTCTACTTCTAGGAAGAAAATATCAAACATTTGAGGTGGTAACTTTGTCCCCTGTGGCTAGGTAGATCTCTCCTGCAATGTATTTGCATGGTTATTACTTTTAATTTTTATTTGCCAGTTTTACAAAAATATTAGAAAAGAAAAATGTCAAAAATATTCTCACAATTTTATCTTCCTAGTTGTAACATAGCAAAAAATTCTACCAAAGTTTATTTTCTCAAAATCATATTATAGCTTATGTATTATTCTACATTGCTAAAAATCTAATACAGGTCTTGCATACAGGATGCATCATAGTTAAGCAAATGTTTTACTTTTGTAAGCGTTATGTTTTTCATTCCCCAGGATTCACTTTTCAGTTATTTTTATCAGGTCTGGAGTTCCTTGAAAACCTTTAGGTTAATGACCCCCAGAATGTTGTCTGCAGGAATATTTTCAAATTCTTCTCCAACTGCATTGTGAAGCAGCCAACAGGTCTGGGGGTTTCACCATGGCCCTTGGGTTGCCATGAATATGATTGTGCCACAAGGTAGCTCATTGGTCCTTGTCACTGGCTCAGGTCACTTTTGCTCAGGGAGGAAAAGTACCCCCTGCCTTAGGTGCCAGAAACGCACGTGTCTCTGGTACAAAGGTGTGCCCTTCTGTCCAGCCAGCCATCTGTCTGGTTGGTGGGCCCTGTGAGCATCCTGGGAGCCAACAAGGATCCCAGCACTGTCAGCGGGGAGCGGGGATCCTGAGTTGGGGGGCCAAGAGCCCAATAGAACAATGTCCTAATCTGTGTGAAAAACCCTCAGACTGGAGGGAGGGGCTGTTGTCCCTCACTGTCCTGTGGTTTGTCAGCTCCCCTGGGCTTGCCAGGGACTCTCCTGGTCTAACATTGAGAGTCCAGCATCCTCCCACCAGGAGTGCCCTCAGTCCTGGACCACCAAAACAGACGGTCACCCTTACCCCATCTCGGGTGGCAAACGGAGGTCACACTGAGGAGCCCAGTGCTGAACCTTCCTGAGGGGAGGCACGCTCTGGCCTGGGAAATGGCTGCAGACCAGGGTGTTGAGGCATCTGGGTGGAGGTGGGGTGGGGCCGGGGCTGGGGATCTTGCTGGCCCACCTGGACTGGGCAAGGCGGGCTTTCCCTGGCTCTTTGGGCTTGTGCCCAACTTTCCCTGGCACCGAGAGTGCAGAGTTGGGGCTTTCAGTGCAGAATCACGGTGCTCATCATCTCACATGGGGTCTTGGAACCACCTCCCCGAGGGGCAGGAAAAGCAGAGTATGGGGGCGAGGGCTGCAGGAGTGGCTGGACCTGCCACATAGAATCCGAGCCCTTCCCACCAGCTTAGCTGAGATGGGAACAGAGCAGGTCTGGGCCCTGCACTCTGAGCTCAACTGTGATTTCAGAGCCAGGGTTGGGTTAGAAGCCACCACGTTGTCATCTGGGGAGGGAAGCAGTCAGCCTTTTGTGTTCCAGGGTGCAGGAAGAGAGACAGCACCATGGGGACCTCTCGGCCAGCCTGTAAGCCAAGGCTGAGGACAACGTCCAGTCGTTAGCACTGAAAGTGAGACCTTATAAGGTAGACAGGGCCAGCAGCCTGACCCCAGGTCGGAATGGGCAGGCAAGGCATGGTGGCCAGATGGGACCACCAGAGCCTGACCAGCACTAATAGTGCAGCAGGAACTTGGGGATGGCAGTAGATGTGACCTCAGAAACCTGAGTCAGGGACTTTTGAGGCTGAGCTCTGGAGGAGACGGCCTGGCAATGCCTCCCTTAGAGAATCCAGGTGCCCGGTCTCCATGCCCCTCTCTCTACAGCCACAGCCCCTCTCCCAGGCAGCCTTTGCCCTGCACGGGAGCCCCAGTCTGTCTCCTGGGAGACGGGTTAGGGAGACCAGGGGTGCTGCCGCTCCTTCTGGATGGAGGAAAGGGGATTGCAAGGACAAAGGCCCTGAGACCCCTGAGCTCAGCCCCCTGATGGTAACCCTGGGAGCCCAGAGATGGCACAAAATGGACCAAAAAGGAGACTGCTCCATTTTCTGGACCGTGGACCAGTGTCAAAGAGGGTCATTCACCCTAGATGGTGAGGATTCGTTGTGGAGAGGCAGCTTCCTGGAGCACCCAGAAGCCACCAGGCTGCACAGTGACTGCCCACCACGTGCTGCCTCCTGCACCCAGCAGGCTCCTGAGCCCTGCAGCTCCCAGAGGGCAGGTTGGCAGGAAGCCAGCCTGCGGAGGGGAGAGGGCAGGGGAGGCCAGTGGGCCAGAGGGGAGTGGGGGCTGAGAAATCTGCCCAAGGGGTTGAAGGCCAGAGAAGGACCAGAGAGAGGCCAAGGGCAGAGGGAGGAGTGAAGAGGAGGGGGGAGGCCAGGAGGGAGGGCACCACAGTGGGGGCTGTGGTACCTAGTAAGAGCGGGATCCTGCAGCTCTGACACCTGAGTCCATCCTGCTTCTGTTCCCTTAGGATTTGTCCTTGCAACTTCACAAGAAGATAATGAGAGCAGGGAGGGGGCAGAAGTCATGTCTGCAGCGCAGCTCTGCCCAGTCTAGAGATATGGAACTGAGTCCCTGGTGGAGCTCTCAGAGGGAGTGCTTGGGCCAAACAGAGCCATGCCAGGGCCACCTGGTCCATGGGACAGTGTCCTGGCTCCCTCCCCAGAGGTTGCCCAAGAGCTCAACAGACCACTGCCTCCAGGGTGGACCCTCCTTCATGGACACCCCTCCCCTACCAATCATTCGTTCCCCATGGAGTGCAGACCATCCATAAGGCTCAGCTACCCCTTGCTGGGGGACTGGAGAGCTGTCTGGGCTCAGCAATTTCCTGGAGTAGAGAAGGGTCACCATGTTTGACAGTGGGCATCCCTACAATGACGAGGGGCTGGTGGGTGCAGGTTGGTGTTGGTCAAGGAACAAGAGCGTGGAGAGCTAGCAGCTGGCTGCTCAGTCTCTGCTAGGAAGGAGCAGGCCCTGTTCTCTCTGGCCCTAGCCCTGAAGTGGGATGAGCAAGAACCAGCAGGTGAGCCCGAGAAGGTGCCTCTGCCATGGGCAACCTCTGCTGCCTGGATCCCAGGAAGGAAGGGCCAGAAAGGGCCGTTGGGAATCCCCTGCACGGGATGTGGACAGGGTAACCCATGGTGGGGAAGGAGAGACCCACGTCCTTCACACAAGTGACCAAATGCTTTTCCTTGGGACTTCCGGGAGCTTAATGACCTAGAAAAAATAAACAAGCCCTGTTCCTCCAAATGTGAGTCTACAAACTGAGCTGCGTATGCCTCATCGGCGCCAAGACGCAGATCCCTGGGAAACCCCAGCAGTGTGGGGGTGTCGGGGAGAGGGCCTGCAAAAGGGACCTGGAGGGGACGTGGGTTCCAGTAACCATCATCGTTAGTACCGAGGGAAATGTCCACGGCAGAGATGAGTGTGGCAGGCACGAGAGGCAGTTCTCAGAGTGAGAACGAGAAGGCAGGGTATGGGGAGCCCCTGAGGATGACTCAGAGCCTCACGCAGGTCTGGCATGAGCCAGGGGCTGGAGAGTCTTTCAGGAGTGGCCAGAGTGTCACTGAACACAGAGCTTGTTCAGGTCTCTTCAGGCCTGGGTGTCCCAAAGACCCCAAAGGCGGCCCACTGCCTATCCTCTGACAACCAGGAGTCCATCTTGATGGCCTTCAAGTGACCTTGCTTCCACGTGGAATGTAAAGAAATCAAATTCGTAGAAATAGTTCAGAATGGTGGTTGCCAGGGCCCAGGGTGGTGTGGAATGGGGACATGGTGTTCGAAAGGTATAAAGTTTCAGTTAGACAAGGTTAATCCTGGAGATGTGTCGACAGCATTGTTACTATCATCAATACCTTCTGTAGACTTAAAATTTGCTGAGAGAGTAAATCACAAATGTTTTTGTATCACAAAAAGAATAAATATGTGAGGTGATGAGTATGCTAACGAGCTTGATTTAATCACTTCACAATTGCATGCATGTATTGAAGCATCCCACTGAGCACCAGGAAGATACAGGATTTTCCTCAATTATACCTTAATAAGCAGAGGTGGCGGCGGAGGAAAAGGAAGCATCCTTATCAGAAGGGATGTGCCCTGAGCGTCAGGGGACCACACTAGTCAAAGAGTGAGTGGGCGTGCGACAGAAATCAGTGAGACAGGCTGGCTGAGCTGAGAGCTGTGGGGGCAGAGCGGGCGTCCCAACAGAGCAGGACAAGTTCCTGCTGTGGTCCGAGACAGAAGCCAGACCCCAGGGGACATCTGGGCCTCTCAAGGCAGAGCCAGGCGGCCGTGGTAGTTGGGCACTTGGTATGGTTCTTTGGGACACTTCAGGTGTTCTTTGGAACAATTCCACAAACTGAAAGGCAGAACACATAGTCATAACTATCTTAAGGAACCCCAAAAGTAAGAACGTTCATAGGTTCTGCTGGACTTTGGTGGGCCCGACCCTGTGGTCAGCTTTCCCAAGCGTGTTCAGCCTTCCAACAGCCCCTGATTTCAGCCCGATCGAAGGCCAACACTGTCCACCCAGTCTAGAGAGACCCGCCAGCTCTCACAGACCTCTTCAGAGATCACCTCCTGTCCACCTGTGACTCGCTTGTGTGGCCGCCTCCTCTAGGTCTGTACCATCACAGTTCTGCTGGCTCTGGTCTCTTTTGCCAAGGTGAGTCCTTGTTGCTTTATGCATGTGACTAACAAATGGGGGAAACAATGAGAATATTGATTTCAATGACAGCAAATGACCTTAGCAGAGGTGTGCTGCAGCCACAGAGCTGGGCCTCAAATCAGCTGCACCGCAGACCGAAGCCCGCCAACCCCGTGCTCCTGGGTGAAGGACAAGAACATAATTAAAGGGCACTTTCGCAGTCTAGAAGATTGCATCTAAGTCACAGTGTCATTAGAGATTGGGGTATATTTTTAGCTCAGGGGGAATAAAAACCATTCCAGACTCCCTACCCTTTCCTTGATAAAACTGAGTCTGTCGCTCAACTTTCTGACCAATTTAGTGCTAAGTGTCCTTGTGTTCAACATTAAAGGCAACGGCGGCCGGACAGGTGTATACAGGGATTCACTGTAGTCCCCTCAGCAGTGCAGGGGCCTGGGGCCCTGAAGAACTGTCACCATGCCCCCAGGCTCTGTACCCTCTGCACCTGGAACCCCCCAGTACCAGCCACTGTCCCAGCATCTCACCAGCTCTCTGAGGCACGGTGTGGCCCCTGACCTCTGTTCTCTTTAAGAGGCCTTGGGCTCTGCAGGTGCCCTCCCCGGCCTCTTTCCCTTTGAGAAGTGAAACCACCCTCCACCCCAATCATCTGTCATCTCCCGCCAGCCTCACAACAGCTGCTTGGCACAGATTCCTCATATCACAACTGGAAGAGAATCAGAGTGAGTCAGGACATCAACCCACCCGTCCCTGACCAGTCCCCTCATTCATTACCTGCCCCCACTTCCCAGGCCCCGACAACTCCCAGCTTCTCCTCCCATGGCCACGCTGCCTGAGGCGAGAACCACTAGAGAGCTCTTATTTTTGTTTTTAATTCTTACAAAAGAAAAACAACCTTAAAAAATAAGACATTAACAATAAATCAAAAAGAAAGAAAAATTGTTCCACAGTCCCTGGTCCCACATAACACACAGAACCGACCTTCCCTCACTACCTTTGGGTTTTGTCTCCATTATACGAAGTTTGAGGCCGGCAGGCGTGTGAAGAGTCAGTTTATTCTGCAGCTCCTGCTGAAGGCTGTATGTTCCTTCCATGCTAGTCCACAGTCTCCATAATTATCTTTTTAAACCTCATAATAGTCTATTAAGCAGACACATCAGCATTTATTTAACCATTCCCCAATTACAGATCATTTAGCAGTTTTTTATTGCTTTGGGATTATTGGTTTAAAACATGACCCTTCAAAGGGAATTGCTCTGTCAGTGTTATTGTTTGGGGTCTTTGTTGTGTATTGTTCCATTTTCTTTTTAGGAGGAAAAAGAGAATTTTTTCATTTCCCTCTAGATCCATTATTGGTTTTCAAAGTGTGACTCAGGCACCTCTGAGGGGTTCCTGGGACACTTTTAAAGGACCCACTAGATCAAAATTATCCTCATAATAATACTAAGACATTGTTAGCTTTACCTGCTCTCTTCCTCTTATGAGTATAATTTTCCAAAGGCTACATGACCTAAGAAATCACAGCAGAATAAATGCACACAGCCTAGGCTGGCCATCTTTAATAACTCTGGACATCAAAGAGACTTGCAAAAATGTAAAAATAATGCCTCTTCTCATTCATCTCTTGTTTTGACAAAACATATTTTTCATTAAAAAGTCATTTAAATATTTTAAGGTCTTCTGTTTTGTTTTCTAATGTAGAAATATACATAGATAATCTATATAATGAAAAGTTGGGGAGGTAGGTCCTTAACAAGTTTTAGTAGTATAAAGGGGTTCCCATGGTCACACAGTTTGGGAACCACTGGCCTGGCCATGATGTGGCCAAACGTGGAGTCCTGCACCACAGCCTACATGCCTGTCTCCCATGTGTGGCCCTGGACAGGACACAGGGTTGGTACTTTATTTCCCCTCTCCTCTTCTTCTGTGTATTCTCCTCTTTCCCCTCTTCCCACTTTTTCTCTTGTTTTTCTTTCCCCTCCCCCATCTTCAATTCTCAACAAAAGTCAGACAGATAACAAAACCTTCCCTTCTTCCTATGAATTGAAATTTTTCTCACATCTAGAGATTTAATGACATTTGATGTAGGTTTTTCATTATTACTAATCCCATTCAAAATAAATAATGCGCATTTTTTTAAAAACATATCTCAGATGTAATCAAAGAACTGAAAATGAAAATGAAGTCATCAGAGAGGTATTAAGTGGCATTGCTCAATGCTGGCTGACATCCGCAGGTGGTTTCTAGAAGGTGATTTGGCAACACCATACCAAGAGCCTTAAAAATAGACCCCCCTGGGCTGGGGCTGTAGCTCAGTGGCAGAGCACTTGTCTAGCACATATGAGGCCCTGGGTTCCATCCTCAGCACTACATAAAAATAAATAAATAAAATAAAGATATTGTGTCCATCTACAAGTAAAAATAAAGGTTTAAAAATAGACCACCCTTTGACCCAGAGGAGTGTAAAATGCACCCATTGTACCTTGGAGTTGTCTGAGACCCTGAGAATTGGGAATAAGGGGATTTTCCTCCCCCTTCCGCAGGCCCAGAGGGAGTTACACTCAAGGACAGAGAGGGTAAGAAAGCTCCAAGTAGAAACAATCTGGTCAAAGGAACTCTCAAGGGGAGCTGGAGGCAAACCCTGCAGCAGGCACAGGCCAGGGCCCCAGGGGGCCATGTGTCTGGTAACCACTATCAGGGGTTCTCTCTGCGTGCAAGTGCTCTGCTGTTATCACCAAGCCATCAGAAACACAAAGTTAAAAGGCACAGCCTGTCCTCGCCCAGCGCCCAGCGATTGAGCAGTCAGCTGGAGTCTGGCCAGGCCTCCAACTCTAGGTGAGACCAGTTCATCTAGAACTCAAGGGACCAGGGAAGGGATGTCCTGTTCTGTGGTCTGGGGATGGCCACAGCTCTCCCACGTTTTCTGCAAGTTCCTGGGGCAGGGCTGCTGACACTCCACACCCCCTGTCCCTGTTGCCCATGGTCCCTCTGGCTGCTCTGCTTGTCCACCTCTCCCCAGGGTCCCACCAAGACCCCTGTTGATGGGCAAAGTGAGCGTGCGGGCATTTCTGAAGTTGGGAACCAGAGCAAGAGTGAGATTTCACATCACAGAAGCTCAGCTACGTTGTCGGTCCAGCATCTCCACAGCCAGAATGGCGCACAGCCACCGGTCTCTGGGGAGCACCCTCAGGGCTGCCCCACAGGAGCCCAGGCTCCTGCAGGCGGCCTCATTCCCCTGCCCCACCTTCTTCCCCAACAGGGGCCCAGGGGTCTCCCCAGAGAGCAGGACTCACTGTGCCCTTTGTCACAGTGATCATTTTCACTCTGTCACCCAGGCCTCAGGGGATTGGGTGTTGCTTGAACCCACACACAGGGCGCAGTGGCTCATGGAGAATGTGCACCCCAGAAAAGCTTATTCCCTGGTGACCAGAGGTAAGGAGAGAGAGATGTCCAACCAAAGTGACCAGCAGCAAATAAGGAGGTTTTATGTGGATCCTAGAGCATCCCTCAGAGATTCTGGGGTGGGCAGAATAAGGACCCCCACCCTAAATACATCCTTGCACTAATCCCCAGAACCTGTGAACGTGTTAAATGATGTGGCAGATGGGAATCGAAGCCACTGACCTAACAATTGGGAGATTATTCTGGATTGCGTGGGCAGGCCCAGTGTAACCACAAGATCTCTCAAAGGCAGAGGGGGAGGGAGTCCCAAAGATAGCATGTGCCCAGGGCTTAAGCACTGTCCTGGCTTTGGAGGTGGGGGGGCCGCAATCAGAGAATACGAGGAATGCAGGCAGAGCCCTCTGCCTCCCCTAGGCCTCCAGGAAGACTGTGGCCCTGTGCATGTCTTGATCATAGCCCAGTAAGCATTGTGTTGGACTCTAACTTACTGAACTATAAGATAATAAATCTGTGTCACTTTAGGCCACTAAAAATGTGGTAATTTGTTATAGAAGCAACAGGAAACAAAGAGAGCTTCCCAGACACTGTCAGGGGAGGAGAACAGGCTGAGAGTCTGCACACCCCATGATTCCCGGGATGGGGCCTCAGCTGATTGTCACGAGGGTGTTAAAGGGCAAGACCCGCCAGGAAGCTGTGAAGGCTGGAAGCACCCAGGATACACACCTGCCCAGCACGGACCTTGTTAAAGACCTTAAGCCTGAGTGTGAGTTTGCATGCGAACAGGGAGAAAGGGCTGGCAGTCCCCCGGGGCTCCTGGAACTTCCTTCCCCAGGGGGGGATTCCCAGGGCAGGGCCTCAGCCACGCAGGCCCTGTGGTCTGACGTCTGGGCCCTGGAGAACAAGTCATATTAGCTGAGCTCCTTCTGAGAACCACAGCTTCCAAGACTGCCAGATCACCTGCTTCTGATCAACAGGACCAAGATGTTCAGGGAGCCTGATCACAGCCAGACCCTCCTGAGCAAATTCCATGACTCGAGTATTTCACAGCCTCTGCCACCCAAACCCCTCACCAGGCCACATAGCCACTCCTGGCACCGGGAGGTCGTGAGCATCCTTGGGCCCAGTCCCTGCAACCCCCTCCCCTGACAGGGTGTAGAGGGCACTACCAAGACCCTTTTCTACTCCCTTTCCAGTGTTCCCACCACCGAGCCTTTGCTCCAACCTGGAGCCACTCTGTCATCTGAAAGGGACTTGACTCAAGCCTCTTAAGATCCATTTCCTGTTGGTGCTAAGGCTTAGCTCTCAGGCCACAGTGGAACCTCCCCTTTCCCCCTCACTGTTAGAAGCTTCCCTAGAGTTTCTGGGTGCTGACAACATCTCCCAACAGGTTTGTTCCTGAGCGAAAAACCCCTGGGAGGTCGAGGGTTAGCCGCGGCTAGACGGAGCTTCAGATGGTCAGGGTGCTTCTCTGGGAGGCAGGCTTTGGGTCTTTGTCACCATCCCACCAGGCTGCAATTACCTACCTCATCTCTTAGCAATGGGAGCCCAACAATGTTGACGCCTAGCACCTCATAACACCTGGACCCCACTTTGCCAGTCTGGAAGCTTCCCTGACTCCCTTCCCATTGTACCCTCAAAAATCTATAAAGATAACTATGAGATCCCATGCCTCTTGTCACCACAACATAGCTGTCCGACCTTTGGTAAGGCGCTGAAGTACTCCAAGCCTCATTCTTTCATTCCTCGTGTATTTATTGAGCAACTACTGTATGCCAAACAGTGATTCAGGAAAGCTGCTGAAGATACGGCAGTAAGGAATGTAAACAAATGCCTGCCCTCGAATGCTTACATCCTAGTGGGAGGAGACAGACAATGAAGGTCAGCAGGCAGCAGGTGCCAAGGTCAAAATTAAACCAGGGAAAAAGTGTTGCCAAGTTACAGGGAAGACCATACTGCAAAAGTGGCCACCCACCCTCAGGAGATGGCTCCCTTCCTTATTGGTAACTCAGTGACGGCGAAAACAGAACTCACTTCATCAGGCTGACGTGAGGACTAAATGAGTCAGTGCCTGTCGGGTACACAGAACCCTGTCTGTGCTGTAAGTACTTAATAAATACAAGCTATCCTTATGATCATTGCCTTGATCAATGCCTTTCTGGGGATTTCAATGTTTTTCAAACATCCAAATTAGTTTGTGTCAGGAGTTTAAAGATGGAAAATATGATCTGTAATATGATATGTATAGGACGCCAAAAACTCATAACAGACATCACTGATCAATTCCTGCATCCCTGAGCCTGAAATGCCCCAGAAATCCTTCTTCACATAGTCCTTTAGGCAGTCCCCATCCAACGATGGGAACTGGCAGGTGAAAAGAAACAAATGTGGCCAGGGACAGCTTCGTCTTTTGAATTCCTCCTATTATTTTCATCCCCTCACTATGTGACAGTAATTTCCTCCGTCACCAAGAGCTGATATTCACTTCATCCATCCTTCCTGTGAAATGATAATCACTATCTGCTTTGAGTTCAAAGAAAAGAAAACTGCACAGTGCCTATGGGGCTTATGTAAGATAAGGCAAAACTTATGCTATTAGTTGTCCAGCGATTTTGTGTTATTTCCTCGGGAAAATAAAAAGTCTTGACTTCCTGCGTTCCTCCTTTTCTTAATATGACAACAAGTCTTCATGGACAGGTGTGACAGTGGATCAGCTGTCCTTAGGGAAGAAAGAGGCTTTCACACAAAGTCCTTGCGCCCCCTGTATAATGGTAAAATCCCTGCAACCCAACAGCGGCTCCTTCTCACCCCACATTCTCTTCTGCTTGTTTAGACAGTTCAAGCCTAAAATTAAGTAGCACATTAGAGTACTGATACTCAGGAGCCTATCAAACACCAGACCCATAGAAATTTCTTAGAACAAAACCAATACAACTCATGTGTAGAGAATGATTATACTCATCCATGCAGACCATGTGTCTGAAAGGGAGTTTCCCACAGGAAAACACAGCCAGAGGAGACCATGCTAGTGTCTTTAAACTAGAGTCTTCCTGGTTCTCCCAGGCGCTAGGAGGGGTCCCCCCAAGGGCAAGTCCAGTGAGGACTCTGGTTCTCACTGAAAGCAGGATTTTACCCCCAATTTCTGTTTTTTAAATATCAAACTTGCAGAAAGGTTGAAAAACAATTGAACAAACTCCCATTTACCCTTCACCAATTGTGTGGGGATGGGGAACAGCTATTTTTGCTAAGCCATTTGGATTAAGTTGCAAACAAAGGTCACCTCACCCCTAAAATACTTCACCTGCATCTCTTAAAAGAAGGATATTCTCTTCACCACAATATCATCATCAGAGCTAAGAAATTTAACATGAAGATAATGTTTCTTAATAGACAATTCCTATTCAAATTTCCCCAATTATCTCTCAAATGTCTTTTACATCCTTTTACAAAAAAATAATTATCCTGCATTCAATTAAAGTTCACACATTGTATTTGACTGTTTAACATATTTTTAATCTAGAGCTGTCTCCTTACCTTTTTTTTTTTTTTTTTTTTTTTTGTCTTTCATGACATTGACATTTTGGAAGAGTCCCATGGACTATCCCCTAATCTCTATTCGCCTACTGGCTCCTCGTGAGGCAATCTGAATTAGCCACTTTGGGCAAGAATATCACATAGGTTTCATGTTCTTCCTAATCCAGCACAGAATGTCAGTTTGTCCCATTATTTTGTAAATCTAATTTTGATCACTCAGCTAAGGTGACATCTGACAGCTCGTGTCTCTACAACTAAGATGTGATCTATGAGGCGAAACTCTAACATCCAGTACCCAACAGCCCTCATCCATTGGCATTATCACCCTGCGGTCATGGGTTCTTTAGAAAGCCTGATTCTCTAATTCTATCACTCCTTCTTCAATGATTAGCTGGCATTCTTCTGTGAAGACAAGCTGAAATCTGGGTTTTCAACTGTTATAAGTCACATTTAAAACAGCAAATGTCTTCCACTACAAATGTAATAGTGTGCACAATGCACCGTGGAAGCACCAAAGCATTTCCAAAAGTGGAAAATGCCACATTGGTGGTCCCCAATGTCTTCCTCTCCTCTCTCTTCTTCCCTCCAACTGTTCCTCTTACTGAGCCCTTGGTTGCCGGTGTGAGTGGAACAGCTTCATGTACATCCGTGCGTCCAGTTGCTCCCATCCACCCTGTAGGTAGCTGTATCAGTCCCGTGGTGCAGATGAGGAAACTGAATCACAGAAAGCAACTTGCCCAAGGACATCCGGTGAGTGACAGACCTGGGATTTGGACTCAGACCCATTCAATGTGAAAGGTCATGTTCCTGCCCAACTACATTCCTAAACTATTGAATCCTCATTTTCATAGGCAGATGCAACAGCCGCAGCAGCCCTTGATAGTTATTGATTGCTAAAGAATTCATCCTTCCTCCCAAGTATCAGCAACGCAAACTTAAAAGGTCAAAAGAATCGCAATGAAATAGTGACTGTGGTGAATCATTTTGTACCTTCCTCTTTATACAACAACATTTCCCAAATTATCTAGAGCTGTCTCCCTCTTTGACAATTTGGGAAATGTGCATTTCCCAATGAGCATGCATTGCTTTTGTAATAGATATAAATAGTGCTTTAAAAGAGAAAAAAAAAAGGTGATTGGACAAATTCCTAGATGTCAGATTGAGAAACACTCCTCCTGGGGGCTGTCTGTCCCTATCAGAGCCAGGATCCACAGGGCGGACCCATGGGCACCTACCTGGCCTTATGTGCTAGCAGGTGACAATTTAGCAACGTACGTGACTCATCATCCACCAAACCAATTGGGGGAAAAAATCCACTTCACTACGGTCCCATGTTTCCAGAGCCCTAATCCCAGCCCACTTTGTGCCACGTTCCAGGCAGCTCTCAAGGTCAGAGAAGCCTGCGCCCCTGACCTCAAATTGTTAACAAAGTAAGAGCAAGACAAAGAAACACACAGGAAACCAACGCGAGAAGGACGAGATAAGACTGCTCAGTGGCAGAAGAGCGTGACCATCAGCTGGGAAGGTGAAATACAGAAGAGTCAAGAAATTTCTAGAAAGAATAAGACCAGATGGTCATTACTCAGAGATTTTATAAGATTCTGGGTCTTTGAAACTTTCCCATAATTCTTATTTTTATTACTCCCTATCTGTTGCCCTATAGCCTTCAGGAGAGAGAGAGAGAGAGAGAGAGGAATTAGTAGGGAGGTTGAATTCCATTACAAACCCATATATAATTCTGAATGACAAAAAGCCACCATAAGACAAGTCCCACCGTGAAGAGCCTAGAAGTCATGACTTCTACCCTCAGAACCAGAAAAAAACGGAACAAACTGAAAATCAACCACTTTCCTTAGATCCCTTGGAAAACTGAAGTGCGGGGGGTGGGTGTAAATCACCCACCTGAGAACAGGAGACAGGAATTGTGACTTACCTGGAACAGAAGCCACCCCTGGAGGCAGTAGGAGATGGTAGGAACATTCGAATGGCAAGTGACAAATTGCTGGAGGCTAACGTGGACTAGTTTGGGTTAAAAATTCCTAGGGTCCAGTCTTAGGGGTCCCCACTGTCTCTCTGGGTTTTACTGCAGGAGCAACCCACCAGGTTCTCACTCTGAAGATGAGAGAAAATCCCCAGGCTTCAGACCCAGAGAGGAGGAAAGTAACCATTTCACAATACGCCCAAGGAAAAGTAACTATTTTGAAAGCCCAGAACATTCTGTTCCCTCACCAAGGCCTAGCGTGAAGGGGCACGGCTCCACCAGGACCTTATCTTCTGTAGGAAGGGTAGTGGGACAGCCTGGCCCTCCAGTCTCTCGTCGGGGCAGAGAAAGAAGGACCAAGAACCACTTCTGAAGGCCACAGCCCAAGGACTCAGGCCCAGTAGTACTTTTCACAAGATTGTAGAGCACTCTCCTTCCCCAACAGCTGGTGGTATTAGTTTCCTTGGGCTGCCATCGCAGACACGACCCACCAGGTGACATAAACAACAGAAATTTATTCTCTCACAGGTCTGGAAGCTGGAAGTCCAAAATGAGGACCTTGTCAGGGCCACCCCCTCTCTTTCCCTGAAGGTGCGAGGGAAGAATCCTTCTTGGTCTCTTCCTGGTTTCTGAGGTTGGTAGCCATCCACAGGATTCCTTGGTTTGCGTCTGTATCATCCAATCTCTGTCTCTATTGTCACATGGCCTCTCCTATGCAGGGGAGACAAAATTTTATCTCTACATCCTTAAGATTTTAATCTAAGCCTAAGAATTAAAGTAACCTAGATTTTAATCTAAGCCTAAGAATTAAAGTAACCTAGATTTTAATCTAAGCCTGAGAATTAAAGTAAAGTAGGACAGGAGAAAAGCATGCAAATGTACTTAGTAAAAACTTTATGTGACCCAGGAGCCCTCAGGAGGAGATTGTTTTGGACCCTTTTGCGTTGCTGTAATAGTTAATAGCATGCCATGGACCGGCAATCTTAAAAAAAAAAAAAAGTCATTTCTCAGAGTTGTGGAGGCTGGGGAGTTTAAGATCAAAGTGTCACTTACAAGTTCATTGTCCAGCAAGGGTCCAGTGTCTACTCCAAAATGTGCTGTGTCCTCACATGGCAGAAGAGCCCTGCCTCATTCCTTCTTAGCAGTTTTAATCCATTCATGAAGGTGCAGCCCTGGTGACACCTCCCCCTAGGCCCCACCTCCCAACACTTGGAGGATTCAGTTGCACTGGGGACTGTTTCCAGCACATGAATTTGGAGGGACATTCATACCAAAGCAGAAATGAAGACCTGAAGGAGTAGTCAGAGTCAAACACTTAATATACTGAATTGGGCAAAAAAAAAAAAAAGGTAAGATGCGAAAATGTGATTAGGCAAAGGGGTGTGAGCTGGGGTTGTTATAGGAAGGGAAGGTTAGTTTAACCAGGTTCATTTGTACAGATTTCTCTCGGCTATGAATTTTGTCTTTAATGATAAGAATGTTACTTTCCTATCCATGTTCATAGCAGCACAATTCACAATAGCCTAACTATGGAACCAGCCTAGGTGTCGTCCATCAATGGATGAATGAATGAAGAAAATGTGGTACATATGCACACAGTCAGCCACAGAGAAGAATGAAATCGCATCATTTGCAGGAAAATGGATGGAACTTGAGAACATTATGAGTTAAAGGCACTCAGGTGGTCAAGGGACATATGTTTTCTCTCATAGGTGGAAGCTAGAGTGGAAAAGGAGTGGGGAATGTTTGTTGGAGGGGTGTCTCATTAAAGCCAAAGGGAGATCAGTAGAATAAAGGAAAAGGATGAGAAGGAAGAAGGGGGAAGGGAAGGGGGAGACACTGGGGAATGATACTGGCCAAATTATATTGCTCTAATGTGTGCATGTACAAATACGTAACAACGAATCCCACTTACGTTCAACCATAATGTACCAATAAGATATATAAAAAAAATGCCTTTTTCTTCCTGGTATAGGGAGCACATCATCCATTCGGGGAAGGCGGATATTATCTGCCACCTTCAGGAAGAAAATAGGGAAGACTGGAGTATCCTTCTTATTTTACTTTTTTGGTTTGTTTTTGGTTTTTTTGCAGTACCAGGTATTGAATCCTGGGGTGCTATGCCACTGAGCCACATCCCCGTATTCCCAGCCCTTTTTATTTTTTGAGACAGGATCTAACTTGTAGAGGCTATTCTCAAACTTGCAATTCTCCTCTCTCAGCCTCCTGAGTAACTGGTCTCATGAGGCTGCCCAGGCAGGCCTTGAACTTTCAATCCTCCTGCCGCAACTTTTCCAGTAGCTGAGATTACTGGTGTTCTCCACCACATCCAGATGTACATGCTATTTTTTTTTAAGTTAACTTTAACTTAAATAATCCTTATACAAAGTGGGCCATTTGGGAGTGGGGAGATGTACTGAATTCCTTCACTCTGTGTCCATGTGTATCTTTGTCTCTTCTTTTAAAGATGTCATTTGATTTAGGACCTCCCGTAACCCAGTATGACCTCACCTTAACTAATTACATAGGCAAAGACCCTACTTCCAAATAAGCCCACATTCTGAAGTTCCAGGTAAACATGTATTTGGGGAAGACACTCAACGACAGGCTCCAGTGTAATGAAGTAGATGACAGCTGAGAGAGCTGTGCGACACTGTGACACAGGTTCCATTTAAGAGGATGTGCTTAGGGAAGCCAAAATCAACAGAGAAGAACTGTCCCCAACATCGAAGAAAGAGAACTGAAGTCACTGGCCCCTGTGCATACAGCAAACCTTACACAAACCTCAGTCTCTGGTCAGATCAGAAAGCCTCACCCTGAAGGCCTGATCACCTCCGGTCCTATTAGCACAATCATGTGTCCAGAGTTCAACAAAAAATTATAAGACATGTTAAAGGCGATTAAAAACTCAGTCTGTAGAGACGAAGCAAGCATCAAAACCAAACCCAGATCTGACCCAGATTTTGGAATTATCATCTAGGAAATCAAATAACTATGATTAATATGTTAAGGATTCTAGTAGAAAAAAATAAGAGATTGTGCAGGAATGCACACTGTTATTTTTGTTACACATAACAAAAGCAGAGAGATGGAAACTCAAAGAACCAAAAGGAAACACTAGAAATCACATCTGAAATGAAGGGAAGAAAATAGGACAGAACATCCAAGAACCAAAGGATGATTTTTTTATTTATTTTAATTCTTATTTTTATTTTTTATTTTATTTATTTTATTTTATTTTATTTTATTTTTGGTGCTGGGGATTGAGCCTAGGGCTTTGTGCATGCAAAGCAAGCATTCTACCAACTGAGTTGTATCCCCAGCCCCAAGGACAATTTTAAAAGGTATAATATATGTAATGGAAACGTCTGAATGAGAAGAAAGTAAGAAAAGAGCAAAAGTATTTGAAGTAATAATGACTGAGGGTTTTCCAGAGTTAGTGGGAGACATGAAACCACAGATACAAAGAGCTCAGAGAATAATAAACAGAATTTTAAAAATGTATTCAAACTGCAGACAACCACAGACATAGAGAAAATCTTGGAGAGAAAAAAGTCAGGGGAGAAAGCCTTACCTGTAAGGAACAAGAACAAGAGTACATTGGATTCTTTATCTGAAACCTTGCAAGAAATTGAAATATTTGAAATGTGTAAGAGAGCTTTCCTCTACCCCTCCCAGGTTCAAAACTAAGACTTTTTTTTAAAAACAAAAAACAGATTAACAAGAGAAAACCATGCACATTTATTTTACATGACATGGGAGCCGTCATAATAAAATGAGACTAGAAGAAAATGATTAAACTTGTGATTTATCTTTTTATGCTAGGTTTGATGAAGAGTGAACAATCATGGGGAAATATGGTTGGACAGAGTATGATACAGTGGTAAACTGGGGGAAATTTAGCAAGTCCTCTTTGTTCAGATCCTTGACTCCTTTCATCTTCAAAGATCAGGACAGTCCTTTCCTCTGTGAATAGGAACAGCCTCTCACATGATGTTTTATGACCTACTTCAGGGGAAAATTGAAGGAGGAGGGGCAAAGGGGTCTTCTCCCTTCTGCTGTTCAAATATCAGGGTGGTCTGAATGAGTCCCTCCAAACCTCATGTTGAATCTAATCCCCACTCTCGTGGCATTAAGCCATGGGGCTTTAAGCCAGCCTCAGCAACTTAGTGAGGTGCCAAGCTACTCAGTGAGACCCTGTCTCTAAATGAAATACGAAAATGGGCTGGGGTTGTGGCTCAGTGGTGAAGCACCCCCTGGGTTTAATCCCTGGTACAAAAAGGGGGGAGAAAGAGGTGGGGCTTGGAGGAAGGTAATAAAATATTAGTTGGATTCAAGCCCTGATAAAGGAGGGTAAATAGAGAATGTAACCCCCGCCACCAGGTAAGTACATTGGTATTTGCCCGTCTGCCATGTGAGGAAGCAACCAGGTGCCATCTTGGAAACAGGAGCTGCCCTCACCCAAACACCAAATCTTCCAGCTCCTTGGTCTTGGAGTTTCAGCTCCAGAACTACAAGAAATAAGTTTCTGTTGTTTATAAAATGACACAGCCTCAGGGACTTTGCTGTAGGAGTCTGAACAGTGCCGTATGGTGGGGTAACGTGTCCTGAACCCTATCAGTTAAAAACAGACAAAAACCAAACCCACCAACCTAGAACTCTGTACCCAGTGAAAAAAGTGAAGGATAAATGAAGACTTCCTTGGACAAATCAAAATTGAGGCAGTTGGTTTCTGGAAGCCCTGTGTTATAGGAAGTGTCAAAAGTTCAGAGAGAAGGAAAATGACAGAGGTCACAAGCTCAAAATTACATACAGAAAGGAAGAGAGAGAAGGAATAAATTAAGGCAAAATAAATCCTTTCCCTTTTCTTGTTCTTAATTGAGCTAATAGATAATTGTTCAAAGCAGTAATAGCAACAATGTATTGGGTGGGTATAGCTTATGGACAGTCAAATGAATGGCAGTATGTTATAAGGCCTAGGACAGAGGAATCCAGAATACCTTGAGTATGTTACCTGCACTCCCAGGAAAGCTATGTAGCAGTGTTTGATGGTAGACTTAGATTCGTTGTAAATGTCCACCTGCAAACTCCAGGTCGACAGATCACTAAAAGATGTCTCACCGATATACTAAGAGGGGAGAGAAAGTGGAGCCATATGAGAAGCTCAGTTAAAACCAGAGAAGGTGCAAAAGGAACAGAGGTTTGGAAAAATAAAGAACAAGTGCAACCAATAGAGAGCAATTGCAGACCAATCATTATCTTTAAGTGAATGGTCTAAGGCCGATTTAAAAAAAACAGACTGGATAAAAAGACAAGACCCAATTATAGGTTGTCTACTAAGAACCCACTTTAAATATAAAAACAGAGAGAGAGTAAGAGTAAAGGAATAAGCTGGGCACGGCGGTGCACACCTGTAATCCCAGCAACTTGGGAGACGTGGCAGAAGGATCGCAAGTTCAAGGGCAGCCTCAGGAACTTAACAAGACTCTGTCCCAAATTTTTAAAAAATTACATATATGAAAGGCTGGGGGTGTAGCTCAATCCCCAGCATCAAAAAATAAAAATAAATAAATAAAAGTAAAGGAAAAAAGCCTTTAAGAGGAAAGAAATTTTCCTGGGCACAGTGGTGCACGCCTGTGATCACAGCTACTTAGAAGACTGAGGCAGGAGGGTCCCAAGTTCAAGCCTTAAGACAGAAAACTGAACATCTAGGAGACTTTGTCTCTAAACCAAAAGGGCTGGGGGTGCAGTTCAGTGGTAGAGTGCTTGCCTAGCATGTGTGAGGCCCTACATTCCATCCCCAGTACCGCAAAAAAAAAAAAAGAAAGAAAGAAAAGAAAAAGAAGGAAGGAAATTGTGACACATGCTTCAACATGGATGAGTTTGAGCATGTCATCCTAGGTTAAATAAGCATAATGCAAAGGGACAAATAGTGTATGGTTCCATTTAGGTGAGACACTGGGAGTGGGCACATTCAGAGAGAGAGGAAGCAGGATGGGGTCCCCACGGGCCGGGGCTGAGGAATGTCTTGGAGGTCTTGTTTAGTGGGTATAGAGTTTCGGCTTTGCGAGATGACGAGAGTTCTGAGCCACTCCAATGCCAACCAGACTCTACCGTGAGTCTGCCTGGGGATGAACAGCGCTGGGGTCTGCACAACCACCTGAAGGTCAATGAACCGCACACTTGAACAGAGTGCAGGTGACAAGTTTTACATTATTTTTATTTTGCCACAATAAAAACTAGTTTGTTTGTTTGTTTTCAAATAAAGGATTGGGGGAAAGTAAAGGAATGCATTCAAAGAAAGAAAGCTGAGGTAAATATACGTATGTCAGACAAAGCAGACTTCAGAACAAGGAAAATGGAAAGCAGGAAAGAAGAAGGGCATTACATTATGGTAATAGGGTCTGTCGCCAAGGAAGAATAAAAATCCTTCATGTGCATGTGCCTAACAGTGCCAAATTAAGAGGGGAAAACCGATAGAAAGGCAAGGGAAAATAGAAAATTGTGCAGCTGTTGGAGATTTCAATACCCCTCTGTCAATAGTTGGCAGATCTAACAAACAGAAAACCAATAAGGATACAGCTGAATTGAACAGCACCCGCAGGGAATGGGATCCAGCAGGCATTTATAAATATTTCATCCCAAAACAGCAGAATTCACATTCTTTTTTTATAATGTTTTATTTGTTTTAATTAGTTACACATGTCAGTACAATGACCTTGAGATATCATACATTTGAATCAGATGGGATATAATTTCTCATTTTTCTGAGTGTACAGGTTGCAGAATCACATTGGTCATGCAATCACATATATACACACAGCAATAATAATGTCTATTTTATTCTGCTGTCCTTCCTTCCCGCCTTCCCCTCCCCTCCAGGGGGGAAGGAAGGACAGCAGAATAAAATAGAATTCTCATTCTTATCAAGCTCACATAGACCATTTGCGGAGAGACCACATTGTAGGTCATGCTAAATAAGTTTAAAAGGACAGAAATCATACAATGTGTGTCCTCTGCCACAATGGAATTAACAATACAAAAGAAGAAAGGGGCTGGGGATGTGGCTCAAGCGGTAGTGTGCTCGCCTGGCATATGCGGGGCGCTGGGTTCAATCCTCAGCACCACATAAAAATAAAATAAAGATGTTGTGTCCATCGAAAACTAAAAAATAAATATAAAAAAAATTCTCTCTTTCTCTCTCTCTCTCTCTTTAAAAAAAAAAGAAGAGAAGAGAAACTAGAAATCAATATCAGAAAGATAGCTACAGAATTCCAAGATATTTGGAGATTTAGCACCACACTTCTAAATAACACCTGGGTCAAAAAAAAATCTTAAAAGAGCTTTAACATATTTTGAACTAAACCAAAATGAAAATATAATCTATGAAGGCAGTGATACGGCAGGCATCTAAGTCTCAGCTACGTGGGAGGATGAGACAGGAAGATCTTTGGAGCCCAGGAACTCCCGGCCAGACTGGGCAATGCAGTAACTTGTCTCTTAAAGGAAAATCAGAAAGGCTGTGGGTGTAACTCAGTGGTATAGTGTTTGCCTAGCATAGGCAAGGCTCTGGTTTCCGTCCCCAGCACGACACAGAAAAGGAAGGAAGGAAGGAAGGAAGGAAGGAAGGAAGGAAGGAAGGGAGGAAGGGAGGAAGGGAGGAAGGGAGGAAGGGAGGAAGGGAGGAAGGGAGGAAGGGAGGAAGGGAGGAAGGGAGGGAGGAAGGAAGGAAGGGAGGGAGGGAGGGAGGGAGGAAAGAAGGGAGGGAGGGAGGAAGGGAGGAAGGAAGGAAGGGAGGAAGGAAGGGAGGGAGGAAGGAAGGGAGGGAGGAAGGAAGGAAGGAAGGTAGGTCAGCTTATCAAAATTTTCCAAATGCAGCAAAAACAGTATTGAGAAGAAAATTACAGTGTTGAATGCACATATGAGAAAAAATATCCAAAAATTAATAATCTAAGTTTTTACCTGAAGAAACTAAATAAATAAAAGTAATAAAAACCCAAAGTAAGCAGAAGAAAACAGATGGTAAACACCAAAGCAGAAATCAATGAACTTGGAAATAGGAAATCAATAGAGAAAATTAACAAGACCAAAAGAGGTGATTCTAGATAAACTTCTAGTCTGGCTAATCAAAGAGAGAAGTAAATTGCTAATATAAGGCAGAGACAGGAGCAATCACTACTAATCCCATGGATAGTAAAAGGAGAAATAATATTTTTAACAACTCTATGCTTATGAATGTGATAACTAAGATAAAATGTATAAATTTCTTGAAAGATACAATCTACTGAAATTAAAACAAGGAGGAACCCATAACCTGAATACCTACATCTATTAATGAAACAACAAGGAAACTTCTGGAACTAATAGGTACCTATAACAAGGTTGCAGACTACAGGTTGATAACCAAATGTCAATGACTTAAAAATGAATCCCTGCATCTACCAATGATACCCAGTCAACAATTAAACAAACTTTCAAAAAAGAAACATTAGTTAAATCAGTCAAAATGGAAATCTTTATGTATATTTTACCACAATTTTTTTTAAATTAATTTTAATATCCATGATAAAGAGTGTTCATATATTATCCAAACTAGGACACTATTGGGGTGAAAGTGGAGGCTTTTAATACACTGGACCCCAGGGATAAAGGAGATCACCCTGGGTGACTCCCATAGCCCCCAAATATCCTGGCCCTCCGCTTACCTCAATTGGAAGCATTTTGTAGTCTGGCAATTATTCAGCAGGGTGACTGTGGAGGAAATTGCAGAATTAAAAGTGCTAAGATATAATTATGCCTGTTCTGTAACCTCACATTTTTTTTAAAAATTTGGCCACTGAATTTGTTAAAATTGCCACAATAATTTTTCAACAATTTTCAGATTTATGGTTTTATCGCAGTAGCGCATTCTACGCGGGGACTTGGGGCTGCGCTCTGAGGGGGCGTCCTGAGCCCAGCTGTGGGTGCGGTGCACTGAGCCAGGGCAGCGCCGCACCTCCTGCCTCCGTGCCCTGGCCTCCAAGTCAACCCCGGCCTCCATGTCAACCCCGGCCTCTATTCAACCCCGGCCTCCACATCAACCCCAGCCCTCCTTCAGGCGGGTCTTAGCAAAGGCTCCCACCAATCTTCCTTGATTCCCCATGGAGTTTCTCCTCTTCCAAATTCTCCAGGGCTTCTCTTGGTGTTTTCGTTCATTTTAGGCCAATTGAAGAATCCACAATGAAGAGAAGGGTGTTAACTGGCTCCCAGCAGCGGAGGCCGGCAAGGGCCGTCCTGCTGCACGGTTCTAAGCGGAAGGCGACAGGACAAGAGCCGAGAGCACAGGGGGCCAAACCTGCTCCCTGACAAACCCACTCCCTGGACGACGCCCTTTAAGCCCCCAGGAGGGCAGAGCCCTCTGGTCCCCGCACTCCTTATCATCCCTGTCCCCCGACACTGTGGCACTGGGGATTGCGTTTCCAACCCATGAACTCTGGACACACGTTCACCCATGGCTTTAGACAGGAGGATAGCAAGGTAAGACCCGGGCTAAACGATTGACGTTAATTAGCATTAAAACAGCATAATTAAAACCGTTAGCCCACCGTAGGAGAACCCCTGGACCTGCCCATTGAACCCTGGGCGGTTCCCCTGGCTTGTCAAGAGCCAGTGGAGGGCTGGAGCCCACGGTAGAGAGCCAACCCGATCTGGTTGTTGGCCGTGGTGGGAACCAGCGATTCACCCGAGCGGTTCTCATACAGGAAGTGGTAATGTCGCCCTCGCTGCTCTGACTCACGGGGTGTTCCTGCTCCACAGCGTGAGCTCACCAGCACCGGCAGCCCTGAGCTCAGGCGCCGCTGAAAGTCCCCCGGGGGGCTGGCTGTGAGAAGCTCGCTGTCCCCATTCATGTGGTTTTGTCAGGACGCCTGGATTCTCAGGCCTGGGCCAGGCTATTGCCATCACCTAAATATTTAAAAAGAGCCCTAAAGGTCACCTGTCCCGATGATTATTTCACACCCCTCACCCCACACTTAATAACGCCACCTGTTTTTCTAGATTCCCATGAAACATTGTAAGTGTGGCCAAGGGCTGCAAAAAGGTGGGTTTTGGGGGGCTGGGGTTGTGGCTCAGTGGTAGAGCGCTTGCCTTGCACATGTGAGACACTGGGTTTGATCCTCAGCACCACATAAAAAAAAAAAAATTAGTAAAACAAAGGTACTGTGTTCCATGTTCAACTAAAAAAAACATTTTTAAAAAGTGGGGTTTTGGTTTTTTGTTTTTTGGATTTTTTTTTTTTCTTTTTTAAGCAAACGTTTGGCTAACATCGTATTTAGCAAATAACAGGATTCTCCTCCTATAGCCTGAACCTCTGGGGTCATCAAGTTTGTGTATCAATAACAAAGACTAATCTTAATTACAGGAAATTGGAAGTTTTCAGCAGACCTGGCAGCCAAAGGGCATGTCCTGTGACTTCCCAGCTTGTGCCAGAATGAGGATACACCCACTGGGATGGCTGTAATCAAAACAAGGAAAATAGCAGGTGTTGGTGTCCATGTGAAGAAACTGCAGCCCTCGCACACTGCTGGTAGAAAGGTATGAAAATGTGAAATGGGCTGGGGATGTGGCTCAAGCGGTAGCGCGCTCGCCTGCCATGCGTGCGGCCCGGGTTTGATCCTCAGCACCACATACAAACAAAGATGTTGTGTCTGTCGAGAACTGAAAAATAAATATTTAAAAAAAAAATTCTCTCAAAAAAAAATGTGAAATGGTACAGCTGGTGTGGAAACAGTTTGGCAGTTCATCAAAAAGTTAAACCGAGGGCCGGGGCGTGGCTCAGAGGCAAAGCACTTGCCTAGCATGCAGGTTCATGAACCTCTGGGTTCCACCAAAAAAAAAAGCTAAACAGAATTGCCATATAACCCAGGAATCCCACTCCTAGGCATATACGAAAAGAAGAAAGCAGGTATTCAAACAAAAATTTGTATATGAGTGTTTGAAAATTCACCAGAATTCCCAAGATGGGACAAAAACATAGAAGCAGTCAGCTGTCCCTCAGCTGATGGGGTGAGCAAGCTGTCATTAACAGAGATGGAACCGTTTGTGTCTCTCCACAATATCAGGAGTTATCAAACAGTAAGCTCCCAGCCACACCACTGTACCCGGCAGCAGTTCTCTGAATACTTGGGGGTCACCCCCTATCACAAGCTGGGCCATCACAGCTTCCTCTGTTCCGATCTTAACGTCTAATATCTATGACCCCCAAGTCACCCGTCACCACTTTACACAATTATGTGTGTAGGTCACAGAAAGGCCAAGGAAGGGTAAGGCAGCCTCGGGGGCTCAGGGGGCTGAGCTGAGGGCGGAGGCAGAGGCAGGTGGGAATGCAGAGCCCCTGTGGGTGGGCAGGTAGGGATAGGAACAGCCAGGGAACAGCTCGGGGCGCAGAGCTGTCCAAGCGCGGGAACTTACTCTAGGCCCAGGTCCCAACTGAGGGCAGTGTGGCAGGGTCAGCTTGGAGTGGGCCTTGCGTGACGGGCACAGGCAGGAGAAAGCGCCCTCCGCTAAAGCCCAGGGACAGAGGTTCCAAGGTCCACCACTGTGGCAAAAGCTGGGCAAAGCTCATGATGAGTGACCAGGTGACTGGTCAGGATGCTGTCCTGTCCAGTCATGGGGTGCCCTACTTTTGTGGCCCTCGAGGGAGGGGTGCTTCACGTGGTCTGGTGTGTGATAAGCTCATGGCCTGGTTATTGCAGTGTGAGTTTGACACGCCCATGCATCCGTGAGCTTCTGGTTAGTTCTGGAAGTCCACAGGTGAGCATTCTGATTAGCACAACGCATTTGTTGATCTGTTGATGCCTTACAGCTGTGCCAGGGAGATGGCGCCTGTTTACTTGTGCAAACAAGGTGTAGAGTCCTCTCACCTCAGCGCTAAACTCAGAATGGAGCAGCTTACGGACAACCCCTGCTGACAAAATGGAGTAGCAGAGGCTCCGACACAGCCGAGAACCGCTGCTCTGTACGTGGTGGACTAACTCCGAGCTGCCCACACACAGGCAGTGCTAATCCACACAATGGAATAGTTACCCTAAAAAGGTGGTACCATTGCACACTGCAACATAGGTGAAAGCGTCAGGCTAAGTGAAGGAAGTCAGACCCAAAAGGATAACACATATTGCATGATTCCATGAAATATCCACAACAGGCAGTTTGGGGTTGCCAGGGTTGGGGATAAGGGGAGATGGGAAGGGACCGCTTAGTGGATATGAGGTTTCCCCAGGTGGTGAGAAAACGTGATGCATTCACAACATGGTGAATGTACTGAAAGTTGCTGAAAGTTCACTTTACAGTGGCAAAAGGGGTGAATTTTATGTTGTATGGATTTTGTCTCATTCTTTAAAAAGCCTGTATTAGACTAAGCAAGTGTTGGCATAGAAACTAATTCTTTGACTAGTGCTGAAGACCAGTAGCTTAGTAAGCAATTTTATTTATTCATCATAATTAGGCTTTTAGCTGCTTTTTGTCTTTGAAGGCTTTTAGAAAGAAAACCAAATTAGGTCCATTTCCATGGCCACCTGTAAAAAAGGAAATTTTTATTGTTGTTGTTTAACTTGTCTTTTTTTGTTGTTGTTGTTGTTATCCGAATGAAAAAAAAACAACTTTTTTTTTCTTGTTTTTTTTTTTGTTGTTGTTGTTGCTGTTCATTTGTTTTTAAAGTATAGTTCTGTTCGTGTTCAGAGAATTCAAATATCCAAAGGAAGCTTCTTTCACTAAATTGCCTTTATTACCAGGGAATGTATTAGTACAAACTAATAAATACATGCTATATAAAAAGAGGTGGGAAAGAAAGAAAGTAGCTCTCTCCTTGCCACATTTCATAATCTTCCAATCCCCTTCTCCAAAAGCCATCTCCAAAGCCACCCGTGTTCCAAGAGACACAGACAGCTGAAGGCCAGCCAAAGGAGTCAGCCAACAGCAAGGCCCTAACTCTCAGCCTTTGCAGGGTGTGCCAGATCCCGAGTACCCAGGTCTTCCCCATGCCCCAGCCCCTGGTGTCCCAGGGTTTCCCCAAGTAGACAATTGATAGATTAGACAAAAACCAACAAGGAATGGGTTTCACACGAAGGCAGTGTTCCAACATGGGGAGGAAAGAAAGTAGGCACCAGGGATCCTTATCAATAGTAAATTTCAGTGACATGATGAGGATACGCAGTGTACTCTATTTTGTATCAAAACGAGAGAAAATAAGAATGTGTAGGTGTACTTCAAGCTCAATGGGATCATGCCAGAGGCAGGCCAGCCTGAGGGATCCTGCTGGGCAGAGGCAAGTCCATTCGAACATCAAAATAAATAACGATACTATCTGATCATAACATTTTAAACCCATGAATCCACCGGGAATAATTTTTGGGAGAAAGAAATACAGGAACTGTAAAACAGAAACAAATGGAAGGGTTAACTGCAGAGGGGAGGAACGGGGCGAAGGGACAGAACAATCCAGTCTTCTGCCTTTTTGTCTCATTTTAATTTTTGAACCGTATACATGTTTTACATATTCAAAAAATAAAATAAAGTTTTAAAAGGATGGGATAAAGCAAACCCTCGCAATAGAGTGCAAACAGAAACAAACCAAACTGGTATCATATCAGAGTGACATCGTAACCCCACCGAGCCAGGGATTAGCTCAAGTCCCGAGCACACGGTGGGTATGTTCTGAGAACAAAAGAACCACAAACACAAGTGCCTGCTTTCTGTAGTCACTGTTCGTAGTGACATTGGTCTTGTAATTCTGAAACTTTTATGTATGACAGAGTATAAAACAAATAAGCAAATATGTATTTTACTGGAAGAGAATAAAAGATATTAGTGATAAAGAACACTCTGTACTGTTAAATTTGAGTTGGAAATGTCAGTTTGAACTCACAATTTTTTTTTTTCTACCAGGGATTGAATACAGGGGAGTTTTATCACTGAGCCACATCTCCAGTTCCTTTTTTATATTTTATTTAGAGACAAGTTCTTGTTAAGTTGCTTAGGGCCTTGCTAAATAGTTGAGGCTGGCTTTGAACTCATGATCCTCCATCTTCAGCCTCCTAAGCAAGCCTCTAGGATTACAGGCATGCTCCACTGCACCTGGTTTGAACTCATGACTTTTTTTAATAAAATGGGATTTGTAATTCTATCTGCCGAGGGGACAAGATTGACAATACCCAGCAGCAATGGACACACCCAGAGCAAAGTTCCTGTTCTCTCCACACCTCTCACACTGAAGGAATCAGAGCCCCTAGGAAAAGCGGCTGGTTTTAGGTTTGGGGCAGGAAATGTACAACATGAGCCTGGAATATCATGTCCCATCACAAAGCAAAAAAGTACTTCAAGCTAAATGGGATCATGCCAGAGGCAGGCCAGCCTGAGGGATCCTACTGGACAGAGGCAAGTCCATTTGAACATCAAAATAAATAACAATACTATCTGATCATAACAGTTTTAAATCCATGAATCCACAGGGAATAATTTTTGAAGGGTGAATTTTTATAGGGGAAAAAATGCCAACTAACAAATGTAAAAAGAACCAAAGAATTGAAAACCACCATTTTGCAGCCCCTGATAGAGTAGTTGATTTGGGCAAGCACCTCTGATGACTGATGAAACTACTGGGTATTGGGTTGATCTTCTGAGCACACGAGGATCCCACGGATTCCCTCCTTGTCACAAAGCAGGGAAATGGAGAGAGGCTTGGTGCTCCAGCTCAGATCAGCAACAGGGGCACACCAGGCATTCTCTGCTTCCGGAATGATGCAATGAGTGGGTCACCTGTGTGATATTGTCCCCAAGACATTAAACCCACATTGTGCATTCTTAACCAGAGCATGATCCGCATGCAGGCCATTCTACAAGACTCTTCAAAAGGAGAATGTCACAAAAACAAATAGCAATCGCAATAACAAAAAAAAAGATACTCCTTTAGATTCAAAGAGACTGAAGACAAAACAACCAAACATCATACGTGAATCTTAATTGGATTCTGGATACAGAAAAAAATCCATCCCTAAGAGCCATCTGGGGGACCATTGTAGAGATTTGAATACAGATGGTGTGCAAGATGCTATTATGGTGGTGATAATGGTATTGTGGTTTTGTGGAGAATGTCCTTATTAGGAGATGCTGAGACATTTAGAAGTGAAGCATCAACATGGAGACTTGCTTGCAAATCGTTCAGTAAAATAAAAGCTAATGAAAACAGAATGAGAGAAAGACAGAGCGATTCTGGGAAAATGTTAACAGTTGTTGGAGAGTCTAGGTCCATTGTGCTCTTCTTTCAACTCTTCTGGAAGTTAAAATTTCAAAGTAAAATGTGACAGGGAAGGGGAAGCTGCAGGGTACACAGAGAAGGTCGTGGTGGAGTGGGTGACAGGCCCAAGGCCATCTGCCACCCACCACGGAGGAGTGCAGAAGGGCTCTCTCCATTACAGCAGGCTAATTCTTCTTTTGAAGTTTTCCTTCACTTTCTTTGACCCTCTTCTCCCTCTTTCAGCTCCAGTGCCTGGGTGGACACAGATCCCAACACCCTGTGGAAAGGTTTAATGAAAGGAAAACACACCTGGCAAACACAGCACAGGTGGAGAGGAGCGTCCCATGCCCCAGCCTGGGCCAGGGGTCCCCCCCACCCCCCACCCTGTGTTCCAGGCCTCGAGGCCTGTGGCTGGCCCCAGCCCTGCACTCTTATAGGAGGGTGGGAAGAGTCCAGTTCCAACCAGGGCTCCTCCATTTCTTATCTAGGACACCCGGGCATTGCTCAAGTGGCCTCGGGCTCTGCCAGGGTAGCCTCTGCTCCTCTGCAGCACCACCCTGGCCCAAAACTGCCTGGGTTCCTTCTTCCACTCATTTATTCAGTGATGGGACAAGTACTTCTTGTAGAGCAGTGCACCAGTCTCTGTGTTAGGCCCTAGGGACACCATAGGAGCAAATGTCATGTTCTCTGCCCTCACAGAGCTCACGGGGAAATTACAACTGTGACATGTACCACAAAGGGGAGGAACAAGGTGCCAGCAGAGCTGCTGATGGGGGAACTGTCGGAGGTGACAGCTGAGTGACAAGCAGTGCTATCTATGGTCTGGGTGTGGTTCCAGTGGGTCTCCCAGAGGTTCATGTGCTGGAAGCTTGGTCCTCAGTGTGGTGGTATTGGGGGGTGGGACCTGTAAGACCTGTAAGTGGGGCTCATGGAAGGTGGTTAGACCACGGGAATGCCACCCTGGGAGGGCTTAGTGTAGCTCTCAAGGAACCTGTTAGTTGCTACAAGTTACAAAAGAGCAAGCCTGTCACCAGGCATGGTGGCACACACTTGGAATTCCAGTGACTCAGGAGGCTGAGGCAGGAAGATCGAGAGCTCTAAGCCAGCCTCAGCAACTTAGCGAAGCCCTGTCTTAAAAAAAAAAAAAAACGAGCCTGTCCTCCGAACTTCTCGGCTTCTTATTTTGCCATGTGATTGATTTCTTCTTACACGTGCGTCCACCATGGGCCCTCTGCGATGTGTGGAGGAGCTGCAAGGCCAGTGCTGTGCTGAGTAAATGCTGGTGCCATGCCCTTGAAACTGCAGGACTGTGAGCCAAATAAGCTGCTTTTCTTGAACAAGTACCCAGCTTCGGGTAGTTTGTTATAGCAGCAAAAAAAATGGACTAATACAAGCAAGAATACAATTAGTTTGGGGGATGGGGTGGATTCGGGGGATGATAAGAGGGAACATATCAAGGGACACTCCCAGGGTTCTGCTTGTAAAACTGGATGGTGGTGACCTTCACTGAGACATGCTGCATGAAGCCTGAAGTGGAGATGGGAGTGACAGGCCTCTAGGCAGACCCCTGAACACATGGAGGAAAGGGCTGTGCTGTGCTCTGGGGGTGGGGGAGAAGACTGCTGTGTTCTTCCTCTGGGAACTGCCACCACTCCCACGAGGACACACACAAAAAGGGCTTCAGTCCAGTGCAATTTCCTTTCCTTTTGCTTTTCTTTTGGTTCTCAGGAGCAGGTTCTGGGCAACATCCTATGCCCCCCGTGACAGGGTTTCTTTGACTTGCTAGCAGAAAGGGCGTCTTTCCCTCATCTCCTAAAAGCAAGGTGCAGAGGGGACATAGAGGTGGAAGCAGGGTGGTGGCACACAAGTACATGTACACGCACGTACAAACACACACACACACACTCATGCATGATTATTTCAGGATTTAGTGGCCTACAGGTGTCCAGTCAGCTCTGTAAAGATTAGAGATCATAGCCGGCACAGTGGTGCACGACTATAATCCCACTCAGGAGGCTGAAGCAGGAGGACTGGAAGTTTGAGGCCAGCCTCAGCAACTTAGCGAGAATCTCTCTCAAAATAAAAAGGGTTGTGGATGCAGCTCAATGGTAAAATGCCCCTGGGTTAAATCTCAGTACAAAAAAAAAAAAAAAAAAAGATTAGAGATCATTTTATTCACCCAAATGTGGTCAAGGGAAAGTCCAGTGGTTGTGCCTTCCTCCAACTCATCCCCCACGGTCTCTAAGCCAATTAGAAACTCTTGCTGCAAGTACATTTTATGTGGAACACATCGATGACATGGAGACTCACTCCCAGGTGGACACAGGGCAAAAGAGGACAAAGCGGGCCGTGCGTGGAAGAAGGGTCTGGGAGAGTAGACCCTTAGGAATTAGAAAATGTGGGCAGGTCAATCATGACAGATGACCAGACACCTGGTCCAAAACCAAGGTGCCAGCAGGGCCACACTGCCCCGCAACACACACCCGAGGCTCCAGGGCAGGATCTAGGATCTGTTCCTTGTCTCTTCCAGTCGGTGGCTCCACATCCTCCTCGGCCTGTGGCTGCTAATCTCGGCCTCCGCCTCGCCGGTCCTTCTCCTCTGTTTGTGTTTCTCTCTGGATATCTCCCAGGAGGACCTGAGTCTCTGAATTTGGGGCTGATCTGGGTAATGGTCCCATGAGTCATTTCATTCCAGGGTCTGCATGGTCCCTTTTTCCAAATAAGGTCATGTTCAGGGGTCTTGGGAATGCTCATAAGGAGGTCTTCTGGGGACCACCACTGAAGCCACTGCAGCATGAGACTTTCACAGACCATGGGGGAGGAGGCAGCGGTTAAACTTGCTTGCTTTCTGACTTGGTGCTGGCGCCTTGTGGCGAAGGCCACTCATACTGGGACTGCACTGAGAAACCCATCCCTCCCGCAGGCTCTCACTGCTGGAGAAAATAGGGGACATTCTGAGAAATACTCTTGGGCCCCAACCACCCCAATCCCGTACAACTATGCAAAGGACCCCTCCTCTTCAAGCCCCGGTCTCTGCCAGCCATCCCAGGCCCCAAATGTCTGGGTCTACACAGGCATTTTCTGGCTGCCCACCCTGGCCAGACCTCAGCCCTGGGAGAAGGCTCAGTTGGCAATGAATCCTGCATCACCCTGTCTTGGCATGCTCAGGCTGTTCTATGAAGTACCAGATTCCCAGGGAGAGAAGGAGATTCAAAGGGCAGTACTTGGAACTAAAGCACCTGGGTCAAATCATCTTTGAGTTAAGATCTCCATGACCCAGAGAAAAATCCACTTGCCATCTAGCAAGGCAGGCAGGTGCCCCCTCGACCTGGCAGGTCTGATTTGAAGGCAGGCCTGCGGCAAGGCAGGAGGGAAAGGGGAGAAGGAGATCTTTCCCTTTGCTCCTTCTCCTGCAGCTGGAATTCACAGCATGTTGTTTTCATGGGCCTCATTCAGGGACCTCCCCACCAAGGGGGATTCTGAGTAAGCAGTATTGATAGAGTGCCTGTCACCCCCTCACCCATGTCAGCTCTCTTCCCTCTGATCAGCAGTCCTTCGGAGCCACAGCAGGAACAAAGGCCAGGTGTCCAGATCTAGAGTGCAGCCACCACGTCCAGGGCCAGGCACAGAGCTCACACCCAGGAGGTGCTCATCGAATGCTGGATGGCTCTGAGAATTCTTAGGTCCACCAGTCTCAGTTGGGGGACCTCAGAGTCCCTGGTGAGTGAGAGTTCTCCAGATAAGTAGAACCAATAGAATGCAGAGAACCAATTTATTTTAAGGAATTGGCTCAGGATTGTGGAGGCTTGAGAATCTAAAACCTACAGGGAAGGCCAGCAGGCTGGAGTCCTGGGAGAATAGGTGCTGCAATTCCGGTCCAATCTGCTGGAAAAGTACCCCCTCTCAGGAATGGCTTCTTCCCAAGATACTGAGAAAGAGGGGTGTCAGTAATTTTCTTAAGGCCATCAACTGCCTGGATGAGGCCCTCCCACATTGGGAGGGCAAATCTGCTTTACTCAGTCAACTTCCACCTACCGATTTAAATGTGAATCTCTTCCCCCAAATACCTTTACAGAAACATCTAGAATCATGTGATCAGATATCTGGGTACCATGGTCCAGTCAAGTTGACACATAAAATTACCATCACTTTCTTTCCCACCCCCACCAAGGCCCTTGGGGCTCCTTGAGGTGTCCTTTCTCCAAGTCCTTCTCACTGGCCCCCCTTCCAGGATGAGGCTCTTCCCTGACATGTTCTATTCAAAAAAGCCCCAGGCACCTGAACTCTGACTTCCTGGGCCTTTCTCTTTCCGTCTAGGTGAACCCCATCACTTTGAAGGCTCCAGAAAGTACCTTTCCCCCAAGAAGCCCCTCCTAGATGCATTGGAGATTTGTAAGCTCCAGAGATAGGAGGAGCTCTCCCTGTCCTAACCCCTGCTCCTCCAGGACCTGTGGGGGTGGGGAGACACATGGACCCTGGATTAGGAATCTTACCTGATTTACTTTCTTCTAGAGCTCAGCAGCATGGGAAATTATAATGCTGGCCCCATCTGTTATTGCCTCTCTCCTACCAGAACACCAGCTCTAGGTGGGCAAGATTTATTTCATCCCAGAAAGAGCCTCGCCAGTGCCTGGTGCAGAGAAGGGCTCAGGGTGAAGGCACAGTGCAAGGTGCACAAAGACATAGATAGACACAAGCTCAGCCCTCTAGACAATTTACAATGTCCACCTATTTCCACACTCATGGGCATTTTCTTCATTTCTCTCAGCCTTGGAGCAGACATCCTTTACCCCTTCCCTGAGAGTGGGAATTATCTTCTCTCCGACCTGCAGTCTGCCCAGAGTTGAGTGTCCCAGGACATGTCAGCTTAGAGAAAAGGGACCAGGATATTGTGGGGACCCTGAGGAGGCTGATCCCTGTGTTCCAGCCCCACTCACTCATCGGAGGAGTTCCACCGTTGCACCCACTTACCCCTGCATCATTAGGCTCCTGGGGACTCCCCCAGCCACCTTGATCCTAGAGATGACTTTAACGGGTTCCCGTACCCTGTCCTGCAGCCTGGCAGCGCCTCCTGGTGGTGGACGTCGCTTTGGCAGGAACGGGGCGGCAGGGCCGAGGTGGGAGCAAAGATTTCTAGTTAATCTGATTTGGGGCCAGGGGAACCGGGAATCTAGCGCGCACCCCTCCAACGAATATGAACAGGTCGCCTGTTCATTTCCTTTTTCTATTTCAAAAGTAATGGGCTATGAATGTCTTCTCTGATGTAAGGGGTGACTCAAAATGGGGTAGGGAGGAAGAGCATGAGAAGAAGACTACCTCTACACAGGGAAGAGAGGTGGGAGGGAAAGGGAGGGAGAAGGGGAATTGCACAGAAGATGGAAGGAGACCCTCATCGTTATACAGAATACATGTATGAAGATGTGAGGGGAAAAAAAAGAATAGTGTTACCTTAGATTAGGTAGAGAGAAGTGATGGGAGGGGAGGGGAGAGGATGGGGGGATAGGAAGGACAGTAGAATGAAACAGACATTATTATTACTGTGATTGCATGACCAATGTGATTCTGCACCTGTACACTCAGAAAAATGAGATATTATATCCCATCTGATTCAAATGTATGATATCTCAAGGTCATTGTACTGTCATGTGTATCTAATTAAAACAAATTAAAAATTTTTTTAAAAAAGTAATGGGCTATATGGTGACCCATGAATACGTAAATTTTTAAGTTTCTTTTTTTCTTTCTTTTTTTTTTTTTTTTTTTTTTTGGTACCAGGGATTGAACCCACTGTGCTACATCTTCAGTCTTCAGCCCTTTTCTTGTTTTTTTTTTTTTTTTTTTTTTTTGTTGTTGTTGTTGTTGCTGTTTGTTTGTTTTTTGAACTTGTGATCCTCATGCCTAAAGCTTCCCAAATTGCTGGGATTATAGGCGAACACCACCTCGACCCAGCTCTATGTATCAGTTTTAAAATAAAGTTTAAAAATAATAAGAAAAAAAGTAATTTACATTTATCATAAAAAATATATAAGTGAACAAAAAGAAAACACCATAACAAGTCACCAAATAAAAATACAGGACAAACACCAAGTTAAATTCAGATTTCAGATGATTGCATGGGGTGTGCTTATTCTAAAATACTATTCATAATTGATCTAAAATTCAAATTTAACCAGCTGCCCTGTATTCTTATTGGCTAACTCTATAAACTCTATATCCTTAACCTAGTTATGCCTTAGTTAACACACTGAGACAGTTTTTTGTTACCCCAAAAGTGTGTGAAATTCATAAAGTATGACTGTTTTGCAACTTAACTTCCCCATTTAACAACATCCCATGAACATCTTTTTTTTATATATTTATTTTTTAGTTGTAGTTGGACACAATACCTTTATTTTATTTATTTATTTTTATGTGGTGCTGAGGATCGAACTCAGGGCCTCACTCATGCTAGGCGAGTGCTCTGCCGCTGAGCCACAACCCAGCCCCATGGATACCTTTTCACAGCAGGCAGTGCTCTTAATTGTCCAGTTCTTTATAATGTAAGACTTTTAGGCTTGAGGAGATAACTGTAACTCCCTGAATGATTCTTTTCCCCCCCTAGGCCCAACAGTCCTTCCTGTATCTTCCCTGGTTTTATCACCAGGGATGCTGACACTCTGAGTTCTGTTTGTGGCACTCCTGGGGAGGAACCAGTCTCAACTCTGCAAGTTAGCAAAGTGGGACTTTGCTTGGGGGGGGGGGGGGGGCGCTATAGATGCAGTGCAGGCATTAGACTGTGGGGTCCAACCCCTTCCCTGGTACTCCTCACTCACCAGCAAAGTGGCCTTGGACATGGCCTTGGATGTAGCTTGAACTTCTCTGCAAAGCTCCTATTGTAACACAGGATGTGAAAGCAGTAGTTACTGTGAGGATCAATCTGTCATTTTGCCACTAGATGGCAACCTCTTCACGGACAAGAAGACATGGCTATGCCTGCCGGGTCACCATTATGGCCTTATAGGATGCGCTCAAATGGCTGGTGTATCACAGGCATTCAAAAACCATGTGCTGAGCAAATGACAAGTGCAACAGAAAAGGCGAGCGTTTTCAACACCTGGGAGCTAGGGGTCAGTGGGAGGGTAGAGGGCAAGTCCTTGCTCTGTACTTTCTAGCTATAGGACTTTTTATGTTTCTCACTGCTGCAAATTTATACAACTTAGTAGTTTAAAATAATGCAAATTTGTTACCTAACAGTTCTGTAGGTTGAACTTAACTCTCTCATTGGGCTAAAATCAAGGCATCAGCAGGGCCATGGCCTTTTCTGAAGATGGAAGAGAGAATCCATTCCTCCCCCCCTTTACAAGTTTCTATGGCCCCCCTCCCAGCCCACTCATGCTTCTCTCCTCCATCTTCAAAGCATACCTGGACATTCTTCTGCCCCCCCCCCCCTTTTAAGGACACTTGAGCCCACCTGGGTTATCCAGGACTGTAGAAGGCCGGCTGGCTGCAAAATAACCGGGGGGTGACGAATAACTTGTAAACGTTGATACAGCAGGAGTGGGAGCCGAGCCTTTTATTGCAGGACAGGAGCAGTATTTATACATTCCAAACAGCTTATCTAATTAGCATAAACTAGATACATCAGTCAACCAATAAGGAATCTCCACACTTAATGGCTCGCTTTTGTTACTTCTCAAACCACTCCCTCTGGCATTTTGCCAGGCACCATCCAGACTTGTTTACGAACTTTAACATTCCCCTGGCAAAATGCCAGGTGTTATTTTGACTTGTTTACAGACTCTAACACAGGACAATCTATTTTTATTTTTTTTTTCCAGTTTGAAACCATATTTTATTTTTAACATAACTAGAAATATCCAATAACTATATTTTTTAAGCAGAAAACTTTCTTTTCCTTCTTATAGCATCATTAGCAGAAAAAAAGAACATTTCTGGTTTTTAGAAATGATACTGGGTCTCTAAGAAAATGAAGACTATCTGTTGTATTGTGGAACTTAAAGTCTAAAAGCACAGGACACATTTTCAGAAGAGTAATTTACTTTTACCCATTTATATTCGTAATATTCGAGTATAGTTAGGTCATGTATAATTAAGACAATCAAATCAGGAATCCAAGAAGAAACTGTTCTTCTTGAGTTAAGCACAGCACACATGAGATTTTGAGAACATACATGAACAACAACAACAAAAAAAGAACACCGGCAAGCCCAAATCCAAGTATAAATGGTGTTTTTTTCCCAAGGGTTTTAAAAGCATGCTCCATTAGCATACAACTTTTTCTCATTTTTGTAACAGATGCAGTTCTGTTTACTCATGTACAGTAAAGGGTTAGAACCTGTATAAATATATTAGAAATGTACTACTTTATAAGTGTACTCCAAGGAATTTATCATTTCCTTTATCTTTGCAGGGACAAAAGGGAAAAAGAGGTGGGGGTATGGTTGCAGTATTTAAGGAAGAGCTGAATACAATAATGAATCTTCATGGTGCCAAGAACTCCATAATGAATAACCAGGCTCTCATCTATTTTATAATTCATGTTAGATCAAGCAGTTAATTCCTTGTATGGTTACCAATAACTCAAACCATATACTCTTCAAAATACAAAGATCAATAGGTACTTCCTAAATAGAACACCAAACACTAAAAGGAATCCTTCCTTCCAATGTTTTTTGACATCACAAGATTTTGCTAGAGTGGAAGTCTAATAACATTTAAATAAGCAATCTCATGACTAAGAAAGAACTACAGCTCTTATGGGTATTATTCCACAGCTAGGATATGTATTACATATTAAATCAACCCCAGCATTAAATATGCTTTGCACAATTATGGTATGATAGCAGTGATGATGCTAGTGAGAAAAGAATATCTTTAGTTCAAGAAGGAGGGAAATACAAGAAGCAGAAAGCAGACATAGTTGGTCATTTTCTGATGAGGAAAGGTAAATTTTAAACATAGAATATAAAAAGAAAACTACTCCCTTATTTCTCCATGGTGGAAATAATATGAAGCATTTATTTGATATATTGAACAAAAACAGAGCTAAGTAATCCAACTCCATTGCAGCATAACTAAAAAAAAAAAGAAAAAATCACCTCTTCAACACAGTGTAAGATTTAAATGCAAACTGCATAAGGGCACATGTCATATAAAATAGTAAGACTGCTGCTGCCTTACCAAGTACTTCCAGTCCCTACCCAGGTTAGAGTGAAATACTGGTGGTCCCAATAGTTTTATTGAAATTAATCATTTAAAAAATATTTTTAAATGACAAATCAAAATGCCTCAGTCTCAGTAACCATATATTCAACTGAAACTTTTATCTATGTAAATGAGATTTATTTACTTCCCACTAGTAAGTCTTTATTTCACTCACGTTACAGCTATGTATTTTCCATACTTAGTATCTGCCTTGCCCAATATCAAAGAAAAAAATCCAGAATGATTAGTAAATAAAAATGTAGGAAATAACACCCCCTTGAGTTTTAAATATTTTTAAGGTTTAAAAAGTGTTTTAAGCTTGTAATTCCTAGTAGGAAAACATTATCTGAATGAACACCCTAATGGCAAACCATTGTAAAATGCTTCAACTGGATTTGCTGCAGAGGGGTAGGGATTATCTTCAAAGCACCCCAGCTCTCCTGATGAGGTCAGAGGTGCACTGGTTTGTATTATTGCGACAGCCATTAAGTGATCTAGGTTGCTTTTCCTTCAGTAAGGGTTTTGTCAGGTGGGCACTATGCTTGACCTCCAAATTTGGCTGACAATTTACTGATGAGATTCATAACCTTTGGGTTGCTTTGATATTTTGACATATTTGCTGGGTTCTGGGCCACATCCTGGAAGGCCACCATAACTTCTGGATCCTGAATGGCTGCAAGAACCTCCGGATCACTAAGAATTCCATCGAGCCCAGGCATTCCTGCCATTCCGGGCATGCCCCCTCCCATTCCAGGCCTTCCTCCAGGAAAGCCACCTGGAAAAGAGCCAAACTGAGCTCCTGCTTGTCCTCTGGCTTCTTCCTCCCTCTGGGCTCTCTCATGTTCTTCTCGAGCCTTCTTAACTGTTTCTATTCTTTCTTTGATCTCTCGCTCTTCACGTTTTCGCTCATATTTTCTCCGATGTTCAGCAATTTTCTGGGCCCGTGGTTGAACTTCTTTCAGCATTGCACTAGCATCATCATCATCATCCAGTTTACAGGCAAGAGCAAGATCATGGGCTGCTTCTTCCCAGTGGCCCAAAAGTCTGTGGGCTTTCCCTCGCCACTTGTAAGGCTGAGCTGAATCGGGATTTATTTCAATGGCTCTGTCACAGTCTCGAATGGCAGCATTTGGCTTCTGTAATTTGATGAAGACACTGGCTCTCCTGGCATACAGAATGGCCAAGCGAGGATTTAGCTTGATAGCATCTGTGAACAAGTCAATGGCTTTCTGTAGTTCACCATCATTCAGGGCTTCGACGGCAGCCCCTTTCTTTTCATTTGCTTGATCCACCATCTCCTCGGTTAGCTCCGCATTTTCACCTCCCATTTCTTGAGGAGCATCATCAGTGTCTGGTTCAATTCCACCTTCATTATCAATTTCTAGATCACTTTCCTCACTTGATGGCTCATCTCTCTTAACGTTTTCTTCCGACTTCTTGCTAATGTTTTTTCTTCCTTGGTATTTTCTTCTGATTTAGGTTTATGAGTAGCAGGTGGTACTTTACCCCCGATGCTCTCCACCCACTCTCTCAGGAAGCGCATCTCCTTGGTGTGCAGGACGCTGCTTACACATTTTCACGAAGGCCTGAAGCTCGCTCACTTGGCGGGGATCCAGGGTCGAAGAGGCAGGCGGAGGCGGCTGCAGCCGGTTCCCAGGCCCGGGCGCTGGCTCAGCGTGACCGCGCAGAAGGGGCGACAATCTATTTTTAAATCGGGATTAGCAACCATAATTCTATCTGCAACCTCACTTCCTCTTTCCCAGATAACCTAACATATTCTTAGGACCAAGGGATTAGGATGTGAGCATTTTTGAGGGGCCATTACGTTGCCTTCCACAGACCACAGCAATTATATAACCTCCAAGATCTGTTTCTTTTCCTTTTTTTTTTTTTTCCAATACTGAAGATGGATTCCAGGGCCCTCACACATGCTAGGCAAGCCCTCTACCACCAAGCTACATCCCTAACTCTTTTCATTGTATTTTGCGACAGGGTCTTGCAGAATTGCACATGCTGGTCTTGAACTTGTGATCCTCCAGCAGCAACCTCTCAAGTAGCTGAAATTATAGGCATGTGCCATTGCACCTGGCCGTCTTTTTCTTTATACATCCTACAATGGTTGTAGTGCGGGTTAAAAATGATGACTCTATTAGTTACCTCTTGCTATGTAAAAAATAACCTCCAAATTTATTAGTCTAAGCCAATTTCATTTCATACCCTTTCCAAGGATCAGAAATTAGCTAAGCACAATGGCGCACACCTGTAATCCCAGCAGCTCGGGAGGCTGAGGCAGGAGGATTTCGAGTTCAAAGCCAGCCTCAGCAAAAGCGAGGTGCTAAGCAACTTAATGAGACCCTGTTTCTAAATAAAATACTAAATAATAGGGCTGGGGATATGGCTCATTGGTTGAGTGCCCCTGAGAGTTCAGTCCTCAATACACACACACACACACGCACACACACACACACACACACACACACACACACACAAACCAAAAAAACAAAAGGAAGGAAGGAAGGAGGGAAGGAAAGTTAAGAGAGTGGCTCAACTGAGTGATTCTAGCTCAGGTCTTTCACAAGCTGCAGACAAGATATAAGCCAATCCCAGTTATTAAAAGATTGAACAGAGCTGAAAGCTCCATCAATGACTGATGGCAGGAAACCTCTGCTTCTTGCCCTATGGCTTGCTCTCCTTTGGGCTACACGAGTATCCTCACAATATGGCAGCTGGCATTCCCCAGTGATCCAAAAGAGTAGAATGCAAGCCACAATATATTTTGTTTTACCTAGCCAAGTACCTCTGTATAATTTAAGATAATTAAATAATTTTCAAATTTATAAAATTTATCTATAACCTGACTTAGTTTGGTCTAGCTCAGCAGTGTCCACACATTATCAGCAGAATCCCTTCATCAAGTTAAATGTCTCAGGTAGCCCAATATGACTTCCAAATACAAGGGCAATGGCTCAAATAGGAGCAAAGCCTGGGGACCATCTCAGGTGTGTCTCTCACTCCTCAGCTTACAAACTTCTGGGTCAGTCTTTCATCCAAGCAGGACCTTTTCTGACTTTCCAAAACTGGAAACAATTGCTTTTATGAAATTCAAAATGGCAAGAGGACTCCTGTCTTCTCAAACGTTTTTCTTCTTAAAGTCCTTTATTTTGAAAATATTTTATTAAAATTTTTTAATCAGTAAAAGATGGAAAGAAGAATTACTCATTCAATTAAATGTAAATTCCCAGCCCAATCTCATTTTGACCTTAAAACCCAGAAGTCTTTGCAATCCAAAAACCTAAAACAATTGGGGGCTGGTCCTAGGTGCTCCTCTTCCCACACTTCTCTCTCTTCCCTCCCTAAGTCTCTTTCCCCAGTCTTAAGTCAATATTAATTTCCAGAAACCAGTGTGTGATGGAGAGTCAGCCCCACTGCCTGCCTCAGGGAGTCAAGGTACTATGGCCTGGCAGGCATCTAAGAATAGCAGCCAGTTGGGCCTGGGTCTAAATCCCAGACCCACCACTCACTAGCTGCCTGAATTTGGACAAGTTACTTAACCAGGCTGAGCCTCCATTTTGATGTCTATAACTTGGGAAGGCTGCTATCTCCATTTCTGGGTTGTAAAAAGATGAGATGCAATACACCAACACACAGGAGGACCCCCACAGAAATAGGGGCGATTATTTGACACAAATGAGAACCTGTTAAATGTTCCTGGATTTCCGCTCAGCCCTTCCCAAGGGCTGATTAATTTGGTGTGTGACTACCCAAGTTTTATTTCCCAGCCTCTCTTGCAGCTGGGTTGGTCACATGGCATATGAATGGAAACAACGCTCCTAATTCCAAGTCACTCCCAGGACAGAAGGCTGCCTCCCCCCACTCCCTGATGTCTGCTTTCTCATCCTTCTGCTAGCTGGGAGCTGAGGGGTCTCTCCTCTCTCTCTCTCTCTCTCTCTCTCTCTCTCTCTCTCTCTCTCTCTCTCTCTCTCTTCCTCCTTCCCTCCCACCCTCTGCCGTGATGTGGCTTAGTGTGCCAGGGGCTGATGTCAGACTTCGGAGAACTTTGTCCAAATGCAGTTGAACTGACCATGAGCAGCAGAGTACCACCCACAGGCCGACTTTGGGCTACCTTTGCCCATCAGAGGTAACAGAGCAGTTCAAGGCAATGTTTGAGGAGTCTCTATTCCTTTCTGATCTGGTTTTCCCAATTTTGGACTCTGATAAAAGCTGGTTTAGAAGGCAAAGATGAAGGCATGTGTAGGGCTCCTGCCTCCCCACAGTAGTCCCAATTTGAGACCCCCATACTCAGCTCAGCCTGCAGAAAGGACAACACCTGTCTGGTGGGGCTGCCATCCTGGATGAAAGCCCACCCTCACTTTTCACTAGGGGACGCAGCTCCAGAGTCTGGGGTTTTGGGGTTTTCAGTTCACAGGTTTACAGTTGATCAACTGATTTATTAGTCTTATTTGTATGGTTTTTTTTAAAAAAATATTTTAGAACTTAACAAAGCTCATTTTCTTAGAAATTAACAAAGGGACAATTTCCCCCACCATTGGAGTTCCAGTCTCAGCCGTTGTCCCAGGTCCCTCTATCCCACCTCCCCAAGCTCCCTCTGCTCACCCCATGTGCTGGGCAGCTAAGGAATTTTTGCTTTTTGTTTTGTTTTGCTGAAAATATTGGCTGACATTTTGACCAGACTCTAGTACCCACAGAAGACAAGAAATGAAAGGACCCAAATGTCCTGCAACCCCATGGGTTTATAATAAATAGTACAGGACCCTGGTTCCCAGATCACCCAGAGAGGAGCCAGGATGGGTGCAACCAGACCTGTCTGCCAGGCTGCAGCCACCCAGAATGGCCACTCTGTTCCTCAAGTGCCTTCCATAAGTTCCAGGTACAGAAAGTACACCGTTTTAAACACCACAGGTGCACAAAAATCCGTTTTACTTGAAGGCTTGAGCAATAAAAGGTCTATCCACGGGATAAAAGGATGTACCTTTTAAAACTACACACATACAGAATGATGGAGAAATTAAACAGAGTTCGCGTTACACTAGCATCCAACAGCAACTCCCCTATGTTGGAAGATTTCCAAGGAACAAGGGGGCGGAGGCCCTTGACCATGACAGGAAGAGGTAAGGCGCAGGGGTATTGTGACATGCTCAGCTTTTCCCTTGGCCAACCGAGGTCCAAGCCCTTTGGGGGCAGGGGAGCCGCCGGACCAACATGGAGCAGCGGCCCAGGGCGCAGCCTTCCGTGGCCCGGGAGAGCTCTGAGGCGCAGCAGGAGATTCTAGCCCAGTCTATCGAGGGCCGCGGCCGGGTGCTGCTGGTAAGAGAGCTCTGGAAGCAGGACGATTGCTGCAAGGATCTGCAGAACTTTCCAGAGCAGGCCTCAACCCATCAGCTCACCAGGTCCTCGTCCACACGAGCCACCATAGGCCACAGCACCTCCAGTAACTGCACCAGGAGGGGACTTAAGCGCTCCGGCGACAGCTCTACGGACAACTCCGAGAACAACGCCGACTACCCGGCCGCAAAGTCCAAGCGCTCCGCGGAGAAGGCGGGGAGAAGCCGGTGCAAGTACGCCGACCCACGCGAGCCCGAGACGCCTGGGACCAGTCCTAGGACCCCCGGCCCCGCGGCTGCGGAGAACCCGGCCACGAGCTGCCGGTCGGTGGGGCAGCCCCGGACAGCGCCAGAGCAGGGCGCGCAGCTGCTCCTGGTGCTGTGCCGCGCGTCGGCGCTGTGCTCGCAGCTTCCGCGGCTGCAGCTGGTCCTGGAGCAGGTGCGCGCCCGGGACTGCCGCCCACCCGCCGCGCTCATCGGGATCCTGGTACAGCCGCAGCCGGACGAGGAGGCGGAGGCGCGCTGCCTCCTGGAGAACCTGCTCTGCGGCATCTTCGCGCAGCACAACCCCGCCGTCGAGGTGCACACGGCAGTGTTCTGCCCCGGCCGCCCCCAGGGCGTCCTGGACGTCCAGCGCGCCGCCAGCCAAATGCGCAAGGTTCCCTTAGCGGATCGGGGGACGCAGATGGATGGTGAGGGGCCGGAGGGCTGGGCTGGGAACATCCGGTTGCCGCGGGTGCAGGGATGGAGGGCTGGGGCGCTCAAATACAGAGTTCGGTCCCCTGACCCTGGTGCCCCGCTGAGTTTGGACAAACCCCGACTTCACAGCTCTTCTTATGGAGCCTCTAGCAATTTTGGGTACGGTTTTGAGTGATGAACCAAAGTTCTTACCCCCAGGTGTACTCGCTGAGGCGATCTAAAAGCGTTTGAATTAATTTAGTGGGCTACACTGGCCCTTCCCCTTGGGGCATCGTTTCCCACTACTGGCAGTTACGGTTTTGTAAGGTTCACAGTGGGGATTTGTAGGACCGACAGCCCTCCTTTCCTCTCCACAAGCACTGATTGCTTCCTCTGTTCTTTGATGGGGTTCTTTAGTCTCCTCCTCCGTGGAATAACAATTACAATAAAAACATGCCTATTCGAGAGCTTGGCACTTCCAATCCTCACAGCCTCCCTCCAGGATGGAACTCCAGTGCTAGCTGACCGTCTTCCTGGCAACCCTCCAGACCTTTCTGAGCAAGGGAGCTGGGCCTGAGGACCTTAGTTAGTGGACTCTTTAGGGAAGCAGAAGGGATTAGGGAAGCTCTCTGGGTAGGGTGGCTGCCTTCTCTGTGGAAGGTTCCCCTCCTATGTGACATGTGAGTGTGATAGGCCAGTTGTTTTCTGAGATGTCATCTAGCCTGAAGAGTTTCAGGACAAATGGTGGCATGTTTTGCCTGAGAGCCCAGGACACATCCAAGAGTCCTTCTGGGTGGGTGGGATTTTAACAACCTCAGTTCTTGCCCTGACACCTAACTTCACATCCGCTTAGACTCGTTCCTCTCACTCCCTTTAAGTTTAGTCTAGGAGAGTCTCGCATGGCCCCCACTCGTGGTTGGGAAAGCCCCTACCTATTGGCTCTCCCAACTGTGATCCTCTGCAAAGGTCAGAAATACCTGGTCTGTCTTTGGAAATAGCCCGTCGTGATGAAAGTCTTTCAGGCTCCTTGTCCTCATTTCCCACCCTTCCTTCAGCTGGTCCCCATCCCTGTCCTCTACCTTCCCCCTAGTTCAATTTAAGCAGCTTGCATTGAGCCCCTGCTGGCTTTGACCCTCCTTGATCTCCACAATCAGGGGTTGGGGAACAAGAAAGGAGACAAGGCAAGACAATAACCCTAATCCATGCAGGATGTGATGCACAAACAGGTACTCTGGGGCTCAGAGAAGAACCCATGGCTTTCTGCTGGGGATCTCAAGAAAGGTTTTATGAAGAGCTGGATCCCCTTGAGGGGGATCTTGGCCACGGAAAGTATGACAGGGATGGAAGGAGGTGGTGGAGGGAAAGTACTTCTACAAATGTGGGAAAGTTAGGCATGTTCACGAGACCTCCTCCCAGCTGGCTAGAGTTGGACAGAGGCAGCAGCATGGTGGCACCAGGCGTGGGACAGTAGGCTGTGGCCATATTATAGAGGAGCCAGGCTCCCAGGCAGGGAATGTGTGCTCAGGCAGAGACAGTGTCCTGGCCAGGACCCATTGCTGTGCTATTCTTGTACATTCTTCTGGAACAGCTCTCATCCTATGACTGCCTCTCCCTGCTTCTGGGGACCACCGTAGTAAAGAACCCACACATTTTTTTCTCCATAGCCATAGACACACTCCTTAGCTTGCCCTTTGTGTTTCCTCCATCTCCCTCCTGGGAACAGAGACGTGTGTCCTGTTTGACTCCTTTGGATGAAATGGAGTATCTCCTTCACGGCTACCAGAAAATTCTCCCTGTATATATCTACCCCCATCTGACTCATTTAAACCAGTGGTTCTCAACCAGGGACAATGTTGACACTCCCACCTACTGGTAGGGACATTTATCAATGTCTGGAGACATTTTGGGTTGTCATGGGCAAAGGGAGGTGCTAGTGGGTCAAGACCAGAGATGCTGTTAAACTTCCTGCAATGCTCAGGAAAGCCTCCCACACAAGGAATTATTCAGCCCAAAATGTCAGTAAAGCCGAGTTGAGAAACCCTGATTTCAACTGGGTGGAGGCCCACAATCCAAGCCCACTGGTGCCTGAAAATCCAATTTTGCAGAATTAAATCCCTTGGGATTTCCTGACCTGTATGCTAAATCCCAGTGGGGTCCCCAGGCTAGGTCCCCAACCTCTCTGGTTCTAAATGGAATCCCCTAAAGAGAACTAGTGCTTCTGACTTCAGGGAATCACTACTGTCTTGTGGATTCCCCTGCTCCCTCCTTACTCCAGCGTCAACCAAATACAACAAACACCATTGATCTGAGCTTCCCTCCACTCCTCATGATTCATGCTTGTGTTTGGTTTCTTCAGTCTTCTCATTCAAGGAATTTGCAAATGTTTTTAGTTTTTTAATTCGTTGATTTTAAAGCTTATGTAATTATCTGATTCCATATTGCCTTCTTGGGTCATGAAAAGACAGAACCCTGAACTAAAATTAACCCTGTCCATGCCTCCAATTAACCTTCAAAAGTAATTTAACTTCTCTAACCATCAATGTCCTCTTCTTCAAAAAGATAACCATTAAAGTCTTTGCAGGCTCTGGAAGCCCTAGAACAGGTTCTGTAGTTTCACAGTTGGCTTGGGTCTGGCCTTGGACCCCTTTGAATTCTTTGTATCTAACTAGCTCTGAGCAAACCTTGTGGTGGGCACGAGCATCCTCCCCTGGGGGGCTACAGGCTGGGGTAGGCCTGATTTTCTCACCTGTGGATCGATGCATCCTGCGGCAAGTTCTATCTCCTCTGTGAACATGACTCACGTTGCAAAGTGTGAAACTGAGCTTGTCGATTCAAAATGCTTTTCCCTCTTCTGTCCTAAAATGAAAATCACGTTAATGTAGATGAAGATCATAGTCTGTTGACCCAACCAATGCGGGTTTGGGAATAACCCCTCAGGTTTTGCCATTGTAATGAGTTTGAGAAAAATGTTTGTGTTCTGAGCAGCAGATATGTTTTCAGGGAGAATTTTTCAAAAATTCAAAGCTTCTTTTAAAAGTTGGAACAGCTCACAAGCTCCCGTCCCACAGTGGAGGAGAGCAGGCTTTGGAGGCTGGGGAAGCTAATCAGAAATGATAGAGGCTGTGGGCTGTGGAAGGTCAAGTGCTCAAAGAAGCCCCAAATCTTCAGAAAAGTTACACGAAGCTTACTAAAGGCATAGTGAAGATGGATGTTTGTGTCTCTGCTTTTGTATGTGGAAATGGGTGATAAAGCTGAGTGTCCCATCAAGGGTGTCTTAGAGCGAAAGAGATAGGTCACTTGGACCAAGGAACACACCCGTGATGAAGAGCCTGAGGTGGTGTTCTGGCCGCAGAATCAGGGGGTCCAGTTGTCACAGTTCCCCAGGCTAAACCAGGCCTGCAAGGGGCAGAGCAGAAGCAGCCCTCTGCCTATCCTGGCAGCTGGGAGGAACAGGGATACCAGGTTGGTGCCTGCAGAGAAGACTGTCCCGGAATCCTGGCTGTGGGAGCCACCCTGGCTTTTGTGACCTCACAGGGGGTATAAGTGACTGTTCTCTGGGACCTGGGTTCAGTCAGAGACCAGGGCTGAACACCTAGGGCAGAGGGCAGGGGCAGACGGCCCCTCTAAGAGGGAGCCCAAAGATTAGGCAGCTCCATGTAGGTTCCAGTTTAGGTTAAGAGGAAACACCATGAAGAAGAGCAAGAAGAAAAAGTCCGAGGCCAGACCACCCAGGGACTCGTCCATCTCTCCACGGAGCAGCTCCGACTCTAGCACCTCCCAGCAGCCCAGCTCTGAGAGCATCCATCCCAGCCCCCAGTCCACAACGCAACCATCCAAGTGCACCACACAGCAACCCAGCCCTCAGAAGCAGTTGAGCCCCAAGAGCAGCCCAAAGCAATCCAAGTCCCAGGCCCTCCCAGAACCGGAAGCTCATCCATCGTCTGAATGCCTGTCGTCCCCCCACACCAACAGAAAAGCAGCTTCTTCACCTAGGAAAGGTGGGCAGACTTCTAACTTCAGCAGTTCTAGCCTTCCTGTGGATGGGGTTTCTGGGCTGGTTCTTGTAGGTAGGGGTACGTGGTGAATGTGTTCTGGAACTGTGCTTGTGGAGGGTACAAGATTTTTTTTTTCAACCTAAGAGACCAAGATTCCTGAATTTTGTCATTTCTCACCATCATGAGTCTCGCTGGAGACAGTCATGCGTACATATAATTTGGCTTTAGAATAATACTAGCTCGTTAGGAGTCAGCAGTACAGTGTGAGTGCAAAAAAATTAGAGCCAAGGGTACATATAGAGAAGTCTGTGGTTTATAACAAGGGAGGTGATCATATTGATTTGCTGTCTTCATCAGGCCGTGCCTGGGAACTATAAAAGATGACTAACAAACTAGTCCAAAGAAGATAGTCCAGGTGATGGAGGGTGAGAGGAGGCAGGGGAATGAGAACCATTTGGTGTATGACAATTTATTGATGGCGTTGGAGGACGCATTTGTCAGAGGAAGATGTGAACAGTCTTTCTGTGTTGTCCCCAGAAGTCTGACTAAGGGCCGTGGAGAGGCCCAGACAATATCTGAGATTCCCAGCTAAATTTTAATTTCAACAAACAGCAGAGAATTTTTTGTATGTGTGTCCCCAAATCATGGACCTCCTGTTACATTTTTATTTGCTAAAATGGCAACATTACCCATGGGAGACGCTAGAGGCAGACAGATTTCTGCTCAAGGTAAAAAATACTTTGCAACAGTGAGTGGCTGTCTAGGAAGAGTGCTCCTGACTTCTCGCCTAGTCACAAAGAGTCTGAGCAAGCGTGGGTATGTAGAGGAAGTTCAGTGGCATTCAGGAAGCGGGCTGTCTTGTACGACGAACGCGATGGCGCTGGCTAACTGCATTGATATCGCACTCAGCGCAAGCCCAGCATCAGCTTGATCTAGGTTTGTCGGCTCACCCGACAGCCCTAGAAGGAGGCACTACCTCGTGGCCATTCTCTATACATAAGGAAACTTGTAGGAATCAAACTCGCTCTGGAGCAGGCGCTTGTAACAGTGAGAGGGAAACTTGTTCTCTTCTCCAGAATCCTCATTCGTAACCACAGCTCCACCTTTCAATTCCAGGAGGCCTTGTGGTCTCCCCAGGAGGAAGAACACCCTTCTCCAGGCTTCTCCTGCACCTGCCGTGAGCCAGTGTCATTACCATGACCTTCAGCCACAGTTCATTCTTCTGGGAGGGTAGCAAATGAGAGATGCAAGTGAGGGTGCTAAATCCAAGAAGTTACTGTGACAACAAGACTCCTATAGCTTAGAGTCCATCCTTGACATATGGCAATGGTCTTGAGTGCTCTACTGCATATTGTGTGTATTGTGAGCATCAACTCTGGACGCAAACATTTCTGGATTATGACCTTCAGAGCTGGTGTCTGTAGAAAGTAAAACGTTTTTGTTGTTTTGTTTTTTTGGCAATACTGGAGCTTAACCAGAGCCTTTGCACATGCTAGGCACATGTTCTATACTGAGCTACACACCAGTCCTGGTCTACTTTTCTAAATGATCAGTCTGTGTGGAATACCCCAGAACTCTCACTTTTCATTCCTAAATCTTTTAATGAGTGCCTATAACTCACCCCAGGAGGGAATTCAGCTTACTGAGGAGGCAAAGCAAGACATATTGGTAGCTCACTAATGATTATAGCAGACACTCTACACCTTTCTTCCAAAGGAATTTCCCCCTTTTGAGTCCAAGTGGGAAGAAGTGTTGGAGATAGGGGATGGAGGTCTTTAAATAAAGGAAGTCAATTTCTAAAGCCAAGCCTTTCTATAGGCAAAATAGTGTAGCTCAAGAATGTGAGAGTCCTCCAGTAGCGTGGCTGTCATCAAAAAGAGGGACAATAGTGAGCAAGCGAGGTTGAGGATCTGGAGAAATCGGAATTCTCACACGTGGGGCAGGGGGTCGGGGGACAGGGATTGTCAATGGTGCCACTGCTTAGAACTGTCTGGCAGTTCCCCAGAGGAATGTGAAGGAGCCATATGATCCCACTCCTGGGTGTACGTCCAAGGATTAAGAACACATCCTCCACACAGAAGCTTACACATGGGTGTTCAGGGCATCAATATTTATAATAATCAACAAGTGGAGACAATCCAAGTGTCCGTCATCCAAAGGAGGATAAACAAGATGTGGTCTGAAATAACCACAATATAATATTGTGGAATATTCTTCAGCCAAAAAAAAAAAAAAGACACTCTGTTCTCATGCATGCCACAACGTGGATGAAACTTGGGCTAAGTGGAAGAAACAGATCCCTCCCCCCCCCCACACACACACACACATTGTCGGATTCCATTTACATGAAATGCCCAGAATGGGCAAATTATTCTCAAAAACTTGAGGGGACTAGCAAATGAGGAATGATGTCGTGTGGGGTATGTTTTCTTTTTCAGGAAATGAAAATGTTCTAAAATTAAATAATGGTGATGGTCCTACAACTTAATGCCAAAAACCACTGAACACTCTTAAAAGGCTAAATTGTGTGGTCTTGGAAATACATCTCAATTTAAAACTTTTTTTAAAGGATAAGTCTTGCCTTTAGAATCCATGCCTTCCCCACTTCAGGAAAAGTATGTGATGAGTTTGGTCTAAGCTGGAAAGATGCTGCGTTTTCTGGTTGACCAGTGTGGCTACACAGACCTGGAAGAATCCCTAATCCTGCAAAATAGCGAGGAGAGGAAAAGGCCTCAAGTCCTCTCACCCAACAGCAGAGGGCGCCAACTCCGAGTTCTGCTGGTTGCCATCCCAGAACACAGATTTTGGGAGATTTCCTTGAGGGAAGAATTTCCAGGACCATAAACCAAAGCAGTGGTTGTCTTAGGGAAGAATCAGTAGCCCCCAGATAAATGGAGCACAGTACCTCCGATTCCAGGAGTCTCCGTGCAGCATCATGGAGGGCTCAGTCACCTGCTGTGTCATTTTTGTCAGTGCCTTGGCAATAGTTTTTGCTGACTTTAAAAGTTAGAAATTCCCTCCATCCCCAGTGCTGCAAAAAAAGAAGAAGAAGAAGAAAAGAAAACCAGTTATCCACCTTGAGTCAAAGTTTTGTTCTACGATCTACTTGCTATAGTAGCACATCCTTATATCCTTTGAGCCTCAGTTTCCTTATTTATAAAATGATACTAACAAGATGCCACTTCACAGGATGTTTGTGACAGTTAACTGAGATGACCAGTGAGGGGAAGGTATAGCACACCGTACAGGTGTAAGCAGCGGCATTGTCAGTATTTTATTTTTCCCAGGTAGACGGCTCTGGAACCCAGACATTCTCCCACGTAGCTAGTCTCCCCTCCTGCTTGGGAAGGGCTTGTGCTGTGGGAGGGCTGCTTTCCTTGGGCGGTTCAGTCCCACATCCTTGAGGATGCCTTGGAAAGCTCTCGGGTTTCCCTGGGAACCCTGCCATGGCCACGAACGAACAGCGTGTCTGTTGTGGGCCTTCTAGAACTGTACTCCAGGTTCTCCCCCGGCCTTCCCAGGGCAGGTGCATCCCTCATCTCTCTCCTTCTCTGTCCACCAGGGACTCAGACCCAGGTGGGCACTCAGACCTGCTCCTGTGCCGTATGTCCGGGCAGCTTTGCTTGCTGGCGTCGTCTGGGGCTGTGCCACAGACGCATCTTCGATGTCCTTCTGCCTCAGCACTGCCAGGCCATGTCAGGGAGAGGACTCCCAAACCACCTCACCTTCTACAGGTTCCCGAGCGCGTGCGCGGCTAGAGCCTGGAAAACCCTTCCCAGAGCCAGGTTCTGTCCCTTGTTAGCAATCACCTGCGACATCTGGAATTATGGGCCAGAAGGAACGTCCCGCCTTCCACTTGCCTTCTCTTGGGCTTTGGGAGGCAGGGGCCCTTTCTGACCAGGCCTGTTCCCTGGGATACCCACCCATCTGCACAGAGAGGTACCATTGCCTTCCTTCTGGAAACTGCTCCAAAGTCATCTCACTCTTCTCTTCTCCATAGAAGCCCTGCCTTCCTCAGAGCACAATCCCTCCCAGCCCTTCATAACGTCCACGCCCTACAGGAGCTTTGTGAATAAACGCTCTGGGTGGCCTTTTACCACCTTCCAGGCCTTCACCATAGACGGGCCTTCAGTTTCTTGTCCTGCACAGGAGTTTCCTCTGGAATTTAGTGATAAAAACTGACTGTGACTCATAATCTCCTCCAGGTGATCACAGGACCCCAACCCCTTCAGAGCATGTCAGGCGATTTCGGGACGGCAAGGGTCATGTGGGCCCAGGCTGGTCTGCCAATGGCCACGCCCCACAGCCTCACCCACAGTCTCTGCCCCGCTTTTCCTCTTCCGCAAACCCACCAAAAGAAATGTCCTGGCTGCTGTTGCCCCTCAAAAGGAGTCCCCTGTTCATGTCAGGAACAGGCTGAAGACGCCCACCCCCACATTCTCCCAGTGCTGCCCGGTCATTTGCTTGGGTTGGAAGAGGGATGTCCACCCACACCCAGCTCTGGGTCCCTCTTGAGCAGCCCCATCTGTACTCCACTGAGCAGGCCCTTCTCCTGGGAATTTCAACCCCCTCACCCAGGAGCAGGACCCCATCCTCTGCCCTCATCCCCCTCCTCCTTTCAGCACCCCCCCCCAACCCAGTCCTTCCTCTGTTTATGGATGAGAAACACCATCTCCAACCTAAGAGAAGCTAAGAGATACCAGGGTGTCTGGTGCCTGCATCCAGAAATACTTCACCGCCTAGTGAGCCCCATCCAGGAAGGACCCGCCCACCTCTCACCATGCCCAGTTCCTCCCACGCCTGGTGTGCCCATCCCTGTGCAGCCAGATGGTGCCGTGAGTCCTCATGGGGTCAAAAACCAACCAGTGGTACTGAGGGGAACCAGAACATTTCCCTTGAAATGTGTGCAGCTTGCCTGGTGAGCTGACAGTACACGATTAGAAATGAGGACGCGAGGTAAGAAGTGCTGTGCCCAGCAGAGGTTCCAGGAGTGTCAGAACAAGAGAGTACATGAGTCTACACTGGGGGCCAGTGTAGGTCATAGTGTCCCCAGTACGTGAGCTGAGTCTAAAAGGATCTCGGGATGCTCCACTGCTTAAAATAAAAAGGGGAGAACATTCCAAATTCAGGAAAAGGCAAACAGAAGGCTCACCATTAAGAAAGGAAGGAGAAGGGGCAGGGCTAGTCTGGCCAGGGTCAGCTGCGTAGCCTTAGTTCTGTCCACATGTGAGCAGCTGCTTCCATACTCTGCATTGCCACTGAAGAGTAACGTTGGCTTTGGCTTAAAATACACAGCCACAGCCGGGTGCAGTGGCACATGCCTGTCATCCCAGAGACTTGGTGGCCTAGGCAGGAGGATCACAAGTTCAAGGCCAGCCTCAGCCACTTAGCAAGACCCTGTCTCAAAATAAAAAATAAAAGGAGTGGGTTTGTAGCTCAGTGGTAAAGTGCCCCTGGGTTCAATCCCCAGAACCGGGGGAAAAAATACACATTCACATGAGATAAGAATCCCCATTTTGTAAGATTTTTATCAATTTTATCAATATCTATTTTATCAAAATAGATATTGCATTCTTAAAATGCCTGCCTTGCAGTGACTAGAGGAAGTGTGGATTTTCCTTACCTCCGTAGTGGGATGTGATATGTTGTTTCCTGAGGTTCCTCATCTCTAAAATGATAGGACCTACCTCATAGGATTGTTGTGAGGCTTGAAGATGACATTGGGTGTGAGATGTCTAGCACAGGGCCTGGCACACTGGGCCTCAACCGCCCTCGTCACCTGCTCCCCTCCTGGGCAGCTGTTGTCCCAGACCAGTTTATCCTTGGGTCCCAGGGGTCTCGCAATAGGGTGTCTTGGAGAAGGGGTGGGGGGAATAAGCGTTCTTTTAAGAGAAGATCAAGAGGGTCCCCATATATTTGTGATGGGTAATCAGTCCACCCATCCTCAGGGAAGGAACCCCATTGTGGCCGTTTCCTCCTGCTGCAGACACTGGGAAGCCCTCTTCCCAAACCCCCACTACCTGCTTTGCTTTCCAGATCTTCAAGAAAACGCTCATCTCGGCATAACTCCCGAGCTCCAAGCCCTTGGGTCTGTTGCTGTGGCTCTGGGGGCCCTGGGAGCTGCCTACTACATCATTGAATCCCTGTGAACAAGCCCCCAGCCCAAGGTCCGGCAGGTATGAAGAGCCCCTGTCCCTTCTGTGAATGGACGTGTCTGCAGGTGGACATGTCCCCCACCTCTCAGGGAAAGCTTGAGAGTGAGTGACTCATTTCTGGCCTCAGGGTGAGCTGGCATGGCTCTCAGGAAGCCCTGGATGCCCTCAGATCACGACAAGACCATTGTTAAGATCATCAAAACAACCGGGCATGGTGGTGCATGCCTGTGGTCCCAGCAGTTTGGGAGACTAGGGCAAAAGGAGACTGAGGCGACTATATTGCAGGATCCTCTGGGGCCGGGAGCATGCCTTCCACAGCCACTGTCCGCCCATCCTCCCCTGTCTCGGAGGGCTCCCTAGGAGCAGAGCCTGAGACGAGGACTGGGGTGAAGGTTACTTGCTGCCAGGAGAGGGCAGTTGAGGGGGCCAGAAAGGGCAGAGAAGGTGCTGAGCACGGAGAGGTGAGGCCCCAGCCAGACCCAGGCAGCACCGACCAGGAACTACACCACAGAGCTGCACCTCTGGTGCCCCTGCGTCCATCAGTCTAGAGGGCAGGAGGTCAGGAGGGTGTCTTTTGTGGAAAAGGCAGCTCCCTTTTGGCTGAGGGCAATCCCTGGAAAAGGGGGCAGCTCTGAGCCATTAACAGCCAAAATTCACAATTCGCAGCTCCAGAGGCACCAGCCCAGAAAAGGGGCTGGGTGAGGCACCAAGAGCATCCACAGTGATGCCCGTGGCCAGATTCATGGGAGGTGACAGTGCAGGGATCATGAGAGGCATTTCAGCCCACCCCCAGGCTTCCACTGCTCACAGAGTGGACAGGTAATAGCCATAGTCATGCATGATGTTGGGAGTATATGCTCAAGATATCTCAAAGCCAAGGAGGTAAAGCCCAGTGGGAGCTCAGCACCCTCTCAAGGGAGGGCTCTCAAGGGCTCCTGCTACCTGTCCCAGGGACATTCATGGAATAGTATTAGAAGCACCTTAAGCTTTAGGAAATACCACAGCAGTTAAGAGTCTGTTTCCTCATCAGTAGGTAGGGAGAGGATCGGTGCCCTCTTCTTGAGTTTGTTGGAAGGGATATAGTGCTGAGGCACAGAACTGGGGGCTAGAGGGTCTTGTACTGCTGCCAACACGGTGGTTGGAAACGTGCTGACTTTGAAGTTGGAGCTGGGAGCCTCCCATTTTGCCTGTATTGCCTGAAAGCTGGGTGTCAGGGGCATGTTCTTAACCCTCTGACAGTCAGTGGCATCCCTTGTGGGGAGAATAACTGCCCTCTTCCTCTAAGGCGATGTGTGAGGGTTCACTGGGGGAAGTACCTGGGCCAGGGCTGTTGCCCGGGGTAGTAGGTTAGTGGCACTGGCCTTGGTGACAAAGTCCACCAGTATTCCTGCAGACTGAATCCAGTCTTCACTACAACCCCCAACTGTATGCGTGTTGTGGGGTTCAGGTATTCAGGTATGCTGGGGGCTTGGATTGGGAGGTCATTGCTGTTGTCACTCTTGAACCCAAGAGTTTAACCTGTGTAGTGTCTCAGTTTCACACAGCCCTGCCTCTTCTGCCCCCAGCAGTGACACCTCTTTCTCCTTAGGTCAGTTCTCATTAGCCCAGGGGTGGCCACAGGTCCTTGCCTGGATTCAGGGTTAGAGTATGGCTTTCTGGAGGTCAGATGACATAACCCAGGGGACAGATGCTAGTGCAACTGGAGAGAAAAACTGTGCTACTAATCTGACCCCACATGAATCACATGAGACAGGGGCCTTTCCAGCATGGGTGGAGCCCATGCCTGGTGATTCCGACGATGCAGCCTTTCCCCATGTAACAGGCGGCTTTTGCCAAATTGCTGGTCCTAATGACAGCAGGGACACCAGCAATAGGTCTCAATGCTGACCAGCCTCCAGCTGCTTGAGATGTGTTTAATGGAGCTCAGCAGGCCCAGTGTCTTCCAGGGCCCCTTCTGCCAGAGTCCAGGCTGCAGGGTCAGCTCCCCTGTTATTGAGGGATGCTATGAATCTCAGGGTCGGATGAAAGCACCACAGCAAGGAGTAGCAGAGGCCTTTGAAGAGCCCAGAAGTTTGTAATTAAGAACAAAGGGATTGAATTATAGTAACTAGATTAAGCCAATCTAGATCTACCCACCCAGGCTGGGCTTGGGTTGCCTCCCCTAACCAGGCACAGGAGGAATGAGCATCCAAAACAGTGTATACATAGCCGGTCACAATGGTGCATACTTGTAATCCCAGTGGCTCTGGAGGCTGAGGCAGGAGGATCACAAGTTCAAAGCCAGCCTCAGCAATTTAGGGAGGCCCTAAGCAACATAGTGAGACCCTTTTCTAAATAAAATACAAAAAAAGACTGTAGATGTGGCTCAGTGGTTAAGTACTCCTGGGTTCAATCCCCAGTGCTCCTTCCCCCACAAAAAAAAAAAAAAGAGAGAGAGAGAAAGAAAACAAAATGGCACCTGCTGGCCAGGGAGAAATGAGGTGGGTGTTGGGGAGAGGGGGCAGCTCAAAGCTCCCACTGCCCCGGGCGAGAGGTTTGTAGCTCTGCTGCGGATGTGTCTGCAAGTGGACTGGATGGGCAGGTCTCGCTGATTTAAAGGCCCAGGAAGTGCTTTAACCAGTGAAAGTCACCCCATAGAGCATGTGGAAGGACTGGGGTGCACTGTGGGGTACCCCGAGTCTTTCTGAGCTCTGAGGCTTAGCTCTTACTCCCTACGGAAGGGAAACAGGGAGTTTGGTGTCCTCCTCTGTCCAGAGAGTTGAAGAACCATCTGATGACAGTAGCAAAGCTGCCTCCTCTTTGAGGAAAGATGCTTCTAGAATTTTCTTTCCTAAATCTTGGTGAACCTTTCGATCCACACCTTCCTCAGAGGATGGTGAAGCATTACAAACAGAGGGCTCCCTTCCCGCTCCTCCTGTGCGTCCCCGAATGTGGTGCGACTCAGCACCCTGGCCTAGCTTGTGGGGGCCCTCGAGGAAGGAGGGGGAGACAGCACATGGTGACATTGAGTCAGATCCAGTAGATGCCAGGAGCTTTGTGAAAGTGTCACAGCCTCAAGGAAGACGCCGTCTCCATGTGGCTTTTGTGGGCTGAAAGGACACGACATCATGAATGGAAGAAATTGAAATCCTGAATAACGTATTTTTCCATAAAAGGATCTTAGCTGCTCAGCCCTCACCCCTGAGAGTGTAAAACTGGAGAGGCACCAGATTCCCGCTCACAGAGAATTGTGAATCGTCTGAGCCAACGGCTCTGTCCTTATTATTATTTTTTTTTCTTACAGATCCAGTTTCCATCAAAGGATCTCACTTGTCACCAAAAAGAGCAAAAAAGAAAAAAAAAAGGGAAAAATATTCTTGTGTCTTTACTATGTTTTATTCAGAGATACAAATGGGCAGGGAGGTAAGTGCGGGGGCCTTGGGGACTTTCTGAGCCACATGTAAACCACAGGCCCAGGTGGAGCACTTCCTCTGTGCACACACAACAGAACAAATTGTTTGAGCTGTTCCCACTCAAAAAGCAGGAATTATAAAACCTATATAACCCGCCAGCTGCACTTCCATTGGGTGGGAATCCCAGCAGTGGGCGTGGAGGAACGCACTGGCACATTTCCAGACCTTCAGGACAGAGGCCCTGGCCCCGCAGTGCGCTCTCTAGGCAATGGCTGTCCTGCGATGGGGGCAGCCCACAAGCTACCTTGTGGTTAGTCCTGGCCAGTGCCCAGGGGCTGCCACATCTAGCTCCTGAGCAGCCAGGTAGAAGTCTCAGTTCAGCATGATCCCAGCAAACACCAGTAGGAAAGGGGACGTCAACAGAGAAGGGAGAACGGTCATTCCTGGGTTTAGTGGCCACTGGGAGCAACTGAAGCTCGATCCTGCTGGGGCCACCTTGGAAGGTGGTGGACTACAATGACAAAGTAATCCAACCCCAGGAGGAAAGATGGAACCTTGGTACACCCACTGGCGGGAGACTGCTGGGAGGAAGGGGGCTAATTCCCCTGCACTTTTGTACTCTGGCAAGGAACCCCCAACCCCACCCCAGGCACAGAAGTGCAATCAAGGGAAGGTGGGGTAGAGACAGGATAAGGACAACCCTGAAGGCCATGTCCAGGGGACCTGGGCTTCTCTAAGAATTGGCCAGGGGGGCTGTTGGGACAGCCCCTTGTGGAAGCAGAGACCAGTCTGCCTGCAAAGGCATGGGCAGGGCAGGTGCAGGAACCCCAGAGCCCACCCACCACGCCCTAACCCCACGATTTCCTTTCCGAATTTGGCGCTAGCAGGTTGGGAGGGGGTACCCCTGATAGACAGCCGCCTTCTCTGAGAAGCCAGGCTCCCAAGGAAGAATGCTGAGATCCAGGAGGGTACGGTCATGTCTGTCCTTCCCAGCAGGCCGGGATGAGGAGGCCCGTAGGCATCAGAGGCCCAGTGACTGTTGTTTTTGGACTGTGGCTCCTCTGACTAAAGACACTTAACTCCATTTCCTGGCATATGAATCAGGTCCCCTTTTGTTGTACATGACAACATAACTCAAAGTGGCCCAACCTGTATAAGAAGAGAGAGGCTTCAAATGCCGCTTGCTCCAGGGGCATAGGGCGTGTTTCCCCTCCACACACACACACCCCACCCCGCCACCCCACCCCACCCTCTCTCTGTGCCTTTGCAGACAGTTCCATGCCCATCATAGCAGCAACAGCCCCCCAGCCTCCCAAGGTCAAGCCTAGCAGGGAGGACAAGCTGGCTCAATCCCCTGCAGCCAAAGGCTTCGCAGGTCCTGCATCCCTCCTGGAACTGGTGGTCCCGCCCCGGGAAATGCAGTGCACTGACTGACCAGGCCAGGGCTGCAAGGCCACCTTTGGCATTGCGAGTAAATTTCATGGAAAATCTGAGAGCTGAGAGCAAGGTAGGAGGCGTTTCAAAACAGCCACGTGTAACCCGTGGCGAGAAGAAATGGGAACAGAGGTCGTGCAGGGGCTTGCCGGTTGCTCACCCCTTCCTGTCCACCACCACCACCATGTCACCAGGATGAATGTCTGAGTGGCCTGGAGCAAGAGCTCATGGCTATCTTGGGCTGCAGCCCCCTGGCAGTTAGATTCTCTGGGCAATGGTGACCTGGGCAGCTTCACACTCCTACCCAGGGAAATATGGGGCAGTACTGTTGGCACAGTCACTTGGGGGATCAGGGGAGCTGTTAGCACTGAATGCCAAGAATGCAATGTACAAAAAGTCTATAATCATGATCCTGCCCAGGAGGCCCAAGGCATCATTAACCATCACTGCCCCTGGGACTCATCTGTGGACACTCCTGCACCGGCCTTGCACCAGGCTCAGTGGCTCGTCATGGACTGTAGGGACCTCTCCTGAAAGTGTGCATGCAAAATGACCCCATGCCAACAGTCCCCCTCTTCCTTCCTGCCATGCGCAGGTCACCTGCCCACTCTGCTGTCAGGTCCTGGAGGCAGGGGCCAGGGCCTTTTCCTCTCTCGGCTCCTTCCCAGATCAAAAGAGAATCTCAGGAATAAGCCTTTGCCCTTGAGTGCATTTTGGATAAACTGAGATTTGGATTGGGTCATTGTATTCAGGGTGGTTTATAAATATGATCATTGGATTGGACTATATTAATTACTACCAATTTCAAAAAACAGCCCCTTGTAGGTGCTTTTGAAAGAGAAGTTTAAAGCTGGAAAGAAGAGTAGCCAGTTATCTCTCAAATACGGTGCAGTGACCAAGGCTGCTGTGGCTGAGAGTTGGGGACAGCTGGTGGAGGCTGAGCCTGCAAGTCTAGCATCTTCACCAGGTTGGGCTCAGACCCTGGCTCTGCACATGGTCTTGGGATCAGATTGGTCAGGTCTGCCCCACTGCAGAGACCTCTTCAAGGGTGGAAGAAGGTCACAGGATGCGGATACAAGGAGCAAAGGGTGGAAGCAATTCCAAGAAGCCCCCTCCTCCTGCAGCTGCCTGCCTGACCCACCCAGCTCACTGTGCCAGGGGCACAGGACCATCTGAGAGGTCCTTTGCCTTATGGATCCAACTCTGGGCTCCATCCTTTCCACCTGCACCCCAAAGCACAGCCACCCCCCTCCCCCACTGGCTGTGATGCCCAGTACACCAGCCATGTCTGCATGACAGGGGAATGGAGTAACCTGGACTCAGGGAACTGAACTGCCACAGAGAGACAGTCCTAAGACCCAGGGGTACAGCCCAGTTCTCCTGTGGGGGCTCATGCTATGTGCCTAGGGCAGGAAACCAGACCTGAGGTCACCGATAATCCATCAAGATGGGACAGCTGTAGCTGCTGTTACAGGTTCTGGCTTCACTGGGGGTCTCACAAAGACCTCTGTCCCCACCCAGCACCTTCTCTGTGCATGCAGTGTGTCACCACACCTCATATACCATCACCAAGAGTCAGAGCAGGGGTTTGATGTGTATGTGAGTAGCACTGGGGTTGGAACTGCTCCACCACTCCACCACTGAGCAGCCCCAGAGCAGGGACTTGAGTTGGCACAATGCCCTTGCCAGTGTTCCAAGAAGCATTTCTGGCCTATGTCAAGTGGAACCAAGCCAGGAGCTGGCACAGCATAGGATCCAGGAGTCCTGAGGTGACTTCATTCAAGGGGTGTGGCATCATTGACTGCCACTGAGGAAAGTGTCCAAGAAAGAGGGCCAGGTTGGTCCCAGCTGCAGGGCTGAGCAGGAATTCAAGCTTGGATTCCTCCAGGAGAGGTGGAGGTGGAGCGTTAAGGAGGAGAGTTCTATCCCAGTCTGGAGTGATGGGTCTCAGTTAAGAGTCCATAAAACAGGTGAGCAGAAATGCCCACTTACCTTCCCCCGGAGTCAGGACAGAGGGTCTCCCAGCTCCATGAAGAAACTGAACCCGAGAAGCTGTGTCCTCCTTTAAATCTCTCTCCTCCTCTCCCCTCCATTTTTTCTCCCTCTCTCAGCTGCCACCACCAGTGGTACAGAGCAAACTGCTGGTGTGCGTTCTGGAGGACCTGGTCATACCGGGGCAGTGGTGTTAGGATCACAGTCTGCTGTGGATGGTACCGGGTTTCCTTGCTTTACCTGATGGGGTGCTACTCCCCAGGGGTGGCGGCAGTGCTTCCAATGGGCAGATAAGTCAGCTTCAAGGACTCAGTGTGTGGAAGACCCCAGAGCCTCTCTACCTGGACAGCGGTGCACAGGAGAAGCTAGGTAGCGGATTGTTTTGTGCCTTTGGTAATCAGTGTTCCCTATTATTTGGAGACATTGCTTCCTCTGTGGGAACAGGCAGAGGAAAGTCATTTTCTGGTGGAATTAGGAATTGATTTAATTTCAGAAACTTCCAAGTTCTTTGCCCCTCTCCCTTCATCTCACTCGGAGGCTCAGAGGAAGTTTTCATTTTGTGGGTAAAGTACTGAGGAATGGAATTTCTGGGTTTACCTTGATAATAAAGTGCCACGCTGCTCTTCAAAGAGGTCGTACCTCCCCACCACAACAAGAGCCTGACCATTTAAAACAGAAACTGTGTTACTCCTTTGGCGAGGGCGGGGGGGACTCTACTGATCCAACGACAGGATATTTTGTTGTATTAAGGAATTATGATTCATTTTTAGGTGGGAAAGTGATTTTATGGCTAGGTTTAAAAAGAAGGCCCCATCATTTAGAAATGTGTGGAAATACTTGTGGATGAAATACTGGAGGGTCAGGAGGTGGGAGATGAGAATCAGAGGCAGACTGGCTCCGAGCTGATCCTTGTGGAAGTCAGGTGACAGATGTGTGCTGGGCTCATCATCCTCTTCACTGACGGGGTTCAGGGCAGGCCATCTCCAAAATGCCACTCTGGCATAAGGATTGTTTTAAGCAGAAAGCCATTGAGGAAAAGGTCGTCACAGGACAAACTCTCTGCCCTCTCCCATCTACCTGAAAACAGAACATCAATTCCTCTTATGAAAGAGCCCCACCCCCACCTCCTGCACCAGGAAGGGAGAACAACTGCACCCTGGGGTCAGATGGCATGAGAAAGAGTCCACACAGACAAACCTTACCAACTGCCCTTATCTACCACTGGTGTCCCCACATGTGTGCCCACCCAGTTAGCCACCTCTTGTCACTCCTGTACAAAATTCTTATTCTTGGCTAAGATTCTATGTTAACCTTTGAGTTACCCCTCCCTGAGTGTCCCCATGTGTACCTGAGATGCACTCATTCATAAACTTCTGTTTTTCTCTTGCTAATCTGCCTTTCGTCAGTCAATCTGCCAGGCACAGCCAGTGAAACCAAGACAGGTAAAAGGATATTTTTTTCCTTCCTATTATGATCTGAATCTTTTGTCCCCTGCCCCAAATTCATATGTCGAATCCTAAGCCAATCCCCAGGGTGACAGTGTTCAGAAGGGAGGGGGGTTTGAGAGATGATTAGGTCATGAAGGTGGCACTCGTGAGTGGGATCAGTGCCCCTATAAAAGAGGCCCAGAGTTGGTCTGCCCCTCGTGGCACATGAGGAGGCAGCAAAGAGACACCAGGGAATTCTCACCAGAAACTAAATCTGCCGGCTCCTGGTCCTGGACTCCCCAGCCTCCAGGACTGGGAAAAGTAAGTTTTGCTCCCCCGGCACAATCATAAACACAAACACTTCTGTGTCCCCACAGGCAATGCTGCAGCGGGGGCAGCCGTGGGTGTCCTCTGGTCCAATTCAGTTCTGACACTACCTGGAGGTAGCATCAGCTTACAGAGCCTGAGGGCTGGGTCTCCAAGGCTACCCCCTTCTGCCTTCTGATGCAGGTCACCAGCCCGAGGTGGCCTTGTCTGTGTTTCTAACCAACCAGCTGTAAACCAGGGTTCCCATGACCCCTCCTCCAGTTCAATTAATTTCCTAGAACAGTTCACAGGACCCAGAAACACGTTTACTGATTTATTATAAAGGGTATTGCAAAGGGTGGCTGGGGTTATGCCTCAGTGGTAGAGTGCTTGCCTAGCATGTGGGAGGCACTGGGTTCAATCCTGAGCACCACATATAAATAAATCAAAAATAAAGGTACATCAACAAGTAAAAAATAGCTTTTTTAATAGTTATAGGTAGACATAATATCTTTATTTTGTTTTTACGTGGTGCTGAGGATCGAACCCAGTGTCTCCCACATGCTAGGCGAGTGCTCTACCACTGAGCTACAGCCCCAGCCCCCTAAAAACTAGTTTAAAAAAATAGGATAATGCAAAGGACACAGAGAAAGAGATGCATGGGGCAAGGTATGAGGGAAGGGGTACAGGGGAGTGTCCAAGCCCTCTCCCCGGGGCACCACCCTCCAGGACCTTCTCGTGCTCAGCTATCTGAAAGCTCCCTAACCCTGTCCTTTGGGGGTTTTAATGGAAACTTTATCGCATAGGCATGACTGAAGCATGGACAACCGTGTGGACACATGATGTGATCATACCCAAAGGGCACCATCTAATGCTAATAGAGTCGGGGGACCCAGCAAGCCTGTCCAGATTCTTCTTGGTGCCTCTGTGCAGAATTCCTCCCTCCAGGTTTGGGGCAGGATCTCTCCAGAATGAGGAGGGTCTTGTGACCTACTATCAACAGGGGTAGAACTGAGAATTTCTTTCCTCTTTTTTTTTTCCCCCCTATGCAAAAGGATCACACATTCCAGGCTGGGCAACTTAGAGAAATCCTGCCTCAAAATAAACTTAAAAAGGGCTGAGGAGGTAGCACAATGGTAGAGTGTTTGCTGAGCATGCACAAAGCCCGAGGTTAGATCCCCCGTACTGCATAAAGAAAAATCAGTTAGTCAATAAGTAAGTAAGTAAATAAATAAAATACACTCATAGAAAAAGGACTTGAAGAGAAAAACCAACTCTTGGGGGCTGGGGATGGGCTGAGTGGTACAGTGCTTGCCTACCAAGTGCAAGGCCCTGGGTCTAGGAGTCAGCACCCCCTCCCCCCCCCAAAAAAAAAGAAAAACCCAAACCACACAAAAAAAACTGTCCCAGTGGTTCCCCATCTCATTGAAAGCCAGAGCCAGGGTCCTTGCAGGGCCTCTTTTCTCAGACTGCAGCTCCTGGCCCCTCCAGACTCCGTTATAGCTGCACAGGCCTCCTGCCGGTTTCTTGCCTGTGCCCAGCACCATCTTCCCCAACAGCCCACGGCCACATTGCCTTCTGTTCTGCTCATTTGCACAGGAGCGCCCCCACCCCAGCCAGCTTAAAACTGCAAATTTCCACTAACTCTCATTCCCCGTTGCACTAACATCTGTTGCTTATGGGAGGGTTGCCTGCCTCCCTCTGCTAGCCTGGAAGCTCAATGGGACCAGTGTCTCTCTATTTTGTCATTTGCTGATGTATTACCCGCTCCTAGAACAGTATTCTGGTACAGAAAGAGGTCCATAATATTTTGCTCAGATTGGAAGGAGGGAAGACAGGGTGGGAGGGAGAGCAAGAGGGAGAGAAGGAGATAGTGCAGCACTTTTCTAGGAAAAGGGGGCCACGTTTGGAGACATTTTTTTTTTATCCTACTGGTATTTTATTTTAGTTAATTTGCTGTCCATTATAATTACCTTGTTTCATTAGTTAACATCAGAATAAAATCTAGAGTCATTTCTTGGCCTAGGGGATGGGCCTGTCTTAGAATAAATTCAACTACTAGGATGGATTTATTCCCATGCATGTCAGTGGCTTTAAGGAGCATCTTAGGGGGCTAAAGCTGCACATCCCAATCCCAGAGCTCTGTGATAGCAGGGCACACACCATCCCTTCAGCAAGGATTGGTGTTAGGTAGTGGTTAGTAATGAGCAGTGACTTGCAAACCGTAACACAGCAGGGTCGTGGGGGTTCTTTGAATTCCTTTAATGGACAATCAAGTAGCTTGTAGAACAACAGCAGCTGTACTGACCCTGAGAAAAAAATAGGTAGAAATAAAGGGAGCCAATTAAGACATGTCAAAAAGGAAAGGCCAGGACTGGGGTTGGGGCTCAGTGGCAGAGCACTTGCCTTGCACATGTGAGGCACTGGGTTCAATCCTCAGCACCACATAAAAACAAATAAATAAAATAAAGGTATTATGTCTGTCTACAACTAAAATATACATGTATATTATATATATATATATATATATATATATATATATATATATATATCTGAGTTAGCCCAAATATAAATATTTATATTTTATATATGTGTATGTATATTTTATTTATATATTTACACACACACACACACACACATATATATATATATATATATATATATATATATATATATTTTTTTTTTTTTTTTTTTTTTTTTTTTTAAGGAAATACTAATGAGGCTCACTCCTGGCAAAGTTGACTAAGGTCATTGTAAAGTGAGGATTTATGGCCATAGGTTTCTCAATGTATTTCAGAAGGGAAATTTCATAAATAGCACAAGCACTCTAAGATGAAGTCTGTTAATGCAGGTGTTGACCCCCAAAACTGAATTCACACAGAACTGACTTGTAGATGAAGTCCCCCTAAATAGGGTGGTCATCATGACAGTTCTGAAGAGGACCAACCAGGGTCACAAGTTCCCCTTCCCAATGTGATCGAGGAGCTAAATGTGATTGGTAAAGACCACAGAATGTGGACCCCAAAGAGTAATAAATTTGGAAGGGACATTATTTTTTTTTTATTGTTCTCTGCTCAGAGACATTCTCTCTCTCTCTCTCTCTCTCTCTCTCCCCCCCCCCCGTCCCAATCCAATTAAGACATCTGTCAAAAGAGAGAGAGAGAGAGCCCTCTGCTTGATCCTTTCTATATTTTTCACTCATAAAATTCTTTTGCCTGACTTTTTGTGTCTGACTAAATTTTCCTTCATTGGAACACAAGAAGCGAGGTTTGGGGCTTCAGTTCTACATGCTTCTGTAACATTGGGACAATAATCTGTTGGGGGTCCCAAAGCTCCTCTGGTACTCTAGTGGTCTTTGTCCTTCTGTTTCAGGGCTGGGAACTTCCCGGAAACTGGAAGACACTCCCACTTTAAGCCCCTATTCTTGCAATTGATTCAGAAAGATTTCAGACATGTTGCTCAGAGTAACAGGTAACAAGCTTATTAGAAGGGATGGGATGGGGGAAAGGGAACACTCTCAAGGGAGAGAGTGGTCCTCTCAGAGAAGAGAGCGACTGCACCCTATCCAGTTTTATTAGGGATCCCCCAGAAGTTTCTAGAAAGAATCACCCAGGTTTACCTCTTGACTTTTAATGGACAACAGGATGACCTCAGACTTTTAAGCCTAATACACTAATACAACTGCCATGACAACTCTAGGTCACTTCTGTCCATGCTGACCAGCTCTAATTGGATTCTTAACCATAAATTCTTATAGATTTTATTGTTAGGAGGAATTATCTTTATCTCCCTGAGTTCCAGGATCTGGTCTTCAAAAGGGGTCACAAAAGTCTCCCCCTTTACGGTAACTTGGGCTCCTCTTATCGACATTATTTGGGGCCTGCTTTTCTCCGCCAGATAAGGGGTAGTTTGCTGAGGAATGTGACATATCCTGTCCACTTAAGCCAGGCAGGGCTTCAGGTAAATTGTTTCTTGGAAAAGATAGTGTGTGGGGTCACTGTGCTTACTGGGAGAAAAAGTAGGCCCAACTCTCCACCACGTTGGCTTAGGAACTGACTTCCTCAACAAGACTCCTAAAGCACAAGAAATAAAATCAAGAATCAATAAATGGGATGCTATTAAAAAAAAAAAAAAAAGGCTTCTTCACGGCAAAGGAAGCCATCAAAAATGTGAAGAGAGAGTCTACAGAATGGGAGAAAATCTTTGCCACTGGCACCTGAGATAGAACATTAATCTCCAGGATATGTGAAGAACACAAAAAAATTAACATCAAAAAAAAAAAACAAATAAAAATCAATAAATGGGCTAAGGAACTTCACAGAAGAAATACAATCGATCAACAAATATGAAAAAATGTTCAACATCTTTACCAATTAGAAAAAGGCAGATTTAAACTACACCCAGATTCCATTTCACTCCAGGCAAAATGTCAATTATCAATAATACAAGCAACAATAAATGTTGGCGAGGATGTGGGGGGAAAGGCACACTAATACATTGCTGGTGGGACTGCAAATTGTGACAACTACTCTGTAAAGCATATGGAGATTCCTCAGAAAACTTGGAGTGGAACCTTCATTTGACCCAGTTATCTCACTCCATGGTATATACTTAAAGGACTTAAGATCAGCAGACTACAGTGATGCAGCCACATCAATGTCTATAGCAGCTCAATTCACAATAGCTAAACTATGGAACCAACCTACATGCCTTTCAACAGATGAATGGATAAAGAAACTGTGTACATATACACGGTGAAATATTACTCAGCCTTAAAGAAGAATGAAATTATGGCATTTTCCAGTAAATGGATAAAACTGGAGAATATTATGCTAAGTGAAATAAGTTAATCTCCCTCAAAACAAAGGCTGAATGTTTCTCTGACATGCAGATGCTGATTCACAATAAGTGTGTAGGGGATGTTCACCAGATTGGACAGGCAGGAGTTGGGGGAAGAGAGGGGGATTGGGAATGGGAAAGACAGTAGAATGAATTGGACAAAACATTCCTATGTTCATATATGAATGAATATACAACCAATGTAACTCCACATTATGTACAATCACAAAAATGGAAAGTTACACTCCATGTATGCATGATATGCCAAAATACATTCTACTGCCAGGTATAAGTGAAAAGAACAAATAAAAAATTAAAAAATAATAATAATAATAATAATATTTTTGAAAGTGTGTGGGGTCAGCACACTGGGTGTATTTTTAAAAAATAAAATTTTTTAGTTGTAGATTGACTCAATGCCTTTATTTGTTTTTATGAGGTGCTAGGATTGAACTCGGTGCCTCACACTTGCAAGGCAAGTGCTCTACTGAGCTACAACTCCAGCCCAACAGTGGGACTATTTTACAGAATGATTCCCTAAACCTCATGTTCCCACCACTCTTGCCTGTCTGTCTCCTATCACTTCAAAGAGGACTACCTGACGGGTTGATGTGGGTGGAAGAAATAGGAGTGGAGGAGGTATGTTGACCAGAAACATCCACCTTTCTCACTCTGACCTCCAGGGGTTGTATACCCTGAGGTGAGCCAAAGACCCATAGCTGGCTCCTGTACTGGGTGAACTTTTAGGGGGTCAGGTATTAAATAATGCCTTGCTTCCAGGCTTTCTCTCTCACCTTTTTCAGAACAAAGGTGATCTAGGTTCAGAGCCAAAGGTGCATCAGCAGGTGAGTCCTAAGGCAAGAAGATATGGAAGAGGAGTTGAGAGTGTTTGGTGGAATTCCATTTAAATACTAATAGCCGGCCTCTGCCCTCCAAGCCACCCAGGGCCCTCCGTTGCTCCTCTTCAAAAGGAGAGGCAAGGAGAGGCTGCAGAGCTGGGAAGGAGGCCCTTGGCACAAGGGATCGGCTGCAAGTTTACCTCTTGCAAAGCAGCTCCCTGGAAACCTCCAGGGGCAAAGTGACTCAAAACACACATCCCAGCATCCCGCGGGCTCTTGGCACGGGCAGCTTCCCGCCTCCTCAGCCTACCCGCTGGGGCCATGCCCAGCTGCTCCTTTCTCGTCCTCCCCGCACTTTTCACAGGCCATGGCAAACATGCAAAGCCCGTATTCAAAGCCCCCTATTGAAATCTTTCTGAAAATGCAAATTTCTCAAAAGTAAATTCTTCTTTTCAAACACTTAAACTCGCACATAGGCCTTGAGAGGATTTCCCCGGGCACAAGCAACGCCTTTAGAAATACTGTTTGCATTAAAAGGGGCAGAACTTGGAGCTGGGAAGCCAGGCTTGAAAATCAGAGGTAGGAGGCTCACCCTTTGGGGGATGCCTCACTGCCACCTTGGCCTTGGTCTCCTCCACCCTTTTTATTCATTGCTACCCCATTGGTGCCACATTAGTCCTGGATGACTAGGGACTCAGCAAGACAGATTTGTCGCCCACCAGCAGCTCAAATCCAGTGAGCTGGCTCAACCTCTAACCAAGCCACTTCCTCCCCTCTCCAGGGGCCTGTTGCTGCCTGTTCCTTTCACTCCCAGAACCAGGGGCCCTGGGTTCAGCCCCTCCCCAGAGGAGCAGACCCCACAGGCATGACTTGTGTCGGGGAGCAGGGCACATTTCTGTCATCCTTCCCCAGCCTGCTTGGCATCACAAAGACTAGCGCCCTAAGCTGGTGCTCCTGGCTCAGCCACCACCCCACTACCATTCCTGGGTGTCCTTGCTCCCCAGAAGCTCTCCCAGGAGGAGGGGTGCCTCTTCTTCCTCCTCTCCAGCATCAGAGAGATTGGAGCTGAGATAACTGGGAAAACAGATTTCTTTTCCCTTCTCCACACTTTCCTCCACCAAGCAATCATTTGGTTAAAATGGCCATTTTCCCCTTTGGTTCTGATTTCACACCATATATTCACAACCTGCTTTTCCCACTTTTCAAGAGCACAGCAGGAGACTAGACAGGGGGAGGGCAGAGAGACTTGGCTCTAAGGTTGCTTCCCCACCTTAGAACCTTGGACAAAAAGCTACGAGCGATGGTAACACGTGAGGGGGAAACCCCACAAGGCCTTCTGCTCAGGTTCTTCTTGGCCTCTCTGTGCAGCACTCCTTCCTCTTGGGTATGGACAGAACCCTTTGGAATGAAGTTCTTCAAGGAAGAAAGTTCTACAGCTTCCAGATCTTATGGCTTGCTTTGGGGAAGAGAGGTTCTAGGTTCCATGACCTGCCTTGGGAAGAAGAATTCTAGTTTCTATGACTCACTTCAGGGGAGAGAGCCCAGCAGGAGACAGAGGACAGGAGGCGGGCAGAGACACTTGGCTTCTAAGATTGCTTCCCAGGGCTTCCGATTTCCTCAGCAGGCCAAAGTGCCATGCTTTGGGGTATTGTATTCTGAGCCCCAACTGCTGCCAACAGCACCCTGGGTTGCAATGGGTCATTGGCCACATCCTGAGAGAGTGCCTTTGAGTCTGTGAATTTCCTAGCATTCCAAGTGAGAGTCCTATGATCACTCTTATTGGACCAACTTAGGTCATGTAACCACCAATGGTTGGAAGCGGTGGGTAACTCTTGATTGGCTTAAGCCACCCAAGACCCACCATGAGATGGGTTGTGGTCATCTTCCCTTGAAGCAAGTAGGCTGCATGAGGGAAAACAGATTATCTGAATGGAAGTTAGGTTATTTTCATAAGAAAACGGAATGAGGTAGCAAACAAATGGTTACCAGCAGATAGCCAATTGTAGCAGGAAAGCATTCACATAGGGCCAGAAATCCAGGTCCATGACACTCCCTGACTCACCTACTATGTTTTTAGTCTGCTTATTTCCTCCTCTTCATAAGCTAGATATATTCTGCTAGAGGTTTGTCTTGGCATCCTATATTGCACCAGTAGGAAGTCATGAAAGGTGAAGAACTGTGTCTGTAGTGAATGCTGTAATGTGCTCCCCAGAGCAAGATGCTAATCACCCTAGGGGCCAGCCTGTTTGCTGCTAAGTGTTTGCAGCCGCACCTCTCGCTGGGCACTGCTTTGGCTACAGAAAGTTGTCTCACCCAATACCAAACCACTTCCCACAGGCAACACAAAATGACAGCAGGTCCACATAGGGGTAAAAAGACCTGGATCTCATTTTAGGATGATTCTGAAAGACCATCCCTGATCCAAAGCTTCTTCTGTGTTTCAAAGTGTCTATTGCCACTGTAACTAACCACCTCCAAAATTTAGTGGCTTAAAACAACAATGAAGCATTATTTCTTGTGACTCTGTGGGTTGGTGGGGCTCAACAGGGTGGTGGTTCTGCTCTGGGAGGAGGAGTTGAGGCTATTCATGCTGCTGCATTCACCTGGGAGTTTGGTAGGAGCTGGAGCACCCCAGCATGTCTCTCATCCTCCAAGGTCTCTCTCCACATTGTGACTGATTACAAATTTAATACCTCAGATCATGTATATTTCCAGCTCTTTGAAATTTGTTAACACTTGTTTTATTACCCAACCTATAATCTACTTTGGTGAATGTTCTTTTTTTTTTTTTTTTTTTAAGAGAGAGTGACAGAGTGAGTGAGAGAGAGAGAGAATTTTAACATTTATTTATCTTTTTTAGTTTTCAGCGGACACAACATCTTTGTTTGTATGTGGTGCTGGGGATCGAACCCGAGCTGCATGCATGCCAGGCGAGCGCGCTACTGCTTGAGCCACATCCCCAGCCCCTGGTGAATGTTCTATACATTTTTCTCTTCAGCCTGACAATCTCCACTTTTTGCAAAAAAGAACTGATTTCATTAACAGTGAATAACCATTGATATGGTTGAGTTTTCTATTTGTCCCCTATGTCTCCCCCTACCCTCTTCATCCTTCTGTCTTTCATCTTGGGTGCATTGACTATGATTTTTTTTTTTTTTGTACTAGAGAAATGAACTCAAGTTTTGGGCATGCTAAGAATGTACTCTACCACCAAGCCACATCCCCAGCCCTTTTCAATTTTATTTTGAGACGGAGTTCAAGTGGCCCAGGAAGGCCTGGAACTTGTGATCCTCCCTCCAGAGCTTTCTATAATTTGCCATTATTCCATCTATTATTTTTTAAACTAAGTCTCTGGGTTTCCAGTGTTTTTTCTAGAACTGAGGCATGCGTCTTTAGTTTATCCATGTTGTTGAACTCAGGCCTGCTAGCTCATCCGCCTCCACTTCCCTTCTGTGACCTCCTACCTGCGAACTGTCTGTTCCTCACCCCGCCGTCTCTCCAGTCCTGGAATCTGTCCAGTCATTCATTCATCTTATCTGATATACACTTGAGTGCCAGGATAATGCCGGAAAATGGTAGTGGTGTTAAGTAGAAGGGGAGTTGACTTCCTCCACCACCAGAAGTCAAAAGGCAATTTAATCATTAACAAGTGACTAGGAGTTGGGCCTGTAGCTCAGTGGTAGAGTGCTTGCCTAGTATGAATGAGGCCCTGGGTGGATCCCCAGCACAAAACAAAATGAGACTAAACAAGACCAACACATGAGATGATGCCATTGCTGTAGAAAGTAGTTTTGCCATTATAAATAGGAAGCGGAACCCCCTCTTCTTGCAAGCAGACTCAGTCAGCAAAACCCAAAAGAAACAAGCCAGACAGTGCACAGGAAGACCACCCAGGGACAACTGCAGTCATCGAACCAGAAGAGTCAAAAAGATGCTGAGGCACAGGATCAGTTTTCTTTCTACCTTGGTGTATTGGAGGACGATTAAAGAGCATCCTGAAATGGTGAACACAGCTCCTGGGTGTGTGCATGTAAGTTTGTGCACAGAAATTGCTTTTTATAATTGCATAAAAGTTCACAGTAGTGGGGCGCTCACTGGGATGAATTATGGCTGATTGTCTACACAATATATTCAGCTGTCTGACATGATGTCAGTCTATAAGTGTTGATGTGGAAAAGTATGGAGAAAATATAAATCCAGTGACTAAACCAGATAGAAGAACACTATGTGCTATATGATCTTATTTGTAGCCATGTACTATGGGCTGTGAGGTCTGGCGGAGGCATAGAGTGACCATCTAAGTTTTGAACTATGCATATCTCAGGACTTAATTCAGCAACTGATGCATAATGGCCCCTCAATAAATATTTGTTGAGCAAATACTTTGCTAAAAATCTAGAGTGCTAATAATAGTAATAACAGGAAAATGGGTGGGTTTTAAAATTGTCCCTATTTTCTTTCAAAAAAATGCTGAGAAGAAGATTGTGAATTACACCAAAATAAATACTTAAGTTTTATAATCAAATGGACATCCAGTTGCTGGGCCCCACTGTATCTACTAGTGACCAAGGAACTAGGGGCCAAGCAGGTTGAACTTCATTACAGATTTGTCTTTCAATTTGCCTCCAGAACAAATTAGTGACTTTTTTTTTTTAATGTTGATCTCCCCCAGGTCCATGCCCAAAGAAAGAAGAGGAGAAGAAGAAGAAGAAAAGGCTGAAAAACTCAAAATCCTTAAATTCTTATAGGATTATAACACTGCATGAAGACATGAATTCCTAAGCATATTTCCAGATGACATTCCACTCTCCATACAATAAAGATAAATTCATAATGATTGTGTCAGATATCAAGTAAACACCAGATGATTTCCCATAATGTGGATGGAGAGGAGGAAGGAGCATTCTTGGCACCCCCCCACCCTTTTTTTTTTTTTTTTTAGTTTTTTTTGTAATTTTCTGTTAATTTCCTACCAGAATCTTTGCCATGTAAATAACAGAGAAAGATAAAGTCCACTGGCCCTGGACTCCAACCTTTGCTTAACATTCCACCCCTTCTCTGATCTGTCCCTCTTCCCACCTCTGGAAAGTTTGGGATTTGTTATCTGAAAATCCAGGGGCTGAGGATACATGTCTCAGGAGGCAGAGTGTGTTGGATTAAGATCAGCCTCGCGAGAGAGGCTAAAATGAAGGTTCTCTCATCTACAGTCTGGCTTCCCCTGCTCCTCAAAAGGTGACTTAGGTGGACTCAATTTCCTTTCAGCTCACCTGGTAAGGCCCTCCTTGGCTCTGCCACCTTCTCAGCTTGCGCCCACAGACAAGGTTAGCAGTGTCCTTGAGGCACTGTCCCCTTTCTGTGCATAGAACCCTAAGCCTGCCACAGAAGCAGAAAGAGGCTATGAGGACTGCTAGAAATCAATGTGAAAACAGGAGGGAGGCCTCCAGCACACCCTCCACCCAGTGCCAAAAAAAAAAAACGGGGGAGTAGGCTAAGTGAACACCTTACACTGTGCTCTTGTCTTTGGTGGGGACTGTCACCAACCCCACCCATACCAGGCACTGGAGGAGAACACAGCTGTGACCTGGGGTTCCAAGCCCAGAACAAAGAGACCTGGCAGTTCTTCCTCCCCATTCTACGGGTCAGGGACTCCAACTGCAGCCCTCAGCTCATGAGCGAACTGTGGTCAGGAGGGAGAGCCAAGGGCCTGAGCTTGCTGGCTCTGCAGAGAATGGAGGCAGGGGTTTAATTAACCCCCTTTCCCTCTTCTTGCTATCACTGAGCACTCTGAGACTTCTTTTTCTTTTCTTTCTTCCTTTCTTTTTTGTGATGATGCTGGAGGTGAGCCCAGGGCCTTGTGCATGCCAGGCGAGCACCCTGCTGCGGGGGTGTGCCCCCAATCCCTGATTTACTTATTGATGGAATAGTTCCTCTAATTGTGTTTTCAAAGTGGGACTAAATATGACAAGCTTTCTGATTCTGTGTCCACCTGACAATCTAGCTAGAAATCCACATCCAGGTTTAACCTTAAATTTTTCTTCAATACTTTGAAACGATTTTCTTTTTTTTTCTCAGATCCAATGTTGCTGTTTGGATTTGATATCAATCTGAGTTTCATTCCTTCTTTAGTCCTTTACTATCAAACTGCTCAGATGCAATGCGATGGCTGGAGCTTTATCTGGCTTGGGTCATGAAGATATGAGAGGAGACAGTGACCTGGAATCAAACGTGAGTCCTCAGAGACCTAGAAAAACAAAGCTACTGTATCAACCATAAGTCACCCACTGACAAGTGTCCATGAGAAAGAGAAATTAACTAATGTTGTGCTTATGCCACAATTTAGACTCTGTTATGAGTAGCTGAAACAAAACTTAATTCATGTGTGCTTTAAATCAGCTTTGTTTTAGGATTTCCAGAAACCTAATTATTTTTCCCAGTGAGTTCATGTTTCCCTGGATAACAGCCACCTGAGCTTCAGTCTACCTTTATTGTCTCCCTCCTGGGGAGCTCAGGGAATGGGGACAGAAGGGAATTGCCTGTGGCTTTATGATATGAACCTGCCCACCCTGAGGGCCACCTCCCATCACTAATGAAGTTCCTCTCAGAGAACTTCAGAGCACTCTCCCTGGTCACTGTTCTTTTCATGAGCTGAGTCCTGTGACTGGAATCCACGGATTCTTGAACCATGAAGTGCAGAGAAGGGACTGCCAGGTCTCATTATTCCATGCTTCTAGCCCAGCCTGACATTGTCATACCCAGCCAGCAAGGCTGTCTCTGCCTCCCAGAGCTGTGGTGGGGTAGGGGTGGGCCATGATCCCCACCAGAGACAAGAGAGCGAATGTAAGGTGTTCACTCAGCCCACTTTTCAACAGTGGGATGGAGGATGTGGGGGTTTCTCATGCTTTACCTTAGTTTCTAAGAGTCCTCATTAACCTCCCTCTTGCTTCTGTAGCATGGTGAGTGCTATGTGCACAGGGGCCGACGTCTCAAGGAGACTGCCACCTTGTCAGGCCTGCACTATTATTATTTTTTCATAACATTGATGGCCATTTGTGTGTTTATTTGTTTATTGTCTCTCTTCCCCAACCCACTAGAATGGCAGCATCTCAGAGGTAGAAACTTGCTGGTTCACAGTTGTCTCCCAAGCACTGTACACCGTGCATACAGTAGATACTCAACTAATACAGGTGGAATGATTGTATCTCCAACCTGGTGGTGCTGGAACTCTATCTTGACACCAGTCCAGGGATTCTCCCTCCAAATCTGGAGCCCTGATCTCTGCTTTGAGCAGAGATTCCAAGGGAATGTAAATTAATAGCGAGGGAGGAGGAGAGAGAAAGGAAAGGCACTGAGGAATGAGAACGACAAATTATGTGTGTGTATGAATATGGCATAATGAATCCCACTATTATGTATAATTATACTCACCAATAAAATGAAAGTTAAAAAATTCAAAAGTCACATGAATGAAGACCCTGATAAAGATACAGGACCCTCCCTTCAAACGCTGGCTAAAAGAACTGTTGGATGATTATATTTAGTGTGGGGCTGTCTTATACATGTTTGAATCTCCACTGTTTGCAAAGAGTAAGGTGTTCAAGAAAGATTTGTTTTAGGGACACACAAAACCCGTCTGGGGAAATGTTTTAGCATAATTATAGAGGGCAAAGAAAGAACTGAGGGTTATAGAGTGAAGGACAGGGCTGGGTATTAACATGTTGCTGACACAAAGGGGCCTATGGTGTATTACTCTGCAATAGATGAAGAAATAAAAAGCCTTAGGCACTAGCCACACACAGCTATTTAAATTTAATTGAAATTAAATAACATGTAAAATTCTGTTGCACTGGCCTCGGTTCAAGTGCTCTGTAACAGCCACATGTGGCCTGTGGTCACTGCCTTGCACAGTACGGGTAACAAGTCAGTCCCACCATCACAGAATGTTCTGATGGACAAAACTCACCTAGACCTTTAGGATGAAAGGAAATACCGTCCTGCTTCGGACCTACCAACAGTTTCCAGGCAGATCAGAGCACCAAGGCAGTCCCACTCCCGTTCCCCTAGATTTGCCCCACAGGGAGCCAGTTTGCCTCCATGCCAAGGGCTGTGATCCTAACCAGTAAGCATTTGTGGAAATAGTGGGCCCTCCAGCAGGTTTTGATAGTGTTCAAGGCCCAGGAGAAGAGCTGGATGGCAGAAGTAGCCCCTGCTTCCCCTCCTTTCTCTCACCTCCCTATCCCCTTATTTGCACGCTCCACCTCCACTCCAAAGCCAACAGAGCACAGGTAGCCAGGCCCTGCCCCCAAATCATGTGGGACTCCTCAGAAATAAATGATCTACTACAGGTCTTAGAACAATCTTACCTTGTTTACATGATAATTTGTCTTCCTCCACCCTGAGACTGCACCTAGTAGGTGCCCTGTAAGTATTTGTTGGGTGGGTGGATGGATGGTGAATGAATGAATCGGAGACACTCTTTTCCCTTAGTCGGTCAAGGCACTGCGGGAGGAGCCACCCTTAGAGGGTTGGAGGAGAAAGCCCCCTCCCTCCACTCCGCCCCCGCGGACCCGCTCTGGGCGGGTGAGCCAGAGCCATCGCCTGCGGGCCGGGGGTCCGGCGGGGCTCGGCCCTCAGGGGCGTGTCCTCCCGTCCCGGGCGCAGCCGCCCGGATTGACGGGCTGCGGTGCTCCCGGGCCGCGGCGGCCGAGGGACATGGAGCGCGAGCTGGAGGCGCTGGAGACGCGGCCCGCGAGCCTGGCCGAGCCGCCCTTCCAGGCGCTGGTGGAGGCGGCTGGGGGCCGCGGGCAGGTGCTGCTGGTGGGCGAGCTGTGGGAGCGCGAGCAGAGCCGCGCGCTGCTGCGGGACTTCGCCACGGCCGTGTTCCCACCCGAGCCAGCCGCGGGCAAGCCGGGCGGCGCGGCGGAGGAGAGCGCCGGGCCCGGGGCGGCGTGCAGGGCGCAGAGGGCGCTGGGCACGGCGGCGCGCGCCATCCGCTCCCCGCTGGTCTTCGTGCTTTGCCGCGCGTCGTCTCTAGCCGCCAGGGAGCCGCGGCGCCGCCTGCGGGAGATGCTGCGGGACGTGCGCGGCCGGAGGCGGGCCGGCGCGGCGCTGGTCGGGGTGCTGGTGGCCGAGGCGGGGCCGGAGGACGCGGTGGCGCCCGGGCTCCGGCTGCTGGAGGCGCTGCTGCGCACAGTGTTCGGCCGCCAGGCGGGTGGCCCGGTGCAGGCAGCCGCCTACTGTCCCAGCCACCCGGAATCCAGCCTGGCTGTCCAAGCGGCCGCCTGCAGAGCCCTGCAAGCCGCGGGGCCCGGGCGACCAGGTGAGGCTTCGCCGCGGAGCAGGGCAAGGTGCGGGCGGGCGGGAGGGCAGCGGCTGGGAAGCTCCCCGGGTTGGACCCCTTTAGCACCCCCTGTTGTGCAGCTAAGTAAACTGAGGCCGAGTGCGCGGAGGTGCCTAGCAGCCGTCCCCTCAGCACTTTAGCTTTAGGGGGCGGGCCCTGGACAAGGGGTCAAGTCTGCCCTGGGAGATTTGGAGTGTTTGCCTGATGCAGGGCGCTAGGAAGGCCGAAGGGACGAGCATAAGGTAGGAAGGTGGTAGGAAGAAGGGCTGGACTGGCCAGGCTTGGTGGGGGGAGGGGGATGGGGAAAGAGGACAGAAAAGCCTTGGGATGCAGAAGCCTGGGGTGGTGGGACACCTGTGTGTGGAAACTGGGACTGTGGGGTGCCTGGAGCTTCCAGGACGCAGTGCAGCCAGGGATGCGTTGAGACCTCGAGGCCACCCTGGAGGCTCGGTGGGGAAGTCCGGCGGGGTAAGAGACCGAAGGTAAGGGACTTGTGGGCCTGGAGGAGGCTGCCAGGAACTGAAAATAATGAATTTTCTAGTGCTTCCTGGTTTCGGGCTCAGGTTGCACACCCGTTGCAGAGGGCACCTTTCCATCTAACTGAAGTGTAGAGAGGGGAGTGGGTCCCCCCCCCCCCCCCCCCCGCCGCCGCCAGCGGAGACAGCTGCTGTCCACAGAGGGAGCAGGCTTCAGCATCTCCCCCATCCTGGTTCACAAGGTTTTACAGGAACTCTCCAGTGTTTGGGGGTTAAAATGGGGACATTTAGTAATGCTGAGTCTGGCAAAACCAGGAGATCTTTGCACTCAGCTCCCCACTCAGCTTGGGCAGCCCTCCAAACCCTGCAGCCTCCACCTCCTGAAGGGTTAATGAAAACTAGAGTGGTTGTGTTGTGTTTCCTGGGGTATCTGGTTGGACAGCTACTGGGAGATGCCGGACATGGGGAGGGGTTGCTTTCTCAGCAGGGAGACCTGCTTCCTGTGATGTTAAAAAAGTCACAGACTCACCCGAAGTCTAGCTTGCCTGGCAAGCGCTATCCCTCTCAGCTGGGATGTACCCCAGCCTCCCCACCCTCACCCACTTTCTGTTGAGGCCTCTAGGCCTCAAATTCAGCCATTAGTAAGGGAAATACCTCCTGTGGAGCCTTGTTCTAATCAATTTTTCAGCCCCTTCTTCCCTGACCTGGCCCTCTGGGGGAAAGAAGGAAATTCACACAAATTTTATGCACCCTAATGAGCTGATGCCTGGAAAATTCTCCCAGGCTTTAATCTCTTGGATTCTCCCATTCCCATGGGAGCTTGCTCTGGCCTCCTAAATGTTTGTACCCAAGGCCTGAAAAGCCTTTTCTCTCCTCCTCCTCTCTGCTTGGCCAGTCTCACCTCTCCATTCAAACTGGACTTCCTCCTCCAGGAAGTCCTCCTGGAAAGCTCCGCACTCCAGTTGGCAAGTTCACTGATGAAAACCCAGAACCCTTTGCCTTCCTGCTGTCTAAGCTCTTACCATGTGATTTTGTGCCCGTTCCCTGTGGGTTTAATCTTGCTCGTAGTCCCCTTCCTAACACCTTGCCTAGCATACAGAATGGGATAAATGACTCTTCACCTCCTTTTAAATAAATACTTTAAAAAGTTTAATGCTTTGCAAAGGCATCGTTTTATGTTAAACTCTCTCCTACTTTTTTTTTTTTTTAAAGAGAGAGAGAGAGAATTTTAATATTTATTTTTTAGTTTTCGGCGGACACAACATCTTCGTTTGTATGTGGTGCTGAGGATCTAACCCGGGCCGCACGCATGCCAGGCGAGTGCGCTGCTGCTTGAGCCACATCCTCAGCCCCTACTTTTTTTTTTTTAAAAAAAGCAACATACATACACACACACACACACACACACACACACACACACTGAACAAAATGAAAGCTTTCATTACTGAATAAAGGGACTGTAGTTATGATTTATTGCCTGCCCATTTCTTTGCAGCTTTTGCAGTGGACAGTGTTATTACCCTCACACCAAATGGACTCACGTTGCTAAGGTTTTCCTATTGGATGCTCTGTTTTTTAAGTTTTCTGATTTCTTTCCTTACTGCCTGCAGATGATAATTTTTTTTTTTTAAGTTGCTTGCCTTGTGTCAGTTCTGCTTTACACAGTTTCAGTGTCTAATCCAGCTGCCTTTGGGTTGAAAGCCTAAGGATCCCATCTTGTTAGAACTGGATATAAATTAAGAGTAAATAATCTGTGAGTAAAGACTGTAAACAGGTTTTTTTGTTTTGCCTATCTGCTGCCAGAAGTTTTTATTCTTCTTTTTTTTTTTTGCAGTGCCTTAAAAATGATAAGTCAGGCATGGTGGTGCACGCCTGTAATCCCAGTGGCACAGGAGGCTGAGGCAGGAGGTTCATGAGTTCAAAGCCAGCCTCAGCAACATTGAGGCGCTAAGCAACTCAATGAGACCCTGTCTCTAATAAAATACAAAATAGGGCTGGGGATGTGGCTCAGTGGTTAGGTACCCCTGAGTTCAATCCCCAGTAACTCTGACCCCCAAAAGAATGATAGGCAAGTGCTCTACCAATGAGCTCCAACTTCCCCCTGCCTTTATTGGGGATTAAACCCAGTGACATTCTACTTCTGAGCTACTTCCCCTGTCCTTTTTATTTTCTTAATTTATATTTTTGTTCATTTATTTGTTTTGCAGTACTGGAGATTGAACTTGGGGCGCTCACAACTGAGATATATCCCCAACCCTTTTTATCTTCAGACAGGTCCTCCCTAAATTGCTGAGGCTGGCTTTGAATTTGCAATCCTCCTGCCTCTGCTTCCTGAGTTGCTGGGATTACAATCTTGTGCCCCCACACCTGGATCCAAATCGTTCTTTAAAAAAAAAAAAAAGAGGAAGAAGAAGGAAAAGAAAACATTTCCTGTTGACTTTATTCCAGATGCTTGGGGATCCCAGGTGATCTCCAAATAACTGGAATGGTACTTTAATTTTGCTAAGAACTAGAATCAATATTGTCTCAAATTATAATTGTTTCATATGTGATTACCAAAAAAATATTAAATCTATTTCTGTTAAGCAAGAGTTTGAACTAAAAATCAGGGAGGCATTTCTGCCCTTGAGTATTCTCTTTGGTGCTTTGTCATTGTAATTAATTTCACGTTTTGTTGCTATGGTTTTCCCAGCATGGTACCCATGTCATAGAGTAATTTGCGAGGATGAAATGAAATGATCACAGTTGAAACTAGGACCGGTGACAGTTGAGACTCTTGGTTTGCTGGACAGAACGTTTTCCAGTCTTATGAAGCAGGAGCCATCTTTCTGACCTTGACCTGAGGGGCTTTGTGTTCTTCCTAGAAGAAGGAACTTGGGAGAGATCTGGCCTCCCAGGACTGCTGGCCTGTTTTACTTGGGGTCCTTGGAGCCAGAGGAAGGACCAAGATGCCACCTCCTCCAGATGCCCAGCTCAGGGTGAGTGCTTCAGCTTCCTGGACCTTCCTGAGGGCTGGGTGTGTAGACACAGGGGCCTCAAGGACAGAGCAAAAGAACATCCATGGAGCACCTGCTGCATACATGTGGGCATGGGGGGAGCCATGTGAACTGCCTCCCCTCCAGGCAGTGGGAAGGCTGGGCTTTTGCCCCAGGAGTGTCACCTAGTGAAGGAGGTGTGAGGAGGTCTGTAATGCAGGTGAGCGGCATGGGGGCCTCTGCAGTCAGGCACCCTGAGGATCCAGGGAGTGTCAGAGTGAGTAACATGTGAGCTGGGAATGGAGGTCTTTCTGTAAGTAGAAATGAGAAGGTTGGGGGAGAGGACAGCCCGAGCAGAAGCTTGACAGCAGATATCAGAAAAGCCCTCGGAAGTGTCCAGGATTGAGGTACAGAAGGAGAGTAAAGGCCTGAGGTGAAGAGGAGAGTTAGGCCACACCGGGGGCTCTGAATGTCCTTCAGGGGTAGAGGGCCACTGGTGATTTCTGAGCAGAGCTGTCAAGATGAAGGGTGGTTTAGAAAGGGGGCTGGACTGTGGGGCAGGGAGAGCACAGAGGTGGAGCCCAGCTGTCAGGGACTGCAGCAGCCCAGGAGAGACTTCTTGTGGCCCAAGGGTCAGTGTGGGACAGGAGAAAGGGAAGGGAAAGACAATGGGCAGTAGTTTAAAATAAACTGACATTGTGTCCCTTATTTTAAAAATAGTTGATATGTCAGCCTTATATTGCTGCAAAAGAAATTGCCACAAAAGTTAGTAGCTTCAAACTAGAAACATTAAGGTCCCTGACTTGCTGTTAGTGAGGCTGTTTGTTCTTGCTCCCACCAGGCCCCCCAACAACATCGACTCCCTTGTTTCTAATCTGAGGCGGTGTCACAGTTTAAGGTAGTTACAGGAGTGACTAGCCATCCCCTCTGTCTTGTGAGGCTCCCTGTTCAACACCTGTATTCCCAGAGCCCACCCACACCAAAGGAGGGGTTTATACAGGGGCAGCTCACTTAAAGGGCCATGATCTTGGGGCTAGCTTCAAATTTTGCCTATTGTAGTTGAAAACTTAAAAAATATTTTAAGAAAAGGAAAATGAATACTAAAAGTTCACTTGATCCTATCATTCAGCAGTAACAACAATCAATATTTGGGGGTAGACCATTCCATTTGTCTGTCTTTCCTTCTCTCACTGTCTTTGTACTATTTAAATTTTAATATTTACTTCTAGGTAATATCTAATCTGCAGAATGAAGTAGGTATTCAAAACAGTCAATCAGGGGCTGGGGTTGTGGCTCAGCGGTAGAGCACTTGCCTCGCTCGTGGGAGACCCTGGGTTCGATCCTCAGCACCACATAAAAAATAATAAGTGAAATAAAGGTATTGTGTCCAACTACAATTCAAAATAAATAAATATTAAGGAAAAAAAAACAGTCAATCACAAAAATGTTAACTTTTAACTTTGTGGTCATCATTTAGCATCTGTCATGAACCTAGGGGGGAAATAAAGCAAAGGAATCATTAACAGTTGTACATAAATTTTGGATAACTTCCTTCTCTGTAGCATATAACAAATCTCATGTAGAACTCAATTTATTAAAAGGCAAATTTCATTTATGGATTATGTACTTTTATCCTACTGTATCCAAGGGGATGGGCTCCAGAACTCCACTTGAAAACCAAAATGTATGTATGTTCAAGTCCTTTATGTAAAATGGTGTATAATTTACCTATGTATATCCTTCTGTATGCTTTATTCACTTATTTATTTTGTGGTGCTAAGGATGGAACTCAGGGCCTCATACATGCTAAGCATATTCTCTACCATTAATTTACACACCCAGACCGCCTGCTGTATACTTTAAATCATCTCTAGATTACTTACATCCCTATAGTATTGTGAAAGCTATGTAAAATAATTGTTATACTGTGTTATGTAGGAAAATAATGACAAGAAAAAAATCTGTATTTGTTCAATACAGATAAAACTTTTTTTAATTGGTTGAATCTGTGGATGAAAAATACAGGGATATAGAGAGTCAACTGTACATACATTTATAATAAGCATGACAAATATAAGATCTTATACTTGGGCTGGGGTTGTGGCTCAGTGGTAGAGCACTTGCCTAGTGTGTGTGAGGTGCTGTGTGAGGCACTGGGTTTGATCCCCAGCACCACATAAACAAATTAAACAAATAAAATAAAGATATTGTGTCCATCTACGACTAAAAAAAAATTAAATTAAAAGACCTTATACTTACCATGGAATCTGTTTTTTTCGTCCATAACATATTATGGCAATAATTATGTCAGTAACATCTTTTATTTTTTTTAAGGTAGTTGTAGATTAACATGCAATTATAAGGAATAAGAGAAAGAGCTCCTGTGTACATTTTACTTAGTGTCCCCCATGGTAACATCTGAAGTTTTTTGTTTTTTTTTTAAAGAGAGAATGAGAGAGGGAGAGAGAATTTTTTAATATTTATTTTTTAGTTTTTGGCAGACACAACATCTTTGTTCGTATGTGGTGCTGAGGATTGAACTCGGGCCGCATGCATGCCAGGCGAGCGCGCTACCGCTTGAGCCACATCCCCAGCCCACATCTGAAGTGTTTGTAACACAATGGAGATACTGACATGGGCGTAATCCACAGATCATATTCCGATTTCCCTAATTTACTGCACTCATTTGTGCTTTTAGTTCTATGGAACTTCATATATCATTTCTAATGCTGAATCCCACCATATGTGTGAGTCATAGTTTTCTCTCTGAGTCCCTTTGCTGGACACTGAATCAGAATCAGGATGCTTTCAGATGCTGGGTAAGAAGCCTGGGGCTCAAAACAGCATAAGATATATAAAGGAATTCATTATCACACCTAAAGGACAGTTCAGAGGTGGAGTTGGCTTCAGAGTTGGTTGATCCAGGAACTCAGTGAACTCCACAAAGACTCAGGATTTTTCCTTCTCTCTTCTGGGCCATCCTCAATGTATGTTTCCTCCTTAGACTGGAAGCAAGATGGCTGCAGCAGTTCCACTAATTATTCCTAATTATTTCCTCAGGATAAAATCCTAGAAGTGGAATTGCTGGGTCAAAGGGTATGTACATTTTTAAGGTTTTTGATCTGTATTTTGTTTGGCTTTTTAAAGTAGATACTCACTGGGGCAACTTCCTCCCTTTCAGTCCTTGCTTACCGACTTATAAACTTTTTCTTCTGATTGGTCATTCCTTCTGTGTTCCAGAGAACTTCCAAGACTCACAGGAGGAGCTGGCACTCACAACCATATTTCCCAACGGAGACTGTGAAGACCGTGGAAGTGGACCCAAAGCCTGTGATGGAGTCGTTCACACGCCCCCTGAGCCCACTGGAGAAACCAGATGAAGGCTGGACCCTCGGAATGTCCCTGGCTCTGACCCACACCCTGAGGCCTGACCCTTCTCACTGAGCCCCCAAGCCGACCTTGTCTGGTGGTGATTGTGAAAACCCCTCTTTTAGGGGGCTGTCACATTCCCTATTGCCAGTTCGGGAGCAGGACTTGCTAAGACAGGCAGGGCCTAGGAAAACTGTCCCTTGGGACCGGCTCTCCACTTGCCATTTGCTACTGTGATCATAGTAAGGTTATTTTAGCTCTCTGTACCTCAGTTTCTCTAAGCCAAGGAGACCGGTAGCTCTCTACTTTGAGGCTGTGCAGAACTGTGGCACCCCAGGGTGTGTGCAGCACTCTGGACACATGCAGGAGAGTGCAGCTGGAAGGAACTCTGGGCCAGATATCATCAGATCTGGGCTGTGACTTGGGGTGTGTCATTCCATCTCTGGGACTTCTGTTTTCAAATGCATGAGGGGCTGCCAACCCACTGGCTTTTCAGCCAGGGGCCAGGCTGCCCTTCCAGGCAGCATTGGAAACCTGTGTGTTGGGGTGGGTCACTGACTGTGGGGCACCCCTGGCATTTAGTGGGAATCCTGCAATGTACAGGGTGGTCTCCAACAGCAAAGAATTGGTTCACTCAATATTGTGACACCTTTGAGACACTGGAAGAACCAGTCCCTTTTTCCTGTCAAATTCTGGGAAGAGTCCCCCCAGAGAGTGTCAGGCTTCTTGGGACCTTGGCTCTTAGAACAAGCCAAAATAAAGACCACATTGTTGCCCCGGGGGCCTGTCAGGCCAGAGCCAAGATGGTCCCTGTGTTGCAGGGCCAGGACAGAAATAGCCCTGCATGCCGGTGAGAAGAAAGGGCTGCTCTCTTTCTCATGTTGATATTGACTTTCTGTGCCAAGTCCTTGGAGGGTAAGAATGCTGGGAGCTGCCCACAGCACCACCCAGAGGAAGGCAGGGGGCAGGGGATGCTCGGGTCAGCTCTGGGTCTCAGTTCCTATCCCAAGGTCAAAGCAGACTCAGCCCTGTACCTCAGTTTCTCTAAGCCAAGGAGACCGGTAGCTCTCTACTTTGAGGCTCTGCAGAACTGTGGCACCCCAGGGTGTGTGCAGCCTTTCCTCTAAGTGGCCTGAGTCAGACAGGGCGATGATGTTCCCTGCAGAGCCGGCAAGGCCTGTGTTCACCCACAGGCTGCTCAGCATCCCTCTCTTGTCGACTTTGAGCGCTGGAGAAATCCGGTCTTCAGACTCAAGCGGGAGGGCCGCCCCTGATTTCCCCGGTGGGAACCCCCCACCCCTCAGGGAAGTGGCCACGCCCATGCATTCCTGCGATTCGATTCGCTCCGCAGACACAGTCGTGCCCACTCTTTAGCTCGCGGCCTTCCAGTTGTTATTTCAGCTTTCTCTGTGATGTTGCCAAATTGTAGAACGGAAGCCTCTAGCCAAGGGGCTCTGTGATGTTAAGGAAGGGCCCTCTCTACTCTGTGCCTCAATTTCTTTTCCATAACAGGGAGCCAGGTCCTACCCCTCCCTGGCCTCGCAGGGATGGTGTGAGGTCCCACGAGACAACATCTTCCTTGGGCCTGGGTGGCAGTGACATTTTTTAATAATGCAGGGTTGTCTCCCCAGTAGATAGATCCAGCTGGCATCTATACATAGCAGGAATTCAAGAAATTTTGATTCATTGGTTTTACTTTTAACTGGGGAGACTGGTATATTCGAAGCTGCTATATTTTTCTATTTCCTCATTGATCTCTTTATAATAATTTTGGTTGGAATTTTATCTGGTGGTGGGGAGGGGGCTTGTTATAAGTTAGGAATTTGTCTAAGGCAGAAGTTATAGGGTTTAAAAATCTTTTGTATTTGTTGCCAGTGTTTGAGACTTGGCACATTAAAAAAAAAAATCTAGTTTTCTGGGTGGATGTAGGGCATGTTTTCATTTCCTTCTCCACTTAGATGCCCTCTCCTACCTTCCCACCCACCCCATCCCCCACTGCACTTCCTTCACATGACACCTGCCTGGTGCTGGCTCAGGTGAGCATTTGAGTTTGCAGTCTATGGTTTAAGCGGTGTTTTATACATTATTTTTTCATTACTTTCAGGATTTCTTTTGAATAGTTAAGAAAAAAGTCTTTGTTTCCTGGGATTTGGGTGCTTACTCTCAACTGGTAAAACAGAGCTGAGATGGATCTCTGTTTCCTTGAGACATGGCTGTGATGTGTACCATGAAGGGACAGTCTCAGTGCTGTTTCCTAGCAGACAGATTAGTTGGGTGCTACCAGGGATGATCTTGGTGGTGGGTCTCTTCCCTGAAGGACTTTAGAAGGCATGAAGTTTAGTGGGCCTGTGGGAAGCCAGAGACCTTGAATTAGATCATTGGTTCCCTGGAGCCATGGGTGAGGGTCTACTAGCCAGCCCAGCGTCTGGGTTTTCTGGTACTAATCTCTAATGTGGCAATAGTTTGCCGCTTCTGACTTGAATGGATAATTCCTTTTATCTAATAAAACTAAACAGTACCCCACTGGTGTCTAATCAAAACGGAGTGAATCTTCCCCTTTGTTCTCATAGCGTGTTCCTCACATGCTCTTGGGAGTAGGGAATCTGAGCAGATGGCCAAAGCCTCTCGAATAGTTGGCAGCCTGAAAGTGACCCAGTCCTGGGTGACAGCCCCACAGCCCTAATGGCTGGAATTGGAAAATATGTAACAGGAAAGTAGAAGTAAATATTTAAAAAGAGATTTTTTTTAAGAGATAACAGTTAGGTAGACAGTGTTTTTGCAGAGCTAAACCAGCTTCAACTGAGTCTCAGAGAAACCTCTGTAATATTCATGTCACAGTTTCTCTTCTTTCAAAGTGTTTGTCTCCAAGAGGAATCTCTCAATTGTCAAAGCAAAAACGTCAAGGTCAAGGCCGAAGCCCTCAACCTGAGATGTAAATGAGCCACTTACTCCAGGCCAGAACCAAGGACCTAACCTCTTTGGGAAGGTTAATGACAATGTAAACTTGAAAGCTTTAAGGGCAGCACAGTAACTCTGCAGGCTTGTTGCCTGTGGTCAGGAGGTCTGGACTTTGTTCTGTTTGCATGGCAAACTCAGCCAGCATAATGAGCAAGTGGAGGAAGCTGGCTGGCTGTTTGTAGGAAGGGCTGCATAAGCCCTCTGCCCTGCTTTTTTGTGTTAGTGGATCAAGAATTGGGACTGAAGCAGAATCTGGCCAGGCAGCCCCCGCCACTTGTGTGGCCTTGGAGTTTGGGAGGTGGGGCACAGTGCAGGGTGCAGGGTGGTCAACCTGGATCCTACACACATGCCTTCAGCCTCTGAGCACTAGTCCTCTGTAAGATTATACTTAGGGCTGCCTAATTGGGAGCAGAGGCACACAGGGCCCACTGGGTCAAGCTATGGTTCAGAGGGTACCAGGAATCCCACAGGAGTGGTAGGTAAGGAGAACAATGTGGGGTAATCTGGTCCCTAGTGGGGCTGAACCCAAGGGACGATATGGGATCATGACTTTGGTAAGGGTAAGAACCTTGTCTGGGCTTCCTTCCCCAGCTCCCCAACCCCAGCTGTGTCTCCTGCCTCATACGCAGATGTAGAACTTCTAGAGCCTTGACAGATGAACTCAGACTCTCAGGAAGGAGCTGGGTTCTGAGTCTTACATGGGGCTTGCGCACCTGCTCTCCAGAGCACAGTCCTTGTGACCAAACCCTCATTTTGAATACAGGTTGCAGAAATGGCTGTTTTGTAGCCCTGAATTTTTTCCCTTCCAGACTGGTTCATGAGAATTTCTCAGAGCCAGATATTCCTTGATCATTACCCTAATCCCAGGCTAACCTGGCCCTGAAGGCCTACCGTCCTAGTGTGCTTCTGGCTCCCAAACTGGCTGTCAGGATGGTCACTTCCAGTCTCTTGTTCTTAGAAGAGATAACAGTTAGGTAGACAGTGTTTTTGCAGAGCTAAACCAGCTTCAGCCTCTGCATGTGATCTGGCCTTGTCCAACAGCAGCTGTTCCAGAGATCAGGCAAGACCATGGAACAGGCCAAGGGCCAGGCCTCAATGTGGGGGCCAGAGGAGTGGGGCTGAGAAAAAACTCAGGCAAGGCTCATATGTAGTTGTCCATTTTCTAATAGCCACATTCAAAAAAAGGAAAAGAAACTAGTAAGAATCATTTAACGTATATTTTGTTTTACTCAAAATATTACTTCAACTGTAAACTATTAATGAGGCATTTTGCATTTTTCGCATGCTGTCTTTGAATCTTGTGAGAATTTGACATTTAGAGCCCAATTCAGATATTAAATTTTCATCAGCTGTACTTGATCTGTATTTAGATCTCATTAAATATGCAGTCCTAAATACATTCACATCCTCAAATTGTTCCAGATACACTTAAAAGTTTTTCAGTAACTGAATTGAATATCTGGTCAGTTTCCATTAATTAAAATATCATATAAAATTAAATTTAGAATTCAATTCCTCCATTGCACTAGCATATTTTAAGCGTTCACCAGCACCTGTGGCTTGTGCGATAAGTCCTGGAGAACACTGGCCGAAAGAAAACGCTAGAAACCTAAATTGGAGCAACTGCCCCACCCCACTCCCTACTTGCCCCGAGTTTGCTGGCCACCCCAGACCCTGGCAAGGTCACCCGTTGCTTCCAGCAGTCGGCTTGTGCAGGCAGTCTTCCAGGTGCCTGAGATGGGAGTCACCCTCCTAGGCACCGAAGACAACCTAGCTCCTTGGTGGGTTCACAGATCCTTTTCTGCCTCAAGTGTCTCTAGCCAGACGGGTTTCCGCCATGAGGGCATTTCCCCTGACCAAGCACTCACACGTGGGAAGCCCGTGTCACCGGCTGCTTTTCACATAAATGCGTTTACTCTGAAAATACGTGGTAGGCGTTTTGCACGTGAGACAGCCCCAGCCTGGAGGCCGAGTCGCCTTGAGATCTGCCAGAGCTGGCGGGTGGCACGGTCCGGGCCGCCAGGCAGGTGGGTCCGGCCGCCTTAGGAGAGAGGCTTGAGTGCGCAGGGTCGTCCACAGTGTCAGAGCGGCCCAACGGGGACAGGATTCCGGGGCGCCGGGGCTGCCACGCCCGCCAGTGCCACCCCATCCATCACTGCAGCTCTACCGGGACTGACTGACCCTCCAAGACCCGGGCAGTTGCAGGCGTGCAGGCTGAAGCCCCCGCCCCCGAGTTCTCGGCCTTCTGGGAGCACTGTGACCATTAGTGGGCGCTGCACGGACAAGCTCTGGACCTCTCCTTCTTCCTGCCTTCTTCCAGACCGGGCCCCCAGCCCAGCTCATACATACCTGGGTGAGGCCACAGATGACCTCGATTAGGCCTCGAGACGTTTTGTGACTCTTCTGAGTTTGAAGAGAGTTAGTGTTCATGAGCAGAACGCACTCTGGCGGGAATTCTTTCTGTAAAGCCCAGCGCAGTGGCACACACCTGTAATCCCAGCTACTCCGGAGGCTGAGGCAGGAGGATCCCAAGTTCAAGGTCAGCCTGGGCAATTTAGGGAATCCTGTCTCAAAATAAAAAAATAAAAAGGGGTGGGGATGAAGTTCAGTGGTAGCGTGCCCCTTGGGTTCAAAGCCCAGTACCAGGGGTGCAGGTGGGATGAGAGAATTTTGTATGTGATTTCACTATGTCCCCCAAAAAGATAAGTAGATCTCATTTGAGAGTGTTGGGGAGGACAGGGGTTTTACAGCCATAGGTCTGAGTCCAAGCCTTGTGCCAATAACTAACCATCATTCATTCAACAAACATTTACTGAGCACCTACTATGTGCCTGACACTCTGCTAGCTACTATAGGAGATAGTGATTAATAAGACATGGCCTTGCCCTTGAGTTGGGAAGGGGGCAAGATGTGATTACAGTTGTGTGAAGTAAAGTCTCTAAGGGAGAATGTGGAGGGGTAGGTCAAGGTAGGCTTCCTAGAGGAGGTACTGCTTGACTGGGCCTCAAAACTAGTGGCATTAATCAGGCTATAAGGGAGAGGGCCTTGAAGTCAGAGGGAAAAACAGGTGCCAGGATCCAAGAGAAGGTATATAACTATATGGCTGTTCTGGGAACTTTAGGGGCTCCAGATGGCTACAGTGGGGCCAGACAGGACAAAAGGGACCTTAAAGATGGTGGAAGTCCTGGGGGTGAGGGTAGTCTTACTTGGTTTTGACTGGCCGTGAAGAATGAACTGGAAACAAGATAGTAATCAGGAAGTCAAATTTCTTGGAGGTTGTTGCAACCAGGAAAGAAGAGGGGGAGACAATTGTTGGGTAATCGAGTGAGGATGGGAAATGGCTGGTGCCAGAGATATTAAGGGGACAAAATCTGGTGCTGAATGGCTGAGATGGAAGAGTCAAGGGCACTCCCAGATTTCTGTTTCAGAGGCTTGTTGGGTGCAGAGCAGGCTGAACTGTGTTGTCTGCAGGGCAGGCTGAACAGATGTTGGCTGCAAGATAGCCCACGCACTCAAACCCCCCTCTATCTGGTCCTTTATCACCTGTTTGCCTCAAGTCTGAACATTCAACCCCGCTCAAGGCTCAAGGCTGAACACTTAACCCCCACTTGGGCCAACAAGGCAGCTTGCAGATCCAGAGGCCCCTTTAGATTTGGGCTATAAAAACTCCCTCCTGCCAGGCCCCCCCCCTTGTTCTCTCTCTCTTGTTCTCTCTCTTTCTCTTGCTCTCTTTGTCTTTCTTGCGTGCGCTCTGTCTCTCTCTTGCTCTTGCTCTCTCCCTCTTCATCTCTCCTCTTTTTTCTCTCTCTCTTTCCTTCTTTCTTTTCTCTTTGTTGCACTGCTGCAGTAAAGATCTTTTGGTTGCTCCGAGTGTTGTGGTCACTTTCCTTTAAAGGCTGATGAATGCCCTTTACTCACACAGACCATGGCAGCAGACACACATGTAGGGAAAGAGTGCATGCAGCTTTGAGGTTGCTGGGTTTCAGGAGTCTGTAAATTTACCTAACAGATATCTAGTAAGTCTGTGTGTCTGGTGCTCAGGAGAGAGAGCACGGCTGTAGGAGTGTATTTTAGGACCTCCACCTTGACCAAAGCAATGGAAGGCATTGCATTCTAAGCAAGGATGGGGAACAAACAGAAGACTGTGGCCAGAAACATAGAAGAGAAGCATAAGAATAGGGTCCAAGATGGGGACTGAGGGTTTTAAGGAACAGAAGGAATTAGAGCTGAGTTGTGAAAAAGATTACTCTGCCTAAAGAGTGCAGAATGGAGTGGAGAGAAAGAAACCTCAGGCCTGGAGAGAGAGTAGAATCTCAAAGGGCGAGAAGCCTGGTGTTCTTAGCCATCTACTGTTGCCCATGCATTTTCATGTGAGACTCAGGTTAGGTGGTGGCCATGACGAGCACAACATCCACACTGGAGCTACACGATGCTCTTCCCATACAGAACGTTTTTTTCCTTGAGGAGCAGATACGTCAAATTGGCCACCTCTCTGTTGGCCAATCGCCCCCTGTCCCCCCTGCCCCCCCATACACACACTTGGTGCTGAGGATAGAATCCAGGGCCTCGAGCATGTTCGTTGCTCTGCCACTGAGATACATCCCCAGTCTATAGACTTCTGATTCTTGAAATGTGAAAATCTATGGTATTAACTATTCTAAAAGTAAACACAAATCTTAGTTATTCAAAGGATAATAGAACAATTACTTGTGGATTCATTATGGTAATACAGCACTTCTCTGAGAATTTCTTTTTTAGACAGACTTTGCTTTATTAAAAACAAAAACAAAAAACAAAAAAACCCTCAAAACTCAGTCTCCGCTTGGTGGAGATTGCTGCAATGAGACCTCCTAGACTGCAGGGAGCGCTGCAAGCAAGCGCACGCCTTCCCTAGCATCCTTTCTCTCGGCAATGGCGGGTGTCGGTGGGGTCCTATCTTTGTAGGGGTGGCCATTCTTAAGCCTGATGGTAGACGCATACCAATGTCCTCAACGCGCGGGAGTTCTGGCCTCCAGGAGAGTTAGCAAAAACAGTGACACTTTCTTTTGTACTCTTTAGTGCGGGACGGAGGGCGGCAGCGGCCCGAAAACACAGACCGGAAGAAAATTCGCGCAGATGGGAGGCGGGGCGGCGGGCAGCTCCGAGGTGGACAGGGTCCTAGGCAAGAAACGAGCCGGCGGCCTGAGAAGGCGAGTGACTGAGCAGCTCACCCAGGGAGGCAAGAGGCGCGGCGGAGCGAGCGGGCCCTGAGTTGACAGATACACTGCGCTGCAGGGTCGGCGAGCAAACGGAAGGGCGAGTGAGGGACGCAACCATGATCACCTCAGCCGGTGAGTGCGGTCTGGAGCTCACACGCAAAGGGAGGAGCCGCTGCCGTCGCGCCGGCTTTTAGCTGAGTCAGGGCGGGTGACGGGGCACCTCCCGGCGGAGCGCCAGCCTGCGCGGCCCCTCGATGGCCTCGCTGCCCAAGACGCTCCTCCAGTCGGGGGCTGGGAGTCTCGTCCCGCCGCTGCGGGCCCTTTGGGCTGGGAGGACTGGAACCTGGTGGAACGCCTCTGCATCCCTCCCAGCCACACCCCCCGCCCGGACCGAGGGGCTTCCTGGTCCGTCCCGATCCCCAGTTTCCCTGCTGTCTTCCCGGTTCTGGCCGTTGGACCCCGGTCTTTCTCTGTGGGTGGCTGGGACCGGATGGGACCTCTGTGCGGACCAACAGTAACTGCTGCCTTAGTGCTTTGGGACCCGGCGAGACACGTCCTCCGTAGAGTAAAATCCGAAATGAGGCTCGAGGTGGGTCATTTCTGGGTCCACTCCAGGGGTGTTTGATTCAGCACCGAGTCAGCTTTATACTGAGAATCAGCTGACCTTTTGAGCCTAGGTGCTCAGAAAGTACTATACATTCAAGAAAGAGCTCGGGAGTCTGGAGGAAGGTCCCCACACTTACACTTTTATAAGTAAATCCATGTAGTGGCATTTGAAATGGGATAAGCTGTAGAGATCAAGTTTAAGTGGAGATTTGTAGGCTCCCACTACAGACTGATTTGCATATAGCTGTCCACGGCACTCGACCCTTTCTTTTCTTTTTTTTTTTTTTCTCTGTACCTGTTCCACACACATTTTGTTGTAAACAAACTGGTGGGCAGAAAGTCAGTATTCCATAAAGTAGGGAACTCCAAACCACATTTAACGAAGGTTAGTTAAGAAAATTGGAGAATCTGGGAGACATAGTAGCATTTTCTAACACTTGGAAGAGCTGTCACCTGTACCTGTAATTAGACTTTTGTCTCCAAGGGATCCAAATGATTGGGAGATGAAGTGTAGTTCATATGAAGAAGAGCTTTTCCAGTTACCATGCTCTGAAGACAAACATGAAATTTCTTGCCACTTGTAAATGTAGCCCTTGTTCTAGTTCAGATCCTTCCATTTCCACTGTCTCTTTTAACTTGGCCCATCTCTTGCCTGCTGCTATTAAAGCCTTAAAACTTTGTGTTTTCATCAGTACCCATGTTAAATCCATTCTTCTCTGTTATCAGTTTTTTTAAAACTTTAATTACATAATATATCTTTGCTTGAAATTAATCAATTTCCATTGTTTTTAAAATAAAATTCAGTTGCTCAACCAAATACACAAGTTGTCACTGAACTTCATCTTGTAATACTTTCTTACTCATTATTCACTAGTCACATTGGCTTTCTTTCTGTTCAGTTTCTCCTACCTGTGGACGCTTACACATTCTATTTCCTTTCTAGACTTCTCTTTTCAAGGTTTCTCTTAGCTTCTCAATCTTTAGTGTTAACTCAAATGCTTATCTTAACTTGCCACGCTAATAAAACTCATTTACTCTCTCCTCCCTAGCTGCCACCTTTTTCCATCCCAATTCAGTAATTACCTTGTTTGTTTACCTTTCCTGATTAGTGTCTTTCCCTGATACAGTTTTGGGTAGGAAATTTGTCTTCACGTTTCTTTGAACACTGCTGAGCTTATGGCAGAAGTTCAGAAGTATATCTTGAATGAAGAGATTAATCAATCAAATAATTAAATAGGTCCCTAGAGTTTTTAAAGTTGAGGCTGAAAAGAACACTTGGCAGGAATATAATGGAATTCCGACCTCCTTGTGGTGGGCAGAACTAATGATTTTTGAGATGAAATTCTGTGATGATAATTTAGTATATATTTGTTACTGTCTTTTCTTAAATTTTTTGGATTACTTGTCATTTTCTGCTTCAGATCTTTTGTAACTTTGTTTCAGGTCTGTTAAAGCTTGTTGCTTTAGGATCTGTCCCAGGTGCTAAACAAGCCAGTGTCATGGTTCTGGTGTGTCAGTTTATTCATTCATTTACTCATTAGACATTTACTAGTCACTAAAAACAGTAGTGAATAAGAAGTCAGTGTGTACTGCTAATTTTTTTCAAGAGTTTTCATATAACAGGGAATGGGGAAGATAGAGCTATTTATTTACTAGAAGGAGATGTGAAATTAAGTGGGTTGGATTTAATATAGTATAGACATATAGGGGGAAATAATGCTGGAAATCTTTAAAACGATAGTCCTCTACCCTTCTTTTCCCTTCCCATCCCCAGACAGCCACTTTCAACTATTATGTTGTGTCTTCTGGAACACACCCCCATATGAGAAATAATATCCACATATTACTATAAATTAATTAAACATTTTAGACATAATCTGCTGAGTTTGTATTATTGCATAACAGTTTTTGCCATCTTCAAGCCTTTTCCATTCCCATTCCCATCCAAAGGGAAATTCTTTTTCTCTAAGATAGGAGCTATTAGTGTGTAGAGTATAGAATATTTGATTTAGTTCTATTAAATGCCCAGAGGCTGATTTTCCAAGCCAGAGCAATCATGTAGCAAATTAGTTACCAGTGAAATGAAAAAGAGAGTATAAAAATGTGTCTCTGTTTAAAAAAACTTTTCATATACACCCTTGATTGATGGTAGCTAATTAATGGCATTTTTAGCATTACCTGTTGTGATTTGTTTTATACCCCACCTACAACCTGGGTTCTAGGGATCAAATTCAGGGCTTCACAAATGCTAGACAAGCTCTCTACCACTAAGCTATGTCCCTAGCTCTGTTATATATTTTTTATTTTGAGACAAGTTCTCACCAGTTGCCTAGGCTGTCCTGGAATTCGTGATCCTTCTGTCCCAGTCTTCCAAGTATCTGGGATTACAGGTGTGTGCTACTGTGTCTGGCCTGTTTTACATTTAGAGCATTCTAGTCTATTCCACATCACTAGATTGTCTTCCCTCCACCCCCACCTAATGATATTTTTAATTTTCTCCATGCTGTCCATTCAGTCTGGTTTGGACATATCAACACCTAGAATACCAAGTTCTTTTTGCTTTTAAGCTTTTGGAATAGTAGTAGGCTCTAGTTTTGCTTGTTAAATTGTGTATCCTTTCCTTTATGGTTCCCTAAAGACTGGGCCAGGTAAAAGGCAAACCTATACTTACCGTTTAGAAATGGCTACATCTCCTAACTAAAATTGTCTTGATTCTTTTTAATCAAATCACAGTTTGAACTCAGTGTTCCAGAATGATTTTAAGATCTACAAGAAAAAATATTTGAGAGGGTTTGGTTTCCTCTATGGTATAAGGACAAAATCTTCCATATCTTTTTTTTTTTTCAATAATTTCTTTGACATGACTATATTTCAAAATCTGTTCTTTTGGAGAGGACAGTTATTCCTTTTGCTCTCCTATGTTAGTGCTAGTACCTTGAGGCTAAGATAAGGCATGTGGGGGAACACTTGGGTAATGGGATCAGAATGAGTAAGATGGTTCATTATTTAGTGAAATCATGGTTACTTGTGATAGGAAGGAGATGCCTTAATATAGGCACCTTGAAAAATCATTGAAATATATTATTCTGTTGAGTTGATGATCAAATGTGCCCTTTTTTTCCTAAATAATTTTTTAACTGTTGGTTTATTTTGTCTAAATAATTTTGTTCTGAATTTTTTGGGGAAAGTTTCTCATTTTGGTCAGTAAATTGGGTCAGTGATTCTCAAACTGTAGTGAACACAATAATCACAGGGAAGCCTTATCACTGGACCCAAACCCAAATCAAGATTCAGAAGGTCTGAGGCAGAACAAGGAATTTGCATTTCTACCAAATTCTCAGGTAAGGCTAATACTGCTGGCCCAGGGACCATATTTTGAAAACCATCAAATGGCAAATGATGTGATATATATGGTGTCATGAAAGTTTGATAACATAGGTGCTTAACCACATTCCTAGCCCCTTTTATTTTTAATTTATGTTTTAATTTTTTTTGTGTGTTGCTGGAGATTAAATCCAAGGCCTTGTGCATACAAGGCATGCACTCTACCAACTGAGCTATATCCCCAGCTTATTTTTTATTTTTGAGACTGACTTTGAACTCAAGATCCTCTGCCTCAGTCTCCTGAGTTGCTGGGATTACAGGGGTGTACCACTGCACCTGACTCAACCCTAGTGAAATCACCTCTCAAAAAATGCTTACATTTTCTGTAATATCAGTGACAGAAATGCTTGTTTTTGACAAAGCATTAATTTTTATCTGAGTGAGCATGTTTCATAATCATGATATTCCTTTTGTCTTATAGCTGGAATTATTTCTCTTCTGGATGAAGAAGAACCACAGCTGAAGGTATGAATTGAATTCTGTGAAGCTTTTTAAATTTTGTAGTGTCTGCATATCTTCTATTATTTGAAGGAGCCATCCTACATAATCTGTAGCAGTCATTGAAATCTAGCCAGAGAAGATAGTATCTTGGCAGTAGCAATTGGTATTCCTTGAGTTTAACAAAATTAAAGCAAATCTTAAATAACACTTGAGTAACCCTGCAGTTTCTTTTTTTTTTTTCTTTTTTTTGGGGGGGGGTGGAGTGGGTGGGTACCAGGGGCACTTGACCACTGAGCCACATCCCTAGCCCTGTTTTGTATTTTACTTAGAGACAGGGTCTCACTGAGTTGCTTAGCACCTTGCTTTTGCTGAGGCTGGCTTTGAACTCGCAATCCTCCTGCCTCAGGCTCCCAAGCCACTGGGATTACAGGTATGCACCACCAAGCCTGGCTGCCCTGCAGTTTCTTTTTCTTTCTTTTTTTTTAATATTTATTTTTTATTTGTATATAATACATTTATTTTTTAAATTTATTTTTATGTGGTACTGAGGATGGAACCCAGGACCTCGCACATGCTAGGTGGAACGCTCTACCGCTGAGCCACAACCCCAACCCTTCTTGATCAGCAGGAAACACAAAAGGTGTTTCTTCTGTATCACATATTTAAAATTATTTTCGTCTCATGAACATTTGGAATGTACTTCCCAGTAGTTATAGACACCTATATTCATTTACATTTAAATTAACAAGTCAGTCTTGTGTGACATGGAATGACATGATTAGTTTGATGTTTTAGGATTGAAACAAAGGAAATGTGTAAACTCAAGAAAACTTATTAGTAAATTTCTGTCTTTGAGAGATTAAGAGTTTTAGTCGGGCTGGGGTTGTAGCTCAGTGGTGAGAGTGCTCCTCTCGCACGAGTGAAGCACTAGGTTCGATCCTCAGCACCACATACCAATGAAATAAAGGCATTATGTTCATCAACAACTAAAATATATTAAAAAAAAAAAAAAGAGAGAGAGAGAGAGAGTTTTAGTGACTGTTATTGCAGATTGGCCATTGGTTTGTTTTTGGGAGGGAAGACTTTTAAAGGAAACAAAATGGTAAGTGTATTTTAAAATGGAATTTTGGTTTTATCTTTCACAGGAATTTGCACTACACAAGTTGAATGCAGTTGTCAATGACTTCTGGGCAGAAATTTCTGAGTCTGTAGACAAAATGTAAGAAATTGCTCTATTTCTATTAATTTGAATAAGGTATTTGAATAATTGTGGATGTGTCTTGTAGCTTATTAATTTATTTAGAAATTTATGATTAAATTGTGGCTTGAATATTTAGATTTGGGATTTTTAAGGAACAGGGTCTGTCCTTTCTAATTTCTTTCAGAGAAGTTTTGTATGAAGATGAAGGTTTCCGGAGTCGGCAGTTTGCAGCCTTAGTGGCATCTAAAGTGTTTTATCACCTGGGGGCTTTTGAGGAGTCTCTGAATTATGCTCTTGGAGCAGGTGACCTCTTCAATGTCAACGATAACTCTGAATATGTGGAGACTATTATAGGTAATTATTTTATATCTGGTAAGGCTTTATCTTGTTGGCTTCCTTCTTTTTTTTCCAGAATATGATATTGCTCAGTTTTGTTTTTTTTTTTAAGAGAGAGAGAATTTTTTTTTTTAATATTTATTTTTTAGTTTTCGGCGGACACAACATCTTTGTATGTGGTGCTGAGGATCGAACCCGGGCCGCACGCATGCCAGGCGAGCGCGCTACCACTTGAGCCACATCTCCAGCCCCGCTCAGTTTTATTTTAACTATAAATTAATAATCTTTCTATGATAATTTTATGCAGATTGAGTTTTTAGATCTACCTCCTACTGAGCCTGATTATCTCATCAGTTATGGTTATCTCTAGTCCAGTGAGCCTACAGTTTGGTGAGATGATAACTCAGGTTATTATGAGTAACAGATTGATGAAAATTTATGTAGTTGTTTCTAAGAAGCCATTATCGAATATTTGTATTGTGGTAGGCCTGATACTAGTCACTCTACATATCATGATTGATTCCACTTTTGCCCTGTTGTACAAATGAAAAAAAACTTGGATTCTGATACGTAAAGACCCACGGCTATTAAATAGAAAGGTCAGAAGTTAAAACCTGGGTTTACTTGGTCCAAAATCCATAGTTTTTACTAGTAACCATTATTTTCTCATTTGCTCCTTTTTTCCTTCCTTCTGTATTACCCAGGGAGCACTTTGCCACTAAGCTATATCCTTAGAACTTTTTATTAATTATTTTGAGACAGGGTCTCATTAATTTGCCCAGGCTAGCCTTGAATTTGTGACCCTCCTGTCTCAATCTCCTTAGTCACTGGGATTATAGGAGTGTGCCACTATGCCCAGTTTGTTTATTTTTAATTTAATTTTAATGAAGGGGTGGTTAGCTTTCTGAACTATAACAAATATATGAGACTATCAATTTGTAGAGAAGAAAGGTAACTAGTTTGGGAAGTTTCATTCCATGATCAATTGGCTCTGTTATTTTTGTGTCTGTGATAAGGCAATAAATCATGGCAGGGACATGTGGTAGAGCAGAACCACCTATCTCAGGACAGGGAATTAAGAGAGGAAAAGGAAGGGACCAGGGCCCCACTACTCCCTTCAAGGACATGCTCCCAGTCACCTGTAAGCATTCCACCATGCCCCACGTCTAATAGGTTTCTCCATCTCCCAATAGCACCACATCGGGAACAAGCCTTTAACACATGGGCCTTTGGGGAACATTTCCAGTGCCAGACTGTAGCAGGGGAAACTCATAGGCAAGGTTTTGGATTCTCTCTTGTGCTTCAACCAGAATTATAAGTTCAAATAACTATGTAAGGTTCAAAGATTTTATAGCTTTAAAAAATACGTGAATATTTGAGAAACATCTATCTTGTAGTTGAAAAAAGGGGCTGCATGCCCTGTAGATGGGATCATAGTTTCAGAGAGCTCAAGATCATGTTACCTGTCAGGAATGCACAGTGCAGGTATTTTTCATTGCTCATTAAAGAGGAAATCTGCATTATTTACATAGGCCCTTAGGGGGAAAAAATTCATATTCTCTGTCAGAAATTGGGAAATGCTGCACAGCAGGGTTGAAAGAGGTACCTTCAGATGTCCCTGAAGTTCTAACTAGGGTTCTCTTCTGTTTTATGAGCCAGAGATCTCCCTGACCTTGAACTGGTTATCCTCCTGTTTCAGCCTCCCATAGTTGAGAGGGAGACTGGGGACAGCTTCTAACTGGGTTCTTTGTTACTTTTTTTTTTTTTTAACTCTTTGAATCCTATAGGAAGAACCGATGGTTTTAAAGGATAGACAACATGTTTTTGAAAGTAGAGCACTTTCTTCACATTGTTAGAAATGTGGTTAAATATACCTATTTATCTTTTCTATTATTTGATAAAGAGTTATAAAGTGTTATGAGAAAAAAATAAAATCAATAAAAAAATTTAAAAAATAAAGTACTGTGAGATAGGAGATGCCTTCCTTGTTTCTAAATATTATATATCCTCTTAGCTTTGGAGGGTGGTTGTTAATCAAGAGACCAGTTCTCTTTACTTTGTGTGGAAGTAGAGGATTCATGCTTCTAAGTTTTGTAGGATTTTTTTTTTTTTTTAATGTCACTGAGATTTGTGAGGGGGCATACAAAGTAGAATTTGGGATTCTCTTCTTGGGATCTTAATGAGTAGCATAAATAGTACCTCCAGAAAATTCAAGACTAGTAAGCTTTCTCCTAGTTATGAGACTTCAGCTGAGAATAAGGCTAGACCTTGGATTTTAGTTATTACATATACCTGGGCTGTAGTTATGACAAGTAAACCTGGCAAATGGGAGAACATGACTCTCCCTGAAACTTGGGCAGTAGGTACATTTATACCAGGGATTGAACCCCAGGGGCGATTTACCCTGAACTACATCCCCAGTCCTTTTTATTTTTTTATTCTGAGATAGGGTCTCATTGAGTTTCTTAGGGCCTCGATAAGTTGCTCAGTCTAGCTTTGAACTTGAAATCCTCTGGCCTCAACCTCCTGAGCTGCTTGGATTACAGGTGTGTGCCCCTACACCAGGCCTAGAAATGTTTTAAATAATGGCAACCTTATGGGAGTGGGTGCATGGTTCTTTATTGTAACTATTGCAAATACAACAGATTTATTTGAAAGCATAAGTTCTAACATTTTTAATTTCCTTATTACTTTATAATTATCTCACAGGTATATGTGATTATAAATGTGAACATTGCCCTTTCTGGTAGTTTAGCTCAATTTACAATGTAATCAGAGTTATTTTATTTTCTCCATAGCAAAATGCATTGATCACTATACCAAACAATGCGTGGAAAATGCAGATTTGCCTGAAGGAGAAAAAAAACCAATTGACCAGAGGCTGGAAGGCATTGTGAATAAAATGTTCCAGCGATGTCTAGATGATCACAAGTACAAGCAGGCTATTGGCATTGCTCTGGAGACACGAAGACTAGATGTGTTTGAGAAGACCATACTGGAGTCGGTAGGTAGATGATGTCATTTTAGAGATTGTTATTGATGGGAAATCAGCAAAACAAAGTATTCAAACTGAAAATCTGGGTAGTGAAAAGAAAATCTAGTTAAAAAAATAAGGTGCTTTTTTGCCAAAGTTTTTTTTTAATATATGAACTTTGTGTTTTGTGTTCATAGAATATCTGCTTTTCTCCTGCCACAATTCTTTTTGAAGTTTCACTTGAGGAAGTTGTATTTATTACCTTGCCTTTTTTAAGAAGAATGTATTGATAAACTATTTGAATTAATTTATTGTGGTTAACACTATTAAGTAGATTCCAGATTTAGACAGTTTAAGACACCAACCAAAGTAGTCACAAAGGTGCAAGACTGAGTTAAGTGGACAATGATTGCAGGCCCACTTTGCTTTAGCACCTCCTTCCCTCCATGAGCTAGCTCTCTGTACTCTAGCCATTTTGGTCTTTTCTCTTTTCCTGTTGTATGTTGTCCTGTCCCCAATGCCAACAATATTCTTCATTAACCTGCATCATTCCTGTTCATGATCAGAACTCAGCTGTCTTTTGTCTTTCTCTACTCAGCCTCTACTACAAAGATGAGGTCCAATTCTTCTGTTAATCTTAGGGAGCCCTGTATTTTTTTCAAAGTGTTAGTCAGTTTTTAGTTAACTATTTTATTAGAGAATTAATAATTGCTTTTCCTACCAGCTTAGTACTTTGTGCCTTTTCCATTACTGTATCATCAAGGTCTAAGCCACTGTTTAGCCGCAGAAGTAGGATAAATAAATGAATGACCATATGATAGGATGGTCTTTGTTTCACTCTCAGTTTAATTTTTGTGCAGGTATAGCCTCTCCTTGTCTTCTTGTGAACAAGATTAAAATATTTGCTGTTATTCATTCAGCAAGTGCTTTTTGAATGCCTCCTATTCTAGGCATTGGAGATATAGTGGCAACAAAATTTCTGCCCAAATCAGTCAGTCTGTTGGGGGAATCCAGAGGGAAAATGGGCAATGAATAATAGGTAGGTAGGTAGAAAGAAAAGGGGTAATACATGTTTTTTAAAAATAAAGCAGTGATGCATGCCTTCAGTGATGCATGCCTTCAATCACAGCTGCTGAGGAGGCTGAGAGGAGGATTGCAGGTTCAAGGCCAGCCTTGGCAACTTAGCAAGACTGTCTCAAATTAAAATTTAAAAAGGTCTAGGGATGTATCTCAGTGGTAGGGTGTCCTGAGTTCAATCTTCAGTACTGGTAAATGGATGGATGGGGAGAGAGAGTAAAAAATTCATTTTGTTTTGCATTCTAGTACATATTGCACTTAAGCCTGTACTTACTATTTATGATATAATTCTGACATTTTAAGATTGTATTTAATTTTTTAAAATGCTAGTTACAGCTCATTAAGTTGATTTATTTTTACTTAGTAATAAGCTACAACTTGCTTTTTGAAAAACTTCTGTAGTTCTACAGTATGTTTATGTTGAAGAACTTTTATAGGGCAGTATCTCAAATATTGGGGCTGCTTATAAGAACCCCAAGAGTAAAAACAACATTATGTAGGTTAAGGTTTCCTCATAGAACAAAAGACAGATGTAAAAGCATTAGTCCTGAGTCACTCAGAGCTTGAGATAGTTCTGACTAATAAGTACAGGCAGTAAATCAGGAAGGAGTCTAGTAGCAAGGTAGGAGGCAGAAAGCCTTCAACAGACACAGTTGCAAAGCGTAATCACTTAGTGTATGGACAGTTGAAGCAATCTTTTTATAATAAACAGCATCAATCTGTTATAGTATTCTTTGTTAATATAGTGATGGTCCTGGATGACCACTAAATATTAAATTGCTTTCAACCCATTTTCATGAAAATAAGGAAATGTGTGATTATTTACTAAAAATCTCTCTCTAAAAAAGTTTACAATATTTAGGTTTTTATTATCTAAGGGTTTTAAGTCATTGTCTTGAATGGCTAAAGAAGGTATGTTAAAATAATTCTGTTTCTAATAAACATAATGCTTCAGTAACCAGATAATGATGTAATTTAAAATTTATCTCTTTCAGAATGATGTCCCAGGAATGCTAGCTTATAGCCTTAAGCTCTGCATGTCTTTAATGCAGAATAAACAGTTTCGGAACAAAGTATTAAGAGTTCTAGTTAAAATCTACATGAACTTGGAGAAACCTGATTTCATCAATGTTTGTCAGGTAATTACCCTGCACTACATTACTCTACACTGTGCAATGCCACTTTATACCACATCGTGTTACATTGTATTACATTGTTATAATGGCTTCATACATGTATCTCAGCTGATCTTTTCAATAGCCTTGTGAAGATTAGCTATATGGTTTATATTTCTTTTTACTGATAAGAAATGGAATCTCATAGCCCTAAAGACTGTTTTGTTATAATGCATTTTTAATATGCATTCTTTTTTAAATTCTGAAAATGATTAACATAATGATTAATCTAAGCATTTAAGGAAATTTTGGAAATGAAGGTTAAAAAGGTAGAAGGTAGAAGATAAAAACATTACTGATGCTCTACTATGTCATGCTAAAAAGAATTCACAGTATAGAAATTATCTGTGGGTTCATTACTGAAACACAACCGAACATTTGGATATAGTTTCTTTATATCTTTTAATTTATGTATTTGCTTGTACATTAAAAAAAAAATCCAACAGAAAATATATAAAATGAAAAGCTAGTCTTTCCCTATCCCTTCTTCTGGGTCTTTTCCCAAAGGTAATGCTAGGTGTTTTCCCCAAGGTCCAAGCACATATAGATCCTTAAAGTCTATTTTGCATTTTGTGGACTGGAAATGTGCGTAAGTTCACCTCTCTCTCTTTCTCTCTCTCTCTTTTTTTTTTTTTTTTTGGTATTAGGAATTGAACCCAGAGGTGCTCTGTTGCTGAGCCACATCTTCATCCCTTTTGATTTTTTAAAATTAGAGATTTGGGGGTTTTTTTGCAGTTCTGGGGCTTGAATCCAGGACTATGCACGCTCTCTGCCATGGAGTTACTTCCCTAGCCCTAGACTTTTGTATTCTGCATAAGAGCATAGCATTTTATTGCATATATGCTTTCATGTGTTTTTATCCTCTATACTTTCTACAAATTTAAATTAAAAAGCCCCTTTTTTGAAAATGTATTTTAAACCAAATTTGAAACAAAATTCGGGAAGAAAAAATATTTACATTTAAACCACTCAAAGTCAATTTAACATTATATTTCTTGTTAGCTCTCTTTATAGAGATTTTTAAAAAATATTTTTAGTTGTAGATGGACACAATACCTGTATTTTGTTTATTTTTATTTGGTGCTGAGGATTGAACCCAGTGCCTCACCCATGTGAGGCAAGCACTGTACCACTGGGCCACAACCCCAACCCCTCTTTATATAGATTTTTGAAGTTTTTGTTTGTTTCTAAATAATTTTTAATAGTTTTAAATAGGTTTTTAAAAACTCATGAATAATAATATTTCACTGTCCTTTGCTTAGAGGCAATTTAATTTTTTTTTTTAGCTTTTTATTCCTTATCCTTTAAAATTTGTATAAGAAAATATATTGTACATTTAAAAATTTGTTTATACGGGCTGGGGATGTGGCTCAAGCGGTAGCGCGCTCGCCTGGCATGCATGCGGCCCGGGTTCGATCCGCAGCACCACATACAAACAAAGATGTTGTGTCCGCCAAAAACTAAAAAATAAATATTAAAATTCTCTCTCTCTCTCCCTCTCTCTTTTAAAAAAAATTGTTTATACAAATTTACTCATATAATAATATTCATAGATGACATATTCTAATAATAAATACATTTAATGATACAAGATTAGAAACCAAGCATGCTAGGTGAGAATCTACTACTGAGCTCTGAGTTACACCTCTGGCCCTTGAAATGTATTTCTTAACAGGTGATATTATGATTCACATTAAAGACGAAGCTGATCTTGGTGGCACCTGCCTGTAATCCCAGCTATTTTAGAGGCTGGGGCAGAACGTGCACAGGTTCAAGGCCAGTCTTGGCAACTTAGTGAGACTCTGTTTCAAAAAAAGGTGGGGGAGGTGAGGGTGTAACTCAGTGGTAGAGCACCCCTGGATTCAATGCCTATTTGTGGGGGGAAAAAAATTTATAGAAACTAAGATTTATTCACCAACTAATATTGAATACTGATGATTGCCAGGCACAGTATAATTCATGGAAATTGTATGGATTTTTTTTTTTTTTTTTTAATGAAGAACATTCCATTTTTAGGAAAACTTCATGAGTATTGGGTTCAGAAATAAAAGGGTAGGCTAGATAGTATGCCCCCAATTTTCCTGTGCTTACATTTTAATGTTTTCTATATTGTCAACTGTTTGCTATGTTCTAAGTACCTTGTATATGAAGTTTTCAGTTATTGTATACTTGTTCTTTATCTCCATTTCAGTGCTTAATTTTCTTAGATGACCCTCAGGCCGTGAGCGATATCTTAGAAAAACTGGTAAAGGAAGACAACCTCCTGATGGCTTATCAGATTTGTTTTGATTTGTATGAAAGTGCTAGCCAGCAGTTTTTATCATCTGTAATCCAGAATCTTCGAACTGTTGGCACCCCTATTGCTTCTGTGCCTGGATCCACCAATACTGGTACTGTTTCAGGATCAGAGAAAGACAGGTATAAGTATCTTTTTCTGCAGCAGAACTAATTGAACGATCTTTATTTCATTTTGGAGTAGGTATAATATTCATAGATGGCATATTCTAATAATAAATTTAACATTAGCTTTCATAGACTATAAGGTATTTTTAGGCTATTGCTCTGTTTTGCCCTGTGCTAAAAGTATAATAATGAAAACCAAATAAATGCATCCTTCTAGGAAGAAAGAGAAGGGATTATCTGGTAGGGAAAGATATCATGTTTGTTCCTTAATTAAATAAGTTAAAAATCTACCTGTAGGGCTGGGATTGTGGCTCAGTGGTAGAGCATTCGCCTTGCACGTGTGAGACCTGGGTTCACGATCCTCAGCACCACATAAAATAAATAAATAAATGAAATAAAGGTTAAAAAAAAAAAAATCTACCTGTAATCCCAGCTACTTGGGAGGCTCAATCAGGAGAATGGCAAGTTCAAGGCAAGCCTTGGCAACTTGGCAAGACCCTGTCTAAAAAAGTAAAAAGAGTCAGGGATCTACTACTTCTCATGGATAGAGTGCTTGCCTAGCATGCCTGAGGCCCTGGTTCAATTCCCAGTACCAAAACAGAAGAAAAGTGGGTGGGGGGGGGAGTCTTAGATGGGACTGAAGGGCGTGCTTTAAGGTATTTGTCTTGATAGATAGATAGATAGATAGATAGATAGATAGATAGACAGACAGACAGATATTTGGAAAGAAACATCCTCAGCTTTTTGTGCTTTTTTAAAAACTGAATACATAAACAGGTTAATATAGTATTAGATCTTAGTTTCCTGTATTTCCTTATGCATTTAGACAACTTATTAAAATGTTTATATATCACTTATACCTCCCCTCTTTAGATTTCTTCCAAAGTTTTCCATGCAGTAGAGTCATTCTTCTGAAACTAAATCAGGTGTCACTCTTCTTTCAATCTTACCATCCCAGTACATTTCAAATAAAATTCTAAGTATTGAAAGTAACCTGCAGTGCTATGCATTGTTCCTTTGTATCCATTAGCTCTGCATCCATGGATTCAACTAACCATGGATTGAAAATACTGAGGGGAAAAGCATTAAATCTGTACTAAATATATACAGACTTTTTGTTGTTGTTGTCATTCCCTAGACAATATAGTAAATCAACCACTAGCATTTATATTACATAATTATAAGTAATCTGTAGATGATTTGAAGTATGCTGGAGGATGTGTTCAGGTTACATACAATTATTCAGCCATTATGTATAAGGGACTTGGGTCCACAGATTATATCTGTGATGGTTCCTGGAACAAGTCTTCTGGATACCAAGACAACTGCACATGGTCTGGCCTCTGTACCCCTCACTTCATCTTCCTTTACTCACTGCTTTCAAACCTCACTGACCTTCCTGATGGTCTTCAGATACACCAAAATTATTCCTGCCTCTGAAAGGTTTTCTTTTAGTTTTTATTATTTGTGTTGTTCCTTTCCTTTATTTTTTATTTTGGGAGCCTCTTTTTTTATAGGAATGTTTGCTCTCATTTGCCTATCATCTGTATTTGTCTCTTCCTTATTTTCTTCCATTCTTTTAATAAATAATTTAAATACCAATGAAATGCATACATCTTAAGCATACAGTTTGTTGGGTTTTGCTAGTATAACACCTATGTAACCAACACCTGTTACCATCCCAGAAACTTTGTGCCCTTTGCAGTTAACCTCTTGCTCCAAAGGAAACCACTGTTTTGATCTGTATCACCATAGATAGTTCTTCTAGTTGTTTTTCAATTTTGTTTTGTAGTTGTAGATGGACTACAACTTTTTTTATGTGATGCTGAGGATCGAACCCTCACGCATGCTAGGCAAGCGCTCTACCACTGAGCCCCAGCCCCAGCTCCAGCCCAGTTTTGCTAGTTTTTGAAAGTCATAAAAATGGAATCATATAGCATGCATTCTTTTGTTTTTGTTTCTGTTTCATTCAGCATAATGAATCTTTTTGGCGAGTGAATTAATATCGTATTTCACCACATAATTGTCAACACCACATTAATGTATATGTTGAATCTGTGCATACTAATCTTGCACCAAAGACAATGTAGTCATAAATGATTTTTAAGTAGTACGCACACAATTTTTTTTTAAAGCTTCATATAATGGGTTTGACCTACTTTTTTCAAAAGATTCGTCATAAACTCTGTAATGATTACATAGTAAAATACAGTAATTGATTTCTTTTCATTGCTGAGTTTCATTTCATTGTGAGTATATCAGAGTATATGTATCCATTCATTACTGATAGACCTTTGGATTGTTTGATTCTTTGCTGCTAAGAACAAAAGTATTGGGCTGGAGATGTAGCGCAGTGATAGCATTTTGCCTAGGATGCATGAAGTCCAGGGTTTAATTCCCAATACTTCAAACAAACAAACAAAAACAAGGCTATGGCCACGTGTATAATCCCAACTACTTGGAGGCTGAGGCAGAAAGATTGAAAGTTCAAGGCCAGCCTGGACAACTCAGGAAGACCCCCCCATCTCAAAATAAAATAAAGACTGGGGGATGCAGCTTGGTGGTAGAGCACTTGCCTAGTAAACACTGAGGCCTTAGAGTTTAATGCCCAGTACTACAGAAAAGGGGAAAAGAATAATGGTTTTGAACAACCATTTTTGTAGATATAGATGTGTTTGTTTCTCTTGGCTATATACCTGGGAGCAGAATCATTAAATAATACAGTATGTATTTAACTTAGTAAGAAACTGCTACTCTTTTCCAGTGTGGCTGTACCAATTCACTCTTTTATAAGCAGTGTAGTTGTTTTACATCTTGACCAACATTTGATGTCAGTCTTTTAAAAATGTTGCTCCTTTCATTGGTAAAGTGGTATTTTATTGTTATTTTAATAGAAGTCATTTGATAAAAATATGTGTCATGAATATTCTCCCAGTCTTTGGCATATGTTTTCATTTCGTAATGGCATCTTTTTGTGAACAAAATTTTTTTATTTTTGATCAGTCATATTTTCAATTTTGGAGCTCTATTTAAAAAATTCTTCACTGGCCTCATGGGTTACAAATAAAATGTGCTAATATGCTATGTTTTCTTCTAGAAATTATATAATGTTAGGTTTTATATTTAGATCTCTATTAGATCTCAACTTTTTGTACATGGTATGAGATAGGAGAACAGGTTTTATTTTCTTTTCCAAATGAATGCTTATAATGCTTATTTGTTTCATCACCTTTTGTGTAAAAGATTATCCTTTTTCTATTGCCTTGGAGTCTTGACAAGAATCAAGTTAGTATATGTATGTGTTGGTAGATTTTTTTCCTGTTGTTTTTCATTGATCTGTATTTCTTTTATCAGTAAACTTAATTGCTCAAGTTTATTGGAAGCTTGAAATCAGACAATGTAAGACCTCCTTTTGGGAGGGTGGAGGCTACTGGAGATCCTTGTGCATACCAAGCAAGCACTGTACCATGGGCTATATCCCCAGCCCCCAGACCTACAATTTTTTTTTTTTTTAAGATTACTATGACTATTATAGATCTTTTGCATTTATGTAAATTTGGGGATTCTGATTGAGATTGTGTTACTCAGTTTGTCCCTCATTGAAATCCTGATAATGTTAAATCTATAATACATGAACATGTGCTTTTCTTCATTTGTTTAGGTTTTCTTTAATTTTTCTCAGCAACGTTTTGTAGATATCAGTGCACAGGTTTTGCATATCTTTCCTTAAATTAAATTCCTTATATTCCTGTGTATATTATGTTTTTTTGATTCTACTATAAGTAGTATTTTTAAATCTCTATTTTCAACTAGTTGCTACTATATGACACACATAGTTTTTTTGTGTGTATTAACATCGAATCCTGTAACCTTGCTTAAATCACTTTTTAGCTTTTGTAAATTAAAAAAAAAAGATTTTATAGAATTTTCTACATTGGAATCATCTGTAGCTGGAGATCAGTTTACTTCTTTCTTTCTAATCTTTATGCCTTTCCCCCTGTTTTTCTGCACTGGCGGGCTTCCTGATACATTAAAGAATTAAAGTGACAAGAGTAAATATCCTGTCTTTGTTCCTGATCTTAGAAGTTTGTTTATTTCTTTTTAATTGAAAATTTTTCTTCTTTCCTGTCTTCTTTTTCTAAGGTAATATGTGATTATTTGCTGTCATGTTCCTTCTGAGTTAATCTTTATTTCTATAATGATTTTTTTCTTTTATTTCCAATTTTCCCCCAGTTCTATTATTTTAATTTCTGAAAATTTCAAATTCTGATTTTTTTTTTATCTTGTATCACTTTCTTAATGTCTTTTGTTTTGAAATAAATTTTCACTGCTCTGTATAAACTATTCTGTTGTGTTTGTATTTAAACAAAAGATGGCTGATGTTTCCTTTCTCTGCCCAGCATTTTCTCCTCAGCATGGTGCTTTGACCTAGAAGAGAATGTTGGCTGTTTAGTTTTAATTATTGTTGTGGTCCCTAATACTTTAATTCATACTGGTTGTAGCCTATGGTAGTTTATCTCCATCTGTCCGTTTTGGGAATGGGGAGGGATACATTGCACCCAGTATTTGTTATCCATGGATTTTCCTGACCTAGTTGCTTGGTGTTTTCATGAATTTATTTGGGGAAAGTTCAATAACTGGGCTTCTTTCATCTTAGAGATGCCTAGAGTCTTATTTCTTATTGGTAATACTCATGAAGTAAACCTCACTTTCTTGCAAAATATTCCGGTTGGACATGGTTTGGGCCTGTGGTGTGAACAGATTGCCTGCATGCTCTATTTAGAAACAGTATCAGATTATTGATTGTTGATTCCCTTCATTGTAGTGAGTCGATGGAAACAGAAGAAAAAACAGGCAGTGTACTTTCAGGAAAGACACCAGACGCCGTGAGTATGCTTTTTAAACTTGAGGTTGCCATTTAACATGTTGTATTGTAAATTCATTTAAATTTGATACAAAAGTCCCTTTATAAAAAAAAAAAAAAAAAACATTAATCCAAAAAAGCACTTAGGAGAAATCCTGAGACACTTACCAAAGAATGATCTTTGTTCAGAAAACCTTCAAATTAACTGTCAGAAGGTAAGATAAACACGTGGCATTTAACAAATGCCATCCTATTTAGAGGGCAGGTTAGTTGTTTCTGCTGTTTTAATGTTCACAGTGTATGAAAGGGTGGGGCAAATAGTAGAGCAGTGATGTAAATGTTTCTTCCATCAGGGTTTTTGGTTTCTGAGGCTTGGTTTTGTAAATTTCACCTGCTCTCTTCCATGAAGAATTATCTTAATGGCTTAGTAGTTCATGAGATTATATGTATTTGTCAATTAAACAGTTTTTCAGTTTTTTTCCATCTTTAGCAGGGAGTTTCTCATCTAAAGTATAAGTAAATTCTGCATAAAGTAATTTTTCCTGTGTGTCATTGGTAATTATTCTTTCCTAATATTCTTCTCTTTTTGATATTTTACATTGGGAGCAATTCATTAGAATGAATTGTATTCATCAAGCTGGTGTATTTTATTGGCAACAACAAAGAAAACAAAATTTTCTTCTTTTCAAATAAGGATAAATGCATTTTCTAGATTTTACCATTAAAATGAATTTGTGTATATATGTGTATTAGAGCTGATGAGGTAAAGCTTGCTTAATGAATTTTAGTAATATGCATTTTTGTTGTTTTTGAAGAGTCCAGAGCCCAAGGACCAGACTTTGAAAATGATTAAAATTTTAAGTGGTGAAATGGCTATTGAGTTACATCTGCAGTTTCTAATACGAAATAACAACACAGACCTCATGATTCTAAAAAACACAAAGGTAGGAAATTTATCCACGGTGAAGGTTTTTTTCTTTTATTTGTTGTTGAATACTTTCTTGTATTTTATTGCTGATCAAGGAAATTACTGTCTTGAGTTTTCATAGAAGTAAGTGTGAAGGGTCGGGGGTGTAGTTCAGTGGGAAAGTACATGCTTAGCATTCTTGAGTTAGGCCTTGGGTTCAATCCCAGAACAAAAACTAAACAAAACAAAAAAACAATGAGTGAAACTTTAACTTATTGGAAAGGGAAGGGAATTAGCAATGATTGGGCAGCCATTTTTATGCTAGTCTCTTGGGAAGTTTAGTGAAAAAAAATTTTTTTCCCTTCTTAAAAACTTTTTATCTTGCTGAGTGTGGTGCACATCTGTAATCCTAGCTACTCCAGAGGCTGAGGCAGGAGGATTGTGAGTTCAAGGCCAGCCTAGGCAATTTAGCAAGACCCTATCTCCAAAAAAAGTGGGCTGGTTTGGGGTGGCTTATGACTAGGGATATAGCTCAGTGCTTGGTCTAGTATGTGTGACATCCTGGGTTCACTCCTTAGTACCAAAAAAACCAAATGCTTTTTATTATAATGTATACATTTAATAGTTAGACAAATACCACAATCAGGATATTAATATACCTACATAAACTGTATTTCCTACTAAGTCATTTACTACTCCCTGAGAGTAGAGATTCTTAACCTTGTTACAACCTTTGCTGAGATATTGTTGCTGATAATTATTATTCTTTGAAGATGTATTTTTCATATTTGATTCAAAAATAGTTTCATATAAAAAGATATATAGCTTAAAAGTTCTTTCTCTTTGTCTCCCTTTTTACTTGATGTACCTTCCCAAAGACATTTATTCTTTTTTTAATGGCTGTATTCATTCATGGACTGAATAGCTGTTTGATCAAAGCATATATGAGAATGCTTTTTGAAACTTTAAAACTAATTTTTCCAAATAGCAAAAAAAGAGTCAAATGATTTGTGATAGTCATTTGATAGTCATTTCTTTGTGATAGTCATTTGAATCTAGTTTATGTAATATAGTCTCACTAAAAATAAAATTATTTTGGTGGTTGCCAGAGGTATAGACTATAGGTTATTCCTACATTTTGGAGACCTTAGCCAAAATGCTGAAGAACAATAGAAAGTTAAAATATTAGAAACCAAAGAATAGAAATTCCACTACCTAAATTCCCACCTAAAATCTGGTATCGACCTTAACTTAAGACTGCAAATAAAACTCTTTGACTTTTTATAAACTAGTTACTTAGTTTTTATAAAGAATGTCCAAAATTTATATTTTGAATCTCAGTTCAGTTTTTGCCACAAAATAGGGCCTCTGAGTATGTGTGAAAGCATGCATGGGTACAAGGCTTTGCCAGTGATCAAAAAAAATCCGCATTTGTTTTTGTAGGATGCAGTACGGAATTCTGTGTGTCACACGGCAACTGTTATAGCAAACTCTTTTATGCACTGTGGGACAACCAGTGACCAGTTTCTGAGGTGAATATGATTGGCAATTTCTACTTTAATATAGAGACAGTGTTGACATCATTACATGCATGTGGAGAGCTTTTTCTATTGACCAGTCCTGAATTTTAAATTACATTTTTGTTATTTTTGGTATATTTTAAAATTTAATTTTCCTTCTCATTTTAAGGTAAAATTAATTCCTTTTATTAGGTGGCTTGATGATATGTTTTGAAGGAAATATATGAAACCCTGAAAATAATAGATTTTGGTTTTGTTCATTATAGAATGAACAAAATTAGGATTATATGTTGTGCATTTTAAAAATCCTTAAAATATTAAAAACAGCTTAGAATAGAATCAGTAGTAAGTTGAGATCCACAAAGTAAAATGATGAGATGGTTCAAGGTAAAAAATTTTTTGGTGATACTGGGGACTGAACTTAGAGCTTGGCACATCCTAGGGTGCTAGGCAAGCGCTCTGCCACTGAGTCACATCCCCAGCCCTTGGGGTAAAATTTTAATGCTTTTGACCTGTGTTAAAAAGTTCTGTGAAATTCATTTGTAAACAGGATTACTGAGTTTTCTTTTCTTACAGAGATAATTTGGAATGGTTGGCCAGAGCCACTAATTGGGCAAAATTTACTGCTACAGCCAGTTTGGGTGTGATTCATAAGGTAATATGTATTATTCATTGTGAATAGGCATCAGAACAGAAGCAGTTTTTCTGAAGTTAAGAAAAAATAAAAGCCTTTTATAGTTAGCTAACACACTCATTTTGCTAAGTCAAATCAGTCATCTTACAGAGAAGGGTGAACTAAATAAGATATTAAATTTTATTTAAAAATTTTTTAAATAAGGTAGAATTAATTAAATAAAGTAGAAATTCTTTTCCTGTGGAAGCTGTCTAAACCATTTTGCAAAGTATGAATTAAAATGTTATTTGGGAAAACATTCTAAAACAAAGAAAAGTTTGAAGGATAGACAATGTCTTTTAACTAACTTGTGAGTGAGTCAAAGACTGTCCTCATTTGAGTGATGAATTTGTATGGGAAAGAGCTCCAGGTAGTGAAGATTCTGGAGGAAAAGCAGGAATCAGAAAATATTGTGTCTGTTTTCCTGTTCCTTTATCTTACTGATATCTTTATGGCTCAAATTTACAGGGTCATGAGAAGGAAGCATTACAGTTGATGGCAACATACCTTCCCAAGGACACTTCTCCAGGATCCGCCTATCAGGAAGGTGGTGGTCTCTATGCATTAGGTCTCATTCATGCCAATCATGGTGGTGACATAATTGATTATTTGCTTAATCAGCTAAAGAATGCCAGCAATGATGTAAGTATTAAAATAGAAAACTAAATTTCTATTACTTATGAGTTTATGAAAATGTTACGTTTGCCAAATCATTTTAGTGAATAAAGATTTGATAGGTTTTGGGAATACCCCAAAAAGTACTATTTTCCGAAGTTTTTTTTTTTTTTTTTTCCTTAAGGTAATTTCCTTTTTTAAATTTTCTGTAAGTTAAAATTGTGCTTTCCACTCCTTTGAATCCTGTATATGAAAGCAAAACAAAGTACCATACTAAAGTATGTTGTAAAACATATGTAATTTCTTGACGCTTGTAGACATTTTGGAATAAGTGATCTTAGAATCTTAACATTGTCATTTTTTTTAACATTATCAATTTATAGAAACCTAACCTCCCCACCCCCCCCGCCAATTACACATGCTCTCACAGAATTAGAATTCTTGCTTGTTTCGATTTTGATAATTTTTTTAATGTAATTCCTTTGGAAAAACTAAATAGCCCTATTGTTATCTTATAGAACCCTGAAATAGGATTTTAGATTTTAGACTTTAGCTTTTATGTTCAAGAAAGCTCTTTTTAGAAAGCTCTCAGGAAAGTGGCTAAGTAAGCCAGAACACCTTATCCTCACACTTAAGTGAAAAGATGGAGCCAATAGGATAGTCTATCTCAGCTCCTAGGCCCCTTCTCTACAAATCTTGTATGCATTGATGTGCCTTTACCTCACTTCCTCTAGTATCAGATATGTTTATGGTTATCAAAATCCAATAGCAATAGAAAGTTATAGAAACCTCTTCTGACTGACTTAAACAGGGAGTTTGTCAGAAGTTGTTTGTATAACTAATGGAAAAACTGATGAACCAGTTCCCACAAAGGTTAAGAGTCAGGCACCTTTGGAGGTCTTTGTAACAGGATCTAACACAATCATCTCTTCAGGGCCCTACTGTTAGGATGAATGAACTTGAAACATTTTTTGCCTTTGATTTATAAAATCCCAGAAAAGAGACATTCTATTGGGCTAGCTTGGGTCAGAGCTCATACTTTTGTTAAGTTTAGGTAGGAGCTTCCTAAATGACAGTCCCCACCAAGACTAAGTAGTCAAGGAATATATTCCCAAGACATGGTTGGCATACTGTCACCAGTAAAAGAATATTGTACATTCAAAATTGACATGATTACTAAAGTCTCCTTTTTAAAATTTTTAAGACCAGCTTTTGTCCTCTGGCCCCTTTTTCTCCCACTTTATTTATTTAGGTATCTTCTCTAGCTCCTCCTCCTGCCTCCTTCCCCTCAGACCACAAGCATACTTAGGTCTTACTTATTCCTCCAAAAACCTCTCCCTGACACTTGCATCTTCCTCTTGGTTATTGTACAGTTTTCCTCTCCTTCTATAAATTTTTTGAAAGAGAGTTGTGGTCTCTCTGTTCACTTTTTTTTCCTCCCATTCATTTCCCAACTCTTCTATTGCTTCAGCAAGCATCATTTGTTAAAACTGAAATTGCTCAGGTTACCTCTGGCCTTCTGATTATCACATTCTTTGACCATTCTCATTGAGCCAACTTCTACATATTTAATGTCTCCAAAATGATTCTGGAGTTAGAATAAAAGCTTGATTTTAAGTATAAAAGCTTGGATTTTAAGTACAGTGTTACAAATCAATGAAGCTAACATTTTTTCCCTAGATCGTTAGACATGGAGGCAGCCTGGGTCTTGGCTTGGCTGCCATGGGAACTGCACGCCAGGATGTGTATGATTTGCTAAAAACAAACCTATATCAGGATGATGCTGTGACAGGTAAGCATTTGTTTTCTAAAGACAACAAACTTTGGAATTAATGTAATTGTGGGGTTTTTTTCCCCCCATTTTGTCATAGCCTCTTAAAAAATCAAATGGATACTCTACTTGGAGAGTAGATTTTGCCCCATGTTTTGTGGTACATAGGCTTTTCAAAATGGTATAGCCTGTGTGTCCTTGTAGAACTTTTTCAAATAGGAAGTTATTAGATTGATATCCTTATATCATGAGGATATTCTGTTGTTTGGTGACAGTATAGGAAAAATGCCATAAACTGCCGTATATGTCTTCTTTGGAGTTATTGTAGAATTTGATGGTGCATTCTGTCAAGGCTCAAAAGGAAAACAGCTATAAATATTTGAATATATTTTCACATATAGTATTTTTCTTTTTATCAGATGTTTTGAAAAACAGTGCTTAATGGATGTTTTTGATCATTGAGGCAATTGGTGCAACTTTCTATTGGATGTATTTTATTGACTTTGTAAACGTTACTCTTGCTTTTTAATATTTTACTCTTTATTCCCTAGGAGAAGCAGCTGGGCTGGCTCTAGGTTTGGTTATGTTGGGCTCTAAAAATGCCCAGGCTATTGAGGACATGGTTGGATATGCACAAGAAACTCAGCATGAGAAGATTCTACGTGGTCTTGCAGTTGGCATTGCATTAGTGATGTATGGGAGGATGGAAGAGGCTGATGCTCTCATTGAATCTCTGTGTCGTGATAAGGTGAGGTCCTGTTTATCCTCTTCTCACTTGCCCTCTCTCATTACGTCCAGTGGATTTATTTGCCCATAAAACTTGCAGGGTATATTAGTTCTAATAAAATTTAAGTTGAATGGGAGTAATTTGAGGATCTTAAATTTAGCCATGGCTTCAAAACAGTGATAATTCAGATAAGTTAATCTAGAAAAGTTCTTTAGGAATTTACAAGTTGATTTCTTTTAGAAAAATATTTTTAGAATATCATATATTTTTAATAAGATACTTCATTATTATTTCATCAGAAAACAATGACACTCTCTATTTATTGTGGTAAGGTTTTTCCTGTTTTCACAATGATACTGTATGTGATAGGTAGTCACTGATAAATGGTAGCGTTCTCTAAAAATCTGATAAAAACAACCACTGTTTTATAAAATTATTGTTAATTTGTTCATCCACCAGACTGTGTTTCTTTGAGCGGGTGCCATATTTCTTTCTTTCTTTCTTTTTATTTTTTTAAATTGTTGATGGACTTTTATTTTATTTATTTGTATGTGGTGCTGAGAATCGAACCCAGTACCTCACACATGCAAGGGCAAGTGCTCTTTCACTGAGCAACAACCCCAGCCCTTAGTGCCATATTTCTTTGAGTGCTCAGTACCCAGGAATTACATAATGAGGTAAAAGTGAAAGTTAAAATAAGGAATTAGAAGTCAGCTTCTTTTTTGTTTGATAATTGGGAATTGACTATCCCAAGATTGTGGGTGTTAATATTGACTTAAGTTTATACTTCCTAGAAAGTGTGGGGTGGGATAGACATGTTGTGCAGATCTTTTATTTCCTCATTCATTTGGAAAACTAATAACCACAATTCTCTTTGTGTTCATTTTTCCTATCTGAAACCAGTTTACTTGGTGGATGCCTCTATGCCTATTAACTGTAGCAATTCCTATTTTGTTTTGTTCATTTGAGTTTGGTTTGGGGGATTGGGTCCCACTATGTTGCCCAGGCCTTCAACTCTTGCTCAAGGGATCCTCCCACCTCAGCTCTGAAGTAGCTGGGACTACACGGTTATGCCACCATGCCTAACAGTATTGTGCTAAGTTGACGATTAGTGTTGAATTTTATTCTTTCTTAGGACCCAATTCTTCGAAGGTCTGGAATGTATACTGTCGCCATGGCTTATTGTGGCTCTGGTAACAACAAAGCTATTCGACGTCTACTGCATGTTGCTGTAAGTATTTTGTCCTTTCTTGGAAATGGGGCAGAAGGGAAAGTTTTCAGGTGGATAGTATGTATTTAGATGACAGCAGCACAAATACCACATGACTACCAGTAGTAAGTTTTAAGTTGGAATTCTTTTTCATTACACAGTAGACCATAACCCAACATTAGGTTCATGTAGGTTTTCAGAAGGAGATGAGAAAGAAGAATAATACCAGTAGGAATGGAAGTCTTTAAAGCCAGGTAAGTGCAATTTCTGAAATCTCACTTTAAGGAGCACCCTCGTTTATAAACAAGACCATGTAAAAATGCAGTCATCCTAAATAGGGAATCTAATGATCAACAAGGAACCATTTCTTTTTGTAGCCCATGAAGTTAGCTTCCAAGTACCCCTTAGGGACATGCTCAGTTACAAAAGACGTATTGTACAGGAAAGCCCATGCTCATTTTTTCCAATAGGCATCATCTGTAGTCTTCTCAATACAGGTGTACTTTATCAAGAATAAATAGTATTGCCTGGTCACACAGTCTACATTCCATGTGTGTTAACTTACTTGATTTCTGTCATCATCCTGGTGTAAGAAGGTAAACCCAAGGTCACCTTCCCATGCAGAAAGATGTAGAACTTTTAATTAATCCCTTCTTTCCAAAGAGATTCACATCCTACAATATTAATGAGTAATTTAAACTTGGGACATACTTCTTTGGAAAAAATATTGAAGGAATGGTATGATGCAGCTGAAATAGTTTTAAGAAGTTGCCTTGAATCCCAAACTTCACCAGGCTTTAAAGGCTTGTAATTCTTGAAATAGAATTTCCAGATGATTTTTTTTTTTCTACATCAGGGAAAGACTTTTTACATACATGTGTCATCGTTTTAAAATTTTATTTACCATGTATATCTAAAGTGTACAACATGATGTTTGATATATACAATAGAGAGAAAGCATTCTAATGAAGGAACACTATACTTAAACAATGTGACCCACTCATCAGTTTCATCTAGGGATAGAATGCATGGTATAATATAATCTTTTAACTCTTCCCCTAGGTAAGCGATGTTAATGACGATGTCAGGAGGGCAGCAGTGGAATCACTTGGGTTCATTCTATTCAGGTAATAATTTCTAATTTCTGATTCTGTATATTTCATTTGTTTTATTACTGTTCATTTAAAAAAGAACAAAGAATGTCATGGGTTTTGAGAAACTATTTGATAAGAAGTAAAACAATTCATTCTGTTCATTTTTTAATAACATTTTGCTCAACTGTTTAATTCCAAACAACAGCTCCAGTATACTTTTGTGTGTATTAGTAATTCAGCTAGTAATGCTACCTGTTACGTGAGTTTATAAAGTTCTTAAAGATATTTAAGGACAGTAGAATGTAAAAGGCCTTGCTTAAATGCAAAAACTTGAAAACTTTGCAGTTCATAAATATTATTTTGGGCTTGCAGATATGAAGATACCCTTGACAATATAGTATGGTTGTGTTTAAGAAGGCACATTCTAAATTATTCTGCTTGGGTTGAGTCTTGGGCAAGTTACTCAACTTCTTTGAGCCCCAGTTTCTTCATCTGTAAAAGGGGTATAATAATACATAATGGAGAGTAATTTTTTCTGACAGTTAAATTAATATGCTTAATGCTTTTAGAACTGTGTATGGCACTAGTTGGACTACCTAAACATGTTAGTAGTGGTAACTTTAGCAGTAACTGTGGTAGTATTGATGGTGATACATGTGGTAGTACTTCTTCCAGTAGATTTCATTACTTTCTACTTAGCTCCCATCTCAAATAACCATTCTTCTTTTAGTAAAATACGTTAAAATACAATGAAAGAAGGTTAAAAAAGAAATTGCACAATAAAATTCGTTCCCAAGATACATGTCAGATGAATCAAGTGTCTCATATCCTTTTACTCTCTAGAAGACACTTTCTTCCCCAGGTTCCCTGGGTGTGAAGCTTTGTTGTAAAGATGTAGTATAATTCAACATTTATATACTTGAAAATCCACTGGGATTACAGGATAGTTACAGGATCCTTTCCATAATATCCCAGATAGGTAGTTATCCACTTACTGCAAGCTGTAAAATATTTTCTTTCTGTTGTGGATAAAGATGTCAAGTAAAACAGAGCAAAAACATGACTAGGAATATAGTTCAGTGGTAGAATGCATGTTTAGCATGCTTGGAGCCCAGAAAACTCCCAAAAAAGCAAAACAAAAACACAGAGCAAAATAAAGGTCCGTATAACATGCTAATAGGCTTTATATTACACCAGTTTTTTTACAGTGAGATTGTTCAACTGACTGCTAGTCTCTTTGCTGTGCTATTTATTATTCTCGGAGACATTAGAGAACATTCACTGAACCCTATCAACATTAACATTCACCTAGATCTACTAGTTCTGGTACTTCTACAATAGCATATGTGATTAGTTTGGTATAATTTTCTTATGTGACACTTTTCATGGAAGTGTCAGATGTTCACTGATGCCTTTTGTAATATCTGACAAAACCTATATATACATATATATTAAGCTATTCTGCTTTTTTTTTTTTCTTTTAAAAGATCTACAACAGGGCTGGGGTTGTGGCTCAGAGGTAGAGCGCTCACCTAGCATGCATGAGGTAATGGGTTTGATCCTTAGCACCACATAAAAATAAAATAAATATATTGTGTCCACCTATAACTAAAAATAAATATATTTTTTTAAAAAAAGATCTACAACAGACTCTACACTTTTAATTTCTTGAATTCCTCATTTTCTGTTTTTGAACATTGGAATATTAGCCACTTACAGGTCTTTGGTACATTTGCTAGTAGAATTTCATAATTACATCTACAAATCTATTTTATTTCAGGGAAGTAATTTATTTAGCTTTGGATTTAAAATCTAAGGCTGAGTCAGTCTCTTCATTTGTTTTGCATTTTGATCAGTCTTTTTTATCTTTTAAAATCATTTTCTTAAGAGAAAAGATGTAAGCAAAATAGAAGATAAATAGTTTTCTTTCTTTCCTGCGATCTTTGTCATGCCAACCAGCCAGGCTTTGATCCCAACCTTTCCCTATTCTTGTTAGGTCTAGACACAGTTGAAAAATAAAAACAAAAACATGGTTTGTCATTGCCATCAAGAATGGGTTTTTTTTCTTAATACCTTTATTTATTTTTATGTGGTGCTGAGGATCAAACCCAGGGCCGCACACATTGTAGGCAAGCACTTTACCACTGAGCCACAATCCCAGCACTTGTTTTTTTTTAAAGAGAGAGAGAGAGAATTTTTAATATTTATTTTTTAGTTTTCGGCGGACACAACATCTTTGTTTGTATGTGGTGCTGAGGATCGAACCTGGGCTGCACGCATGCCAGGCGAACGTGCTACCGCTTGAGCCACATCCCCAGCCCCCAGCCCTTGTTTTAATTCTTAATGGGGAACTAGATGTTTTTACTATGAGAAGTATATTCTTCTAGTTGTATCCTTAATAACTGTTGAATTGTATAGAGTCCTACTCATATTTGTCTCTTAGTTGTTTTGTCCTTCATTGCCAACTGTAAATTCTTCCTGTTAGTGATTTTATATTTCACATCCATATAATTAATGACCTACTATATGTATTTTGGTACTTGAGAAATTGATTGGCTTAATGAAACACTTTTTCCCTTTTAACTCAACAGTGCTTCTCTCAAATTATCAAAATTTATTTCTGCTCTTTTATTTCCTGTAGCTCATACATGTACTGAATTCCCAGTTTCAGCAGCAGATGTCTCCTATGAGCTGTTCTTAGGCTTTGCCACACTTTCTACTAAGTACTAGGATAGTGAGATCCAGCTGATGAATTGTTAATTAATGTGCTACTTTGAAGGGACCTTTCTGAGTTATCTTTCCATTATATGGTTCTTTAAGAAATAGGGGCTAGGAGATGTGAGGACATTCTAGCTATGACATTTGTCACCCCATTGATCACCAGGGTAGATCTGGCTGATCTGGCTGATGACATGGGTGTTCCCTTCCTCCCGCACAGCTCCTTATGCATTCCTCCAAAAGCTGCATGCTGTCAAAGAGAACAGCTTTCCCCATGGAATGGGTCCTTATTCATGAGTCAAGGGTATATGAGTAGCTACAATACCCTGCTAGATTCCCAAACTCATTCTCAAGAATTAGGAACTGGAAATGATTTAAAGATGATCTTGTCTAAAACTTAAAGATGAAGAAAAGTAAATATATTCAACAATTTAAGGACTGGAGCTAAAATCAAGTTCTTTAAATTGTAGTTTAGTACCATTTTCCTAAAAGTAAAGACTTTTAAAGATGGAAGAAACTTAAAAATTAATAAATATTCTGCTTTTTTAAAAAGAATAAGGAAGTTGAATTCCAAAATAGTTAAAGTTTCCATTATCATGGACTAATGATAGAACTGAGATTCTGAATAGTTTCCTGGTAGATCTGGGTTTTGTCCACTATGCCTTTCAGGCAGAGTCCTATCTCCCTCTGATAGAACATTTTTATTCTCAAATTTCTTCATTAACTTCAACATTTGGGAATTGTCTGTCCTGTCTTCTAAGGCTATTACGTGTTTTTTGATGTGCCATCATTTACTTTCTTTGTTTTTTATCTTTTATTTTTTGTCTTTATTCTTTTATTCTATCTTTTATTCCCTGTTATCACTTTTGAAAATGACTCTTCAGACATTTGGCCTTGTACCATGTTTTAAGGATTTTACCTTTAATATTTTTTGGACTTCTTTCGGATATGTTTATTGGCTAGCAATACTGAAAACCTCTTAGTAAACATTTTATTCATGCTTCATTAAACTATGATGAAATTTTCTTTGTGTAAAATTCTCATGTCTCCTTTATTCATAAGACAGTCCGTGGGGTTGCAGTATTTTCTCTATTTCTGTAGTTGTGTATTGTTATTCATTCGTGATGATTATGATAGAAGTAAAAAACTGAGACCTGTTCTTGTTAAGTTAAAATGAGTGTAATTTTTATCAAAATAAATGATCTTAAGTGAACACCTAATATGTAAGTGATTGGCCCCATTATTATCAGTCTGGTCAGCACTTTTTTTTATTATAGTAACTCTTTGTACAATATTGGGCTTAGCATTAACTGAACCTCATTTGGAAATGAATGAAGTCTAAATTATTTTAACTGAACATTGGAAAGGAAAATGAAGAAAGAAGTCAAAAGTAACACTGGTCTTTATGTACTTATTAAGTTGCTATATTGGTGAACAAGTTGATAATCTGAAATGGACATTTCTTAAAATTAATGTTGAAAGTCCCTTGTTGTTATTATAGTCTGTTATAATTTGAAATTAATTATTTCTCAATGTATATATTTGTATGCTTTGAGATATAAATAGATCTTGCAAGATGAATAAGAGATTCTTGGTGCAGAAATTTTTTTAGACCACACAGATTCCTTAAATATAAACATTTTTCATCATCTTGTCCCTTATAATTTGAAGCAACTTTAGCAATCAGCCACTTGCCACTGAATGCAGGATTCATCTTTACAATATTCCCATTCTCAGTTTTTTTAATTTGCCATGTTAGTGATTAAACCCAAGGCCCCATGGATGCTAGGCATGGGGCCTTGGGTTCAATCATGCTTGGTTCAATCATGCTAGGTTCTACCACTGAGTAACATCCTCAGCCCTTTTATTCACAGTTTTATATAAATTTGATACATATTCACCACGTTCTTTCCTGCTTCAGTATCTTTGTATTTACATTCTGGATGCTTCAACTTTTCTTTCTTTCTTTTTGTCTTTTTCCTATACCTTTGTTTTCCCCTCTCCTTTAACTGACAGTAATTCGGAATAGAATGAGAGCTTTTTTTTCAAAATTATTCTAGACAGCTGTAACCTGTTTCCCTTTGAAAGTAAGATTATGAGATAGAATCTCTTTGTTACCTTTGGGATGTTTAACTGTTGGATTTGCTTTCAAGTTATAGATTTCTTTATAGGGTATCCAGTAAGATGGAAAGACGAGCTATGTATCAAAGTGGTAAAAATTTGAAATTATAATGTACTTTTTTCAGAAATAGTTGATATTGGAGTTGTATTTCATTTTGTGGAATATTCTGGCAAGACTAGAATGATTTCATTAACTTAGTTTTGTGGGGTTTTTTTTTTGTTGTTGTTTTGTTTTGTTTTTTAGGAATGTAAAGTTTTTTGCTTCTTATCTTGGGTAACCTACCTTTAATATTGCTGAAAAATCTTAGACAAATAGGGAACAGTGCTGAAAGCTTTGATTTAAGAACTAAATTTGTAAGATGTACTTTTCTTAGCAGATGAAATAGGACCCATAAGTAAAGGTAACAGATCAAGATCTGTGTATTAGATTCATGTTCTAGGAAAGGATTCTATCACTGGGACAATATATGCCTGTTTGACTAATGCTGAGGTTCTCCATGGTCAACACGTTTCTTGAAGTCATTATCCTAAACTGAGTAAGTGATGGAGCTGTGGGCTGAGGCAAAAGTATGGATCAGCTTTAAATGGAAAAACTAAGGCAAGGACTGTTTTCACTGCTGATCTACTCAGCCTAAATTTGTTTACCATTTATAAGTAGCATAAAAAAAAGTAAATAGATTGAATTGGCTACCATTTACTGAGTGTCTACTATTTATTCATCTTATCCTCCTGAGTACTGCACAAAATGTAGATGAGAAAACTGAGACTCAAATAAATTAATATCATTTCTAAATTAAATCTGCTATTCAGTGAGTGGCCTGGAAAGGATCAATGAAAAGATTTTGGGCCAGAAGGTCAACTGCATCATTGGGCAAACACAGGCACAGTGATCTCAGTTTTATAAGCTCACTTACTGTTAAGTCTCCAGATTGAGATTCCATGCTTCCAGTTTGTGTGTGTTCGTTAGTACTTTTAAGAAGCATAATGTGATTCAGATACCCAAGACCACTTTAATTTGCTTTCTCCTCCTCCTCGTCCAGTTGACCCACTTCTGATTAGATGCATACTACAGTGATTTAACAGATAGGATCATCATTTTATATACTTATCTTTAGCTCTTGGTCCTGTTGGCTTTTGCTTTAAGACCTTGAAGGCAAGGCTATGTTTGTTTGTCCTATTTCATTCTTAGCACAACTTTGCTTACTCTTAGGAACCAAATAAAATGTTAAATTGACATTTTTTTAAAGCCTGAACTTTATTGACTTATTTAATTTTATTTCCTTTGAAAACCACATTTAACCAGAGTGCTGGATTATTTTCATTTGTAGCCATACACCATTATTTTTTAATGGAATAATTTTGCCCAAATAAGGAAAATTAGATAATCTTAACACTTAATTCTTAGTTCAAAGAATTGATTTAATATATGACATAAAATTCTTCGTTATCTAATTCTTGGTGAACTTACATCTTGTTCATCACCTTGCTTGTCATTATGTCAGGTGAAAACTCTGTCAGTTCTGCTATACATAACTGACTTGCTCTTCAGTTTTGTCACCTTCATTTTCAGTGAGGAGAAGTGTATCCAGTAGAATGATTGATGAAGACTGAATGGTGGAACTTCGGAGCCTCATTGGGCTCTGGTACATGGCAGGACTAATCCCATTTCGAATTCCATGTTTCATGAAAAATTTAGAGTTCTCTGCCATTGCATTCTGGAAGTAGAGCTTACCAGAGCATTTTTGCAGAGTTTTTACAGACTTTGTAGCCCGGTAATTACAGGTGATGTATCGGCCAAATGCATCCCGAAATGTCTTATTGAAGAGGGTGTAGACAAGAGGATTTACCCCTGAAGAAATGTAGCCGATCCATACAAATATCTCCAGGAGCATTTTAAGAGTAGTTTGGTTGCAGGAATCACACAAAGCTAAAGTAATATTTGTAATAAAAAAGGGACACCACATGAGCAAAAAAAGGAAAAACACAATTCCAAGGACCTTCGAAGCTCTTTGTTCATTGGAAATTGTTTGTGCTGACTTTTTTCCAACTGTAGACATTCGTCGCGTAAGTGTTTCTTCACTTGAGTTGGGCACAGTCTTGTCCTGACGAGAACCATACAGCATTGCCACCTTTTCAGGTGATGAGCAAGGTGTTTCATCCCTTTGGAAAACTGTGGACACAGTCAGCCATGTTAGGCGTTGAGGTGGCTTGTTTTTGACCCAATAAGCTTTCCTCTGTAACGCGTGGATAGTAAGAAAGTAGGTGACAATCATGATCCCAAGAGGTGTGAAGAAGGCAGCCATTGAGCCAAAGAGCATGAAATTGCCAAAACGTTCCTTAGTCAGCTCACAGGTAATATTGTTTGGGTTATGCAAATCAGTGTCTATGCCTTTAATGGGTACTGGAATGGCAATGCCTATGGAAGAGGAAATGAGATAAATTGAGTCATTTTATAAATTGTAACACTTAGATTTAGGTCCCTTCAGGTTTTATCCTAGTAACTTTATGCTGGTTAGTGCATTGTAATTCCTGGACGCACAGTGTAGAATCTATCAAGGCATTGTATCAGTGGAACTTTTGACAGAACCTAAATAAGCAAGTCTGCCATTTTTAAACAAAGAGGTTGGTTAGTGATTTTAGGTTTATAGTGAGAGCTTTCCTAAAGCTATAATATGTCCATGATAAAGTAGGGAATGTCTTTATTTGTTCTGTGTTTTTATAAGCTATTTTTTAGTTTTGATCTATCCCAGGTTAAGGAAAAGAAATTCAGAAGAGAAACTGCTTTTATTTTACTATTCAGTATAGATAATCTGAAGAGCCTTCAGACAGCTAGCTGTTCAGTGTCTTAATTCTCAGTAGGTATCTATTTTACTTATTATCTTTGAGGTTCATTTAACAGGAAGTTTAATCTTTGTCTTTTAATCCTTTCCTTTTAACTTCTTATGGAAAACTTAACTTTTCTTTTTTAAAAATGGTACTTAATTTGAGAGAATGTGAATTGTGAAATTTATTTCAAGATTTAGAGTTTTTCTAATAGACATGAATAAAAGGTACCTCATGTGAATTTCTTAATATTTTAAATACCAAGAAGTAAGTAGTTAAATGTGATGTTTCTTAGTGAAGTAGCTTATTGGAAAATTAATAGCGCAAGGGTTAGACTAAATCCTTTCCCCTTGAAGTAGATATTTTTTAAAATGTCTGAATTAATTGATCTTTTGCCTTGTGTTGTGTGAATTCAAAAGCACTTCATTATCTGCATACCATTTTAATGATAGCTAACGAGCCCTTGACAGGAATATTTTCCTCAAACCCTTTCTAGTGGATACAGCTACAGTCCCTGCTTTTTCTCATGTTCACCACCAGAAAGAAGATTCCCTTAGAATAGGATAAGTGTACAGAATCTTGGGTCAACCTACTATGGCTTTAAAAATTGGCTCACATTCTGTTGTTGTAAAAATATGGCTCACACAGCCATACCCATTTATTAGCATGTTGTTTGTGGCTGCTTTTGTGGTACGACCAGAGAGTAACCGTGAAAGAAACCACATGGTACCTGCATGCCTGAAGTACAGACTTTCTTGACCTTTTAAGAAAAAGTCTGCTGACTCCTATTCTCCCCTGTTGCTTCAAGGTCATCACTCTAGTATTCTTTCTCCCCTCCAAACACTTCCCTTTTGAAGTCTATTAAATCGATTTATACCACTCTTTTTTCCATCCTGGTCATTGAGTAGCCTCTCTAGGACATTTGTCCCTCTCTCTCAAAGGTTTTAGTACCTTGCTGTAGTCTTCCTCTCTCTTGCTCACTTGCCATCATCTTGCATGACTTCATTCCATTGATCACTCTTCTAACACTTAATTTTATACCTTGAACTCGACTCTTATTATTTGTCCAGCTTCTTGCTGGACAGCTTCTCTTTACAATATCTTAGTGAATAGTCTGCCTAAACTCTCTTTTCACATTCCAGTAGCACCCCCATCAAGGCTTACATTATCTTCCTGTCCAGCTTCTTGATCAATAACTTTTGAGTTTTCACTGGCACTTTGTATACCCTTACCCTCTTTTATACTTACTGTTTCTAGGTGTTACTTAGGTGTTTTAGTTCATTTTATGCTGTTATAACAGAATTCCACAGACTGGATAATTTATAATGAAAAGAAGTTTATTTGGCTCACAGTTCTGGAGATTAAGAAGTCCAAGATCCAGGGACTGCTTCTGATGAGGATCTTCTTGCTGCATCATAACATGGTGGAAGGTATCACATGGGGGAGAGAGAGAACAAGAGAGAGGCCCAAACTCATCCTTTATAAGGATGAACCCATTCCCTTAATGGCTTTAATGGTTCATAAAGGCAGAGCCGTCATGACCTCACCTCATCTCTTCAACACTGTTAAGATTAAACTTCCAACAAGTGAACTTTGGGAGACATGTTCAACCCATAGCACTAGGATAACTGTAAATTCAAAAGAAGAAAATGAGCTCTCTTCAGCACTTTGTAGAATTTTGAAACTGAACTTACCCTGTCATCACATTTTCTTTTTTTACAGTTACTAAATTGCGATTGGTTCTATAAGGAAGAGGGTGATGAAGCAAAAGGAGCATTGGTCTTGGCCTTGCTGCTATAAAAATCCTTAAGCCAACTATTTAGGTTTCTCTTTTTGTATCTATAAAAGGAAGACAGGTTCTAACATCCTTTCCAAATCTATAAACCTGGAGTCTTCCTTTTTCTCCTGCATACTTTATCACTTTGTATTTTGTTTATGTATCTGCTTTTCTTGAATGTAGGGATTCTTATTTCTGTGTATTCTTAGTACATAGCATATTATAGACACTCAGTTGAAATTTGATCAATTTATAAATTTCATGTTATCCTGACTTTATTTAGATACTTTTCTAACCAACAGGTTGTTTATCACACTGGTTTGATCATATTTCAGTGTCAAATATTTTAATTCTTCACTAAGGACCCGCTTCCCTTTTTCCTTTGCTTCTATTTTCTCCCTCCTCCCCTTTATCCCAACACACAAACCTCACTCACTCATTGAAGTGAGCTTTTTTTTTTTTTTTTTAAGGTCATTTGAAATGAATGACTACACACTTCAAAGTTTGTTATTTAACACCCATTTTCTCCCCTTCTCTTTCTCTAGCTTTTTTTTTTTTTTTTTTGTGGGGGGGGGGGGCTATAGAGTTGCTGTTCTGCTCTGTCCATCAGCCTCTGCCCCTTAAACTGGCCTTTTCTTGCTGCTTGCAAATCTCTCTGTTCTGAATAGACTTTTCCTTAACCCTGTTTTCTTCCCATGCCACAGCAGTAGCATGCCTTGATTTTATCTGCAAATTTTTCAAGATGTTTGGCTTTAGTACCATTATTTCAGGAATATGTAGGTCAATTTCAGTGTCTTACTTATTGTTTTTTTTTTTTTTTTTTGGATATGCTCTTACTCTGATTACAGAGAAGTAATTTTTTTTTCCTTACCTTCCTTTTAGTATTGTGTCTCTTTAAAATTTTTCCTCTTCTAAGATATTTTTCTAGGAAGGGTGAGTCCGCTGGTCAGATCATTGTGTTTGTTGTAAATCTGCTTGTTTTTCTAATTAACTTAAAGAGCTTTGAGTGTGTACTTCAAGCCAAGATAGTCCATTATAGGAGCTATCTTTAAGCATTAAAGATAAGCACAGAATCATAATAGTTTAGAAGAGATGTGACTTCTCTCTACAAGTAATTTCTGAACATTAGGTAAACATTATTTTAATCTAAAAACTTTGAAACATTTAAAACACTAATGCAGACATTTAGCTGCCTCTAATCTATATATACATGTTGAAATGTTGGCTTCTAAGATGAATTTATGCTCTGAATCCTGCTTGTAAAATGTTTGAGTTGTTTTTTTCTCTTTTCCTATTCATCTTCTTAGATGTGATGTAAGATAATCACATCAAGATAACAAAAAATGAAATTATGGGATGCCTTATACTAGCTAGGTCTTAATGACATGTTGATAAATATGAAGACTTAGCCTTCCTGCACATCATTAAGAGATGAACTTTGCTACTTATTCAGTTTCTGTACGGTTTAGACACTACATGATGAATGTAACGACAGAAGCACCTTGTGTTGGAACATCAGTAGTCTGCCTTGACTTCTCATGCTGAGTTTCTGGGCCTACCAGACCTGACATTGTCCTAGCCTAAAGGAACCGAAGGCCATATATGCCACCCGTACAATGGTATTCCCCACATACCTATTGAAATTAACCACACCACTGTAATCTTGATGAACGCGGTAGCTCTGGAGTTATATTGACTGGCCTGGATTGGCTTTTTGATGGCTATGTAACGATCCACTGAAATGGCACAGAGATGCATGATGGATGCAGTTGAAAAGAGAACGTCAAGAAATAACCAGGCAGGACACAGAACTAGTGGGAGGGGCCACATAGCCTCTGAAAGAAAGAAAAACAGAATTTTTCTCTAAGAATGGCAACTTCAATTTATAGTTTCTTTTTTTAAGTAATACATATTTTTTAGCCTTTTTTATTAACCTGAAATTTTGATGTAACCTCTACAAGATAATGTTTAATTCAGATTGTGAAGATAATATTAAATACATTATTTCTATAGATGGAAGCTTTTAAATACATTTGCTATCTTATGTAATAATTATGACTCTCTTTCTAAGTCAGTAGCAGTTAGCATTTTATGACTTTGGTCTCTTGTCAGTTCCGTTTGTGACCTTTTAAAAATTTACACATTGCAACTGGAACTTAGCCTTACTATACAAATAAAAAATTTATTTTTCAGTTGGTATTGTATAAAAACAAAAAATTTACCATATGGATTAGGCAAAAAGCCTGTCCAATTGGGAGTCTCCTTAAGGCCTGGCATTTTCACTCAATTCTGGCAATAACCTGCAGTATAGTCCTAAAACATTTATTGTATACTTAATATAGTTTTAAGCACTTTAGAAATATTTTTTTAAAAAAATTGAAAGTGATATTAAATAGTCTTCATAGTTTTTCAGTAAATTTACTTCCACAAATATCTGTACATGTTCAGATTTAAAGCATTATGTATTATACATACACCCACTGTGTACATGTTTACAGTTTCAAAATTACTAAAATTTATTTTAGGATGTCCCTACAATATTTCAGTTAGAATGCATTTTACAAATACATACTTACATATATACATAGATTTTAGTGTAGAAAACAGATGTCTTGCATATGAGATTATCTATGCCTCTTTTATGGTTTGATTGTTGTATGGCCACTGGTAAAATGTAAACTACTTTTCTTGTCCTGGTTATTCCAAGTGTATCTAACTTTGACAGGAAATGATAGGGATAATTAAAGAAAGACCAAGATATTCATCTCAGGAGTTTCAGAGTTACTGGACACCAGGAGATTTTTCAGTTGTGAATTGTCTTTTTGTTTTTTGGTGCAGGGGATTGAACCCAGGGCCTTGTGCATGCTAGGCAAGTGCTCTACCACTGAGCTACACCCTCCACCCCTCCGAACTTTTTAAAATTAAAGAGCTTGGGGATAGAGAAAGATTAGACTCCCAGACCAAAACAACAACAACAAGACACTGTACTTGAGGGAAAGAGTTTTTAGATAGACTTGAATATGGTATTTTCAAGAGTCAAGTAGAATTTCAGTGAAAAATATTTGGAGACCTGACAAAAAAGCTCACTTTTGGTGTTTTCTATTTCCAGAGTTGGTATAGGAATATTAAAATATTTCTTCTAAGGACCAAAATAACAAAATCAGTATAAATTTTATTTAAAAAGAATAAGTGATTGCTTGGTACCTGGTTCCATGTTCAGCAACAACTTAAAAAGAAATTGAAGCATCATTCATGCTATTAAGTAAATTATTATATATAAATGAGCGTTTCCTACTTCACCTGTTGAATTGGGGGGTGGAAAGGGATGGAGGTGGTAAATTGTAGATTCATGGAGCGTGGATGTAACTTTTGAGATATCACCGATTTTGCAGATGAGTACATTCAGGTACAATTAAGCCTTTGAATATGGGTGTGGGGAAGGAAAGACAATTCTTTATCAAAACCCTAAATGTTAATTGAAAGTGTTCTTTATAACCTTACTACTCAGAGTGTGCTCTTCAGATCATCATCATCTTAGGTCTCATCCCAAACATACTGTGTCAGTTAAATCAGATCCCCAGGTGATTTGTATGCAAAGTACAGTTTACAAATGACTTTCTAGGAGAAGTTGTGTCTGTCTTAGAAGATGCCCCTGGCTTTGCTGGTGTAGGATAGGTACTCAGAAAGCCTCATAGAAATCTATAGGAAGCCTCTCAAAATAAACAAAGAAATTAAGTATAGAAGAGAAAACTGTGTTCATAGAGAACCCAGGCACTTTTCTCCTTTCTCAGCTGTAGTATTCAGATTTTCTGACAGCAGTGGGAAAAGACCTTGGATAAATGCAGCAGTGCATTCTTTGACCTACCTTAAAAGCAAACTAACAGTCTAAGTAGAATGCAAAAAATCACCTACAATTGAGTTTTGTAATGAAAACTAAGGTGAGGATATAGATATAGTTACATTCTAAGCTGAGCTGATCTGAAGTTCTCGATTTAGGGCTCCAAGGAGGAAATAACAAAAAATCCTCAAGTCCTTTTTTTTTTTTTTTTTTTAATGCATGCTGGGAAGGAATCCAGGGCATCACATATCCCAGGCAAGCACTCTACCCCTGAGCTACACCCCCAGCCTATATACTCAAGAGCTATAATCAGAGATTTTGGTCATAATTATAATTAAAGAGGCAGAAAATTATTGTGCTGTATCCTTGATCATATGTTCATTCTCTATCATCTCTTAAAATGGTTTCCTAATAATTTCAACTTGGTATTAGCTATTCTAATTATGGATGATATATATATTTTTTTCTTATACTGGGGATTAAACCCAGGGGCACTTTACCACTGAGCTGCATTCCCAGCCCTTTTTATTTTTTATTTTGATATAAGTTGTTGAGGCTGGCCTCGAACTTATAGCCCTCCTCCCTTAGCCTTCTGAGTCCCTGGAATTACAGGCATATGCCACTGTGCCCAGCATGGACTATATTTTTGAAGATTAAGGTCTAGAAAATGAAATAACTCATAAAATGTACATGTCTTTGGATTTAACTGTCTGACCCACATATTCCTAATTGTGGATAAGAAGGAAAGTTTTGGGTGCTGATTTAATTAAGCTTATGAAGCCTTGTTAGCCTCACTCTTGAATAGGATGGACTTATTTTAAAATTCCAGATTTGAAGCATAACTAAAGTATATGCAGATCATTGGAATTTTATTAGTGTTTTCTTATTGTAAGCAGTAAAAATATTCACATGGGATATTGAATTTTCTTTAAGAAAGAATGAGACTCTGGGTTTTTAAGACTAGAGAGAAAGAGATCTTTAAAATTCCGAGTTTAATGAAATACTAATGGATAGATTGTTTTTAAATGAAACTAACATAAAAGTAATAGATAACTGCATTATTAATAGAAATCTTTTATGAAAAGCACAAAAAGGGAACTTGGGATAAAGTGATAGAGTGCTTGCCTAGGATGAGAAAGGCTCTGGGTTTTATCTCTTTTTTTCTTTTTTTAATTGATTTTTTAAAAATAAATGACAGCAGGGTAGTTTACAATTCTTATTACACATATACAGCACAGTTTTTCACATCTCTGGTTGTATATAAAGTATGTTCACACCAATTTGTGTCTTCATACATGTACTTTGGATAATGATGTCCATCACATTCCACCATCCTTGCTAACCCCTGCCCCACCTCCATTCCCCTCCTGCCCATGGCATTTGCAGGTAAATGTATGACGTTGGAGAAGATAATGTTAAGTGAAGTTAGCGAATCCCCCCCAAAAAACTGCCGAATGTTTTCTCTGATATAAGGAGGCTGATTCATAGTGGGATAGGGAGGGGGAGCATGGCAGGAATAGATGAACCCTAGGTTCTATCTGTAGCACTGCAAAAAAACAAAAAAGGCTTTTGTAATTGTTTAATAGACTGAGGTAACTAAAAATGAAAATTGAAAGTGTTCTTTATAACCTTACTACTTACAACTCTTATTTTGTAAAGAGACTTTTACTGGGTCAGATACTTTTATTCTAAAATTGCTTTTCAGTTAGTATTAATTTGGAAGACTCAAGGTCAAAGAAAAACTGAACAAAGGTTAAATTGGTATAGTGACATAGTTTATTCTAAACTTATTTTTCTTAGAAATTTTAATTTGTCTTAAGGATTTATGGTTGTATTTATTTGTTTAATGTATTAAGTCCAACTCATTTCCAAAAAGACGTGAACATTGCTTAAAATTTGAGATAACCAAGTGAAACCATCACAGATTTAAATTAAAAGAAAATGAAAAAATGTATCTAAGAGTGAGTCTAAGGGAAATAAGTTACCAGGTACATAGACTAAATATTGCTGTTCTGAGGCTCTAAATTTGACTCTCATAAAAACTAAAAAAGAAGAAAATATTTAAATTATATAGTATTTGGTGTCACATAAAAGAAAGCCTGTGATTTCTCTGAAAAATCCCATGTTCTGTGTCCTTCCCCCTGCCTCTGAATTAAATGAACTCAGAAATTAATTTCAGTAAGGTTTGAAAGATAGCATTTCTGTGGATGCCTGAAGTAATTATAGGCTGACTGTTATAGGAACAGCTATTAAAGAAGCGAAACAAGTCTTAGATTGTAGACAGCTAATTAATTAATTAAATAATATTAGCCCACATATTTTGTCATTTAAATTGAAAACTATATGTTTTAAATACCACCATACGTAATCACTTAGATACTTAAGTATCTGTTTGTCTCCCAGACAAGGCCATCAACTTCATAGGCATGGGTCTAGGTCTAATACCTTCCTCAGAAAAGAAGAGAGGTCTCAAGGATTTCTACAAGTTTTTGTTGAGACATGAATATTCTATACCTAATATGAAATATAACTACCTGAAAAAAAAATACTGAGTTCTGCCTTATCCCTAGACCAAAATTCTTTAGCACTCTTGTTAGATGGAGTTAAGATGTAATTGCTAGCTTTGTTTGCCAAATAGTGACAGTTTTGACTAGTAGAATTTCTCATTTGTGTTTGAGAAAGTAGACTAATAGAGGCTGAGTGTGTGAATTCTAGACTCAGTCCTCCTAGGTTCATGTCATATCTATGCCACTTATTTTGTGATCTTTAACAAATTGGTTAACCTTTGTTCCTGTGACCTCTGTAAAATGAAGAAAATAATACCTGCTTAATAGGATTGCTTCAAAAGACTTTTAGGGTTGAGATTCATTGCAATAATACATGTGAAGTATTTAGAACAATGTGGGTAAAGAAAACACTCAATGAATATTAACTGTTATAACTGCTATTTGACAGAAACTAGTGAAATAACCCAACTATGAAAACATCTCCACTCAGAAACAACAAGCTACATCATTAGTATAAAATATTTGTCTTTCTGCTTGTTGTAGCAAGTACAGTGCATCTAATTGAACTTAAAACTGAGCTGGCTCGGAGTGGGGAACAGGATGAGAATGTGTGTTTTTTTTTGTTTTTAACTTTAATTTTCAATTAAATTTGTCATGAAGGAAAGCTGTTTTACTAAGGTTGAATTCTAACTGCTATTTGTGATCTCACAGAAACATAAATAATCTATATGTATTACAATTGGCTGGGTCTGGATTTTTTGTTTGTTTGAGGGGGGTATACTCTTGTTGTTTTGCTTTCTTTTAAATTAGAATGAAAAGGGCTGGGACCTTAGCTCAGTGGTAGAGCACTTGCCTCCCACCTGTGAGGCACTGGGTTCAATTCTCAATACCACAAAAAAATAAATACATAAAAAGATATTGTGTCCATATACAACTAAAAAAAATTTTTTTTAAATTAGAATAGAACCGTGATTGGGGCTGGGGTTGTGGCTCAGTGGTAGAGTGCTTGCCTAGCACACTTGAGGCACTGGGCTCAAACCTCAGCACCACATAAAAATGAAACAAAGACATTATGTCCATCTACAACTAAATAAATAAATAAATAAATAAATATTTTTAAAAAGTGATGTTTTTAAATCAAAAACTCTGTCATTATGAGATATACTCATTTTATTTGAATTCTGCATAACCTTTGGGCAGATTTTTAGATTGGAAAGCCAGGAAATAATTAAGAAATAATTAGTATCAATCTTTTAATCTGGGGCATAAAACATTTCTCTTTTCAGGAATTAAAAGACTATTTTAAAAACCATTCCAAAACGTCTGTGTCTAAAGAGTTCACAGAGGTACATGGTTTACTTGAATTTATTAGAGCAGGCAGTTCTAAATAAGTTTCATTTTAAAAGGACACAGTTTTCAATATGCATGTCTTTTTAAATCTCAGAAAGTCTAATGTTTCTCTGTCTTCTAGAAAGGAGTGCTTATATTATTGTTACAAAGCTTCTATTTTGTTCCATTGTTGCTTTTCTGCTAAGGTATCTGAGTATATGTGACATCTAGGGGTTAGATGTCTAATATGATAATGTGTGAAGTAATTTAATACTTAATGAACATTTTTTCTTAGCTTTATAAACTTTAACTTACAAAAAGAAGTGATTTTAGTTACTTAGCCTCAGGCGGATTTTCCATTTGAATAGACCTAATAGCTCTCTGAATGCCTTTTAATAGATCTTCAGGGGGCCACGAACTCTGGCCCATATATTCAAAAAGACAAACTTCCAGAGCCGTCCAAGTTTTCTGAATATTATCTATGCCTCCAGGTAATTCATTAGAAAGACAAACTTTTTGTAACTTCCTTCCTAGTTTCTCCCAAGTAAGTAAATTTGGGGACTCTTGTTCACAAAACCAAGGACAATATTCGCCTACAATCTTTAAGAATTGTAATAACTGAGTTTTCTTTATCTGTTTTCCTTTCTGATTAATTATAGTGTCTAAAATAGTCAGATACATCTCCTTATCTGTAGAAGTTGAATTTCCCATTTTAATTAATTTAACGTCTCTTTCCTTCAATATCTCCAGGTACTTTTGTGACTCTAAATTGTCACCACTTCCTTTATCTTTATAGCGCTCCCACTCAATCTAGCTAATCTAGAATGCCCCCCTCGTGGGCGCCAAATTCCACCATGCGACCAGCGCACTGGTTTCATTAAAGAGGTTCTTGGCATAAAAGTTAGCTAGTGAGCTCGAAATAAAACACACAGACTCAGTTACCTTTTTCTATGACCAGGTCCGAGACGGCTCTCCCTCTGAACTCACACCTCGAATCACCCGATAGGGTGGCAGGGATTACTCAGGGCTAGCAGGAGAGAGAGAGAGAGCACGCCAGGGAGTAGCCTTTTATTGGGGAACAAGAAATCCAGGGGAGAATTCCATCCAATGAAGGTTGAGGGGGGCAGCACTCCAAGGTCAGGGTCAGTGATTGGCCCCCGGGGTCAGTGGTCAGTGGTCAGTCACACCCCCACATGGACAGGCTCTCGCACCAGGAGAGGGTCGGGAAAGCTCCGACACAGTTTAGCCAGAGCGCCTCAGACCCAAACCGGGAATTGCCCAGTGTGAGAATAGCTCCCCACACTTATATTATTGTTACAAAGCTTCTGTTTTGTTCCATTGTTGCTTTTCCCCTAAGGTATCTGAGTATATGTGACATCTAGGGGTTAGATGTCTAATATGATAATGTGTGAAGTAATTTAATACTTAATGAACATTTTTTCTTAGCTTTATAAACTTTCACTTACAAAAAGAAGTGATTTTAGTTGCTTTGTTCCCTTACTTCAGAATTGGGCAGAGTAGCATTTCATTGTTTAAATAAACAATTGACTTTTTTTTTTTCATCATTTCTGGTTAGATTTTCATCTTAATCACATTTAATTGGCATGCTCTCTAATACCCACCAATTACTAGTGATTGTAGTAGGCTACTTAACATTCTTCATCTGCAGTGTAAAATTCTGCACACCCATTTTACAGACAAGTTGATGGAACTAAGATATTAAATGGTTTGTCTTGGTCAGCCCAGGAAAGCTAGGGTATTGCTTTAAAAACCCATCTTTCAACCATTTTATACACAGCCTTTCAGCTGTTCCATAGATAACTGTTGCAACATATAGATCATGAGGCATGGATTAAAACTTAAGTTTTATTAAGTGACAAGTGGATAAATGCTGTATTTTTCCCTTCGTATTTTAAGTCATTTACTTGATAAGAGAAGGAAAAGTTTTGAGAAGTTCTTAAATGTGAGCATTCTTTTTTTCATATCTGCACAGGTTATTCTGTTTTGGGGGTTTTGGGGGAGTTTTTTGTTGTTTATTTTGCTGCCCAAGTATTTCTAACATAGGTATTTTTAGGCTTTATGTTATAAGCTACTGAGTTGTGACCACAGTTTTTAGGTATTATGGACAAACAGTTAAAAACTAGAGTTATAAAGATAGAATCTAGTGTTCTTGGGAAGAAATTAAAGAAAAATTAATCTAGCATTACCTGTTTGAAAGACAGTGTTGTGCCAAAGTTGTCATAATCTTGGTAAAATAGAAACTCAAAAAGTATGTAACTAAATATTATACAAATTGGTGGTTAAGTAAAATATCCCTCAGTATAAGGACACAAAAACCACATTTTTTTAAAAACTGTCTTTTTTTTTTTTTTTTAAGGCATAATTTTATTAGAATACCATCTGGTTTAAAGTTTCTTCAGTAAGTTTCCCTGAGATAGCTAAAATTGCTCACAGTAGCAATTAATCTTTCATGCTTATAAAACTAGGGACACTTGTTGGTAGATTGGGAAAGTTCTGGAGAGAAAAATATACTATAAGATCTACTTCTGCCTTTTAAAGTTATCAAACATTTTTGTAAATGCATTAGTTTGGAAAGTTTTAGTATTCGTCAGTGTATGAAAGGCTGTACTCATATCCTATTTGAAAAAAAAAATTAAAAGATCCTATTTTTTGAAATCAGGTCCCTGTTAGTACGTATAATTTCTAATTTACGAATGCATCCTTGGAAGCTTTTAGAGGACTGCTTGCATTTCCTCATATTTTGTTGGCCGTGCTGGGGATGGAACCCAGGGCCTCACACATACTAGGCCAGCACTCTGCCACTGAGTGACACCAGTCCTCCTCATACGCTTTCTCATGGTAATAGAGTTGGGTTCTAAATAATGAATTAATACAATAATTTTTAAAATAGTTTTTAAGTTTCCTGGAGTTCACTTTTAAAAATATCTACTAGATCCACTCACTGTAAAACTAATTGCTGATTGTAAAAGTGTTTGGAACTTTTATAGCTAAAAATTAGCAAACACTTTGAAAAAATGAAATACTATTAAAATATATATCTTAATTAATTAATACAAATAGAAAGATATTCAACATGTTTTTAAAATGTTTTAAAATATGTTAAAGTGTGTTTGGTTTTTCTGCTAACTTACTGCTAAGAATATGTTGAGCACCAAATTTTTAGATTAAAAACTTAAATTTTTACTGCTGTGTTATTATCATATAGAATATATGGATTATCTGTTAACTTTTCTTTGTTAGCTCACTTTCATATTGTGGAACTTTGTTATAAAGTCAAAAGTCACTTCTGCATATCTCTTTTATTCAACATGTCTATTAACTTTCATGGTAGCCTGAAATAAGCATTTTGACATTTTCTGAGTGTCTAGTAAAGCACCGTTTATATAGAGTATGGTTAATATCTTGAAGCTACTATTATAATTATGGACATGTAAGCTTAAATTCTTTGCCTGTGCAGTCTTTACCAAATACACATATATATGTTTATATAGTCCTAAGTAATTTATTTCTTTAAAATTTTCCAGAATTAAGATGGCTTTAGGTTCTCCATTAGAGTAAGATTTCTTAATTATTTTTCATGGTTACATACAGCAGTAGATTATTCCAAAGATTACAAATTTATAGAAGAGGAGGATATATAGAAAATACTAATGAGGGACTGGGGTCATGTAGAGCGCTTGCTTGCCTCGCACGTGTGAGGCAACTGGGTTTGGTCCTCAGAACCACATAAAAATAAATTTTTTTAAAAAAAGGCATTGTGTCCATTCTCAGCTAAAAATATTTTTTTTAAAAAAAGAAAGAAAACGCTAATGATATAAGAATCTGATTAAGGCAATAGAACCTTATTCGTTGTTGCTTGTCCTGCAACAGAATTTTCTTGATTTACTTTAAAGCCTGGATAAGTGTTAATTTACAATACTAAGTTTAAACCTGTCATTACCTTATAATATTTGAGGCATGAAGTACTTAATTTTAGATATCTTTCTATTATTACTCATAAAAATAGTTGAAATAGAAGTTTTTCTTTACCATCTAATTTAATAAATTAGTACATTCTGGCTTAAATTTTCCTTCTATAACTTGAAATGTTTTTCTGCACTACGTAAGTAAATATAATTCTTAGAAGCCATATCTGCTATATATAACATTTTTCTTAAGCAGTTTATGAATGGAATATCAGTTTTGCCAACTGTTGACTAAGTTAAATCCTTTTAATGCTGACTCTGATATAGGAGCCTTCATAATTCATCAACAGAATTATTTGTGTTCACCCAGATTTTATGACTAAAGATGATAAGCATAAATCAAAAACTGTTATGTCTATTTTAATGTAATTATCTTTTTTATTATAGGAAAGATTTCAGTATCAAACTATGTTATTATCGCAATAACTCAGGCTTTGGTCCACTTACTTTATTAACTTAGAAATCTATCAAGAACATAAATGGTCAGATATCATAAAAAATGAAACAGACGGATCATTTCTTGGGACACCCTGAGCCATTTCCTTAAATAGTCCAAGTCCATCTTTTATTTTAAGGAAAATAAGGATAAAATGACTGTCCATTTCTCTAACAGTATGTCAAAGTGGTTTGATGTGTGGAACAAAGTGAAATACTTACCAAACATTATTGTCAAGAGGGCAATTGGCATCACAAATAATCCAACGAGCAAGTCAGCCACCGCCAAGGACATTAGAAAGTAATTGGTAGCATACTGTAGCTTCTTCTCCAGTGAAACAGCCAGAATAACAAGGATGTTTCCACCAATTGTGGGGATTATCACGACTAGTATCAGAAGAGCTGCCCAGCGCAGTTTATTTCCTTGTTCTTCAACAATCTGTTTCATTTCCTCTGGTATTGATTCTGTCTGTAATCCAGACTGGTTAGAAGAGATTAAGTGATCCAATAAACTCTGCAGAACATGCTCAGGAATTCTGCTTTGTTCAGACATTCTATAAGAGAGAGCCATTCACCATTTTTCTCTGATTCAATCCATTTGGACACTAGTCAGCATGGTCAGTAGCTAAGCTGGTCAACTACTTTAAGGTGTCGTACCCATGCCAAACGATCCATGCCAAAGTTGACTCCTTCCTTTTAAAAACAAGTTGAAGTTCTGTTAAGATGAGAGTATACACACATCTGTCCATGCTTGTAATTAAGACCTCAAATTTTTAGTATTTCCTAGAGCTTAGATTTTAGAAGGCTCAGTGAAAGATACCAGTAGCCGAGAGAAAACACAGTATTAGTTTCTTTCATTTTTTTGTATTTTTGCTGCAGCTGTAGAGTTATATTTGAACTTGATTGCCAGAGAGATGCCCCTAAATATAAGATATAGATATATAAGTTGCATTATTTATTTCCAAAAAGCAGTGGAAACACTTGAACATAGCAACTAGGCCCTCCCTTCTCAATAGGCCCATTGTACTATTGTGACAATGCAGTTAGTTCCCATAAAAATTATTAAATTCCTGACTTGCCTCAAAGTTAATGATAGGGGGGAGATACATTATTTTTTCAGTGGCTTATAATAAAAAGCTAGGTGTTTCCTGACCTTGTACTTTAAAAAGAATTTTTAAAAAGTCAAAGCACTAAGTAGTTTTGAATAGAACTTTAGTCACAGTTATGTTACACGCTAGCCACCCACCTAAGAAGACCTTAAGCCTACATAAAGTCAAAATAAATGATTTATCAGCTAGAATCCTTACATGCAATTGAGTTGTCTTATTGGGTTTATCTTAGTGCTGATTTAAATGCCATTTTTTATAAGCATGTTGGAATTCCTTTCGTTAGAAGAGAAAAATATTAATAGGATCCAAAATTTTATCTTTCACAGCATGCTACTTCTAGAGGTATTTTTTAATTTAATCATTAGATTTGCCGAACTTGAACCAGTTCTTTTTGTTGTGTTTGAAGTACTAATTTTTTCCTTAACCTTCCTAGTTCCTTGAGAAGGGAGGCTAAGACCATGATTAAGATATTTGTTCATTATATTTACAAATCCCATATTAGAAATCTCCCCTTTAACATAAGTAAATTTTTCATTTTGGTCCTTAAACCACTGAATATAAATAAAAGATTATGGAAGTAGAGTTCTTAAAGATTAAGTAAAAAAAAACAACAAAATCCCTTAGATAAATCTATTTATCTGTAAATACGTACCTCTCATTTGCTTGTGACTTTCCCAAGTGTGTTGTCGTTGCATCTGTTCAGCGCTTGTTGCTGTGACTGAAATCCTCCTCCCATTGACTTATTTTGAGCCTCTAGCCCTGGAGCTTGCAGGCAGTGAAACAAGCGTGTTGCATAGCTGTAAGCATGCCAGGGAGGTTATTTCCTCTCTGATACATTCATTTTTAGAGCATGGCAACATTCATTGTAATTCATAAAGCTGCCAGTTAAGCGTGTCAACCCAGTTCATAACCCTTATTCAAGTAATATTCTGAAGAGCTCTGATAATTTGGGGGACTGTAATAAACTCTGTTCTTTTAGCTTAAGATAGTTTTATTTAGGATTAAGCCTGGGCTGTTTCCTCACTGGAGAAAAAAATCTAGACATTCTAGAGCTTTTATTTTATGCACATTCTATCCTGTTCACCATATAGTGTTTTCCATAGTTCTCATTTCTAGCAGTGAAACACGATTCTTATCCAGCTCTTATGCCTTTGCTTGGAACACATTTAATTTGCTCTGGTTGCAGCCTTATATAGAAGAGCACAGAAAGATCTGAATTCCACATGTATACATAGGTTTTAGCAGAAACTTTGTCACTGCTCTTTTTTAAATAGCCTCTGGTTTGGAGAGTTGGTTCATTGGCAGCTTTTCTCTCACAGATTTTACATTGGGGAGAGTATTATATGTAATGATACATTTTTGCTTTATTTCACAAAATTGTTGTGTAGATCTTAATAGTATGCCCTTAAGCTTTTCCAAACTGTATATTAGCATTTTTAAAAGATCATCATAGAACACTCAGATTTTTAAATTATTTAATTATTTTTAGATCAGCGATGACATTTGTGCCCTTTTGCTGCTTGAATTTTTTACTGTATAGCTTGTATTGAAAGCCATTGGAATATATTTAGTTTATTTCAGTTCTGAGAACTTCAGTTTTATTCAGTATTTTTAAATTCAGTATTTTTTAAAATTCAGTATTTTAGAAAAAAAATATTTGTTCAGAATACTAGATGAAAACAAATGAAATAATACTCATGAGCAATCAGATGGATTTTAATGTGATAGAACTTCTATTCAGGAATACAAAATATTTTTAAATACTGCTTTACTCTGAATCACAATTTGATATCTGCTTATGCAGGCAGGTAGTGGTCTGCAAAAGAAAATAACGTCAGATTGGAAATAGCAGCACCATTATATCCAATGAAAAGACCTGTATGAAAGCCTTTGTTTGTTGCTTTTTGCATTTTTTTATACCTTTATTTTATTTATTTTTATGTGGTACTGAGGATCGAACCCAGTGCCTTACACATGCGAGGCGAGTGCTCTACCGCTAAGCCACAACCCCAGCCCAAGCCACAACCCCAGCCCACTTTTTGCATTTTTAAATTGGTTTAATGACTAAGGAACATAACTAGTTAGAACAGCCACTTATTTGGTAGTCTCAAGTTATCAGAAACATAGCTGAAAGTCAGAAAGCACAATAATATGTAAGTAAGTATATATATATAGAAGAATAGATGAGTTGGCAAATAACTAAACCTGTGCTCTTTAACAACCCCATGCACTTTAAGTAGAAGATAACCTGTGAGTCCATATTCTTAAGTATTTTTATATACTCTCCATATACACACATTTTTTTCTCCCAAACCCTTTAAGGAATGTAACATTTTGCAAATAAATCTGAATGGTACAAAAGAATGTTCATTGATAAATTTGTTGACAATTCTAACAAGTATGTTTCTCTGCATATTCCAGATTAGTGTAACAAATTGAAGGGTGGACATGTACTTCGATAATAGGCTGGGGGTGTGCTCAGTGGTAGACTTGCTTCCTCGCTGCCTTCTTTTCTTATGTATCTCCTTCTCAGGCTGGGGTTGTGTCTCAGTGGCAGAGCACTCGTGTCACACCTGGGAGGCACTGGGTTCGATCCTCAGTAGCACATAAAAATAAATAAACAAAATAAAGATATTGTGTCCATGAAAACTGAAAAAATATTTTTTTTAAAAAAAATCTCCTTCTCCTGCTCTAACCACTCTAATTATGCTGCACAATGATTATCTCTTCTCCCTCTGAAACTCTTCATGCTTATTTCTGGTGTACTTGATGGTATCCCTTGAGTCTATTAGGCTCTGTTCTTTTTTTTTTTTCTTTCTTTCTGTTTCTCAGACTGAATAATTTCAACCTATCTGCAAATTTACTGCCTTTTTCTTCTGTTAGTTTTGCTCTTGAACCCACTCTAGTGAATTTGTCAAGTTTATTGGACTTTAAAGTTTCAGAATTGGTTTCATCTTTTTGATACTGGGGCTTGAACCCAGGGGCACTTAACCACTGAGCCACATCCCCAGCCCTTTTTAATATTTTATTTAGAGACAGGGTCTCACTGAGTTGGTTAGGCGCTCACTAAGTTGCTGAGGCTGGCTTTGAACTTGTGATCCTCCTGCCTCAGCCTCCCCAGACACTGGTATTACAAGTGTGGTCCACAGCACCCGGCTTGATCTTTTTTTTATAATTTCTCTCTCTTTATTGGAAATTTTGTATTTGGTGTTACATTGTTCTCCCGTTTTCTTTAGTTATTTGCCCCTGCTTTCCTTCAGCTCTTTGAATATTTTTAGATAGTTGACTTAGATCCAATGCTTGGGCTTCTTCAGGAACAATTTCTGTTGATTCCTTTTTCTGCTGTGAATGGGCAGTATTTTCTTATTTCTTCACACACCTCAGAATTTTGTGTTGAAAATTGGACATTGTGAACATTATAATGTGACAACTCAGGAAAGATTCTCTCTTTTGTTATTGGTACTTATGCATTGCTGTTTAATGACTTTCCTAAAGTATTTTTATAAAACCTGTATTCTTTGTCATGTGTGGCCACTGTAGTCCGTGTTCTGTTAGCTTAGTGGTGAGCTGGTGTTTTGACAGATTCCTTAGACATCTTGATAACAAGAATCACTCACCCAGTCTTTACATATCGACCCAGAATTGGAGCAAGTCATTTGCCAGTCTGCCTTAGCCTTCCCCTGCTGCTTATGCAGAGCCTAAGGTGAAAGTTAAGCCTTTCCTGAGCATATATCTTGGCCACATATGTGGCATTCTCAATATTGCTGGTATGCCCTTGGCACCCCACACACCTCCTTTCTCAATCTCGTTTCCCAGACTGCTGTAGCCAGTACCTTTGCCTTTAAATGTTATGGCAAATGCAGCCTCCAAGGCCAGTGTGGTCTTGGGAAAGCAGAGTAAGGTGAAGCAAAGTCAAGCCATTGTGCTGAAGGCCAAACTAACCACAATTCTAGAGAATAAGGTTTGTGCTAGTCTCTCTGGCAGTAGTAACTATCCCAGTAGTGCAGGTTGTCGTCTCCAATGCCACTATCAGCCTGCTGTTGTGCAGTGGTGATTTCCTTTCATCAAAGGAATTTTTATAGCTGGAATTATAGTTGATGATCATGAAGTACCCAAATGTCTTTAGGTGTAGATTAGCTCAAAACTCTGCACTTCTTTAGCAATCAACTTTTGGAAGTGGACTTTTATCATCAGAACACTTAAATATCAGGAATGAATTGAACTTTTCTGAATAGCAAAGTATATTTGGGACCATTATTATAAAATCAAGGAAAAAGCAATAAAGTCTTTAATATAACTGAAAGAAATTGATGACTTCTTGGTTTGATTATTAGAAATGGGGAAAATGTATTAATGATGCAATAATTTTTTGAATATCATAGATTTCTCTATGTCTAGGAATGCATTGTAAGATTTATAAGAACTGGGCTGGGGATATAGCTCAGTTGGTAGAGTGCTTGCCTCGAATGCATAAAACCCTAGGTTTAATCCCCAACACTACACAAAAGATTTTTAAGAACCATATTTTTTATCATGGTGAAGTAGCAAGTCTGCTTTCTTCTCATTTTGAGACCTCTCCTCCCCGTTTTCACAGCACCTGAAAATAATTAATCTTTTTGGAAATGTACTGAAAGTTTGCCAAATACTATCCTAATTTTTGGTTTGCTGAAGTCCAGGAAGATGGAAGAATATTAAAAGATAATATGCTACATTTGTAAGGTTTATGGCACAGTGTGGTTTGCTTTTTTCTCTCCTTGTGGTATGTTACGTTTGATGTGTAGTCAGTAAATATTACATTCATAAGTAAAACCTTATAAGTAATAATAGCTTAGGATACGAATTCATATGGGACAAAACATATTTGGTAAAGAAAATTGTTTTATTTTTCAGTTCTTTTGAAAATGATTTTATGCATGTCTTGTAATAAACACACAAAAAAAAATCTCACCACCCTTTTACTTGTAATTTTATTATTTATCATTATAAACTTTATAAACTAGTCAAAGAATAAAATAGAACAAGAAAAGTTCCTGAAATTCTCAACATGTAGCTCCATTGTTGAAAATACATACATCTAGTAAATTTATAATTGGGTAAATACGCTTTTAAATTCAGTGTATCAAATGTATGTGAAATGATTTCTCAAGGACTGATTTCCTTCTTCTCCATCTATCCCTCCTTAAAATAAAATCCACTGTTTTTTCTGTCTTGACCATTTCTAGACATTTATTTTAGTTTTATTTATTTATTTTCAGTGTTGGGGATTGAACTCAGGACCTCATGAATACTAGGCAAGCACTCTTCCACCCTTCTAGGGCTACATCCCTAGCCCTAGACATTTTTTAAAAAAATATTTTTAGTTATAGATGGACACGATACCTTTATTTTATTTATTTACTTATTTAATTTGGGTGGTGGATACCAGGGATTAAACTCAAGGGAGCACTCAACCACTGAGCCACGTTCTTAACCCTATTTTGTATTTTATTTAGAACAGAGTCTCACTGAATTGCTTAGCACCTCACTTTTGCTGAGGCTAGCTTTGAACTCATGATCCTCCTGCCTCAGCCTCAAAGCTCTGGGATTACAGGCACGCATCAGCCTGACAACTTATTTATTTCGTGTGGTGCTGAGACCAAACTCCAGTGCCTCACACGTGCTAAGCAAGTGCTCTACCACTGAGCCACAACCCCAGCCCCTAGGCATTTGTTTTTATAAATATGTTCATGGAAACATAGAAATGAGCTCTTATTGTTGATCAGAGATTAGTCATTTAAATACTTTGTTAATAAACGCTTATCCAAGGGTATTATAACAAACCAGAGGAATATTTTGTGACATCATGAGAGTCCAGTGTTTATGTAGAAAAGCTGAGATTTAGGGAGTGTCAGAATTATCTAAAATAACTAAAAGAATGCCTAATGGACTATTTCTAAGATTTAGTGTCTTTAATCTCTGATTTTCCTTCTCTTGCTTTACCCTCTTTTCCTTTCCTTTTCTCTTCCTTTCCCTGTTTCTTCTTCTTTTTCTTTTTCTTTTTTTTTTTTCTCCTTGCATTTTATTTCTTGAAGAAACCAGGCCATTATTCTTGCTTAATTTCCCACAATATAGATTTCAGTGATTGCATTTCTGTGTGTAGTTTAACTTATTCTCTTTCCTGTAAACTAATAATTGGATCAGGAAGCTTGATCATATTCAGTTTCCATTTTTCTCTCACCATTGTTTTGTTTGTTTATGTATTAAGGGGCAAGGCTGGCAGTAGACATAGGTCTGCTTCTTTTTATTAACTGTTAATTGAAAAGCTTTATACATATATCATATGTCTGTGTGTGTATGTAAGCATAAAGATGAATGTGCACAAGTTTTGCTTTCAGTGAATGTTTGCATTCCAGTCATTGCTTAGAAAGATTTCTTTGTCCTTTTAGAGCTGCCTGGTGAAACACTAAAATAAACATATAAGAATATTATGATTTTATTGTATTCTTGAAGAAAGTGAATGTCTAACCTAATCTATTAAATAATATGTCATTTCTTATCTTAAAACTTGTTTTTTCTAAGGAATGTGTCAAAAATTGGAATTGTTATTAGACTGAGAAGCTGACAGTTTCTTTAATATATACCTTTGAGTTTATTGCCTTCAAAACCTATTTTAATCTTTACTGCATCCATCTAGGTAAAGCTCTACATTAAGCTCTAATATTTATGTTTCCAGGCAAAACTTTTCTAAATTTTCATGAAATTGTTGGTGTCTTTTGGAAAATAAAGGCCAAATCCAAGTTCTATTGTCTTTTGGTTAATTTTTCTTCTAAAGAAAAGAACTTGAATTTTTTGGTTGGTTTAAGAATAGTATTAGGATATCTTATATAGTCTCAGTGTAAGTGTGTACGTGTGTGTTACTCCCAGCCCTTTTCTTTAATTTTCATTTTGAGACAGGGTCTCACAGTTGCCCAAGTTAGCTTCAAACTTGGCCTCCAAAATTATGGGATTATGGGCATGTGCCACCACACCCAGTTTCAATATAATAATACTTTTCTTAGCAAGTGAAAATTATAAAGGAAATGAATCTAAGTAAACTTTTAGGACAAATTCTTTCTTGTGAGTAAATTTGCCCTGGAATAGCTTGCTCCTGCTGCAGCCAAGGGGCAAGTTGGTTTTTGTGTGCCATTACCTCCCTAAAAAGTTGAAATGTGAAAGTTGGATTTCTAAATTTAACCATCTTTCTATTTTATATTGTTTTGAAAGACTCTTTGGCCATGAATTGCTCTTTTTTTTTTTTTTTTTTTAAAGGAGTATAACAAAATTCCTTGTTCTGATCCAAAGCCAAATTCTGGCTGTATATTTGCATTTCATTGATTACAGCATAATGTTTTAGTCTGTCACCACCAGCTCTCCTCAGCCTGCATAAAATGGAGCAGATATTCTGATGATTAAACCAGTTACCTCCCTAAAAAGTTGAAATGTGAAAGTTGGATTTCTAAATTTAACCATCTTTCTATTTAAGGATTCAGTTAAGGATTAGAGGTTTAGTGCTTGTTACCCTACTAATAAATGATGGTACTAGAATTGGAATATAGATCGATCTTCCTCCCTCCCTCCCTCCCTCCCTTCCTCCTTCCTTCCTTCCTTCATTTTTTGTGGTTCTGGGGATTGAACCCAGGGCCTTGGGCCTGTTAGGCAAGTGCTCTCCCACTGAGCTATATCTCCAGCCACTGGAATCTAGATCTTTCTGATTTTAAGCCCGTGTTCTTTCTATCACAACAAACTGAAGAAAAACAAAAGGAGACAGATTATTTCAGGAATCACTGTTTTAATTCCAATGAGAAATGATCAAGGCCTGAACTAAGACTTAAAGATTTCACTTGACTTGCTGGCTGATTAGGTGTGGAGAGGGAAGGAATGGAATGGTCACAGTGTGAGGAGAGGAGGTATAGGGGAAAGATGCCCTTCTTGATTCCTCTTTCTGTGTGGGATTCTGTGTGTTGACTGAGGTGTCTGGCATATTTGGTTAAAGACATTCAACAAGCACTTAGAAATTCAGGATTCTGGTTAGATTATTTGGAATCTATTGTACAAGGGCTTTAACCAGGGGTGGTTCTTAATTCCTTGTATTGTGTTAATCTTCTGACACTGGCATTTACCTAATGAGGATTATAAATTCATAATTCTACGTGAGGTTTATAGCCTCAGAAGTTACCTTTTTGATTCCTGCAAAAAACAATGTTTCTGCTGCTTTTCCTCCACTAGTGAAAACAGATTGGGGTTGCTGGGGTGTCCTTGGAAACATCTTGATTTATCAGTATGATTTAATGTAGAAATTGCACAGAACATTCAATAAAGAAACAACAGTAAAAAGTGAAAGAAAGGAACTCATATGTGCAGTTTATTGTCGAATGATATGTCAGTGATTTGTGCGTATGGCCTTGCACAATCCCTGCCCTGTGGAAGGTTCAGACAAAAAATAACATTGGAAAGATGGCTGTTAGCTGCAAGCCAAGACATTTTATTTTTTTTAAAACCAAAAGTTACAACTTTTTTTCATTGAAGCTTAATTATAGGGCTTAGGGTACACTTTAGTGGCAGAGCGCTTGTCTAGTATGTGTGAGGCAGTGGGTTTGATCCCCAGTACCATAAGACAAAACAAAACAAAAAACCCACACATACACATGTACGCGCCTGAATTATATACCAGGGATTGGGTAATGTTTTTACTTATTGAACCTGCAATTTTGTACCTAATGGTGGTAACAATGCTTAAGAGTAATAAAGCTGATTGTGTTTTCATTTTCTTTACAAGATGCTATTTGAACTAGATTTTAAAACCTCAGAGAATACATTACCTCATTTTACAGTTAAGAAATTAGGCTTCCAGGGGCTGGGGTTATGGCTCAGTGGTAGAGTGCTTGCCTAGAATGTGTGAGGCACTGGGTTCAATTCTCAGCACCACATGAAAATAAAGGACCAACAACAACTAAAAAAATATTTTTTAAAAAAATTAGACTTCCAAAATTATGTTTAGCCATACATTTGGGGAGGGGGCATGACTCTGATCCAAAAAGTAATTTAGAACCACTGTGTCAGCTGATTGGCAGATAATCACACCTTTAAATCCTGGGGGAGTTTAAACCAGGACCCAGTTTTAGATACATACTGTTTTACTCTTATTTATCTCTATGCATTAACTTGAAAGCTTATGTTATTACTATATTTTCAGTTATTTGCTCACCCATTTTTGTATTATTACTGCAAAATAGTCAAAAAAAATCTGTCTGTAATTACAAAGAAAACCTAAATGACTTGGGTAATGTAACATAAAAATTAGCAAAGTTAAGACTAGAATTGAGTTCCTCTATTTCCTATAACATTACTTTTTATTTCACCATACTGTTTTTCGATATTGTTGCTATTAATTCCAGAATCACTTACATAAGGCAGCGCGGTCAGACAGAGAACACTTAGAAAAGTGTGACAGACTCAACTGTGGGTGGAAGTATTCCATCCTTCCCTTATATCATAGCGTTCATTTACTAGACCTAGCTTTTGTAAACTTGGCACTGTTGCATTTGAAATTAGAATTTGCCACACATTTTGAATTTGAGGTTAGAGGACAGTGCCAGCTTAGAATTTTAGATGGGAATTGGTTTGTAGAAATAAACTGTTTTTATTCATAGCAGGATCGTCTTTAAGAAAAAGAAAACAACAACTTTTTGTTGACAATACCACAACAACAAAAAATAGCTAAAGGCAAAAAAAAGTCAGAATTTCCTCATTACGAAAGCATACTTACCAGTTTGATCTGTAACTAGAATAATACTGTGCTATTTAAATATTTCATGAAGCTGTGGAAACATCCACAAGTCTCTATAAATGATTTCTGTCTGCTGAAACAAAAAGTGGAGTGACCAGGAAACAGGAAAGTGGCTGTAGAGCTGGGTGCTGTTTTCCGCATGGCTGTTCCCCCGCCCCATGAAGGGCACCCAGGAACAACTAGAATGCAGAACTGTGATGGAGGATCCCTGATATGGTCTTTTTTTTTTTGCACACATTCTCTGAACATAGAAAATAAATTTCTACTATTATTAATTAGAAGTCTACGGGAGATTTTTAATTCTGCAATTTATTTGTTAAACATTCAATTATTTCCTGACTTAAGAAAAAAATGGTTAAAATTCTCTTGTTTGATTTATAATATGTTATCTATAACACGACTTCATTTTCTCCGTCTCTCTTCAGGACCCCTGAACAGTGCCCTAGTGTTGTTTCTTTGTTGTCAGAGAGTTACAACCCTCACGTACGCTATGGAGCTGCAATGGCCCTGGGGATCTGCTGTGCTGGTACAGGAAACAAGGTAAAGCTCAGAGCCAGTGAGTTCTTTCCTGGCGCCAGACTGTTTTCCCTTGCAGAAGAGTTTATGCAACAGCTGTAAAAACACAAGTATAGTGTGATCTCTACGACTGAACTTGCCTCACAAAGCTCTCCAGTACTTCCTCACCTTGCTATACGGAGTTGCCCAAAGCCACTTAAGAACAAACTGTCACACGATGTGGATATATGAAACGATGACACTGAATTTCTATTTTAAAGAACTGCTCAGGTTGTTTTACATGGTTATTTTCTGTGTTTGTATAATTAGTATTATGAAAATCCACTTTCTCATCTGAAGCCAACAAAATCAGTTTATTTGATAATGTTTCTATTTTAAGCAAACTGCTTATTTACTGTTTTTATTTCTCATCTATAACCCCTACCCCTCACCCCACCCACTTGGTGCTAGAAATTGAAGCCAGGACTTTGCATTTGTTAGGCAGGCATTCTACCACTGAGCTATATCCCCAGCCCTTCTCAACACTAACCTTAGTAGGCAACCTGGTATTTGTTAATCCCTCAAGAGTAACAGAATAAAGAGTTGGGTTAGGCAAGATGTTGAATCATAAAGAAATGCACTGCTTAAATAATAGGGTTATGTTTGTTTCTTTGTTTTGCCTATATAGAATAGATTCCTAGAAGTCAGATTCTTGTTTCATGTCATCAAATTACTTTCTAGAACATTTGAATGGATGTGGATTTTACTAAGTATTTCCCCCTCAGGTCTTTAGTTGACATTTATGTCAGGCCTCATAAGTTAAATGTAAATGAGATTTTTTTCTTTCCAGATTATTCTAAACTTAATATTATATCTAGGAGCAAATGTTCTTTGAAACATGGCATCTGACATGTTAATTCAATAGAAAAATTTTATTACTCATCTTAACCAAGTCTGCTTTATTTCTAGATAATGTGTGTGATCTAGGTACCAGTACATATCTGACTGAGATTTGATGTTCAATTATTTTTATTGATTAAAAACCTGAAACATCAATTTGTTGCAAATATGCCTTTGAATTTGTATTACACATCTGAGAGGCCTAATTATGACTTGACTAGTACATCAGAAATTTAATTACATTTTATCATGAAGAATATCAGCAACAAATGGCTGAAATCATATTCCTCTGCACAATGTAATATTTTTCAGTGAAGTGAAAAGAAAGAATACACATCTCTAGTATATGTATTATATGTTAAGAGCTCTGTTTTTTAAAATATGTAAATCTACATGTAGAGGAGTCTAAAGTCATTTTCCAAAAAAGGATTAAATTTAGTCTTTTTTTTTTTTTGTCTTAGAATGAAGGATACTTGAAAAGTAACATCCTGAATTAAGAAATAAGTTTAATAATTTTGTAGACCCATTTCTCTGGTCCTTCCAGATTTATTCCTATTTTAGAACCTTATAGGGAACTTTGCATCACAAAGTGGCAGTTCCCACATGGAAGGGTCTTAATAGCAGTTGTATGAGACAAACAAGTTCATGGTCAAGAACAGTGGACAAATGCTGAGACAAAGTGTGTAGTTTCTTGATTTAAGTTGTGTTAAAGCCTTGTGGTATGCACATGCTTAGAGCCTTTGATACCATGTTACATTTTGAGTCTGCAAGAGGAGGTTATATATGTCATCCCACTTATTTAGCCAAAGAATCCTTTTTTCGTAAAATCAGTATACTGAAGAATATATTATTTGGGAAATACTGGTAGACAGTTTGGAAAATCCCGTTACCTTTGATCTTAAGAAGTAGTATCATGAGGGCTGGGATTGTGGCTCAGAGGTAGAGCGCTCGCCTAGCATGGGCAGGACCCGGGTTTGATTCTCAGCACCACATAAAAATAAAGGCAATATGTTGTGTCCATCTACACCTAAAAAAATAAATATTTTTTTTTTAAAAAGTAGTGTCATGAAATCCTTTCTGGTCTATTTAATTTGTTTTGCCATTCTAAGTAAAATCTTTTTTGTTTGTGTTGTTTCTTGTGTTGGTTTTGTTTGTTTTGATTTAATTTTTAAAATTAGGTCATGTAAAATCATCTGTTACTACCTTTCACATAAGATTTTAGTATTTGAAGGAGGTTGGAAAAAAAAAAAAAAAAATATATATATATATATATATATATAAAATATGCATTTTGGAGCCACACTGGCCTGGGTTTGATACCCGTGCGACTCTGGACAAGTTTCTTAACATTTTAAACTCTTGGTTTCTTTGTTCGTAAATATTGTTTTGTGTTGGTTGTTGGTTTTTTGTTTTGAGTATTAATTGGATTATATGGTTTGGAATATATAAAATATCTAGTACTATGCCTAAAAAATAATGGGTTCTTAACAAATGTTAATGCCCTCTAAATAATTTTTCTCGTAATTTCTTTACAGTTTGTTTACTTAAGACACGAACACCCAGGTTCTAAAGCTTTCTTTTCACTTATGATCAATTATGTTGAAACTTAAAGACACTCAGTTCTGACTTATTTTGTTCAGGTAGTCTTAAATTATTACTACCCTATTAGATGAAAATACTGACTTAGAGTGATTGTAATTAATCTGAAAATCTGGCTATATCAGTTTAAAGTTGTTATTTTTAATGCTTTCAGGAAGCAATTAATTTGCTAGAACCAATGACAAATGACCCTGTGAATTATGTGAGACAAGGGGCTCTCATAGCTTCCGCCCTCATCATGATCCAGCAGACTGAAATCACTTGTCCCAAGGTGAGCAAACAAAGAAATTCTCTGCAAAAGGGAAAGAGCTGATTTGGGCTTTTCTTTAGTGACTTTCCTTCCTCTAAGGACATTTTAACTTCAAATATGGTGAATACTGAAGTCACAGGAAGTAAAGAGGAAAACTTTAAATATATATTATTTTCTCTCTCTTTTTTGGAGGGAGGGTGCCTCTCACTGTTCTTTAATTTTTTTTTTCATTGGGATGACTCATTACTCTGACACAGAATGCAAATTTAATCAGTCCATGACTTTTCTGACCCATCCTTCTGGGGCAATAAAAAATCCTAGCATCACTTTATTTGTTACATATAATCTCAGTTTAAAAATAAGTATGCCCAGGGCTGGGGATATAGCTCAGTTGGTAGAGTGCTTGCCTCGCATGGGTTCAATCCCCAGCACTACAAAACAGTAATAACAATAATAAAAAGTATGCCCAACCAAATGTGGTGGTGCACACCTGTAATTCCAGGAGGATTACAAATTTGAGGCCAGCCTCAGCAACTTTACAAGAACCTCTCTCAAAATAAAAAAATAGAAAAGGCTGAGGGTGTGGGTAAGTGGTAAAAGCAACCCTGGGGGTCCAATCCTCAGTTCCAAAAAAATAAATAAAAGTATGTTCATAATCTGTGTGGACTGTCATTGCCCTTCAGGGTGATCTTCTTGGGCAAGGTTTTCAGATGGCTGCAAGATGGCTTTCTTTCCCACTTGATGCCTTCTGCTTTATAGAAACACTTGTGTATTTTGCCCTTCTTGGGGGTGGGAATGCATTAGGCTGTCAGTACTAATGCCTCTCACTCTGTCAGACATCAGTGCATAATGACCCCTGAAGTATTGAGTGCTCTAAGAGATCCCTCTGAAGCCCCTTTTTCTAGACTTAGAATGTGGGAGAAAGATTCACCATCCAACTTCCCTAAGAAACCATCTTCAGGTGACTTCCATAACAAATTTTAAGACATCTGCTTAAAAGTTTCCATATGACAATCTTATAAACTTCATTTTAGTGTTTGATATTTAATGTATCCTATTGCTTCAGCCAAAACTTCCCATCCTGTTTAGAAATACAAAATGCATGTAACTTATTTGCATGTACCAAAATTACCATGTTTGATGCTAGCTAGAACTATGTTAATTAAAAGAGCATTTAACAACCTTGTGTTCTGCTTGTATATGAGGTTAAAAAATCGGAAACAGAAGTAAACAGTTGCCTTTCTGTTTTCTGCCTTTCTGTTTTCAAGCAGATATAGAACAACCTCATTTTCAGCAAATTAAGTTTGGAGAGATGGAAAAGAATATCCAGAACACATTGGTTATTCATTCTAACTTTATAGAACTTTTTAAAATAAATTTCAGATTCTAAGCAGTTACTGTGATTTTCATATCATATTAAGCATAGATAGGATCTGACCTCTCATCCTATTTTATAATGTACTGCTTAATATACTGTTATCTTCTAGAGCCATAAACATCTTTCCAAACACAGACCACTTTTCTTTTTCTTTTTAAATATAGAGGCTATGAGTAGCTTTTATTTCTGCTTTTGATCTGCTGTTGAAATTTTGGAGGTTGTCCAACTGAAGAATGTCATTAAAGAAGCAAGTTTAGGCCATGGACTGCACCTCCTCAGTCACAGAGAGATATCTTTTCACTTTGACTTCATGTGTTGCTTTCAAGTTACTTGTATTGTCAACAAATGTTTTACTATCTTCCCATCCTTGTTGTAGGATTTCCTTGATTTTTTTGTATGTGTAACCCAGATACCAACAATATCAGAATCCTTTGCAGGTAGATTGTTTGGTTTGGAAAAGCATTTCAGTCTTAAATTTCACATTTAGAAAAGTGAAAAGAGGTTTAGGTGTATCTCTCAGTGGAAGAGCACTTGCCTAGCATACTGAAGGCCCAAGGTTCCATCCCCAATGCCCATACCTACACCCCAAAAAAAGAATGAAAGAAAAAAGTGAAAAGGTACAGCAATTTAAATAATTAATATTTTTAATCATTCCAAGTTATATTGCTCTCTTTAAGTAGATTGACCTTAGCTGGTATGGATACATGGGGCACACTCCTATCTTCAGGTTGTATCAAAATCTGGGGTACTGATTAGGAATGTAGAAATGAACTGATATAGCCATGGCCATTAATATAAACTGGGTAGGCAAATGTAAATGTGTACACTACTGACTACAAAGACAAAACTATGTATGATAGTGTAAAACTCAACGTTGTTTCAGGAAACACTACCCCCTAGAGTAAAGTTGTCATTCAGCTAAAGTTTAAGCTCTGTTTCATTGTTTTCTGTTATTAAACAAGTGATAAAGAACTTCTTGTACTACCATTTATACCATCTTTGCTTTATCTGATAATTGCCAACAAGACAAAATTGATATTCTTGAGGGTGGTTTGGCATATTTTGTCCAGAAGGAAAAGCTGTTAACCTCTGAAGAGGGCTTAATTCTCAAGTCTCTGGAGTCCTACTTGGAGATTTGCAAAGCAGTTCATGAAATGAAGTAGAAACTGCTGAGAAGCAAAGATCAGGTGTTAACTTCACCAAAAATGATAACACCCCCTGTCTCCCGTGAAAGGAATCCAGAAGAGAAATTTCTTAGATATGTTGTGAGATTCACAATGGGAAAAAATTCCAAAGGAAATGTTTTGTAAAATCATTAGTATATGTCACATACCTAACACTTAGCTCTACACATTGTGGCCTTAGTTTCGGTAACTCCAGTAAATCTTTGCTTTACTTATATAAGTTTTCCATGACTCATACAAATGTAGACCCGGGAACATGTACACACTCCTGGATTGTTAAAAATTCTATTTAGAAAGCTCTTAGAGGTTCACATTTAACTAGAATAGTATTTTTTTGTAGGTTCTTTGAATTGGATTCTCTCAGGAACCCAACTTTCCTCTTTATGAAGCATCTATCTTGTTTTTCTTGTTAAATGAAACCCATCTTTAGCAATTATTTGAACAGGTACATATTAAGTATCATGTATAAAATCAGACTTAAAAATTAATGTAAGCTGGGTGCAGTGTCGCACGCTTGTAATCCCAGCAGCTTGGGACACTGAGGCAGGAGGATCATGAGTTCAAAGCCAGCCTCAGCAATGGGGAGGCACTAAGCAACTCAGTGAGACCCTGTCTCTAAATAAAATACAAAATAAGGGTTGGGGATGTGACTCAGTAGTCAAGTGCCCCTGAGTTCAATCCCAAGTACCAAAAAAAAAAAAAAAAAAGACAAGTAAGGCCCTAAAATGTAAATGTACATCATACTACTTCACACTACTGAAATACACACTTTAAAATGGTTAAAATCCCCAGTACCCAAAAAAAAAAAATTACAATGTAAGAGAGGGATCTTGTCTGAGATCACCTGGCCTACTTTCTGACCTAGGGAAGCTTCTCTCGCCATTGACAAGTACCGTTTTTGGAAGTAAGATTATGTTTACCCAAGCTTGGTAAGCTTCTGCTGTAATAAAATTAATTGTGGTTTGGATAGATTATACTTTTTTGGGCCATCATGATTCATCAGAAATGACCCTGAAGAACTTATTCCTTTCTCCCTGACATCTAAGAGTAGAATTTTTTCCCAGCAGTATTTATCATATAGAGTTTAGAATATGATAAATATTAAAAATGCATGATTTTAGAGAAGGTGGATTCGTATACAATCACACACCTAGATCACAGAGTAGCCTAAGATTTTAATTGCCTTTTGGGGTTTATCATATTATAAAATGGAAACTTAATATTATTTTCTCCTACAAATTATCTTTCTTTTGGAGGAGGGCATATACTGTTCTTGATGAAATTTGAGTTAGAAAACCATGATCCTCACCCTGATTGCCACTACTTAATTGTGATGAGCAGCAAGCAAGTTGTTTACCTTACCTAAAACAGAGAGAATAGAGAGGTGTTTTAAATTGTCTTTCAAATTTAAGGCACTTACTCAACTAAAATAATGATTCTTTACCAAGAACTATAATAATAAAAATAAGGAAATAAAGTGAATTTTTTTTTCTTTTGTACCAGGGATTAAACCCAGGAACACTTAACCCCTGAGCCACATCCTCACTGCCCACCCCTTTAAAATTTTATTTTTTAGTTTTAGATGGACACTATATCTTTATTTTATTTTTTTATGTGGTGCTGAATATTGAACCCAGGGTCTCACCTATGCTAGGCGAGCACTCTACCACTGAGCCACAACCCCAGCCTCCAAACGTAGCTTTTTTAAAGAATTAATATTAACTGAATAAGTCTATTATATGTTTACATTAACTTAAAAATACATTTTTAAATTATACTGAATGATTTCCTGTTGTTGTGGATACAATTTTATATTCAGATTCTCCTCTGTAATGTACATACAGTGCTTTGTCCAGTGTTTCTTTTTGTAAGTTCATGAAATATTTCATAAACCTTTAGCACATAAAATTTCCATCCTATATAAGGTAATGTAAGTGTTCATCTAAAATAAGTTCAGGATCAAAGGAATTTGACCTGTTGAACCAGAATAAAAGCATCAAACTTCAGGATTTTTAAAACAAGAAGGGAATTTTGTGATGATTTAATCATGCTGAGTTTTATAAAGTTAAGGCTTAGAGAATTGACTTTAAAATGGTCATATGCTAGGATATTTTTTTCACTATTATTATTTTTTTTGTAGGCTGTGAATAAAAAATGAGGACTATGTTTAAGAAACATTATTTTTTAGCAGTATTTAGATTGTAGAGACAACAGTGGAGAAGGATTAGTGGCCAGGTATGATGGCTCATGCTTGTAATTCCAGCAATTTAGGAAGCTAAGGCAACAGGATCCCAGGCCTGGCAACTTAGTGAGATACCATCTCAAAATAAAATAAAAAGAGCTGTGGAAGTAGCTCAGTTGTAGAGCACTTGCCTAGCATACAAGAGGCACTAGGTTCAATTCTAGAACTGGGGGAAAAAAAAAAAAATTTAAAGAAGTAGGAGGACCAGTAGGATTCTGACCCCATTTGGAAGACAGACATGCTTATTGAAATTTGAAATACCTTCTACATATCACATGACATATATGTTACATAGTCTTTACAAGAGTCGGGAAAGATAAATGCTATAATCCCCTACAGATGAAGAAACTAATACTCATAAAAGCTAGTAATTTAAGAAACTTAAAAGAACAGAAATATTCATAAGCCAAGGTTGTCTGGTTCTGTTACTCTCTCACTGTATCACAGTGTGGCACCTCAAACCAAGACAGATGAAGAGGGGAAGAGATTCTGAAAGAATGTGTAATGCAGGTGAAATCATTATATTAGGATACTCAAATTTGATATTTTCTGCTTTGGGCAGATATGGGGAGCTCCATGAGTTTTTGAACAAGCCGACTTTTTCCTGGGGACCTACCATTTGAAAATCACTGTTGGGAAAACAGAAGTGTTAGACTTGGAAGAAGTATAAAATAGTTTTCTTATCGCCAGCCAGCCAATCACTTACTTTATTCATAAAGATATATTTTATAAATTTTATTTTAATTATAAAACTAATACGTATTAATTTTAGACAATGCAGAAAAACATAAAGAAGCAAACCAAAATACCAGTAATCTCTGCATAAATGAGTCAGCACATTTTCTGTTTTGGTATGTTCCTTTTGATAAGAATGCTGATTCTGACAAGTCCTTAGAAAATGTGTACATAATGAAAGTTTTTTGGGTTTTTTTTTTTTTAGTTGTAGATGGACAATACCTTTATTATCTTTTTGTGGTGCTGAGGCTCGAACCCATTGCCTCACACATGGTAGGCAAGCATTCTACCGCTGAACCAAATCCTAACCCCAGCATAATGAAATCTTTACTGACTATGTGAATACATTTATTTACCTCACACAGCCTTGGTGAAGGATAGTTTACTTTAAGATGGAACTGAAGTACTATGCCTGTTAGGAAATCTTCAGGGTTGATGGTAAGCAGCATAGCTGTAATTCAAAGTGCAATGAAAGCTTTAGTATTAGCTTGGATTGTTTAGGCCTGTTGACTAAAAGTGTTACAGAATGAAATTGCATTCAGCAATCCTTTGAGCCTGATTCATCCACTGTGGAATGAGGATTGAAAACAGAACCAGTGCTCCCATACCATAGCAAAGAAGTCATAGCACCCGTGGTTTCTAGCAGGAAACTGTTCACAGCCTTCACTTCTGGTCCATTTCTCTTTCTTTTCCAGTGTTGTGAAACTCAAAGCTCATTATTGTTTTAGCAATTGATTGACTTGTCTAACATGGAACAGCAAATACTAGAATTAGATGATAATTCTTTGTCTTGCTTATTTAGGTGAATCAGTTCAGACAGCTGTATTCCAAAGTCATCAATGATAAGCATGATGATGTCATGGCCAAGTTTGGCGCTATTCTGGCCCAGGGAATACTGGATGCAGGTAACTGTTTTTAAGTCTTCCAGATTGGTTGGTTGATTAATTTATACCAAATCTAGCTATGTGACAGTAGAAATTCAGTTTGAGGCAAATTATTTCTAGAGAAAATTGGAGTCTGACATTCATAGATAATTTTTAGTAGAGTTGTTAAAAGTTGAATCCTATCCTTTACATAATAGCTATGTAAGTTTGTAGAGTTGTTTCCCTGTTTCTGCTTGCTTATCTTGTAAAATCTCCCTCATAATGTTAGAAAGATTAAAAATACAGAGAAAGCAATTAGAATAGTGCTTGTCATGTATAAAGTACCCAGGGAGTGTTGGCTGATGTTCTTAATACATGTTTTAAACAAGTTGACATTGAAAAAATATTTGAGGAAAAGATTATGTTTTAGACAAATTTTAAAAGCCAGAATCACTCCTAAAATAAGATACGTGGAACATTTGCCTAATAAATACTCAGCACTCTGTACAAATCTGTCTCCAGAATTCACATTCTTCACCATTATATTGTAGCTTATTTCGAAAGATAGTGTCCATCAGTACCTTAGACGTGGTTCATTTGCTATATTCCTTAATTTTATTATTGGTGCCATCTCAGTAAGGTAAAAAGAAAAGAGCATATACCTACTTTATTGTTCACATGTAATTATTTTTCTTATACTTTTAAATAATTTTTTGTTAATTTGAAAGGTAAGTTACAGCATCTCAGGGTCTTTATAGCAATGCTATTATTAGGGGATCGTTTTTTTCATATATATTACCCATCTGTTTCTTCTAATAAAAACACTCAGCCATATTTGTGGGGTTTGTTTGGGGTTGTTTTTTGGTACTGCATTTTGAATCTAGGGTCTCATGCATGCTGAGCCAGACTTTAACACTGAGGTATACCCCCAGCCCTTAGCCATATTTGTTAAAGCCATTCTTTTCTCACTCAACTAGGAATGTGTATATATTTGTAATGAAGAAGATCAAAAAAGAAACTGATTTTTTGATAAAATTGTCTAATTTTATGTTACTAATTTCTTGGGAGTTCTGCTTGCTGAGAATGTTTTTATCATATAGTTCTCAGAGTTCTTTTATCATTTTTGATATATGGTCTTTTTAAAAAATAATTTCTTTTCTAAATTGGTTTATTTTATTTTTGCTAATTAGATTAGTCAGTTTTTTTTTTTAATTTTTGCACTTATTCAACCATTTTTCCCCTTAATTCTTTATTTTTGCTCTTTATTATTTGCTTTCATCTTAGGACTTTGGTGCTTTTTTCCTAAATTATTGAAATAAATGTTCTCTTTTAATCCCTCTGTCCAATTGTGGTTTTTTGTTTCTTTTTTCACTAAGAAGAGTTTTCTGCTTAAGCTTTAAATGTAGAAGTAAACTTCTTTTTCTCTCTTTAATTTACACACATTTCCTTGTAGCTAGATTTAACATAGTATTGATTCTCATGTATAAACAGTGAAGACATTAATAGCTCATAGTTTTTCCTCCTCATTCTTTACTGCCTACCAATATTTTTTATTTTATATTGCATTGTCCTCAGAAATCATAATTCTTATAGTTGTACATGGTCTTAGTTCCATATTTTAATGGATTTGTTGTTTACCACCATTTCTTTTATTGTTTTCATGTCTGAGTTTTACCAACTATCAACACTTAATTTTCTTGGTTTTATCAGCAGTTAATTTTTAATTATTTATCTTTTTAAATTTGTCGATTATAGAAATATTTGAACAGAAAGTACAGTTTCCCATGTGTCCCCATGTCCCTGTCCAGCTTCCCTGTTCATTAGTGGGTGCTATAATTGCAGAATCAGTATTAATACATTATTATTGACTAAAGTCCCTAGTTTATGTTAGAGTTCACTCTTGGTATTATACACACTTTGTGGGTTTCAACAATGTTTAATGACTTGTATATATGATAACAATGCCATAAAGAGTAGTTTCATTTCCTGAAAAAATCCCCTGTGCTCCACCTGTTATCTCTCCTTGCAAGCCCCTGGTAACCACTGACCTTTTTACTGTCCCTATAGTTTTGTTGTGATTTGTTTGGGTTCAGTATTTATTCATTTATTCAGTGCTGGGGATAGAAGCCAGGGCCTTGCTCTTAAACTGAGCTAGGCCTCCCACCTTTTTTTGGTTCTGGGGATTGAACTCGGGTGCATTCGACCACTGAGCCACATCCCCAGCCCTATTTTGTATTTTATTTAGAGACAGGGTCTCACTGGGTTGCTTAGCACCTCACTTTTGCTGAGGCTACCTTTGAACTTGTGATCCTCCTGTCTCGGCCTCCCTAGCTGTTGGGATTACAGGATGTGCCACCACGCCAGGCCCCACCCTTTAGTTTTAAATGCAGTTTAGAATTTATGGAGAGAAAACTTTCCATAATATTCTTTTGTTTTTTTCAATATCTGTGGAATCAAAATTGATGTCACCTTTTCATGCTGTATCTTTTTTAAAATTTTGTTTTTATTTAGGTATAGTTGGCAGATAGAAATTGTATGTATTTACAAGGTATTCACATGATGTTTTGATATGTATTTGTTATACAACAATTAAATCAAGCTGATATTCATTTCACCATGCTGTATATCTCCTGAATATATTCATACTGTCTAACTGAACTATATCCATAGGAAGATTTTTGTTTTTTTGTTTTGTGGTTGTTATTGTACTGAGAATGGAGCCTAGTACCTTGTGCATGCTAGGCAAGTGCTATATCACCTAGCTGTATCCCCAGCCCTGAATCCATAATTTTGCCTTTTGTAGACTATCATGTAGTTGGAATCATACAACATATAGCCTTTTCAAATTAGCTTTTTTGTAATGAATTTTTAAATCAGGATTTAGAAGTAACATTTTACTACTCTAATCTTTTTTCTTTTAGCTGCCACTTTGTGAAGTTTATATTTTTTAGACTGCAACCTTTGACTTGTTCATTAAGCACTACACATTTTTCCTGGCTTTTTCTGTAATAGTTATTTGTTAAGAATTTGAGGGGGGCACAGGTTCAGTTGCATATGCCTGTAACAGTGACTCAAGAGGTGGAGGCAGAAGGATCACAAATTTGAGGCCAGCCTTAGCAACTTGTTTCTCAAAAATAAAATGAGGGCTGAGGTTGTAGCTTAGTGGTAGAGCACTTGCCTCACACAACATGAGGCCCTGGGTTCGATCCTCAGCACACATACATACACACACACACACACATACATAAATAAATAAAGTCTGTCTACAACTAAAAAAAAATTTTAAATAAATTAAATGGGCTGGGGATGTAGCCCAGAGCACCCTGGGTTCAATCCCTAGTTTAAAAAATAAGGAGGAGGAGAATTCTGTGTTCAGCTATATTTTTCTACCACCATTATTGAAAGATATTTCTCTGGTTTTCCCATCTTCCTTTCTCTTTCAGCTCTGTTCTATTTGCTGTGTCATGGACCAATCAAATTTTGATGCTTCTTTTGATTTCTTTTTAATTATAATATTTTTTGCTTGGGGTACTTAGTGTTATAAAGTACCTGAAATTATTTTTGTATCTATTTTTTAACATCTTATTCTTAAGTAAAACAATGTTGTATAACTGCATTAGAAAAAACTTGCCTCATGCCTGATCTCAGTAAAAATTAGTAGTGGTAGAGAAGATCTGGAGAGGACACCTTCCAGGGAACGACATTTATGAGAACACACTTTTTTGGTGTCTTTAGGGAGAAAAGCTGAAAATTAAGTTTTATTACTGAAGTATGTTAAACTGTTATTACAATCAATAAGATAAACTCTGATTTATTAAGTCTCAGAATGTTAGAACAAAAAGCTAGTTTAGTTTCTAAGTCGAAGAAGGTGGATTTCATTGTGATGAAGAAAGTCAGCTTCAAACCTTCAAATGGCTCATGCTCCCTGCAGCCTCTCCCTCTCCTCTGTCCTGTCCCTCACCCGTGAGTTATCAGGCTTAGCTGTGTTCTCAGCAGCGCCCAGTTCATAGCTATCACAGTGCATGTATCTTATTTTATATTATCTGTTTACCTGTCTTTTGCACTAGACCAAAGGCTCTTCAAGATCTTTTTCAGTATTTTGTGCACATTTCTCAGTAGAGAGTAAGCATTCAGTGAATGTAAGTAAGGAGAATATAATCAGATAATAAATGTATATAACTATAGAAAACCAAAAGAATTTTTTCTTGTACAAGGGATTAAACTCAGGGGCACTCAACCGCTTAGCCATATCCCTAGCCCTTTTTATTTTTCTTTTGAGACAGGGTCTTGCTAAATTGCTTAGGGCCTTGCTAAGTTGCTGAGGCTTGCTTTGAATTTGTGATCCTTCTGCCTCAGCCTTTCAAGCTGCTGGGATTACGGGTGAGCCCAACCCAAATTTTAAGTGTGTCTTTAAAAAAAAAAAAAAAAAAATATTAAATAAGCTGGGGGTGAATGCACATGCCTATATTTCCAATGACTGGGGAAGCTGAAGCAGGAAGATCACAAGTTCAAGGCCAGCCTCAGCAACTTAGGCCATGTTTTAAAATGAATGGCTTATAGTAGAATATTAAGAAGATCCCAGTTATTTGGGTGAACTGTAGACTCTTGATTCTTATGAAAATTAAATGTAATTAAATGCTATTTAATTTAGTGCTGCAATTAAGAGACATAACTTGAAAACAACAGAAATTCAGCCCTGGAAATCAAATTAGGATCCTGAGTAGGCACAGACAAGTCCCATTTTTATAGCATGTGTTATGTATAATTGAAAAGTTTACATCTCAGTTCTGTGTTGTTTTATTTTTGTTTTTAGCAAGAAGTAGATGTTTTTGTTTTTGAGATAGGGTCTTAAAATGCTGAGTCTGGCCTCGAATTTGCCATCCTCCAGCCTCAGCCTCCTGAGTTGCTGGAATTATAAGTGTGTGCCACCACACTCAGCTCAGGCTTATTTTTTTTTTAAATATTTTTTTAATTGTAGATGGACACAATATCTTTATTTTATTTTTTAATGTGGTGCTGAGAATAGAATCCAGTGCCTCACAGGTGCTAGGCGAGCAGTCTACCACTGATTTTTACAACTCCTACTGACACACTCCCACTTGTGTGTCTTCCACCCAGCCCCTCAGGTTTACTTTTTAAACCTATGTGCCTGTAGGGCTAGGGTTGTAATTCAGTGGTAGAGCACCTGACTAACATACGGGGCCCTGCGTTCGATCCTAGCCCCACATAAAAATAATAAATAAAATAAAGGTATTGTGTCCAACTACAACTAAAAAATAAAAAAATAAAAAATAATATATGTGCCTGTAGAGAAAGAAGTTCTAGATTTGCCCTGTGTCCTCTTAAAGTATAAAAATCAGATGCTTCCCTAGTGCAATAGTTAGAAGTAATTTGTTGAAGTTTTTGTTATTGCCCTGCTGGATTGCTATTTATGATTTCTCTCTCTCTTTTTTTCTGCAGGTGGTCATAATGTCACAATCTCTCTACAGTCCAGGACTGGGCACACTCATATGCCTTCTGTGGTTGGTGTCCTTGTCTTTACCCAGTTCTGGTTCTGGTTTCCTCTTTCACACTTCCTGTCATTGGCTTATACCCCTACCTGTGTCATTGGCCTTAACAAGGACTTAAAGGTATGATTTTGAAACCTCAGCTTTATGGTGTATCCTGTTCATATCCACCACCCACTCATAAGGATTCCCATGAAATTTTAAAGATGAGTTAGCGTCTCATCTGTAGCATGTCTTCCCTTCAAGTTGAGTCATCACTGCATCAAGTGGAGTGTGTCAGTAGGAGGTATAAAAATCAAATGTTGGGGCTGGGGCTTTGGCTCAATGGTAGAGCACTCGTCTCGCATGTGTGAGACCCTGGGTTCGAGTCTCAGCACCACATAAAGATAAATTTAAAAAAGGTGTCATGTCCATCTGCAACATACATACATAAATACACACATACATAAAATAATAAAATAATCAAATGTTAAGAGGGGGCATAATACAAAGGTAGGAAGAGACTTTATAGACCACTGAGTGATTGGTTTAATAAAGGCTGCAGACGCTGTTGAAGGATTTTATACAGATAAATGACATGAGGTTTGTATTTTAGAGAACTCTTTCTGAGGGCTAGGGACATAGCTCAGTGATAGAGTGCTTTCCTTAACAAGTGTAAAACTCTTTGAGTTCAATCTACACTACTGCAAGAGAAAGGGGACGGAAGGAAGGTCATTCTAGAATCAGTGGAAACCTCTTGCAAAATAACCTGGGCAAGGAAGAATAAGGACCTAAACTAAATTTTTTTTAAATTTATTTTTTCTTTTTTTAAATTCTTTTTTAAATTTTATTTGTTTGTTTGTTTATTTGTGGTTCCAGGGATAGAGCTCAGGGGCACTCAACCACTGAGCCACATTCCCAGCCCTATTTTGTATTTTATTTAGAGACTGGGAGTCCCTGAGTTGCTTAGCGCTTTGCTCTTACTGAGGCTGGCTTTGAATTCTTGGTCCCCCTGCCTCAGCTCCCCGAGCCACTGGGATTACAGGCGTGCGCTACCGCACCCAGCTCTAAACTAAGTTTTTAATATCAATAAGGAATGAAGGATGGAAACAAGTACACATTTCAGAGTTATATGATACTAGACTGACAGATGGAAGAAAGAATTATGCTACAAGGAAACGCAAAATAGGAGGCTGTCCCTTTGGTAGTGGCAGAAAATAAAACCAACAGCAAGGAATCCAGGAATCTGACAAAATGAAACAGGTCAAAGACTTAAGGTCCTTCATGCTTTGTCATCACATTTTTAATCATATTCCTAATGGTGTTTAGGTCTTTTCTCAGTCCTGTGACCTAATGATTCATCTTGTTCTGCTTTAAAGGTCAAGGGCTTTTAACCTTTAAATAATGACATCTGGTCATTACTATTGTTAAAATGTTCCATTAAATTTTCAGAGTGGAAAGTTTTTTAGGCTAAAAATTGGCTGATTGAGTATTTCATTTTATTGATTTTTTTCAGCATAGCTGTATAGCCAGTTATCCTTCATCAAGTGTTTTGGTACTAAAAGTGCTTATGTTTGTAAACATTTTAAATTTTTATTTCTCAAAACAAGAATATTTTGGTTTCCCAATCCCTAACTTTTAACACTGTAATTTAATATTCTATGTAGTCTTTTTTTTTTTTTTTTTTTTTTTTTTTTTTTTTTTTTTTATAGTGGGTATTGAACCTAGGGGCACTTTACCACTGAGCTATGGTTCCCAGTCCTTTTTATTTTTTATTTTGAAATAGGGTCTTGCTAAATTGATGAGGTTGACCCACTGCGATTCTCCTGTCTCAGCCTCTAGAGTTATTGGGATTACAGGCCTCTGCCACCACACCTGGCTCTGTTTTCATTCTTTACAGTGAAAGCAGAATGGAAAAGATAAGGTTCCTTGTCCTAGTAAACAAGGTGCTCATTACCATTTTCCATTGATACAAATTAAGTAATAGAGAAAAGTGTAGGCTAGAGAACTTTCAATCTGCTCAGTAGGTAATAGATAGCTAACTTGCCATTAGGCACATGTAGATTTATAAGCCATGATTATATGGTGTGGAAACTGTCTATAGACTTGGGTTAGTTGTCAGTGCGGTGCAAGAAGGGAACATGAATGTTTGGTGGCATGAAATTTGGTGGTAGACACACTTTACAAAGGAAGTAACATCTGATCTGTTAATTAACCCACTGAAGCAGGGCAGAATGTCAGGAAAGAAGGCACAGAGCTTCAGGAACGTAAAGGAAAATGCAGATAATTCTGTAAAAGCACCTAAAAACTAATTTAGGACTGGGGACCATAGCTCAGTGGTAAAGTGCCCCTAGGTTCAATGCCCAGTACAAAAAAAAAAGATTACATAGAATGTTAAATTACAGAAAGAAAACACACCTTTCAGAGAGAGGTGACCACATTGATTAGATCTGTAATTGAATGTTATGTGGAAACTCCTGGTCTCCCTTGCACCTGAATGCTTGTTAAAAACATAGAATACTTAAATCTTAATAGTGATTATTTTAATGGAGGGAGCAAAAAATTCTTTTTTTTCCTTCAGATGCCAAAAGTTCAATATAAATCCAACTGTAAACCATCCACGTTTGCATATCCTGCCCCTCTGGAAGTACCAAAAGAAAAAGAAAAAGAAAAGGTGAGTTCCTTGTTCCTTTGAGTAGCATTTGTTCCTATAGAGGACATGAATATTTCAGTTGGGTTTGTTTTAAATGACTTATGTTTTTAAAATAACATGTTAAAGTCTAAATTACACAAGAATATAAAGTAAAAACTCTTTCCTTCTCTTGGTCATCAAGCCCCACATCAAGAGCCAAGTCCTAGATAGTCACAACTTGTGAATCCCTATGAAAGTTTATGTGCACATTCAGAACTTTTTTTACACAACAAATGGAATCATTCTCTGAATGCAGTTTTACATATTATTTTTTCCACTTCAACAATATATCTTTAATGCTTTCAATGTATAAAGATTTCATTTTTTTTCCCCAAAGCTTTAGAGCAGTGCTTTTATGTATGTGCCACCTGTTTTATAGTTCTTTATTTGATGTCCTTTTAAGGTTATTCATAATTTGTCACTACACAGATAAGGCTAGGATGAAAGACTACACATATAATACTTGTGCAAGTAAATCTATTGGTTTGAATCTTAGATGCAAAATGGTTTGATCAAAATAACGCATGTTATTTATTTATATAGATATTAGCTAATTTGCCTTTCAAAATAGATACCACCAAATTGTATTCTTACCAATGGTGTTTGCACTCATTGATAACTCTCTAAATACGTTACATTTGCCTGTCAAGTTTTATTGAGCAAAATTATCTTTTTATGACATCTTATGTATAGGAAAGTTACTCTTTGTTTCAGATTAATGTTTCCATATTAGCCAGTTGTTGATTATTTGCCATAAATTCTGTGTGTAAGTAGGGTAATTATATAATTCGCACATTTGTGGGTGACAGGTAACGAATATCCTTTAGCAATAACATTTTGTTACATCAGCTCCTTCAGACCTCCTCCCACCCCCTCTTTTTGGGTCTGAAACAAAACTGGATGAGAGGAAATTTTATGTTTTCCCTTTAAAGCAAGAAAGATATAGATCGCTTTCAGAATAAATAACAATGGATTCATATCCAGGATATGAATCAGAAAAAAATAAAGTTATGTTGGACATCACCTCCAAGAGCTAAAGAGTCACCTGGTGATGAACGTAGTAAATTATGCTAATAGTGTCCCGCTTGCTTTTCGCATTTATTCTCTGATATTTTGTTCTTTATAATACATACTGCCAGAAAACAGGAAAGTATTATAGGACTGAGTTCTCTTTGGGCTTACATGATTGTATATTGGTAAGATTACAACAATTTACCCTGTTCACTTTCTCTAGGTTTCCACTGCTGTATTATCTATCACTGCCAAGGCTAAAAAGAAGGAAAAAGAAAAGGAAAAAAAGGAGGAGGAGAAAATGGAAGTGGTAAGTGGTCATCTGTGGTCCAGATTCTTCCTTAGTTGAACACTATTATCTTATTGTTAACTTCTTTCAAATAACCATCCTGTTTCCAGCATATAGAATTATATATACTTATAAGCCTCTAGAAACTATCTATTTTTAGGAAACTTAGAAGCATACAAATCAGGAAAGAAGGAGTTCCTAGAGAAAATGACAATTAAAAAAGGTTTTAAAGGACAGAGTAGGATTATTCAGCAGAAAATGAGATATTGGTAGGAGACAAAAAGGCCCTTTCAGGGAAACAATTATAATGTTTAAATAGACCCTCTTATTGGGCGCGGTGGTGCATGCTTATAATCCCAGTGGCTTGGGAGGCTGAGGCAGGAGGATCATAAGTTCAAAGCTAGCTTCAGCAAAAACAAGGCACTAAGCAACTCAGTGAGACCCTGCCTCTAAATAAAATACAAAAAAGGACTGGGGATTTGGCTCAGGGGTTGAGTGCCCCTGAGATCAATCCCAGGTACCTAATAAATAAATAAATAAATGCACTCTCTCTTTATGATTTCTGTTTGTTTAAAAAAAAAAAAAACTTCTCATCCTTTAAACCCAAGTTAAATAAACATTCTCATCCCCAAGCAGAGTTTTCTCCCTCCCTCATGTGAGTTTGGTATCATTTTAGTTGTACTTTCATTATGTCTACCACTACCTTTTGCTCCTAATAGTTACTCAGTAAACATTATTCAGTGATGTGGAACAGAAGTAAGCCTTTATTGAACTGCTTTCCACCCTTTCCCCCTTAGGATGAGGCAGAGAAAAAAGAAGAAAAAGAAAAAAAAAAAGAACCTGAGCCAAACTTCCAGTTATTGGATAACCCCGCACGAGTGATGCCTGCCCAGCTGAAAGTCCTAACCATGCCAGAGACCTGCAGATACCAGCCTTTCAAACCAGTAAGTTACCACTGGCTCTTAGCTAGAGGAGTCAATGGAATATTATCTCTAAGACAATGAAAAATTGATAGAGAAAGAGAAATCTCCAAAACCTTGCAGCAAGGTCAATAGTACTCAAAACTTCCTTTTAGCAAAAGAGAGAACATTCCCCTGTTTCATATACATTTGGGAGGAATTTTTTTCCTGTCTCTGTAAGTCTACGAATTCCTCCTCTCTTCTACTACAGACTTAGGCCATAGAAGTTCCTAATACAGCACAATAATTAGGAACATAGATCACAGAGCCACACATACTGTCTTATAGAGTTGCTATGTTATTTTTTTAAAATATATATATATATATATTTTTAGTTATGGATGGACACAATTATTTGTTTATTTATGTGCAGTGCTGAGAATCAAACCTAGTGCCTCACACATGCTAGGCAAGTGCTCTACCACTGAGCTACAACCCCAGCCCTTAGAGTTGCTATGTTATTTTAAATGTTTAGTGTTTAATAAAAATTTATTTTAAAAAAATGGAAAGAAACAAATATAACACAGTAATGACAATAAATAAAAACTGTCCCTGAGGAAGCGTAGACATAAGCAGGCTAAACCAACTACTTAAATGTGTTCAAAGAACTAAAGGAACTATGTCTAAAGAAGTAAAAGAAAATGTAAGAATGATGTTTTACAAATAATATCATTGAAGAGATAAAAATTATAAATTATTAAAATTATAAATTATAAAAATATAATATAAAATTATAAATTATAAAAATAACCAAATAGAAATTCTGGAATTGAGAAGTACAATAACTATAATGAGAAATTTCCTAGAGAAATTTGAGTATGCAGCATAAAGAATGACAGACTCAGACTGGGGTTGTGGCTCAGTGATAGACCACTTGCCTAGCATGTGTGAGGTACTGGGTTCAATCCCAGTACATTAAAAAAAATAATATTGTGTCCATCTACAACTAAAAAACTTAAAAAAAAAAAAAAAAAAAAGAATGACAAACTCAAAGATAGGTCAATTGAGATTATCTCCTCTGAAGACCACACAAAAAAAAGATAAAGCAAAATTAACAGAGCCTCAGAGACCTATGAAACACTATAAACCATAGTAACACATAATTGGAAGTAAGGAAAGAGAAGATGGAGAAAAGAGTAGAGGAATATTTGAAGAAATATCTGAGAGCTTCCCCATTTTTGATGAAAATCGAGTTGGTACATTCAAGCTCAATCAGTTCTAAATGATAAACTCAAGAAATCCACACCTACACACATACTAACCAAACTGTTGAAGACCATAGACTCTTGAAAGCGGCAAGAGAGAAGCAACTCATCATGTACAAAGAATCCTTAATAAGATCAGAAGATGATTTATCATTAGAAACCATATCAGCCAGAAGACCCTGGCATGACATATTCAAATACTGAAAGAAAAAGACTCAGCCAAAAATTCTGTGTACTGTCCTTCAGAAATTAAGGAGAAATTAAGATATCCTCAGATGAACAAAAAATTTGTTGTAGGCAATCCTTATAGGAATAAAGGGAACCTTTGGGCTGGTATTAAAGGACATTAGATAATAACTTATATCCATGTGAAAAAACAGAACACTAGTAAATGTAACTAAATAGGCACTGCATGTAGATAAATAAAGAAAATAAAGGTCCATCAACAAGTAAAAACTTTTTTTTTAAAGAGAGATAGTATATATGCATTTTTTGTTTTTCTCTTTTTTCTCCTATCTGATTTTAAAGACTTCTACATAAAACAGTAATTATAACTAAATTGGTGGTGATGTGTACACAATATGTAAAGGTGTAATTATACATTATAATAGCACAAAGGAATGAGGGAACGTTAAATTAGCATTAGTTATACTAGAGATGGTAATTATAATCCTGAGACTTTAAGAAAATTACTCAAAAATATAAAGTAAAATAATAAGGGGACAGACATGATGTAATCCCAGCAGCTTGGGAGACTGAGGACAGAGGATGACAAGTTCAAGGGAGACGAAAATAGTAATAATAATATATAGTGAATAAAAGATTTTTCCCAACTACTCAAGAGATTGAGGCAGGAAAATCACTTAAACCCAGGTGTTAAGGGCTAGCCTGAGCAACACAGTGAGACCCTGTCACAAAAGAAAAAAAAAAAAGTTTTTGTAATTTAAAGAAATGTGAAGCCAGGTGTGGTGGTGTGTTCCTATAATCCCAGAGACTGGGGAGGCTGAGGCAAGAGGACAGCAAGTTCCAGGCCAGCCTCAGCAAGTTATCAAGGCCCTGCCTGTCTCAAAACATTTAAAAAAGGTCTGGGGATATGGCTCAGTGCCCTTGGGTTTAATCCCCACTACCAAAAAAGAAAAAGGAAAAAGATCTCAAATAACCTTCCCTCTTAAGAAAATAGAAAAAGAACTAGTAGTTAAACCAAAATCAAGTAGAAGGAAGATGATAAATATTAGAGGATAAATTAATGAAACATTGAGAAAACCAAAAGTTGTTTGTTTTTTAATCAGGAAGGAAAAGGGATATTACGACCAACCTTACAGAAATAAAAAGAACTATAAGGAGCTGGGTGCAGTGGTGCACACTTGTAGCCACAACAGCTCTGAAGGTTGAGGCAGGAGGAACACTTGGCCAACCTGGAGAACACAGTAAGACCCCACATGAAAAATAAAAAAGAAAGAATTAAAAGGGAATACACGAGCAACTGCGTATAAATAAGTTTGATAGCCTAGATTAAATTTTCTAATTCCTAGAGAAACACAAACTATAAAAAATGACTGTAGAAGAAGTAGGAGGGGCTAGGGTTGTGGCTCAGCAGTAGAGCACTTTCCTAGCATGTGTGAGGCACTGGGTTCAATTCTTAGCACCGCATATAAATACATAAACAAAATAAAGGTCCATCAACAACAACAAAAAGAAATAGATAGATATAGATATATAAATAAATATATATTTTTTAGAAGAAATGAGAGATCTGAATATACTTAATAATGAAGATGTTAACAGAAATCAGAAAATTTCTTACAAAGAAAAATTTAAAGACAGAGTGCTCACTGGTGAAGTCTATCAATGTTTAAAAACAAAAAGTTAATTCCAGTCTTTCACAAACTATCTTTAAAAGTAGAACAGGAACTCATTTTGTGAGGCTATTATTATCTTGATTGTAAAGCCAGACAAAGAAAACAAAAGAAAATTATAGACTGATCACCCATACTCATTGATTAAAGGATGTCAGTATTCTTCAGTTTTCCAGGTGTGGTAGCACATTCCCAGTGACTTCAGAATCAAAGGTAGGAGGGTTGCAAGTTCAAGGCCAGTCTCAGCAACATAGTGAGACCTTATCTCAAAATAAAAAGGGCTGGGAATGTAACTCAGTGCCAGAGCACACCTGGGTTCCATGCCAGTGCTGGCGGGCAGGGGGATCCTCAGTTTGACCTATAGATTCAATACATCCTTGTCAAATTCCCAGCTATCATTTTTATAGAAATGGACAAGTTGATTCTAAAATTCATATGGAAACACAAGACATCCAGAATAGCCAAAAGAATCTTGAAAGAGAAGAACAAAGCCAGGCGTGGTGTTGCATGCCTGTAATCCCAAGGGCTTGGGAGGCTGAGGCAGGAAGATTGTGAGTTCACAGCCAACCTCAGCAATGGCAAGGCACTGAGCAACTCAGTGAGAGCCTGTCTCTAAATAAAATACAAAATAGGGCTGGGGATGTGGCTCAGTGGCTGAGTGCCCCTGAGGATACCCCCACCAAAAAAAAAGAAGAACAAAAAAACTGGAAGAATTACATTTCCCAATTTTAAACCTTTCTACAAAAGAACAGTACTCCAGACATATGTAGTACTGTTATGAGGATAGATATGTAGAGCAATAGAATTTAATTGAGGATCCAGAAGTAAACTCATATATTTATGGTTGGTGGGTTGGTTGATTTCTTTTGACAAGGGTAATAAGATCATTCAATAAGGAAAGGGTTTTTTTCCCCAAGAAGTGATGCTGGAATAATTTTCTACTCACTTGTGAAAGAAAGAAGTCAAACCCCTACCTCACATCATATATAAAAATTAACTAAATGAAACAAAGAGCTAAAAGTATAAAACTTTCAGGGGAAAAAAAAGAATAATAATTTTCATGACTTTAGGCATTGTTTTCTTACAGGATACAGGTTGAATATCTCTTATCCAAAATCCTAGGACCAGAGTGTTTTGGATTTTGGAATATTTGTATATACATGATGAAATATCTTGGAGATGAGACTCAAATCTAAACAAAATTTTTTTTTTCATGTACACCTTATACCTATAGCGCAAAGGTAATTTTTGACAATATTTTTAGCCTTCCCGCCTTTTTTACTGCAACCTATCACATATGATTCAGTGTGAAGTTTCCCACTTGTGGTATTACTCAGTCAGATTTGGGAGTAGTTCGGATTTTTATATTAGCAATGATTGACCGTACATATCTAAGGCAACAAACCAAAGAAAAAGGAAAAAAGGATGGATTTGACTTTATCAAATTAAAAACTGTGTATATTGGGGCTGAGGTTGTAGCTCAGTGGTAGAGCTCTTGCCTCGCATGCGTAAGATTTGATCCTCAGCACCACATGAAAAAAATAAACAAGATAAAAATAAAGATATTGTGTCCATCTACAACTAAAAAATATATATTTAAAAAAAAAAAACAAACTGTGTGTGTTTGGTCCTGTGGATAAATCTAGAGCCTTGCACATGTTAAGCAAACTACCACTGATCGACATCCTCAGTCCTTCAATTTAAAACTTTTGTGCTACAGAGTTCCCAGCAAGAAAGTAAAAAGACAGTGGGACAGGAGGAAGTATTTTCAGGTCATATACCTGATAACACCACTGTGTCCAAAATATACAAAGAACTCTTACAATTCAACAACAAAAAAAGGAAACCTAATTTATAAACGGAGAAATTTTTGGTTTTTGTTGGGAATTTGTGCACCCCAGCTTCAAATGAGCAACTTATTTAAATAGGCATTCACCAAAGAAGATTCAAGTGACCAATTAAGCATGTGAAAAGATGCTTAATATCACTAGTTGTTAGGGAAATGCAAAACAAAACCACAATGACATGCACAAGACCCTAGGTTCAACCACAATGACATCATAACCATTTGGTCTATTAGGAGATTCAAGTAAAGTTTTAGACCATTGAGGATTAGAACACTTTAAAAATGAATTTATATTGTTTGCAGAGATGTAGGAATTTTAACTATTATATCCACTGTGGAAAACAGTTGGGCAGTTTCTCAAAAAGTAAAAGTAATCTTACCATATGACCTAACAGTTCTATTCCTAGGTGAAACGAAAACTCTATTAGTGCACCAATAAAAAAAATATGCAAGGAGGGGCTGGGGTTGTGGCTCAGTGGTAAAGTGCTCACCTAGCACGTGCAGGGCACTGAGTTTGATCCTCAGCACCACATAAAAATTCAAAAAAAATAAAGGTATTGTGTCCAACTACAACTAAAACAAAATATTTAAATATTATATATTAAATAAATATATATGTATATAATATATACACACACACACACACACACATATATGCAAGGAAATAAAGACTATGCTTATACAAAAACCTATACAATAATGTTTGTATCAGCACTTTCATAGTAGTAAAAAAAAAAATTCATCAGCTTATGAATGAATAATGTGATATATGAACAGAATAATATTCAGCCATTAAAAAAGAAAAACATACTGGGTGCTGGGGATGTAGCTCAGCTAGTAGCGTGCTTGCCTCATGCACAAGACCCTGGGTTCAATCCCCAGCACCGCCAAAAAAAAGAAAAACATACTGATACATGCTATGGTGTGTGCAAACGTACAAAATATGCTAATGAAAGAAGCCAGACATCAGAGGTCAGATGTTGTATGATCCTCTTTATAAGAAATATTCAGAATAGGCAGATCTGTAGAGAGAAATAAGTTGTTGTCAGGGTCTAGAAGAGAATGGAGGGTGGCTGCTAATGAGTACAGGGTTTCTTGTACATTGTTGTAGGTGTTCTTGAATTAGATCATGGATGTGGTTGTGCAGATTTGTGAATGAACACTTTAAAATGAATTTTATGTTGTATGAATCATATCTCGGTTTGAAAATGGAAAAGACTACCTCTGTGAATGTACAGTGAAGAAAGGGGTGCCCAGTAACTCACCCCCACCCTCAGTGACAGGTTCAGAACCTTCTCAGGAGGTTCATTGGAAAGTTGGGTAACATTCCTGTTCTGCTCCCTTTGCATCTTAAAGCAAAGGTGAAGAACTTGGCAGCAGGAAGTGTTCCATGGCCTGTGTCTTCAGTTGTCATCAGTGTTCCCAGAGAACAGAGTATCTTATTTTCTGTTTAAAAATGGTGAACTTTCTTAGCAACATACAGAGTGTTTATAAATCTAAACAGTGTAGAGCTATAAATAGTTCTTTCTATATGTTGATTTTATTGCAGGATTTGAGTTGGATTATTTCATTCCTGTTAAGACTGAAGTAGTAGTAATAACCTAGAGGCTACATTATTTCCAAAAAATACAAAGTCATCTTATGAACATGGATATTTTTTCCTGTTTAATAGAAGATTTATCTCCATTTGGTCCATTAGGAGATTCAAGTAAAGTTTTAGACCATTGAGGATTAGAACAGTAGTTATATACTTTGATTGTTCCTGGGGAATAAAGGCAGAGTCTTCATAAAATGCATCCTTTTCAAGAAAAAAAAAAAAAACTTTTATCTTCTTTTGGTAGTACTAGCATGCCAGGCAAGTGCTGTACCCCTGAGCTACATCCCAGACACACACACACACACACACACACACACACACACACGTACCTTGTTTTTGGTGTCAGGGATTGAATCCAGGGCCACTTAACCACTGAGCCACACCCAAGCCCTATTTTATATTTTATTTAGAGCTGAGTTGCTTGGGGCCTCACTAAATTGCTGAGGCTGAGCTTGAACTCATGATCCTCCTGCCTCAGCCTCCTGAGCTGCTGGGATTGCAGGTGTGTCACCACAGCCCAGCCATTTTTCAAATCTTATTTTGAGAAGGGTTCTCAGTAAGTTGCCTGGGCTGGCCTTGAACTTGTAAGCTTCCTGAGTAGCTGGCATTACAGGCATGTGCCACTGGGCCTGGCAAGAAAATCAAACTTTTTTTAAGGGAGAAAGTTGTAGATTAATGTGTGTAGATGTGTGTTTTGGGAGAAGGGAAATAGTTTAGGGATTCATGAAGGCATACAGTTTTATATAGCATGACAGGGCAGAGTCCTGATGAGTGAAAATCAGATTAGGTCCAACTGCAGAGATGCTCATACATATGTGAATCATCAGATTAATGTGCTCATGCTGCTTTTCCTTCCCAGTAATGTCCTTTGGTAGAATATGCTCTTTCCAGATGTGCCCTGCCACTGTTGACTAATTTAATTATAGAGAGCAGCTTTCCATTTCCTTTGACACAGGCAAGCAAATAGAATATGATTAGCACACAAGAGATGGGTGAATAGTTTGGTGTTTGGATTTACCTTCTGCTAATACACTGAGAGAGGCTTAATAGAATTGCTGCTGCTGACTCCTTTCTTTTTATTTCCCATCTGGTTTTTCATTGGCTTGCATTATAGGGCTTTATAGATTCACATGAAAACACTCAGATGTCTGTGGTATTTGTATTGTTTTCTCCATCATTCTGGAATTGCTAGAGAAAAATTCGGCTTTTCTTTTATAGATTCTTTGTCTAAAATGTGTCCATCTCACCAAGAGTGTAGATTAAACTAGGATCTTTCTCAAACTTCAATGTATTCAATATCAACTGGGGATCTTGTTAAAATACTGATTCTGATCATCCAGAGTGGGGCCACCTTTTCTGCATATTTAGCAAGCTACCAGGTAATAATGATGCTACTGGTCCAAGAACACTTATCTTTTCTTTTTTTGTTTCTTTGTTTTTGTTTTGTTTGTTTGTTTTTGTTTTCTTTGTCATTGAAAGTGATTTTTTTAAATATATTTTCTAACCTGGAAAGAAAACTTACCCCTTTTTTCAGCCCCTTTCTATATACAAAACCACAAACTCAAAAATTAAGCGAAATTTCCAACATAAAGTTTAGTATTCATTACATATATTTATAGAGTACTTACTGCTCCATAAGCAAACAAACTAAATCTCTTCTCAGTGCCGTTTTAAAAATAATTGTGCATTTTTATGAAGATTTCTAATAGCACTAAAAAGTAATTCCACAGAATTTTTCAAAACCTTATCTCTGGTGGAGTTTTAAGTATTTTAAGATTGCTATTTCACTTGCTATTTCTCTGGATATTCTAATGTTTGTAAAATGAACATATTTTGGGGTAATGAATATAATACATACAAAGGGACTATAAAAGAAATGAAATAATAGGGATGCTATTACAAAACTGGTAATATTTTATGATATGATAAATTTTTTTTATTTAGAGATTGATGTTTTTCAGACTATTTCTACTACATAGGAGATGGCAAGACAGATGATCTTCCAGCCCATGTCCCAGAGTGACCAAGTAGCTTGCCACAGTTGTACTTCCTTGGTTCCCAAAGTAGATTCCAGATGCTCCAATTCCTAGAAGAACACTATCTTGATTAGGAAGGCATTAGAATGACATATTGGGACATTAAGCGTTCTACTAGTAGCCATACTTCCCTGTGGCTGGGAAGTTCTGCTGTTGAATTGGGATACAGCATCCATATAGAGCAGCAGCAGGGGTTATATCATCCAGAGACACTGTGCTAAACTTACCAGTACTCCTTAGAGGTCACAGTGATCTTTATCCTAGTATAGTTCCAAGTAGTTTAAGGTACACTTACCAAGTTAGAGCTCCATGGAACATCTTGAAATATTAGTGGAGCTTATGCTGCTTCACTCCTCTGTGCTTACAGCTCTCTATTGGAGGCATCATCATTCTGAAGGACACCAGTGAAGACATTGAAGAGCTAGTAGAACCTGTGGCAGCACATGGCCCGAAAATTGAAGAAGAGGAGCAAGAGCCAGAACCCCCAGAGCCATTTGAATATATTGATGATTAAGAACCAGAGGTGAGCGTTTAACAAAATTATATTTATGAGGGGAAACCTCTTTGTTAAGACTTTAAAAATGTTTTGTGTAAGGACGTTGTTTTACTTCTTCCTCTTGTTTTGTGCTTGGTCCTTGTTGACCTAAACAATATTAAACTTACCCCTTTTTCAGCCCCTTTCTGCATACAAAACCACAAACTCCCTTTTTCTTTGACTCTACTCTGTAGTATTCTACCACTGTTATTCAAAGTGGCTGCTCTGCACACTATTTTTAGAAGTTCATAGGGAGATATAGTGGTTGTTCCCGAATGTGCAACTACTCAGTACTTCTTTTATCCAGAAAAACTATTGAAAATAGTCAGCTGAACTGTGCAGTTTGCTTAGTGATGGCATGCTGTATAAGCTACTTGTGGACCAGTCATAATTTGTAGGCCAACATTGGTCCATAGATCACACTTTTGAGTAGCACAGGTGTAGACTTCTCCCTGATTCTTTTCTGACTCTTTTGGCAGTACTTTTGGCACTAAAACTTTAATATTTGTTTATTCAGTGGAGCTATTAAATATTTAGTGTACATAAGAATTGCTACTTTTAGGGACTTTGGTATCAATTAGACAATACCACAGAGCTTTATCCAGCTGAAAAATGTGATAATGCCAGTGTTCTGACAGTGTCGAAGAGGGTCTTTTGATTTGGAAGATTGGAATAACCTGCATGAAATTGTCACTCTTAATTCCTCCATTTCTTTTTAATAATCAACATACATTTGAAGACACCTATATGAATGACATGTAATCAGGTTTCTCTAATTCCACTAAGCTATTTTTATTCCACTCTAAGAAAAGCAGGAACAGTGTCATTTATTACAGTATGACAAAATTTAAAAGTACATTTGAAGGTCTGG